>NC_064643.1:275127139-276377139 GCF_023864345.2 Schistocerca serialis cubense | reverse complement strand
AGAAGGATGTTGAAAATTGGGTAGTCTGATAAGGAACGATTCCCTCCAGAATCGGTGAAGAGAGGACCTTATGCCATCCAAATATTGGCAGTGATAAGGGATAGGACGATGTGAAATTTTGTGGTGATTATGTTCCTATCAGACCAATCTGCTGAGGTCATCGGTCCTTAGGCTTACACACTATTTAATTTAACTTAAACTACCTTACGCCAAGGACAACACACACACCGTGCCAGAGGGAGGACTCGAACCTCCGACGGTGGGATCCGCGTGAACTGTGGCAAGGAGCCGTTGACTGCGCGGCTACCCCACGCGGCACAGGATTATATGACATGTATTAAGACATGAAGAATAATTTCCATGGTACTTGAAGGAGCTTAGAGAGTAAAAACTACAGGGTAAAACAGAAACTGGAATATATCCAACAAACAGGACAGTTGAGGACGTTGGTTTAAAGTGCTATATCCATAGGTGAAAAGTTTGACACAGAACAGAAATTCGTAGCAGGTAGCATCAAACCAATCTGAAGACTGAGGGAAGATGACAGGGTCGGACTGAACACAGTTTATCTTCCTGTAGAATATGACGGCGTTAGTAATCGAGCAGAAACGAGCACTGAAAACGGTGTGATAAGAACCGGAAAACAAAGCAGTGTAACATTCGCCACAAGTATGTTACAGAAACATCTGGGATGTAAATTTGGATGGCTGGAGGGACATGTAAGCCCAGCTATTACCACACAGTAATGAGTCAGTGCAGCTGAAGGGTTTTATTAACAGAAGAGTGGGAAACATCCGAAGAGGCGGGCGGAAAAGTTTGGAGATAGATTTGTCTAATTTCTAGAATCACTTTCAGCTATGGCAATCTCGTTAGGTTTGAAAAACACCCTTTCAACTGCCCAGTATTAATGGTGTGTGTGAATGTATGTGTGTGTGTGTGTGTGTGTGTGTGTGTGTGTGTGTGTGTGTGTGTGTGCGCGTGCGTACGCGCGCACGAAGTCTGTTCTAGCGAGGGTCAACTCCCGCGCACGTACGGCTCAAGGGATAGAGGGATCTAATTGCGCCCCAGCTCCTAGTTAGGTCTTCCGCCGGCCAGACTATACCTGATCCTCTAATTGAGGGGTGAAACGCGCTAACTCGGGACCAGCAAATATACGGTGTTTCTCTCTCTCACCCACATGACTCCGTTTCAAAATCTACTCATTCAGCAGACTACGTAACGTGTGTGTGAGCACTGCACCGATACTGCTAGGTCGTTGAGCATTTACTGCTGCCTCAGTTCCGCAACCAACATTTAAGGGGACAGCAGGTAAAGCCGCGCTTTAACCTTCTGACTTTTCGCAAACTAAGAGCTCCTGATGTTAAGACGCATTATTTTTAGATTTCATTCTCAACGTTGCCGATCTACATTGTTCTTGTGCTAACTTGAAAGACGAGCAGGTGAGTCAGACCAGATTAACATTTGTTGGTTTGGTATGGTGGCTAGACTGAGTCATGTTTACAGTTGTTTCTCCACGCCTGTTTAGGGTTATCACTGGCTGGTGCCTGATCTGTGTTTCAGCAGATGCGATATGGTGGCAGTTAAAATACGGCAATACACAGAACAAAGAACAACGCAGAAGAAAATGCAACAATTTCTACCTCCAGATGGGTAAATTTGAACGTACAGAAACCATTATGTGGCGATCTACATATATTTAAAAACTGTGCAGCAGAATTGTTATTTATTACATTATCTGTGTATGTGATTCCTCCTATTTGCAAAAATAAGATTTGTACTGACAGCTTGTCCTGATGTCTATCAGGGGACCAATTTATCTTCCGGCGGCAGAGAGATGTGGGTTGTCGCCATAATGCAAGCAACGTTCGGTTATTCTACTGGCAGTGTAACGCAGCAGCATTACCACGAGTTATGCCGCACTATAAATCAGTCACGTTTGGTCTTGCATCCCCTCCATCAGTCGACCTTGCGCTACTACAAGGCTGACGAAACACGGATAGCACATTAATCTTCGGTCTGTCCGCTGCTCCGACCATAACAATGATGGCAGTAGATCCAAATCTGTGTACCGAACATCCACAGCCGTGTTGCCTCTTGGCGTCTACGAGGGCTTTCCTGCTATTTGAGACAGGACACCTTGTTTTAGACCATGCCCTGCACTTCAAAAGTATATGCCAGAACCCTATTCGAGCATATAGCCCATCAGCAGGGGTGTAAGATGCAGAGGCCAAGAAAACAAACATACGCATATCGATGTGGATAACACAAGAAATTTTGTATACACTGACGTGGAAACAAAAAAAAATCACTTTCATACTGTGCTCGTGTACATCAAGCAACATGTCTATTGCGGTCTAGAAGAAATAAAATTATGTGCGAATGTTTGACATAACATTACGTAACCATGCCTACATGACCACGACATGGTTCTCCGACACACAGTTCGTCGTATGCAGGCCTGCACGTTATCAGCGTGAAACGCCAACGACCACATTTCCTGGACGTATCGAATACCATGGTATGGTCACAGTAACAGAACTGGGAACTGGCGGATACGATAGCTTTCTTGTTACCTCTGAAATCATACCTGTAGCACTATGTAATTATTGCGTTTGGACAAATAGTATGTAAGTGCAAAATGTATAAAGACAAAAAAATGGAAGTCATTTGTTATGAATAATACGCTGACAAGATGGTAAATTTAATAAAATCTGTGTGTACGATATGAAGAGGTTGCTAGCCCTAACCTGAATCTAAGGACACACAAAGAGTTAGGGAGATGTTTCGTGAACTTAAATGGGTATCCCTGCAGGGGAGACGTTTCTTTTTGTAGGGCAGTGCGGAGGAAATTTAGAGAACCGGCGTTTGACGCCGACTACAGAACGAGTCTTCTGCCACCAACGTACATTTCGTGTAGGGATCACAAAAACATGATGTGGCAAATTGGGTTTCTACGGAAGCACATAGATAGCCGTTTTCTCTCGCTCCTTTTAACAGTGAAGTACCGAAGGAGATGAATGTTAGTGGTACGTGGTACCCTCCGCCATGCACTGTACGGTGGTTTGAGGAGTATGTAAATGTACGCGTAGAATACGTTGAATTAATCAGGTTGTGCCGTAGCACCTACAGTACTGAGATGAGCGGAAATTTTGAGGAAACTAGAGTAGCACACAATGAAGAAGCACGGACTTTGGTGTCTTGGTGTCAAATTTTTCTTTTAGTAGCAACACTGGATTACAGGACAATCTGAATACCTTTATTGGAACTAACACTTAATCGTCACTGAATTGCAAATCAATAACTACCCAAAGAACCCCGTTGTTTTTAGATTCAAGTGACCTTCGTCCGATGCTATACCTGAACATGTATACAGAACAAATTATCGTAGATTGGTTAGACAGCTAGGCAAAGTCTGCATTTGCCGCGTATCTAACTGACACAAGCACCTCATTCTTAAGTGAACCATAGACGTAGTGAAGATCGTAAGATTAATTTTGTTATTTGCACCGATACTGCTAAGGATAAGAAAGAGACGATAAATGTAAAATTTTAGAAGGGTTACACATTTGTAAAATTTTTCTACTTCTCACTTCCCGAATGAGTTCTGCACTGTCAGTTAATACAACCTAATACAATTAAAGAACGACACCGTGGAACCAACAAAACTTGCTGGTCTCAATACAGACATCCGGTTTCTGTCAAGCGAGCCATTTTCAAGTCACTGATTAACACTGCATCAAGGCTGAGGAACGTTCGTTGGCGTTAAATACGTAATTGTTTTAGTTGCAGCATCTGCATCTAACAGATACTGCAAGTACGACAATTGTGTATGTGACGCCAAGGATCACTTCTTAAAGTTTCATGTAGAGTTAATTCTTGACCCACGCTAGTTGTCTGTGACTAAATTGCTGATTACAACAGCTTCAGTAATCCGTGATGTCCTCCTTTAATTTTCTAATGATGTATTAACTAACTGTGCAGAACAATTATGATGTACTTGAAGCGACATTTCTGCCTTTCACTAACGTGCAGTTCGGCTTTTATGCCACTATCATATGGCAGCTGCAACGAACGGACCCTATTTTCGTATAACGTTGACAAAAATGACCAAATTACTAATGGTGATTGATTAACAGTACACTAAGTGCAAAGATTCACCTTTTGTAATTTTATCATTTTTTGTCAACATTATACGTACGACGGGAGTTGACCAACACTATTATTTCTGAAAGCAGGCTGGTTTCATGCAGGATTCCAGTGCACCATCTTATTCCCCACTCTAATGGTTGCAAAGCCCTGTTTTTCAACATCATCTGTGTTCAATGTGATGGCTTCACACTACCTCACAGGGAGCGCATGTATGCCTGTATATTACTATTGTGGGCTGGGGGCGTCCATTTTGATCAAAATGTCTCTTCTCCTGAAATTAAGACTGATAAAGGTGTCCTGGTGGGACGGATGCGTGGTTTCTGGGGCAGTACACACACACACACACACACACACACACACACACACACACACACACACACACACACACAACCAAAGAAACACAGAATAGAGAATAGTGAAATATATTTCTAGTTACAGCAAATATAGAAAGCAGGTTTAAGCTATCTATCCTGCGTTGAATACAGCTTCATGAAAACGAACTAAATGTTCTTTGAACTAAAATCGGAAGGAAACTGACCTTCTGTCTTGCTGTACTCACTCACGAGAATATCGCCATCACGAAAAACAAAGCTGACATTCAGTGAGTAGTAGTGCGCAATGTTACGTCCCTTAATATGAAAGGAAGACTGGAGAATTTAAAAATAGAAATGCGTAGGTTGAAGTTAGATCTAGAGGCTTATTTGAAGTGCGTTCACAGGAGGAACAGGATTTCACTTCGGTAAGTACAAGCTCATAAATAAGAAATCAAATAGGGGCACTACGGAAGAAGGTCCACTAATGAATAAGAAAACAGAAATGCGGGTTAGCTACTTTGAACAGCATGTTGTTGTTGTTGCTGTGGTCTTCAGTCCTGAGACTGGTTTGATGCAGCTCTCCATGCTACTCTATCCTGTGCAAGCTTCTTAATCTCCCAGTACCTACTGCAACCTACATCCTTCTGAATCTACTTAGTGTATTCATCTCTTGGTCTCCCTCTATGATTTTTACCGTCCACGCTGCCCTCCAATATTAAATTGATGATCCCTTGATGCCTCAGAACATGTCCTACCAACCGATCCCTTCTTCTGGTCAAGTTGTGCCACAAACTTCTCTTCTCCCCAATCCTATTCCATACTTCATCATTAGTTATGTGATCTACCCATCTAATCTTCAGCATTCTTCTGTAGCACCACATTTCGAAAGCGTCTATTCTCTTCTTGTCCAAACTATTAATCGTCCGTGTTTCACTCCCATACATGGCTACACTCCATACAAATACTTTCAGAAACGACTTCCTGACACTTAAATCTATACTCGATGTTAACAAATTTCTCTTCTTCAGAAACGCTTTCCTTGCCATTGCCAGTCTACATTTTATATCCTCTCTACTTCGACCATCATCAGTTATTTTGCTCCCCAAATAGCAAAACTCCTCTACTACTTTAAGTGTCTCATTTCGTAATCTAATTCCCTCAGCATCACCCGACTTAATTCGACTACATTCCATTATCCTCGTTTTGCTTTTGTTGATGTTCATCTTATATCCTCCTTTCAAGACACTGTCCATTCCATTCAACTGTTCTTCCAAGTCCTTTGCTGTCTCTGACAGAATTACAATGTCATCGGCGAACCTCAAAGTTTTTATTTCTTCTCCATGGATTTTAATACCTACTCCGAATTTTTCTTTTGTTTCCTTTACTGCTTGCTCAATATACAGATTGAATAACATCGGGGAGAGGCTACAACCCTGTCTTACTCCCTTCCCAGCCACTGCTTCCCTTTCATGTCCCTCGACTCTTATAACTGCCGTCTGGTTTCTGTACAAATTGTAAATAGCCTTTCCCTCCCTGTATTTTACCCCTGCCACATTTAGAATTTGAAAGAGAGTATTCCAGTCAACATTGTCAAACGCTTTCTCTAAGTCTACAAATGCTAGAAATATAGGATTGCCTTTCCTTAATCTTTCATCTAAGATAAGTCGTAAGGTCAGTATTGCCTCACGTGTTCCAGTATTTCTACGGAATCCATGCTGATCTTCCCCGATGTCGGCTTCTACTAGTTTTTCCATTCGTCTGTAAAGAATTCGTGTTAGTATTTTGCAGCTGTGGCTTATTAAACTGATTGTTCGGTAATTTTCACATCTGTCAACAACACCTGCTTTCTTTGGGATTGGAATTATTATATTCTTCTTGAAGTCTGAGGGTATTTCGCCTGTTTCATACATCTTGCTCACCAGATGGTAGAGTTTTGTCAGGACTGGCTCTCCCAAGGCTGTCAGTAGCTCCAATGGAATGTTGTCTACTCCGGGGGCCTTGTTTCGACTCAGGTCTTTCAGTGCTCTGTCAAACTCTTCACGCAGTATCGTATCTCCCATTTCATCTTCATCTACATCCTCTTCCATTTCCATAATATTGTCCTCAAGTACATCGCCCTTGTATAGATCCTCTATATACTCCTTCCACCTTTCTGCTTTCCCTTCTTTGCTTAGAACTGGGTTTCCATCTGAGCTCTTGATGTTCATACAAGTGGTTCTCTTATCTCCAAAGGTCTCTTTAATTTTCCTGTAGGCAGTATCTATCTTACCCCTATTGAGGTAAGCCTCTACATCCTTACAATTGTCCTCTAGCCATCCCTCCTTAGCCATTTTGCACTTCCTGTCGATCTCATTTTTGAGACGTTTCTATTCCTTTTTGCCTGCTTCATTTACCGCATTTTTATATTTTCTCCTTTCATCAATTAAATTCAGTATTTCTTCTGTTACCCAAGGATTTCTACTAGCCCTTGTCTTTTTACCTACTTGATCCTCTGCTGCCTTCACTACTTCATCCCTCAAAGCTACCCATTCTTCTTCTACTGTATTTCTTTCCCCCATTCCTGTCAATTGTTCCCTTATGCTCTCCCTGAAATTCTGTACAACCTCTGGTTCTTTCAGTTTATCCAGGTCCCATCTCCTTAAATTCCCACCTTTTTGTACTTTCTTCAGTTTTAATCTACAGTTCATAACCAATAGATTGTGGTCAGAGTCCACATCTGCCCCTGGAAATGTCTTACAATTTAAAACCTGGTTCCTAAATCTCTGTCTTACCATTATATAATCTATCTGATACCTTTTAGTATCTCCAGGGTTCTTCCATGTATACAACCTTCTTTCATGATTCTTAAACCAAGTGTTAGCTATGATTAAGTTGTGCTCTGTGCAAAATTCTACCAGGCGGCTTACTCTTACATTTGTTAGCCCCAATCCATATTCACCTACTACGTTTCCTTCTCTCCCTTTTCCTACACTCGAATCCCAGTCACCAATGACTATTAAATTTTCGTCTCCCTTCACTATCTGAATAATTTCTTTTATTTGATCATACATTTCTTCAATTTCTTCGTCATCTGCAGAGCTAGTTGGCATATAAACTTGTACTACTGTAGTAGGTGTGGGCTTCGTATCTATCTTGGCCACAATAATGCGTTCACTATGCTGTTTGAAGTAGCTTACCCGCATTCAAAATGGTTCAAATGGCTCTGAGCATTATGGGACTTAACATCTATGGTCATCAGTCCCCTAGAACTTAGAACTACTTAAACCTAACCAACCTAAGGACAGCACACAACACCCAGCCATCACGAGGCAGAGAAAATCCCTGACCCCGCCGGGAATCTAACCCGGGAACCCGTGCGTGGGAAGTGAGAACGCTACCGCACGACCACGAGATGCGGGCTTACCCGCATTCCTATTTTCCTATTCATTATTAAACCTACTCTTGCATTACCCCTATTTGATTTTGTATTTATAACCGTGTATTCGCCTGATCAAAAGTCTTGTTCCTCCTGCCAGCGAACTTCACTAATTCCCACTATATCTAACTTTAACCTATTCATTTCCCTTTTTAAATTTTCTAACCTACCTTCCCGATTAAGGGATCTGACATTCCACGCTCCGATCCGTAGGACGCCAGTTTTCTTTCTCCTGATGACGACATCCTCTTGAGTATTCCCCGCCCGGAGATCCGAATGGGGGTCTATTTTACCTCCGGAATATTTTACCCAAGAGGACGCCATCATCATTTAATCATACAGTAAAGCTGCATGCCCTCGGGAAAAATTACGGCCGTAGTTTCCCCTTGCTTTCAGCCGTTCGCAGTACCAGCACAGCAAGGCCGTTTTGGTTACAAGGCCAGATCAGTCAATCATCCAGACTGTTGCCCTTGCAACTACTGAAAAGGCTGCTGCCCCTCTTCAGGAACCACACGTTTGTCTGGCCTCTCAACAGATACCCCTCCGTTGTGGTTGTACCTACGGTACGGCTATCTGTATCGCTGAGGCACGCAAGCCTCCCCACCAACGGCAAGGTACATGGTTCATGGGCATAGTGATCGCATTATCATATCCAATATAGAGACGAAACTAACAATCACTACAGTCCAGATACTGAAGAGACTAAAAGAACCTACGATGAGGTAAAAGAAATTATGGGAGAGGAAAAATGTAATTGTGTGGGAATTCAACCGTACGAAAAGAAAGAGAAGAAAAAAATAGAGAATATGAAGTGGGGGAGAGGAGAGAAAGAGGAACTCTCCTCGTAGAATCCTACAAAAAGCATAATTTAATCACTACTCCCACTTGGTATAAGAATCATGTAAGAACGCTGTATACCTAGAAGAGATCTGGAGACACCGGAACATTTCACGTTGATTATGTAATGGCGAGGAAGGAATTTTGGAACCAGGTTTTACGCTGTAAGAGTTTTCCAGTAATTTTTTTGATTTTGAACTGTAAATTAAAACTTAAAAGCTCGCGGAAAGGTAAGATATTTAGGTTAATGGAAAGTGGATAATTTGAAAGAAGCAAAGGGTATTAAGAGGCTCAGAGGGAGCATGAGGCAACGTTTAACTGAAACAGGGGAACGGAATATAGTAGAAGCCGACTGGGTAACTTTGAGAAATGAAATAGCGAATGCAGCAGAGAACAAAATAGGTAAAAAGACAAGACTTAGTATAAATGCTTGGATAAAACAGGATATATTTGTTTTAATTGACGAAAGCAGAAAATATAAAAACGCAGCATGCACACCAGGTGAAAGAGGGTACACATTATACAAGATTATATTGTCAGAAAATGCAAAATGGCAAAACGGGAATGACTAGAGCACAAATTCAAGGAGGTAGAAACCTGTATAACTAGGGCAAAGATGGATACTGTCTGTAGGAAGATTAAGGAGAAATTTGGCGAAAAGAGATACAACTGCACGAATATCAAGATCTTAAGCGGTGAGCCAGAGCTGAAACGTAGAAGGAATATGTAGAGGGGCTCTACAACGGAAATTAACTTGAAGACAATATTACAGAAATGGAAGAAGAAGTACTTAAATATGACATGGGAGATATGTTACTGCGCGAAGAATTTAATTGGGTATTCAAAGAAACAAAGCCTCTTGAGTGACAGGCATGTGAAAACAATTCCAACTGGCGTGCAAGTTATGACGAAAAACGTCCAGATTTCAGGAAGAATGTGACACTAAAGAAAGTGCATGCTGAAAGGTGTGACTGTTACCGGGCCACCAGTTACATAAGCCATGGTTGCAAAATACTGACGCAAATTACACTGACGAAATGTAGAGTAATGAAATTTCAGGAATACATTTTGCTAGGTGATATATTTAATTGATTAACACTGCAACACTGCGTCCATTGTGGAGACGGACGCAATAACGGTTGGAGAGCTCGTATATGGGACGTGAATTTTCGATCGATGTGCGATGTGGGCGACGGCTCCAGGAACTATTATTGTTTCCAACTCACAACTTCAGCTCGCGCACGGTTACTTAAGCGCAAGTCTGTCTTCCTGGTGGAGCTGCCGCCCCAAGGAGCGTGACTCTCATGGTCAGCGTGATTGGATTGTGTGCAGCGATGTTCCTGCTGCGGACGGACGACCACGGTACTTTTGGTACCAACTGTCGCAAGATCTTTTTGTGTGTGGTATCTCAGTGCACCACAACTACCTTTCTCCTAGTCGACGTAAGAGCCAACGGCCTGCTGCGTCAATAACCTTCCCATCTTCCACGGACTGCTTCCCGCGGAGGGAATCCTTCATTGGGCCAAACTGCTGGAAGTCGAGAGATGCAATATGCGGGCTGTAGTGTGGATGAGGCATGCGGGCGGGTGGACAGGTTTGCGCGACGTTGTTGCGATGATGACAGACCGTGCTTTTGGTCACTGCAAATGTCCTTAGACGCCGGCCCCTGTGGCCGGTAGGTTCTAGGCGCTTCAGTCCGGAACCGCGCTGCGCTGCTGCTACGGTAGCAGGTTCGAATCCTGACTCGGGCATGGATGTGTGTGATGTTCTTAGGTTAGTTAGGTTTAAGCAGTTCTAAGTCTAGGGGACTGATGACCTCAGATATTAAGTCCCATAGTGCTTAGAGCCATTTCTCCTTAGACATTATGTAGGCGCATAATGAATATGTCTGATTTTCCACTAAAAGAATCTCAAAGACAGCTCTCTGCTTGGAATGCACCTTCGTTACAGACGCCATCATTTTAAGACTGCGTACAGCGCTGCTGCCTGTCGGCACAACGTGAAAATATAGGGGCTGAAGCGGGAATATTCCATGTTGGCTCACAAGTTCCTCATTTTTTCAACCTAAACTGGTCTAGAAAAAAATATGTTGCGATACTAATTGAAGACACATCATAAATCTGATACGACATTTACAGTTACTATATGAAAATGCCGTATCATCCGAAAGTGGGCAATAAATGTAGTCGATGGCGGAGAAGCTGTCATTTCAGAACTTTAGCGCGAGTCTCTTATCTGCCGAAGGATATTAATTTTGATTTATGTGAGAGGAATCTTAAAAAACTAAAATCCTTTCTTTTCTCACAGCGCTACATGCCGTAACCGCATCGTTCTTTTCTGCTGCCCGGCTCTGCAGGGAGTGGTACACGGTTTGTTGCAGAGAAGCTAAAGCGAACGAAATGCTCGGTCTGCGCTGTTGGTTACCACTGGAGGCCGGTGCGCAGGATTTGAGCGGTTTTTCACGCCCCCTCCCCTCCCTGGGCACCCTGTGATTTACACTTGGCCCTAGCAGGCGCTCCCACAGCTACCTCTCCCCCCCCCCCTATTCCGAACCCTCACCCCCACCCCCACTCCCTCCCTTTCTAAACATCCGGTGCCCGTTCGCTGTACAGAGCACTCTGCCCATAATGTGCAGCACGCTAGCTAGCACCGCCCGCAGACTCACACAATACCCATCCACTTATTCAACTAAAAACTCAACAACGAGTGCCAAATAAGCAAGGGGATACGGTCAACTTATATAATCCAATATTATCGTAAAATCCTAATTCAGATATGAGTCACGTGATTTAAAAACTAATCAAGACCATTTCTCGTTCTATACATTCTCTTTCATAACGGGGCCCCATTCTCGCAACAATTCTTTATTAATTTCTTTTGTCGTGTTCTGTCTCCTTCCTGTGCTATCTACATCACATCCTCTCCCAGAATACGGCCACGGACATCAAAAAACGTAAAAAATACTTTTTAAAATTCCACCTATTTGTAGGTTGAAGACGACAAACACCCTTAGGGTGATAATATGTGTTTCTGTAACGAATGAGGAGAGGATTCATCATCAACCACTGGGAATCCGTCTCCTATTCAACGCTTTTCCATTATTGCCACGTTGACATTTTGGGCTTATTTCTAATGTTGTGCGATGAATGTCTCGGCTTTGTAATGTGTTTGAATACAGCAGATAATTCGTTCACCTACCAGCAATTCACCTGGTTAAAGCTTTTATTTTTCTTGTACTCTTAATACAGTTTCCTTCTCCAGCGTTTTTCCTAATCGATCTGTTTATGATCCAGTCTATTTAGTAAAACCCGTCGTGTATTCTCCCATTTCTCGTTGTGCAAATTTTCGAATGTTTCTCGCAGCTGAGCACCATTTCCTAACGCTATAAATCTGAAAATGTAGTTCCGAAACGAGATGCACGTAAAGTCGCCATTATTATACTTTATACTTTCATGCCATTCAAAGACTACAGGTCGCTACCACTCCACAATTACCGGCCCCTCTAGAATCCTTACAGATGCGTTCGAATACAGAAACTCAAAACTAATTCTATAACTTCAATATTAATTTTTGCCATCTTCGTTAGGATACGCTGCCTATAAATTAAATATAGCTCGCACTCAGGCCTACCTTCAACTTGCTCTATCGAGCCCTTCCGTTCATCTTAAAGTTTATGTGAACTTAAGGCGAACTGTAAAATGGCATCCATAAAAGGAAGAGGCATCGGGGAAAGTTCCAGTAATTATCATTTCTTCTTTGTTTCACAATTTAAAGACCTGAAATTTTTTTCTGGGAAACATTACCGGTACCACGCTGAAATATGATTGCCGATTTGAAGTCTTCTTACTCGACTTCTTTCTCAATTTTTAATTTTTCTCTGTATTAATGTAGGTACTATAGAAGTCAGATGTAGTTGTAGCACTGACGCGTATATTCATCTAGACAGTAACAAAAATTATTTCCTATATTGTTTAAGAAGGGCTGGTAATACTGTTTCTCTTGAAACAAATATTTTCTGTAAATCTGAGTAACAAACGGATATTCAGTGACACGCTAAGTTGTGTAACTTCCTTCATAACCTACAAAGGCTTGTTGGTGCTATGTCCACATGAAAGGTCCGTTGGCTTCCTTGTTTGCTTAAAACAGATTGCTTTTGATGATAATTTTACTAAGTATCTTGTGCACTACAGTAAGAAAGCCGGCAGGTCTATTGGTTTTTTATATACGTCTCATTCTTGTAAAGTAGAATAGTTCCATCATTGTGCCACGTTTAGACAACTGTGTTGCGACGCAGACTTAACATAAATGGTTTTTCAAGTTCCTTTTGTATTACTTCCACTCCAGCTGAAACACCAAAATTTCAAACGAAGTCCATGTGCTGGATCCACTTCTTGTATCTAAATACTGCTACTCCAAAGAGTTTGTGTCATATGACTACATTGATGTGACTCATTAATTGGGTTATCACAGATTATAACATTTTTTTCTGTACATTGAGATCCAAGTGACAATGTTTACACACGGCCAATATGTTGTCAGAATGATAGATTAGGTGTTGTCGCAATATTTATCAGTTATAACTTCCTCGTAGACAATCCTGCAACCTATATAACATCCGAGGTTGCAACTAATGTTATTTCATAACATAGCGTGAGTTACGATAAACCTTCCACTTGCAGAGAACACTGGAAAATATTTTCGTGTCTGTGGATGGAATCGCGATAGGCCATTGGGTTTTGCCTGTCGATTAACTTCAAAGCATTCTGTACTTAGAAACGTCGACGTACGAGGGTTGCCCAGAAAGTAATGCACCGCATTTTTTTTTTCAACAATTCTTTATTGAACGTAGGGAGAATTACAAACACGGAAGAATGGTGTTTTATCTAGACACCCAATTTTTTCATGTAATCTCCATCCCATTCTATGGCCTTCCTCCAGTATGAAAGAAGGGCGTGTATGCCCTGTCGATACCAGTCCTTGTCCTGGTGGCGATGCCAGTGCTTCACTGTGTTAATCACCTCCTCATCATCCTCAAAATGTCTTCCATGAATGGCATGCTTAATGGCCAAAAGGAGTGGAAGTACGAGGGGGCTAGGTCAGGGGTGTCAGGTGTGATAGTCGTGGATGGTCTCCCCGACCTCTGCAAATCGCGGAGCTCCACCGAACCACTTTCTGATGACCTCATCCTCCATCCCCAGCGACTAACTGTTATAAGATGTCATGGTCTCCTGACCTTCATTGCTTACATATTCCACCCTCATAATCATATTCCACACATCAAGACGCTTCTTTCTAACCGAAACTAGATAAGATACAGTCAATGTTGTGTGATTTCATGTAAGCGATATGCAAATAACTAGTAAATCGCAAGTGCGCACCGAGATTGAAATACTCTAGGCTGGCGTGCACACACATTCAAGACACGACGGTCACAGGGGCTTTTAATTCGGGAGAGGCAGAACGATCCTGTGTTCAGCTTAAAAGCAAATTCCGCTACATTGTGTGGGACCCCCCAGCCTACGCATTCATTACAAAGATAGCATGCAGTTTCAGAGGTTTTCACAGGGAGACAGCGAACGCCAAACGCCGATGCTACAGATTTCCGGATTGGTCGCCTTAAACTAAACGTAATTCTCCCATTTTAGAAGAGCAATGCTGATTGGCAGATGATATTCTGACACCTTGAGCTGAAGGAGTAATGGAAGAGACCGAAAGATATACCCCTTCACGTCTGGCGTGGAGAGGGGCCGTTCAGTTGTCGCTCTTGGAGCGAAAATACGTAACGAGAGTGTGTGCGCTCGTGTGTGTACTCAAAGAGCGAGGAACAAGTCTCTCCTCAGTACTTCACTGGGAGAGCACCTCTGCCGAGAGCGAATTGGCGTGTGACTCTATAATGAGTCCTTGTGATTAAGCATTGTTCACTGTGTTGGCCGCCACACTTATTATGCGGTGTGAATGGGCAGAGTTATAGTTAAACGCCTGCGAGCGAATTTTTGAGTGGCATCGTGGTGGACTGGTTATCTGACCAGTTTACCATGCCACTAGTTATACTAGGTGCGAATATGAGTCCTTGACTTCATCAAGGCGTAGGGAGAGTTTGATAGGTGAAAGTCAATCCAGATAGAACGAGAGTTATCGTATTTGTCAGCAGCGAGCGGCGCAGACAGCAGTCATCGCAGCTTACGGTATTTTGCGCTACAGCTCTTGCGAGCCCCATATTTCCTCCACAACAGTACACATCACTGCATTGCACACACGACAGCCTCGACCATACCTAGTAACATTCTAACGGATAATTATTCAAGTTGAGTAAGCGCGGCTCTCAGCCATTCTGCCATGTCAATAACAATCTTAAACTTTGTATAGAAATGTCATTAGCGAATCCTATCCTTAAGAGGTAACTTCACATTCCGGAAAGAACCTGGAAATAACTTGTTCAGTTCATAACTAAAAGTGGCATTGTGATTTCTCAGAATTTTTGCAAAATAAATAATAATTTTCGTTAGTTTCATGTTTTTCTTACACTAACAAGAAGTACTCCACTACCCAAGTATCCCACTAGTTACGTAACAAATTTTGTGAATTTTTGTGTCATTTCCTTACAGCGGACGATTCCAGAAGATATTTATTACTGAAAGTTTTTCAGGCATTTCTCTTTAGAACGTTAGGAGCGTCTGTCTGACATCTGTAGTAGTGTGGGGGTGGAAATTGCATTTTGCAGGAGCCACAGGGTAAAGGGTACATCTCATATTAATCTGTTGCGCAGAATGACAGAATAGTACACACACGTTCACAGACTGTACTTCTGTCGACAGCTGATGCTCCATTTACTTTACACAAGTGTTTGTGAATATTCTGCACAGTTTCTTTCTCTGCAGTGAGAAGTTCAATGACGGCACGATGCTTATACCGTACATCACCTACAGACGCCATTTTGAAACTGTCTTGCAACTACGCTATCTGTCGGAAGTGATGGAAACTTGGCGCACTTACTCAGGAGATCGCATTCGTAGCATTTTGTCTTGCTGAGAAAAAAAAAAAGCGGTGCATTACTTTCTGGGCAACCCTCGTACCACTAATAGGAAAACCATTTCTGTCATGAATGATATGATTTCCACAAACACAATGGTTTCAATTGTTCTGCTTTGTCGAAAATGCTGTACAATAAGTCAATGACTTTTTGCAGAACCGTTTTCCAAGACACAACTTATTTTTCGTTTTATTAAAGCCTAAATTTCCTTAGTTAGTGTTTCAACGCTTTCAGTTAGCGTTTTGTGTTACCTTAAACTGGATCCTGTGGAAAGTACACAGTGTCATGTTGCAGGCCGAAGAAGCACTCATTCGCGCCGTTCCACTAGTATTCCGAGATAAAATTGCTGCATCCACAGGCTGTCACTTCAAATAAATTCTGCTGCATTACAATTACGAATAACGTAAATTGGAACGATTACGTAGATAGTGGGGAGTGAACGAAAAACACTCAGAAGATGCAACAAGACTACTCAAGATTCTGTTCAAAATGGTTCAAATGGCTCTGAGCACTATGGGACTTAACATCTATGGTCATCAGTCCCCTAGAACTTAGAACTACTTAAACCTAACTAACCTAAGGACAGCACACAACACCCAACCATCACGACGCAGAGAAAATCCCTGACCCCGCCGGGAATCGAACCCGGGAATCCGGGCGTGGGAAGCGAGAACGCTACCGCACGACCACGAGATGCGGGCTCAAGATTCTGTTGTACGTCCTCTTCTAGAGTACTGCTGCGCGGTATGGAATTGTTACCGATGGGATTGTCGGAGGGCAATGAAAAAGATCAAAGAAGGGCAGAAAGTTATGTCTTATCGCAGAATAGGGTAGAGTGTGTCACGGGTATGATACATGAGTTGGGGCGGCAGCCAGTTTTCGTTGCAGCGAGATGTTTCCACGAAATTTCAACCACCAACATTCTTCTCCGAATGCTGCTCTCCTACATAAGGAGAAATGGCCATCGTAATAAAATAGGAGAAATAAGAGCTCAGACGGAAAGAGGTAAGTGTTCATTTCTCCTGCACCCAGAAAATGGAAATCGTGTGGAAGCGTTTCAATGAATCGTCTGCCAGGCACTTAAGTGTGATTACCAGAGTAGTAATGCAGATGTAGATGTAGATCTAGATCTATAAGACCTCCTAATTTTTTTTTCAACTGAAAGCTAGCAGACCGCTCTAATGTAGACTCCTACTTACCATTTTCGAAACATTTCTTTCCTTAATGCAGAGAATTTCATTTGTTTTCTTATCTTAAATTTAATTTTCAACATCCTGCTGTAATATCGAATTTCAAACGCTTCGTTTCTTGTATTTTCCGGATGACCCACAGTTCATGATTCACCATTGAACAGTGCTATGTTCCAGGCTAACATTCTCGGAAATTTCATTCTCACATTTTCGCTTGTGCTTGATAGCTGCAAACCTCTTTCGGCAAAGAATGGTCTCTTTGCATGTATTCTTTCACTTCTGCTGCCTCTAGAACGTGATTTCCCATATTATAATTTTAATATTAATACCATTTGTTTGCTCCTCAACGTTCAAAAATGGCTCTGAGCACTATAGGACTTAACTGCTGAGGTCATCAGTCTCCTAGAACTTAGAACTACTTAAACCTAACTAACCGAAGGACATCACACACATCCATGCCCAAGGCAGGATTCGAACCTGCGACCGTAGCGGTCGCGCGGTTCCAGACTGTAGCGCCTAGAACCGCTCGGCCGCTGCGGCCGGCTTGCTCCTTAAGGCTTTCGTCTCTCGATCCATATTCTACGCTCGGAGACTGCTCCTTCCAGCCGAGAAATGTTATACCCCTGTTTCACACAGTGAAGCAGCGTGCACAGCGAATGCTATCGTTGAAATCTTTTTATTGTGAAACTTAATCTCTCTTATTTTTTCTCCAATAGATATGTTGAACAATAGCATCCTTGCCTTTTAAACAATTTGAACACTTTACGCCACCGTACGTCATTGAATGTTTTTGTAGGTTGACAATTCCCATTATAGTAAGCACAGAAAACATAAATTTCGTTTGAGAAAACCAATCTGTGGAATGATTCAGAAACGCGTATGTAAAATGACGCTGATATCTCTGTTTCGCGCTTACGGACTCCTACAAAAACATGGAAGCACGTGCAGAATACCGTGCCGCGAAATATTATTCCGAACTGTAAAAGGGAGAATAAATTTAGACACGGGCACATATTCCATTGTGGAGGCGGACGCAATAACGGTCGGGAGCTCGTATATGGCACACATGCGGACGCGAAATTCCGATCGGCGCGCGCCATAGGCGGCCGCTGCAGGAACTCGCGCAGATGTCTGTAACGACGTACAAAGTGCCGGCTGCCTCTGTCTCGTTAAAATTCGTCACGCACCCGCTGCAGTTCGTGTGTCTCCCTGGGCGCTAGTTGGAAGAGGTGGCGCATCAGGTCCCGGCTATTACGAATTAAAATTACATGGATCTGTTGGCTTCAATATAGAGACACACCGCAGGTTTCTAAATACATGTACCGCATGAAAAAGGGTAATATGTCGGAAATAACATCTCTTAGACACGCTCCGGCATAGTGCACAGCTGTGTAAGGTGGAAACAGCCGTCTAAAATGTATCCGGACATGCTTGCTCTTCACATGAATATTTCCGTAGTGTACGTCAAGACGTGTTATCACCTTTTATACGAATGATAAGGCAAGTCATCAAGTCATGAATTTTAGTAGTAGTAATAGTAGTTGTTGTTATCTTGGTGACCTGTCTGAAGGCTAGTTTTATGCAAATATTTAGGCTAGCTTGTCCGGCGCAAGTCTCTTCAGCCTGTATAATTATGCGACCATCATCAGTTTGAACCTGCTGAATATTCTTGGTTTCCCTTCCCTCCCAAATACACTTCCTTCCATGCCATAATTATTATTCCTTGATACCTCAGGATGTGTCCTGTCAATCTATTTCTTCTCATAGTCAAGTTGTGCCTCAAACTTCTTTTCTCCTAAATATGGTCTGTCTATGCAATCTTCAGTATTCTTCGGTAGCAGCACAATTCATAAAACTATTCTGTTATTGCCTGAACTGTTTTCGTTCACATTTCACTTCCCTACGAGACTACACTCCGGACAAATACCATCAGAAAAGGCTTCAGTTAAATTTACATTCACTGTGAGCAAATTTCTCTTTGTCAGAAAGGCATTCTCACTATTACGATGTACTTCACTATCGTCTCTTATTTTGCTGCTGAAATAACAAGAGTTGTCTTCTATTTTATATCTAATTTCATAACATAACTCCCTCAGTATCACCTGATTTAACTGAATTATCATTGTTTTAGTTTTTTATATTCATTGCATAGCGTCTTTTCAAGATACTATCAATTCCGCTCGAGTGATCTTCCGAGTCCTTTGAAGTCTCTGGCAGAAAATAAAATATCATTGGAAAACGCCACATTTTTTTTATTTCTCATGAAATTCGTAAGTAAGTAAAGTTACTCTACGTCGGAACCGTTATTTGTGATGAAATGAAATTCACATTCCCTTTTTCCATTCCTGTAATTTCCTTAAGACCGACTATCAGAATGCCTTCTGTCGTTAGTGTCAGGTCTGCTGTACAGTTTTTTGCAAATAGTAATAGCACTGCTCGAGATAGCAATTACATATCATTGGAACAAAGCTTTAGATTTTGATTACAGGGTGTGTCTCTTTTAATAAAACTTAACCGAAGCTAATAACGTAGTCACGTAATGAAGGAATATGAACGGAATAACTATCCATTAACATATGGTCGTCTCTCTGTGTATTTACAAATGACCAATGTACTTCACTGAGGAAGCTTGCGATATATACATTACCCCATTTCGCTAATTTCAGTCAACGATGACCATCTTCAGACCGGAGTAAACACAGTATTACTACAGAGTTCGTGTCATTACGTATATAGATGGCACAACACATTAGTTAGCCACCCAAGCTTTAGATGGCTAATTAATGTGACTGTAACATCTACATACGCAATCACACGAATAGTGTAGTGTGCTGCATTTACTCAGGTTTGAAGATGGTGGTCGTTGACCGAAGTTAATAACCTGATTAATAAACATTTGTGATCCATGACTGGATTTACAATGAAATAAATAATTTCCAGATCGCTGAAAAATCTTCCTGCAACTACATCGCAACTCTTCAGAAAATAGTTAATTTCCGCTAATGTATCAGCTTTGTTTTGTATGTATTCTTTTTTATAAATCGGCATGTAAGCTTAACTGTTCTATTTGTCTGTTTCGTAAGGTCTGCAAGTTTGTATAATATTAGATATACAGGTAGTAAAGCCATATGTCGCATGTCAACGACCTGAAAGCTAGAAAAATAACTTCGAGAATCTACGAAAATTATTATTATTTATGTATGATTCAATAATTAAATTCAGTGTGATATCATAGCACCTCATGGTATTCATCACTAAATCAACCTACTGAAAATAATATTTATGAATATCTACAAGTGGGTGGTAAACAGCGCGTAATATATGCACAAAAATCAATGATATTGAGTGAAAACATACAGAAAATTAACTATTAAATCCTAATTTAATGTCAGTGTGACACTGCATATTTCTCAAAATCCCAGCGAGTTCCACTTTTCACTGAATGCGAAATTAACATATGAAGACACCATAATTTGTTTTAAAAGAAGACACAAGCATCACTAATGAAATTTTGAAGCTTTTGTGGCAATTATGAAAGTTTCCAGTTACAGACAACGTAAAAGAATCCTGTTTCCACATCGCTACAACTTGCAGAACATACAAAAAGCATTCAAGTAATGCACGCAATTCTCTCTCGTCATACATATTGAAATATTCCTTCTCAAACGGACCCTGAATGTTTTAGCAGGGATTCAACCAAAACGGCATCACTTCACTACCATTTACGGACTATGCAGATGCTTTGAAGGACTTTACTTTTATTTCAGCGCAGCCACCTCTGTGCGGGAATTATTATAATCGGACACCTTTTTGTACGGACCAAAAAAACAGTTCACCAGGGCGGGTCTTTCGTGAACGACTGGGGCGTAAAAACGTGTTTCATTGCGTCGCTTTACATTTCATGCGAGCGGACGTTTAAAAACGGAGAATAAACGATGAACGAGCGCTAGCGTTAATTTTCCAGGTAGATTTTCCTTTTTTATGCGTCAGCAATGGAGAAAACCTCAATTGTGTAAGTCTTTCGGAACGTCTGTGTATAAAAACACTGGCACCCGACTAATTAATCAACCAAAGGTACTGTATTCAGAAGATAGCTTTGTAACAGAACAGGATGTTGATCTTTGCTTTTCTTTCACCTTATCATAAATGTGACACCAGCAGTAATTATGAAATTTCTCTAATGTGCTTCACATTTACCTGACAGTTTTACAGTTACACTTGAATCAAAACTGATTCGAAGCCCAATCGTACAGTCATATGTCCACGACACAATCTGACGATGATGGCACTCGTATACTCGTATGCTCTTGTATGCGAGACTGACCTCTGGAAGAAAGATCGCCTTGTAGGAATGCAAATAGAAACACCCACAGTAATTCGTATTTCAGACAAATTTTTAAAACTGTAGATGCTGACATTTAATGACACGTGTCCTTGTTCCATATAGTGATCTGATTTCATACACCTTCCGTTTGGTACCAAAATATTAAGGCATAGAAAGTGAAGATTGTCTTTGAACTAACGATGCACTTCGGAACTAAGTAAGAGAGAAACTTTCTCAAGGAGTTATTGTGCAGTAGGCCTGTTACTTATATGAAGAGAATATATACTGCTTATTGATAAAGTCTTTTCAGTCTTGTTTTTCTCTTCATTTGCACTGAATTCACAAACAGTCGTCAGTCATCTGCCTGGTTTGATGTGGCCCGCCATTAATTCCTCTGTTGTTCATCTCAGAGCAGAACTCGCCCACTATGTCCTCAGTTGTCTGTTAGATATATTACAGTCTCTGTCCACCACTACAGTTTTCACCGTGTACAGCTATCTCTCGTACCATGGATCTTATTCTCTGATGTCTTAACATATGAGCCATCAGTATTTTCCATATGTTCCTTTCTGCCCGATTCTGCCGAGAAATTCCTTATTCTTTATTTTTCCAGTCTGCCTACTTTTCAATACCACTCTATAGCATGACATTTAAAACGCTTGAATTCTCTTCTTTTCCTATCTTCCCTCTGTTCATTGTTCACTTTCATACAATACTATGCACCTAGCGGGCATTCTCAGAATATTCTTCCTAAAAATAAGGTCTATGTTTGACACTAGCAGACTTCTTTTGTTCATAAATGGCCCCTTTGCCTGTTTTTTATGTTTTGTTCTTTCGTCCGTCAGATGCTATTTTGTTTTCAAGGTAATAGAGTTCATCTTCTTCATGGTCACCAATTTTGATGTAAAATTTCTCAGTATTTTCATTGTTGCTGCTCCTCAATACTTTCGTCATTCTTCATTCTAGTTTCAGACCATATTCTGTACTCATTACACCGCTCATTTCATTCAACAAGCCCTGAAGTTGTTCTTCGTTCTCACTGGCAACAGAAATGTCATCACCTAATCTTAGCATTGATATCGTTTCACTTTGAACTTTAATCCCTCTCTAGAGCCTTACTTTTATTTCTGCCATTGTTTCTCCGATGTATAGAATGAGCAGTAGGGACGAAAGGCTACATCGCTGTATTACACCTCTATGCTGTAGAGATATTTCTTCATCTTTCTGCCTCAAATGTTTGCACTTCAGGTAATTTGTGACTGTGTGTCTCTTCTTCAATTTGCTTTTTAATATGATCACCTTACATAGCTGACGTCGACAATATACCATTTAATATTGAGAGAATTTTTGTGTCTCCTTAATAGACTGCATCATTTCATTATCTTAAACCAATTCCAGCCTCTTCGTTCTTCCATCACTGTGTTGTCGTTCATAACTTTAGTAAGATGTCATTTCTGGCCAAGTCTTTTAGTAAATAGTGGAGTCACCATGCAGATATCAAAATCTTGAAGATTGGTATAACATAGTTTTTAGTATACTGGGTCCAGTCATACAAGTTAAAACGTGTGACTTGGTCCTTCTATTGCAGTCGTTACATATGATAGTTGTTTGTCATTTTTAACCCACGCCATTTGAATACTGAATACTGAATTTTGTTGATGCAGTTACACTTTTACAAATAATAATTACTTAAACAGAAAAAGCAAGTTTTATGTATAGCTATTGTGAATACAATAACCTATCTTTAATCTATCGTCGTTTGAGGATAAAGTCTGTAGAAATCTAAATGAACCTTATTTTACACGTTAATTAGATCTCAGTGCCACTGGCCTGACTCTGCATTCGAGTGGTTGGACTCTGTTAACACTTCAAACAGTTCCAGTAATGTGGGGACAGGCCATTCGGGATCTGCCAGTCGCACGTTTAGGGGTGATATGGTAGTTCTTATCAGAATCGATAGCGAACCAACACCGACAACGAAAGTTCAGGTATACACGCCGACGTCGCAAGCTGAAGACGAAGAGATAGAGAAAGTATATGAAGATATTGAAAGAGTAATACAGAACGTAAAGAGAAATAAAAATCTGATAGTCATGGGGGACTGGAATGCAGTTGTAGGGGAAGGAGAAGTGAAATGGCTACATGGGGATGTGGGCTTGGGACAAGGAATGAGAGAGGAGAGAGACTTATTGAGTTCTCTAATAAATTTCAGCTAGTAACAGCGAATACTCTGTTCATGAACAACAACAGGATGAGATATACTTGGAAAAATCAGTGTGATACAAAAAGATGTAAGTTATGTTACGTCATGGTCAGACAGAGATTCCGAAATCAGATTGTAACTCGTACCCAGGAGCAGATATAGAGTCAGATCACAATATAGTAGTGATGAAGACTAGGATGAGGTTTAAGAAATTAGTCAGGAAGGATCAGTACGCAAAGAAGTTGGATACAGAAGTACTAAGGAATGACGAGACACGCTTGAAGTTCCCAAAGGCTATAGGAATAGCTCGGAAGGCAGTACAGTTAAAGAGGAATGTGCATCTCTAAAAATGGCAGTCACAGAAATTGGAAAGAAGAAAATAGGTATGAAGAAGGTAACTGTGAAGAAACCATGGGTAACAGAAGAAATACTTGAGCTGAACGATGAAGGAAGGAAGTATAAAAATGTTCAGGGACATTCAGGAATACAGAAATACAAGTCGCTGAAGAATGAAATAAATAGGTAGTGCAGGGAAGCTAAGACGAAATGACTGCATGAAAAATGTGAAGAAGTCGAAAAAGAAATGGTTGTCGGAAGGTCTGACACAGCATATAGGAAAGTCAAAACAATCTTCAGTGACATTAAAAGCAAGGGTGATACCATTAAGAGTGCAACGGGAATTTCACTGTTACATGCGGAGGAAAGAGAGGATAGGTGGAAACAGTACATTGAAGGCCTCAGTGAAGGGGAAGATTTGTCTGATGTGATAGAAGAAGAATCAGTAGTTGATTTAGATGAGATAGGGGATCTAGTATCAGAATTAGAATTTAAGAGAGCATTGCGGGACTTAAGAGCAAATAAGGCAGAAGTGATAGATAAAATTCCGTCAGAATTTCTAAAATCATTGGGAAAGTAGCAACAAAGTGACTATTCACATTAGCGTCTAAAATGTATGAGTCTGCCGACATACCATCTGACTTTAGGAAATATATCATCCACACAATTCCAAAGACTGCAAGAACAGACAAGTGCGAAAATTATCGCACAATCAGCTTAACAGCTCATGCATCCAAGTCGCTGACAAGAACAATATACAGAAGAACGGAAAAGAAAACTGAAGATGTGTTAGATGACGACCAGTTTGGCTTTAGGAAAGGTAAAGTCACCAGAGAGGTTATTCTGACGTTGAGGTTGATAATGGAGGCAAGTCTGAGGAAAATCAAGACAAATTCATAGGATCTGTCGACCTGGAAAAATCGTTCGACAATGTAAAATGTTGCAAGAATTTGGGTGAACTATAGGGGGAGACGGATAATATACAATTTGTACAGGAACCAAGAGGGAATAATAACGGTGGTCGACCAAAAACTAAGTGCTCGGATTAAAAAGGGTGTAAGACAAGTATGTAGTCTTTCACTCCCACTGTTCAATCTGTACATCGAAGAATCAATGATGGAAATAAGAGAAAGATTCAGTAGTGGAATTAAAACTCAAGGTGAAAGGATATAAATGATATGATTTGCTGATGACATTGCTATCCTGAGTGAAAGTGAGGAACAAATACATGATATGATGGATACGATGAACAGTCTAATGGGTATAGAATATGGACTGATAGTAAATCGAAGAAAGATGGTAGTAGTGAGAAGTAGTATAAATGAGAACAGCAAGAAACTTAACAACAGGACTGATGGTCACGAAGTAGGTGAAATTAACGAATTCTGATAGGATATCTGTTAAGAAATCAGGGAATTACTTCCATAGTACTTGAGGGGGCTGCAGAGGGCAACAACTGTAGGGGAAAACAGAGATTGTAATATATCCAGAAAATAATTGAGTACGTAGGTTGGAAATGCTATTCCGAGTTGAAGAATTTGGCGCAGGAGTTGAATTCATAGCGGGTCTCATCAGACTAATCAGAAGACTGATGACTCAAAAAAAAAAAAAAAAAAAAAAAAAAAAAAAAAAAAAAAAAAAAAACCCTGTCTTCCGATATGAGGTTTTTTTACCTCTACAGTTCTCTCTGCTAACATGGAGGTTATCTGCTGATGCCTTAACACGTGCCCTATATCCCTTCTTCTTGTCAGTGGTTTCCGTATGTTCGCTTCTTCGCCGATTCTGCGGAGAACGTCCTCATTTCTTATCAGTCCACGTGATCATCAACATTTTTCTGTGGCACTACGTCTCAGACGCTGCGATTATCTGTAGAAAGTACCAAATTTTTCTAATCTTAAAAACGATAATTATCTTTATTCATGAAGTAATAATTAAACATTAAATTTTTTCCGAGTTTAGTAATGGGTGCGTATTTCACTACTGCATATACTGAACATTATTTTCTTCAGTATATTGATTATTTCACAGATTTAAGAAGTCAAAAATGAAACGAACGGAAACAATCTTTGAGTCATTACCTGTAAAAACGTCAGAGAAATCATGGAAAGAGAAATTTCGAAAAGGGAATTTTTGACATGACGTCTGTCTAATATAAAATTCGTGATGTTCTGTATAAAGCATTACACCTTCTGGAAACTTTGGCCAAGAAATTTCCTGTAAGAAGTAGCTAGATACACTTAACTTAGGACCTATTTGACTCAATTAGCCAGTAAAAAAATGTGAAGAAGTTGATAAATGTGAAAATCGTAGATTTTTGTGATATTCTGTAAGTCACTGCATAGGCCAATGAAAATGTGAAGGCAGAGAAATCTCACTAGTTGATCAAAGATACACATAATAAAAGTGCCTCCTATTAGGCAGTGAAATAGTGTAGTGAAAGCAATAAGTCTTTAAGCTGCATAACGAATGTTTTCAGACACATAAGGAAAATTGAAAGTGCAGAAAAGTACGAAAAAATTTAATTGACGTTTTGGGAACAGCGAGAGGAGAGAGAAAGTGCTTGAGTTACACTGAATAGTAGTCCTCCACAAGAACCAAGAATACCGAACACGTCAGAAATTAGACTACGGCGAGAGGGTTTCTTAGCCCAAATATAGACGATTTTAATTTTTGTAATTACAGAAATGAAAATGTCAAGCAGTTCCTTGAAGAAATAATTTCAATTACTACACATATGTCTAACACAAGACATTTCAAAATACCGCAACTGATCTATTTTCAAGGATTTCTATGGAAAGCGAGCGAAAAGAATAACCTTTAGACGAAGAAAAGATAGATTATGATATATAAGAATGAAGTAATGTTCAATCCCGCGTCCGGCCATCCTGATTTAGGTTTTCCGTGATTTCCCTAAATCACTCCAGGCAAATGCCGGGATGGTTCATCTGAAAGGGCACGGCCGACTTCCTCCCCAATCCTTCCCTAATCCGATGAGACCGATGACCACGCTGTCTGGTCTCCTACCCCAAACCAACCAACCAACCAATGAAGTAATGGTGAAGAATGAGAAGGAAAGCGCGAATAAGATGGAAATTACGAAGAGGAGAGTAGGGAGATGGGACACAATTACTGCACATAGCAGAAGGGTAGAAAATAAAATGAATTGCCATGTGCTGAAAAGAGTGAAGGTCCTATTAGAATAGCTGTATAAGATTATCCGCAGGCAGTGGTGGAGGAGGACGCTGTGCAATTAATCGAACCAAAAGATCCTGAGAAAGGAAGTAACAGACCACAAAAGGTAGAGGCAACAATAATCTGTCCAGAAGGCAACATACCAATAGTGCTGGTGGTGAAAGAGGAACGGAAAGTAAATTCGAAGAAGGATTAGGACGCGAATTACAACTCATTTGGTTGGTGTCGTACACTTATTCACAGTGAAGTTTTACGAATAATGCTAGAGATCTTTTCTTCCGATTTCACTGAAATCTCGCCTGATGCGGCTTGTGAAAGAGAGAAGTTGCAAACTCTTTCACAGAGGGATACAAACGAGAAACCTCATATCGCAATATCGGGGACTCGTGATAGGTGGCTTGTGATAATATTGATGTAGCACGGCGCACTAGTGAATGCGGGGCCTATCAATTAACCAGCATTCCTCTAACGTATCGCACGCAGTGATTGCCCGGCCACTATCGTGGAATGTCGGTGCCGGGCAGCGGCACTTTGCAGCGGGACAGCTATTTATCACCGTACGTCACAGGGCTAATAATTCTCTGGGCTGTCCCGCACGCACACCGCGCCTGTCAATCTAGGGCAGCGCACGACGCGAAGTATGCAAGTCCGATATGGCCCGTTCCACAGTCATTAAAGAGCCGCAATGCTGTCGCCTGGAGAGTATGCAACTCAGCGGCGCACGGCCAGCTTGCGGTCGCACTTGTCAGCAAACGCGCCCGACAACTGTGACGTTATTGTCCCGATGGGTCGCGACGCAGCGTATTCATCTGTAGCTGCTCTTCCGAGTGACATCCACATGTACGTGGAATTTAATCAAGGCCTGTCACGACGCATATCGTGCTCGATTCATATGACACAGCTACTCTGGAGAAGAAATTTCAGGGTTGCACCAATTACTTGTGTTGGCACTACTGCCGTTCGAGTTGCGTATTAATCACTTTGCACGCGATATTAATACTAAGGTCAGGATTTTCGCAGAGGATGCGGTTAGTTATCTGTAATGAACTAAAAAGTTGAAGGAAGTCATTGTTTCACAGAGGCTATATTCCGATACTATATTACCACAAAAAAGGGATACATTAAGAAGACATGGGATATCGATGTAACTTCGTTAAGGCACACAGTCGGTTGGCCTGCTATGACATCACGCAATAACCAGACTTTCGGGGCATTCAGCTGTTACAGCTGCCCCATATTGGACTGCACTGGAACGCGAGAGCAGGCACACTCAACGAACTTCTAGCTGACCACAATGATCATCATATTCTGCATCAAGCACATTGTAACCCTTTAACATGTATGCTTGACATCCGAGAACAAGTAATGTACTCCAACAATGTATGCTGTCTGGCGCACTTGTTACATCGGTGACTGCTGTTACAATGGCAGGTTATCAAGATTTAAGTGAGTTCCAGCGCGGTGTTATAATCGGCACACGAACGATGGGACACAGCATCTTCGAGGTAGCGATGACGTGGGAATTTTCCCGTACAACCATTTCATGAGTGTACCATGAATATCAGGAATCCGGCAAACATCAAATCTCCGACATCGCTACGGCCGGAAAAAAATCCTGCAAGAACGAGACCAACGACGACTGAAGAGAATCGTTCAACGTGACAGAAGTGCAACCTTTCCGCAATTTGCTGCAGATGTCAGTGCTGGGTCATCAACAAGTGTCACCAAGCGAACCATTCAACGAAACATAATCGATATGAGCTTTCGGAGCCGAAGGCTCATCGTGTATCCTTGACGACAGCTTGACACAAAGCTTTACGCATCGCCTGACCCGTCAACACCGACATTCTACTGCTGATGACTGGAAATATGTTGCATGGTCGGATGAGCCTCGTTTCAGATTGTATCTATTATGTACGTAGTATGGAGCAACATCATGAGTCCATGGACCCTTCATGTCAGCAGGGAACTGTTCAAACCGGTGGACGCTCTATAATGGTGTGGGGCGTGTGCAGTTGGATTGATATGGGACCCATCATATGTCTCGATACGACTCTGACAGGTGACAACTAAGTAAGCATCCTGTCTGATCACCTGCATCCATTCATGTCCATTTTTCAAGCCGACGGACTTGGG
Organism: Schistocerca serialis cubense; assembly: GCF_023864345.2. Taxonomy (NCBI): domain Eukaryota; kingdom Metazoa; phylum Arthropoda; class Insecta; order Orthoptera; family Acrididae; genus Schistocerca; species Schistocerca serialis. Next base: position 276,348,013 of record NC_064643.1, on the reverse strand, counting down.
AAATTCCAGTAGGACAATGCAACACCCCACACGTCCAAAATTGATACAGAGTGTCTCAAGGAACACTCTTCTGAGTTAAAAGAGCACATTGTTGAGCATATCTGGGATGCCTTGCAATATGCTGTTCAGAAGTGATCTCCACCTCCTCCTACCCTTACGGATTTATGTACAGCCCTGCAGGATTCATGGTCTCAATTCCCTCCAGCACTACCTCAGACATTAGTCGAATCCATGCCTTGTCGTGTTGCGGCACTTCTCCGTGCTCGCAGGGGGCCTACACGATATTAGGGAGGAGTACCAGTTTCTTTGGCTCTTCAGTGTATAATAGCTTCAGAATTGCACTTTGGTCAAAATTGAGCAATATTACAAAATAAAATATATCACAGAAATACAGCCACCAACAGATCAATGACTTCGTTGAACATGTTTATGAGGTCTGTAGACTCCAACGCAAGGAAAACTATGTAATGAGGTTTTACGTGAGAGACGCATCACAGATATCGAAGCAGAACTTGATAAGCTTTCTGTGTACGGCTTTAAATCTAAATAAATGCAACACCGACCGCTTCATAAAACGAGACCAATTAAACCCGAATAGTCAACTCATAAAAATATCTAGGTGTATCAAGGTGTGTAGATACAAATTCTAACGACCACATAGGCTCAGCAGTAGGTAATTTAGAAGGCAGATTTCGTTGGAAGCATACTCGGAAAATGCGTTCTCTCAACGAGGGAGAGACGTGTGACTTTCATTTTACAACTGTAGTGTGGAACTCAGAGCAGGTACGACTCGCTTGATGTATTGAACGCATTCAAAGAATGGCAGCACGAGTGATCACGCGTTTGTGTGACTCACGCAGAGCCTCCGGAAATTCCGAAAACCGGCAATTGACGGACGATTGAAGATAGCCATCAGTTATCCCGTGAAAGACTAAGTACAGAGATCCCACAACAAGTATTAACCGAAAAATCGGGCCACACACTTCAGCAACTACAAAACGGATCCGTAGAGACAGCAAACATACGCTAAGGCTAATAACAGCGGGTACTGAGACATCTAAACAGTCTCGCAAGCTGAGACATTGTCGCGAACAGAACAGTTATCCAGAAAGTGTACAATAATTTTTTTTTTATTTCCGTCTGTTATCACCTTTTTGGTTTTTAGACTATCGATTTAAGTCAGTGATGACCATCTTCAGATCTACAGTGAAACATGGCAAAACTAAATACGACTAGTGGGATTGTACATCTTTTAAACATGAAATCTGCCATAATAAAAGGTATTTTAAGGCAATTTTTTCACCATTTTAACTTATTTTTTTATTAATCCAGTCTCAAAACTCTTTCGATGAACGGGGTAGACGTACATGTGTCCCTCGACGCTGCTGCGTTCTGTTGCTCACTACGAGTCTAATAAGAAAAGTGAACGATATGAAGTGCACCAGTGTCTTCCTGCTCTATCAACACACTCGTGGGCGTGCAAGCTGCGGAAAATACGGCTTTGTCTGGTGGAGCACCAAGTTGTTCCACCGGTTTTCGGAGCTTTGGAGACAGCTGAGGTCCGAATTAACATAAACATCGCAACAACTCGAGCGTTCCTGTATGTTAGAGGCCGCGGAACTAGAGGGTGACGGGAGGAGGGGGAGGGGAGGGGACCGAAGAGGGGTTGGGGAGGGGGAGTAATGCTGCACATCTTTTTGCTCTGAAAAATAACAGTCGTGGTTTTCCACTTCTCTGAGCATTCACAAGTGCCAGCTTCTTCCGCGTCGGTTTGTCTTCCCCTCGCCAACGCTGAAAAACGTCCCGTATATTGTGCACACTGTTAAATTCTTAAATTATTTACAACGATTTTTAGGATGACATTTGTAGAGCCCGTATGCAGAGCACATCACTTTTGCACTGTGAATTTTCATTATTCGTCCAGATGTGGTTGCTTATCCGCCTAGCATGTTTGAGAGTAATGGAAAGATAATACCCTGTAACTCATGTTTACGTGATCATCGCTGCTCGAGGCCCACCGAAATCAGAGAGGACATGGATGCACACATACAAAAACACACACACACACACAAACACACAGCATATTGATGAGCTCTCTCTTATGTTCATGAGAGAAAGGGCACTAAAATATTGTGCGTAGTGTTCCCTGACAGTAAAATCATAAGAGACGAATCGTTAGCGAAGAATTTTCGCAAATACAGTGTCACTCATTCAGCTTTAGGTGGTTCTGAGTTTCGCCGTGTTATCCCAGAATAATCTCCCTGTAGGAAGAAAACTACGATGGTGACAGTTTTATGACATGACCTAGAAATTCGTTTCTTATTGTCCTCATCACTGCTTACGTTAATTCAGACGTCGCTGTATATCAAAAACCTTGTACTTCATAATTTTGGCCAGATGAATTTTCGAGGCCAGAGTTTGTACACTACTACTCCTTTCGACGTCCATGTTTGTACAATGAACATATTTTTTCATTTTCGAACTCTTACCGCAGTCGCATTAATAAAATAATTTCATAGTACTACATTCATGCACATAAAGCTGTTCTGAACTGTTCCCATTTGATGACTGAATATGATCTTTTGCGAACAGCCCAAAATGCAATAGATTTTGTCTTTGATGCTACTCAAGCATGAAGGCTTCAAAATATCTAAATCTGAAGTATTTAGCACAGCTCTAAATGGAGAAACGTGCTACTATGAAATTATTTCCTTAATCACACGAGAATGACTCATGTGTTCCTTCTTTTTATTGTTTAAAAAATGAAGAAATTTGCTGGAAAGTAGTCACCATTATCCGAAGTGCGAGCACAACAAACTCAGGTAATTAATTAACTAACTTTCTTGGCCCTTCGGCCAACACAGTGTTGGAATTCCATTATTTTTCGCTGTCTACACGTACATGCCTGTGGTTCTACAGGGTGAAAAGTATTTAAATTGACAAACTCTGGGAGGTTGTAGGGGACATGAAAACAAATATTTTCCCTAAAGTCATTTTTTCCTATGAGGAGTATTTAAACCGTTAGAGAAAGATTTCTTTGGCGGCAAATTAATTAAACCAACGAACACTTTTCCAATTTTTATGACCAAGAGACAACAATTAGGTAGCAGATACGGCCAAATTAAACAGTCCCCAACAACACCGACCCACACATTAACGAAGAACCGCACTTGATGAGCGCTAGTAACGGTGGCATGTGGGTTATCCTCACTCCAAACATGCGAATTGTGCATGTTGAAGACTCCATCACCCCCGAACGTTGCTTCATCGGTAAACAACACAGAGGATGGAAATGTAGGATGCAATTTACACTGTTCCAGGTACCACTGCGAAAACTGTGCTCTGGGTGGATAATCAACTCGTTCCAGGTTGTGGACACGCTGTAAGTGAAATGGACGTAACGATTGCTCTCGAAGGACTGTTCTTACATTCGATTCGTCCCCATGCTGTGTGCAATTGCACGAGTGCTGATTGAAGGATCCCGCTCCACAAGCTGCAAGACAGCTTCCTCAACTTGCAGCGTTCTTACCGTGCGACGGTGTTCATGTCCAGGTAATCTGCTAAATGACCCGGTCTCACGCAGACGTTGGTACACAGAAGCAAAGGTCGTATGATGCGGGATTCGCCGATTAAGATATTGCTGTTGATAAACCCGCTGTACAGCTCGTCCGTTGTGGTGCGCTACGTAGTACGCACCAACCACATCAGTGTACTCACTCCAGGTGTATCGCTCCATTAGTAAACAGAGACAATGCACTACTGCACTGGTTGCAGTTGCCTACAACTGAAGAGCATAACACGCCCTCTGACAACTGAAGATAGTAATACGGCCTCTAACAGCTGAAGAGCGTAATACGGCCTGCACCGGTTTAAATAATCCTCATAGGAAAAAATGACATTAGGGAAAAATATTTGTTTTGATGTCCCCTACAATCTCCCAGAGTTTGACGGTTTAAATACTTTTCACCCTGTATATCTACATCCCTACCATGCATTGAAATTCCCTCATCATAGGAGTGTAGCAAGCGCCTAGAGGAATCAAACAAACAACAACAAAAAAAGCAAACAATACAGCACAATCCATTGGTGAAGTGGAAGATAGTGCGGTAATTCCTTTTGAGCATTCGAAGGGGAACAACACTACAACAAACGATTCTGTATTGCTGGAAGCGTACGGCAAGAATTCGTCTTCATTTGACACTTTAGTTAGGCGACACTGGCACGTCCCGTGTTGTCGGACTTCTCTGAATGACTAACCACGAAGGAGGAGACCATCTCTCTGTGAAGACTTGAGAACTGTAATAGAAATGATGAGGGAAGCCCTGGTACTCGAAGAGCTGCTTGTCACAATCGAGGCTACTGTGGAAATTGAGTTATGGATCAGTTGTCAACTACCTGAATGAGTTTTTGAACATGATAAATGCCGCCGACTGGGGGGGTTCTGCTACCTGCCGGGTTCCGTCACTGCCCACATACATTCAAAATGCCAGCTGTACCGGGGGCAGAAGCATAAATGTTGTTGAAGTATCCTCGTTCTCAGGAGTGATCAAAGACAATTTTAAAAGAATAGCTTTATTAGCAAAACGGAACTATCACAACTACATACAGCAAAAATGTGTCATCTGCGACGTTGTCTATGATTTGTCTGCCTGACGAACCCTGGAGTCGTGATGGGCGACGGCTTCAAGATATGGGTTACTGGGCCGGTGCGTTTGACGGCTGACGTGCTTCTGGTGAAGACCCCCACGAACTGGGCCAGGTCTGCCGGCGTGGAGCGCCGAGAGGCAACTGTTGGCATTGCCAATTGTTAGGGTTGGGACTGAACTGCTGATGCTGCCGGACATAGCTGCTGGTACAGCTGACTTGAGACGTAGGGCGTAACTGACTTCGCACGGTCCGACGTTGGCCTAAATAGTCGAGAGCGGATGGATGTCCGAGGGTTCGTGTCCTGCCGTAGCAAAATAGTGCTCTAAGCTCTCGGCTCGTCGAGCTTGGCGCCCCAGACGGTGTGGAGACGACGTTTAATTCCGTGGTAAACGGCTAGGGCCATACAAGGAAATCAAGGTATTTCTTTGTATGGCCCTAGCTGTTTACCACGGAGTTGATGAAAGCCGTTTACCCACGTCCACCTGTCCGCTCGGCTTGCTTGGTCTGCGGAGGAAACTACTACCAGGCGGATTTAAAAGTTGCAAATGTGTCAAACCAGTCCAGATGACTTCTATAGCCACCTAATCATCGTGAACGAGTGCTGGGCTTATGACCACGAGAAAAGGGACGAAAAGAGCATTGGAGACTTTTGGATTCACCAATGCCGAAAATATCGACGACCCAACAATCATTCAGCAAGGTGAAGTTGAGTGCTTTTTGAGATTGAAATTGTGTGGCGCTAATAGAGGAGAAGATTAATGTTTAACTTCCCGTCGACAACGAGGTCATTAGAGACGGCGCGCAAGCACGGATTGGGGAAGGATGGGGAAGGAAATGGGCCGTGCACTTCCAAAGAAATCATTCCGGCATTGGCCTAAAGCGATTTAGGAAAATCACGGGAAACCTAAATCCGGATGGCCGGACGCGGGTTTCAACCGTATTCCTCCTAAATGCGGGTCCAGTGTGCTAATAACGACGCCATTTCGCTCGGTTAGGGGCTAACAAATTACGTAAGTAATGTAATGGACAGACCATCTTAGGAAATTCCTACCGACATCTCCAGACTAGGTGCACGGGAGGCTGATAAGACCCTTCATCACGGAAAATAGTCTCAGAGGTGTCTTTGCTCCAAGACGGGACACAGTCGCATATGCTGCTTCCCTAGGCTATAAAATGTTGTCTCACTCCTTTCAGTTCGTAAAATGGCACCCAGTGAGTTTTTCCTCACAAAAAGACGACATGTTGTCTTCCGAGTTGCAACGTCTCCTCATTTAGCACTGACAATAGTGTGTCACATTGGAAGGTGAACATGCAGAGACGTCTATAACCAAGCCACGGCTTGTTTTCTCGAGCTGATGGATTAAATTTTATGGCTTCTCAAAGGCAAATAACGTTAGTACAGTAGCAAACAAGGAAGACGTAAATCGAATACCGATCTCAGAAATGAAATCCCTCAGGTGTTGAAGGACATAAACTGTTGTTGTTGTTGTTGTGGCCTTCAGTCCTGAGACTGCTTTGAAGCACCTCTCCGTGCTACTCTGTCCTCTGCAAGCTTCTTCATCTCCCAGTACCTACTGCAACCTACATCCTTCTGAATCTACTTAGTGTATTCATCTCTTGGTCTCCCTCTACGATTTTTACCCTCAACGCTGCCCTCCAATACTAAATTGGTGATCCCTTGATGCCTCAGAAAATGTCCTACCAACCGATCCCTTCTTCTAGTCGTTGTTCCACAAACTTCTCTCCAATCCTATTCAATACCTCCTCATTAGTTATGTGATTTACCCTTCTAATCTTCAGCATTCTTCTGTAGCACCACATTTCGCAAGCTTCTATTCGCTTCTAGTCCAAACTAGTTATCGTCTTGTTTCACTTCCATACATGGCTACGCTCCATACAAATACTTTCAGAAACGACTTCCTGACACTTAAATCTGTACTCGATGTTAACAAATTTCTCTTCTTCAGAAACGCATTCATTGCCATTGCCAGTCTACATTTTATATCCTCTATACTTCGACCATCATCAGTTATTTTGCTCCCCAAATAGTAAAACTCCTTTACTACTTTAAGTATCTCATTTCCTAATCTCATTCCCTCAGCATCACTAGTCTTAATTCGACTACATTCCATTATCCTAATTTTGCTTTTGTTGATATTCACCTTATATTATCCTTTCAAGACACTATCGATTCCGTTCAACAGCTCTTCTAAGTCCTTTGCTGTCTCTGACAGAATTACAGTGTCATCGGAAAACCTCAAAGTTTTTATTTCTCCTCCATGGATTTTAATACCTACTACGAATTTTTCTTTTGTTTCCTTCACTGCCTGCTCAATATACATATTGAATAACATCGAGGGGAGGCTACAACCCTGTCTCACTCCCTTCCCAACCACTGCTTCCCTTTCATGTCCCTCGACTCTTATAACTGCCGTCTGGTTTCTGTACAAATTGTAAATAGCCTTTCGCTCCCTGTATTTTACCCCTGCCACCTTCAGAATTTGAAACAGAGTATTCCAGTCAACATTGTCAAACGCTTTCTCTAAGTCTACAAATGCTAGAAACGTAGGTTTGCCTTTCCTTAATCTTTCTTCTACGATAAATCGTAGGGTCAGTATTGCCTCACGTGTTCCAACATTTCTACGGAATCCAAACTGATCTTCCCCGAGTTCGGCATCTAGCAGCTTTTCCATTCGTCTGTAAAGAATTCGCGTTAGTATTTTGCATCCGTGACTTATTAAACTGATTGTTCGGTAATTTTCACACCTGTCTGCACCTGCTTTCTTTGGGGTTGGAATTATTATATTCTTCTTGAAGTCTGAGGGTATTTCACCTGTCTCATACATCTTGCACGCCAGATGGTAGACTTTTGACAGGACTGGCTCTCCCAAGGCTGTCAGTAGTTCTAATGGAATGTTGTCTACTCACGGGGCCTTGTTGCGACACAGGTCTTTCAGTGCTCTGTCAAACTCTTCACGCAGTATCGTATCTCCCACTTCATCTTCATCTACATCCTCTTCCATTTCCATAATATTGTCCTCAAGTACATCACCCTTGTATAGACCCCGTATATGCTCCTTCCACCTTTCTGCTTTCCCTTCTTTGCTTAGAACTGGGTTTCCATCTGAGCTCTTGATATTCATACAAGTGGTTCTCCTTTCTCCAAAGGTCTCTTTAATTTTCCTGTAGGCAGTATCTATCTTACCCTAGTGAGATAAGCCTCTACGTCCTTACATTTATCCTCTAGCCATCCCTGCTTAGCCATTTTGCACTTCCTGTCGATCTCATTTTTGAAACGTTTGTATTCCTTTTTGCCTGCTTCATTTACTGAATTTTTATATTTTCTCCTTTCGTCTATTAAATTCAATATTTCTTCTGTTACCCAAGGATTTCTACTAGCCCTCGTCTTTTTACCTACTTGATCCTCTGCTGCCGTCACTACTTCATCCCTCAAAGCTACCCATTCTTCTTTTACTGTATTTCTTTCCCCCATTCCTACCAGTTGTTCCCTCACGCTCTCCCTGAAATTCTGTACAACCTCTGGTTTAGTCAGTTTGTCCATGTCCCATCTCCTTAAATTCCACCCTTTTTGCAGTTTCTTCAGTTTTGATCTACAGTTCATAACCAATAGATTGTGGTCAGAGTCCACATCTGCCCCTGGAAATGTCTTACAATTTAAAATCTGGATCCTAAATCTCTGTCTTACCATTATGTAATCTATCTGAAACCTGTCAGTATCTCCAGGCTTCTTCCATGTAAGCAACCTTCTATTATGATTCTTGAACCAAGTGTTAGCTATGATTAAGTTGTGCTCTGTGCCAAATTCTACCAGGTGGCTTCCTCTTTCATTTCTTAGCCCCAGTCCATATCCACCTACTACGTTTCCTTCTCTCCCTTTTCCTACGACCGAATTCCAGTCACCCATGACTATTAAATTTTCGTCTCCCTTCACTATCTGAATAATTTCTTTTATTTCATCATACATTTCTTCAATTTCTTCGTCATCTGCAGAGCTAGTTGGCATATAAACTTGTATTGCTGTAGTAGGCGTGGGCTTCGTGTCTATCTTGGCCACAATAATGCGTTCACTGTGCTGTTTGTAGTAGCTTACCCGCACTCCTATTTTTTTATTCATTATTAAACCGACTCCTGCATTACCCCTATTTGATTCTGTATTTATAACTGTGTATTCGCCTGACCAAAAGTCTTGTTCCTCCTGCCAGCGAACTTCACTAATTCCAACTATATCTAACTTTAACCTATCCATTTCCCTTATTAAATTTTCTAACCTACCTACTCGATTAAGGGATCTGACATTCCACGCTCCGATCCGTAGAAAGCCAGTTTTCATTCTCCTGATAATGACGTCCTGTTGAGTAGTCGCCGCCCGGAGAACCGAATGGGGAACTATTTTACCTCCGGAATATTTTACCCAAAAGGATGCAATCATGATTTAACCATACAGTAAAGCTGCATGCCCTCGGGAAAAATTACGGCTGTAGTTTCCCCTTGCTTTAACCCGTTGGGCATAAACTAGAAAATAGAATAAGAAACGAAGATATTTGAAATGCGCTTCCGATGTCCACAATAAATGGATAAATTGGCACATAAAAGCAGAAACGGAAGTAACAAGTAGACAGAATGCACAAAGCAGATGTCCTAAACAAGTATTGCAATATCCAAGCAAGGGGCTAAGGAACGTAGGCCGGCCTAGAAAGCGATGGAACTAAGTAGCTGAAGCCGGAACAGGTTTATCGAACCTAATACATGAATGTAAATGATGATGATAACGGTACTTAAGGTTTCATGCTCCTCTTTGTAGTGGACTCCGCCCTATATTAATAGTCTAACCGACAAATCTCGAATTTCCAGGATATTCATTTTGCCAATATTCATCTACAAACGAGAACTAAACATAAACTGTGTTTATAATGAAGTTGAAATGTCAGTCGACACCCCAGGATAAAGGAACAACTAAACGAACATGCGAAAGGTGCAGGCCATTTATCACAAGTCATTTGTTACTTCACAATAGTCCAACAATGTTTTATTGCATAGATACCAAAAATACTAATAAAATACAAATGATAATAGTTGCTTGCAATGAACTTTATTGAGAAGGCCCAGCTAATGAGTGACAATATTTGGCGCCAGCGACACATTTAAAATGTTAACAGCAGCTCAAATTTCAGCAGAAAATTAGATAAAATAATTAATGAAATGTATTGAGGCAGTTACTCCAAAATTTCTTCTGTTAAACCAAATGGTGATTAATTTGTTAATTTAAACGAGTGGGGTTCACCAACGTAGGAAAGACTAATAAGCAAGTGACTCAATCAAATGTAACTCAAATACGCGCTTAGCGCTTGGGCAAACAATGACAACAGTGATGCTAAAGATTACAATTCCACCATTTGGTTGGTCAATGGGGGAGGGTGCTTGACATTAATGAATATAAATTACATGAAGTGTGGTAACATGAAATTTCACAGGTCTGGTATTTGACGAGCTGAGGCCCGTTAAGTACTAATATTTTACGCAACGAGTATAGGAACAGTTCTCAACGCAGGTATCCAGTATATTTATCAATCAGAGAAGCCTCTTGGGCATAATCAAGATACTGTTTGAGTAATTACGCATCAAACCAATATTAAAACTATTACGTTAAAACCGAACTTCGAACACGGAAATCATGGAAGGACAAGGTACGGCCGGCCAGGTCTGAGTGATATGGTTTAGAATAAAGTGGACTTGAGGTTAAATTAGCACCCGATTGCGACGAGTTAGAAACTCAACTTATGAAGGATGCCGTAGCAAGCCAGGAGGCCGCGCACGCAGCCGGCGCGAACAGGTTACGCCGATGAGCCGTTGGGTGACAGATAAGACCCCGGGTCAGCGCCTCCAAACGCTAGAAACCGGTCGGAAATTCGAGAGTGAACGAGCATACGTATAATTCATCGATATTAATCATAGAGCAAATGAAAATGTTCAAACCAAGACAAGAAACTCAATGTGGGCGCGGTCCCAAGCCGCAACCACGTCGTACATATTACAACAACAATACTATAATAAGAAAATGATTAACTGTTTAATCTTAAAATAAAATATAACATCAAGTTAATGTAATAACGAAGAAATCAGACGGCTACTTAAACACATTATCTTAAGTGAATTAAAAGGTAACCTGCAAATCTTGAGGGCTAACACTGAGTCATCTACATTAGTACTTGTATTCAGAACAATAAATATTAATTTTTTTAAAAGGGCCAAAATTTCTCCAGGGTTTTGGGACTTAATTACCCAAATGATCCAAGATTCACTGGCCCACTAGCGTTTGCTTACCACTGTTGTAGGCAATTTGATTGTCGCTACATCAGTCAGGAAAGCATCAACTTCCAATACAAATAAGACATCAGTGGTCACCAGTACACGCGGCGGCCTATAGCATATGGCACAATTGATTCCAGGCTCTAATGACAAAAAAATGGTTCAAATGGCTCTGAGCACTATGGGACTCATCATCTATGGTCATCAGTCCCCTAGAACTTAGAACTACTTGAACCTAACTAACCTAAGGACATCAGACACATCCATACCCGAGGCAGGATTCGAACCTGCGACCGTAGCAGTCGCGCGGCTCCGGACTGAGCGCCTAGAACCGCTAGACCACCGCGGCCGGCTCTAATGACAAGATAAGCAGACATAAAACAAGTAGCAACTAAAAGAAATTCTAAAACACATAAAATATTGCACTCAGATAATTTCAAACAGAGGCACACGTAAGTAAATTTAATACTGAGGTAGAGAGACGGAGAACCACAGGTAGTCCAACGTAGTGAGAACGACTTCGGGAGCTCATACGTCAACCATGTAACGAGTGCCATACCCACAAAGGGCAGAACAGACGGCACCAGAAAACAAACAGCACTGCAACACCCACATTAGCAACTATGTCTCCTGAATCCAGAGTAAACCGGACGCTTCGACATTAGGCCCAAATATTGCTGAGCAACACAACTCTACCGCTTAGACAATCGAGCGCCCGTAAGCTACGTGGACAGATCACCGTACAAGCCACTCTGAGAAACTACAACCAAAGAGTCAACTAACAGGCGACCGAACCGTGACCCGTTGACTAGACAGGGACGAATCGCGCCAGTGTGCAAAGATGTAAGAACATAGAACGTAGTACTGAAAAGAACTCATTTCCATGATTTCACGGAAACACGTTTGAAATCATGAAACACCTATACAAAGTAATATGGGCAAATCTAAAGAAGAGCATCCGGATTAAGAAACATAGTCTCGGATAGTTCTCAGCGGGTCTACATCACGATTTTGTAAACGCCTCTGTGGCAACGCCTTTTCATAGTTCTATGGACGGTTACTGTTTTCGCCCATAACCGTTTGTGCTTCATAGTTGGAAACTGTCAAAAGCACTGCGAGGTGTCGGAGAGTTCCTTAATTTGACTTGACTGTACGAGTGTTTAGCAGTAAAGAATAAACGTATTAACACTTCATGCATATTGCTGCAATTTTTTACGCATCTCATTGTTTATGAAGTCAAACTGTAGAGTACAGAATATGGATTGAGAGTAAATCCAAGAAAGACGGAAGTAATGAGAAGTAGCAGAAATGAGAACTGCGAGAAACTTAGCATAAGAAAGGGTGATCACGAAGCAGATGAAGTTAAGCAATTCTGCTACCTCGGCAGCAAAATAACCCATGACGGACGGAGCAATTAGGACATAAAAAGCAGATTATCATTAGCAATAAGGGCATTACTGGCCAAGAGAAGTCCACTAGTATCAAACATTGGCCGGAATTTCAAGAAGAAATTTCTGAGAATGTACTTTTGGAGCACAGCATTGTATGGTAGTGAAACATGGGCTGTGAGGAAACCGGAGCAGAAGAGAAACGAAGCATTTGAGATGTGATACTGCAGAAGAATGTTAAAAATTAGGTGGAATGATAAGGTAAGAAATGAGGAGGTTCTGCGCAGAATCAATGAGGAAAGGAACAGATGGAAAATACTGACAAGAAGAAGAAGAACAGAATTAAAGGACATCTATTAAGACCTTACATAACAACTTCTATCGTACTAGTGGAATCTGTAGAGGTTAAGAACTGTAGAGGAAGACAGAGATCAGAATACATCCAGCAAATAATTGAGGCCTTAGGTTGCAAGTGGTACTCTGTTATTGTCACAGGAGCGGAATTTACCAGCCAGAAGACTGAGGATTAAAAAAAATACTGTGGAACTATGTATCGTACAATGGTGTTTTTGTGTAGGTAAGTTCAGCGGCATATGTGGAGACTGTGTGCGAAACATGTTGGGAATAGAGTTCTAAGAAAAGAAGTAATAAATTAAAAAGTCATGCACAACGTGACATTATCTCCTCCATAATGGTAGGTAGGGGGTTGTTACCCCGACAGCGATTGTTGTTGGACAGTGTAGGATGTGTGTACCAAATCGCTCCAGTGGTTTAGAAACCCACGCACACGCACACGCACTCACACACACAGACACACACACACTCACACACACACACACACACACACACACACACACACACACACACGAACAAAGATCCATTTTTAAAATATGTTTGGATTTTACGGCTGACTGTATCAATGTCGTCTGCTATTTAAATCAGTTTCACTGACGTGGCACTTTTTGCAATTTTTGACGCCAGAGAAAGACCAATACTATCCAGTTTGACGTAAATATCTTTGTTATACCTCATGAGGACTGGTGTATCGAAACTGGTATTCAATAGTTTCCTTCATCAACGACATTTGGTCGTTGATAGGTACGAAACTTTCAAGTGATTAATTCTTTCGTGTATCCCGAAAAGACAAATTAACAAGTTCCTTTCTAAGAATACTGTATGCCACTACCGTTAGAAACTCGAAGTATTGGCCACAACTGTTACACAACTTTGGAAAGTCGTGCTGCAAAGTTCGCCGCACTTTCGCTTCCCCGATGCTGTCGAGAGAAACTCAGCAACGCCCCAGTAAAGGGTGGCTCTTGGCGCTTAAATGCTAGCACCGCTTTCTAACTGTGCCCGTGTGGCATAAAGCAGAATTGCCTTACCGGTTGGGGCCGTAGGCTCTACCGACTCAACATTCGGCCGACTGTGTGTGGCGAGGAAGGAAGAAATCCGGCGACTATGTAAATTCGGGAGAGCTCACGGCCACGTAAGGGAACGGGGAGTCCGTAGGTAAGCGAGGGCAGTTGTTATTCAGAGGCGTCTGAGCGCGATTCTTTTTAAGAGCCACGGTCTCCTAGAAGATCAGCTACGTCGTGTTTATTGACTGAAGCTGTATTACCCTCGGGAAACGGATATCGCTTCTATTCAATAGGAGTAGGCTGGTATTTGCGTTAAAACGAACGGTCAGGGCGGGTTATCTGCAGGCAGAGGAGGTTTGAGGGTCTGAGCGGTGCGAGGGTCTGCCGACGCGAAGGGACCTCTCGCTGCACGAGCGGGCGCCGGCTTAATGCCAGGTAATTCGGAGGGACCGAGCGGTCGCCGGCTTCTCCCACGCCCACTCCAGGGGCCGCCAGAACGGGTCAGCCGAAGTGAGGGCCGCTCCAGAAGCTGCGCTGCCCTCGCCGTCCTTAACGAGCCCTGCCGGAATTGCACCGCCACCTGTATCGCGATATTATCGAGATCGCTGCCGTCCGCGGTCGCCGTTTCCTGTGCCGGGGACCTGAATTAAGAACACCAGAGGGTCCGATACTGCTGGAGTGTAGCAGACGAGACTCGTCTGAACTCCGTCCCGCTGTAGTGTCGCCTACCATTCGGGATTACATCAAGAGCCGTAGACGCGTAGGCAGTGACTGTACCTCTCGCACTGCAGTGGACTTCTGCTGCTCTGCTTACCTGTGTCCGCTACAGAGCTCGCCGTTTAATCAGTTCCAGTCTACTTAGCGTATCGATTGACAAAACCATTCCAACTGGACCTCCATCAAAAATTCCAGTGCATTAATCCAGCTCGTGCAAATATCCATTGCCATACATTACTCGATTACTGTAACACTTACGCACCTGCCACAATGAAATCCAGATTTCTCAACTACGACGATTGTTCAATAAGTAATGCGTAACATTTTTTTCCCAACCAATTACAGCTGAAAAAATTAGGAAATTCTTGTGGGACATCGTGAAATATTTCCGGCTCAGTCTTTATAGCTTCATGAAATATCGATAGGTGGCGGCGCTATACGTTGCCTTGAAAACAACGTCTGTAACGGCGGCACGCTCTAAGCAGAGGGTTGTGATTGACTTTCTTTGAGAGGAAAACCAGAGTATCGCAGATATTCATAGGCGCTTGCAGAATGTCTACCGAGACCTGGAAGTGAACAAAAGCATGGCGGGGCATCAGTCATCACCGCAACAAGGCCAAACCAGCCTATCCGACCTCCCACGTGATTGCCGGCCTCACACACCTGTGACTCTTACAATGGTGGAACGTGCGGACACTCTCATTCCAAGTGATAGATGGATCACAATACAAAGTCCTCGCTGCTGCACTTGACATATCTGTTGGTAGTGCTGACATTTGGTGTACTCAAAGATGAGTGCACGCTGGATGCCTCGCCACCGAACAGCTTCCGACTTCCACTTGTTTGGCCCAATGAAGGCCACATTCCGGAAACAATGCATGGATGATGGGGAGGTTACTGATGGAATAAGAGGTTGGCTCCTATGTCAACCAGCACAGGGCATACAGGCTCTCCCAGTAAACTGGCGTAAGGCCGTCGCGTTGAACGAAGATTATGTTGAGAGGCAGAGTTCTGTAGCCAAAAGAATGGGCAATCATCTGGTGTATGGGAATTGTGAACACGACCTGCCAGCTTTCAGAAAAACGTGTTACATTACTTGTTGAACGCCCCTCGTATGTTAAAAGATATGGGACAAATGGTTCAAATGGCTCTAAGAACTATGGGACTTAACATCCGAGGTCATCAGTCCCCTAGAACTTAGAACTACTTAAACCTATCTAACCTAAGGACAAACCTATCTAACCTAAGGACATCACACACAGCCATGACCGAAGCAGGATTCGAACCTGCGACCGTAGCAGCAGCGCGGCTCCGGACTGAAGCGCCTAGAGCCGCTCGGCCACAGCGGCCGGCTGGGAAAAATAAGAACATTCCAGAGATTCAGAAATTATACAGTTTTTTCAAGCGACTTCCAACAGCAGTCATATACTTCAGACAGGTCAGTTATACTGATCAGCAATGAATTGCTGTTTATGTGACGTAGCTTATCCTACGTTAGAACATTCTCTACCTGGCTAAAGATGCGCAATTATGAAGAGTTTATAACTGAAATGCAGTTTTTCAAGTCATTACTTGTACGTATGAGTAAATTTAGTATTTTCATACCGAGAAGACAATATATTACCTAAAAAGTTAGTAATAATAATGATCGATTAATAATGCTCTGTGTCGAACATTTTCTAAAGTACAGGAAACTAATTACAATAAAACGTATTTACATGAAAGGAAACCCAAGTAATTGGGAAAGCTGTAGAGACATTTCTCTGCCAAACATATACTTATTATAAAAAGGGATGTGTGTGTGTGTGTGTGTGTGTGTGTGTGTGTGTGTGTGTGTGTGTGTGTGTGTGTGTGTGCGTGCGTGCTATATGTGGGTGTGTGTGTTTTTGTGTGTGTGCATGTTCCATATCCACTCCTAAACAACTGGACCGATTTCAACCGAACTTACTATACATATCCCTTACTATAGAGCAATAATTGCTGTGGGGTAACAACCACATACCTCACATAGTTCAGGAGATATGACGTTATAAGCCTGAGATACATGAAAAACTGCAGCATTGTGCATGACGTTTGAATTTATTACTTATTTGTTATGCCGGATTGTTGCCTTTGTAAAGAAACGTTTGATTTCCTTCCCAAACTCGAGGTTGTGTCTAAACGACCTCCTTAACGAGAGGTAAAAGCCATAGCTCTAGTCTTTCCATTCTTCAAAGGAGTGCACTTTATTACCTTGCAGTGCAAGTGCAGAAAGCGACCGGCGAAGATCTCTTGTAATCAAGTGCAACGGCGTGCCATTGAGAACATTTATTGAAAGTGAGAAGTAGAGCAAATTGACTTTGCCGTCATGGAAGTTGACGGAAGTGCAATTCGGAATGTAATGATTATGAAAGCGATGATGTGTAAATCGCGGGACGGAAAGTCCACCTTTACACTTTTTCATCAATTAAGCTATACGCATAAATGTCGTCCCTGTACGTTTTCTTATGTTATTCATCGACCTTCCATTCCACCATCGTCTCCATACTTTCTTACAGAACTAAATTATGTACCGAGAAAGGACACTCTCCAGAAATCAGAAATTCTAAAGATAATTATAGTGTTTGGAGAATTCTATAGATGTCAAGTTGGGTCTAGTCTTAAAACGCGGAACGAAATACATAGGCAGCTGAATTGAATTTCTAATCAGAATGTAAGATTTACTCTATTACACAGGCAAAAAGAAAAAAAGAAGAATGAGGCCATAATGAAAGAACTGTGCGTATAGACCTAAATTGATAAAATATGCCAATGTAGACAAAATACGAAAGTAACAGATTTTGTAGCTAAGAAATATCGCAGATTACCAAAAAAAATAATGCAATACCATTCAGTAGGGAAGAGTAATACAGTAAGACGACATACAGTATCACAAGAATTGGTTCAAATGGCTCTAAGCACTATGGGACTTAACATCTGAGGTCATCAATCCCCTAAATACTTAAACCTAACTAACTTAAGGACATCACACACATCCATGCCCGAGGCAGGATTCGAACCTGCGACCGTAGCGGTCGCGCGGTTACAGATTGTAGCGCCTAGAACCGCTCGGCCACTCCGGCTTCATGCAGATACTTCAAGCTTTTTTTCATTATATAATCTCCCAAACGTCATATAAATTAAATAATACTACCAGTGATGAAAAAATATGGATTATTAATTACGGTTGAGCAGAAGTCGAACGGTCGCCTCATGCACATTCACCGTATGAACCTCGAACGCTAATCAAACTTTTTGCTCTCTTCATGTTGTTCGGTGTTGTTCGTTCTGTTTGGAAAGGGCGCACGACACATGACATCCGTTCAAGTTGATCGTTAATTCCTTTACTCAGCTTTCATTACAGTAGGCAACCAGCCCTCTAACCGAACAAGAAGTATGCCGGCACCACTTGACCACCAGACACTCCAACGTCCGACATTCACGCACAGATACACAACCAACATAATAGATGCGTAATACTTCTCTTGCAATTTTCACGCAATTGCCAGAGTAGTCCACCTTGCTACTTTCACATTAAGTTGTTTTAATGAGCTACTGAACCCTTACGAAGTTTGAAGTAAATTTTGATCCCAACGTCATGGCCTCACCTTGTAAGGTTCTGTAACGAAAAAGTTTCGATGCCAAAAAACGTGTTCTTAACAAAGTAACTCGTGCTCTGCTAGTGTAATAGTCTTCTACATTCTGCTAAAACTCGACTCAGTCTTGGAGAAGGGTGGATTGCAGCTCTTCGCTACGGAGAAGCGCAGAAATTACAGGCCCAAGTCGGTTCGACAGGAAAGATTACTGTGTCCGGCGGAGCTCAGGAGCAATAAACACAAGTTGGCAGCAGTTCCGCCTGCGGACGTCGGCGCTGCCGTCCCAGATAAGTTCTTTCCTCCGCTCCCTGGGGAGCAATTGCCTACCGATAAGAGCCGCGCGATTTACAGCGTCCTGACCGGAATGCGAACCCACGACGGGGAGCTGCGCCGACCGGCAAGTAGCTTATCTTTAATGGACCTACAACGCCCTCCGAGCACCCCTTCTACGAGCGAAAAAAATCTGGTGCGCCCCCAGGCATCTCGTGGATGAATATACCAAGGAAAAAATCGTAGCTACGGGATATTTCACGTCTCATTTATTCTGTTTAGTCTTCGCCTTCAGTAACAATACTTCATTAAAAGTGAAAACGGTTTAAATTTAGCTTCAGTACCTCCCATCTTCAATTAAATGACAGTCACAACGATTGCCTCCTGTTACACTTATACAAAGAAATTTTACAATTTTTCGCGACAAGTTTCCATTGAAATAATGGAATATATGTTGGATGTCAATCAAGATGAAAATTTCACTGTCTGAAAGTGAAATTACGATCTTTTAGGTTCATAAATAATTTAATTTTATTCAGATTACCCATTTGGTCAACTACTTTAGTCAACCACTTTTCCAGTGTATCGATTCCAATCACAAATTTCCTTAGCCGCACATATCTGGGTGTTAGCGGGTCTCAGAGCTTATGGATAGGATGGATATTCAGCCGCTCATAGTTAACAGCACTCAATTTTCTGATTTGTCGAAGATTTTCCTTTTGCTAATATTGGCCTACATTTTGGCATTTTTTCATTTGTTGATACACATTCCTTGTACCCACATGTTACTGTTTATCCCTTGTCAGACACAATGTTGCAAGTTATAAAATACCAACCATACTATTTCTGTCAGATGGTATCATCATTGCCATAAATTGGTCCATGAACCCACTGTTTCCGGTGGCGTTATTTTCTGGCGTAATATGCAGGAAAGAGACTAGCAATTTGCCATAAGAAATGAGATTAGTTCTGGAACTGAGAAATTCATTTTTGCTTTTGTGGCAGGTGCCCATTAAATGTGGCAACAATTTTACACAATGTTTTCTCATAGTTCGTGCACCTTACCATTTCTTCCAAAATGCCTACTGTGTCAACTACTCGTATTTCATACATGTCATTCAGTAACACATGAATTTGATCAGTATTTTCAAAGTGCTTGCCTTTTATAACAGAGAATAATTTTAAAGGGGATTACAGTATTTTTGAATCCACTTATCCGTTTCTTAGGAGATGCATAAGAAACAATAAGACTGGGAGACCAAGAACGAAGTGCTCGGACTAAAAATGGTACAAGACAGGGACGTAGTCTTTCGCCCCTAATATTCAACTTATACATCGAAGAAGCAACGACGGAAATAAAAGAAACGTACAGAAGTGGGATTAAAAGTCAAGGTGAATCGATATCATTGATAGATTCGCTGATTACACTGTTATCCCCAGCGAAAGTGAAAAAGAATTACAGGATCTGTTCAATGAAATTAACAATCTAATGAGTGGAGAATATGGACTGAGAGTAAATAAAAAAAGACGGAAGTAATGAGAATTAGCAGAAATAAGAACATCGAGAAATTTTACATCAGAATTGGTGATCACAAAGTATATGAAGTTAAGGAATTCTGTTATTTTGGCAGGAAAAAACTAATGGCAGTCGGAGCAAAAAGGACATATAAAAGCAGGCCAGCTCAGGCAAAAAGGGCACCCCAGACCAAGGGATGTCCACTAGTATCAGACATAGGCCTTAATTTTAGGAAGAAATTTCTGAGAATGTGCGTTTTGAGCACAGGATTGTACAGAAGTGAAACATGGACTGTACAAAACGGAAAAAAGAGAATCGAAGTATTTGACATGAATGAAAATTATGGGGACTGATAAGGAATGAGGAGGTTCTCTGCAGTATCAGCGAGGAAAGGTATATGCGAAAAACACTGACAAGAAAAAGGGATAGGATGATAGGACATCTGTTAAGGGAATGAGGAGTAACTTCTATGGTACTAGATGGAATTGCAGATGGTAAAAACTGTAGAGGAAGACTGAGATTGGAATACACACAGAAAATAATTGGGGACGTAGGTTGCAAGTGCTACTCTGAGATGAAAAGGTCGGCACAGGAGAGGAATTTGAGGAGGGTCGCATCAAACCAGTCAGAAGACTGATGACTCAGAGGAAAAAAAAGACACTCATTAAGTTTAGGCGGATCTTTGGCGATAAACCGTCGACAACTAAGAATGCAATGAAGGTACGGGATTCTAATTCGTTCATTTTAACCCAAAACCACACAAAATTTCTGCTTGAAAATCTCATAGAAGAAACGTGGGCAAATTTTCTGATTGTTATACAATATATACCATAATGAGAAAAACGAAATTTTATCGATATCAGTACCACCTCTGTGCCAAACGAGTTTTTTTTTAACATTGCTGCCGTTGTTGTTGTTGTTGTTGTTGTTGTTGTGGTCTTCTGTACAAAAAACAGCGTTGACACAGTCCTTCACGCTACACTCTGCTGAGTGAGCTTCTTCATATTTGAGTAACTACTCCAGTCTACTTCAATTTGAACCTGGTTATTCTATTCAATTCCAGATCTCTCTCTACAGATTTTAATCACACACACACACACACACACACACACACACACACACACACACACACACATACATACATACATACATACATTCTTTCTTTCTTTACAAAACTGATGCCTTTTTAGTCAAATGTCATAAATTTAATTTTTCCCGAGACAGATTCAGTACCACCTTATTAGTTACTTCATCTACCCAATTAACATCCAATATTCATCTGCAGCATCACATTTCAAAAGATTCTGCACTCTCCTACTCTGAACTGCTTATCGTCTACATTTCACTTCCGCACAAGGCTACACTCCAGGCAAATATCTTCACGAAGCTTTCCTAACGCTTACATCTGTGTTATATGTTTATAAATTTTTGGGAACTCATTTCCTTGATACTGCCAGTCTGCATTTTCCATCCTGCCTACTTCGAACACCATCATTTATTTTTCTGCCATAATGGCTAAATTTGTCTACTGTTTCCGTTCAGTAGCTCTTCGAAGCACTTTGTCGTGTCTAACAGAGTCACATAATCATCATCAAACGTCAAGGTTTCTATTTTCTTCTCCCTGAATTTTAATTCCCTCTGCAAATTTATCCATGGTTCTATTTAATTCTTGCTCAACGTAGAGACCGAATGACACTGTTGATAGGCTGTAGTACTGTCTCACTCTCTCCCAATCACTGCTTACCTTCAATGTAAGTCGATTCTTATAATTACAGTCTGGTTTCTGTGCAATTTGTGAATAAGCTTATGGTCTCTGTATTTTGTCTTTGCTACCTTCAAGACTTCAAAGAATGTATTTCAGTTAACATTGTCAAATACAAAAGTTTATTTAAAGGACACCAACAAGTAAAATACTTTATGTTGAATTAAAACACTTCTGCAGTTGTACGACTACTTTATTTGGAAAGCACGACCGGTTATATCGTCAGGTGCAGTCAAGTACGACATGTTGCTGGAGTACATTCGATGTTAAGCTTTTCCCGCGATTCCTACAATTTCACACTCTCCTAACATGTGACATGACTTTTAGACTGAAGTAAAATTCCAGGAACCGAGGGAAACCTTTTACACCAAATTCACTCCAGCGTCATACTGTAACTGAATTCACCTAGTGATATAACTGTCGTTACGAAACCGGTCGGTTTTTTGTAAATAAAGTAACCATACAGCTGCAGCGGTGTTTTTATTCAGCATGAACATTGTCAAAAGCTTTCTCTGAATCTAGAAACGGCACAAATGCATTAGATAACCCAATTCCTAGCAAACAGATCGTTGTAACCAGACGAAACTCAACTGCCCGACCTCAACTGTGGATTCTTTGAGTGCTCTGGGAGATGTTTCATTTTAACTCCAACTGATGAAATATTAGTTCACTTTAACACAATAAATTATTAAATAGACTTCCTTATTTTTGACACACTTCTTTGCTCCAAGACATTTGCAACAGTACAGATTCATCAGTAACTTTCACAACTCGTCGGTCCTATACTAAGATGCTGACTGCTGTAATTGATGTCACGAAGTCGGCCGAGCTCTTGCTTACTTGCACTATATTGACCTCAGTGTGAGAGTGCTGGTATACTGAGAGAGAGGGCGTGAATTCTAGAGTGTCTCACACAGGTTGTTGTGGATCGCAGCGAGCCCTCGCAAACTTCTGTGGTAATGATATGCGTTATCGACTTTGGTGTGGCACCACGATCTCTGGACAATACCACACACATTATTTTTCCATCCCTTAGCCTTCCTGAAGTCACTTATTAGGGCATTATGAGACAACTAGTTCTGTTTTGTCACTCTTGAGATTTTGAACTGACTCGAAGGTATGATTACTCTCTGTCTTCTCTCGAATGAATATTTGTACCTGTTACCGACTGAGGTAGAGCAATGGTATTGCACTGGACTCGTATTCCAAACGAATCTGGTTCATATCCCAGTTGAGCCGTCGAGACTCAAGTTTCCCTAAACGGCTTTACTCTGATGCCGGGATGTGTCCTTTGCTTGGGACAATAGATATCCTTCCCTAATCCAAGCTTAAGTTCCATAGAAAATGATCTCGTCGGCGGCGGGACGTCAAACCCTAATCTTGATTCTGGTTTCTCAAGATTAGTTTTATGAACTTTTACACCTCTTTCTGCTTATGACACAGGTACATTTAGTGTGTGGACAAAAACCATATTTTCCTTTTATGTTTCTATATACTTTTTTTTAAACGATTTGCAAGACCCTCCACAATGTGAAAAACCTAGTACTCTTAAAAGCTGTCGCGCAGGTGAAACCTCTATAGCTACTTCATCGACCCGTACAACAAAAATCAATCCCAACGTCCAGCCTAGCTAAGAACTAATTAACAGTTGAGTGTGTGATGGCACGCTGGAGAGATCATATAGTTGACACTGTCGACACCTTCTCTGGGTCTGTTAGTTGGCGTCACTCCTTCCAGTTCGCGGCGGCCCTGGTTTCGATTCCCGGACGTGTCGGAGATTTTCTTCGCTTGGGGACAGAGTAATCGTATTTTCCTGATAATGTCATCTCATCTTCATTACGAAGACGGGCCAGGGGCCGAAGTAGTATCAAATTGAGTAGCATCACTCGGTCCAACAACACAGAGGGTGTCTCCCGGACAATAGAGTCATGCGATCACTCTAGTCAGGGATGCATCAGCACATTCTGACACTCGTATCTCGCCATTTCGGCAGATTCAATTCCAGACGAGAGAGAAATTACACGCATACTAGACGGCAGATCACAACGAAAGTAACTTCCGGATCATTTTAGATGCTACTAACAGGTCACTCGATGTTCGAAAGCTGTCAGCAGGATGACGTGCGGCCTGAAATTATCGTTAGTATTTATTTGTGACGCTGCAATCGCTGGTCCAATATTAAACAAAGCGCAGCATAAGCAAAAAACGGCACCAGAAATTACCTCTTGCCAGAGCAATCTCACGGCATTGTTCTCGCCAGAAGTAACATAAATGTCGCGTAAAAGTAAATAAAGCATTAAAAAAATGGATTTTTAACGTTTAGAGCTCCTCGCCATCTGTTCCGCGTGGCGAAATGCTTAACTCCGGTCTTAATACGCGATAAAAACTCATTTGTATCGCGCGGGCGGCGTTCCATTTGCAGTTATGCTGCTCCGGGAGGCGCCGGGCGGGTCGTTAGCAAGCGAGTAACGACTCCGGCCGAGTTGGACTGCGCGCATGCGCCGGGGCTCCGGCCTTAACGTCTTATCTCGCCGGCGGGCCTCCTCGGCGGATGTCGCAGCAAACTATTAAATCCGCACACAATTGGCCCGGCCGGCTGTGTGCAGATTGGATTCGTCTGCCGGGAGTCTCTGGAGACGAGGCCATTACTTAAAACAAACGTCACCTCTACCCACCCCCTTCCGAGAGCGTCAACCTTACCTTGGATTTCATGGGATTGAAGGGACGGAGGGTGGAGGGCCGCACTGGGCGGCGTAAAGGGACTGACGAGCAGATCCGGGAGCAAGGGAAGTCTCGGTAGCGCTATTATCAGAAGCGCAAGGACGATGTTATGGACTACTTTATGAACTACAAAACGCGGCAGAAGCAGGCGACTGCAGTCTGTACCCGCACGCGCCGCGCACGAGCAGTGGGATACGGGATAATCCAGAAGGGGAAGCAGTAAACATTTGCGGGGCCTCAAACGCCAGCGGTGCCTCTGGGCGCGCGTCTCGGTATGGAGATGAAGCGAGGCCGCCATTACGCATTCTGCAGCTGGGCAGCCTGCCAATGGAACGCTGTTCGGCGCAGCCGCCAGCCAGGAAGTCGGAGGGAACGAGCGTACTGAACTGATCACGTGGTCTCCTCTCCTTTCTTTCGCTTGCTTCTACCCTTTACTGTTTTTTTCTGTTTTTTTTTTTACACCCTTCGCCCAGACCACAGCAGCCCTCAAACTGCCACTTCTCTCCCACACACACACACACGCGCGCGCACACACACACACACACACACACACACACACACACACACACGCGCGCGCGCGCGCACAAGCACTTCGATGGAGAGACGCAACGACTGAGAAGAGTTAGATTTAAAGAGCTGCTGCAAAGAAAGATTAGTGTTCGTTTCCCCGTCGACAGCAACACTATTAGATCAGTAGAGTCAAATCCCAAACTCTAATTGGAGAAAAATGAGAAAGAAAATTGCCCTCGTTCGTTTGGGAGGAACCATCTCAGTATATGACTTAATGGCAGCATATATGGCCACTTAGTTGATTTTTTTTAAAATTTTGGATTTTTAAGCAGATACATTATCTGGAATTTGCTGATTAATTTGGTGTATAATTTATAAAATTTTGTTAACTAGAAGCATACCTATTTCATTTAATGTAGCGTAGTTTGTTATGTAAGACTTTTTAAGATTTCGTAAGCAATTGCTCAGGTAGAAATTAATACCTCAAGAAACATAATTTCTAGAAGGCTGTGGTATAATTTAAATTCTGGTGGAAACCTTGCTACATAAGTTGGTAGGCCTGACACAACAGTTGTGATTCATGTCTACATTGTTCAAGCGAATTTCTTGGTATCATGGGGAAGTATAGCTCTTGTAGACACGGCGGTGTGATGGCAAGACTTCCAGAGTACTATGGTTGAGCCATAAGGAGCAACGAAATTAACCTATACGGTATGATAAGGGCAGTGTAGGCAACATTTTTCCATAAAATATCAAACTTTAGATAAGTTTACTTCCAAGAACGCTTTACCGGAGGCTACTAGGGTTTATAGATATTTGACAGAGTCAGATCTATTGAAGATATGTCTGACAGGCAAAACAAAAATTGTGAAGGAGTCATTCAGCAACGTAGTTTGGACAGAACTACCTAATAGTGCATTCATGGTGTTTCATATAAGGAGTCTTAGCGCATATGAGGCTCTCTCATCACATTTAACGACGATAATACTGGTACACTGAAAGTCTTGAAAGAGTTGAAGGTTGAAATACGCGAACCTTACTTGGGAAACTGGATAAGAAGCTAGTCGACGAAGCTGAGTTACAAGCCTAGAAAATGTCCAAGCAGGCAAGGTCTTTGAAGAGGAGGAAGAGGGTGCATTCAGATGATGTAGAAGATGACGAAGACTACAATTGCTGCAGCCTTTTAAGTGTTGATTCTAAAATGTCTTCTTTTGATTAAATTAATTTTTAATTGCAATTTCTGGAAAACCAAATTTTCGCAGACAAAGGACCCGTCTTCCCAGATAGTTATCTTATAATACTCTTCTCGTACTACACCCTTAGAATGGTAGAGATCACCATCATATTTCAAGAAAAATGCACAAAAAATTAAGAAAATGTAACTTAAAAGATGCAAAGGAAAAAATCTCTGTCATAACTCGTAAAATACATACTTCAGCCAAAGCTGAGGAATAAATATGCGAAGAATGTATAAGAAGCATGCCAAAGTTTTATTAAGTTGCATGGAGTAGTTCGTAAGAAAATGAGTCGTGAAAGTAGTATATTTAACGTTAGCGGGATAAACCATTAACACTCCGTTTAAGCAAGAAGTTGGGTGGAAACAACAAGAAAACTAAATCCTGGTGTTGTTAGTTCCACGCTGCTTTTTAGATGATACTGCCAGTCTAGTTAACATAATAGAAGACGATGTTTTACATTATCCGGATATAAATGCAATGGTGTAGCACATCCATCACAAAACTATAATGCCTGTAGATGAAGGTGTAGTTTCTTCTAAATCGTTAGCATATGAAAAAGAACACCGATAAAGCAGTTCAGAAGAAATAGTATGAGAACGGACATTATTTTCCTTAATGAAAAGTTAAAGTGGGATGCCTGACCTGAGAAAAGAACCCCGGTACTCCCTAACTACTGCGAGTCCATTGCACTCGATTGGGAGTGCTGGGCGAGACGACGAAACAAATGGTGGGGGGGGGGGGGGGGAGGAATGGAGGAATACTGCCAATAGTGCAGCCACAGCAAAAATGCTGTTCAGTTGTTCAAACTGATATTCTCCAGCAACGACACCCATTTCCAGTGGCAGGGGTTATGTGTAATCATTCCGAGCGGCTGTGTAAACAACAGCTTAATGCCAAAAATAAATAAATATCCATTTAGGGTGTACGATACATATCCTAGGCGTACAATTATACGCATCTTCCATTCCAAGAAAGTGTTCGTCTGCACAGCGGTCTGGACCCTGTCTGTGGTCCGATACAAGAGGCCTATTTTACATACATACTGCCATAACACTCTAATGAGGAAGAACAGAAATAAGGTAAGTATAAACTCTTATGTTGAGTTGGAGACCGCAAAGCAGACGAAGCAAAATCATACGTGACGGGCGAACGCGGGAGAATACAAGAAGCAGATTAGCACAAAAAGAGAGGACATTTCTTGCTAAGGAAAATCTACAAATATCAGAGAAAGGCCTTCATGTTAAAGAATAAATTTTTGAGAGCCTACTTCTGTAGCGCAACAGTGTGTGTAAGTGAATCACGGACTGTACAGAAACGAAACAAAAGAAAATTATATGTTTACTAGGCCACAACAAGTTTCGTGGTACCTTCAGGCGATTCATTCTCACTAAGTGGCAGAAATCTGCCGACATCATGACCTAAAAGTAACTAATACGCTTTCATAATGGTAACATTTTTTATTCATGGTTTCGGCACATTTCTGCAACATAGTGACAATTAATAACCTGAAGACGTTCATCTACAACGAAAGCGGATTTTGCGTAATAAAAGTACCTGAAATGCGCCTGTTGCGGTTTTTGTTACCTTTTACTTTATTTAGCTACGAAGGCTCAAAATGATCAAACTCGCGTCGTTCCTAGACTGTTAACACGTTTACTAAACCGTGTTACATGTGGCACCTGACTAATTGCGGAATCAAAAGAAGATGGGTTACACAGATTATCAAATTCTGGTATGTAGAACAAAAAACTGATATAACCGCAGATTTGTCAGTGCCTGTGTGTAAGGTACACAGGTTTTGTGGTGACCTGAGACAAATGGATTTGCTGTCCGGCTACACTAAGCAGACTGATTGATCCTCCTTTCAGGAATCGTCAGCAGATATTTCAAATGGCAAAAGGTGAAGGCGAATACCAAGCAAAGGGCAAAGAGGCATCATATATTAATGCACCATTTCAGATGATTGGTATGGCGTGCACGCAATGGTAATCAGAAAACCATTTATTAAACATCCTTTTTTGAAGGCGCTAATTTGCTACTCTAAACGAGTATTTTGCATGTGAAAGCGTTTTTTATGATGATCTACCTGGAACTGCGTCATTTGAGCTTCCTATAATTTTAAGCGGGCATTATCATTTACCTTCAGAGAGAACGATATGGATAGTGTTAATGGGCAATATTTCCTGGCTCGCGAGGATACTGAGCTATTAAGTGACGCTGCTGTACGATTATTTCGCATTAAATCGGTGTCGCTTCTGAAAAAGTCGTGCAGGTGAACAAATCATTAGACGTAGCAGAGATTCATGTATACATGATGTGTCGGCCGCGGTGGTCTAGCGGTTCTAGGCGCACAGTCCGGAACCGCGCGACTGCTACGGTCGCAGGTTCGAATCCTGCCTCGGGCATGGATGTGTGTGATGTCCTTAGGTTAGTTAGGTTTAAGTAGTTCTAAGTTCTAGGGGACTGATGACCACAGATGTTAAGTCCCATAGTGCTCAGAGCCATTTGAACCATTTACATGATGTCTAAAAATTACGTTGGCTGTGTTTGTGAATATCGTGAACGGCAGAGACTGCTACATAGGTTGAAGATCAATAACTGATCTAGAGTCACATGACGATTTGAGGAACTTCATTTACTCACCAGTAATTATTCTTTTCACACTCACGGTTGTTCTAACTCAGAGGATTGTGTCGTTGTCTTAAAATTGTACAAAAAAGCGTGGGAGAGTGGGTTTCGTTAATCGAGCCTATTCCAGGTTATATTTGTTCATGAAAAATAGAAAACTGAAATATATTGCGCCACATTAGGATAGAGTTCGTTAGACCAAGATTTGTTTCACTTTTTGATGTTAAATGTAAGTATACTACTGTTTCTGAAAACTGGATTACAGTGAAATTTGTTCCACTGATTAGGGACGTAACAATACACAAATTTTACACTCTACAGTGTGGATCCGCCACACATTGCCATCAGAGCCTGTAGACGTCAAAGAAAGGAAACAAAGAGGGTCCGAATATGTTGTGGGAAACACACTCCCATGTTTATGGTGTTAGGACAGCAAC
Source organism: Schistocerca serialis cubense (assembly GCF_023864345.2). Lineage (NCBI taxonomy): Eukaryota > Metazoa > Arthropoda > Insecta > Orthoptera > Acrididae > Schistocerca > Schistocerca serialis. Next base: position 276,318,880 of record NC_064643.1, on the reverse strand, counting down.
CAGCCACAAATTTACTTTCAGTTCCTTTATTCAAAGGGTACCTTTACCGGTTTCGAATCGTTGTGATTTATCCTCAGACGGTTTACACGCTTTCTTTATGATATGTGGTGTGTTTTTTTACAGATTAATTGTCCTAAAATATAAATAATACATAATTATAAAGACGCCACACACAGATGGTTGCGTTACATATTTTCGTTACATGTGACTTACGTCAGACGTGGCTTAGAGTGTTTGTTTTCATAACATTCGTCCAACGGATGGAATACATTCCCACTGCATTCTTATTGTTGCACACGTAAATTTTTCTCACTGAACAATTTAGGTTTGTCACTGAGAAGATTTCTACCACGCACCACATGTTTTGATACATACAAAGAACTTACAAAAATATAAGTATCAAAGATGCTATGATATATCGTAACATTTGACGATGATGTCCTATGTTTGGAAAGGATCATATATTCAGTTACGCAACTGTAATGCCTTTTACACTAGTACAGAGACATTGAATTTTTGAGTTGATATTGTTACATTAATTATAAAGGTGTTTTTTTTGTATGTATCAAAACATGTGGTGCGTGGCAGAAATCTCCTCAGTGACAAATCTAAAGTGTTCAGTGAGAAACATTTACGTGTGCAACAATAAGAATGCTGTGGGAATGTATTCACATCTATTGGACGAATGTTATGAAAACAAACACTCCATTATTTATATTTTAGGACAATTAATCTGTAAAACAACGTACCACATATCATAAAGAAAGCGTGTAAACCGTCTGAGGATGAATCACAACGATTCGAGACCGGTAACGGTACCCTTTGAATAAAGGAACTGAAAGTAAATTTGTGGTTGGTTGCTGTCCTAACGCCATCAACATTTGTCTTCAAACAACAGCCACGGTCTCCATCATGTCATCATATGACAAAATTACACCTCCATGTTATTTCTGGCCACTTCCGGTAATCATCGACAGTGGTCGCAGAAAAACCAGAACGAACAACTTGCTGGCTGACCATATCCCAGGCGTCTTCGATGGGTGACATGACAGATTAACGAGGCCCAAACTATAACACTTCATATTTATCATTTACATCATTCAACAGTGTAGTCTCCCTCATTGCGTTCACCGTGGTAGTGTCCAATACGTACGTGGCCACGCTGTAGGGCAAGCTGAAACGGGACTCGTTTGAAAAAACTAAATTTTGCCACACAGAACGACAGTGGTGGTTTTGATGCGCCCATTACTGTCTGAGGCGGTGTTAGTTTCTGTGGTGGAGGGAAGATGATGCAATAGCATGCATGCCACTAGTCCAGTCCCCGGCAGACAGCGTCGAACGTCGAACCATCGATGCAGATCTGTCCCCCCCCCCCCCCCCCCCCCCGGTTGCAGTACTCCAACGTCGATCCAATACGGTGGACGTAGTTATTACGTCACGTATGGCCATGTGGGCAAGATGGTGGAATTTCAACGCTGTGGTCACATTGTGTCGTCCAGCACCCACTGGTCTCGGTGTACAACCGAATAGCAGTTCGACACAGGCATCACTGTAGAACCATGCCCTGTACGACAAACAGAGTCACGGTACGTCAAACCCATTTCCCGAAGGCCAATCATTCTACCCCTTTCGACTTCACTCACATACTGGTATTGAGCCCTTTAACGTAGACGAAGCACACCAGCACCTGAGTGCATGTTTCCACTACGTCTGAAGGCTTTAAATAGACTGAGCGTGGCGTAACACTGAACTGTCTGGAACACTAACCAAGGCTCTGGTAGGCCTACGTGCACACCACTGTTATGCAAATCCTCCGGGTTTGAAGTGATTCCGACCATTGCTTCTGGACGTTCTAATTTCCCAATCAGTATTGTAATGGGGGTCCATAACACAATACTTCTGCTTACGTAGGCTATGAATGCACTGTTTGGAGTCATGCTACAGATTTGACGATATGATGCTTTGCCATTGTACTCTTAGATAATACCCTGCTCTGCAGTTGAGGCCGCTGACGCATGATTTTTCGATGACGCTAGACTTCCATTCTATTTGCATCCTGTCAGTACTTGACTAGATGGGAAAGGAAAGATGAGGGGGGGGGGGGGGAGGTGTTGTTAAGTTAATGAACATCAAACTTCGTGCCCATTTCCTGATTGAGTTCCAAATCTCTCCACGGTGTCGCATGAGTCGGGGCTTGTTATGGTGTCGCTGGTGGCTCTGAGTACTAAGGGACTTAACTTCTGAGGTCATCTGTCCCCTAGAACTTAGAACTACTTAAACCTAACTAACCTAAAGACATCACACACATCCATGCCCGTGGCAGGATTCGAACCTGCGACCGTAGCGGTCGCGCGGTTCCAGACTGTAGCGCCTAGAACCGCTCGGCCACCCCGGCCGGCCCTCGGTAACCCGTTGGTTCCACTCGAGAGAAGCATGCTATGTGCCGACTATGGATTCAACCATCTCCCCCCTATCTACACAACACAAACATTGTATTAAAATTATACAGGCGCTTTTCTCATTCAAATGCAATGAACAAATAAGCTCAATGCAGCTCTCATATTTCCGTGAGATAGGGTACCACTGTGGAAGAAGAAAGGAAACGTTTCTATAAGTTGGCTGTATGTTCCCGTTGGACGTTCCCCAGCCTGCAGTTCAATGCCATTTCATTATTTTTACACACAATCGCTGTTCTTGTCGGTGTTAAAACATAACTGCGAGAGACCATCTAACTCCGAAGTAGCGTGCACGAATCACATAGCACACATGTCTAACTATTGCAGATTCCTCGCATTGTTCCTCCGGTGAAACTGATAGCGACACCGCGCTTCTTTTTAATGACCTCACTTTTAGGCCTACTAGAGGGTCTCTTGTAAGTAAGCGAAGCGCTGTAAGAAATATGTCTGAAAAGGTCAAGCGCAGAATCGCGGTTTGGAAGGGTCTTAATGCTCGGTTCTTATTTGAGTTTGGAACGTGACATAAACAGTTTTTGGTTTAGCCCGGAACAGCTGCCTTTGTATAGCTATTCGAATATCTGTCTCACTGTAGCTGTGTTATAGTATATTAAACAAGCTTTCAATGACGAACTGGCCTGGCGCCCAGGCAAATTGTGCGAATCGATTAATTCCTTTTGCAAAAGATTTCAATTGGGCTGAAATTAATGCTTAGCTAATGGCACCATTTGTATGTGTACCGTCCGGATTTTACTTGCAAAAACAATCACCCTCGGTCGTATTTTACGTACGAAAACAGTCACCCTTAAATAGCTCTAGACTGGAGTGAGATTGATGATTCAAATTTGGTCCTCTGGTATATCAGACCTTGGTATAAGTCTTAACCGTTTGAAAACATTTTATACCGTTTGGATTTTTGTCGGATGCTTTTGAAGTGCGCCACTTCTATACTTTTAAACTTGGACGAATCAGTCCAAACCTTGCACGAACATAGCGAAATGGATAAGTCAAAACGAAATTGTACTATCAAATAATCTTTATCCGTTGTCGAGATCCGATGGTGTAAAATTGAATTAAATAAAATACGTAAAAGTCGTTCTTATGTGAATGGAATTCGCGGAAGGTTTAAAGTCAATCAAATAAATAATACTGCATTCTTACGATAAAATCGAAAATTCTCTTTCAAAAATTAACCTTCATCCAGATTTTACGCGCAAAAACGCTTTTTGTGCGTTTTTTAAGCACGGTACGCCTGCGTTCAAGATGGGAACGGATTCAAATTTTTTAAAAAGATAGACAAATACGGGTAATTAATAGTCGTCCTGTTGTTTTGTGAAAGCTTTATCCGTTGCCACGATATAATCAATATGTTTCGACAGACAGTGAGAAACCTATACCGTATCATTGGGCGCTGCACTCAACAAAAAACTACACTGGGTGCCAAGCTACGTAGTTTTAATGTCAAAATGGTAGAGTCAAAGATAGGAACCAGAATGAAAAATGCTCCTATCGTAGCACACAAAAAGGTGAATATGTCATTGCGATTTATCGGCAGTTTCAGAGACGTTTAAATCAAAACACCTTGACATATTCGTACGTTTCTAGTCCCTTAGATCCATCCCAGCCGGCCGCTGTGGTCGAGCGGTTCTAGGTGCTTCAGTCCGGAACCGCACTGCTGCTACGGTCGCAGGTTCGAATCCTGCCTCGGGCATGGTTGAGTGTGTTGTCCTTAGGTTAGTTGGGTTTAAGTAGTTCTAAATCTAGGGGACTGATGACCTCAGATGTTAAGTCCCACAGTGCTTAGAGCCATTTTTGAGACCCATCCCTTGTTACATGTATGGTGAGGAGGATAAGAACAAATACACACAAATTTCTGTTGTTCCAGAGAGTGGGATGCATCTACAATAGGAAATAACCTAGAGTGTTGCATCAATAATGGAAGTATCTAAAAGTGGGTACGCATGCATCCTAAATATTAATGATACGTTGTCTCATATTGCACAACATGACAAATGCTATGTTGGGTGGCATGATAGCACGTGTCACGCTACTTATCATGTTACTTAACTTGACACGATACATTGTATTACATGACATGGTTACTAATATTAAGAAGTAAAAAGCGCGAATGTGTCAAGATGTTATGATTTAAATGTCTTTGAAGCCGCCAGGTAAATCGAAAAGCTAGCGCGCTTTCTTTACATCCCGAACTCTGCTGAGGACAAATTGGCCTTTTCTATACTGCGATAGTCTGGTTTTAAATAATTTTCTTAAAAGTGTTTTGTGTAGGTTTCTACACATGATCCCACTCTCAGTTTAAACATAAACAAAATACTATGTTCTGTACATCTAGAGGTATTAAAATAATGGTTAATATAATATAATGTGAGGAAATAATTAGTAGGGTGGAAAACTTTAAAAAAAATCGGTGTCTTTGATGCGAATTTAAAAACCATTTTCAAGTCCTAAAACTCAGATAACCCACATTTGCACTTCGAATCATTGCAAATATTGAGGAGCGACAAATCAGTAAGTTAATATATTTAACGCATTTTCATTCAATAATTTCGTATTTAACAGTGATAAGACAACTAATCTTTAATAAAGAAAATTGCTCGAAAACAAGTGTAAAGGTTATACTTAGTATTCATTCCCGATCATCTTGTAGACATGTGTTTCAGGATTGTTAGGCTACTGACTATCTATTCCCTAATGAAATCTGTCGTAAATAACCCGCTACTGTTCCAAGAAACAACTGTGTACATAATTATAATAACAGAAAAAAATGACATTCATTATTCCACATTAAGATTGTCTTTAGCACAAAAAAGGGTGCACAAATCTGCACAAAAATATTTGATCAATTGCCTAATGATATGAAAGGCCTGACAGACGAAAACTTAATTTCAAAACAATTTGGCAATTTCTCTATTACACAGGAGAATTACCATTTGTATAATAATATGCGAAAAGGTGCTGGGTAGGATTTACGAAAAGGAGCACTTCTATATGGTCAGCATATAGCCATGTTTATGTACATGAATGAAATTCAAAACTGGACTGTGACTCAAGAGAACAAGGTTTTATGTGGTTAAGAGTGAGGACACACGCTGTGTCTCTCCAATGGACATGCGTCGACATAGCGGTAGACAAGCGATTTATCTACTGAAGGGACATTAAGTTTTGTAGATGTGATGATATGATCAGGGAGGGCTTTTCTTTATTTGGGCTCAAGCAGTACTGGCCGATGTCTAAATGAGCGCAGGTACAACAATTCTAGACCATATATGAAACACTATGACAACAGATACGTATCGGACCGTTTCATTATCACAATTGTAAGGATTGTGTCCACAATGTTTAAGCATAATGGTTCTAAGAAAAACACCTGGACTGTGATGAACAGGTGAACTCAGCGTCTCAACTTGAATCAGATCATACATCTTCGAGATCACCTAGAGCGTCACGGCTGACAACATCAAACGACTAAGATTTTAACAAAAATCGTTCGGTATGCCTTACGAAGAATCAAAACAAATTTTCCCCTATTTTATCATAACGTAATTGAGAACCTTCTCTGATGATGCGACTCCATAACTGTACGAAAAATAGAGGAGAGGAAGTGCTCTATTTGTTACACAGATTCGAAACGTTCGAGCGAACAGAAATGACCTTGCGGAGACCTTTGGGCAAACAGTATTGGCCATGGTTTCGTATCGACTGAGTGAACTAGATTGCTGTTACAGCTCAGTAGTGCAGCGATTGTGTGTAGTCATTCTCTTCACTGGCGGCGTGCGTTAGTGGCGCCGTTGGAAGCAAATTACTTTTCAAGCGGAATTCACTTACTCATTTGAAGTTAATCAGGAATGTCGTCACTAGAACCATTCATTTCATTTACGGGAACTCAATTCTGTTTGCAATGAAGATCTCGTTTCCATTACATTTTCCGTTAGTAGGGCAGCACTGCTTTAACATTATTGCGTCCTAACTTTAGGTGTTTTGTTTTCGACACTGTTCCTCTATTTCTGAACATAGGTTTCCGATAAACTGATTTTCATTATATGATGTGTGCCCTTTGAACCGAAGCGGCATTTGTATTAATTGTAGCGTGCTGAACACAATACAGTTTTATCCGATTACGCAAACGAGTCTAACTTTTTTCAATCTCTCAGTCCCATCTTTCCACAATTGTTGCTCACATACCTGACTTATTTAAACGTATCTACGTTGGTCAACTTTTTGTAAGTTTAGTATCATATATCTTAACCTCTCTATTTTCTGAAACGTAGTAGATTCATCCCATAACATATTTGTGAAATTATACAGAATAAGTGAGAAGGACATTTTATACACAATTCGATACCTATTTTTAAAGACATATGATAATCTGCATATAGTCGTAAACAAATATTAAATGGTTCAAATGGCTCTGAGCACTATGCGACTTAACTTCTGAGGTCATCAGTCGCCTAGAACTTAGAACTAATTAAACCTAACTAACTTAAGGACATCACACACATCCATGCCCGAGGCAGGATTCGAACCTGCGACCGCAGCGGTCGCCCGGCTCCAGACTGTAGCGCCTAGAACCGCACGGCCACTCCGGCCGGAAAACAAATATTAATTGCATTTAAAGTGGGACATATAGTCACGTAAGACGCCTGCGACCATTTTATGAAATTACGAATTTTAAACACAGGTATTATGGTAACTGGAGAAAAAAATTTTTGGCACTTCATGTTCAGCAACTCAATTTTGTTCGCGCGTTTCGAATAAACTCATCTTCAGAATATTTGTAGAAAGGCTACAAAAATCATGAGGGACCATAGTTTATTTAAAACAAATGATAATAAAACAGACAAAAGTTAAAAACCTACATGAAAATGAACGTACCAAAGGACGTAATGCATTTTCTACACCAGGGGTGGCGTCATGTGCAAGTCACCAACTTCAAAAATGGTTCAAATGGCTCTGAGCACTATGGGACTTGACATCTGTGGTCATCAGTCCCCTAGAACTTAAACCTAACTAACCTAAGGACATCACACACACCCATGCCCGAGGCAGGAGTCGAACCTGCGACCGTAGCGGTCACGCGGTTCCAGACTAAAGCGCCTAGAACCGCAAGGCCACATCGGCCGGCCACCAACTTCATATTACAACTGAATAACAGATGTTGACGTTACATAAAAAAGTGACAAACATGGCCTCCAGGTTTGGCTGACAGTAGCGCAACGAGGCGCTGGGCGCTTATGAAAAGCCAGATGAAGATGCAAAAATGTTTAACAACAGTGCATGTTAAACAGAAAGCTATACAGCAAAAACCGTAAATACTTCGTTACAAAATTCCGAATCAAGAGAATAATAATGCGTAAAAACCATATCTAAGGTAAACGTTAAGGGATTAAACAGATTAAGGCTATTATTTGTCGTTTTACATGGAAAATTACTAGTAACCATATGTAATATATTTGTAGGAGGAGGAATCCAGTACGAAATCAATTACGTATGGCTAAAATGAAAATGGGGAAATGGAAGGAACCAAGGTACACATTGACACCTTCATTTCATTACGAAATACGTACAAAATGAATGGTTCAAATGGCTCTGAGCACTATGGGACTCAACTGCTGAGGTCATTAGTCCCCTAGAACTTAGAACTAGTTAAACCTCACTAACCTAAGGACATCACAAACATCCATGCCCGAGGCAGGATTCGAACCTGCGACCGTAGCGGTCTTGCGGTTCCAGACTGCAGCGCCTTTAACCGCACGGCCACTTCGGCCGGCGTACAAAATGAGCAAAACGCCGTAATGCATAAATAAACGTAATACAATTTTCAAAATAAAGAGCAAAATAAAATCATGAAAATGCGGTACTTTACCGCGTACATTAACAATTACGTAGTGCCAATATTGAGAAAAGACGAAAATCTTGACATAGTGTTGGTAGAAATATAGCATATAATGTGCACAGCCTGTGTAATTCTACTCTACTCTACATCTGTTTTTACGTGTTACTGTAGTGCCTTTTTGTAATGCTATTTTTATACCAGCATTGTGTTAACAAGTTTAGGACTGCATATTGCGAATGTATATGGTTAAGTTCCGCGTTGTAGTTGCGGTCACTCAGTGGCTCATTTTTATCTGTATTTCTCTTTGACATAATCTCCGTTTGTTTCTGAGCTACACAGCTTATATACGCTATTCTAGTCTACAGTGCCTCATTTGTCTGCTACTGTATTTGCTCTTTCTGAAGCTATTTTATTTACCAACATTGTGTCAAGATTTTAGTCTTTTCTCAAAGTTTGGCACTACATGGTTGCTAATATAAAAGGTGAAGTTCTCTTAGGAGTTGCGGTTATTCGATTTTGATACTTTTATTTTTTTGTTTATTTCGAAAATTGAATTCATTTTTATTATTTGCTACAGTATTTTGATCACTATTTACGCATTTTGTAATGAAATAATGGTGTCAAAGCTTGCCTAGGTTTTCTCCATTTCCCTACTTTCATTTTAGTCATCGTATTTTATTTCAGTAGATTAATTTAAACTGAACTATTAAATAATACATTGAATCAGGATACTGTATATTGCTGCTAGTGTCTGCTGTTAACGTCAGTGTTGCAGCTTGTAACTAGCAACAGATGTGTTTTTTCTTGCTTCAAGACATTTTACTTATGTTAATAAGTATTTTAACACCGTAGTAACGAGGACAAAATACCGCAGGAGGCAGAAAGATGAAATATTCAGGTATGTTACTGGCACTATTGCGTTTCCCTACTACGACGGTCAAGTAAAATTAATGCCTCCTATTTTTGTGTTGACTCTGAGTACTCGAGCAAGATTATATTCCTGTCTTATCTTCATGTTAATGATCTTTTAGCTTTGTTGTCCTGCGACAGAGAGCCAAAACAACAGAAGCATTCCAAAATCGCTTCTGACGTCGAGGTGTGTATAAAACGGATATGCGCCGTTGGATTCCTGACTCCTGAATGAATCTTGCCAAATGTAAATCCATCGACGCTTACTACAAGTGTGTGGCGTTGGATATTACGTTGCAGTAGTGGTGAAAAGTACGCTCAATTGCCGAGAATTATTCCGGGTTGTATGGCCGAGGTCCATGGAACTCTTCTGTCCTTGATGTTTCGTCCAAGGCTACGGTGGACATCTTCGGAGGCGCTCCTGGTCTTGCCGACTCATGCAACCCGAAAGAATTCTCGGCAGCTGAAACATTCGGTCGTGAAACCCTTCATTGTATGATTTGTACGCTCAGCTGCCATACGTCATAATGAACAGCGTCTCGATCAACTCATCCGGGGTGAACAGTTTAATGTCGACTGAAAAATTTTGTTTTATTATTTAACTCTGTGATCGGAGGTTCTTCTTGATGCCACAAGGGAGAGAAGCTATGTGCACCATCTGTCTGTCAACTGCGTAAACTTTGTATTGTGTGTTATCGCGTTTTGGCTGTTTGTGTGTCGTATACTCTGAGGCGTTCGAAGGCAGCCACCTAAAAGGTTGGCCAGTGTACCAGTTCATGGTCCTTAATCACCGGCACGGACTCTATACTGATCTGATTCATCTCCCTGGCTCGCAATTTAGCGCACTGTGCAGTTACGCTGTACGACCAGGCTATGAAGTGCGTCAACGTATGTTGTTCGTTTAATAATACGCTGCCCTCTTGGGAATCATGTTTATACATTTCGTGTAGAAAATGAGACAACAATCATCCTCATTTATGCAGTATAAAAGAACGCAAGAACACAGCACTTCGTCTAATAACTGCTATTGAATTCATGTCATATACGCAGGTAATTTCCACTATGTTCCTATCAGGTGTGACATTTTACATTTGAAGAGTGGAAATGGAAAACATTCTAAACGCAATTTTTTTTCAAAATTGCATTATCAGTGCTCTTGTGTTCTCGATGCTCTGTCGCATGTCCCTAGAGGTGTTCCATGTGTCAAATCATGGAGAAAATGTTTCAGACATTCATTACTAGAAGGTGCATGCTCTTTGCTGCAAGCAGCAGTCGGAGATTCAAGTGCCGTTCCTATTTACAAAATTAACTTCTTCGCCTTTAAAAATGCTGCTGCACCATTATTCTCAGTGTAGGCGTTTAAGGTCTCACTTTTATCCATCTCAAATAACAGTAAAAAAATTCTTACTCTGAATAATGGAAAAGTGTTAATTTATTCAAAAGATAGAAGACCATCGCAGATATATAACTGTAAAATTGTTAATTTGTAATAAAAATATTTTTTGCCATTAGAAACTTACATGGAATTCGTCAGCTGTAAAAAATCTTAGGAACTGCTGTAAGAATTTTGATCTGGTTTTCAGTAATGGGTAGACTGATTTGTGTGTTTAATCTACAAATATTTGGTGTTAAATGACTGAGCTACGATGAAAGGAAGTCCCTTGCCGCTGTGAAAACGATGCTTCTAGCACCAGCTGTAACAGGGAGAAGGCCACCCTACTACGGCGCTGACAGTCTATGGCTACGACACGTTCATCTGTAATGTTTCAGAGCAAAGTAATACTGGTAATTGATACAGGTTTGCATTTCTGCTGTTTAGGATAAGGTTATGATATCCAATAAAATGTCCACAGAACAATATCAGACATTTTCGTAACAACAATTACCCTATGGCTGGCTGTACCGTTGTCTTCTCTCGAGATTTCCATCCAATCTTACCCGTAATCACAACAGGGAGGAGAGCAGACGAAGTCAAATTATCTGCAATTGACCGTTAGCTTAGCATATTGATATTGCTCATAAATTAATAAAATAAATGAAAATCGGAATAGGAAATACGAAGTTATGCAAGATATCGAAAATTAAAACAGAATTAAAACATCCTTGAGCCTTGGAATTCTTGCAACTGATACTTCTCCAGTATTGATATTAATAACAGGCAAAAATCGTCGGGATTCTCGACTCCCGGTCGGAATGAACTATCTATACATGGTGTAACGTGTATGTGTGCATATATTTTTATTGAGGTACCTTATTATGTACACAATTCAGGGTTGGTTTTTTTCTCTGCGTTGAGCAGTCTTCCTACATGCACGTCACAAACATTACGACCTGACTTTTCCTGAGTAGTCGTAACTACATCACTAAGTAGACGACGACTATCAATATAGACCAAACGTTTTGCGTCTATGCGTGCACTCTACAACACCTGAACTGCTGCCGAAAGGAAAATAACCATTAATGGCTTGCTTTTGCCACATGTACGTGGAAGTACTACCCAGCATATAAACATACAACTTGTGATAGCCATTAGTCTCCAAATGACGTAAATACCGATTTAATGTTGCTCAGTATCTCGTTCTCAGTCATCAATAGAAATACGTTATCTGATCAAAAGTATCCGGACACCTAGCTGAAAATGACTTACAAGTTCGTAGCGCCCTCAATCGTTAATACTGGAATTCAGTATACTGTTGGCCCACGCTTAGCTGCTTCCACTCTCGCAGGTATACGTTCAATCAGGTGATGGAAGGTTTCCTGGGGAATGGCAGCCCATTCTTCACGGTGTGCTGCACTGAGGAGAGGTAAGCGTCGGTCCGTGAGGCCTGGCACGAATTCGGCATTCCAAAACATCCCAAAGAGGATTCAGGTCAGGTTTCTGTGCCGGCCAGCCCATTACGGGGATGTTATTGTCGTGTAACCACTCCGCCACAGGCCATGCATTATGAACTGGTGCTCGATCGTTTTGAAAATTGCAATCGCCATCCCCGTATTGCTCTTCAGCAGCTGAAGCAAGAAGATGCTCAGAACATCAGTGTAGGCCAGTGCTGTGATAGTGCCACTCAAAACAACAAGGGGTGCAAGCGCCTTTCAGGAAAAACACGACCACACTATCGCCTCCGAATTTTGCTGTTGGCATTACACACGCTGGCAGATGACGCTCACCGGGCATTCGCCATACCCACACCCTGCCATCGGGGCTCCATACTATGTACCGTGATTCGTCACTCCACACAACGTTTTTCCGCTGTTTAATCATCCCATGTTTACGCTCCTAACGCCAAGTGAGGCGTCGTTTGGAATTTACCGGCGTGATGAGTGGCTTATGAGCAGCCGCTCGACCATGAAATCTAAGTTTTCTCACATCCCACTTGAGTGTCTTAGTAGTTTCAGTGGATCTTCATGCAGTTTGGAATTCCTGTGTGATGGTCTGGATAGATGTCTGCCTATTACACATTACGACCCTCTTCAACTGTCGGCGGTCTCTGTCAGTCAACAGACGAGGTCGGCCTGTACGGGTTCGTGCTGTACGTGTCCCTACGCGTTTCCACTTCACTATCACATCGGAAACAGTGGACCTAGGGATGTTAAGGAGTGTGGAAATCTCGCGTACAGACTTATGACACAAGTGATATCCAGTCACCTGACCTCGTTTCAAGTCCGTGAGTTCCGCGGAACGCCCCATTCTGCTCTCTCACGATCTCTAATGATTACGGAGGTCGCTGATATGGAGTACCTGGCAGTACGTGGAAGTACAATGTACCTAATATGAAAAAAGTATGTTTTTGGGGGTGTTCAAATGGTTCAAATGGCTCCGAGCACTATGGGACTTAACTTCTGAGGTCATCAGTCCCCTAGAACTTAGAACTACTTAAACCTAACTAACTTAAGGATATCACATACCTCCATGCTCGAGGCAGGATTCGAACGTGCGACCGTAGCGGTCGCGTGGTTCCAGACTGAAGCGCCTAGAACCGCTCGGCCACTCCGGCCGGCTTTTGGGGGGGTGTCCGGATACTTTTGATCACATAGTATATCTGAACCTGTACGCACAAATTATTAAGTTTGCACGGACATCTTGGTGGAGTAGTCCTACTCACACTTATCCGGATTTTTGAGGATACAAATAAGTTACGTGGCGAAATAGGTACACTGTTTTTTGATTCTCCTGCAAATTTTAGATCTGGCACTTGTCACATCTTCCGCTTCCACTCTTCATTTGACTATCTATTGATAATAGGACAACGGCCGAAATTGCGACAGTGAAAAACGCATGTAATTACAGACCAGGAGGAAGAAAAGGGAGTTTACACCATTACGCTATCGCACACACAGAGAAATTTTGTGGAAAGCTGTTCCTGTTAATTCGAGTTAGACAGGTGACGGAAGATCAGGATTTGTGACTTCTCACACAAGTGCGTGACTGCTGCTGCAGCCCGGTGCCCGACTACGAGGAGACGCAGTTGCGCCACTACCTCCGCCTCCGCATCCGCCTGGGCTCCTGGTTTCTTTCCCTCCTGCTGCCACTCTCAGACCGGACTACCAGATGGCGCCCGAGCTGCGAGTAATTGCCGCCGCCGGTTTTGGCGGAGGTCGCCGCATAAGCGCGGCGCAGACCTGGCGCCAGAGTCCCGTGCCGCCGCTCGGACGAAGACAAATTGATTTCTGCTCGGCTGCTCTCTGCCGGCTAGAGCCGGCCCGCGGCGCTCCTAATTGTATTAGACAGCCCGCCGGATACTATTGTTCCACCAATATGCCGCGGCCGCCTCGGGCACCGCGCTGCCGCGTCCAATTCAATAACTTCCGACGCTCTGCGCCGCCGCTATCGAATACAATAACATTTCCCAACTTCTATTTTTCCTCTTCCCTTTCCACGTTTTCGTCTCTCTCTCTCTCCTTACCACAATCAAACGGCTCTCTCTCTTCCTCTCCCTCTCTGTGTGCGTGTCATTTTCACCTTCACACGTATACTAATCCTCAACATCACTCTCCTTTCTTCGTCACTCTCATCATCTGTCTCATCCTTTCTCTCTCTCTCTCTGCCACTCTTTCCGTCCCTAGCTCGGCTCCTCCTTGTTGTCTAACACTATCACTCAATCACTACTCACAACGGTCGTGGGTTCGTTTTAACATACAGGTGAAGTCACTATTTTTAATTTGTCATTGAATTCATCTATGACTTCATTGTCAACGTCTTTTGTATGTGTATAACCCACGACAGCGATAATTTCGTGGCCGTATTTTGGGACTCACCAGTTATAACGACACATACAGCTTTACGTGAATTCCTAACCAAGGTACTACTTAACATTTCTCACGTCGACAGACATTGCCAGGGGCGAAAGGAGTGATAAATGACAGACATAAATCCTAAGATTCATTGGGAATGGAACCCAAGACCTTTGAATTTAGTGTGGCACTTTATAACTGATTCACCAGGCCACATGAAATATATATATATATAAAAAACGATCTAATAGGTAAAGTATTTTAGTTATTTTGATTGTAAAATATACTACAAATATGAAGCAGATATGCAGATTAAGTTGAATGTATTTGGAAGTACGAGTATCTGTGGAAGAATTAAGAGGACTTTAAGGAATAGAAAACGGAAAGAAAAGTGTCTGAAATTTATTTAAAACAGTCGCTGGGCCAACGATGTTACATGGAAGTGAAGCATGGGTATTGAAGAAAGATAAGAAAAACAAATAGAAGGTGAAAATGGGATATCTTGAACTAATGAAGGGTGTAAAAGTATAGATCAAATACGAAGTCAAGATATTCGAAAGAAGTTGAAAATTTGGATTGTGTAGTAAGAACTGAATGAAAACGAGAAGAAATGGAATGAAAAATCTACAAATAATATATCCAGAGAGACTGTCATGTTAGACCAACACTAAATCAAAAATGGAGAAGAGCTCCTGGCAGACGGAGCAAAAGATGGGAACAGTAACATGCTACAATTGACCTAATACAGAAAGTGTAGAAGAAGAAGGAGAGTTTTGATATTCCACAGTCATAATTCTCTTATCTATTTTCTACTAGCACCTGATAACTCTTTTACGCTTCTTATGGATGGCTATTATAATCCATCTCTTGGCTCATGCCTCCTTTTTAACGACACTGTATCGACGCGCAAGTCGCCGAAGTGGCGTCAAATCGAAAGACTTGCACCAGGCGAACGGTCTACCCGACGGGAGGCCCTCGTCACACGACATTTCATTTCAACGACACTGTAAAAATGAATGTCATATGGTATATTTTCATTTACTATCCCCCCTGGCCTGGCCTACGTGCAACCTCCCTAGTTCCTGGAATACTCCTTTCTTTGCTTCAAGAACCCGCATATTCTACGTGTTTATAAACATAGCCCTATTCTACAACCATTTTCGTCTCCGTGGTGATCAAATCCTGTGGCTTTCCGCAGTTTGCTGCTTAGATCGCGAGCAGAGAACATATCTTTTTACAAATGCATGAGAGCTGGACCAACAATTCAACCCCCGCAATAGAGGATCGCGGAGTGTTTCGGATTTCCATCCCCTAGGCAGACCTCCTTCCCAGGGCTTCGAGCTCCGTCCACCCAACAAATAAGGAAAGGACGGACACTCTTCAGCTGTTTCCTATTCAGGGGCGTGGCCGGCTAGGGAGACCCTATCAGCAGCTTCAGTGTTGCTGGTATAGCCCTCCACTTCTTCGAAACACTAAAACCTTCTCGTCCCCACGGACATTGCTATAGGTATGGTACATCGATGTTTCCCGAGAGGAGAACGAGTACCTATGTTTTAAGCCCGTATGGCTAGTCGCGCGGTCTAACGCGCTGCTTCCCGAGCGGGTAGGCGTGCTGGTCTCCGGCACGAATCCGCCTTGCGGATTAGTGTCGAGGTCCGGTGTGTCTGCCAGCCTGTTGATGGTTTTCAGGCGGTTTTCCATCTGCCTCAGCGAATGCGAGCTGGTTCCCCTTATTCCGCCTCCGTTACACTATGTCGGCGATTGCTGCGCAAACATTGTTTCCACTTACGCGTACGCCATCATTACTCTACCACGCAAACATTTGGGGTTACACTCGTCTGGTATGAGACGTTGCACAGTAACCCTGGGTTTGGTGTGGGGCGGCGGTGGGGTGAGTGGACTGCTGTGGTCTGTTGTGGGCTTGTGAACCACTGAGGGCTACGGCGGGAAGAAGCCCCTCCGTCGTTTCTAGGTCCCCAGTTTAATACACATAATGCACCAATGTTTTGTAGAAGAGCGAAGTATCTTGGACATTATCGGACATGATGTTAAATTATGTAAAGAGTTTAAATCCTGTGTAGTATCATATCACGTGACGGAAGATGTGACAGTGATATCCAAAACGGATCAGGCAGGGAAGGGTGGCTATCCAGAAACTAAATACTGTAATTTGGTCTTCAAAAATTACTTTAATGATTAAAATGCGACGATACAAATCCATCGTGGAGCCAATAGAAACTGATGGGAGCGAGTGTTGGAAACTCACAAAAAGAAATTAAAAGAGACTTAGAGTTTTAGAAATGGACCATTTGAGAAGAGCGCGTGGAATTTTACGACTTGAGCACGTAAGAAATGAAAAAAAAAAAAAAAAACCAAACCACGCAGATCCGTTATAGAACTACGGGTAGAATGTGAAAAGCGTGTCAAAAGACCAGAAGAAGATTCGTGGCGAAAACGAGCACTTACATGGCAACCCCTTGAAAGGAGAAGAGGAAGACTACGAAAGGATGGTTAAGGGGGTATCGAAGAAGCTGATGGAGAGAAGAGGACGGAAGAGTGTGAGGAAGAGCGGGGAAGTCGAGGCGTTAGGCGACAAAGATGTGGGGACTGTTGTAGGACCCCTCCAACAAGACGTAAATTACCACCTTACCCGCTGTTCAGAAGTACTTATCATTAACGGCACCGTTCGTTGAACAAGTATCTGGAACCGTGCCGATTTATTTAGTACACGACAAGCGATGAGCGACATTTTGACTAGTAGCTTGTCATACACACGAATGTGCACATGCTCGTTGCAGAAGTATTTCACACGGAAACAGAGTCAGTGGAAACTGCACGTCATGATATCTTCTGTTTTTTACTGCAGTTTATTGTCAGAATTTTCTTAATAATAACTGCAATTTCAGAGCAACCCATTAGTGCTACGTGCTATGTAGAACTTTCGTAAGTCTCTCTCTCTCTTTCTTCCTTTCTCTCTCTCTCCGTCTCGTTAGTTACTGTGGGAAGCTGCGCACAACAAATAGAACTGACAGGATGCTCTGCAACTGTAACTGTTCTGAAGATATTTAAAGTCTGATGGGAACCAGTAATCAGCATGAAGACAAATGTGACAATAAATTGTCATAAAATATACTATATCAATCAGGTGTCACGTACTTATACCTCCACTTGACACCATGTCAAGCTTTCATTACATCTTTTTCTTTAGATTTTGTCTGAACTATAGGGAAGTGCCTCATATACGGCTTGTTTAAAATGCTTCATATACTACGTTTGTGACACTGGGAGTGTCATTTAAGAGAACTGAAAATCTCGGTGAAGCTAGAGTTTATATGCCCACACATCCGTAAATTAACATATTTTGTCGATTTGCCATGGATAATGGACCATGCGACCTTAATAATGTTGCACTTCCTGAATCATATTCCCTAGATCGTCAAGGAGGGAGTTCATCAAAGCAAAATACGTCATAAATGAGTGTTTCACCTACTACAGTAGAATCAAATAACTTAAGAACAAAATATTGTTACATGCAAGTGCTGACATGAATTAAGTAATAATAAAAATTAAGCAATAATAAAAAACACTAGACAACAGTCACTGAGAAGATATTCCAACTATGCGAAGATATTCCAACTATACAAGATTTACCATTATAAATCTGATATGTTTGTGCATGGTGTTGAACCTAATGCTCGTTACATTAGACATTTAAAGTACTTGTATAGATCGGTTTTTATTCTTTATATTATAACATTTACGTTTAGTAATTGATTGAAACAAGGGACATTCTGATAAACATTTATGTTGTGAATGAGGAAGAAGTTATGTTAAAGTGGTATCGACAGGACACTGGAGACACACCCCCACACGTCTGTGTTTTAAAAATACTGTGTCTCCCCCAATCGAATTTCCGCAAGGAAGTGATTCTGTACTCTGTTAATGAACTTAGATGTCTTTCGCAATTTTTTATGCATCTTCTGTCAATCCTAAATTAGACATTAGTATTTTTCTGGATGTACATTCCATTACTATATTTATGAGTTAGACAAGTAATGAATTTTCTTCTACAGTGCACTCTTTTTGCTATTTTTACATTAAAAACAATTTCTTGGTGCACATATGTCTCTACCTTTCGAAGAGTTTTTCTTGCTGTCATTTACAAATATTATCCGCATGTAACTCTATTTAGTTGTGTTGTGCAGTAAAATTTATGCTATTCGTTGGTGTGCACATTTCACAATCATACATACTCGCATTTTCAAATGACATATTTAGTGTTTCTGTTTATTGTTTGTAATGTTGCCATGTTATGCGATGCGATTTTCTGTCGTCTCGTGTCTGTTATGGTGGCTGTATGCAGTTCAGTTTGTCGTTTGTTTGTTGTTGACTGTGATGTCATTACCTCCGGTCAGTTTGTTCAAAAAATGGCTCAAATGGTTCTGAGCACTATGGGACTCAACTTCTGAGGTCATTAGTACCCTAGAACTTAAAACTAGTTAAACCTAACTAACCTAAGGACATCACACACATCCATGCCCGAGGCAGGATTCGAACCTGCGACCGTAGCGGTCTCGCGGTTCCAGACTGCAGTGCCTAGAACCGCACGGCCACTTCGGCCGGTGGTCAGTTTGTTGTCTTGTGTTTGTGTGTGTATGTATGTGTATGTGTGTCTGTATTTGCGTAAGTGTTTTATAGTTTCGTATGGATCTGTTCTGTTTTACAGTGTGTTACCGTTACTGTTTCCTTGCCTATCATGATCAGAACATAAGTAAGAACTTACCACATCGCTGATTTTTCTGTATTCATGTATAAAAATGAATTACGTTTCTCGTTTCTGGACAGCAAGACACATGCAATTTTCTTCTAACGGTCACTACAAAGGGATTTCGTTTTAGCAATGCGATACGAACACTACCTTCCTTTTTAGGAGTTGACAACAGTGGCGATTATACAGTGAGAAGGGAGGTATTTTCGATTGATTTGGTATTGCATTGGTGTTCCCGTATGCTGCACTATGAAGGTGCGACGGAGAGATTATCATTAGCACTGCACAGCAGAGCGTTGGTGGATTTCGTAAAAAAAGTAACAGCGGAATATTTGCTGAGTATATGTGCTGGGAAACATTTCACGCACTATAATACCGGCGAGCATCGGTTGGACGTGTCCGATGCAGGAATTCCCGCAGGAAAGAGGCGGAGCAAAGTGTTTATCCAGGGGGCGGCCGCTGTTGGCTGCAGTGTTTCTCCTGCTCATTAGGATGCGGAGCTGCGCTGGCAGGGGAGCACCGGCCGACGTTCCTGGCGCTGCCTGTGCTGGCGCCAGCGTCCGCTAGCCGGCCAAGTGTTCCGTAGAAAAATAAAATTACGCGCCACTAGGAGCGCGCAAATGGAAGCCGTCCGGCCGAATGAGCGCCTCGTTGTCGTTTGTAGCGATGCCAGCGCCATGCCCGGCACGTATTCTCAGCGTGGTCCCTAGCGCTCTGCCGTGCGTATCCACCTGCAGTCCTCTGGCGATTTGCAGAGCTCTGCGTTGCACAGTCCTGTAGTCTCCACGAAAACAGGCAACATCGCTTCCGTTAACGAATGGTAATTGATTCCCCACGAAGCAGCGAGACCATACCGTTTGTTTTAACACATCAAGTGATAGATTGTACATAGCTACAGTTCTGTGTTTTGGATCAGGGTTGGGGATTGGAGGTAGATTGGTTTCCATAAGTCACGAAAACAAAGCAATGAGAAAATTTATAAGACGCGATGGGTAAAGGAGACATAGAGACCTGTGTTATTTATTACAAATTTTAAAGGTCTTGTTCACAATAAACTCCAAATACGATTTGATGATTTACAATTTAGGTTGACTAGCAACAATACCCAACTGATACATATACTGAAACTGGAAACTAAGTACGGTGTTGGCCACAAGGCTTGGAAAAGATTATAACTTATTTGTCTTTAGCTTCACTTATGTTTCTGTAAACCAGGCGCGCTGCGCGGGATTACCCGAGCGGTCTAAGGCGCTGCAGTCATGAACTGCGTGGTTAGTCGCGGCGGAGGTTCGAGTCCTCCCTCGGGCATGGGCGTGTGTGTTTGTCCTTAGGATATTTTATGTAGTGTATAAGCTTAGGGACTGATGACCTTAGCAGTTAAGTCCCATAAGATTTCACACACATTTGAACATTTTGAACATAAACCAGGCTCAAACAAAGACAACGAAAGTGTCATATTAAAGGTGGAGAAACATATTTCTCTCAATTCAGGACGTCATTCTCCACAGTACAGACAAATATACATATTGTCCAAAGACATTACTAGTTCTAAGTTTTACTCCTTTCAAACAAACTGAGCAGCCGCCATGTTGATCTAAAAGCTTACGAAACTGACATGTCGCATTTGGTGCTTTTCGTAGTCATACCTGTCTATTACGAAAACATACAATTGAAGTTATTCACTGAATTAAAGAAAGATATCGCTGAAATGCGTCATTCTTAGCACGGTTTATGGTGCTAAAGAGTTGGAAAAAGTGACATTTGTGGCTAAACATCCTACAGATCTTGGTATCATTTAGTAGCTGATTATGAATGCCAATAGGCCAGTTTTGATAAATATACATACAATTTACACCTGGAAGTAACGTTATGGCACTTAATTCGAGGGCCCATAGAAATGCTTTAGTCATAAATTGTACCTTAACCGCTTAGTTACATGAATATTATTGCAGAACGATAATACAGACGTCTTTTAATATTAAATTTGAGGCTCCATTGTGTCTTGCATCAAGTAATTGTACAAATATCGAAGTATTGTCGCATTTTAGCACCTGCTGTGGTGCACATAACAAGATGGCCAACTCCAGGGTACATACATATTGGCTGTTTCGTCCGAATGACCAGCTGTGACTGGAAGAGCCAAATGTTTGTGTGTGTGTGTGTGTGTGTGTGTGTGTGTGTCTGTGTGTGCGTGCGTGCGTGCGTGCGTGTGTGTGTTCCGCTGACTAAGATTCAAGGGGTCTGCAAGCGATGACAATATGGCGGCTCTGTGGTGCGTAATGATTGTCTGCTTCGTTTTTAATAGCCAGTAATATACTGGGTTGTGACTGGAAGTTCTAAATGTGTCCGTATGGCCGGCCGGAGTGGCCGTGCGGTTCTGGGCGCTGCAGTCTGGAGCCGAGCGACCGCTACGGTCGCAAGTTCGAATCCTGCCTCGGGCATGGATGTGTGTGATGTCCTTAGGTTAGTTAGGTTTAATTAGTTCTAAGGTCTAGGCGACTGATGACCTCAGAAGTTAAGTCGCATAGTGCTCAGAACCATTTGAACCATTTGTTCGTATGTGTGTGTTTTGGTTTAGAAGTTCTCTGAGTGGCCTGTTTCCAAAAAAAGTAGTGTTGCGTACGAAGGAGTTAAAAATGTGATCTGATGGTAAAACAGTGGATCTAAATACGTATGCGTTGACTTATTTCAGCAGTTGGCCTATTTACACTATAGGGGCTTGGCTTAAGAGAGGGTGAGAAGGGAATGGGCGAAGGCTGGAGTGTGATGATTTCATCCCGTCACCCATCGCAACTCTGCTCTCGCAACCACCTTTCAACATCTGAGGAATGGCTAGTGTGTATATATTTGGCTAGAAAAAGCGTTCGACAATGTAAAATTGTACAAAATGTGCGAAATTCCGAAAGACGTAGGAGTAAGGTGAAAGCGTAGTAAATGTTCGAAATTCTGAGAAAAGTAGGAGTAAACTATATGGAAAGATGGGTAATACACAATATGTACTAGAACCAAGAGGGAAGCATGGTAATGGAGGAACTAAATGAAATACTCAGATTAAAAAGGGAGTTTGATAAGGATACAGTATTTTCTCGCTACTGTTCAGTCTATACATCGAGGAAACAATGATGGATATAATCCAAAGTTTCAAGAGTGGGTTTAGAATTCAGGTCAAAAAGGATATCAATAGTAAAATTCTCTGATGACATTGCTATCCTCAATGAACATGCAGAAGAATTACAGCACCTGTTGAATGGAATGACCATTCTAATGTGAAGACAATATGGATTTAAAGTAAACCGGAGAGAGGCGAAAACGTTGTAGAGTGGTAGAAATGAAACTAGCGGTAAATTTAATGTTAAAATAGAGCACCACGAAGTAGAGGAGGTTAATAAATTCTGCTGCCTACGAAGCAATACAAGAAATTTCGATTCTCTTCCTTTCTGGTTCCCACACAGAACGCCACTGACGGATCCACAGCCGCACCCCTCTCTTGCACTGTAACCGTGGTCCACGCATTCTTCAGGTCACCAAAGATGTGAAAATTACACAGTGAAAGATCAGGGCTATATGGAGGATGTTGGAGTGTTTGCCAACTAGATCAAAGAAGCACAGCCATCACTTCGTTTTTAATACCTGGTAATATACTTCGTTGAAACTGGAAGGTCTAAATGTGTGTGTGTGCGTTTTGGCAGTGTCGGCGCGGGCGTTATCGTGCGACAGCCCGAGGGCAAACGGCGAAGCCAGCAGTGGAAACAACCCACATCTCCTCCGCCAAAGATATTCAAGGAGGATAGAGTAGGAGGAGATTAATGTTTAACGTCCCGTTGACAACGAGGTCATTAGAAACGGAGTTCAAGTTCGAATTACGGAAGGATGGAGAAGCAAATCGGCCGTGCCATTTCAAAGGAACAATCCCAAAATTTCCCTTATGCGATTTAGGAAAATCAGGATGGTCAGACGCGGGTTTGAACTGTCGTCCTCCCAAATGCGAGTCCAGTGTGCTACATTGCGCGGTCAGAAATTCGAAGCTGTTCACGGAAGTTCTGGCAAGGTCATGATGACGGTCTTCTTCGACTGCAGGCGCCCTCTGCTCTTAGAGTTCCTCGTGCGTGAAACCGTAATCAATATGCAGCGCAATCAAGATATTTTACAGAAACAACGAGGTACCAGGAAAATGGCCAGGAATGTTGTTATCCGGAATCATCCTGTTGCACGATAGCTCACGCCCATACACAGCCAATCGTACGAAGGCCACGCTTCAGCCGTTTGGTTCGGAAACACTGTAAAATCCTTCGTACAGCCCAGATTTTCTACCGTATGGTTTTCGCATCTTTGGTGACTACAAGAAAGACACTCGGTGCAAGGAACAACAAACGTGAGTGCAGAAGTTGTGGATCCGTAAGCGGCCAACTGCGTTCTTCCAAACAGGAGGCGATCGTCTCGTCCGTCATTGGGATAAACGTCTTGTGATCCATTGTCCCGTTGTGGCAAGTGATCGGTTTCGATTCGACTGCCCCTTGTAATTAGTCGCACCGTCGTTTTCACCAGTAAGTCCCACTTTAGATCCGTATCTCATACAGATAATTCAGAATAAAATACAATTACGAGTCAAAGGCCGATCCTATATGTAGCCTTCTCGTGGCCGGATTGTAAGAGGCAAATAGATTTGAATCGTTACAATGGGAAACTCCAAAAACTAATTTTGTCCAGAAAGTCGTGAGTAAGTTCTCCGATAAGCGTGCCAGATGCGTTGTGTGGAAGATGGCAGAGGCCGCGGCAGAATTTGAGAACGCAGTTGGAGGCTCTGGGCGCTTTCTGAGGGGCGGTACGGCAATATCGAGCCTGCTCTTTGTCTCCTGTCGCCTAACCGCTTTGTCTGCACCCCAAGACTCCCCCCCTCCTCCTCCTCTTACCAGCCTCCTCCTCTCTCCCCCCCCCCCCCCTTCCCACCCCGACACTCGCCCTTGTCGCGAACTACTTATTGGATTTCACTTAGCACGGAATGCCACCCGACCCTACTATAAATAACTGAAAAGTCCTTTAACTTTAATCAGGGTAAATAAAACTACTGGCTCCGTTCTGCAAGCCTCGTGCTCAAGAGCACACGCGACAGATGTCTCTTTGACGAGAGAACAGGACGCCCACGGCAGCGAACACGAGCAGGCGAGACAGTAATTCACAAAGGTGCATCAAACCATTTGTAAACAAGCTCTACAAAGGGATCGCTAACGACATAAGTGAAACACTCATCAAGTCGAATGGCCTTTGCATGTTTATATGAGGTGCTGTAATTAAGTGACCGGAGCTGAAGGGAAGAAAGCAGGTCAAACTAATATCAAACGTACTTGTTTCTTAGTTTTCCTGTTTTTCTTTCGGAGTGTTCATCCGTCTGTGACAGACTACGCAGTAAAACTTATCAAGTTTTGTATCCTATATTTGATGTGTGCTAAGTACAAGCGCTGGAGAAAGGTTAAAACAGTGTAGGATTCCTAAATGACTGAACCGTATCAGCTGCCACGACTCAGAGATCTTCTCTGTCATTACAAACCTCTGGTAGCTTTTCTGTTCTTGTCCTGGTCTGACGTACTACTACGCTTGCTAAAAGAAGAAAGTCTCAATAAAAAAAAAGACGATAGCATTTCTGGACCTAGAGATGGCTCTGTTTTGCAGTCAGGTCAGAGATTCCACGCCGTATAAATAACGCGCCAAGACGAAGTGGAAAGTAAAAGAGTGGTAGATCACGTTCCTATTTAGAATGGTTGCAAATTATATGTTGAAGAAGAACGCAGCAAGAATTTCTAAGCTTTGTTTTATTACGTTCATGAAAACATTTTTCTTCAATTTGCCATCAATTTTTCAACTCTTCTTCGAAATGGAAGTTGTTCATTAGTGCTGAAAAGCTACAAACATTCCTCACCCTCCCAATACGTAATTTCTTCTATGGTTTCCCTATTTTATTACTCTGCCTTGGTTTCTGCATAATGTTAGATTTCGCGTCTATATCTTCATCCGTCTCAGAATTTCTAAAATCCAGTTGTATCTAACATTACAGAAGGTTTAGTAAGGGCCACAAATGAATGTATCCCAATTTTTTTACCTTCCATTAGCGCAACCCAAAACTGAGTGTTCTGTACAGGGTGTTATTTTAACTGAAGACATTGAAATATCTCGAAAACCACACATCGGATCAAAAAAAGTTATAATTCCATTTCGTTTGTCTCGGAGGCGGACATCCTATTAAATTACATTGCCCCGCCCCCTCCTGCCACCCCAACACGTGTATGGTTGGCGGAGGGTGTCATTGAAATCATCAGTGGGAGCCCTTGTTTTTTATTGTAGATTACGATTCTACGGCAAAACCTACGTACTTATTGTCTGAAGGATTTTCTTCGTTTCGCCACAGTTGGCACTGTAATTGGAGGAATACAGATGGTTACACAGTCGTAATTTACGACATGCTACTCAACAGACCTTGAGAACACTTGGGACCCCACCAACGACAGGTCTGTATTTCATTACTTCTTGTTAGAAACCCCATTTGCAACGTTGTTTTCCTCCACATTATCGAACAGGGACTTAGCTCGACGCTCCACCAAGGCCGTGTAGCGAACCACGACGTATGGTAACTGGTAGTACATTGCGACCGAAACGAAGCAAACGTGTTACAGGAGAAACTAATGAAGTAGCTGTACTAGCGGCAGTGCACCACAATCCACGGATAAACCCGCATCAATTACACCACTATTCCTGTATAGTCGTAGGTAATATTGTCACAATACTGCATCGTCATCAGTATCAACGACACCACTTGCCACAGAGTCAAGAAGTTCATGGTGCCGATTTCCGTAACTGGGTAGTGTTTTGTGAATGGAGTCGTTCGCAAATGTAAACCACCCACACTTTCTTTGCCGAGGTACTATTTTTCGAAGAGTCTGCAATCACAGACAATGCTAGCAGCCTCCACTGGTTTCAGCAATTTGACCATCAACGTCCTTGGTCTGTTACCATGTGGTGTGCCACCATGGAGAACAAACTCATTGGTCCGTATTTTATCGACGGCACGTTGAATGGACGCAAATATCGAACGTTTTTGGAACTGGAGCTACCGGTACTACTGCAGGATGTTGCCCTGATGTTCGACAACGTATATGGTTTCTGCATGGCGATTGCCCAGCGCTTTGCGCTATAGAAGCAGGGCAGTATTGTACCGTGTTTGCGCTGGTCGGTGGATCGTCAGAAGCGGCTCTGTTAATTGGCCCACTAGGTCCCCGGATTTTACACCGCCGGATTTCTTTCTTTGGGGATATTTAAAAGGTAGGGTGTACCTGCAAGTAGCAAGAGGCCGTGAAGACATGGTTGACCGCATCAGGAACGCCTGTGTTGACGTTCCCGCAGATATACTTTTGTCCTTTGTATGGTTATTTTAAAAGCGGATCACTAAGTGCATTGAAGTTGGTGTCACTGCGTTTGAACACTTACTCTAACTGGAAAAGCAAAGTAGCGTTCGCCTCGAGCCACGGGCAGAGTGGAACGTCGGGTACTACACTGTCTGATATGTCGGAGAAATACACCGTTGCGAATGCGGTTTACAATTACAAATTATGATATACTGACCTGTCCTACCCTCGCAGCATGGAGGTTTTCCAGGTGCCACTAGATATTCAAGTACCATTGAATGACATGTCGTAAATTACGATTCTGTACCCATTTCTATACCTTCGATTACAGCACCGTCTGTGGCTAAACGAAGATGATGCTTTAGACTAAACGTATGTGGATTTTGCCGTAGAATCGTAATTTGAAATAAAAAAAAACGGGCTTCCTACTCTACCGCGAAGATTTCAGAGTTGCCCCCGCCACCAACGCACGGGGTTGGGTGGGGGGTCGAGTGAGGTATCGTTGGATGTACCCCTCCGTGGCAAACAAATTGAAATTATAACTTTTTTTAATCAATGTCTAGGTTTCGAAATATTTCAAAGTCTTCAGTTAAAATCTGAACAACTGCAGTAAAAATATTTCTCGAAAAACCTTGCGCTTACTTCGTTGAAACAGTCCTCGCGTGTGACAACCAACACTGACGTCGAATCTGGATAAAGTTGACCTCCTGAACCGTATTGTGATTAACACACAAAAAATGAACAAAACTGGACGCGCAACTAAATATAACACGCAGCAAACGTTTGCTTTGTTCGGACGGCTGAAACACTTGCGAAACGAGGTGCGTTGAGCACTAATCTCGCCACCAAGTACCTCGTTATCAGCCTTTGCGCTGTACTTAGCTCAAGCGCGCGGGCAAATAATTAAACGCAATGTACCACCAGGGAAGCAGTATTTCGGAACGTATATTACGTTTCCACAGCGGATTCTCATCAATGCTACTGAAGAATTATGTGGGGTGGTAGCGCTGCTAGTTTTGGTTGTATGCACAGTGGAAATTAACAGCTCCTTTCACAAGCTGTTTTACCTTTATTTCGTCCATGTAGGATACTTTCATGCAATCTGCTACTGTATATGATACAAAAAAAAATTGCAATATGTCTTAAATGGCAATATACACTCCTGGAAATTGAAATAAGAACACCGTGAATTCATTGTCCCAGGAAGGGGAAACTTTATTGACACATTCCTGGGGTCAGATACATCACATGATCACACTGACAGAACCACAGGCACATAGACACATGCAACAGAGCATGCACAATGTCGGCACTAGTACAGTGTATATCCACCTTTCGCAGCAATGCAGGCTGCTATTCACCCATGGAGACGATCGTAGAGATGCTGGATGTAGTCTTGTGGAACGGCTTGCCATGCCATTTCCACCTGGCGCCTCAGTTGGACCAGCGGTCGTGCTGGACGTGCAGACCGCGTGAGACGACGCTTCATCCAGTCCCAAACATGCTCAATGGGGGACAGATCCGGAGATCTTGCTGGCCACGGTAGTTGACTTACACCTTCTAGAGCACGTTGGGTGGCACGGGATACATGCGGTCGTGCATTGTCCTGTTGGAACAGCAAGTTCCCTTGCCGGTCGAGGAATGGTAGAACGATGGGTTCGATGACGGTTTGGATGTACCGTGCCCTATTCAGTGTCCCCTCGACGATCACCAGTGGTGTACGGCCAGTGTAGGAGATCGCTCCCCACACCATGATGCCGGGTGTTGGCCCTGTGTGCCTCGGTCGTATGCAGTCCTGATTGTGGCGCTCACCTGCACGGCGCCAAACACGCATACGACCATCATTGGCACCAAGGCAGAAGCGACTCTCATCGCTGAAGACGACACGTCTCCATTCGTCCCTGCATTCACGCCTGTCGCGACACCACTGGAGGCGGGCTGCACGATGTTGGGGCGTGAACGGAAGACGGCCTAACGGTGTGCGGGACCGTAGCCCAGCTTCATGGAGACGGTTGCGAATGGTCCTCGCCGATACCCCAGGAGCAACAGTGTCCCTAATTTGCTGGGAAGTGGCGGTGCGGTCCCCTACGGCACTGCGTAGGATCCTACGGTCTTGGCGTGCATCCGTGCGTCGCTGCGGTCCGGTCCCAGGTCGACGGGCACGTGCACCTTCCGCCGACCACTGGCGACAACATCGATGTACTGTGGAGACCTCACGCCCCACGTGTTGAGCAATTCGGCGGTACGTCCACCCGGCCTCCCGCATGCCCACTATACGCCCTCGCTCAAAGTCCGTCAACTGCACATACGGTTCACGTCCACGCTGTCGCCGCGTGCTACCAGTGTTAAAGACTGCGATGGAGCTCCGTATGCCACGGCAAACTGGCTGACACTGACGGCGGCGGTGCACAAATGCTGCGCAGCTATCGCCATTCGACGGCCAACACTGCGGTTCCTGGTGTGTCCGCTGTGCCGTGCGTGTGATCATTGCTTGTACAGCCCTCTCGCAGTGTCCGGAGCAAGTATGGTGGGTCTGACACACCGGTGTCAATGTGTTCTTTTTTCCATTTCCAGGAGTGTAGTTCTGTTGCTAGCAGGCATTTAATCATTGATCATAGTTTTCTTCTTTTATTGGTATCCATATGAAAAAAAATTTGCAGAGTGAGCATACCCTTTTTTTCTCTTTACTGATAATTTCTCAAGGATAGCCGTCTACGTTACTATTTGATAATCGCGCAGCTTTTCCTGTGTTACATGTTCTTCAGTTCCTATCAATAGTTAGAGGCATTTGATAACTTCATTCACATACCATGAATAACGTTCATACCTTGAAGCGCGAAAGAGACCAGTATAGGCATGCGTATTCAGATACTGAGTTACGTAAACAGGTAGAATACGGCGCTGCGGTCGGCATCGCCTATATAAGACAAAAAGTGTCTGACGCAGTTTTTAGATATGTTACTGCTGCTACAATGGCAGGTTATCAAGATTTAATTGAGTTTTAATGTGGTGGTATAGTCGGCGCACGAGCGATGGGACGCAGCATCTGCGAGGAAGCGATGAAGTGGGATTTTCCCGTACGACCTTTTCACGAGTGTACCGTAAATATCAGGAATCCGGATAACATCAAAACTCCGACATCGCTGCGGCCGGAAAAAGATCCTGCACGAATGGGGACAACAACGACAGAAGAGAATCGTTTAGTGTGACGGAAGTATAACGACTCCGCAAATTGCTACAGATTTCAATGCTAGGCCTTCAACAAGTACCGAGCGAGGTGGCGCAGTGGTTAGCCCACTGGACTCCATTCGGCAAGGATGGGGAAGTAAATCTGCGGTGCCCTTTCAAAGGAACCATCCCGACAATTGTCTGAAGCGATTTGGGCAAAACACGGAAAGCCTAAATCAGGATGGCCGGATTCGGGTTTGAACCGTCGTCCTCGTGGATGCGAGTTCAGTGTGCTAACCACTGCGTCACCTCGCTCGGTGTCTCACATATGTTAGCCATTATGACATTAAGTTACGAAATAATAAGTTTAATCATTATTTTCTGTTTGTCTCTTTTTTATTTTACTATCGCATACAATTGCAGTTACAAGGAAAGATCAATACGCTGTGCACCATTGATGGCCACCTACAAGTTCTGCTGCGTGTAAGGTGAGTAGACTGACTACTGGCCCCCAGATTTAAGTGCAGCTGCAGGGCAGTGTCAGTAGATCGTGTAGCAGTGATGGCCACTTACAAGTAATCTACATCTACATCTACATTTATACTCCGCAAGCCACCCAACGGTGTGTGGCGGAGGGCACTTTATGTGCTACTGTCATTACCTCCCTTTTCTGTTCCAGTCGCGTATGGTTCGCGGGAAGAACGACTGTCTAAAAGCGTCCGGACGCGCAAGAATCCCTCTAATTTTACATTCGTGATCTCCTCGGGAGGTATAAGTAGGGGGAAGCAATATATTCGATACCTCATCCAGAAACGCACCCTCTCGAAACCTGGCGAGCAAGCTACACCGCGATGCAGATCGCCTCTCTTGCAGAGTCTGCCACTTGAGTTTGCTAAACATCTCCGTTACGCTATCACGGTTACCAAATGACTCTGTGACGAAACGCGCCGCTCTTCTTTGGATCTTCTCTATCTCCTCTATCAACCCGATCTGGTACGGATCCCACACTGATGAGCAATACTCAAGTATAGGTCGAACGAGTGTTTTGTAAGCCACCTCCTTTGTTGGTGGACTACATTTTCTAAGGACTCTCCCAATGAATCTCAACCTGGTACCCGCCTTACCAACAATTAATTTTATGTGATCATTCCACTTCAAATCGTTCCGCACGCATACTCCCAGATATTTTACAGAAGAGACTGCTACCAGTGTTTGTTCCGCTATCATGTAATCATACAATAAAGGATCCATCTTTCTTTGTATTCGCAATACATTACATTTATCTATGTTAAGGGTCAGTTGCCACTCCCTGCACCAAGTGCCTATCCGCTGCAGATCTTCCTGCATTTCGCTACAATTTTCTAATGCTGCAACTTATCTGTATACTACAGCATCATCCGCGAAAAGCCGCATGGAACTTCCGACGCTATCTACTAGGTCATTTTGCTGGTGAGGTCAGTAGATTGTCTAGCGCTGACCAATACGTATATGTGCAGCTTGCAGGGTAAGGACAGTAGGCAGCGGCGATAATGACTTACTAATATAGCTGTGGGTAGGGCCACTTACAAGTAAAATGCAGTAGACTGTGCAGCACTGGTTATCTCATATAGGTGCAGTTGTAGGTTAAAACCGGTAGGCTGTGCTAACTTACAAGTAAAGCTGCGGGTAAGGCTACCACATATAGGCTTTGTTGTAGGATCACTAGATGGTGTAGTAGCGAGGTCCCGTTTATTGTCCACAGGTGCTGTGGTACCGCGACACCCTCCGGCTGGATACTACGGAGCGGCGCATCATGGAGGTCCGTGGCAGCCGGCATACACTCATCCTGCGCAAGGTGCAGGCCTCCGACTTCGGCAACTACAGCTGCGTCGCCGACAACGTGCTGGGCAAGACGCGCCAGTATCTCGAACTATCAGGTAAGTACTGAACTTAAGCTCTCGTACACAGTCCACATATCCCGCAACGTAATTCCGTTGAAACGCACCATATGAGCAAATGTCTCTTGAATCCAGCTGGTAGAGCTATGAATTGGAGGCTACATATGTGCAGGTCCTGCTAAGTAACACAGCTGGATGAAACGTGGGACATATGTTGCAAGTTTTTTTTTCCCTTATTGAATTTCGATACCCCCCCTAAGGGGCGGGCTGGCAGCAGCTTAGTACGCTGCTCTGCAGCCTACAGACTTTTTAAAACGTAAGAAGAAGATAAGAAACAATAAAAGCAGGTGATAAAACGGTGACTTAAATTGTAAAACGGCGGAAAATTGTGGAAAGTTAAAACATAAAACAAAGGCTATGCTAATAAAATACACAGGAAGCAGACAGGTAACATGCAGACTGACAATTAAAAAACATGGCGACAGTCTGGTTTCTGTTCGCAAGAGATATAAAAATCACACCCAGCGACACTTCGGAAAAGACACACAACACTGAACACTGACTGTAAACACTGCACTAAAATGTCAGCACAAAGATGACACACCATAGCCACGGCCGGTTGGGGGGGGGGGGGGGGGGACTTGGACAGATGAGGGGGAAAACAAGGAGTGGAGAGAGGAAAAACGAAAGGGGGGGAGAACCAAAGGAGGTAGAGGACTCAAAAGGGGAGGGAGGAGGGGCAGGGCAGATGCGAGAGGGAATGGGAAAAGGCAGAGGAGGGAAATGCAAAAGGACTCAGTTGAGAGAAGGGGGCAGAGAGAGGGTAGGTGGGGAAAAAAGAGGATGGAAGGGGGGGAGAGGGAGCCCAGGTAAAGAACAGAGGAAAGGAGGGGGTGAGGATCGTAGTTGATAGGAGAGATAAATTTAGAGAGGGAGGGCATCATCTGGGAGGGGGAGTTGATGGAAACCACCTTGGGAAAGGAGATAAAGGGTGTAGAGATCGAGGGTAGGGGGGTGGGGGCACAACAGTGAAGACGTGGCAGGGGGCAAGGATGGGAGAGGAGCATCCAGGGAGTGAGGGGGATCAAGGCGGCGGGAGGTGTAGAGTATGCAGATACGTTCGAGGAATGGATGCAGATGGGGGAAAGGAATGAGGTCATAGAGGATCCGCGTGGGGGACGGGAGGCGTATACGGAAGGCTATGATGCGAGAAATGCTACAGTATAATATAGAAGGTAACTGAAAGAAATACCCACTGAGAGGAACAGAAACGACGCTTTTATATAAGGGCAATAATTTCACAAAGTCGCCGTTAATTATGATGGTCTCTTGGACAATACACTCACTAGTATTTAAAGGAATTCAACACAGTATCTTCAGCTCAAAGATTTATTTACAATGCCCATTACAGTTTCAATCAGAATTATGTACACACGTTGGAGAGGGCGGTATAGTCTAAGTTTTGTAAACAACACCAACAGATGGCATAAGATTCTTTAATCTCCCGACAGCCTCCCCATCATAGTCTGTCTCGAAGGCAATAACCAGTTGCACCAATCGACAGATCTTCGTGCCATCCGGCGGCCGGGCCGCACCTCTTCAACCACTGCTTTCTTCCATAACCGCCGAGAACTGATCTTCTCCTGCAGTAGAACGACTTCTCTTGATCTTCTTCTTGACGGGTACACCTTCAGCTCGCGTTAAGTTATTAGCAGCAGGAGGTATTCATTTTTTCCATGTACAGCAAATTTCCTCGCTGACCTCGTATGTTAGTTCGAAATTCTTGCCAAAATTCCTTTTAGTTGCTGGTTCTGGCCCACATGGAATGGTTTCTAGTTTGTCACCATTTAGAAAATGAGCTGACGTCAATGCCGTATCATTCTCTCGTTGAGCGATGGGTCTTGAGTCTATTGCGGCTTTTATTACTATCAAAATGGTGTTTACTCTCTCTTCATCTACCTGAGGACGTCCAAGCACCATGCTCAAGCAACACTTGATGGAGACTATCATGCGTTCCAACCAGCCTCCCTACCAAGCTGCCTATGGTAGAATGTACTTCCACGTTATTCAATGTGGGGCATAGTAACACTGTATGTCAGTATGCTGGATGATTTTGAAGAGCGCAGATAGTTCTGTATTGGCTGCGTGGAGCGTTGGGGCATTTTCTGAGTACATAGTGGTAGGCCTCTATATCCTACAAAGCGTTGCATGACTATCATAAATCTGTCGGTGGACATATTGACATATTGATGACAAGTTCAATGTGAATTACACGGTTTGTGGCTTATTGAATCGTGCCGTGTTGGTGCATGTGTACGATGAGAAGTTCCGTGAAATGTTGACTTTCGTCCTGTATAATTGGATTCTTCTCTGAATTGGATACTGCAGCGCGTTGGAACCTACTACTGAGCCGAATCACGCCACCCAATAGAAAAGGATTGCATCAAGCTATCTTTGATACTTCAGTTACTGATTCTCCTTTATGCAATGCAGAAAGTTCGGGAATGAATAGGTCCTCTTGAACTCTTCTGGTTCAGTATTTTCGGGCGTTGCTTAACTTCAAAGCACTCTAACTACCAGTGTTTCTAACCTTATTTTTCGTACTCTCAACAAATCTAACTACGAGGACTGTTATATGAAACATTCGCCGGTAGGAACTAAATTTTGCAGTGTTAGAAAGGGGTTCGGTGATGGCGATCAAAGTTTGATTTGTCCGGAGTTTGGCTTGTGGCATTAATTTAGATGGAGCTTGGATGTCCAGTGGTGAAGACTATGGTGTACCACACCACCAGATTTGTTACCAGCAGGTCTGCCTCCAGCCACAGAGTGAGATGCTCTGCAAGATACTGAGCTTCTGGACAGTGCCTCCACTGACTGGGTGTAGTGCAAGTCAGTATTTCTGTCACCTGATTGCAAACGAAGGCATTTGCTTTCACTATTTCGTATCCGCTCCAAGGTGACTGTTGAATCGCTCGGCAAAGTAGCCTTGTTGCCATAAAACCCAGTTTCCTGGCAAAAGTAATGACGGAGTCGTGAGCCGATCAGTGCAGCAATCACTTCAAACCTAGGTATCGTAGCTTTCTTCATTGGTGCCGACCTGTTCTTGCTGCAAAAATATGTGCTGTGTAGCCGACTTCAGTATTTGTCTCTACATACAGAGCAGCACCGTAGGCTGTTCTGATGCATCGCAGATCACATGCACTTCTGCAGAATCATCTGCGTCTGACATACTTATCTACGCCGCAGAGGGTAGCACAGTCTACAGTTTGGTATACAAAATTAGCAGGTGGCGAAAGGGTCTCTGATTGCCCAACAGGTGAGACACGGTTCTTAATGGGATGTGTCATTACCACAGGTGGCAATGCATGTTCGGCAAGATGCTCCCATACTTGCCACAAGAATGGAAAGAAGTTCATGTGTTCTTTCTCCACCAGAGCAATGGGTTTTAAGGCAGGGGAAAGGGCAGGCCAGTCCATTTGCCCAATATCCTCTCGTTACAAGAGTTCATCCATCTGCACTGTTCGATGAGGTCGTGTATTATCATCCATAAAAAATGAAGTCTTGCAGAATGCACCGCTGAGGGCACACACGGGGAAGGAGCATAGTATCACAATAACATTGACAGATTTGGAGGTCAGTACACCTATGAAACCTTATGCTTTTCCACACCACAACACCAACAAAACGATCATGTCCCACAATGCTTCTGGGTGTATTACGTGTTCCCACTTCCCGGCATAAGAGGAGAGAATCGTTACTCAGATTGATTCATCTCTCGTCGGAAAATAGCATGCGAACCCAATCCCTGTTGGTCCACTCCCTGTACTTTTGGCTCCATCGCAAATGTGCCACGGGACGCAACGAACTGGCTGTTGTGCAAAGAGACATCCTCCACGCTGCCGCCGTGCCATTGTGAAGTGTGATATTGCGTGCCTTCTGGGTCCTGTTAAGTACTGTTGCAATTGCACTCGCTGAGGTGAGTCTCTTCCTGACTTGCACAGTGCCGCGATCATCTCCTGCTATGGTTTACCGTTCCCAACCATCACCTATTCTTCTTGCAGCTGTACCTGAGGCTCGGAACGCTCCTCGTGCACGTGAAACAATGCGGTGAGCAACATCAATCTCCTGGACTACGATCGTCACACTTTGCCATTTTTACAATTTCCCAGTCATTGTTTCCCGTTTGAATTCATACAGCTGTCTCCAGCCACGTTGTAGCAAAGAACGCCACAGTGCACCGTAACTGCCCTCTGATTCACATATACACAATCTTTTCACATTCCTTGAACTGCCTCATGTTGCGGGGCCAGCCCATTTGACACCATAGTCACTTTGACCTCAAGCCATGTCAAGTCCAGTTTTCTGCCCTCACATGGAGACCTCAGCCAACATGTTCCCGCTCTTTCATTCGTTTCCATTGTTAATATGTTATGTTACTTTATCTATCTCGTCGTTAAGTTTTGAAGACCATTGTAATTAGTCAATTGTCACTTTTTACACCATGCAGATACCTTGGCTAAATAATTTTGCAATTTGCTTTGATCATCTGATGAACTTATTAAATGGTAACCAATATCATCAACTGCAGACATTCTAAGACCGCTGCTCAGATTGTCTCCTAAATCTTTCATATAAATTGGGAACTGCAGAGGGCTGTTCTTGGGGAACGAGAGTTATAGTTACTATTTTACTCGATAATTTACCGTCAGTTACAACGAACTGTGACATTCTAACAGTAAATCATGAATCTAGTCCCACACGTGTGAGTATATCCTACAGACACACAACTCGATTAGAAGTCTCTTTTCAGAGACGGTATCAAAAGCCTTCTCGAAATTTATAAATAACAGTCAATCTTAAATCCCTTGTCGATAACACTCATTACTCAGTGTGAATGAAGACCTAGTTCTTTTTCAAAATAACGGCATTCTCTGCATCTGTGCCGGCCGCTGTGGCCGAGCGGTTCTAGGCGCTTCAGTCTGGAACCGCGCGGCCGCTACTGTCGCTGGTTCGAATCCTGCCTCGGGCATGGAAGTGTGTGATGTCCTTAGGTTATTTAGGTTTAAGTAGTTCTTATAAGTTATAGGGGACTGATGACCTCAGATGTTAAGTCCCATAGTGCTCAGAGCCATTTGAACCATCTCTGCATCCGTACTGACTGCACTGAGGTGATCAAAGTCATGGGGTACCTCCTAATACTGCGTCGGGCCTCGTTTTTCCAGGCGCAGTACCGATACTCGACGTGGTATGGCCTCAAGTCACTGTAAGTCCGCTGTAGAAACATTGCCTCTATAGCCGTCCGTAACTGCGAAACTGTTACCGATACAGGATTTAGTGCATGAACTCGATTATGCCTCATAAATATTCGGTGGGGTTCGTATCGGTCGATATGGGTGGCCAAACCACTTGCTCGAACTGTCCGGAATGTTCTTCAAACCAGTCACTGACAATTGTGGCCTGGTGACATGGCAAATTGTCATCCATAAAAACTCCATAGTTTTTGGGGAACATGACGTCCGTGAGTGGCTTCAAATGGTCACCAAGTAGCCGAATATCCAGAGGACCCAGTCCATTCCATGCAAACACAGCCCACATCGTTATCGAGACACCACCAGCTTGCACAATGCCTTTTTGACCACTTGGGCCCATGGCTTCGTGTGATCTGCGCCACACTCGAAACCTACCAGCAGCCCTTACCAACTCAAATCTGGACTCATGTGACCAGGTCACGGCTTTCCAGTCGTGTAGGGTCCAACCGATATGGTCACGAGTCAAGGAGAGGCGCTGCAGGCGATGTCGTGCTGTTAGCAAAGGCACTTACTGGTGCCTAGATCGTCAAACCTACCAGCAGTCCATACCAACTCAAATCTGGACTCATGTGACCAGGTCACAGCTTTCCAGTCGTATAGGGTCCATCCGATATGGTCATGAGTCAAGGTGACGCGCTGCAGGCGATGTCGTGCTGTTAGCAAAGGCACTTACTGGTGCCTAGATCGTCAAACCTACCAGCAGCCCTTACCAACTCAAGTCTGGACTCATGTGACCAGGTCACGGCTTTCCAGTCATATAGGGTCCAGATGATATGGTCACGAGTCCAGGAGAGGCGCTGCAGGCGATGTCGTGCTATTAGCAAAGGCACTTACTGGTGCCTAGATCGTCAAACTTACCAGCAGCCCTTACCAACTTAAATCTGGACTCATGTGACCAGGTCACGGCTTTCCAGTCGTATAGGGTCCAACCGATATGGTCACGAGTCAAGGAGAGGCGCTGCAGGCGATGTCGTGCTGTTAGCAAAGGCACTTACTGGTGCCTAGATCGCCAAACCTACCAGCAGCCCTTACCAACTCAAATCTGGACTCATGTGACCAGGTCACGGCTTTCCAGTCGTATAGGGTCCAACCGATATGGTCATGAGTCTAGGAGATGCGCTGCAGGCGATGTCGTGCTGTTAGCAAAGGCACTTACTGGTGCCTAGATCGTCAAACCTACCAGCAGCCCTTACCAACTTAAATCTGGACTCATGTGACCAGGTCACGGCTTTCCAGTCGTATAGGGTCCAACCGATATGGTCATGAGTCAAGGAGAGGCGCTGCAGGCGATGTCGTGCTGTTAGCAAAGGCACTTACTGGTGCCTAGATCGCCAAACCTACCAGCAGCCCTTACCAACTCAAATCTGGACTCATGTGACCAGGTCACGGCTTTCCAGTCGTATAGGGTCCAACCGATATGGTCATGAGTCAAGGAGAGGCGCTGCAGGTGATGTCGTGCTGTTAGCAAAGGCACTTACTGGTGCCTAGATCGTCAAACCTACCAGCAGCCCTTACCAACTCAAGTCTGGACTCATGTGACCAGGTCACGGCTTTCCAGTCATATAGGGTCCAGCTGATATGGTCACGAGTCCAGGAGAGGCGCTGCAGGCGATGTCGTGCTGTTAGCAAAGGCACTTACTGGTGCCTAGATCGTCAAACCTACCAGCAGCCCTTACCAACTTAAATCTTGACTCATGTGACCAGGTCACGGCTTTCCAGTCGTATAGGGTCCAACCGATATGGTCACGAGTCAAGGAGAGGCGCTGCAGGCGATGTCGTGCTGTTAGCAAAGGCACTTACTGGTGCCTGGATCGCCAAACCTACCAGCAGCCCTTACCAACTCAAATCTGGACTCATGTGACCAGGTCACGGCTTTCCAGTCGTATAGGGTCCAACCGATATGGTCATGAGTCAAGGAGAGGCGCTGCAGGCGATGTCGTGCTGTTAGCAAAGGCACTTACTGGTGCCTAGATCGCCAAACCTACCAGCAGCCCTTACCAACTCAAATCTGGACTCATGTGACCAGGTCACGGCTTTCCAGTCGTATAGGGTCCAACCGATATGGTCATGAGTCAAGGAGAGGCGCTGCAGGCGATGTCGTGCTGTTAGCAAAGGCACTTACTGGTGCCTAGATCGTCAAACCTACCAGCAGCCCTTACCAACTTAAATCTGGACTCATGTGACCAGGTCACAGCTTTCCAGTCGTATAGGGTCCAACCGATATGGTCACGAGTCAAGGAGAGGCGCTGCAGGCGATGTCGTGCTGTTAGCAAAGGCACTTACTGGTGCCTAGATCGCCAAACCTACCAGCAGCCCTTACCAACTCAAATCTGGACTCATGTGACCAGGTCACGGCTTTCCAGTCGTATAGGGTCCAACCGATATGGTCATGAGTCAAGGAGAGGCGCTGCAGGCGATGTCGTGCTGTTAGCAAAGGCACTTACTGGTGCCTAGGTCGTCAAACCTACCAGCAGCCCTTACCAACTCAAATCTGGACTCATGTGACCAGGTCACGGCTTTCCAGTCGTATAGGGTCCAACCGATATGGTCACGAATTCAGGAGAGGCACTGCAAGCGATGTTGTGCTGTTAGCAAAGGCACTTACGTCGGTCGTCTGCTGCCAAACTTCACCAGACTGTCCTAAGAGATACGTTCGTCGTACGTCCCAAATTGGTTTTTGCGGTCATTTCACGCAGTGTTGTTTGTCTCTTAGCACAGATTACTGTACGCAAACGCCGCTGCTCTTGGTGGTCAGTCAAGTCGTCGCAACTGCGTTGCCCGTGGTCAGAGGCAATGCCTGTAACTTGGTGTTCTTACCACACTGTTCACATTGTGCGTCTCAGAATAGTGAGTTCCCTAATGACTTCCGAAATGGGATGTTCTAAGCGTCTAGCTCCAACTACCACTCCGGGTTCAAAGTCTGTTAATTCACGTCGTACGGCCAATAAGCACCTGAATGCAAATTAGAACTCAGCCAATGCACTGCCCTGTCATGCCTTTTGTATGCGATATTAATGCCATCTGTATGTATGCATTTCGCTATACCATGGCTTACGTCACGCAAGTGTATGTGTTAATAGAATGTTTCCTTTGAGGCAATTCATAATATTCGAGCGTAGTATTCTACTGCAACTCTGCGTCAGTGGTATGAGTCTGCAATTCGGCGGAGTACTTCAATTTCCATTCCTGTATTTTGTCATGGCGAGTGCAATTTCCCGGTCTTTAGGTACAGATCTTCGGTCGAGGGAGCGGTTGTGTATGCTTGCATTACTGTATCTGTACATAGTCTGGGCCGGAAGAGCTGCCTGTGTTAAGGTATTTAAGGTGCTTCGCAAGACCTAGGGTATCTACTCTAAGACGACCTTGTAGTCATTAATCCCTGAATCCGTCAAGATGCTTCTTATTTGCATAAGATTATTTGACGCTAAGAGGTCATGGAATGTAAGGAATCGATTTAATGTTGCCTTATCAACAGCAAACCTTATTACAATTGCGCACGATGTTTCATGCCCACCATCATCTTTCAATGCGTATTTTTGCCAACAAATCAATGGTAAATTGGCCATCACCAACTGTAATTATATGACTTGTGCACCTATTTGAAATGAGTCTCAAGTTTAGTTTGTATCTTTTGTCAGTAATTATGTCATCTGAGTCGGAGGGCTGTGGGGACGATAAAGGGAACCAATTGTTGATTTCTACTGCCTTGTAGTAACTACTCGAATGTAATTACAAGGTAAAGCACTTTTAACAGCAACAAACACGCCACAACCGAATGTGTTTAACCTTTCCTTTTTGAACACTATTACGTCCTTTGTAAAAATGTCGGTTCAACTTATCACTGGCTTTAGACAGGTTTCAGTACGTATAATGACTTGAGATTTAGTGCTTCCTTTTACCTTGTGGTACTCTGGTTCTTTCCCAACACATATACGACAGTTTACAGCTATGATAGCAATGGTTCCTAGGCCTATCCTCGTCATGTGTTTGACCTGCCTCCTTTCGTCCCTTTTTATACTATCTCGAGACTCTATGGCCTACAAACTTCTTAAGTGTTGAATAGGAAGAAGGAGGTATAACGATCGATTTTTTAATTAATTTGTTTGGCGATAAACCCCAAGAACCAAGTACTCCATGGTGCCCTATCCCCATAGCACTCAGAATATGACTAAAGAGACCTGTGAAACATATTAAGCGAAACAAGTTAAAGGTTGGTTGAGATATTTCAGGGAATGTGATACCAAAAAAAAAAAAAAAAAATCGTCAACGACATTGCTATTTCTGTGGCAGTGCGATAAATTTTCCTTTCGCAGTCAGACGCTATGAACTGTAGTTGAAGTCATTTCGTTCAGCTCTAAATCAGTCGTCGCGGCAGTAATTGTACGGTATAAGTTCAGCAGGTCTCGGAAGGTGGCTGTAGTAAGCGGCTTAGAAGGAAGCCGGTAGTGGGTCTTCTCGAATCAAAACACTGCAGCAACAAGTGCGGCCAGGCCACCAATTACGGCGAGTGCCTCCAGCCACCGCTGTGGCCGCTTGCGTCTAACCGACGTCCCCCCCCCCCCCCCACCCTCCCCCCTCAAATCTCACTCCCTCCCGTACCTCACAGTGGAATACAACGTTATCCGAAACTACGAAGTAGGTGTATGTAACAACGGACGTAGCGTATATGACTTAATGTTTCATTGACATTATGATAATTGTTAAACTTGGAATACGCGTGTGACAGCCGGTTTCTACATTCTGAGACTGGTGTCGAGTGATCTAGCAGACAGGTAGTAGACAAGGGAACTGTATCTGGAATAAGCAACGCTCGCAGCAACGCCTATAGCCCATACACTGCTGGTAGACCTTCAAATTGCTGTAGTCCACTTGACAACTATGCCAGGGAAAGGAACTGTTTCGGCATACGTCGTATGCATGTGTAACATATTTCCTTGACCACCATTATAAATAATTCATATTAACAAGTGCTACTCCACTAGAAACGTCACCAGCACAAATTTGCTCGTAGTCATCTGTACAGACACAGTTTAGGACTTTTCGTTATCTACATAAATCAGTTATCACGAACTTTGCTTCTACCACAATTAAACTTAAGCTGCCAGAGTAGCTTTCGTGCCGAATGATTTGTTTATTTCTGCATCTAAATGTACATCATACTCTGCAGTTCACAATTTAGTGTTTGGCAGAGGTTCATCGATTCACTTCGAAGATATTTCTCAACAGTTCCACATCGAACAGCACGCTGGAAAAATGAAGTCATTCTGTGCCAGTTCTGATTTCTGTCATTTTATTACCATGTTAATTTCTCACCATGTGCGTGGGTACCAACAAAATATTTTCACATTCGGAGGAGAAATTTGGTAATCCAGGTTTTGTGAAAGACCCTGCCGCAACGAAAAACGGGTTTGTGTTAATGGTTTCCACCCCAACTCGCGAATCACATCCGTGGCCTCCTCTCCCCTATATCGCGATAATAGAAATCGAACTACCCTTCATTGAACTTTTCCGTTGTCCTTTCTCAGTCCTATCTCATGCGGATTCCACATCAAACAGCAGTGCTCTAGAAAGGACGGACGAGATTAGTATAGGCACCCTGTTTAGTAGACCTGTTGCGTCTTGTAAGTATTCCGCCTATGAATCATAGTCTTTGTATAGCTTTCCCATAGCTTTATCTATATCATCGTTCCAGTTTAAGTTATTCGTAGCAATAATGCCTACGTATTTAGCTGAATTCAATATCATTAGATCTGAGTGATTTTTCGTGTAACCGACTTTCAGCGGATCCTTCTTATTCAAGTGGATGAACTCACACTTTTCATTATTTGCAGTCGATTGCCACTTTATGAGGATGCAGAAAGCAATGGAAACCACTGCATTAAAGACACATAACGGATACCCACAGGACATGGGGCCTGTAATTCAAAAAGTTATCATCATGGTCTCTCCTTTGGTAAAATATTCCGGAATAGTCCCCCATTCGGATCTCCGGAAAGGGACTGCAATGGGGAGGTGACCATGATAAAAAGCATGAATAACCAACGAGAGGATAACGTCCTACAAGTCGTGGCATGGAATTTCAGAAGCTTGAACGTGGTAGGGAAGCCAGGCAACCTGAAAAGGGAAATCCAAAGGCTCAATCTTGATATAGTAGGTATCAGTGAAGTGAAATGGAAAGATGATAAGGATTTCTGTCCAGATGGGTATAGTCTTATATCAACAGCAACAGAAAATGGTATAACGGGAGTAGAGCTCGTTATGATTAGGAAGATGGGGCAGAGGTGTGATACTATGAACGGTTCGGTGACAGAGTTGTTCTTACCAGAATCGACAGCAAACCAACACCGACAACAATGGTTCAGGTATACATGCACACGTCGCAAGCTGAAGATGAAGAGATAGAGAAAGTATATGAGGATATTGAAAGGGTAATACAGTACGTAAAGGAAGATGAAAATCTAATATTCATGGAGGACCGGAATGCAGTTGTAGGGGAAGGAGCAGAAGAAATGGTTACAGGAGAATATGGGCTTGGGACAAGGAATGAAA
Organism: Schistocerca serialis cubense; assembly: GCF_023864345.2. Classification (NCBI taxonomy): domain Eukaryota; kingdom Metazoa; phylum Arthropoda; class Insecta; order Orthoptera; family Acrididae; genus Schistocerca; species Schistocerca serialis. The sequence continues at coordinate 276,275,370 of NC_064643.1, read as the reverse complement.
GAGGAGAAAGACTAATTGAGTTCTGTAATAAATTTCAGCTAGTAACAGCGAATTCCCTGTTCATGAACCACAACAGGATGACGTTTACTAGGAAAAGGCCGGGTGAAACGTCATGATCTCAGTTAGAGTACATCATTGTCAGACAGATATTCCGAAATCAGATACTGGATTGTAAGGCGTACCCACGAGCAGATATAAACTCATATCACAATGTAGTAGTGATGAAGAGTAAGCTGAAATTTAAGAGATTAGTCAGAAAGAATCAATGTGCTAAGATGTGGGATATGGAAGACCTAAGGAATGACGGGAGGTGCTTTAAGTTCTCGAAGGACATACATACAGCAATAAGGAATAGTTCAGTTGGCAGTACAGTTGAAGAGGAACGGATGTCTCTAAAAAGGGCAATCACAAAAGTTGAAAAGAGAAGCGTAGGTGCAAAGAAACCATGGGTAACACAAGAAATAAGTCAGTTGATCGATGAAAGAAGGAAGTACAAAAATGTTGAGGGAACTTCAGGAAAACAAGAATACAAGTCGCTGAGGAATGAAATAAATGGGAAGGCAGGAAAGCTAAGACGGAATGGCTGCACGAAAAATGTGAATAAATCAAAAAAGAAATGACTATCGGAAGGACTGACACAGCATGTAGGAAACTCAAAATAACCACCCGTGAAATTAAAAGCACTTTACGAGTGCAACGGGAATTCAACTGTCAAATGCAGAGGAGAGGCCGGATATGTGGAAAGAGTATAATGAAGACCTCTATGACAGAGAAGATTTGTCTGATGTGATGGAAAAAGAAACAGGAATCGATTTAGAAGAGATCGGGGAATCAGTATTAGGATCAGAATTTAAGAGAGCTTTTGAGGGCTTAAAATTAAATAATGCAGTAGGGATAGATACATTCCATCGGAATTTCTAAAATCATGGGGTAAGGGGCAACAAAACGTCTATTTACGCTGATGTCTCGAATGTGTGAGTCTGGCGACATACCATCTGACTTTTGGAAAAATATCATCTATACAATTCCAAAGACAGCAAGAGTTAACAAGTGCCAGAATTATCGCTCAATCACCTTAGAAGCTCACACATCGAAGTTGCTGACAAGAATAATATACATAAGAAAGGAAAGGAAAATTGAGGATGTGTTAGATGACGATCAGCTTGGCTTTAAGAAAGTTAATGGCACCGTAGAGGCAATTCTGACGTTACAGTTGATAATGGAGGCAAGACTAAAGAGAAATCGATACACGTTCATACGATCTGTCGACCTGGAAAAAGCTTTCGACAACGTAAAATGGTGCAAGATGCCCGAAACTCTGAGAAAATTTGGGGTAAGCTGTAGATAGAGACGGGTAGTACAATATGCGCAAGAGCCCAGAGGGAACTATGAGAATGGAATTCCATCACAGAAGTGCTCGGATTAAAAAGGGTGTAAGACAAGGAGGCAGTTTTCACTATTATTGTTCAGTATATACCTCGAAGAAGCAATTACGGAAATAAAAGAAAGGTTCATGAAAAGTGAAGAAGAATTGCAGGTCCTGCCGAATGGAATGAGCAGTTTAACGAGTACGGGACATGGATTGAGAGTAGTTCGAAGAAAGACGAAAGAAATTAGAAGAAGCAAAAGCGAGAACAGCGAGAATCTCAACATCAAGGTTGATGGTCACGAAGTAGATGAAGTTAAGGAATTCTGGTACTTGGGCCGCAATATATTCAGTGACGAACGGAACAAGGAGGACATCAAAAGCAGAAGGAAAAGGGAAATCCTGCCCAACGAAAAGCTACTAGTATCAAACATAGGCCTTAATTTGAGGAAGAAATGTACGTTTCGAGCACATAATTGTGCTGTAGCGAAACATGGATTGTGTGGAAAACGGAACAGAAGAGAATCGACGCGTTGAAAATTAGGTGCACTGGTAAGGTAAGGAATCAGTAGGTTCTGCGCAGAATCGGAGATGAAAGGAATATGTGGAAAACACTGATAAGGAGAAGGGACAGGATGATAGGACATCTGTTAAGACATGAGGGACTGACTTCCATGTTACTAGAGGGAGCCGTAGAGGGTAAAAACTATAGAGGTAGGTAGAGATTGGAATACATCCAGCAAATAATTCAGGACGTAAGTTGCAAGTGCTGCTCTGAGATGAAGACATTGGCACAGGAGAAGAGTTCGTGACCGGCCGCATCAAGCCAGTCAGAAGACTGATGGCTCAAGGAAAGGAAAATATAAAGGACTAAGAAATGGCTAGTATCAGTGGTAATGTAATGGCTTATCTTCTGTTAGGAGCTCGCGTATGCTTGGTCGCTAAATCCCTGAATAGAACTACCCTTCACTGGCATTGTGAACGGTTTCCTAGCCGCTACCGGCATTGCTTGAGATGACACGATGAGATAGCGATACGGATATGTATAGATGGCGGTAGTATCATGTGCACAAGTATAAAAGGACGGTTGATTGGCGGAGCTGTCATTTGCACTCAGCTGCTTGTCGCTACACGAAGGAAATTAGCAGACTATGAGCGCGGAGTGGTTGTCATAGCTAGACGTTCCATTTCCGAAATAGTTAGGGAATTCAATATACGGAGGTCCATAGTAAGTGTGTAGCGAGAATATCAAATTTCTGTCATTACATCCCATCACGGAGAACTGAATGGTCGATAGCGGCGTTGGTGTTGAGTTGTCAGTGCTAACAGACAACCAGCACCGCGTGAAGTAACCGAAAAAAAAAGAACGTACGATGAACGTATACGTCTTTGCTGACCACACGACATGGCCCGCAGCACTTCTCCTGGGCTGGTGACCATGTCGATTGGACCCTAGATAACTAAGAAACCGTGGGTTGGAGTCCCAATTTCACTTGGTAATAGCTGATGGCTGGGTTCGAGTGCGGCGTAGACCCCACGAACTCATGGACCTAAGTTGTCAAAAAGGCAGCTGGCGATAGCTCCAAAATGGTGTGGGCTGTGTTTACATGGAATGGATTGAATCCTCTGGTCCAATTGAACCGATCATTAACTGGAAATGGATACGATAGGCTACTTGGAGATCATTCTCAACCATTCATTTAATTCGTGTTCCGAAAGAACGATGGAATTTTTGTGGATGACGTGCGCCATGGCAACGAGTTGGTTTGAAGAACATTCTGGACAATTCGAACGAATGATTTGGCCAGCCAGATCACCCGACATGAATTCCATCGAACATTTATGGGACGTCAGCGAGAGGTCGGTTCGTGCCCAAAATTCTACACCGGCAAAACTTTCGCAGTTATGGGCGGCTGTAGAGGCAGCATGTTTTAAAATTTCAGCAAGGGTCTTCCACCGACTTTTTGAGTGCATACCACGTCAAGATGATGCACTACCCGGGCAAAGAACGTCCGACACGAAATTTGGAGGTGTCCATGGCCTTTGTCACCTCAGTGTAAAATGAGAACTTGTGTGGCAGGCAGTTTATACAATCTTGAATTAAAAAGGATAGTAATGATACAGTAAAATAACAGCGTTCTCAATGTATATAATAGATTTCATGATTTTTAAACTGCTACGTAACGTCGCGCAGGAGGCCGGCGACCATTATGTGAATGCTGAGCACTTCCGTTTTGACCGTGATAACAAGTCTACCTGTTGTTGAAACTTTATGGATTTGGGCGTAGTCCATCATCAGAGCATCAGAGAAACTGACGTATGATTTCATTCATAAAATTTGGTGAGCAGCAATGTTAAGATTGAAATCATGGATACAATACCCTGTTTTAATCTTTTGATCTGGTGTTCTAATGATGTGCTATTCCCGAAACACATAAGCAATTAAAGTTTTATAAAGCCATATTGATACTAGCGAGAAAAAAAGCGGTGGAAAGCTACGCGTCAGAATCAAGACATAGGTCTAAAATGAAAGAAACATATTTAGCGAATGAACAATAACACGATTCAAAAGTATTGCTAGTATGTCATTCAAAAGGAAAACGAAGTTAATGAAGACAAAAGATAATGATGATGAAGATGAGGAAAGTGGTATCTAGGGAAACGGCGTAAAACATAAATCAGAAAGAACTGCCGACTCCAATTCTCCCGTATGCAAGTCAGCTGCCTTAAATTCGGTTATGTAAAAACAAACGCCACCAACTTCGTCCTTCGTTGGCATGCCTTTCTCTTTATTATCAATAACTTGCGTATAGCAGTATAACACTCTTTCCGATGATATTTAAGTTCAGTTTAACAGCAGAGCCGATCGCATGGTGCTAAAACGACTATTTCTCCTGCTGCACCGAAAGCAGAGCCGTACCGAAAGTAGATTTCGATACATTCCAGTGATGTACGTAAATGTTTCAACTCCGCTTCGTTCCATCTACGTCCATTACACATTGAATACCAGTGAAGTTACATGCTTTTTCGGACTGTCGAATGCCCACATTCATATTCCATGGATTTTTTTAAGGAAATCGAGGTTGATTTTAGTTTGTAATGTATAAGTTCTTTATTTAAATCGTGCATTAACGGATTTCGATCATAAGTCATTTTCAAGCACATGTGTGATCTTACGTATTAAATATCGTAATTACTGGATTCTTTTACTTTTACACATAAAAAGCCAGACGTCGTGTATGTGAAAAGTAAAGGAATCCAATAACTACAATACGTAATACGTAACATCTCTCAGTCCTTGGAAATAACTCATGGTCGACTTTAGCTAATGGCACGATTTAAATAAAGAACGGTTATGTTCAGCCTACTACGAACATGATTTATAAAGTGTTTCGAGACCTCGTATCCTCACAGAAAGAAGACATTAAAATGGTTTCCTTAGTGAAACTTCGAAGGAAATGTATAATTTTTCCAGTTCAGGATTAGTAATCAGGCATAAGATTTAATTTTTAAGCAACGGTCTACATATTCTCTCGTCCTTAAACCTTTTGTGCAAATGTCATCTTTGTTTTTACATTTGTTCAGATATTTACTGACGCATTGTCTAGAAAGAGAAATATTGCGGTAGTAGCTTGTAACCAGAGTTGGTTTGTTACCTCAATAAAGATTTTACAGCAAGAAACAAATTTTTCTCGCGGATTTTTCTTCGTGCAAAGTGCGTCTGCCATTCATGCATTCACTGTAGTTCCTCCTCAGTTTTACGGGTTATGGAAACCGAAACAAAAACGTGAAATTTTTTGTACTCGTGTTACAGACCCATTGACTTAAGCTCCCGGGAATTAAAAATGGAGGGATAAAATTCGACTATAGAAATGAATATTTTACAGACGAAAGCACAGCGTAAGCGCCATTAAGTCCTTTCCAACGTATTTACGAAGAAGAGCGACTCACTTTAGAACGATTTTTTTAAGTTATGAAAAACCAACATCGTCAGCTTTCCTGAAACACCCGAGGAGTAAGACTGTGAATTCAACTTTTTAAAAAGATTAACTGACGACTGAAACTTGCTGTCAGGGAAAACGTCGCATGACGAAGTTGCCAGATATTATGTATCATACTGGTATAAAATACGTGTTACATTTTACATCATTTCAACTTTTCTGTATTACGATTTCATATGCACCGGTCAAAAAATCATTGTTACATTATTCTTTGGTGGTTACAATGCGTATTAAAAACAAATATAGACGAGTAGAAATCTCTCCACTGATATAATGAGTTCACTAATACATTTTTAACGATTTTTAGTCCCGATAGATGAGGAATTCTGGATGTTTTCGGCCTGTTTGCCTACAGTGTGATGCAAAGTAAAAACATGGATGGCGCCTTCAATTCTGAGTACTTAACTGTTAGGTAAATAAAAATTATTTAATTTTATTTCATTAAAATTCTCGGGTCGATGAAGGAACTTATGAATCTACAAGAGCAGATTTCTTCTGATGTTATGAAATTAATGGGTCTACATAGATTCAAATAAGATCCCAAAATCCCATATATTTATTCTACAGACAAACCGATCAGAACGAGAACTGAAGCGTGTATTGTTTGTCTTCTGTCTCACTTTGAACAATGTGCTACGTGTAATCGAAAAACTATGGGGTGTTCGTGATATATGACTACAACAATGATATAGCGATAAAGAATCATACAGTGGTGTTCGACAGCGACACGTAGTTGTTTATCATAATAATCAGCAAAAAATAATTGTTTGCCTTTACTATTGAGCTTGTGCGTAATAGCTCTATAAAAAGATATTACACTGTTTCTAATATTTCCGCACAGTGTAGAATACGTTTTATAACATACTTATTATGTTATTGCCCGTGCTTCACTAAAAGCAGCAATTTGTTCCCAGAATGAAATTTTCACTCTGCAGCGGAGTGTGCGCTGATATGAAACTTCCTAGCAGATCAAAACTGTGTCCCAGACCGAGACTCGAACTCGAGACTTTTGCCTTTCGCGGCCAAGTGCTCTACCAACTTCTTTTTTTCCCCCTTTATCTCATTTTGTTCATAATTGTTCGGGACGGAACGTACCATGACGCTTGTTCAAGTTCATCAAAAAAATGTTCAAATGTGTATGAAATCTTACTTAACCTAAATTATCCTAAGGACAAACACACACACCCATGCCCGAGGGAGGACTCGAACCTCCGCCGGGATCAGCCGCACAATCCATGACTGCAGCACTCAGACCGCTCGGCTAATCCCGCGCGGCTCAAGTTCATCGTCTTTCCATTAACTCAGTTGTTTATACAGAGGGCAGCTAAATTGGGATGGCTCAAATGGCTCTGAGCACTATGGGACTTAACATCTGAAGTCATCAGTCCCCTAGAACTACTTAAAAGCTAACTAAGCTAAGGGCATCACACACATCCATGCCCGAGGTAGGATTCGAACCTGCGACCGTAGCAGTCGCGCGCTTTCAGACTGAAGCGCCTAGAACCGCGCTGCGATCGCGGCCGGCAGCTAAATTGGAAATTGGAAATTTGTGGTAAGGGCTTATGGGACAAAACTGCTGAGGCCGCGCAGTGTAGGCTGAGCTACCGCGCCGGGATCCAACTGAGATACCCAAGCACGACTCACCACCCACCCACAAGCTCCATGCACACTGTCACACAATTTTCGTTTGGTTATGATGCTTTAGCAGTCACTGAGATTTGGGTCGTTCATCTATTATGCAAACAGGACATATGGTTGGTAACTGAATCTGTATCGTGTTGGTCTCTCCATTGTCAAAACGTTCCGGAATAGTCCCTCATTCTGGTCTCCGGGAGGAGACTACCAACGGGGAGGCGACCATGGTAAAAAGCATGACTAACCAACGAAAGGATAACGTTTTACGGGTCGGGTCGTGGAATGTCAGAAGCTTGAACGTGCTATGGAAGCTAGAAAATCTGAAAAGGAAAATTCAAAAGCTTAATCTGGATATAGTTGGACTCAGTGAATTGAAGTGGAAACAAGCCAGACATCTCTGGTCAGATGAGTATAGGGTAATATCAATAGCAACATAAAATGATATAACGATATTAGGATTCGTTATGAAGGAAAGCAGTGAGTGTGTTACTGTGAACAATTCAGTGACAGAGTTGTTCTTGTCAGAATCGACAGCAAACCGACAACGATAGTTCAGGTATACGTCAGAAGCTGAAGATGAAGAGATAGAGAAAGTATATGAGGATATTGAAAGGGTAATAGAGAACGTAAAGGAAGATGAAAATCTAGTGTTCATGAGGGACAGGAATGCAACTTTAGGGGCAGGAGTGGAAGAAAGGTTTACAGCAGTATATAGGGCTGGGACAAGTAATGAGAGAGGAGAAAGACTAATTGAGTTCTGTTATAAATTTCAGCTAGTAATAGTGAATACTCAGTTCAATTAGGAGAAGAGAAACTTGGAACAGGCCGAGTGATACGTTACGTTACATCATCGTCAGACAGAGATTTTCAAATAAGATAGTGGACTGTAAGGTGTACTCAGGAGCAGATATAGACTTAGATAACAATATATCAGTGATAAAGAGTAGGCTGTAGTTAAAGACATTAGTCACGAATAATCAATACGCAAAGAAGTGGGATACAGAAGTGCTAATGAACGACGAGATGAACTTGAAGTTCTCTAAGGCTGTAGATACAGCAATAAGGAATAGCCCAGTAGGCAGTTCAGTTGAAGTGGAATGGACATCACAGAAGTAGGAGGGAAAAACATAGGTACAAAGAAGGTAACTGCGAAGAAGCTACGGGTAACAGAAGAAATACTTCAGTTGATCGATGGAAGGAGAAAGTACAAAAATGTTGAGGGAAATTCAGGAATACAGAAATACAACTTGCTGAGGAATGAAATAAATAGAAAGTGCAGAGAAGCTATGATGAAATGACTGCATGAAAAATGCGAAGAAATCGAAAAAGAAATGGTCGTTGGAAGGATTGACTCAGGATATAGGAAAGTCAAAACAACCTTCGGTGAATTTAAAAACAAGAATGGTAACATTAAGAGTGCAACGGGAATTCCACTGTTAAATCTATAGGAGAGAGCGGATTGATGGAAAGAGTAAATTGAAGGCCTCTCCAGTATTATAATCATCATTTAAGAGACCTTTGGAGAAACTTAAGATCAAATAAGGCAGAAGCGATAGATAATATTCCATCAGAAATTCTAAAATCATTGGGGGAAGTGGCAACAAAACGACTATTCGCGTTGGTGTGTATAATGTATGAGTCTAGCGATATACACTTTGACTTTCGGAAAAATATTGCCCACAGAATTCCGAAGACTGCAAGAGCCGACAAGGGCGGGAATTATCCGACAATCGGCTTAACAGCTCCTGCTTCCAAGTTGCTTACAAGTATAATACAGAAGAATGGAAAAAAATTGAGGATGTGTTAGATGATGGTCAGTTTGGGATTAGGAATGGTAAAGGCCCCAGAGAGGCTATTCTGATTTAGCAGTTGATAATGGAAGCAGAAAACTGGCGTCCTACGGATCGGAGCGTGGAATGTCAGATCCCTTAATCGGGCAGGTAGGTTAGAAAATTTAAAAAGGGAAATGGATAGGTTGAAGTTAGATATAGTGGGAATTAGTGAAGTTCGGTGGCAGGAGGAACAAGACTTCTGGTCAGGTGACTACAGGGTTATAAACACAAAATCAAATAGGGGTAATGCAGGAGTAGGTTTAATAATGAATAGGAAAATAGGAATGCGGGTAAGCTACTACAAACAGCATACTGAACGCATTATTGTGGCCAAGATAGATACGAAGCCCACACCTACTACAGTAGTACAAGTTTATATGCCTACTAGCTCTGCAGATGACGAAGAAATTGAAGAAATGTATGATGAAATAAAAGAAATTATTCAGATTGTGAAGGGAGACGAAAATTTAATAGTCATGGGTGACTGGAATTCGAGTGTAGGAAAAGGGAGAGAAGGAAACATAGTAGGTGAATATGGATTGGGGGACAGAAATGAAAGAGGAAGCCGCCTGGTAGAATTTTGCACAGAGCACAACATAATCATAACTAACACATGGTTTAAGAATCATGAAAGAAGGTTGTATACATGGAAGAACCCTGGAGATACTAAAAGGTATCAGATGGATTATATAATGGTAAGACAGAGATTTAGGAACCAGGTTTTAAATTGTAAGACATTTCCAGGGGCAGATGTGGACTCTGACCACAATCTATTGGTTATGACCTGTAGATTAAAACTGAAGAAACTGCAAAAAGGTGGGAATTTAAGGAGATGGGACCTGGATAAACTAAAAGAACCAGAGGTTGTACAGAGATTCAGGGAGAGCATAAGGGAGCAATTGACAGGAATGGGGGAAATAAATACAGTAGAAGAAGAATGGGTAGCTTTGAGGGATGAAGTAGTGAAGGCAGCAGACGATCAAGTAGGTAAAAAGACGAGGGCTAGTAGAAATCCTTGGGTAACAGAAGAAATATAGAATTTAATTGATGAAAGGAGAAAATATAAAAATGCAGTAAGTGAAACAGGCAAAAAGGAATACAAACGTCTCAAAAATGAGATTGACAGGAAGTGCAAAATGGCTAAGCAGGGATGGCTAGAGGACAAATGTAAGGATGTAGAGGCCTATCTCACTAGGGGTAAGATAGATACCGCCTACAGGAAAATTAAAGAGACCTTTGGAGATAAGAGAACGACTTGTAAGAATATCAAGAGCTCAGATGGAAACCCAGTTCTAAGCAAAGAAGGGAAAGCAGAAAGGTGGAAGGAGTATATAGAGGGTCTATACAAGGGCGATGTACTTGAGGACAATATTATGGAAATGGAAGAGGATGTAGATGAAGATGAAATGGGAGATATGATACTGCGTGAAGAGTTTGACAGAGCACTGAAAGACCTGAGTCGAAACAAAGCCCCCGGAGTAGACAATATTCCATTGGAACTACTGACGGCCGTGGGAGAGCCAGTCCTGACAAAACTCTACCATCTGGTGAGGATGATGTATGAGACAGGCGAAATACCCTCAGACTTCAAGAAGAATATAATAATTCCAATCCCAAAGAAAGCAGGTGTTGACAGATGTGAAAATTACCGAACTATCAGCTTAATAAGTCACAGCTGCAAAATACTAACACGAATTCTTTACAGACGAATGGAAAAGCTAGTAGAAGCCAACCTCGAGGAAGATCAGTTTGGATTCCGTAGAAACACTGGAACACGTGAGGCAATACTGTCCTTACGACTTATCTTAGAAGAAAGATTAAGGAAAGGCAAACCTACGTTTCTAGCATTTGTAGACTTAGAGAAAGCTTTTGACAATGTTGACTGGAATACTCTCTTTCAAATTCTAAAGGTGGCAGGGGTAAAATACAGGGAGCGAAAGGCTATTTACAATTTGTACAGAAACCAGATGGCAGTTATAAGAGTCGAGGGACATGAAAGGGAAGCAGTGGTTGGGAAGGGAGTAAGACAGGGTTGTAGCCTCTCCCCGATGTTGTTCAATCTGTATGTTGAGCAAGCAGTAAAGGAAACAAAAGAAAAATTCGGAGTAGGTATTAAAATTCATGGAGAAGAAATAAAAACTTTGAGGTTCGCCGATGACATTGTAATTCTGTCAGAGACAGCAAAGGACTTGGAAGAGCAGTTGAATGGAATGGACAGTGTCTTGAAAGGAGGATATAAGATGAACATCAACAAAAGCAAACCAAGGATAATGGAATGTAGTCTAATTAAGTCGGGTGATGCTGAGGGAATTAGATTAGGAAATGAGGCACTTAAAGTAGTAAAGGAGTTTTGCTATTTGGGGAGCAAAATAACTGATGATGGTCGAAGTAGAGAGGATATAAAATGTAGGCTGGCAATGGCAAGGAAAGCATTTCTGAAGAAGAGAAATTTGTTAACATCCAGTATTGATTTAAGTGTCAGGATGTCATTTCTGAAAGTATTCGTATAGAGTGTAGCCATGTATGGAAGTGAAACATGGACGATAAATAGTTTGGACAAGAAGAGAATAGAAGCTTTCGAAATGTGGTGCTACAGAAGAATGCTGAAGATTAGATGGGTAGATCACATAACTAATGAGGAAGTATTGAATAGGATTGGGGAGAAGAGAAGTTTGTGGCACAACTTGACCAGAAGAAGGGATCGGTTGGTAGGACATGTTCTGAGGCATCAAGGGATCACCAATTTAGTATTGGAGGGCAGCGTGGAGGGTAAAAATCGTAGAGGGAGACCAAGAGATGAATACACTAAGTAGATTCAGAAGGATGTAGGTTGCAGTAGGTACTGGGAGATGAAAAAGCTTGCACAGGATAGAGTGGCATGGAGAGCTGCATCAAACCAATCTCAGGACTGAAGACCAAACAACAACAATGGAAGCAAGACTAAAGAAACATCAAGATACGTTCATAGGATTTGTTGACCTGAAAAAAGCGTTCGACAGCATGAAATTGGTGAAATTCTTAGAAAAATCGTGATAAGCTGTAGGGAGAGACGGATGATATACAATATGTACGAGAGCCAAGATCGATGTGCTGAAATTAAAAAGATTGTAAGACAGGTACATAGACTTTCGCCACTGCTGTTCAGCGTGTATATCGTCTGGCCCTGGTAGCTGAGTGATCAGCGCGACGAAATGTCATGCCTAATGGCCCGGGTTCGATTCCCGGCTGGGTCGGAGATTTTCTCCGCTCAGGGACTGGGCGTTGTGTTGTCCTTATCATCATCATTTCATCCCCATCGACAAGCAAGTCGCCCAAGTGGCCCACACGGCATTCATTCATTCATTCAGCGTGTATATCGAAGAAGCAGTGATGGAAATAAAGAAAAGGTTCAGGACTGGAATTAAAATTCAAGGTGAAAGGATATCAGTTATATGATTCGCTGAGGACATTGCTATCCTGAGTGAAAGTGAAGAAGAATTACATGATCTATTGAATGGAATTAGCAGTCTAATGAGTGCGGAATATGGATTGAGAGTAAATCGGGGAAAGGTGAAAGTAATCAGAAGTGGCAGAAATGAGAACAGCTAGACTGATTGTCACGAAGTAGATGAAGTTAAGGAATTCTGCTACCTAGGCAGCAAATAACCAGTGACAGATGGACCAATGAGGACATCAAAAGCAGCACTGGCAATAAGGGCATGGCATTGTCTCCAAGAGAAGTCTAGTAGTATCAAATGTGGCCCTTAATTTGAGGAAGAAATTTCTGAGAATATACGTTTGGAGCACAGTGAACCATGAACTGTGAGAAAACCGGGGGAGAAGAGAATCGAAGCAATTTAGATGTGATGCTATAGATGAATGGTGAAAATTATGTGGACTGATAAGGTGAAGTTCAAATGCCTCTAACAAGGGAACCTCCCCATCGCACCCCCCTCAGATTTACTTATAAGTTGGCACAGTGGATAGGCCTTGAAAAACTGAACACACATCAATCGAGAAAACGGGAAGAAGTTGTGTGGAACTATGAAAAAATGAGCAAAATATATAAACTGAGTAGTCCATGTGGAAGATATGCAACAACAAGGATAACACAAGGAAGGGAGCGTCGTGGTCTCGTGGTTAGCGTGAGCAGCTACGGAACGAGAGGTCATTGGTTCAAATCTTCCCCCGAGTGGAAAGTTTAATTTTTATTTTCAGTTTGTGTGACAAACTATTATGTTTTCATCAGTTTTTTGGGAGTGATTATCACATCCAGAAGAAAACCTAAATCGGGCAAGGTAGAAGAATCTTTTTACCCATTCGCCAAGTGTACAAGTTAGGTGGGTCGACAACAAATTCCTGTCATGTGACGCACATGCCGTCACCAGTGTCGTATAGAATATATCAGACGTGTTTTTCTGTGGAGGAATCGGTTGACCTATGACCTTGCGATCATGTTTTCGGTTCCCATTGGAGAGGCACGTCCTCTCGTCTACTAATCGCACGGTTTTGCGGTGCGGTCGCAAAACACAGACACTAAACTTATTACAGTGAACAGAGACGTCAATGAACGAACGGACAGATCATAACTTTGCGAAAATAAAGAATGTAACTTTTTACTCCAGGGAAGATTTGAACCAAGGACCTCTCGCTCCGTAGCTGCTCACGCTAACCATGAGACCACGACGCTCCCTTCCTTGTGTTATCCTTGTTGTTGCATATCTTCCACATGGACTACTCAGTTTATATATTTTGCTCATTTTTTCATAGTTCCACACAACTTCTTCCCGTTTTCTCGATTGATGTGTGTTCAGTTTTTCAAGGCCTATCCACTGTGCCAACTTATAACTAAATCTGAGGGGGGTGCGATGGGGAGGTTCCCTTGTAAGCACTATGGGACTTAACACCTGGGGTAATCAGTCCCCTAGACTTAAAACTACTTAAACCTAACTAACCTAAGGACATCACACACATACATGCCCGAGGCAGGATTCGAACTTGCGACTGTAGCAGCAGCGCGGTTCCGGACTGAAGCGCCTAGAGCCGTTCAGTCATAGCAGCCGGCGATAAGGTGAGGAATGAGGAGATTCTGCGCAGAATCGGAGAGGAAAGGAGTATGTGGAAAACACTGACAAGGAGTATGGACAGGATGACAGATCATCTGTTAAGACATCAGGGAATGAATTCCTTGGTAGTAGAGAGAGCTGTAGAAGGCAGAAAACGGTAGAGGAAGACAAAGATTGGAATGCAATAAACAAATAGTGGAGAACGTAGGTTGCAAGTGCCACTCTGGAATGAAGAGGTAGGTACAGGAGAGGAAATCGTTGTGCGTCGCATCAGATCAGTCTGAAGACTGATGACTGAAAAAAATAAAAAAATTAAAAAAATAAAAAATATATTAAAGCTAAGCGAAGATGCCCGGACACAGAAACGAATCATAAGACTAAAAAGTTAATATTGAAGACAATTAGGTATTGTTGTTGCTATGGTATTTTGTTCGCAGTCTGGTTTAATGCAGCACAAAAGTAACTAATCGTTGATGACAGAGAATGTGTGCTATCCATCCTTTTGGAAAAGTTGGGCCATAAATTTAATTTCACGCTCATTTCGATCGACTATGGTTCAAATGGTTCAAATGGCTCTGAGCACTATGGGACTCAACTGCTGTGGTCATCAGTCCCCTAGAACTTAGAACTACTTAAACCTAACTAACCTAAGGACAGCACACACATCCATGCCCGAGGCAGGGTTCGAACCTGCGACCGCAGCGGTCGCGCAGTTCCAGACTGTAGCGCCTAGAACCGCTCGGCCACTCCGGCCGGCAAAACGGAAGGGAAAAACAAAGAGAAAACATTGCAGAGACCAAGTTTTTAACGTCGCACACACACTTTTTGTCGCGAATTATGCTCAGTGGCTCCAGAGTGGCGACGCACACCCTTGTGTTGGTTTGGCGGGGGGTGGAAGCTGCGGCTAACACCAGGGGGGCTAGCCTGCCTCTTGTACGGCTCATTTGGCTGAAACGGCCAGCCTGCCACCACTGACGAAGTACACCCGCGTGCTATGGACAAGGAGGATTAAGGCGCCGCCACCAGCCTGAGGCACCAGGCGGCGTTCCGATACACGACCAGGTGTCAGCAGGGCAGCGACAGTATTCTAATTACTCTATGAAAACTAGCTTGTCTTCCCTGTATAGGTGAGAACATAAAAAGAGAGATACACTTGCAACAGTTACTAAATAAATATATGTTGCATAAACGCTCTATGAGATATACCCGCCATTTAGTTGCATTGTAATAACACAATTTGTCTTGATCGCAGTATTTTACTGACTTTATTACACCTTGCGCGTTTCGGCGTTACGCCATTACCAAAGGATCCAATAATACACTGTCCAGTAACATTAATGTGACATCTATATCTATCACAAACCTGAAGAGAGTCCGTGAGGTTGTGGAAGGTACTGACACATAGGGAGAGCTATTCAGACTCCAGTGACGTGTCCGTTTGCGCTAGGTTTCTCGGCTGAGAATCCATGTTGCGAACAGTCCAATTTAGGTGCTCCGGTAGATTCTCTATAGGGTTCAAGTGCGAGAAGTTTGGTAGGCATGGGAATACGGTACACTCATCCTGGCGCTTTTCGAACCACGCGCGTCCACTGCGAGGTGTTTAATGCGCTGCATTGTCCTGCTGGTAGACGCCATCGTGCCGAGAGAGAACATACTGCGTGTAGGAACGAACACGGCCCCAAGGATAGACGCATGCTTATGCTGATCCACTGTGCTTTCCATAATGACGAGATCACCCATGGAATCTCATGAAAACATTTCCCAGAAAATAACGCTCCTCCTGCGTCTTGAACCCTTCCAATGATTGTTTCACGGTGTTTGCTTTCTGACGTTTCACGCTGTGCACGCCACCGTCTATCTGTCCGATGAAGCATAAAACGTGATTCATTTTAAAGTCCACCTGTCGCCACTCAGTAGACATCGCCGATGAACATCAGTCAGCATGGGTGCGTGAGCCAGGCGCCTGCTGTGGAGGTCCATACGCAGCAATGTTCGCTGAACGGTCGTTGAGGAGACAGCATTGGTAGCCCCTTGTCGACAGGGCGGTCAGTTTCTCAACTGTTGCATGTCTATCCGTCCGTAAATATCCCCGCAGCCGTCATTTATCCCTATCACTTCGATTGGCTCTGAGCACTATGGGACTTAACATCTTAGGTCATCAGTCCCCTAGAACTTAGAACTACTTAAACCTAACTAACCTAAGGACATCACACACATCCATACCCGGGGCACGATTCGAGCCTGCGACCGTAGCAGTCGCGCGATTCTGGACTGCAATGCCTAGAACCGCACGGCCACAGCGGCCGGCCCTATCACTTTGGCCCGTGGTGCACTACAATAGACTCGGTGCAGGTTTTGGATAGCACCTTTATGCCAGGCAGGATATAGGCCTACTTTAATCACAGCTGCATGTGAACAGTTTACAAATTTAACCCTTTAGGAAATGTTTCCACCCTTGGCCCGAAAGGCAATGATCGCTGCAGTCTGGAACCGAGCGACCGCTACGGTCGCAGGTTCGAATCCTGCCTCGGCCATGGATGTGTGTGATGTCCTTAGGTTAGCTAGGTTTAATTAGTTCTAAGTTCTAGGCGTTTGATGACCTCAGAAGTTAAGTCGCATAGTGCTCAGAGCCACCAAAGGAAATGATCCTGTCCCTTAGATGTCAGACAAATCTCTCCGTTTCCGCATTATCACCACGACTTCGCTGTTTTCCGCGACCCCTGACACGTTTTATATTCACGGCTTTGCTAATATTGCCGCTGCCACCTGCCGTCCGCGAGTGGTTATTGCGCGTTGACATCGAACATACACTGGTCGGCCAAAACGTTATTATGGCCGTAGCCCACCGCGTCGTTGGATGCCACTTCGTGGTGTTGTGGGCACGTGATGCGGTAACTGAAGTATGTAAGTGTGGCACACGTGGGTGGGGGATTACTCTAGAGAAGATATGGACTGTAAATCGGCAAATCCATTGAGGTAAGCGACTTTGACAAAGGGAATTTTATTATTATACAGACCCTATGAACGAGTATCTCGAAAACGGCGAAACTGGTCGAATGTTTACGTGCTACTGTCGTGAGCATCTACGAAAACTACCACTAGGTGCTAAATGGTTGGCCGTTCACGACTCTTTACCGAACGTGGGTTCGGAGGCTTGTCTGTTCTGTAACGTAGAACAGATGGTGATATGTGGCATCTTTGCCAAAAGAGCACAATGCTAGTGCACGTCCAAGTACTTTGGAGCACACTATTCATCGTATATTGTTGAACATGTAGCTCTGCAGCAGGCCACCCCTGCGTGTTCACAAGTTGATCCAACGACGTCGTCAACTGCGATTTTAGCGGGCACGGGACCATCGGAATTCGACCGTCGATCAATGGAAACGTGTCATCTCTTTGGGTGAATCAGATTTTTGCTACACTAGGTCGATGGTCGTCTCCACAAACGCCGTCATCGAAGTGAACGGTGCCTCAAAACACGCAGCGCGCCACTAACGTAGTTTGGCGGGAGCAGTAGTACGCCGAGCGGTTCTAGGCGCTTCAGTCTGGAACCGTGCGACCGCTACGGTCGCAGGTTCGAATCCTGCCTCGGGTATGGGTGTGTGTGATGTTCTTAGGTTAGTTAGGTTTAATTTGTTCTAAGTTCTAGGGGACTGATGACCACAGATGTTGAGTCCCATAATGCTCAGAGCCATTTGAACCATTTTTTTCAGCAATATAATTGACGCTGTCTTGAAGCCAGAACTGTGCTACAGTGGTTTGAGGAACGTTATAGTGTACTTAAGTTGATGTCTAGGCGACCAAATTCGTCCGATCTAGATCCTATGGAACCCATGTCGATCACTTTCAGGCGCCATCACTGCATACGTAGATCAGCTGCCCGTTATTTACGCGAATTACATGACTTTTGCGTGGACATTTAATTCCACGTATCTCCACAAGCCTACCAACCAACTGTCGGATCCCTGATGTGCGGAACTGGAGATGTATTTCGTTATAAAGATGGACAAACCATCCATTAAGCAAGTGGTCATAATGTGTTCGCTCATCATTGTACGCGGTGGTCACATTTATGTGACTGGACCGTGTGTAACAAACTGTTTTGTGTTTAACCAAAAGATAATTAATCTGTCTAATACAGACACACTCTATTTTATTTCTTCACCCTTCATATCATGATATGCAAGAGCAAACTCAGTTGTCCCTCGAGCTGAATGCTTCAAACATACATGAGGAAACTGCTTACTTGAAAGTGGGCGAAACAATATCTGTAACTATGACCTCCGACTTTTGGAGACCTATTCATCAGCCAGCTGACATTATTGCTTGATTCCCGTAGCACTATCCATTACAGTGACTCCCACGCGTTTCCTGATATCACCCACCTGTGTTCCATTACGGCGTCATGTTTACTCTTCATTGGAATTCGTCTACCGTCTATTCCACTGGCTACCTGCCCGCCCACCAGAATTTCATTTTCGTTACATAATTACAGCATACATTCTGCTCTGTTCTCTCAAACATTTCTTTCGTTCCCGTCTCTTTTAGTAATGACTGTCATGCACCTCTCTATTTACTGCTGAATAACTATCATATTGTGAAACATTTATATATTATAATTGCATCTGAAGAGTATTTACATAAAGTAGCAACTGCATGTATTTCTGACACAAGTCAAAACAGGAAGAAAAAGTTACTATAAGCTTGTCGTTCCAAACTGATGGGAATCCTCATTATGATAACCCTTTGTAGTTTACCAAACGCATTTCATGTCCCTTTTACCCTTCTGTTTAATCCTTTTCTGTCAATCCAATCGTTTTCTTCAAATATCCTAAATATAAATAAATGTGCCAACTCACTCTAAAACTTCTTGTTATGTTGTAACGTTATCTTGCGAATATATTCACTGCACATTATTTCAGTCTTCTTTTAATATATTTCCAGTCTTACTTCAAACTGGTTCGATCAAGTTTATGCATTCGGTTTTGAAGTTCATCTGTACCAGATGCAACAGCACAAAATTATCAGCAAAATGAAGGTGGTTCAAATAATTTCCATTGACATTTACTTCCTCTTCATTTCTTACTGCTTAAGGTTATCAAAACTTCCTTCAGGTCTGTAGGAAATATTTTTGATGATACCAGATCTTCTAGTGTTTTTTCGACTGTACATTTTTCACTTTTCTGATGAGATTCCACGAAAGATGTAGCACTGATATATGTATTCATGAGCGTTATGAGATATGTTTAATTAATGCTTTGTTTCTCAAGAGCTGTTAGCAAAGAGCGAAAGGCTTCTAAAAATAATTGACACCTACACGAAGTGGTAATATAGACTTATTTCTCGAGTCTGTTGTTCATACTGACTTTTGATGCCTGCTTGTTCGTTCCTCATTAAAACACTAGTTTTCTCCTAAGCAGTTGATGATAATTTTATTGAATATATAACGAAGAAGAGATTGAGAATTTTATAGCTTCTTTTGTATCTTGATTGTCTCCTTTCTTGTAAAGTAGCAAAACCATAGCATAATTTTAATCTTTAGGAATTGTCTTCCTACGATTATATTTTATGTACAACTTCCAAGTTCCTTTTGCATTATTTTACCTACACCATTAATTATTTCTACTATAACATACCTCGAATGGCTCTGTACATCTCGTCGAGCATTACTTTTGGCATGTCAATAATTGAAGTATTTAGTAACTGCGTTTCTAATTGATCTATTGAGCAATACAGACAATCTCTCTGTGTTATTCTTGATTCGGAATCATACCATATATATGTTGCAGGCAAGCCAAACCCGGTGACGTTCGTGAGCAAGCCGGTGAGTCGGTTTCGCGACCGCTACAACATCTCGTGGGCAGTTAACAGCTACACGCCCATCGAGGAGTACAAGCTGTCCTTCCGCAAGCTACCCATCCCGGGCCCTCAGGGACAGCAGCTGCTGATGCAGCAACAGCAACACCAGCATCAGCAGCAACAGCACAACGGAAGGCGGCCGGCGAGGCGGGTAAGTCTGAAACATGTGATGAGGTTTACCGTGAAATCAGGGTCGGTTTACAGTTATGTATCCGGGAACTTGGTTTTTAACCGCCTGTATTCGCACAATCGGCTAATGACGAATGTCTCCAGTAAATAGCACTGTTCGGTGATGAGTGCATCCAGGGGATATTGATCGTATCAGTTTTGTTAACTTGTCGAGAGAGAAAGAAATTTCATGTTTTATTTTAATATATTTTCCTTTTTTATTTTATTATGATTAATATTTTGAGTGATTCAGTGGAAGTCGTCTATACAAACGGCTTTATCAGCGTCACAAATTCCTTAGGCCATTAAAGGGGCTGTTGTTCGAGTGAATACAGGATAATGGCGCCCATTCCCTGCCGTTCTTTGACCGCCCATATCAAGCGCTGAAGGTTTCAGTTAGCATCAAGTTCTTACGCAGATGTCTGTGGACCGCGTAGAT
Source organism: Schistocerca serialis cubense (assembly GCF_023864345.2). Lineage (NCBI taxonomy): Eukaryota > Metazoa > Arthropoda > Insecta > Orthoptera > Acrididae > Schistocerca > Schistocerca serialis. Next base: position 276,255,025 of record NC_064643.1, on the reverse strand, counting down.
GTGCAGGGCCAATGCCGAACGGTGCCAAAGTGCAGCCGTTCTCTTCATTTGATTGACACACTCACACGATGTGACAGGGCGCTATTCCATGAACTTGATTTAAGAGTAGCTATTCCAGCATTTCCTGAGAGTCAAGTAGTTCCACATTTACAAAATTAACATCCGCATATATTAAGATTTTTTACATACACATTTCAGTTTCCTTGTGTTGCCTTTGGGTACATGTTTTACAGAAGTAGAGTACGTCAAGATCATGTTTAATTCATATATTGTATGTTGTACTATCTAGTAGACACTGATTAAGTGACTTCCTTTGCTAATTAGTGACCTTGATCATTCTAAAAGACATTTACATCTGAGGATTTGCAAACCGACAAAATAAACCATTGGAAATTTTGATTTGCGTATCTGGAGTCATCCGACAGTATTAGCATGAAAATCTGAACTCTTTCTGCCTCTTTTAATCCTAGCCGGTTTTCTTCATCTTAGCCTTTTCCCTGCTGTAATATGTCCAGTGTTTTGGCCATGGTATAATATTGATGGACAATAGAAGCTTCTGCATAAAACTCTGAAAAAAAGTACCACTTACAAAGTACATATGCAGGGTGTAACTGAATGCCCTTAACAGACGCGTTGGTAACTTGTAGTGGGGACCAAGACAGTTAGCCGGCCGGAGTGCCCGAGCGGTTCTAGGCACTAGAGTCTGGAACCGCGCGACCGCTACGATCGCAGGTTCGAACCCTGCCTCGAGCATGGATGTGTGTGATGTCCTTAGGTTAGTTAGGTTTAAGTAGTTCTAAGTTCTAGGGGACTGATGACCTCAGATGTTAAGTCCTATAGTGCTCAGAACCATTTGAACGAAGACAGTTAAGTTAAGCATAGGAACTCATGTTTTCTTGCTCACGCAAAATACCACAACATACGCTGCTCTCTGACTCCTGCTGTTTGTCACCTGAGACCGTTTATGGTACATGTAGTACTCGATGTGACGACCATCGACGTCAACGCCAACAATGCATCTCCATACCACGTTCCGGTACACACGAACACGAATGCCTTGTGCTCCAGCATACGCCGCAGCCGTAACCGCGTCACTAGATCCTGCTAGATGGCACAGGGGTGTTGTAAGTCAAGAATTTGATGTGACCCTACAGCTATTAGTCTAGAGGGTTCAAGTCGGGAGAACGTACAGATCAAGTAGCTGGGCCACCACTACCTCTCCACTGTTGCGCAAATCGTTGATCCAGATTACCACGGACTGCACGTGGAAAATGAGATGCTGAGCCATCGTGCTGGAACTCGATGTTTTGATGTACTTGTAGTGACACACTTCCAAGATCCCACGTAGTGCCCCGTCAAGGAATCTCAAAATGCGGCTCCCGTGAGATGCGTGAAAGAAAGTAATGCCCAGTCACGCGCCCTTTCAGGACGAACGCTCTGGCAACCTATTGCAGTCCGACTGGGTCACTAAATCACTCTATCTCAGTCCTACAGAAAATGTCTGGAAGGCTAAAATGCAGCAATCAACCTCTTCCACAATTTAGCAACTCTGCGGGGTTTAATATACCTAATAACACTTTTGGACTCCTTTCATCTACTAATTGATTCCAGGTCCAAGCAGGAGACGGCATTATTGTGCATGATATCTTTTGAGGGTGGGGGGGGGGACTAATTTTTTTCTTCAGTTCGCTTAGGACAGTATTCCTTACTACGAGCTATCAAAGTCCTGAGTACACGTGGTTATATTCGACGCACTTTTGTTTTAAAATTCTTCCTCCCCCCCACCCCCTTAATTAGTAAGCTAAAATTGACGGGTGGGAGCTTAGTGGTCAAAAAGGTCGTAATTCTACAGCAATCTGGCGACGGATCTAAAGATATCTGCTGGTGACAGTTTACACGGCAGAAATCTGCATGCAATTCGCTACGGAAATGACATCCGATTAAACGACAGGCAAAATTCACTGTTGGAACGACCACACGCACACGCACGCATGCACACACACACACACACACACACACACACACACACACACAGTACGGTGCGGCTAGGTGTAGTTAGCTAAACAGAGTTAATCTAAACTGCCGTTCATCATGCAAATAACATTACGCTCATACATAGAGAGTGGACGTTGAGTGATAGCGTGGTCGAGCCGCGACAGATAAGAAAGCCAAACAGCGCTGCCTGCTCACGGGCGCACGCCCGGGCCGCGATGGGCAGCCAGGGACTGACCCCACCACGAGCGTGCCGCGGTACCGGCAGGGGAGGGGGAGGAGGGGGAGGATCAGCCGCTCCCTCCCGCTGCCATAAATTAAGCTATTTTAAAAATGGGTTGAAATAAAAAGAAATTGAAAACAGAGCTCTCGTTGCCGTGGTTAAAGGGTCAGCCGGCAACCGACGAGCAGCACGCGAACCACTGCCGCACAATGGCAGATAAGTCCTCCTGCGTGTCTAGACCCGGACTGGGCATCCGTCACGTCGCGGCTCACAAAGAAAGGCTAAAAAAAGCCGCACATCAACGGCCTGCGTAATTACAGTCGCTTCTTTCTTCATTTCTCCAAATAAAAAGAAAAGTCGCTGTTAGTAAGTGAATATGACCATCGTGTGCAGAAACGTTATGTACAAAACAGCTCAGCGACCATCGTATCATGCTACTATTTAAATCACTAGGCATTTTAGCAGCTCTACAGCATGACCAAAAAATAAGTTAACATTTGAAAATTAAGTACTTCACGAAATAACGCAAGTAGAAAGACAAAAATTGGCTCACATGCTTGAGATAACAAGGGGTTTTGGCGAAACCGAAAATGTGCACAAAAAGATCAGCAGGTGGTGCTTCATACGACACCAATGCAATAATTAGCAGAACAGTTGATTTTAGTGAAGACGGTGTTGCTTATAACAAATGTTCGACTATCGACCGTCATTCATCAACAATACATAGTCGAGGGACAATGTGAAATTGACTGTGCCTCAGATCAGTGGGCATGTTGAGAAATTGCCGTCAGATGATGTATTTTAGCATCCCTGTTGAGGTCGGACGATCGCGGTAGATTTGCTACTTTAGGAAACCTCGCAACAAATAATCACGCGGATTGTTGTCTGGGGACGTGGGAGGCCAAGCATGACGAACGTGGCGGCTCAGCACGCGATTCTTAGCCCAAACGATGTGAGCAAGGGGTCTTTCACACGTGTAGCAACGTGGGGTGGAGCATTTTGTACACGATTCTCATGTGGCATCACTGACGTGTTGCTGTCTATCACCATCTGTTGGCCAATTTTTGAACTTGTTTTTGGTGTCAGTAAAACCCCATATCTTTTCAGGCAAGTGTGCCAGTTTTTACCTCTCTATCTGCACTATTCCGTGAATAACGTGTTTTCAAATGTTGAAGGACTTTTGAGTCGCCCTTTAGGTAATTACATATGTGTACAGATCACCTCTGTAGCAGAAGACAGCACGGTAGCTCTTTGTACTCGATCGTGGCTACCCTCAGGAATAATAAAGCAAAAACAAAACAAAAAATACCTGAGAGAATTCCCCCCCCCCCCCCCCCCGAGACCATACACCCTATCTTCGCCTCTTTCCCTCCCACGTCCCTCCCTACCTGGCCCCCGCCCATCTGCCCCCCCTCTCTTCCCCTCTCTCCCTTCTTCCCTTCTCCCTCATCTCCTTGAGCGTGGCAGATTGTCCGTTTTTCTCATCGTCAGTGAGCCACGTCAGTGTTGTGTTTAGTGCTGTTCTCCTGTGCGTCGAGAGCTGTGATTTTAATTGTGTGCTGGCCTTGTACTTTGTGTTACTGTCAGTGACTGTTATGTGCTACACCAGGGCTTCCCAACGTGTGGTCTGCGGACCCCTTAGGGGCCCGCTGGCTCTTTCTACGGGCTCCGCGGCCACCCTTCACCAAATCGTGTAAAATAATGAGTAAAATTGTCGAATAAAAATGTGAAAATCAAATTCATCACTATTTTTTTTTCGTGTGAAACACATGTGTACTTTTACTTCAGGTCGTATACCCAAGCAGCCTTTGCGGTTCCAAAGTGAGAACGCATGCGTGCCGGAGAATGCGGCTTCTCTGATCGACTGTTTCGCAACAATACGGGGGTCGTTTGTGCGCTGGCTCACGGCGGTAGATGCACTGAAACGTTTTACGCATGCGCGGAGCGAGCTTTGTCGAACAATCACAACGCTCGCTGGCACGTATGTGGCCCCAGGCGTCATTAAATGTTAAACTTGCTTTGTCAGTGCACTACCTATTTCATAAGTCGATTTTTGACCTTCAAGTTGTTTTCATTCATCTCTAAACCAAAGACTATTGATACTTTGGGGGGGGGGGGGGGGCAGGTGAGGGGTCATTGGGAACATGGAACTTGGCATTAAGAAGCTTTCAGTTCCCATGGGTTTCTCTCTGAAATTTAAAGTTACTGTGCTCTTGACTGACTAGGGGTCCACTATGGATTTTCGACTGAAGAAGGGGGTCCACCTGCTGAAAAGGTTGGGAAGCCCTGTGCTACACCATTCGTCGATACTTCTATGCTCCGGTCATACTGCGCCTTGTGTTCTTTTAATTGTCCCAGTGAGTTGGTTTTTGTGTGCGCGACTTTTTTACGGTTTTTATCTCCATTTTACAGTCACCCCTTTTTTGTCTATTGTCTTCCATAATGTTTCCCCTTTTTTTATATCTATGTACACCATGTTTCCTCCTTTATGTTATTTTTGAATGTCTTCTATTGTTTGTTCTATGTCTTTCGACTGAAGAGCAGCGCATATGCTGCTGCCAGCCTGCCACAATGGGGAATTGAAATACAACTAAAAAAACTGAGTGAATTTCTCAGCGATGGAATTAAGATTACATGGGACAACCACACAGTATTAGTGACTAAAAACTGAGGAAGAGAAAGATCGAAAGAAAAAAGACGAAAAAAATGGGTAGCGCAGCTGCCTTCCGTGCGAAACGACCGGGTTTGTTTCTTGGTACCACCTCAGAATTTTTTCTGTGGTGGTGAGACCTGGAACGGGATTAGTTAAGCCTCCTGAGGTCAAAGGAGGAGCTGCTTGAATAAAAGAACAGCAGAACCATCAAGATTCATCTACCGAGAATAATGATTGGATTGACTGGCAACATGCTGATCACATGTCCCACAATCATACGAACCTCGCTCTTCGTACTACCCTATCGGCAGCAAGTGGAACAGGACTATGGGCTAATTCCTGAGTGGTGTTTAGCTTTACGTTTTCACTTATGTACACGACATTTGCTTCAGAAACATATGAAACTTAGACGTATCCGATAGTACGTAGTTGCTGAATGCAAGCTTGCAATCTCCTGAAAATGGAAGATCGGTGCAGAAATATGTAGCAACGTTAACAGAAAAAAATTTCAAAGAGAGCTGCTCTTTCACCGTTAGTAATACGGTATAATAGTATTATATGTGCTACCATGAATATAAAAGAAGCAATGTAGCGTCAAAAAAGTTTCTGGATATGGTGCCACGTCATGCTTTGAAATACACAATTCCGAATGTTGTACAGTATTAGTTTATTTAGTTGACCGGTTTTCGGCTTCAGCGTCTTATAATGGCCTTACATAATGAAAACTTTCTGGCAAATTAAGTGATGTATTTAATGTCATCAATTGGTTCTTGAACTACACCGACCATTCCTATCTTGTATCGTTACTGCTGACGATAAATGTCAGCAGTGATGGTTACACCTCCGAGAAGCAATTCGTGGTACACCACACCGTCGATGTTCCACCGTATGCATAACATTCTGCTTTGTATGGACTCAGTCATTCTTCAATCGTCCAACGCTGTCAGCCGCATTGCAACAGAGACATGGATACATCAAAAGAAGAGCAAAGAGGTGTCGTTCGTTTTCTGATAGCGGAAGGAGTAGGAGGAACGGACATTCATCAACGAATGTCACAAGTGTACGGCGAACAATGCATGTCCCTTGCAAGGGTTAAGGCGTGGAGCAAGCGCTTCAGGGAAAGACCGGTGTCGTTAGCCGATGATGCACGGTCTGAAGCACCACACTGCATTACCGATGACATCGTCCAGCTGTTGGATGCACACATTACTCACGACCGCCGAGTGACAGTGTAAGCCATAGTCGCTGTGGTCGGATTGAGCATCGGAAGTGTTCACACCAACATGAAGGAACGACTGCACATGCGCAACGCGTGTGCCCAATGGGTGTCCCACAGTCTTCAACCACACCAGGAAGCATGTCGGATGGCCCACTGTCTTGCTCATCTGGAGCGCTATGCTCGTGAAGGGAATGCGTTCCTATCACGAGTGGTGGCTGGAGATGAGTCATGGTGTCATCACTTCTAACCAGAATCAAAACGACAATGTCTCCAGTGGAAGCACCCAGGGTCACCAGCACCAACACAAGCCAAGGCCATTCACACGATTGCAGGAAAAGTTATGCTGGCGTTCTTCTTTGACCAAGATGGCCCCCTTCTGAATCACTTCCTGCAGAACGGGACAACAGTGAGTGGAACGGGACAACAGTGAGTGCCCAGCGTTACTCGCAAACATTGACCACCCTTCGTCAAGCGATCAAATCAAGTTGATTCCGTATTTCTAGATTTCCGGAAAGCTTTTGACACCGTTACTCACAAGCGACTTCTAATCAGGCTGCGGACTTAAGGGGTATCGTCTCATTTGTGGGACTGGATTCGTGATTTTCTGTCAGGAAGGTCGCAGTTCGTAGTAATAGACGGCAAATCATCGAGTAAAACTGAAGTGATATCAGGTGTTCCCCAGGGAAGCTTCCTGGGACCTCTGCTGTTCCTGATCTATATAAATGACCTGGGTGACAATCTGAGCAATTCTCTTAGGTTGTTCGCAGATGATGCTGTAATTTACCGTTTAGTAAGGTCATCCGAAGACCAGAATCAGTTGCAAAGCGATTTAGAAAAGATTCTGTATGGTGTGGCAGGTGGCAGTTGACGCTGAATAACGAAAAGTGTGAGGTGATCCACATGAGTTCCAAAAGAAATCCGTTGGAATTCGATTACTCGATAAATAGTACAATTCTCAAGGCTGTCAATTCAATTAAGTACCTGGGTGTAAAAATTACGAACAACTTCAGTTGGAAAGACCACATAGATAATATTGTAGGGAAGGCGTGCCAAAGGTTGCGTTTCATTGACAGGACACGTAGAAGATGCAACAAGTCCACTAAAGAGACAGCTTACACTACACTCGTTCGCCTGCTGTTAGAATATTGCTGCGCGGTGTGGGATCCTTACCAGGTGGGATTGACGGAGGACATCGAAAGGGTGCAAAAAAAGGGCAGCTCGTTTTGTATTATCACGTAATAGGGAAGAGAGTGTGGCAGATATGATACGCGAGTTGGGATGGAAGTCATTAAAGCAAAGACGTTTTTCATCGAGGCGAGATCTATTTACGAAATTTCAGTCACCAACTTTCTCTTCCGAGTGCGAAAGTATTTTGTTGAGCCCAACCTACATAGGTAGGAATGAACATCAAAATAAAATAAGAGAAATCAGAGCTCGAACAGAAAGATTTAGGTGTTCATTTTTCCCGCGCGCTTTTCGGGAGTGGTATGGTACGGAGATAGTATGATTGTGGTTCGATGAACCCTCTGCCAAGCACTTAAATGTGAATTGCAGAGTAATCATGTAGATGTAGATGTGGATGAAAAAGACCAGGCAATCTTACCCGTGGGGTCATTCTGCTCCACGACAATGCAAAGCCTCAAACGGCCAACACAGTCGCGGCACTCCTGCAGAAATACAAATGGGTGGTTCTCGGCCAACCTCCATACCGTCCGCAACTCTCTCCCTGTGATTACGGCACTTTTTGTCCCTTAAAAAGGCTCTGAGGGGCAAACGATTCGCCTCGGACGACGACGTCCAGCTGTACGAGCGGGACTAGTTAACATCGCAGCGCCGGGAATTTTATGAGACTGCCATTCACTGCCTTATGTCACAGTGGAACACGCGTCTCAACAGCCAGGTACTGGTTTCTGTAATCATGCCTCCGGCTCGTTTCTTTTTGAACGCCCCTTATATTAACCAAATAGTCGACCCATCAGAGACAGAACTATAAAGAAACAATTTTAACAAATGGTGCTTTATCTAACTATCGTAATTCAACAATTAGCATTTATGCGCTATTTTAATTGGGTAGTTAATATTTCAGCTATCGGAGTGGGTCTGCTGTTGATTTTTGTCCGAAATTTGTAGGTAGCACAAGCCCCTGGCAGCGCTGGAAACTTGTGGGACTGTGCGCGTAACGCACGTGGGGAAATTCACATGAATATTTACGCAACTTTACACCCGTTCGCTGGCATGTTAACATTTTACTCAGCTGCGCATATTTCAGCTTGTTTGCATATGCCATATACATATGCAACACGCCGACGCGTTACTGCTACATCAGTTTGACGTTTACATTTTGAGGTGACCCATTGCGAGAATGGCTATGTCACTAATGACCTGGTTAAGTAATTGCTTCAGTTCGTGGAGGAATTACTTGGCTCATAATGATTATTACCTGTAAACGTGATACTATGATGGGACTCACTATTGTTTTAGTGTATTTCCGGACGGTTTCAGGAATTTGGAGTCCGTGCTGGTCGACTGAATATGTGTTACTGAGGAGCAAACAGGTATCCTTGCAGCGTGTTTTTGTGAATGAAGGCTATGTCAGCAATATTCTTTCATCCCTTAGGGAAGTGAAGATTTATTTGTTTATTTATTTATTTATTGTTCCGTGGGACCACATTAAGGAGAAGTCTCCATGGTCATGGAAGGAGTCAATACATGAAATTACAACACGATTGTAGAAACAGATAAAATGAAATATAAGAAACATATTCAGTTGTAGATTGTAGAAACAGATAAAATGAAATATAAGAAACATATTCAGGCGACACGTCGTTAGTTTAAATAAAGAAAATCAAGAATGTAACACTGGAATTTGCTTAATTTTTTAGCTCTTCCAGGAGCTCCTCGACAGAGTAGAAGGAGTGAGCCATGAGGAAACTCTTCAGTTTAGACTTAAAAGCGTTTGGGCTACTGCTAAGATTTTTGAGTTCTTGTGGTAGCTTATTGAAAATGGATGCAGCAGAATACTGCACTCCTTTCTGCACAAGAATCAAGGAAGTGCATTCCACATGCAGATTTGATTTCTGCCTAGTATTAACTGAGTGAAAGCTGCTAACTCTTGGGAATAAGCTAATATTGCTAACAACAAACGACATTAAAGAAAATATATACTGTGAGGGCAATGTCAAAATTCCCAGACTATTGAATAGGGGTCGACAAGAGGTTTTCGAACTTACACCACACATAGCTCGAACAGCCCGTTTTTGAGCCAAAAATACCCTTTTTGAATCAGAAGAATTACCCCAAAAAATAATACCATATGACATAAGCGTATGAAAATATGCGAAGTAGACTACTTTTCGTTTTGAAATGTCACTTATTTCAGATACTGTTCTAGTGGTAAATAAAGCGGCATTTAGTTTCTGAACAAGATCCTGAACATGGGCTTTCCACAACAGCTTACTATCTATCCGTACGCCTAGGAACTTGAACTGTTCCGTCTCGCTTATAACAGGCCCATTCTGTCTGATTAAAATATCAGTTCTTGTTGAATTGTGAGGTAGAAACTGTAAAAACTGAGTCTTACTGTGATTTAGCATCAAATTATTTTCCACAAGCCACAAAATTATTTCATTAACTACATTATTTGATAATGTTTCAGTATTACACACAAGATCCTTCACTACCAAGGTGGTGTCATCAGCAAACAGAAATATTTTTGAATCACCTGTAATACTAGAAGGCATATCATTTATATAAATAAGAAACAGCAGTGGCCCCAGCACCGATCCTTGGGGAACGCCCCATTTAACAGTGCCCCATTGGGACTGAACATCATTACCACTCTCAATATTGCGGAGAATTACCTTCTACTTTCTGTTCTTAAAGTAAGAGGCGAACCCTTACTCCATAATGTTCCAACTTCTGCAGTAATATTTTGTGGTCAACACAGTCAAAAGCCTTCGTTAAATCAAAGAAAACACCTAACGTTCGCAACCTTTTATTTAATCCGTCCAAAACCTCACAGAGAAAAGAGACTATAGCATTTTCAGTTGTTAAGCCATTTCTAAAACCAAACTGTACATTTGACAGCAAATTATGTGAATTTAAATGCTGCAGTAACCTTGTATATACAACCCTCTCGCTAACTTTAGCAAATACCGATGGCATAGAAACAGGTCTATAATTATCAACATTATCCCTGTCTCCCTTTTTATAAAGTGGCTTCACTACCGAGTACTTTAATCGGTCAGGAAACCGACCACTCCTAAAGGAAAAGTTACAGATATGGCTAAGTACTGGGCTAACATACATGGAACAATACTTCAGTATTCTGCTAGATACCCCGTCATATCCATGAGAGTTCTTGGTCTTTAGTGATTTAATTATTAACTCAATCTCCCTCTTGTCAGTATCATGGAGGAGCATTTCAGGTAACAGTCTCGGATCACTTTTTTCTACGAGCGCTATATGATTCCCTGTTGGGACTAGGTTTCTATTTAGTTCACCTGCTATATTCAGAAAGTGATTATTAAATACTGTACATATATGCGACTTATCAGTAACACGGACATTCCCACTACGCACTGATTCTATATCCTCAACCTGTCTCTGCAGACCAGCCACTTCCTTTTCGACTGACCATATGGTTTTAATTTTATCCTGAGACTTAGCTATTCTATCTGCATACCACATACTTTTTGCCTTCCTAATAACTTTTTTAAGCACCTTACAATACTGTTTGTAATGGGCTATTGCATTTAGATTGTGACTGTTTCTAACGTTTTGATATAATTGCCACTTTGTTCTACAATATATTATTATACCTTTACTTAGCCACCCAGGCTGCCTGTTTGTGCTAGTACCCTGTTTTGAACGATCTAACGGAAAGCAACTTTCAAAGAGCACGAGAAAAGTCTTGAGGAAAGCATTATATTTATCGTCTACTGTATCAGCACTATAAACATCTTGCCACTCTTGTTCCTTGATAAAGTTTACAAAAGTCTCTATAGCAACTGGATCAGCTTTCCTAAAAAGTTGGTAACTATATTTAACATGTGTTGCAGCACAAAAATCTTTTAGACTTAAAATTTGTTCATCATGATCTGAAAGGCCATTCACCAATTTGCTAACAGAATGCCCTTCTACTAATGACGAATGAACAAAAATATTGTCTATGGTTGTTCTACTGTTCCCTTGCACTCTCGTTGGAAAGAATACGGTTTGCATAAGATTATATGAATTAAGGAGGTCTACCAGCATCCTTTTCCTTGCACAATCACTTATACAATTTATATTGAAGTCACCACATATAACTAACTTTTGTATTTCCTATAAAGTGAACCAAGAACCTCCTCTAGCTTTAGCAAAAATGTTGTGAAATCGGAGTCTGGGGATCTATAAATAACAACAGTAAGAAGTTTAGCTCCACTAAATTTAACCACACCTGCACAACATTCAAACACCTTTTCAGTGCAGTACTTTGAAACATCGATTGACTCAAATGGGATACCGTTTTTCACATACATGGCTACTCCCCCACACCGCAAAGAGCTCCTAGAAAAACTGCCAGCCAACCTGTATCCTGGTAAAGGAAGCCTCTGAATTATCTCCTTATTTAAGAAGTGTTCAGATATACCAATAATTTCACAGTCAACATCTATAAGCAGTTCACTAACTTTATCTCTAATGCCTTGTATGTTTTGATGAAATATACTAATTCCCTCAAATGTTTTGATGAAATATACTAATTCCCTCATTAATCGGATACCTAAGCTTTGTCGAAAGTGGTTTCTTTGTTAGAGAGACTTCCCTTAAGCAGGAATACCTGTCAGCTGACTTCAGTCTAAAAAAGGTACAGCTCTAACACCCACAACTACCGGAATTTTCCCATGAGTGATCCCACCACCTCCACCTATGCTGTCACCTATAAGCTTTACCAACCTCCCCTATCCATACCTGTTGAGGTGCAGGCCATGTCTAGTGAAACCCGTCCTGCTGATAGACTCCACCGACACCACTGAAATGTGACTCATGCCTTCTGTCATTAGCGCACCCCCAAGTCTCACGTTATTACGCCTGACGGCTGTATTAAGATGAGGCCGATCGTGACGCTGAAACAGTTCCACGAAATGCACATTCGTGTTGCCAGTCTGAGTGGCTATCTTTTCCAGGTCACTATCTATGTCATACTCCCCATCCCTATCAATACTATTACCAGCCCCACCCACAATCACTACCTGATCCTCTTTTGTAAAATCCCTACATAACCTCCATATGTTAAAAGTCACCTGAGCCAATCCTGCATTAGGCTTCACAATGCTGGTGACCTGGTACTCACTCCCCAAAACTTCCTGCAACTGCTGGCCTACACCTCTATGTATTAGTTAATTAGCGCAGAAATGCTCCGATAGGGGGAATATGCTCCTGTTTAAAAGACTCTGACTGAAAAATAGGATACCAGCTGCCTCATCCCAGTTTCCAAAAATTTTAGCTTGCGAACATATTAACGCTCATTATAACAATCAACTCACCCCCCACTCCCACGATCTCCCGTAACTGTAACTCTCTCATACCCACTAGTCCATCAATGTAATTAGCTCATACTCATCCGCTTTTGCTTGCTCATTCTCACTCAGTCATTTACCTCAACTGATTGTCACTATCACTTGTTGTCTCTCTGACTGTCAATGACTATTATCTCACAGCTACAGTCTCCTTCGTTCTCTCCTACTACTACTATCTTCACTCACTGTCACTGCCTCCCTCTTGCTCTCTCTTACTGCTATTATCTCACTCATTCCGTCCCCCCGCTTTGTCTCTTCTCATTATCATTCTCTCTCTCTTCCTCGTGGTTACTGTCATAGACACCCTCATTATCACTGGCTCTCACCAATTTCCACTTTCACCGTCTTTTTATTCATCTCCCAATCGCACTGTCTTCGTCACTCTTTCGCTAGAACTGTTCTGTCACTGGCAACTATGTTGCGGGGCCACTGTGTCCCTCTCTTCTCTCATGCTGAAATTGTCTCCTTCGCAATTTCTATGCCTCTGTCTACCAACTTCCAGTAACGTCAGCCGAAGAACCCAAGACAGAAGCTGAAAAGCAGTTTCTCGCAGTGATTCACTTCGCCGACCGTATGGCACAAACACAGCCCTCAGAGCATGCAGGGAACACAATAACGTGCTGTGTGACTTGTTCTTACGTTCCCTTCACATTTCTGCCGCCTTGTCACAATTAAATTACAAAGACGGCCGCTGAATCATTGATGTCTCCCTAAGACGTTCATTTAGAAAGAAATCCACGGTGACGAAATGAACGCATCTGGAAAACAACTCTGTCGCTTTTTATCAACATTGAAAAGCTGTTTCAGTTGCCTAAGTTTCCGCTGCTAGATTCACTTAACATAAAAGATTTCTAAATACAATACCGCGCCAACTGTAAGACGACTATCAACAAATAAAATCGACTCTACAGCTACGACTTTAGCGGTCTTCTTACGGCTTTTCCAACCCATAGAAATGTCACTTGACCATGCCCGAAACGTTCGTTTTATTCACTGATAGTTACATTACAATAAACTTACATGCAGAATTGTTTCCTTATCACCGCATTTACTACGGCCCTGGTGTCTTAGGTTTAACTCCCGGTGCTTTCAATGTTTATGTTTGTCACTAGAGCTTTCCACTGCAAGTGTGAACGGAGAAACGTGGGTGTATTTCTGCAGGACAACGACACATACTGGGTGGACGTCGTATTGCCGACCAAGCCAAGCGAGCAGTTCCACCAGGAGATGTGGTATTTCATCTCCAACCTGGAGCCGGGGGCGGAATATGAGGCTAAGGTCCGCGCCAAGAACCGATTCGGATGGAACCGCGATTCCGAAAGCTTCAAGTTTACAACGAGAGGAGTCGGTGAGTACCTACTCTTTGCCTAAATATATGGTATTCCTGGTTGATGAATTCAAGTATTTGAATAAATATTCATTACACATATGTTTATTTTGTCTAATCACAAACAGAAACAGTTAAGATATTTTAATTCTGAAGTCAGAAAATTTCCAGAGCACTTATCACCATTACATTCTCTCATATCTACAAAAAACAAAAAAAGGTCCCGACTTCGAGTCTCGGTCCGGCACACAGTTTTAATCTGCGAGGAAGTTTCATATCAGCGCACACTCCGCTGCAGAGTGAAAATCTCATTCTGAAAAAAAGAGTTTTCTTTAGTTGGCATCTTTTGCATTTTCAGGGGATCCCACACAGTTGGTAATTAATTTTATGCTACATGAACTTCAGGTGACGATGAAAAATACCGTGTACATATACGGGAAAAGTTTGTCATTTCATTTTTGCTTGTAACACGTATCGAAGCATGGTCACAAACGTTTAAGTGGTTTGATGACTGAATACCTCACATATGTTACTGAGACAATGCGCCAATCAAAAATAAGTATACGTATAATTTTAAATACCTGCGTTAATTTACGTTAACACAGACGAGAACATGCGACTAGTATCTTTTTAAGCGACACAAATTTAGTCAAGCGTGGTAGTCATCGTTTCTAATGATCACTGTTTTGCAGAACAAAGGAATTAAATTTCAGATGAAGTACATCTGTTACAGAAGTTGATAACCTTCATACTCATGCTATACTGCTTTTTATTGTCATTACGGTTGTCTTCACTCCGAAGGCTGATTCGATTAAGCTTTCCACGATACTTTGTCCAGTGCACGAGTATTTCTTTCCCAAATAACTACAGTAACATACATGCATTTTAACGTGTTTATTGTACTCATTCCCTGGTCCCTTTCTACAATTTTTATCACCCACACGTCTCTCTTACCACACTGTCTTTTCTTTGATACCTAAGTATGTGGCCGGCCGAAGTGGCCGTGCGGTTAAAGGCGCTGCAGTATGGAACCGCAAGACCGCTACGGTCGCAGGTTCGAATCCTGCCTCGGGCATGGATGTTTGTGATGTCCTTAGGTTGGTTAGGTTTAACTAGTTCTAAGTTATAGGGGACTAATGACCTCAGCAGTTGAGTCCCATAGTGCTCAGAGCCATTTTTGAACCTAAGTATGTGTCCAACAAGCGATCACTTCTTATATTCAAGTTGTTCCATAAGTTTGACTTTTCCCCAGTTTGGTTCAGTGCCACCTCATTATTTAATCGGTCTACAAATCAGATTACCTGCATTCTTCTACAGCGCCAAATTTCAAAAACTCCTAGTCTGATCTTCTCTGAAGTGTCTACTCGTCCACATGACACAAGTGTACAAATGCGCACTACATACATAAACCTACGGGAAAGACGTCCTAATACTTAAATATATATTAGATTTTTGCAAATTCCTCTTTTACATAAGTGGTTTTCATGACATTGACAGTGTGTATTTTACATCCTTCCTAGTTTGCACTCTCTGACAGTGTTACAACGGCGTGGAAAAAACCTCAAAGTTCTCGTTTCTTCTCCATGAATGTTAATTCCTACTTCAAATTTCTCGTTGGTTTTCTTAAGTGCTTTTTCACTGTACAGACTAAATGACATCGGAGAGAGTCTACAGGCTTCTCTCACTCTCAAACACAATTTCCCTTTCATGTCATTCTATTGCTATAATTGCAGTCTGGTTACTGCTCAAGTTGGGAATAAACTTTCGCTCCCCGTATTTTATCCTTGCTGTTTTTAGAATTTCCAGTCAACACTTTCAGAAATCTATCCCTAAACCTACAAATTCCATAAACTTATTCGTATTTGTACAGTTGCTTCTCATTCCTTCAGCATCCTCTTTCATTTTTCTCAAGACGGAATCCATCCTTCCTGTACCTATTTTCTAAGATATGTCGTAGGGTCAGTATTGTGGCGTATGTTCCTACATTTCTCTGCAATCAAAACTTATCTTCCTGGAAATCCGGGTCTACAAGATTTTCCATTCTTTTGTAAATAATTCCTGGCAGCACGTTGCTACCATGATTTTAACTTAGCGTTCCGTACTATTCACTCCTGTCAGTACCTAGACAGCATTAGAAATATTAAAGTATTCTTGAAGTCTGAGGGTATTTCGATAATATCAAGTAACTTGTGCACCAGGTGAAATTGTTTTTTCATGATTGGAACTCTTCAAGGGTATCAATAATTCTAATGTAGTCTCGTTACTCCAAGACGCAATTTTTACATTGATCTTCCAAATTTTTCTCCTAGTGTCATATCTACCGTCTTATATTCACGTACTTCTTGATCTCTTTCCTTATTGAAGTTCATTTTCCTTGGAGAGTCCTTCTGTATAGTCCTTTCACATTTCCTCTTTCCCTTCTTTGTTTAGTACTGGCTTAACATCGTATTCTATTCATCCCTTCAAAAGCTTCTTTGATTATTCTGTAGGCGGAATCCATCTTCCTCTACATGTGCACGCTTCTACAGCCATGCGTTTGTCCTCTCGCTATTCCTGCGTAACCACTTTCCTCTTTGTGCCAATATCATTTTGATTCGTCTGTATTCGCTTTCGACTGTTTCATTTGCTGCCTTTCGTCATTTTAGTTCAGTATCTCCTGTATTATCCAAGGAGCTTGTCATTCTTTCCTATTTCGTCCTATGTTTCCTTCACCATTTCATCTATCAAAGTTCCTCTTTCGTCTTCTATTGTATTCCCTTTTAGACTACTTTAGTAAGTCGTTGCCTAATGCTCCCTCTGGAGTCCTCTGAAATCTACATTTCTTTTAATTCATCCAGATCCAGTCTCCTTAATTTCTTACATTTTTGTAATTTATTCAGTTTTAATCTGCTACTAATAAGTACTGAGTTATCGTCAGACTCTACATTTTCCTCTGGATATTTCTTACAGCTTGAATTATTGTTTAGAAATCTCTGTCTTACCTTTACATAACCACTCTGAAACCTTCAGTGTCTCAGGGCCTCTCGTATGCGTTCAACATTCTTACATGTTTCTTGAACTAAGCTTTGACAGTCATTAAATTCTGTTCATTATTCAACAGGGCGTTTACACTTTTCATTTCCTTTCCCCTCTCGAGTTTTCTCTTTCTATTTTTGCTTGTCTTCATTTTTCTTCTATCGAATTGCCGTTCCCAGTTGTAAACGAATATTCGTCTCCGTTGACTATCAGAATCATTTCGTTTCTCTCATTATATAATCTTTCAGTCTCTTCATTATGTACGGAGCTACTTGGAAGCTTGAGTTGTTGTAGTCATTCTTGGTTTAATGTCATCTTGCTAGGATAATGTGTTATTTGTATTAGGTTACCTGCATTTCTGTTTTCTTATTCATTGTTAGACACTGTCCTACATTACTCCTATTTGATTTAGTGTTGTAACCAGGAACTCACCTGATCAGGAGTCCGGTTTTTCCTGTCAGATCATACAACTAATTCCCATTATGTACATTTCCGTTTTTATATTTTCTAAACTATCTACTCGATTAAGAGATATAAAATTCCACGCTACAACCCGAAGAAGGCGAGATATGTTTACCTCGAGGACGACATCCTACTGAGTAGTTCCTTTCCGGCCATCCTGATGGGGGACTGTTTTACCCCCGGAATATTTTTTCCAAATTAATGGTATTATTTAGCCATACGGTAAACATGCATGCCCTCGCGAAAAGTAACGGCGGTAGTTCCTCAACGCTATCAGCTGTTCACACGGCCATGTTAGCTAATGTTACAGGACCAGATAAATAAATGATCCAGACTCTCATATCAGCAACTTCTCGGAATTCTGCTGCCACCGTGCATAGTTATCTCGCCTCTCTACAGATACCCCTCTGCTGGTTATTAGTATCTTTGAGGCATTCAAGCCACCCCACCTCGGCACGGTGCATGTTTCGTGGGGGAGGGCACAACCGTGCTGTATTGTATTTATTCATTCACTGTGTTCATCAGGAAAATTACGGGCGATCATTTGAAGCGGGCATTAGATTTATATTCACCCTTTGAGAATACTCTGTGTTAATCGAAGAACAAGGGATCATGGATTACTGTTTTTCCTCTTGTTCTAAGTTCAAGGTATAATTATGATTGTTGGCGCATGTTTACTGCACAACTCTTTGGGCAGCACGTAAACAGCAGTGAGAAATAAGTGCTTGTGATAGCATTCGAAGAGAAACAAATGCTGTACGTCCCGTTAAATTTTCCGAGTTCATAGGTACACTATTGAGAACTTTATACAAATTACAATCTGTGTAACAATAAACGCGTTCGGATACTTCAGAGTAAAAAGAACTAAAACCACCTGTCAAAATACAGAAAAAGTAGATGCTCGTGAGATATCTATTTACATTCAGTTTTAATGTGAAGATTAGTCCGAAGTCTGCAGTTTAACAAGACCTCATTTGGCGTAAACGAAAGTAGCATTTTCCGACGGTCGTAAGCTTTCTCACATGATTTCTAACCTGACACCTACCTTCCTGACCAATCAAACTTCTGAACGATCTATGCAATCTTTTCACGTAAGAGTGCGTGCGTGAACGTCTTGTCACTGAAGGCCAGGGAGAACTATTTTCGCAACGCCACGATGATATGCATTTTCATCAGTTCAGTTTTTAACTGTTACTGACTGCGAAAAAGGGAATGTAAATTAAGTTTTCACATTTATGTAATCACGTTGTTTTGATTTTATGGTTATTTTTCTACATTATTTTGGTATGCATAACGAACAATTCAATGTGGCAGTGAAATATCGATGTTAATCGTGAACAGTGCACTAACTTGGAAGTGTCACGGTTTTGCTGTGCTGTCTCCTGCTTCAGAGGCAGGAATCAATAGTCTAATCAGTAGAACACATCCATTCTAAGTACAGCTGAATTACTTTAAACCTATTTGAGACGGCAAAGAATCAAGAAAAGGTTTTCAAATACATACTGAAAGGTTTGAGGATGGTAGTAAAGTTAACTCATACGATTCTAACAAGTAACTGACTTGCAGGTAAAAGAATCTGTATCTATACTTGTATATTTCTCGCTGTGATACGTAGACACCGATGTTTGTGTGATTCTTTAAGTCAGTATTTGTACAAATGAGTGAACTCTGTACTATGTAGACCATATTAATCACACAAAAGATGAGGTCATTTTAATTAGCAACTATGAATGGTTGTTCTTCTTTTTGTGAATAATTTCCATAACCGCAATAAATTAAACTTCAGCCTTCTTATGTAACCTACTGACACTTTGTTATTTTGCACTCTTTATCTGTCGTATCACTTAACTCCTCCGTTTATCTTTTAGGTCACTTAACCATGAGCAATTTTTAAAATCATGGGAGTCATACCACGAAAGTACAGTTTCTGCCGTAAATGTTGTGCTTCTGCACAGTAACTAACGAATTATAAATCAGAACAGAACTAACGGAAACGGCAATGTATTCCTATATGATTACTTTTGACAGTTTAGTGGATCTCCAATACTTTCTTAGTGCCTTCTTAACGGCTTAAATTTGTTTTCTGTCGCACCAGATGGTAATGAGTGGTGCTAATAAAGAGTAAGTGTCACAAACCAGCAAACAACGATACGCAAGATACGGTGAACAGTTTTGATATCAATAATCTTCATTCCTGGAACGTTACAACAACAGTAACCACCTCGATCAAAAAAATTATACAGTCATTGGGTTAATTACTGTACACTATGCTTCCAGCTGTTTATTGTAGAGGCTAACTGTACTCTCCTGCTCTGCTTACATTAGCAGTATCTTTGCATCGCCCTTTATGTACTGAAATTTTTATTTTTCTGTTCCCTGCAAACGCAAAATAATATGTTTATCGTTACAATACGTTTACTACTATGTGTAGTCCGATTTGATAACAGATGTAATTTAAAATTTCTCTAGAGAGATGAAATAAACTACCTTAGTAAAGTGATTTTGCAGCCATCTTTTAAACTATAAATGATTAATGCGTCCTTAAATTGTGGGAATATTTATGTATCTTCGCCTTCACACAGATTCTGAAATAATTTATTAATAAATCTAGAATTATTTATTTTCTATAATCCATATCAGAATTAATGGGCAATTTCTCAATTTATGCTTACTAATTTGTACTATATTTCACTTTATAAACTTTTGTTTCTGTAAATGATAATCAGGTTATCGATGTAAATATTATAATTGCAATTAATTACAACAGGTTTGCCAGGTTTACGAAGGCGCAGTTTCAAAATTTTACGCTTTTATGAGCGTAGAGAGCAGTGTTATTACTGAATTGGCCGTAACGAAACCCATTGGTAGTATCACCCTTGCCTATGCACTCACCTGCAATATTAATAAGCATGATAATAGAAAAAACTTATTTCCAACGATATTCTCTGACAAGGAAGTACTCTTCCTTAACAGACGTAAAGCCACCTCTGTGATCTGGCAGCCCTGGAGTATGTGTTGTTGCAGCCAGCATTTGCTTGTGTGAACTCTTGCTTGCAGATTTTCATTTTTGTTTTTTCTGTCTGTCTGTCTGTCCTCGCACACGGCAGAGATGCCCTTGTATGAGCCCTCACCCGAACCCGCAGTTTTCGCAGGTCAGTCGACTTTCACTCTTTTAAGCTTCTGTCGTCCTATGCTTCGTGATGGTAAACGTCCCTTGCATGTACAACGCGGCTCCATTGTATCTGGCAGTAAGTCACTTATACTTAACGTAACTCGTTGAAACCAATTAACTGAACTTCACGTCGGCGCCCGGAAAACACTCAGCAGTTATGATGAGCATACTATAATTAAGCACTATATGTAGGTTTGGTGGCAAAAGTGACTGCTTTGGTCAGGAGAAGCTCGAGTACGTACCTGTGAACGTTTGCCATCACTTTAAGACTACTTTATCTTGCTTTAGAAGAATATAATGAATGTGTTTTTACTTATTATTTGCCTCAAATATTTTCTTTGATTTATGTGCTTCTTATTATACTGCATGAACTCTGTACGCTTGTTACTACTTATGCACATACTTCTAGATAATCCCTGCTAAGAAACAGAAATTGCAATAAATGCTTTCTTTGTATTTTTTGTAAGGAAGTGCGTTTGTAAACTAAGCAAAATGGTGTCGGGGCCAAGTTTAGAACACCGCATCTGTGTACGGACATTTGTTTTTCAGTAAGCCACTAGTTCTGAGGATGAATACACGATGTGCTAAACCGAGATTTAAAGAAAGTACGGTTAGTGCGAGTCATTTTATGTTATGCTGGTTATTCCGCCGTATCGTACCTCATCTTATATTTCTGTTCTGTTCAGCGCAATTATTTCTTTACCGCAAATTTTTTTTAGTTTTTAATATTATCAGTAACTGTGAAATACAGTAATCTCTCTCTCTCTCTCTCTCTCTCTCTCTCTCTCTCTCTCTCTCTCTCTCTCTCTCTCTCTCCTTACAAAGAATAATTGTGTTACTTCATACTATTACCTCATTTATATTTCCTTTCCATGTCTCTTCTCAGTCCAAGCCTTTGTGAGAAGTTTTTCTGTCAACTGGAGTGATTTAATAGGAGAAATATGTAATTATGTTTGCACAAAACTTCATTACGTTTGTGTGAGAGGGGATTCTGCTGTCACCATTTCTGAATTACCAAATTCTGTCATAATTTAACATTCAGAACTAAAAACTAAATTGTAAATTAAAAGTGATGTTTAAAACCATTAACTCCAGTGACGGAAAAAAGCAACGCCAAGAAATAATTAATTTGGAGTAATGAAATTTCGGGAAGCCATTTGTCTAATTAACATATTTTAGTGATTAACATTGCAAGATCATAGGCCAATGAGATAACCCACTGCAAACGTGAAACGCTGATACATTAAGAAACGGTGTAACCGCCAGAATATTGCCACTCGGCTACTGGCTCACTTCCCACAACAGTGAAACTTTTCTGTATATAAAGAGCTGCCCAAGCTTTAACAGGCAATATTTCAAAAACGAGGCCTCATGGGCACCTAGAATTTTAGGGTATGATAGGTGCCTATCCACACTATAAGCAGGCAGTGGGAGCTCATAACTCGATGCACCTCCGATAAGGTCCCCTCGTGAGGCAGAACTAGCTTCATCAGAAAACATAACAAAGCTCTAGACTGACCTTCAATTAGCTCTCGCTTGACACCACTGAAGTCGCAAATGGCGGTCGTTTGGGGTCAGTGGAATGTACGGTACAGTGCGTCTGTGTCGGTGCTGTCCTTTAACTAACCGATTTGTAACACCTCGTCGCGTCACTGTAGTACCAACCGCTGCTTAAATAGCTGCTGTAGATCCAGATGATGCGCCAGAGCCACAAGGTGAACACGATGGCCGTCCCTCTCGGTAATGCCACGTGGCCGTCTGGAGTCAGGTCATCTTGCTACCGTATGTTCTCGTGACCAGCGCTGCCAGCCATCATGTGCAGTGGTTATATTCCTGCCAAGTTTTTCTGTAATATCGCAGGAGCATCCAACTTCTCGTAGTCTTGTTACATGACAGTGAGTTGCTGATCTTTGTCACCTTAAACGCATTCCTGACTAACACCAACTCACCACGCCCAGTCTCAAAGACAACTAATCTTCGGGCCGTTACAGCGTTATTAAAAGAAAGAACTGGCTTGCATTCACTTAGTGGCGCTACTAACTGCACTCTTATGCGGCTGGTCCGAAATTTGAATAGACATCGTCTCTCTAATTCAGAAACGTAAGTACCAACTTTCCTTTATGCCGCGCAACTGCTTCTTGGTGTTGCGATTTTTTCCCGTCAGTATATTTCAGATTTGAGCAACTTTCCGTGTTGGGTACTAGGGGAAACTCTTTCGACTCTGTACAGTTAAGTTTTAATTGTAATAACACAGAAGAGACATTATGTCTCTAATAATACTCTGTCTTGTGTTACATGCGAGCAGAACCTGAGGTCCGTGACATGGGCATCATGGCTTACGGACCAGCGGCGGAAGCGGGCGACGTGGCCATGTCGCCACTGATCATGGCGATGTGCGTTGTCGCCAGCGCAGCACTCAGCTCCTAGGTGAGTTTCTGTTTTCTGCCACTTCAAGTAACACATGGGTAACATGTTCCCGGAAACGAAACGCTGAGAACTTCCAATGTCCGACATAATCCGCTCAAAAAGTTCCGAGACTGATTTTATTGCTGACGTACAAGCGACGTCAGCGCAGTAATTACGGTAGAATCGTAAGCTAACAACTCTAAACAACAGACGCGCATTCGACGTGAGCAGGCAGTTATAACTAGTGGATATGAAGCCATACTGTGTCAACATTGTCATAAATCACAAACGTGGAGCATCATCTAGAAATCAAATTTTTAAGACATTCTCCAGAGGGTTTTCAAGATGGGGAAGAAGGGAGAAGTTTTTACCGCACAGGTTGACTTACAATCAAAAACAATGAAGCTTGGAGAGCTACCGCGAATTGATTGAAAGGCTAAATGCGTACAGTTTTTTTCCTGAAAAAATCAATACCTGTAATGATACTTGCTGTTATCAATAAGATCCTACCACAAATGACAGGGAGTAGAAATTCACATGAGCGGTCACGCTTTGACGCCGTAACTGAAGTTCAAGCTAGTGTGGCTTTCTTGTTGAACAGCATCCCAAATAAGGACTTTTCTTACAGTTTCGCAATGTTGTATGAATGTTCCATGCATTGTGGAGGCAGACTATGTCGAACACCCGAAGCATTAACACCACCATCTTTACTTTTCTCTAATTTTCTTATTAATACAGCCTCCATATTTTCTGGAAAAAAATTGGAAATTTGTGGTAAGGTGTTATGGGACCAAACTGCTGAGGTCGTCGGTCCCTAAGCTTCACTATTCAATCTAACTGAAACTAACTTACGCTAAGGACAACACACACACCCTTGCTCGAGGGAGGACTCGACCCTCCGACGGGGGGAGTCGCGTAGGCCGTGACAAGACGTCTCAAACCGCGCGGAAATTTTTTGGTTGGCAGGGTCCTTAGTGCCAGAGTATGGACCAGAAAGTCACTGGGTACTGCGCAGAAATATCTTTAAAGGAATGAAAAATAACAGTATAATAAGGAGTACAAAGAAACAGAACACACGTTTCACTTAGCGAAAAATGTATTAAACGAAAAATGCCTTTCCTGGAACTGTAAAATACGTCGTTATACAACAATAATCGAACCAGAAGCACTCCACGCAACGCAGATACCCTCCAATACAAAGCATTAAAACAGAAATTAGAAGTAAATTGATGTAGAACAATGACAAAAACCTTAGGACAAAAAAAAAAACAAAAAAAAAAAACTTTATGACGAAATATTCAGCCATATACCCAAACTACAGTCGCAACATGCCACGGAATAATAGTGCGTTGTGTGAAAATAAAGAACCTGTTAATGACGATCCTTTGCTATATTTTTTATTATAAAGTAAATTTAAGAAATTTATGTGATATCAAAGATCGTCTCATATGCTCATAATGAGCGGAGAAATCTCATAGGCAAATTCTAATGAAGAGGATATACAGTGGTATTGTGTTAGATGTGAAGGCACAGTTACAAGTGGTCGTCAGATAAATCAAAGAGTATCAGATCAGACAACTGTGGTATGTATGTTAAACATATGTCAATGCTGTTAACTCTGAGCAGCTTCACATCGTCATTGTTAAAAGTTAACGAATCATTTATGAAGGTTACCAAAGAGACTTATTATCTAAATTTACTATCACTAGAAATCCTGTTTTTTAATGTTTATAGTAAAGTTTTGCATACAAACAAAAGTAATCTACGTTACTAAAGAGACGACTCTACACATAGAAATGAGATATTTAGATGACATATCAGTAGTACAAATGTATGATTCAAAACAAAAATCTAGAAAGTTTGAAAACGTAACATTATATATTGGCAAATAGAGATAGTAAACTTAGGGATGGAATGAGCAGTAACATTACAGGATGATACCGTACCTATATTGCTATATGTATAAAGATATATATATAGGTAGAAATCATATTTACTTTTAATATCATACAGGCAGCTTCGCACGTCGTCTATAATTTTATTACCTCTACTCATGTGCTAATATGTGTAATTAAATGTTCACTTTTCTACAGTTTTGTTTCTGATATGTTACCATTTTATATTCCAGAAGTGGGCCCTATGTAATTAAATATTAATGTGATGTTAATGCTATTTAACTAGATTTGTCTGACGAGCAGTTGTAACTATCCCTTCACTTGTAATACACAGCCATTGCACTTCCTTTGGATTTAGATTGCCTGTTAGATATCCTCGTTTTTATGAGTGTGCCAGATGATCTGTAATAAGGTATGAATACTTCATAAGTACTCTGTAAATTTAAATCGTAGTAATTGGTTTGTCAGTTTTATTTTCAGTAGTTGTCATGACATAAATTTGTGAATGAATAAAATCACTATGCCGGAGAAAGTGGGAAGATACAGGAGACGGAAAGATTAGGAGGACCCCAATGTTACCCAAAGAATAATAAAAAACAAAAATTGTTGTGTCTGTTGCGTTTTCTTGTATTGTTGTTTTGTGTATTACATTCTGTCTGCAGTTATAGAAGGGAATCCATGCCCTGTACTAAACTGTACTTACATGTACTCAAACTGTCGTTAAATTCCTTCTAAATGAAACTTAAGTCGTGTTCTTGTCCTCTACAGATGGAGTGCGCGCGACTGGGTGTTGCAGGTCATCCCCGGTGACGAAGCTGGAGTCATACCAGGACAACAAGACATATGAGCAAAGAGAATTCAAACTCTTTCAGACCCAAAGACTGCTTTCTTTTGTAACGTATCAGGAAGTCCTGTATTACCGACATGTATGACGTGTATTTAACCATGGAATAGCTCTAAGCGCTTTTCTGTAACGGTCCTCCCCAAGACAACAGATTTTTTGTGTATAAACATGTACAATGCACGTTATTTTATTGTAGCATTGTTTACGGAAGGTATCATTTTTTTAGTTTAGAAAGAAAGACAATCCGAGCACCCGTCTCAAGGCGAAGCACCACCCGTCTGCGGCTACTCCAAGAGGCCGACGGGAGCTGTGACGTCACACGGGAGAGGCGCGGGAAGCTGCGGTTCTCCCGCTGAAGTTGGTCGGAGCCTGTTTCGTGACGTGGCGTGAGGTTGCCGCACGAGTCAGTGTCGGCTTTGTGCACTATACGGGAAGTGAGTTACCTGCCGCCTGGATAAACTGACGGCGTGGCGTCTGTGAAATGGCGCGAGATCCAAATCCATGGGGCCAAAGTGAGTCGTTTTAAAAAGAAAAGGGGGAACTTTTGAGTATCGTGTGGGATTTGGAGATACAATATTAATGCCTCCGTGGCGAGGACATCGTTTTGTAAATCCACTGATGTTTCGCTACAATTTCTGATTTTCGTACGGTGTATGTTAATAGACGATGCAGTATCAGTAACAAGTTATCTCATAATGAACAAATATAATGTATTCAATCAATGTGCTGTTCCCAAAATAAATTTAAAAAATGCTTAGTGATGTCGTAGCCTAACTTATCGTTTTGATTCCAGTTGGTGTATCTACAAGATGTATTATTTTGCAGTATATTATTATCAAAATGGACGAATATAAATCGCAAAGCTACTTCATGAATGTGTGACATTTAATATACTCCATCAAGATTACAAATAAATCCATCCGTAGGATTACCAGTAACGCGTTTGAACCATAGTTCTAAAATGTACTTTGCCCTTGCAATGACTGTCGTTCATTCGGTCATCACTTTTTTAAAAAAAAAAAAAACCAATGTACTGCCATTGTTCTAAATTAACATCATGAATATGGCTCAATAATTTCAATGATACACGTAGTTGAAGGATGTAGCAACACTATCACATCATGATAAAGTAAAATAACGGTTCTAGAATGAAAGCTTTAGCCACTGTATTTGTTGACGATAGTCAAACTCTGTAAATAAATGGGCAAAATACATTTTATAATTATTAAGCAAGTAATTTGTTTAAAGCTATTGATGTTACGTAGGATAGTAATTTGTCTAATACAATGTATGTGACTGTCGCTATATATCTAAAGACTTTTATTTTTTTGAACAAAAATATAAGAAATGTATCTTTGTAAGTGAGCCAGAAGTTCATTTGAACGAGAAATAAGAAAACAGTCTAAATAATTTTCGAATATTCTAATGTGATATAAGACGAAAACAGTTCCAAACATGGAATATCAGTTTCTCACAAGCGTTCTTCTTTTTGGAAGAGATGAAGGAAAGCTGCCACCCTCCAGTCTTACTAATTTGCCCATACTCTTTTATTAATTAGTACTGATGTCTAAATGTTCTATTCATTTTTACCTCACAAACAATAGATTTCATACAAACCTAAAGGGAAGAGACTCTGTCAGAACTTTGACATGTTTTTGTAAAATGACTAGCAAGCAATACATCTTTGCCCAACACAGTGAAGTGTTCTTACTCTCTTGTTGCCAAGGACAAAGCTTGTGAAAAAGGAATGAAGCAGTAATATCTTCTCTCGCTTGTAGCACCCATTTGTAAAGGTGCAGATACCTATAAATGTCGTGATATTAATTAAAATATTTTCTTGTGTCATTGTCATGATAATTATTGTTCAAATGAATGGTGTTGCAAACTCATGTACTTCTTTTTTTAGCAGACCTAGGACACTTAAAATGTGACAGGATGACTGAAATAAAACATTGAGTACATGAGTTTGTATTGCATAAATGAAGCCATTAATTCTCCTCTCCCACTGTTATTTCGTTGTGAGTAAGTGTCTCGTCTGTTCAATGGTATCACATGTGTGTATTTTGAGACAAGGAATTGCTGGTCATTTAGTAATTGGCAGGAGGAAAACAAATACTTTGTCTCAAGTACGAAAGGTGTTGCATACTTTACTTATGAAGTTTGCAGTACATGCTAGAAAGGTGCATGTATGTTGCAATCACATTAATTTTATTCTGAGCTCCACTTTGTTTTCTCTTTCCCTGGAGGTAATTTCTTTTGATGTAACAAGAATATGAGAGATCCTAGAAGTAGCAGTAATATATAAATTTTAAATTTTTTTAAGTTGTGCAGAATATAATAATAATATGGAGGCTACAAAGAAGTCTGCAGATACCTGTTTTCACAAAACGTACCCCCTTCGTATCCTACAGCTGACCAGCAATTTCTTGCGCCCTGTGTTTTAGTACCAGTGCTAAAACTTAGGACTGTAAGCATCAGATAATTATTTTGCTTAAAAATGCAACTATTTTTATCACATTACATCTACACAACTTCATAAACGCTATAATACTATAATAATTGAGTGTGTACATTTATAAGTATCGGATAGTTATTGTGTACAACTAGCATGTATAATACCTAATATTTTGTTTGTTCTTTGTATTTGACAACTATGAAATACAAACTACGTTGTGAATATTGTTGCAGGTGTTGATATATAGCTTTCCACACCATCTCAAGATCAATCTTCTATTACATATGTTACAGTGTACATTATAAGAGCAAATCTGCCTCTATTTAAAAATAAAAACGAATGAACCTATCATTTTTACAACATGTACTTTGCTGATCTACAGCAAAACCATTGTTTTTATGTTGCATGAAATGTTACTTATTTTTACCTATAATGTGTTTAATATTTCTGTATCATAAAGAGCACATCAGTTCCATCATGATGGAGAAACAGACTCTCGCTTTAACTATTTGTGTATAAAAACAATCCATGTACTGAAAGAATATTATCACTGAACTCCCAATAATCCCGTCATGTGTTAGATATCAATTACAGGCATACACAGCTGAAAACTTTCAGATAGTCAGTCATTTGATTCCTGGTTATAAAATATAAATCCAAGGTTGACGTAATATTATGTGTGCTTCTTACAGTGTGAGCTCACCAAATGTAATTTGTATACTAAATGTGCAGCCAGTTTCAAACTTTTAAATGGAATTGAGACGTAATGTGACCATAAATTGTTTATATTGTATTTAAAAAGTGTTTCATTTCAATCAAACATCCAGTAAGTCTGTATATCCTGAGGAAGAAAAATTAATAATAATGTTATCTAATGTGATAGTGATGCACACCCTACATATGAAAGGGAACAGACATTCTTTAGCACAAAGGAAACTTTTTACGGGTTTTTATTTAATTGTTCGTATTCTTCAGTATCACAATGTCTACAGAGGTCATAATACACAGAATGTACTGCAAAATGCAATAATAAGACATTGTAACAAAATTTCCCACTAAAAATAACATTGAGACGATAACAGTGAACATGAAAACCGACAGAAAGATAAAGTGGTTTTTAGATGTCCATGGTCTGACTGGTCTAGCTGAGAATCTGCTCTGATGTTAATGCTTTTATACAAATGAGGTCAAATCTCTATCTTGAGGAAAGATGTAATATTCCTGTTATGTAGCAGCCCATAATCCATTTAGGCATATTCAAGAAGAGACTCTCGTTACTTCTCAAAACATTTCCTTATAAGCCTCATGTAGCAGGCACAGTCACTCCAATATAGTCTATGTTTGTCTCAGATAGTCTTCTGATTTAACTGCCACATAGTGTTTTAAACACAGTCCCAATCTGCTGTTATTTTCATGTAAGAAGGTAATTTGATATGGAAATATTAGAAAAACACATTTAAAGCGTAATTACAGGCCAACAGCTGAATGTTCTTTTGGAATGATGTTCTTTATATCCCTACGTCGACATGAGTAACAAAACATTTGTCTTTGCAAGTTGCATTAAGACTTAGAAAAAGTGCAGGACCAAGAAAGATACCTGTGAGTGAAAGGAACTTTGCAGTCCATTGGAGCTACATTACATGGTCGAGATTTCAGAATTGCACAAGATTTCCAACTTTATGAAGTCATTATGGTATTCCAGAAAAATGGAAAAGAACTATATCCGATGGTTTGAGATATGATGTAACAGAAAAATGCTTATAATCAAGTGAACTGAAAAGATGGAAAATGGCCATAATAACCACAATGTTTATCTAAATCTCAGTTATTTTGTCCAGTAAAACGGAAATGTAGCTTCAGAGAGGTATACAATGCCACAAACTAGAGTTTCCAACAGAAAGAACTTTTTCTATGCATTATGTACAAAAGTAACAAAAATATTATATTGTAATATGTACCTCATCACATCTACAGTCATATATTAACATAAAACCATGACACTGTTCTACTCACATCACTTCAAACACATAATTTCGCTCACACATTTTTTGTTCACTATCAAACTCTATTCAACATACCTCTGAATACCAGAAAACAAGATCATCAACCAAAACGGTGACTTGTCTCAGCAAAATAGGCGAGGGAATATAGTTTGGACATGTGTTAACAAATCAGGTAATAACGTATGGGAGACTCTTGTAGCTTGAAACACTTTTCAAACTTTTGCCTCTCGTCAGTCCAATAACAGAGGCGTAATATATTCTAGAATTCCATTTTTAAATGATAGAATTTACATATCCTGTGATGTAAACCTTTTATGACATTACAAAAATTTCCCTGAAAAATAATGATTTTTCCCAAAGTGGAAAAGTGCTCCATGGTAGAATATGGTCTTGCTCCTAGGAACAAATCTTATGTTGAAATTTAAAAGTGTTGCAGTCAAGAAAATCTTGTCAGCACTGTATTTAATAGCCTATTTATTACTTTAATAATCTAATACACAACATTAATCAGTAAGTTAAATCAAATTAAGTAGAAGTATTATCAAAAGCAAGTTAAAAGTTACATACATTTTTAAATAGAAGGTGTTGTAACGTACACAAATTTCCGTTTCCAAGACTTCTAAAGTTGTTAAAATAGTAAATAACCTCATTTTATTTCAAATAACACGTTCCATAATGGAAGATGGCTCTCTGAGAACTATGGGACTTAACTTCTGCTTAACTTCTGAGGTCATCAGTCCCCTAGAACTTAGAACTACTTAAACCTAACTGATCTAAGGACATCACACACATCCATGCCCAAGGCAGGATTCGAACCTGCGGCCGTAGCGGTCGCGCAGTTCCAGACTGTAGCGCCTAGAACCGCTCGGACACCCCGGCCGGCAATAGAAGATATTCTTCCATTTCAGTGTACGAGATGGTGCATGACCAACGAAGTGTGGCATAGTCACCCACTCGTTAAGTAACTAGTTTCAAAAATTAACAGAATTTTACTCTTCATGATATTCTGTAACTGAAGAATGTTATACAGCACTTAAATGTTCGGATTTCGAAATATTTACAGATGCTGCATGAAACACAACCTTATGTTTTACACTAACAAAAACGGCAGAAAATACAGGTAACTGTTTATCGTAGTCTCTTGTATACATTCTATCACGTGATTGTGAGATTGGTCGCCGGCCGGTGTGGCCGAGCGGTTCTAGGCGCTACAGTCTGGAACCGCGAGACCGCTACGTCGCAGGTTCGAATCCTGCCTCGGGCATGGATGTGTGTGATGTCCTTAGGTTAGTTAGGTTTAAGTAGTTCTAAGTTCTAGGGGACTGATGACCGCAAATGTTAAGTCCCATAGTGCTCAGAGCCGTTATCATTGTGGGACTAATAGCAGTAAGAGATCGTACTAGTGGATTCCAGCAGAAGCAATCCTCGTCGTACATACACACCCAGTTACGAGTTGACAAGTGTAGAATCGCAGATTTTCTGCTGAGATGAGAGAACAAGCGAGCGAGCGAGCTCGGCCTACCTTCGTGACGTACGCGGCGAGGCCTGTCTTTCTCGTAGGCCTCGTCGTTAAATGAACAGGCCTAGAGAGGTGCTTACGACATCTACGTACCTCTACAATTACTGTTAGAATTGAAAACTACACCTAAACTCGTAACTCTAAAACTTCGAATACACTGGTGTGCGGAATTTGAGGACGA
Source organism: Schistocerca serialis cubense (assembly GCF_023864345.2). Classification (NCBI taxonomy): domain Eukaryota; kingdom Metazoa; phylum Arthropoda; class Insecta; order Orthoptera; family Acrididae; genus Schistocerca; species Schistocerca serialis. The sequence continues at coordinate 276,223,099 of NC_064643.1, read as the reverse complement.
TGGTAACTTCAGCGTGATATATCATCAACAGACCTCGATGAAACTTGAAACATACATAGAAAGAACTGCTGCAGCAAAGAACTGAAAGAAATGCGCAACGACACGAGAAACATTTTTACTCAAAAACAATTATTACACTGAAGTCATCGCGATTTATGATTGTCCCCTGGACATTACAGAATACGAGACACGGTTATTAACATGGTGTGTGACCACGGTGGAGAGCAATACATGCTCTGCAACGTGCTGCCACGCTGGCCACAAGGTTTGTAGATGGCAACCAGTTGATGGCCGCTGGTGCATTGGAGGTGGTGCAATACGTCTCTCCAACGTATCCCACATGTGCTCGATGGAATTAAGTCAGAGGAATGAGCACGCTAGTCCATTCGGCGAATAGCCTCTCGTTTCAAGGGATACTCCGCCTGCGCTATTTCATGTGGTTGCATATTGTCATCCATGAAAATTAAGCCAGCCCTGTGAAAGATGCACATGCAGAAAGAGTAGAGTGTCACAACAAGTGAGTGATACACGTTTAAGGATTTGCAAGTCAGTACAACAGTGCCTGCCCTTCCACCCCACCCCCCTCTTCCCTATAAATCAATACCGCTGTCCAATAAAAACGATATGTGTTTGAGGATTTGGAGGTTGGTACAACAGTGAATGCACCCACCCTTTACCCTGGACTATACATCAAAACAACTGTCCGAAAAAACTATATGTGTTTAAGGATTTGGAGGTCAGTACAACACTGCCTGCCTCCCCTCCTCCCCTGCTCCCCTTTACATCAAAACAACTGTCCAACAAAAAAAAAACACGATTTCATGGATTTGGAGGACAGTAAAACATTATCTAGCGTCCCCACCCCCTATAAATCAAAACAACTGTCGAACAAAAACGATAGGAGTTTAAGGATTTGAAGGTCAGTACAAGAATACCTGCCCCCCCCCTCCCCCACCTGTAGATCAAAACAACTGCCCAACAGAAACAGGACTTGTTTAAGGATATGGAGGTCAGTACAAAAGTGTCTGCCCTCCCCTTCCCCCACCCCCTATGCATCAAAACAATAGTTCAACGAAAACGATAAGTAAGGATTTGGAGGTCAGTACAAAAGTACTCTGCCTCACCACATCCCCAGTCCCTACATCAAAACAACTGCCCAAAAAAACAGATTTGGAGGTCATTACAACCGTGACTGCCCTCCCCCCCCCTTCCGAGACTATACATCAAAACAACTGTCCAAAAGAACGATATGTGTTTAAGGATTTGTAAATCAGTACAACAGTGCCTGCCCTCCCCTCCACCCCCACCTAGTATACATCAAAACAACTGTCCAACAAAAACGTTTCGTGTTTAAGGATATGGAGGTCAGTACAACAGTGCCTGCCTTCCTCTCTTCCCCCCCCCCCCCCTCCGCCCCCACTGTCCCCTTACATCAAGGCAGCTGTTCCACCAAAAAGGATACGTGTTTAAGGATTTGGATGTTGGTACAACAGTGCCTACCATCATTCCCCCTTGCTTGAAATAAATACACGACCTTTGGCGACTTATCTGTAATTAGAAAGCTCATAACAATGCAAAACCAATATCGGGCCACACAGGAAGATCAAACGCTTTCAACCCTATTATATTCAAGGTGTTAAAAAAGTGTTCCCTATTTTGAGCGGCGGTAGTATGGAACAAAACAAAACAAAAACATCCAGTAAACATGGGCTCTAAAATACATACCTTAAGAGCATTGAGTACTTGCACGTTATCGCTACTATGAAACGCATCTCTTATACTGCAAGCCCTTTGCAGTTTCGAACGACCTACAGAGTACCGTAAACAAATTTGGGCATGCTCCTCTTTATTGTTCGTGGATTCCGTATGCAGTGAACATTTGTTAGTGTCGTTACAGTTCTGGGTAAATCCTGCGGATGTATTAGTTCTAATGCCACCAATTTTTCTGTTTGAAAGCTGGTGAAATTATTTTACATTGCAGTATTCTATTGAGGCTTAACAAATGTAATGGAAGCCGTATTATTCGATGTGGGATATCGCAGACATGATCTTCTGTTATGATGGGGCAAATGGAAGCAACCGTCAAGACCGTGCCTTGCACATTGAAAAATATTCATAGTGCAGGATACCATCTGCATCATTATTCAGAGAGTGCGCGATTCCGTTAAGGCGTCAGACGGAAGTAAGCCGTACTATGAATGGTCACCATATTGAGCACTTCGTATCGTGATGGCTCACAAGTGCAGATCGTATGTAACATCAAGAATATTGCGTTAGAATCTCTGCTGTTTTGCAGTAAGAAAACAATTTGTCCTGATTTGTTTACTGCATTTTGTGGTTGGTTGGTAATAGTGAAGGACCAGCTGTAGGAGAGGTGTGTTTCAGAGAAGCGAAGACGAACAAGTGCTCATAGCTCTTCAGGAACGCACTTTACAGGCCATGCTTACTGGAGTTTATCGCTTTTTTCTATTCCAACCAAACGTTCCTAGAGCACTTCATTACGTGTTACACGGCATTACGGCAGACCACATCACTGTCGTTTGAGGGTACACTACATTTACAAACCACATAGATACAAGACAAAATTTTTCAGCACACACATAAAATCTCTGTAAGCAACAGTCGGAACGTGGTACCAAGTCGTGCAATTTCTCGATGACAGAGATCAGATACTTGGCCACGGAGCCATACGAAAGCTGTTATGTGAATATCCCCTTCGATGGAAAATCTCTTTCCTCCCCAGGCGATCTTCCTCTGCCGCCTAGTTACTGTCGTCGGTGGTCGACGCCATTGGCTTTCCTTCTTCATTAGCACCACCCACATCTGTGTAGCCTTGATTAAATTAAATGCATGTCTGAAAGAACAGACACTGTTAACGATGCACAACTATACGAAATAATTAATTCTCTAAATGCGATTTCCTTGACTCCAGGTGTATTAGGTATAAATCTACTACCCAATAGAGAACCATGAAAAGTTGTGCCGAAGCGGGACTTGAACCCGCGTTTCCCGCTTATCGCAAGCAGTCGCCACTTCGACCATCTGTGCACGCTTCCCGGACTGCCCCAAATTACCATACGTCATACCGTCTACAGCCTGATATTGCAGTCCCCTGAATTCATCACTGTTACTTGGATTCCCGTAACAGGGAGAACGAGACAACGAGGAATGGAGACCAAAGTTGTTATCGTCATGCGCCCACCTAGGGTTTTAATATCTATATGCACTGAACAGAAGAACTGTGACTGTAGCGGGAATTCAAACAATGTTGCGAGCATTAGTTGATGAATGCAGTGGGCTAAGATATATGGATGCGGGTAGTATGACACATGGTAGTTTGGTCACGTCCAGGAAGCGTGCACGGGTAGCCGAAGTGGTGACCGCTCGCGATAAGCGGGAAATTGGGGTTCGAGTCCCGCTTAGGGACAGATTTCATGTCTCATTGTTGGGCAGTAGATCTATACCTGATTCGGTTGATATCAAGGAATTCGCACTATACCAATCAGTTTCGAATTATCTGAACAAATTGTTACCAACGTTTCACTAGGGCTGGATGTGACATCGCGTTTGGTCGATTCAACCACCAGAATCTGAGTGGAAATTAGACCTTCGGATTACTAGAGTTTTGTGGTCCCACGTATTTCAACTTTGGAGTATATTTCCAATTGTCATGCCACAACGTTCCCATATTGCGATGCACCTGTCATCTGTACCGCAACAGAAGTGTATTTGCAAGAAACTCGGAAAAAGTACTCTCTTTTGACAATGTGCTCTTGCTACGCAATGGTCTTGGCGTGGTACGACATGCGTCAACTTACTTTCTGAAGATTTTTCTCTACAAATCCTCCGAAGTCATGCTCTCTGATTCCCATAAAGTAACATTTTCTCCTACAACATGTTCATCTTTTAGCAGGTAATTATGCTCCCAATTCTAGTCAAATTCCTGTAGAACTTAAGGACACCCTATACAGGCTGTAGCCCTGATCAGCAAAATCCGAACGTATCCGCAACCCTCGTCCACCCGTGGCCATTGCTACACCTGTTTCAACACACATAACATTTGCTACATCTTTACACACTCCACGTCCAATCCTAAGGTAACTTAAACCAACTCACATTTCTCGTTTCTATTAGTTATAGTCCTTAGTCCTTCCATTCCACCCTCTCCATCAATCAAGGCATTGCTCTCTACCCCATCAGTCCAACCAACACATTTCACACCTTCGACTCCTATTTCACACCTCAAGCTCCTTCTCCAGAATTAACGTCAATAACACTCTCAGAAAACTCTCTTTCAAGCCTCCCTCGAAACTCATGCCTAGCTCCTGTCACTTGTTACCACAATTTCAACTCATTCATCAACTTACAGTTCCTAAGAAAACTCTCTTTCAAGCCTCCCTCGAAACTCATGCCTAGCTCCTGTCACTTGTTACCACAATTTCAACTCATTCATCAACTTACAGTTCCTAGGAACAGGAACTCGCTCACATGCATTCGCGGACAACAAGCTGTATCCACAGAACTCATCAACAAATTTATATATATCTTTAGTGCAACTGTATCCTTTTTCAAAATGATCCTGCAACTTTTAAAAGGTATGTACGTTGAAAAGCACCTCAGAGGTATCTGACAGCCAAGATGTGAGAACAAAGCAGCCGTTGAAGACAATGACTGGTTGGTTTCTAAGAGTTATTCTAAACACAGCAGAAAAAGAGACCAAAGAAATTTTCATGAACTGGATATGGAAAAATCTAGAGAGAGAGCTAAAGTTCAGTCAAAAAAATTTGACAGTCGAAAGAGACCAAAGTACGGCAGTAGAAACGAGCTGAAAATGAAGATATGTATTTCAAAACGTCCAAGAAAAAGGCCGAATATCCCGAAAATGCATTGCACATCAATAAAATAACAGGGAACTCTTACATGCAAGTGCCACGCGTTATAACATGTTGCTCGTAGTTCTGTCTCATATTTGACTTGCCGTTCCTGAGAAATAGCGATACGAAAGTGTAGCAGAGTCCTTTATGACAAATGAAGGGTTGTAGTTCATTTCCCTAGGGAACCCTTATAAGTTCTATGGGTATGTTAAACAAGATTTTCATTGCCGGTGTTTCTACGAATTACATTCTTCCATATTCTGAACTCCGTCATATCAGTGGACGTAAACGACGTTTATGTCATTGTTAAAAAAATCATTGAGGATCTGATAACTGAGGCTCGAAGAAAAAAGAATCCACCGAATCTAACCTACGTCTGTGGCACCTCAACTCTTTCTGCACTTCTTTCAGTTACAGTATGGAAGGAAATTCACTTCTTTGCAGCCATGGTAGTCTACCTGGATAGCTTCTCGTCGTGGTGCGGTTTGGTTAGAGGAAATGTGACGGAAGATGCACACGAAATGCCGAACACCAGGTACATGAAACACTGGAGCAACAAGTCAGTATACGATTCCTGAGTAATTTCAAGAATTAAACGACACATAGCTAGACAATATCTGCATACTATCAAAACAACCACAATAGTGAAATGGAAAATTCGAGAATGAAAATCGAGGAGTAGGCTAATAAAATGAGTAGAGAAGACAGATGGCGACACTCACGTTCGTGACTATTGGCATTAACGACTAATCTTTCACACACCAACCACCAAACGAGCAAACAAGTCGTGAAATGCTTATATGTAACCTTCATTAAGTGACCACTCAAAAAATAACATCCAATAAGCCCCTATACACACTCGCACCGTAGCTCTTTTAATTAACTGTAAGAAAACTGCACGGTTTAAAAAATGTGTAAGACAGGGATGTAGTCTTCCGCCTAACCTCTAGTTAGTTCAATCTAGACGTCGAAGAAACAATGACGGAAATAAAAGGACGGTTCAAAAGTGGGATTAAAATTCAAGGTGAAAGTATACCAATGTTAGCTTTCGCTGATGAAATTGCGATGCTGAGTGAAGAAGTAGGTTCACAAGTGTGTGAAAAGCCTTTCTTCTACAGCTCAGAGTGTTAACATTATTCTTTCGACCACCAATGACCACGTTAGGTGTCTTACGTGCATACATCATGATTCCTGACAACAGAAGCATTCCACTAACGTCTGTTTGAGTGTACAATATGAATTACAGTACTCACTGTGGCTCTCCTTTCTTTCATGCCCTAAACGTAATATTTTATTACCTGTGCTTTGCTCAGCCAAAAACACAATGAGTCATAGTATTCACTCTTGAAATTGTAAACTTTGGGAATTAAAATTTTCCTGGGCAAGTTGTATTACCCAGTACAGTGAAAGCAAGGTTTCAGCACTGTTGTGGATCAATTATTTTGTCTGATCTGTAACTAGCATTTATTTTGTTTCAATACCTAGCTAATAAATTCTCTGGCCTATCTCAAGGCACTCTGCATTTCTCTTACCCTGCAAGATGGTTCAAAATGGTGTCTTTGTAGCACCAGGGAAACCTTTACCCGGACGCTCTGCTCACAACTAAAGCTCTAACACAATGGATACTTTATACATATAGTGTCACGCTCTTCGACAATCCAGAATAAGAATCAGTATAATTTCTAGAAGTTCCAGCAGAACACCCATTTGTATGGATCCCTCTATGGCAACTCTGAGTGGCTTATTAACATTCTCATAACCATTTTTCTCTTTTAGCAATTGCTCTAAGCTTATGGACTGTGGTTCAGTAATAGGACCACACTTAGTCTTTCATTTCGTGAAGCATAGTTTTCGCTTGCTACGTTTGAAATGAGCGCAGAATGACGATCTTCCTTCTGTCCGTGGTAGGAAATGTATTCGTCAGCTTCGCTTGCACACTAATCTGTCAAACGTTTCGCTGATCGATCAAATTCGTGACTAAACGGGACGGAACGAAAACCGTGCTTAATCACCAGCCACGACATCAATTTCGACAGCGGTCCAGTTCGGATCATTCAATCCCTTTTCAAAGTCGATATTTTCGTCATGCAGACGAACGACATATTACTCTCGTTATGAACCTGTTATAACATCAAAATCTTAACCTGCATATGTAATTTGCATCATTTTTATTATGATTGCTACCAACAACAAAAAGTAATTACTTCTAAATTTGCAGTATTTCAGGGTGATAGCACAAAACAGTATTCAATGATTTTACAATTTTACTTACTACAACTCGTATTTACAGCATTTATTTCACTTCAAGAGTTTCAGGTAGACAGCTTATAGTGGTTTGCTTAAAGCATTCCATCACACATTTTTTTTAAAGTCACTGAACGTAATCACGTGAGTTATCAAATTTTCAAAAACGATGATAAAATTTTTCAAGAATATTACACGTTTTGCTGTATGAAAGTACTATTTTCTTTCAAGTATCTGAATTTTACTGTTGTACATAAACTGCCGTTCAGGTGTGCTTAATACGACTTCACTTCTGCTTTTGCTCAACTCACTGGTGTGCTTGAAAGATGGCAAAGGGTGACTGTTGTCTCCAGTTATGAAAGAATGTTAGTGATGCATCTTTATAGGTCAGCAGTCGTAATTATAGCAACAGTTGCGTAGCTCAAATTCCTATAGCAATATACCAGTAGGTTGAACTGCGCCCGCCAGACGACTCGACATGAAAGCTGTCCTCTGATACTCTGGTGATTACAACTTAGTGTTTTTTTCTGATTATAATGTTTATGTTCCGATGTTAAGAAATGCTCCTGATTACTTGTCATACCTCAACTGCTGAGATACAGTACTCAGTTTTATAATCTTATCAGTATTAGGCCTTGCTCTGCTTGGTGAAGATATACGAATCGAATATCACACGACATCGCATTATTCAATATCCTGCCACCTACATTAACCACAGTCTTAAAGAAACAATGACTATGTAATTTGATGTCTACAGCAGCTCTACCAAATAAGACTGCAATACTGGAATACAGAGTTTACCACACAGTATATACAAATTAGCATATACATATAAATAGTGGCACAAATTCAATAAGAATAAATTATACTACTGTACGAAAAATTTGAATTTAACTGTATTGAGAATAATCGTGTTTATTTTGCTCGCCAAATGCAGTAATTTGATGTGCTTATGTAAATTACTCAATATGAAATTTACAATTTACCTAAGTTTGAAAATTATTACTTCCTATACACTATCTGATCAAAGTGTCCGAATACCCTCATTTAATGTTGTATTGATCAATAAATAGGGAGAAAATTTAATAAAATAATTAGCAAGAAAGGATAATTATGCTGAGTAATGAATGTAATTAATTTTTATTGCAAAAACATCGAACGCCGCTACATAGCGACCTATATTAATGTCACTAATTTAAGAAATCTTCGATATACAGGGTGTTACAGAAAGGTACGGCGAAACTCTCAGGAAACATTCCTCACACACAAAGAAAGAAAATATGTTATGTGGACATGTATCTGGAAACGCTTACTTTCCATGTTAGAGCTCATTTTATTACTTCTCTTCAAATCACATTAATCATGGAATGGAAACACACAGCAACAGAACGTACCAGCGTGACTTCAAACACTTTGTTACAGGAAATATTCAAAATGTCCTCCGTTAGCGAGGATACATGCATCCACCCTCCGTTGCATGGAATCCCTGATGCGCTGATGCAGCCTTGGAAAATGGCGTATTGTATCACAGCCGTCCACAATACGAGTACGAAGAGTCTCTACATTTGGTACTGGGGTTGCCTAGACAAGAGTTTTCAAATGCCCCCATAAATGAAAGTCAAGAGGGTTGAGATGAGGAGAGCGTGGAGGCCATGGAATTGTTCCGCCTCTACCAATCCATCGGTCACCGAATCTGTTGTTGAGAAGCGTACGAACACTTCGACTGAAATGTGCAGGAGCTCCATCGTGCATGAACCACATGTTGTGTCGTACTTGTAAAGGCACAGGTTCTAGCAGCACAGGTAGAGTATCCCGTATGAAATCATGATAACGTGCTCCATTGAGCGTAGGTGGAAGAACATGGGGCCCAATCAAGACATCACCAACAATGCCTGCCCAAACGTTCACAGAAAATCTGTGTTGATGCCGTGATTGCACAATTGCGTGCGGATTCTCGTCAGCCCACACATGTTGATTGTGAAAATTTACAATTTGATCACGTTGGAATGAAGCCTCATCCGTAAAGAGAACATTTGCGCTGAAATGAGGAATGACACATTGTTGGATGAACCATTCGCATAACAACTGGTTCTCCCGTAGCACTGTCCATGCAGTGACGTGGTCAACGTTACCTTGTACAGCAGCAACTTCTCTGACGCTGACATAAGGGTTATCGTCAACTGCACGAGGAATTGCCTCGTCCATTGCACATGTCCTCGTCGTTCTAGGCCTTCCCCAGTCGCGAGTCATAGGCTGGAATGTTCCGTGTTTCCTAAGACGCCGATCAATTGCTTCGAACGTCTTCCTGTCGGGACACCTTCGCTCTGGAAATTTGTCTCGATACATACGTACCGCGCCACGTCTATTGCCCCGTGCTAATCCATACATCAAATGGGCATCTGCCAACTCCACATTTGTAAACATTGCACTGACTGCAAAACCACGTTCGTGATGAACACTAACCTGTTGATGCTACGTATTGATGTGCTTGATGCTAGTACTGTAGAGCAGTGAGTCCCATGTCAACACAAGCACTGAAGTCAACATTACCTTCCTTCAATTGGGCCAACTGGTGGTGAATCGAGGAAGCACAGTACATACTGACGAAACTAAAATGAGCTCTAACATGGAAATTAAGCGTTTCCGGACGCATGTCCACATAACATCTTTTCTTTATTTGCGTGTGAGGAATGTTTCCCGAAAGTTTGGCCGTACCTTTTTGTAACACCCTGTATATGAAAAAAGCATTACGCTTGAAGACAACACAGAACTACACCATGAAGAGATAACACGGAAACAGGTAAAATTTATGAAATACTGGTAAGCAGTGACTTAGGGTGCCTGAAACGGTCTGTGTGGGCAGAAAAGTTGAATATATTGTGGCAGCAGTTTGTGTGCGTTTTGCTCACAGTATTCGCATCGTAGGAATGCTTCGTAACAGCCAGTTGAAGTTGCGCTTAGCCAGATGGTATCCTAATAGAAAATTAAAAATCCTGTAAAATGCCTCAACAGTTGATTTCCACGTAATTGCTAAATATTAGATATCTAACTATACCGGAGTGGTTAAAGGTGGGATATGTGATATTCAGTCTGACAATAGTTCAGAACTCAGCCACGTCTGCTGTGTATCAAAATCCGGTCTATGTGCTAAGACTGATTTTGTGGAAACCTGACATCATGGAGTTTATTATGAACTGCTTTTTGGGTGTTTCCAGTGTTTTAATTGTGTTGTGGAGCTTTAACAAGCGTTGTACCTCAAAAATGTTTACCAATTTAAGAAGAAGCACAAATCGGAGGGGAAGTATTGTTATGGACATAAAAAACGGTTCCCCCAAAAAGAAACCTCGTCTAATGAGTAAGCCTAGAATGTCAACGGTAACCATATAAGAGCTCATCGCCAGGCCCTGAAGGACTGAGGAAGGATGTCTACACCTACATCTACATAGATACTCTGCAAGCCACTGCACGGTGCGTGGCGGAGGGTAACCTGTACCATTATTTGTCGTTTCCTTTCCTGTTCCATTCGCAAATAGGGCTAAGGAAAAACGACTACCTATGCCTTCGTATGAGCCCAAATTTCTCGTTATCTTACCTTCGTGGTCTTTACGCCCAGTGTATGTTGGCGGTAGTAGAATCGTTTGACAGTCAGCTTCAAATACCTATTCTCTACATTTTCTCTCTAGTGTTTCTCGAAAAGAAAGTCGCCTTCCCTCAAAGGACTACCATGTGAGCTCCCGAAGCACCTCCTTAACATTTACGTTTTTCGAACCTACCATTAACAATCTAGCAGCCTGCCTCTGAGTTGCCTCGCTACGGTCGCAGGTTCGAATCCTGCCTCGGGCATGGATGTGTGTGTTGTCCTTAGGTTAGTTAGGTTTAAGTAGTTCTAAGTTCTAGGGGACTTATGACCTCAGCAGTTGAGTCCCATAGTGCTCAGAGCCATTTGAACCATCTGAGTTGCCTCGATGTCCTCAGTCAATTCCGCCTGGTACGGATTCCAAACATTCAAGCAATGCTCAAGAATAGCTCGAACCAGCGTCCTATGTACGGTCTCCTTCACAGTGAACCACTATTTCCTAAAATTCTCCCAATAAACCGAAGTACCGAAGTAGACAATTCGCCTTCTCTACTAAAGTTCTCACATGCTCGCTTCATTCCGTATCGCCTTCACCGTTACGCCAAGTTATTAAAACGACATCACTGAATCAAGGAGGACACTAGAAATACTGTACGATCACTACAGGTTTGTTCCTCTTGTTCATCCACATTAACTTACATTTTTCCACATTTAGAGATAGCTGCCATTCATCACACCAACTACACTACTGGCCATTAAAATTGTTACACCAAGAAGAAATGGAGATGATAAACGGGTGAGAGGTGGCATGAGCGCCCTCTCATATTTCTATCTTACGATTCTCCTCTCTATTTGCATGCAGTGGAAAGTTGCAATCCCTTCACACGCGGACTTCCCATGCAGCGTCTCTCGTCACCCGGGTGGTCCGGTGACAGGCGGGCTCGGCTGATCTGGAGAGGGTTAAGCTGACGGGTGTGAGGAAGTCGAGTGAATACTTTGCAGACGCCGACATTGTCAAAAGACACGCCCGGAGGGGTCTGAAGTAGCGGCTGGGCTAGAGGTTCCGTTACTTCGCAGAATCTTAGCGAAAACACTTTCTGGCGGGCTACCAGCGAGGCGTGGGAATGACTTGTGTACCCAGGCAGTTGTGGCGGGAAAATTCCCGCGCTTTCTGCAAAATAGTAACTGTGATTGGCTTGCTCAGGGCATAGCTCCGTGACGTAGCAAAATCAGCGCAGAAATTGGCGCCAAGAATCTCCATTGGTGGAATGGTAGTGCTCTGGCAATGGAGTGGAATTTTCCGCCGGTTTTCGAGTTGCTGATTGGAACGTTTAACCACGGCCACTGTCGTGGGGGCGGGAATGTTGTGTGTTCGGCCTGTACGGGTGCTCTAGGTAGTCGGCTCTCGCCTTTCGGTCGAGGACGTCGAAGCAACCAGCCATCGCCTCTGGTACGCCAGATCGTGTTCTGGCAGTTAAGAAGACAGTTTGGTAATGTATGTCCGCAGCACCGGCAGATAGGGATTTTCCTAGGTGATAATCAGAGCTCAGCAGAGCGCGCCTGTTCGTCTTTTTCTAACTTTGTTCTGTCTTGAGTAGCAGCAATTAATGTTGGGTTAGCTGTGTGTCTCTCTTAAGATTTGAGTGGCAAGGAATTGGCTCCACATACCACTACGTCATAAACCTCACAATCTAGTTTAGGGACAACTTCACCTTCACAGTGTTTGTTTGAGTATCCAATTTGAGCCAATTTGATGTATTACAAATGTTTCACGTGTTTTTGTTTATTATTTTGTGTTTAGTCTTAATAAATCATATTGTTATTTTGGACAGAACTTTCATTCTGTTAATCGGTAGAGCAACCCATCATTTCTCACTACGTTAATGAAACCTTCCTTTATTTAACTTATTTATCAAATTAAATTATTGCAGGTGCCAAACTCTTTTCTACTCCACTTTCAGGGTTGATTACAGTCAGTTCGTGTATATTTTTTAATCCTTGTGCAACAGCAGAAGTCGGAGTTAGAATAGGGGGTGCTTAGAGCATCATTTACATATGTAGATTCTAGAATTTAGTGTAAAAATACACTGCTAGCCCCGGCACCTCGCATAAAATGGCGACCCTTAGCCTCGGATCTTTCCTGTGAATCGCTGATAAGCAAGTATTATTAGTAGTATGGACACTCAGAATTTTTTTTGCTTAATTTTTTTATTGATTAATACCCAAGTTTTTTTCTGGTAGTTCCGCCTTTAGTTTTAAGTAGCGGCGCATGATTACAGTTTTTGTTTTCAGTGTATATATTCTTTTGTTCATTGTTTTTGTGTTCCTTTGATGGTGTTTCCGTATCACATCACACTTTGTCGGGTTTGTGTGCTGTTTCTGTACCACAACAAATCGTGCGTATAATTACAGCGTTGGAGAGGCGTTGTTGAAATTTTATGTCTATGTGTAAAAATACAGGGAGTAGATTATTTTTATTGTGTATTTTAGATAAATTTTGTTTCTCATGAATGATCACGATAAGTAAGGCACGACTATTAGTGAGCGAAGCTAAAACAAAAGTGGATACAATAATGGATAAGAGGCACGTTACTGACGGGGATAGGTTCGGAGGTGAGATGGGCACATTTTTAGCAGGACAGGACGTCAGGGTCATTGATGAGGACGGTGATTTGGTCGCGATCTTAGAGCAACGTCGCGACCGTGATTATGATAGCGAGGTAGAGGATGAAACAGACACAGGCACACAGGTCGAGACGGCAGCAGAAGTTTATAAGCAAACGAACGAGAGCAGACAGGGGCCAGCTCAGTTACGTCAGAGCTCTAGCGCCCAGGTGTCCAGAGTTACATCGCCCATGTGTGACGAGGATCAAAAAGATGACATTAACCCAATACTGAGCTTCCTACGATCAATGAAAGAAGAAGATGGGAAACAGCGTAAGAAGGACACTCAGACTATAATTTCGCATATGGGGGAAATTCGTGGGGAATTACTAGCAATAAAGAAAGAATGTGGAGAAGCAAAACAATTGTCAATGGTAGCACAAAAAGCCCAAACGGCAGCAACAGGGGCAATGAAAATCGCAAAAGTAACTTCTCAACTTGTAGGTCGCTTGCGACGTGCGACACAAGCCCACTCAAAATCCCTAGTGTTCTTAAAAACCCAAGGTAAAATTGCGGTTATGAACGTCACGAAACGAATGAAAGAAGTAGAGAGTCGGATAGCAAAACTAGAGCAAAACGGGCACACGAGCACTGCGCGTTCGGATACCAATGATGGAGTACACAGAATTGTGTCTCCTAGGAAAAGCCCGCCGTGCTCTAGCCCAGTGACAGAGTGCGGAACTAACAATGCACACACAGAAACACCTAGTAATAGCTCCAATAATTGTAGCCCACTTAGGAGAGTGAATTCTGAGTGCCACTGCCACTGTGATACAGAGGTAGCACATCACAGTTATCAGCAAGATAGATCAGGACACTCAGCAGACGTGCAAGTATCGGAAACGAGTGACAACACCCGTGCGAGGATCGGACAGGATTTTGATCACAATCACTTCCTGTCGATACTAAAATTCCAAAAGTTCAGAGATAATGGAGGGTCGATGCATCCCAAGAGCTGGGTGATGCAGTTTACAAACTCATTACCGTCATCATGGCCAACCCTGGCAAGATTAGAATTCGTGTGTGGAAACATCGAAGGCCAAGCCGCGGAAAAGATGCGGGATGTGGCAGCGACGTGTCAGACTTATCAGGAATTTGTTGATGCGTTCCTGGGGATCTACTTGTCAAAGGAAACGCAAGACAGGATTAAAGAGGAAATAATATTTTGTGCGCAACTGGAAGTGTCCGGGCAAAGGAGCGCAACCAATTTTTTTGATGATTTACTCAAGAAGAATCAATTTTTAGATAGTCCATATAGCAAGGGAGAAATCATCAAATTTTGTTTTTCCAAATTGCCTGTTAGGTATCAACATACACTTGTCGGCAAGTGTGGATCTGACATAGAAGCATTCAAGAGTCTATTGCGCGAACTCGAAGTAGTCTTCGATAAACAAGAGGCAAAGGACAGGAAGAAGGCGCAAAATAACAAATACCACGGGCCAGCAAGGGCAGACGACAACAGATCGCATAATCGCGGTCGTCAGTTAGGAAATCAGGGTTACGGAAATCAAGGTTACGCAGTTCAAGATTATGGAAACCAGAGACACGGAAACGAGAACGTTAGGGAACAGGATCAATCTAGACAAGGAATCTGGGACAGGAGGAATAACGAACGGCAAAGCGACCGTAACTAGAGAGAGCGAAATCAAGGACAACAGGAGAACCAGGAGATTGAAATGAGACCTGCAAATCCTAATGCACGTCAGAGGAGGGGGAGTCTGACAAGGGATTGGCGCTAGTCCATAGGACTCCACCACATCTCTCACACAAAGAATAAGTAGTAGTGTAAGTGGTGTACATAGTAGAATGGGCAAATAAATGAACCTTGCTATAGTAGTAGTGTAAGTGGTGTGCATAGTAGAATAGGCAAATATATGAACCTTTCTTCAGGGAACAATAATCGTTGCATTAATAGATTAAGATTGCTAAAGTATTAACACGCTGCGTTGTCTCGCATAAGAATTTACTGCTGCTATCTTTTTTTTTTTTTTTTTTTTTTTTGTTTATGTTCGCGACTTCCAATGTCGATGGAGTAGGAGACACTACCTTTTCATGAGCAATGTTTTTGTCCATTCCTGTCTGGTGTCCATGTTGAGGGATAATGATGAGTGAGGAGAAGTCGCACAAACGGGCGCATACAAGAACGTTCTTTTAGAAGCGTTCTGAGAAGTCGTGATACGCTCTATAGCGGCCACAACCAGTTCGTGAGACGTTCATACCAACCATACCAATGCTTGCAGGCACGCAACAGTGCACTGCAAGATTGTGGTATATTCCGTGATTTCGAGGATGAATATGGCAGTATGGCTGTGGAATGTGGAAAAAACTGCAAACTGGCGCTCATAGGAAGAAGAACAACACCAAAAATGTAACAGGAGCATAATATGTGAGAAACTGTCTATGCAACCTGTAAGTACAGTTCAAAACATTAATACTTAATAGGAAATACCAACCACCAGAACTGTTTATAACCTATAGGCACAGTGACAAAAATGTAAATAAAATAGCTAACATATGTACATATTCCAGGCCACTGATGATGCCTTGCAGAAAATAAAGGCGAAACGCGTATGGCACTAAAATTGTGTTTTATTCAGTTGCTGTCAGACGGTCCATAAGTGAAACTTATCAATATACCGTAGTATGTCAGTATAGTTTTTACAGTGATGCGCCAGCATCGTTGTCTTGCAAGTCGTGGTGAACCTGTGAGCGTTTGACTCCAATGGTGGCCTAGACGGTAGAAATGTGGGCATAAAGCCTACCATGCCAATGTGCTGGTTGGGGATTCAGCGTGCTGCTTGTGACTGTCACAGATGAATAACCAAGGAATTATACTTGGAGATTGGTGACATACTGTGTAGCTGGTGTGTGGTGGGCGACTGAATCCTCAACAGGAACCAGACTTGGCTTGGTCAAATTACATTGCCTCTGTAAAGGTGCGCTTTCATTGCTAAAACTGCATCACATACAAAATTAAGTTCAACTATAAATTTATTGTCTTGTATAGCCATGGCTAACCCAGTCTCCGGAGTTTCAGTGAGGCGTAATGAAAACTCGGAGGTCATGTCGTACGGCGCGCACATCACTGTCGTCAATAGCGGCGAGCAGCGAGACATCTCAACGTAACAGGAATTATGTAAAAGTATTGTATAAGGTAAACAAAAAAAAAATAATAAATAAATAAAAGGGAAAGTACGATATACTAGGGTAAGTTAAACTGTAGGATTTAACAATAACTAGATTAATATTGTGGGGGTTTTCTACCACAAGTGTTTGGCACGCGCCTGTTGGGATGCTATTTTTCAGGTCATCAAATCACAGACCCGAGATGGAGGGACGACCGGCGAGCGAAGCTGCATGTTCTTTTTAGCTCAGTAAAACTTCAGCCTGCATAATAACATAATTTATTCAGAAGACATAGAATGTAGATCGCTAGCATATGGTAGTTAATTCTTGAGCATGTCTACTGTCGATCTATATAAGTAATAGTAATATTGATGCGGGCCCACACATTTAGTTGTTCATCCATTACATAGCATCAGTTATCACACACCATGTACAATACTGAGATCGGTTTCTACACAAATATCAAAATAAATTATTTCCATGTCTAGATTAGATACACCTAGATTTTGTTATGATAGCTACAGATAAATAACTATAAAATTAAAATTAGAGTGTCTGAAATGACAGACCATCAATGTATCGTTATGTAAATTTATTATAACATAGAAGGTTATGGGGAAAAGTTAGGCATAAGATTTTTTGTAAGAATTATGCAGATGACGGGTATCGTGGCAATGCAGAGGCCGTCCGGAGCAAAAGCAAGAGGTCATCGGCTACCTGCAAGAAGAGAGCGTCAGCGCGCCACATGACGTGAAGGGCGAGAGCAACCGGTCCTACAAGCTGACAGTCACCGGGCCGTATACCTGAGGGATTAGGCGGCAGACAATCCTCGCCGGGCCACAAGCGAAAGTGAGGATGGCCGTTGACACTGACACGCGACCCACACGCGACAGCCTGCTAGCTCTCCGGACATGGCAGCCATTTGGAGGGATTCCCTGCGGCAGACCACATTGTCGTGAGTACATGAAGAAGATCACATATAGTGTCAGAACCTGCGCCTCATGTGCCTCAGGACAGAAAGGGACGCTATATACTCACCTGTTTGGGTTTTTACAACTCACAAGCATTATCCGATCTGCATACACAAAGCAGTATCATGCCACACACTCTAACAAATGAATGGTCTCATTTCTAACTTCTCCTCTCTATTAGAGAGCAGTTGTAGCAATCGTCGCTCCTAGTTCGATCCTGTATGGATGACCTCACACACTTGTGGAGTCACTCAACATGCCATCATCCCTCGTCGGACTGCAATATTGGGAAACGTAAAAGTACTGTCCAGCGAGAGAAGAGACCTAGACTAGTGATGTATCCCAACAAGTAGACCTCAGAGACAATTAATCGACGTGAGGGGAGCCTATCACTGTGTCTTCCTACCGTACTGCCGTGATCATATACGTGGGTCTTGGTGCAATCTCAACAGAGTACTGCAGATGCTCCAGCACACCCTATTGCCGTTGCAACAACGTAGCAACAACACCCGACGTTTAGCCCTATATGATGTCAGTACTGTGTAATTTGTGAAGTGCTTCGAATATTTCTAACAATGTGATTTAGTGCCTCATTCTCAGCACAGTCATGAACATTGTGCAATGTGCATGCACAACTTGATGCCCCATGAACCTTGTTTTTTTTCTTAAATTTCTTTCTCTAGTGTTGTTTTTGTAATGTATGTTATACCTTGTATGTGTTTGTGTTTTACACTGTAATTTCTTATTACAAATTATTGTATTGTTCTCCACACCATGTTTTTTTTTGTATTTTGTATTTATTGTTGTGTGTATGCAAACAGTGTGCCTGAAGTCCCCATAAACTGAAGCAGATACCACCACTGTCATTGTGAATAGACCATCAGTTCAGGGAACATTTTGTAAAGGTTATTCTTGCTGCAGGGAGACAGAATGAATTGGAGGTTGTAATTAGATTCTGAAAACTCACAAAGAGATTGTTAACTTAAATAGTATCATGTGTGAGTGAGTTCAGGTTAGTTTAATGATACAAATTGTTGTAACATCTTGGGCATTTAATTGCGGAGCACTCCAACTCTGATTGTAAAGAATAAACTGCTCCATATTTGGCTCAGATGCCCGGGCCATATTTAGAGCGTGAATGTCTGCGTGAATCGGTGTTTGGAAGGGGCTCCCTGGGTATGGATGTGTGATGTGATTGTTAGTGTTCCATATTAAGAAGGTGAAGTTGGCTACATCATAAATAATCCTCCCTCTATGAGCTGCATTTTTCAGTTGCAGTGATTTTCTTTATAGAGTGCGGCATGTGGAGTCAGTTTGCGAGATTGTTCTTGGGCGATTGACTCACTAACTTGCTCCTAAGTGAGCCAACCACTCACCAATTACAATCTAAAATGGCGTAGGGGCAATGAGAGGTGGCATGAGCCCCCTCTCATATTTCTATCTTACGATTCTCCTCTCTAATTGCATGCGGTGGAAAGTTGCTATTCCTTCACATGCGGACTTCCCACGCAGCGTCTCTCGTCACCCGGGTGGTCCAGTGACAGGCGGGCTCAGCTGATCTGGAGAGGGTTAAGCCGACGGGTGTGAGGAAGTCGAGTGAATACTTTGCAGACGCCGACATTGTCAAAAGACACGCCCGGAGGGGTCTGAAGTAGCGGCTGGGCTAGAGGTTCCGTTACTTCGCAGAATCTTAGCGAAAACACTTTCTGGCGGGCTACCAGCGAGGCGTGGGAATGACTTGTGTACCCAGGCAGTTGTGGCGGGAAAATTCCCGCGCTTTCTGCAAAATAGTAACTGTGATTGGCTTGCTCAGGGCATAGCTCCGTGACGTAGCAAAATCAGCGCAGAAATTGGCGCCAAGAATCTCCATTGGTGGAATGGTAGTGCTCTGGCAATGGAGTGGAATTTTCCGCCGGTTTTCGAGTTGCTGATTGGAACGTTTAACCACGGCCACTGTCGTGGGGGCGGGAATGTTGTGTGTTCGGCCTTTACGGGTGCTCTAGGTAGTCGGCTCTCGCCTTTCGGTAGAGGACGTCGAAGCAAACAGCCATCGCCTCTGGTACGCCAGTTCGTGTTCTGGCAGTTAAGAAGACAGTTTGGTAATGTATGTCCGCAGCACCGGCAGATAGGGATTTTCCTAGGTGATAATCAGAGCTCAGCAGAGCGCGCCTGTTCGTCTTTTTCTAACTTTGTTCTGTCTTGAGTAGCAGCAATTAATGTTGGGTTAGCTGTGTGTCTCTCTTAAGATTTGAGTGGCAAGGAATTGGCTCCACATACCACTACGTCATAAACCTCACAATCTAGTTTAGGGACAACTTCACCTTCACAGCGTTTGTTTGAGTATCCAATTTGAGCCAATTTGATGTATTATAAATGTTTCACGTGTTTTTGTTTATTATTTTGTGTTTAGTCTTAATAAATCATATTGTTATTTTGGACAGAACTTTCATTCTGTTAATCGGTAGAGCAACCCATCATTTCTCACTACGTTAATGAAACCTTCCTTTATTTAACTTATTTATCAAATTAAATTATTGCAGGTGCCAAACTCTTTTCTACTCCGCTTTCAGGTTTGATTACAGTCAGTTCGTGTATATTTTTTAATCCTTGTGCAACAGCAGAAGTCGGAGTTAGAATAGGGGGTGCTTAGAGCATCATTTACATATGTAGATTCTAGAATTTAGTGTAAAAATACACTGCTAGCTGCGGCACCTCGCACGGGTATTCATTGAACATATATATTATACTAGAACTGACATGTAATTACATTTTCACGCAATTTGGGTGCATAGATCCTGAGAAATCAGTACCCAGAACAACCATCTCTGGCCGTAATAACGGCCTTATTACGCCTGGGCATCGAGTCAAACAGAGCTTGGATGCCGCGTGCAGGTGCAGCTGCCCGTGCAGCTGCAACATGATACCACAGTTCATCAAGAGTAGTGACTGGCGTATTGTGACGAGCCAGTTGCTCAGCCACCATTGACCAGACGTTTTCAGTTGGTGAGAGGTCAGGAGAATGTGCTGGCCAGGGCAGCAGTCGAACATTTTCTGTATCCAGAAAGGCCCGTACAGGACCTGCAACTTGCGGTCGTGCATTATCGTGCTGAAATGTAGGGTTTCTCAGGGATCGAATGAAGGGTAGAGCCACAGGTCGTAAAACGTGTGAAATGTAACGTCCACTGTTGCTGCTGTCTGTGATGCTGCGTCAAGGGTAACCGCAGCCATGGTCTCCGAGCTGATAGTCCATGCTGCTGCAAACGTCGTCGAACTGTTCGTGCAGATGGTTGTTGTCGTGCAAATGTCCCTATCTGTTGACTCAGGGATCGAGACGTGGCTGCACGATCCGTTACAGCCATGCGGATAAGATGCCTGTCATCTCGACTGCTAGTGATACGAGGCCGTTGGGACACAGCACGGCGTTCCTGAACCCACCGATTCCATATTCTGCTAACAGTCATTGTATCTCGACCAACGCGAGCAGCAATGTCGCGATACGATAAACCGCACCGCGATAGGCTACAATCCGACCTTTATCAAAGTCGGAAACGTGATGGTAAGCATTTCTCCTCCTTACACGAGGCATCACAACAACGTTTCACCAGGCAACGCCGGTCAAGTGCTGTTTGTGTATGAGAAATCGGTTGGAAACTTTCCTCATGTCAGCACGTTGTAGGTGTCGCCACCGGCGCCAACCTTGTGTGAATGCTCTGAAAAGCTTATCATTTTCACATCACAGCATCTTCTTCCTGTCGGTTAAATTTCACGTCTGTAGCACGTCATCTTCGTGGTGTAACAATTTTAATGGCTAGCAGTGTAGAATTTTTGTCTGAGTCGTCTTGTATCTTTCTTAAGTCAGTCAACTTTGGCACCTTACCGTTCGCAACAGCATCATTAGTGAACAACTACAGAATGCTGTCCATCCTGCCCGCCAAATCATTTAGTAATGCAGAGAACAACGGCGGTCCTGTCACACTTCCCTGGGGCACTCCTGACCGTACCTTTGTTGCTCTCGCCGTCAAGCATAACACACTGGGCTATGCTACTTATGATGTCTTCGAGCCACACACATATTAGTGAAGTTATTCCGTATGCTCGTACCTTCGCAAAGAGCCTGCATTGGGGCTCCGTGTCCAACGCTTTCCGGAACTCTTAGAAATATGTAATCTGCCTGTTGCTCTTCATCCATAGTTCTCTGTATATCATGTGAGGAAAGGGCAAGCTGAGTTTCGCACGAGCGATGCTTTCTAAAACCATGGTGATTCGTGGACATACGCCTCTCAGTCTCATGATAGTTTAGTATATTCGAACTGAGAGTATGTTCAGGAATTCTGCAGCAAATCGAAGCCAAGCATATTGATCTGTAATTTTGTGAGTCCGTACTTTTACCCTTTTTGTATTCGAGTCACTTCCGCTTTTTTTCCAGTCACTTGGGATTTCGTGCTGAGCGAGAGATTCACGATTGACGCAGGGAGGTAAGGAGTCTATGCCATAGAGTGTTCTTTGTAAAATCGGTCTTGAATTGCATCCGAACCTGGCGATTTATTTACTTTCAAATGTTTCAGCTGTTGCTCTACGCCAGGGTTGCTTATTACTGTGTGGTCGATATGGGAGTCCATCCGTTGGTTGAATGACGATATGTTTGTACGATTCTCCTGTATGAAGGATTTATTGAACGTGAAATATAAAGCTTCAGCTTTCGTTTTGCTGTTTTCAATTGTCACACCGGACTGGTCAACAAGTGAGTGAATGGAAGCCTTAGATTCGCTTATCAATTTTGCTAAGACCAGAATTTTCTGAGGTCTCTGCCAGATCTTTTCATAAGATGCTGTAGTTGCATGCTTCGCACATAGATCTTTTCACAGACGCTCGAACCTATACTATCTTCGCTTGTCATGATTTGTGCGTTCCTTTTTGAACCGAGAATGCAACATTCTCTGCTTCCCCAGCATCCTTCAGATTTCGTTATTAAGCCATGGTGGGTCTCTTCCAACCTTTACCCACTTGCTAAGTACATAACTCTTCGGACCACGATTTAGAATCTGCTTCAACATTGCCCATAATTTCTCCACATCCCTCTAACTGGAACTAACTGATGTCAGTTCACTGCCTAAGCGAGATGCTAACAACGGCTTATCTGCTATGTCTAGCAGCAACAATCCCCTAGACGTCTTGACTGATTTATTAACTTTCGTAATCATAGTTGCTATAATGACATCATGATCGCTAATCCCCGTTTCTGTACTGACATCGTCGATAAGGTCCGGCCAGTTTGTAGCTACAAGGTCTAAGATATTTCCATGTCAACCAGCAGCCTCTGCGTTGCGGCATCATGCGGATACGATATGAAGGTGTGTGTAGTCAGTACGCCGCTCTCACAGCCGTTTTGCAGACTTTCCAGACAGCGGAGTCGCTACTACTAGGTCAACTAGCTCCTCAATTGGCATCACGATGCCCTGTGCACCGCATACCAGTCGTCCCACCAAGGAAAAAATCTTTGGCAGTACCGGGAATCGAATCCGGGTGCTCCACACGGCAGTCACCTACGCTCACCGCATTTCTTATCTTTTTTCCCTTGATCAGATTTTGTTCGTTATTGCTCACTGCATTTGTTCGGGGCGGACGTTCACGTTCGTCGTTCCTTCATTCACTAAATTTTTTATTATTACAGAGAAAACCTAACCCTCTGACTAAACACGCTGAGGTACTATGCCGACACCGCTCAACTTCGGACCTTTCCTTTTTCCAAGATAGCGTGAGCAGGCCTAAGAATGGTTTAAGACTTTAGTTTTTCAGTTGTCAGTCGTGCAGAGTAAAATACAAGCAGTTTATTGTTGGCAATAATACTAATGCCTCTAATGCTTTGTTGCTTTACTTTCAAGTTGTATGCTGGGGGCATTATGAGTGTAAGAACATTGGCTCTAAGTAAAAGATCAATATATTAAATCAATTTTGTGGCCTGACTGGCAACGAGAAGAAAAATTCATATTTAGTGGGATTCTTAGGTGTCCGCGATGGTAAATGTAGGCGACATGGTGCGTACGCAGTGCCAAAACAGTTTCCTGAGATGGAAGGGAAAAGTTCACTAGTGTGTAAAAAAACCTTCCTCGAATTACACATAGCGAAGAATGTGAAACAAAACAGTAGGGTGTGTTACCTAAGTTGAACGTAGGGTTAAAAAAAGTAAAGACAGAAAATCCACAGCTGAAGATCTAATATAAGAGCGTAAGGTGGCAGAATAAATGAAGATCAGATTCGCTCCTTACATGAGAGCTTTATACATCGCAACGGGAAGGTGAACATGACATCTAACTTAAATTCACGGTTATGAGCAGATTTGCCTGTCAGTATGTAATGCAAAAAGGGATGACACCCAATCGACGGTAATTAACACACTGTTCCTATATAATGCATGTCTATGAGCAGAAAGTGCAACAAGCAACGAGAGGCGTTTTAGTTTGGAATTCAGAGGGGTGAGAGCAGAGGCAAGGCCGCGCCACAGGAGATACAACAGAAATCACTTAAAGGGGCGTCCCAAGTCAGGTCAACGACCGACCAGGGGAGAGTGAGTTCACGGGCCATCTGAGGGAGGACAGGAAAAGGGTTTTACAAAATGGTGTTTCGGAATTCCAAATGGATACAAACAGAAACAAGTGACGCGTTTCGATCACGTGTCCAGCAAGTGGCACACACGTTAGAGACAATGTACGCATTTAGGCGTCTGGAGTGGGCACAAAAAGGCAGATTGGAGGAAACGCACTAGGAAGGAGTAAAGAGCCGAAGTTATGACACAGTGTAATGGTAGGGCCCTTGTGATTGGTTGAGAGACTTCCCACAAAATAAGAGGAATGCTCCTATTGGTCGAAAAAAGCTGTGACGTGAAGAACGAAAGAACCCAGGTGGGGAAAAAGTTCGGCTATGAGAAAGACAAGACGGAAATTTTGAGGGGACTACTCTCTGAACTGGCGTCTAGTGCAGAATGGAGCGCATAATGGTCTGTATGACGCAGAGAAGAAATTTGGGTGAACACTGCGTTCACAGTGGCTGACTTCCAGCTAGAAATTAGCTGTAGCATCATTTAGCTCCAACTGTGGAGAAACGAACCAGCCAACTAGTTAATTCTTCTTGCGAGAACTGAGAGGGCATTATAATATGCATGTTGCTCCAGCCATGAGAGTGTATATAACCATATTCTAAGACTAGGGATGGGTACATGTTTTCTCGCATAACTAGATAAACAGGGAGAGTTTCTGCTGGAAAATTCAGCAAAGGTTTTTAATAAGTTTCTTAGAAATCTCAGAGGGAGAGAGTGTCCTAGCAGACGACAGCTCATCGCAACTTAAGGTAAATACTGCACAGAAGTGTAAACTTGCTGGTTCACCAACCTGCGTCTACCGTAAATTCGAGCTACCTTGGGTAATCTTTTACTCAATTTGTCACATAACTAACCATCCACCATAGACATGATTGTCATCCAAACAAATAGTACCGAACTTTGAACCGGAATCGGATGATTTATCGTAGTACTGACCAATATCATAACGAAATCGTAAGAATAATTTTTAAAGAAACATCTGCTTAAACTTTAGTATTAACGTTCTTAGGGTAATTTAACTTTCTGAGAGTTAATATTTGATATTGTTGTGCTCAGGATTATTTAACTTTTGATGTCGATGAAATGAAAAGGTTGCACACACACTTTACGTAACTTCATGATGAAACTACTGTTCAGTATCAATTTTACATGCAACTCTAAGATTTCGGAAAATGAGGAATGACCTGGTTAATACGTGTGATTTGTTACAAAACAAAATACAAAATAACCAGAGGAACAAATAACTACATCGAAAGTCACTTAAAATTCACTAGAGCAAAACAGAGCGAGTCAGGCAAATTATGAAACAATATCACGAAATATAGCAGGTTCTGTAATGTATACCCCTGGACTGTCAGTCGACTTGCGACAATTGTTTTCTTTATTAATATTATTCCACTGCAAATTTACTATTTACTTCCGTGTTTGTGCTCCGAATTTCCATATGGCTGACAAAGATAAGCGATTTGTGTTTGTGTGGCATGAAAGTTTGAGTGGCTGGGGAGTCGTCCAGTTCGTCAGCTGCATATTCAGAGGTTTTAAAAACCAAACCACCAAACAAGAAAAAAATAATCATATGCAGAGATAAATGTGATGGAAAAAATAAGAATAAGACCTTTTTCTGTTGTTGCTTTCGATGTATTTGGTTTCTAACAACATAAGTACGTTGTCTCATACGACTCTTACCTAAGTTCAGCTGCGACCACAACTTTGACCTCATAGAAAAAGAAAAAGAGCGAGAAATGTGAGGTTCCCTTGGATGTTGTCAGACCTCTCTGTACCACTTGCACAAAAATGCCATTTCTAACAACTGTGATGGATGATGAATACTTTTACGACTTCAGTGCTTCAGCTAAACGTTTCCTTACTACCGCAGCTTTGGAAATCTGTAAGGCTCTTATGGTCAAAGCCATCAAAGAAAAGCCAAGAAGGACGTATACATTAAAGATCTTTCAGTGACACTGAACCATGGGTGAAAACAGAATTGTTTAAAAAATATGTAACGAATGGAAATACAAAAACTTTGCATTGCCTCAGGTGGAAATCACATCGAGATGAAACCTGAAAAAAATTATCCCCTACCTAACGGAAGAAAATCAATCTTTTTACACTGAACTAACACAGTAGCCATGATCTGAAGAATAGCACAAAGAAAAATTACTGTACCCTATATTTTTTTAATTAATTATTTCAGCAACAAATTTTCAAGAAGACTCTGCTTTTCACTTAGGATCTACTATTTCAGACATAACAACTTTTTTATGTTTAAGAGTAAAATTTATAAAGAAAACTATTTTTTTCTCCTTTCGTTACCAAATTTTTACGCTTAACCTTTAGTTTGCGCTTCTCAAAAAAATGGTTCAAATGGCTCTAAGCACTATGGGATTTAACTTCTGAGGTCATCAGTCCCCTAGAACTTAGAACTACTTAAACCTAAATAACCTAAGTACATGACACACATTCATGCCCGAGGCAGGATTCGAACCTGCGACCGCAGCGGTCTCGCGGTTCCAGACTGTAGCGACTAGAACCACTCGGCCACCCCTGCCGGCTGCACTTCTCCATTTTGCCTTTCATTATATGATACTGAATGCACTTAGACCAGTTAAATTAAATTAAAAATTCTTGCCACCCTACGGGCCTTGCCCAGCTTTTCGGGAGGCTTCACTTCGTTGTAAGGCAAAAGCCAGAAGTGTAAAACGTCTCCCAGATGAGTAGCCCAGATGCAAAAGCCGCTAACTGCATGATAAGCGAAACTGAGATAATCGCGAAAAATTGTCCCAACCAAAACTGTAATTGTTAACGACTTCATTTATTTAAAAAAATAACTAAAAAAGTAACTAATTATCGTTATTAATGGCTGAACTATGTGATTATGTTTTGTATGTTAAAATCTTAAGCGATGTTTTTGCACCAGACTTATGCAGTTAGCGGGTTTCTTCAGGCGTATCGATCAAACGACGAAACAAACATTCGGTTGCAAAACCCGTTAGTCAGCGATGTGTTAGGAATGACAGAAGGCTGGAATTTAATTATTGTGAATATAAACAGAGTACGTTTTATTTCAAAGAGGAGTCCGAAAATTCTACGAAATTGGCACATAAAAATATGAAAGTGACAGTATTTTACCAGGAAAAACTATTGCATTTAATGTCAAAAAGAAAATAGGAATGAATGTTCAACACTAGGTTCTTTTTTAAGAAAATACTCCATCCTGCTTTCGCCATCACAAGACATTATAGAAAATAAAATAAGGTCCAAATTGCATCTTAGTAAAACAACGACAAAATTTTAGAAAATGAAAAAATTGGCGGAAAGTTGCATCTTACTCAAAAAAGCGACAAGAAATTCGAGAAAATGTAATTAGCTAAAAATTGCTTTTAAGTTACATCGACCTCAGCACTGTCCATTAACTCAAAATCGCTTCCGGCTTCTTCCTCGTTCTGATGGTTGGCAGAGGCAGCAGCGACTCTATGAGTCTCTTCCTGCTCGTCGAATACTTCGGCGCAGAATTTGAGTTTGTCGTTGGTCGCCCACTCTTCACCAAAGAGGAGCTCCAAAAGCGTTTTGACGTCTTCGAGTTCGGGTTCTGAAAGTTCTACACCTGTTTGATTGGTGTCGGGCCGTTTGCTTTGCTAAAATTTTTGCCCTCTTCAGGATGCCCTTTTCCTCTACAGCTTCAAAATTGTGGAAGGACTCTCTACGAATCTGACAAATCTTCTGAACTTTTCTTTTCTTGAAGACGATTTTTTTGGCTTTTTGAATCTGGAAAAGCCAGTTACCAGTAACATTCACTGTTCCATCCCCGTATTCTTTCCAATCTTGAACGGGACGTTCATTTTGTCCTAGACGTATTACAGTTGTAAATTTCTAAATGTTCTGGATGTATATAGTGGTCTTTCGATGTTGCAGTAGTCTTTCGATGTTACCAAGAACACTGTCAGGTAGAATGAATGAGTGGTTCACTATTGGTGACCAATGTCATAGCATCGTCCTGTCTTTATTCTGACCCGTACATCCGTTGAAAAACAACCGATGTTTTTTGGCTCCTTCGAAGTTTAGGTGACTTAGTCTGTGGTGGACCATCGGCGCTGTTTGATGTGATCGTTTGGCATATACATGTTCCAGCCTAATGCGCGAAAATGGTGTGTCGGCGTTCTGAGGGGACTCCGAGGAGTTTTGGCAAACTGTAAAGTTTTAAAGGTACATTTGACGACAATAATTGTCATCTGGGTCTTGCACCTTTGGTAGTACTACATTATCTTGACATTCGTAGCTGAGTGTTATTTTATCCTCGTTATTTTCTTTTAGCTTTGTGCATAACACGTTAGTTCTCATTTTGTGAACTATGAACTGAGTTTTCAGGCTCTCCTTTCCGACGCTTCGTTTTTCCGCTTCAATACGTCGAGCATTTACAACATATGGGGCACCAAACCCAATACTGAAATCTTCGCAAAAACTGCCGCTGTAATAATCATATTTCACAATGTTTTCAGGGTTCTCTTCAAAATACACGGCCCACATCTTCGTTATGCTCGGTTCGCTATTTAAATAGGCTCTTTGGGTGTTGATTCCTCAAGAGTAGTGACGTTCTAAGAGGATGAACTTCTTAATGTGATTTTTCACACACACTTTTCTCGATACACACAACTTGGTTCTTCTTTCGCCTCCTCGAGTCTCAGTGAGAACTGCATCATTGTCATGACACAATCCGGTAATCTTAATATTTCTTAATTTGTAAAACTGAAAAAAAGAGCCGCATTGAAAATTGCAACATTGTCGATCACCTCGTCCCTCTTTTTTTCGATGAAGAAAAATGAGTGCTAATGGCTCGTTTCTTTTTCTCGTTCTTGCCGTTCCTTCTTTTAGGGGACGCAGTAGAGACATTTTGAGCAATGTAGTTGCTCTGCCACTCTCGGATACTTTTCTGGTACAACGTGTGGTGAATATTTCTAACGTCTTGCGTGATAAGTTCATTACGTCTTAGTTTCCCAAAGGGATGTTTACAATCAGGCATCGTCGGAAGGCCATGGGTTTGTAGCTGATACAAAATCCCATGTTTAAGTAGACAGAAACAGTAACCGGTGGGAAGCACATCACGGGCCTTAAAAAGTGGGCAGAAGTCTGTACACGAATGTAAAATAAAGGGAATAATAAGCACAATGGGATAAGTTAAAAATATCAGTAGCGTATATAAAAAGACGTGATTAAACAACACGATTGGTAGAATACTCATTTTTTACTACAAACAGCCCTTTTCCCGGTGGTTGCTTAGAATCTTCTCCAGTGGATAATTCCTCCGAAACTGAAATTCTGAACAATCTGGTAACAGTTTAAGCGTAGTGCGTAGTGTTCCCTGCGAGGTCTGTTGCATTCAACACAAATTTTCTTAGTTTTGCTATGCACTACACTCTTACGTTATTCCCAGGAAGCTACCAGTTTCAGCTTTGTAGGAATCGTCCATCACATTGGTCGGACTACGCCACTGTATAGAGGAGAGCGCAGATAGTACCACGAATTTGTTGAGGTTGTGGCATAACAATTAGTGTCAACACAGTTTCTATTGGATAACATTGTTTTGATAATACTTTTCATGTCCTTACCCTTCTGTTTTGGAAGCCTTTCTCTTCCACTGATCAGGACGCCTCTTGCTTCTCCAGGAGGGGCCGTCGCCGTCGGTCCCGTTCTCATCATATGCAACTACTATGACGGGTTCGGCTTCTTGCAGTATTCCTACTATTTCAGTCACTCCCACTTTATATTTACCATCGTCTGCATTTAAGCCGTCTACAAAATTAGTAATTTTCTTTAAAACACGTCAAAAACAGCCTGTTGATCAGCTGAACTGTGCCTACCGGCGCATAGTTCGACAGTGCATGGGCAACGAGAGGTTCATTGTTGTGTACGTGTTCGCTGCAGCGAACAAATATATCCCTTCTACTCGTAACAAACTGAACTATAGCTTTGAATGACTATATGGGTAAGCCGGCCGCGGTGGTCTCGCGGTTCTAGGCGCGCAGTCCGGAACCGCGAGACTGCTACGGTCGCAGGTTCGAATCCTGCCTCGGGCATGGATGTGTGTGATGTCCTTAGGTTAGTTAAGTTTAAGTAGTTCTAAGTTCTAGGGGACTGATGACCACAGCTGTTAAGTCCCATAGTGCTCAGAGCCATTTGAACCATTTTGAACTATATGGGTAAGTCTGATGTCAGTTGCCGCGCTTTGCATCCGTACAAGGCATGGCGACCGCTATGCCTGTTGAACTTCAGGGGGAAAGGGGAGGGGGGGGGGGTAGGAAACCTTGGACATTTAGCGCGTGCAGTTAGCGGCTTTCGCATCCGAACACGGATTTCTACTCCCATTTTCAATGTTTATAGCCGGTTTTGCAGCTTGATATCTATTCGATCTTGTAGACGCAGAAAAAAATCTATACGACAGTGTGCCCAACTCAAAACAGACAAGAAATGAATTTAGTGCCGTTTGCATCTGGGCTACTCAAACGTTAGCAATTGGTTTTCTCTTTGCCCCACTATCAGCTCGTCCAGTTTTCTGCTAAAAAGTCTGTTACTCTTCAGTGGGTCATTCTTCGAACAAGTTAGGGAACGAAAAGTCTAAAAGGAAATTCAATACAATTTCGATGATTGCCGAAACTGTAAGCATCCGAGTATGAAAAAAAAGAATGAAAAGGAACCGGACTATGAGGACCATCTTCATCTGATATATCTAGTAACACTATCATTATATTTCCTCAGGATGCCACAGAGGTCGGGACAGTGTGACACTGCCAAGTTGCCAAGGTACAGATCTGGCTGGACGTTTTGAGCCAACATCTCACTTCAGACCGCGAGTCGTTGGCTTTGAAAGGTTTCGGCAAATACGTTGCTTGTCACGAAGAGGCACCACGTGACCCGGTAAATGTGTGCCTCGTCCACCATGAGTTGGCCATTTGGATAGTAATCCTTTCATAATTGACTCACAGTTTAACCGAAATGGTGATTCCCGTCGTTTATCATTTTCAACCACACTCGTCTCATAAATGAATTTCGTATAGTTTTTCAAAACTTTGCAGTTTTGCGCCAAAACCAGGATGTCAACATCATCAACTTCTTAGTGAGAGATGCTCTAAATGTTGAACATATTCATGATTCTAAAACGCAATGAAGAATGTGTACTGCGTCCGTCGGATCTGTATCAACAGGACTAAATGTAGTGTCAGCTATGTGTCGCTTTATTTCCACCGTTGTTACACACTGCTGTTTAATTTTATAGTTTCGATGTAAGATAGCAATACTGATGGCCTAGGACGATGCGTGAGCTTATTTCTTACTGCATAAGAAACCGTATGGAATATTTTATTAATGTTGCCTATATGTTGTCTGTGTGATATAAGAGCGCTGCCTACGAACGTAAGTAAAATATCCAAACGTTCGTCAAAGAAGAAAGCTATTTTAAAATTGTAATCCATGGAGTTAGTGACGTACTGACGACCTGAATATTTAACTTTTGAATCCTTGTGGACCCGAAAGGCAAACTGAACGTATAGTAGAGCGAAAATGGTATGTACAATCTCTGTAATTATGGAATAATCAGCCATTGAAACGAGTGGAATAATTTAATTAGCTCGATGGATCCAGAATTCGTGCTTTTAATTTATGTCAGCCAGTTCAGACTGGTGAAATATTCGCTGTGGCTGTGAACACATGTTATCGTATACATTTAATGCAGTCTACATAATGTCGGACTACGGGCTTACGTGGTTTGCTTTCTTCAGTGTTATTCCCTCGCCATGTCAAAATTTATGAGAGTAGCACAAGTCAATAGAATGTTTGGTGCTTTTTCCCATTATACTGCTTCTTTATTAGAGTTTGTAGAAGACGAAAACTACTTTAAAATTGTAATTCATAATCTCCTTGCACAACATCCTGCGATAAAAGTCTCACTATATGAAACAAAGATAATTTTCGAAAAGACCTCCCTTTGACAAACCACGAGAATAGAACCGCGTGGGGATGTAAACTGTTGAAGTGTAAAAGTACAGTTACAACCATGTGTGCCGTTCAGGTAAATTACAATTTTTAGACATAGAAGTTAATAATCTAGGAAAATAAAAGAAGTTCTACGAAATTCTCACAATTGAGATTCGATGAGAATTTTGTAAAAGTATATACTCACACTCACTACAGAGAAACGGAGTCGGGAGTAAATTGAGTTGTGTGATTCATTGGAAAAACGAAAACTGTTAACCATATTACAGACAGGAAAGGAATCTCAGACACTTAACAAGATTTTTGAAGAAAACAGCGAAAGACAATCTATGGAAAGCGTTCACGTCCAAGCAACAACTTCCTCACCTTCTAAAAGACACATAAATTATAAATATGATAACAGAAATGACAGTGGTCGTATGTTAGTAGAATCAACAGAGAAAACAAGTTTGTCATTTACAAGTTTTTACAGAACAAATCAAATTGAAAACAAGCATCGCAAGGATTAATAGAATTAAAAATTAGATTGACTATAAATAGCCAAAGAAAATTAAGCAACTCGTTCAGCAGCTTAGGTAATGAAAGTCATGCACACATAGACGGAAACAGCAAGTCACTGACAATGGTACTTATGCAAAGGCGGAAGATGAGTCACATACGAAAAGAGCACAAGAAAAGGAAATCTAAAACAGAATGAGGTTGCTTCGAAAGAAATGGCGAACGTTTCAAGTAAAGGATAGCTTTATATAATACTCCTAGTTAAACAAACTTATTTACACACATTTTCAAGAGGATGTGCGAAGATACAATGGAAATATGAGAAGCAATCGAAAACAAAAAAAATTCTGAAGGAGAAAAAGCCAAAACTTGCGTTGGGTAGAAACCACATTTCAGGCAGCACAATATCCAACAGCAGAGAGAATATGGTGCAAGAATTTCAGCCTTTTTCTATGTGTTTACATAATCTCGATCTGAATCCCATATAGAAAGTAACCAAATTAATGACAATCCGGAAGAAATGCCAAATAAGGTGCATAAAACAACCAATAATAGTAATAAAGGCGATATGCCAGAAGATAACTGCGTTCCAATAGAAGGAAAATAAATAATACAAAAGGAGCTTGCAAAGTTGCTTACGATGTATCTGCGGAGGAAGACAGTTCCCCAAACTTAGCAACGCCGCTGCTGTAATTATTATACTTCACGACAAAGGAGACAGTCAAAATACAGAGCAATTAGCCGCGTCTCCATAGTAAACAACATATTAGCTCAAATGATCACAAACATCATAGCAAAAAAATTAGATTTTAATCAAGTAAATCAGAAACCTAACTATGGAAATGGATATAGGACTAACAAGTCCTGATCGAAATTAACGGAGCAACGTGTATGAATTACTACTGTGAGATGAATAGATTTTGAGAAATTAGTTGACGGTTTCAAGGGAATCCATACTAGCAGCCTTAGAAAAATAAGACTGTCACTCAAGGTAGCTCTTTAATACTTTCTAAGACATAAGGACAGATGCACTCGAAAATACATTGAAGACTTAATATATGACCATAGCGAAAGTATATGGGAAATGAATGTGTTTGATGAAAACTATGACTCTCAGAGAAATCTAGAACGGCCTTTATTCATAAGGGTAAATTACATGCCTATTGAGAATGATCATTATGGTGATTTACTCAGGTAAATAATTTTGTTAAATCAATATCCAGTGGTCATGGCATATGTTACGCGATCTATGCTGGTGAAGTAGTTGTGGAATGGAACACACGAGCTTTATGCCAACATTTGACCCGCGCGGTCTAGGGCGCTGCAGTCATGGACTGTGCGGCTGGTCCCAGTGGAGGTTCGAGTCCTCCCTCGGGCATGGGTGTGTGTGTGTTTGTCCTTCGGATAATTTAGGTTAAATAATGTGGAAGCTTAGGGTCTGATGACCTTAGCAGTTAAGTCCCATAAGATTTCACACACATTTGAACACTTTTTGACCCCACCACTGCAGCTGAATTAATGAAGCTGAACTCCAAGGATGCTGAACACCCGCAGTGTTTCAGAAACCCGCCAAATTTCTGGATTTCTGGTGTATCTCTGGGAAAAGTGTACCGTGAGTGAACTAATGGAATAGCTGTAGGTAATGGTTGTGAAAACATGGACCGGATAAAAGTATAATATGGCATTACTTGAAGACCAGCCGTCTTTTTGCAGCGAAAAACTTCACTAACCAGATATAAACTGGTAGATAACCCCCGTCATACATAATAATTTGCAGACGACTGGTACTTATCGGGCCGTGTTAACATTAACATCTGTAACATACGGCGCCTAATTCCATGTTAACAACCGCGCATCGAAGGGGAAGACTTGAATTTTCACAACTGTATTGAAAATAGACTGATGCTGGTCGATAACAAATGCTTTCTTCAACGGGGTCTGCTTCATATATTAAGGTGTGGGGCGGGGGGGGGGGGGGGGGGGGGAGGTTCGTGGTGGAGGAGGAATGTTATACGCAGAAACACTTTCCAGGTTTTCACCTCTAGCCAGCCCTGTCTTGTCCCCTGATAGGACTCTTTATGAGTGACATCGATTTCACCTCACTCAGTAGGGTGCGCTGTAGGGTGATGGTACATTTGGGCCAATGACAGACTGGTGTTAGAGAGAAGCACATCTCGTCCTTGACAATTCAAGGCAGACCCATCGCACTCGGGCGCGGCAAACCGACGTTGGCCAGCGGATGGTTGGCTGCCACCTCAGCCTACACCGATAGCACAGTACTTGTGGAGTGCACATGAAGATTTTCTAGGTTAGGCAGTAGTTTGAGGTGCTACAACGAACACTCGCCAGTCCATATGCAGCAAGGGAAGCCAAACGGCGTTCAGAATAAAGACACTTCGACTGTCTTAATTTTATCAGTAAAGTAAGTATTCGCAATAAAATTCCCGAGTTTACTGCCCTCAAGGAAAGTTGTCGTCCTCAGTTTATTCTTGAGACTCAAATTGCTGAAACCTTAACTGGAAAGATCTGAGTCGCGGAACGTACATTGGAAAGACAGATTAGAAGCTATAGGAGGGGGAGTGTTCATTGGAGTTGTCAAAAATATTGTATCTAATAAGGTCGAAGGTGAGTGTGGCAGTGAAGTTATCTGACGCGTATAACAGGTGTAGGTGAAACTAGGTTAATTGTTGGTAATTTTTACCGGCCGCCCTATTCTGCTGTGGCAGTTATAGAGTCATTCAAAGAACATCTACGGTCAATAGCACGTACAGGGTGTTTCAAAAATGAGCGGTATATTTGAAACGGCAATAAAAACTAAACGAGCAGCGATAGAAATACACCGTTTGTTGCAATATGCTTTGGACAACAGTACATTTTCAGGCAGACCAACTTTCGAAATTACAGTAGTTACAATTTTCAACAACACATGGCGCTGCAAGTGATGTGAAAAATATAGAAGACAACGCAGTCTGTAGGTGCGCCATTCTGTACGTCGTCTTTCTGCTGTAAGTGTGTGCTGTTCACAACGTGCAAGTGTGCTGTAGACAACATGGTTTATTCCTTAGAACAGAGGATTTTTCTGGTGTTGGAATTCCACCGCCTAGAACACAGTGTTGTTGCAACAAGATGAAGTTTTCAACGGAGGTTTAATGTAACCAAAGGACCGAAAAGCGATACAATAAAGGATCTGTTTGAAAAATTTCAACGGACTGGGAACGTGACGGATGAACGTGCTGGAAAGGTAGGGCGACCGCGTACGGCAACCACAGAGGGTAACGCGCAGCTAGTGCAGCAGGTGATCCAACAGAGGCCTCGGGTTTCCGTTCGCCGTGTTGCAACTGCGGTCCAAATGACACCAACGTCCACGTATCGTCTCATGCGCCAGAGTTTACGCCTCTATCCATACAAAATTCAAACGCGGCAACCCCTCAGCGCCGCTACTATTGCTGCACGAGAGACATTCGCTAACGATATAGTGCACAGGATTGATGACGGCGATATGCATGTGGGCAGCATTTGGTTTACTGACGAAGCTTATTTTTACCTGGACGGCTTCGTCAATAAACAGAACTGGCGCATATGGGGAACCGAAAAGCCCCATGTTGCAGTCCCATCGTCCCTGCATCCTCAAAAAGTACTGGTCTGGGCCGCCATTTCTTCCAAAGGAATCATTGGCCCATTTTTCAGATCCGAAACGATTACTGCATCACGCTATCTGGACATTATTCGTGAATTTGTGGCGGTACAAACTGCCTTAGACGACACTGCGAACACCTCGTGGTTTATGCAAAATGGTGCCCGGCCACATCGCACGGCCGACGTCTTTAATTTCCTGAATGAATATTTCGATGATCGTGTGATTGCTTTGGGCTATCCGAAACATACAGCAGGCGGCGTGGATTGGCCTTCCTATTCGCCAGACATGAACCCCTGTGACTTCTTTCTGTGGGGACACTTGAAAGACCAGGTGTACCGCCAGAATACAGAAACAATTGAACAGCTGAAGCAGTACATCTCATCTGCATGTGAAGCCATTCCGCCAGACACGTTGTCAAAGGTTTCGGGTAATTTTATTCAGAGACTACGCCATATTATTGCTACGCATGGTGGATATGTGGAAAATATCGTACTATAGAGTTTCCCAGACCGCAGCGCCATCTGTTGTTGAAAATTGTAACTACTGTAATTTCGAAAGTTTGTCTGCCTGAAAATGTACTGTTGTCCCAAGCATATTGCAACAAACGGTGTATTTCTATCGCTGCTCGTTTAGTTTTTATTGCCGTTTCAAATATACCGGTCATTTTTGAAACATCCTGTAAATACCCAGATCATGCAGTACTAGTTGGAAACGACTTTAACCTACCGAGTATATACTGCGATGTCTATGGATTCGTTGCGGAGGTTACAGACAGACAGTCGTGCGAAATACTTTTGAACAAGTTTTCTGAAAGCTGTTTTGAGCAGCTAGCTCAGCAACCCACACGCAATGGAAATATTTTACACTCTGTAGCTACACACAGGCCAGGCCTTATCGACAATGCCAATGTAGAAACGGGGATTAGCAATCATGATGTCATTATTGCCACTATGATTGCAAAAGGTAACAAATCAGTCAAGAAGGCTAGGAAAGTGTTTTTACTAGACAGAGCAGATAAGCAGTTGTTAGCGATGGAAAAAATCCACCATGGCTTAATAACGAAATTCGGAGGATGCTGAGGAAACAGAGAACGTTGAACTCTCGTAAGGTAAATGCACAAATGACGACAAGCGAACGTTAGTACAGATAAGTGCGTATTTGAAAAGACCCATTCGCGAAGCATACAACTACCAGCGTCACGTCTTAGCAAAAGAAGCCGGGAAAATTTTGGCTTACGTAAAATCACTAGGCGAGTCTAAGGCTTCCATTCAGTCCCTCGTTGACTAGTCTGGTGTGGCAGTCGAAGACAACAAAATGAAAACCCCAAGTCTTGAATTTCACATTCAAGAAATCGATCACACGGGAGAATGGTCCAAACATACAGTCATTTAACCTCGGACAGACTTCCGTAAGGACGACGTAGTAATAATCATCCCTGGAGTACAGAAAGGAATAAAAGATTTGAAAGCAAACAAATCACCAGATCCGTATGAAATCCTAGTTCGACTGTATAAAGAATTCTCGACGGCGTTGGCCCCTTACCTGCTACCGTATCTTCCTTCGCCGTCGGCGTTGTCGTTGTTACCGTGAGACACCGTTATACCAAGAGGAAAGGCGCGTCGATCTTAGAGCATGAGATATGATGACCTTAAGCCATTGACAACACACAACGGTCACGGTAGCACCTGATTCCAGAATAGCTGCAGTAGTTAAGATCTACGAACTATCCCCTGTTGACCAGGTTCCCAAAACTTAACTCGTAACGAGATCCCTTCAAAGCAAATTGTCATAACGATCGTCTATAAAGGCTTCGTACAACGAGAAGAAATATTACGGTTGATGGAATAATAACAGATACGACCAAACTGTCTTGTCTCTTTTGCATTATTTAACATAACTTCGTTCACAGTTTCATTTCGCATTCACCACTCATTCACCGAAACCCTTTGATGAACAGTTTTGGTTGCTTAACACCAACAGTCAATGATAATGATACAGCTTTTCTCCTTTTTATAAATTGAAGCCCGCTCTCCGAGATATTATAAAAAAAAAAACCGGTCTCAATACCGCGTCCCTCGTGAGATGCGAATAGACTTATTCCGGAATTGACCGCCCTGTAGATGTACTCAATTTAATGACCACACTTCGCTGTCCGCTATTTCGCGTAACTGTATGTCCATTTGTTAGTCTGATTATACACTATAGCTATTAAAAATTCGCCCCTATATTTTTCACAACGCACAATTAGCACTTCATTACTTGTTTTTTTTTTTTTTCTAAGAGTAAACGGAAAAAAAGACGCCGTATCATCGGCTTAGTCGACATAAAGCAAAACACCATAATATGCCCAATTTCACCTCTTCTTATAGGATCGGCTACCTTACTCATTAATTTACTACATATTATTTCCAATAACACTAAACAGGTATCGCCGTTATATTTTAATTGTATTCAAAAGCATGTTACTACTATTATGACCAACCAAATCGTCACAAATCGCGCGGCGTGCGTTTTTAATGATAACTTTACGCTATTCAATTTCCGTTACAGCTATCTTGACTCTTAATGTTACACCTGGCTTGAACTTATTGCGAATCTCTCGCTCAGTACATAGTCCCAAGCGACTGGAAAAAAGCGCCGGTGACTACAGTATATAACAAGAGTAAAATAACAGACCCGCAGAACTACAGACCAATATCACTAACTTCGGTTTGCTGCAGAATCCTTGAACATATTCTCAGTTCGAATATAATAAACTTCTTTGAGACTGAGAAGCTTACGTCCACGAATCAGCATGGTTTCAGTAGTCATCGCTCTTGCGAAACTCAGCTTGCCCTTTCCTCACATGATATACTGAGAACTATGGATGAAGGGCAACAGGCAGATTCCATATTTCTAGATTTCCGGAAAGCTTTTGAATCGGTGCCCCATTCCAGGCTGTTAACGAAGGTACAGATATATGAGTGGTTC
This sequence comes from Schistocerca serialis cubense, assembly GCF_023864345.2. NCBI lineage: Eukaryota > Metazoa > Arthropoda > Insecta > Orthoptera > Acrididae > Schistocerca > Schistocerca serialis. The sequence continues at coordinate 276,183,960 of NC_064643.1, read as the reverse complement.
GAAGACTTGTTAAGTAGCATAATCCACTATGTTGAGTTTTAGAAGCGTGTCGACGGGAGTGCCCCAGTGAAGTGTAATAGGACCGCTATACACATAAATGTTTTGGCGGACAGGGTGGCCAGCAATCTGCGGTTGCTTCCTGATGATGCCGTGGTGTACGGAAAGGTGTCGAAGTTGAGTGACTGCAGGAAGATACAGGACGACTAAGACAGAATTTCCAGTGATAAATGGCAGCTAGCTCTAAATGTGGAAAAACGTATGTTAATGAGGATGAGTAAGAAGAACAAACTTGTAATATTTGGATACAGTTTTACTAGTGTCCCGCTTGAGACAGTCAAGGCATTTAAGTACTTGGGAATAACGTTGCAAAGCGATATGAGATGAAGCAGAATGTGACAACTGTGATAGGGAAGACGAATGGTCGACTTCGGTTTATTGGGAAAATTTTAGGAAACAGTAGCTCACCTGTAAATCAGACACCACATAGGACGCCTGTACGACTTTTTCGTGAGTACTGCTTGAGTGTTTCGGACACGTACTAGGTCGGATTGAAGGGAGAGCCAATTCTGAGGTGGATTTGCTACCTTTAGGTTTAAACAACACATAAGTGTTATGCAGATGCTTCGGGAACTCAAATGGGAATTCCTGGAGGGAAACACTGTTGAGAAAATTTAGAGAACCGGCATTTGAAGCTGACTCCCGAATGATTCTACCAACGCCGAGATACATTTGGCGAAAGGGCCACGAAGATAAAATACGAGAAATTAGTGCAGTGCCCTGAAATGCTGATGTCATGCCGGCAGCAATGCAGGTGCCCTATAATGTACGAGGTCCTGACGTTACCACTGCTCTCCATCTTGTGCAGTGACTATGTTCTGCTGCGGAACATCCATGCCCAGCCGACTCAAGCACGATTAACGTCCACCGCGGTGAAGAGGAATAACTTCCCTGAGTGGGACGTAGCCCACTGTCCCTGCCAGGAGCCGCCGCGGCAAGCGTAGAAGGAAGGTCTAGGAACTGTGGCATCGAATCCCACTGGGTGGACTTAGAGGTCTCGAATCCACAGCTACAGGTGGCTCTTCCCAGTCGTCTCATCGTCTAGTGTAGACCTGGCTTTTTCCTGGTATACCCAGTCTCCGAATGAATCTGCCTCAAAATTCACAGTATTTATACGGCTTGTAGGCGCATTTCTTGCTGTATCACCCAGCCCCCAGTTACGCAGTTCATAACATGGTCCTTGTCCTGGAGTGGTGACACCGACATGCTGAATGGAGATAGTCGGGTTGTCTAGTCTGAACGTATTCTAATTGGCCCAGTTATCTGGTACGAATTAATTAGACACACTCCAAAATAAAGAATTAGGAGTTCAATGAGTACTAAATGAAACAGAAATCACAATTCGGTTTATTACGCTAAAGTGACTAAAAAATCACCTGACAAACAGTAGATAATCTAAAGTAGAACCGCAGCACATTTGACGTAAGGGTCTGGGGTAAGATTCTAATAACCATGCACAAAAATGAAACAATTACAGTTGCAAAATTGTATCCTGATTGTCGTGATGCTAGTGTAAATGACAAATAATGCAAGAAAAGGGAAAGCGTTGCATCTATGGCTGGAGTTGGAAGCAAATTAGTCATAAACGTCTGAAAGCTAGTCTTCAGTTATTGAAGTTCTTCAAAAATGACTTCACTGTCTCCACAGGTCATCTCCCTTTGGCCGCTCTATCCCACCCTGTCTGTAGGCGAAGGCTGAAGCAGCTGCAGAGGCAGTCATTGGCGGCCCACCAACGACCTGTGCTTGACGCTAATCTGAGTCGGCCCAAAATTTTTCCGAAACCCTTAACTCATCTGCTTGGGGATGGTTCCCGTGTGATGAAGGCAGTGCAGCAGATGGCCTTTGGAGGCCAAGTGAAGAAGAAATCGAAGTGTTGAAAGCTTGATGTCGAATGAATTTTTACCAACTGATCCTTAAAAGGAAAACTCACATTTCTACGTTTTGCTTCCTTTACTTTGCTGGGACTGGTTGGGCTACATTATTTCAAGTGCAAACCAGCAAAACGTTTCCGTAAAAGATGCTGCTTTCCTTTCCTGAGCCTTTCTTCTAGCTGTTTATTAGTAACGCACTTCCTACCACATAGCGCTAAAAAACAGCATCTCATTTTCTCTGTATCTTTCTCTAGCGAATGAAATGGGATCTCAGCAGCAGAGTCGAGTTTCTCTCTTTACCTTCGAGTTCATTTACACTAGCCAAACCCGCCATTGTGTAAACAATTCATTTTTGTGGACCTACCTTTTGGCAGTGTCCATCGCTTACGAAAAGGTCTCAAACTGTGAATTAGAAATTACATTTTCTAGATCTTTGGGTTCCTATACATCGCAAAGAAACACAGATTTCTACATTTAACTCACAATAATGCATTCCTGGACTCTGCTAAAACTAGCATTTGCCTTCATGCAATAAAACAGTTGCTGCTGGAGCACTTAAGCCACAGGAGATTATGTCTATGTTGCCTCGAGGGAACCCAGAGTTGCGGCAACTTAGAAGGGAAGTCTGGTCAAGCAAGTGGCACTGACCTGCCGCCTGTCTGTTGAGTCCCTCTGAGAATTCCTGCGAGAGTGGTCCCCCTAACCAGCTACGGAGCCTCGCTGCTCGCCCCAGTGCTGCTAGCTGGTCCCAATGTACTTGCAGAGCCTGCACACCTACGTACACCAGGAAAACATGAACAAAAATGTAAACTGAAATAATTAATTATCAACAATTACTAGTACTAATATTCATTTCATTTCTAAGTGTTGATTAATTACTCCAATCTAATAGGTCTTTATATTTGATTTTGTATTAGTTACAGGACAGTTTTGGGAAAAAAGGGCGAAGTAACATCAGTAATTCCTGCTGTTTTTAAATGTATGCTGATACAGTGGTGCTCAGTACTTGTTGAAGCAGAAATACATCGAAGAAATTTAGGCCCAGCATGACTTTGGGATTATGTGCTCATTTGAAACACTGTTAGGATTTGGGTACTGCCAATGTAACACATGTTATACTTTACTGTTAAATTTCTGTTTAATTTACCAAGACATCAACATTTGTTCTTCTACTTTGCTGGCATAAATATAACTTTTCATTATCAAACATGAGAGGTCAATTACTGTCTCAGCTTACACTCATTCACTCTTCTTTAACTGTCTTATGTTAACACGCTTTGACATTGAAAGATTTTATAAAAGTATGAAATTACGTTACTTAATGAGTCACATTTCAAAGGCTTGGAAACATTCGTCTGTTCCACCTTTCAAACATCTATTGATTCTCATTGTTATCACAAACAAGTTTTGATACTGATGTCACTCACATACTTAAAAAACATAAAAGATATAGCAACATAACAAAACTCTAAAATTTTTCATCCTCACATAATAAGATCGATAATATACTTTACACAAAGTCAGTGTGTATAGAGCAATATAAAAAAAAATCAAAATTCAGATACATGATTTACATAAAGCAGAATGCATAGAATAAGAAGCTCACATCAAATTTTAACAATTCAGCTTAGCTATCCAATTCATATTTCTATACACAAAATACGCTTGTGTCACTGTGTTTGAAATGAAGTACAAGCTTATAAATAAGATCACTACTGGTGTGTACACTGTGAAACTATTGTATTGTGGGTTTTAACATTTCTGCAAGTAGGTTTGCTGCAAAAGAATGGGATTACATACGACAAAAACTAATAAAATTTTACAATATTGCCATTGATAATCTTCATTTGTAAGACCTACAGTCAGTGTCCTTTCCACAAAAAAAAACTAAAAATTCGCAAACGACAACCCTGAAAGAAAACCACGCAGAAACTGATATCAGTACGAGACATAACGAAGTACTCGCCCAAAAATTACAATGTCACAGACGTGATGCGAGAGGTACATTGTTAATGTCGATGATCATTTTTAATAGAGGTGTGTTTATTTCGTTGTAGCAGATTGGCTCCAACTCAACGACTCAACGAAAGAGAAACTGATTGTAATGCAAGATTGTACCTAGAGTCTTCGTTAGACACAGACATATGGAATTTGAAGTTCAGTTGTTCACAGTGTTGGTGACCTTAATCTATGTAAATTCAAGTCTATGACCAGATAACCACTGTGGACTATAAATTTTTAAGCACAGATTTGGAATAATTTGAAACAGTATCTCTTAAAACTGAGGGGTTGTTGTGCTTCTACGTTCAATATTGTGGGTTATGACCATTGCCAGTGTAAGGAAGTGGTCAGACATCTGCTCTCACTCAACAGCAGTTTATATGTTCATCTGTAATGAAACCAGAATTCCATTTTCCCTTAACCATGGAAACAGTTCAATTCATTCTACATGTAAAGAAAAATTCATAGGTGGCTAATGAGTTGAATCCACAAATGTAGATGGAGTGAGAATTAACAAGAAGTAGTCTCATTAGGTAGTTTTGTAATCTTCAAAGTAGGAGTTGTAGATACATTTAAACTTTGCATGGCAGTAACAGGCTATACATAGTTGGGAAAACAACAATAATCCATTCATTGATCCAAGACTAATCAATTGTAAAATGAATTATATTCATTTTTATGTTCATACCTGTGTGTGATTTAACTACAAATCTTATTTATTTTTGGTTATAATAGTAGGATATTATTGTATACTGTAGCTCACTTCATTCTAAGGAAAAATCTCTGCAAGTCACAAAATCCCCGATTCCACAAGAATTTTGTGATTTATGTGGTTTTTTTGTATAGAATATACAGGATGAAACCTATAAAAGTACCCTACATTCTGTCAACTCGTTCATCTCATTCACCTCAGTCCTAAGAGAAATAAATGAGCAGAGAAATGATCAGTTTTAGGTATAATAGATATTTTATTTTATTTATATTTGCACTTCACTTAATTTTAGATATTTTTATCTTTTTTATTTTTTACTTCATTTATTTACATATTTATGTTAATTTTTTTCATTTATATTTTACTATTTTTCAATATCATTCAATAGTTTCAGGAGGTATGCCTGCCCAGTCTGATATTCCATATATATTTTTCCCTTCAAATAAAGCAAGTAAGATAAAATCTTAATAGAATTAACACTAAAATTTCCATATCATGAAATTTATATTTTTATTTTTAAATTTGGTCATTCCATTGTATCTCAGCTTAGTATCGTATTTAGTATTCACATATTTACAGCCAGTAAGATAATACAAAACATTTAGCATTTAACTAACTAATTTCTTAAACAAATCAGAATTGTTTGTATTATTGGTCTTCTCGAGTAGGGGCTCTATTTATATAGTGAAAGTTTTAGTAAAAAATGTCAGTACAGGCATTGGCCCCATGAAGGAAACTCTAGAGGTATTTTCAACTTCCTTCTCTCTTCTATTTCTCATCTCTTATTCCTCTGGATTTCTTTCGATGTGCAAGCGCAAGTCCACTACCAGTCGATGGTAGTTGCTCTCTTGCATCTGTTACCTGTCATCTTTAATTGAAATGTACAGCTTAGACAGCAGTAACTTTATGTGGTGATGATGATGATTTTCACAATTCCCAGTTTGGATGCATCACCAGTAGCAACTGAAGCCACTTGCATCTGCTTACATAGCAACTAAGAACTACAAAACACATTCTAAAATGTACTACTTTCTTCAGTTTATTTAGGGTACAAATATATTATTTTCTTTGCATTATTGCTTTTTTTAAAGAGATGAATTGTAAGCAACATTTAAATGTGAATGTGAAAACTCAAATTAAGATTAAAGTAGAATATTTTACGCCAAAAACGAAATATATTCCTGTAATGTTTTGAATGGAGATTACTCTATCGTTTTCTGTGAATGAAGTTATCAACTGTTTAGCCATGATGTGCAAACAATACAGACAGACAGTGCACGTGAGATGGAGCAAACTGGAAGTAGCAATCCTTATGTCTAGGCCCAGCATGCAGCACTATATCAGTTGCACACAGTTCCAGAATCGGGCAGTCGAGTCAGTGCTCTCATGCAGGTGAGTCGTATACATTGCAGTACAGCATCTGAGCTCCAGAACAGATCGATTTTTGTTTATGTCAGCCAAACACTAAGATTAAAAAGAATTGCATAACCTTCATGAAAAGGGCTCTCCAGAAATAAAATAATAAATAAAATCGGTTATCATCTTCTAACTGATATTGTAAATTTTTCAGTTTTTATCTCTGCTATCTTGCTTAAAATACTCGGAAAGGAAATGCAAAAATGAAGTTAAAAACTCTATAATTTTTTCTAATTCATTTATTTATATAATAAAAAATTTTGTTAATGTTTTTTGTTGTGCATCATCTATTAAGCTTTTCTTTCCTTACATGATAACATATGCTACAATAATTGCAAAAATTTTATCATTAAAGGTTGCACAAAATTTCATCATCGTTCTTTGTGTGACAGCTAGTTGCACAAAATTTCATCATCGTTTTTTGTGTGACAGCTACATTCTTTCTGTGAGTAATGTTTATGGTATAAACTGGATAATTAGTTATGATATTATATGGATTTATATCGACATCACCTTTCAGTTGTGAAACCCATTTCAAATCTAGAAAAGAACTGTAAGCCTTCAGATACTTATTTGGTGAATCGAATTTCCACATTTATTGTGGAAAATAAACTTCATTTCCTACATACTTCAGATACAGAGTGCATAGCTTAACATGATCAAATAATGATGAATCAAACAACTGATGATTCTTTTCGCATTTGTCTGAAATGTAACGAGAATGAAGTAACACACATCAAATTGTGCTGAGTCATTGAAACTCATAAAATCTATCTAAAAATCTTTCTTCCCATTCAATACAGTAACTTCAACAGTTTGTAGTTCACAAAAATGTATTGGAGTTCTTGGATTTTTCAAAACGCTGTCTAGTGGTTCAAGCTCATAACTAGGTTCATATTTACCTATAGGTACACGAATTCCCGTAGGTTCTTCAACAATTCTATCTTCATTTAGCTGAATGTCTTTTACCACAATTCCAGCATCACTTTAATCAGGCCAGCTAAGAATATCAACACTTCACGACTGTAAAAATTACAGTTACATCACCCTCCCCCATGACCTATTTATAATTTCTGAAAAATTCACCAAGCATTCCAAGTGGATACAGAACCTCATTTTTCTTGCTCTTTATTTTTCCATTGTTAAGTATATGCCCATCCATGTTTATTTTATTAGCAAGAGGTAATGTCAAGTTTAGCAGAACGGATGATGAAATAAAAGGATGTTCAGTACCAGATAAAACATCATTTCCTTTCTTAATGGTTATAAAATCAAATAGCTTTTCCACGTAACTATCAACGAACTTTTTACTGGATTTTCCATCATATGTTGCGTAATCTGATCCACAGTGTTAACAGTACTAAAGCACATGTACAGTTGAGTATGTTTAGCATGAACCAAACCAAGACTTTCACGAACAGCAGGCTGAAAGGCGATGGCCTCCTTCTTCTGGGATCAGTGTGGTGTAATTTTCAATGACTTTTTGGAACCTGGCTCTACAAATAACCAGGTTATTATTGTTTGTCATTCGACAAGCTGTGATGTACCATTAATACCAAGAAACCACAGCTTCATCGTCAGCTCTTCAGACTATATCATGACAATGCCAAACCCCATATAGCCCTTACGAGGCAGGAGAAAATCACGAAAATGTGTTCGAAAACTGTTCCTCATCCTCCCAACAGTCCGGACTTGGTTCCATCTGATTTTTACCTCATTGGTCGTCTGAAGCCCCACCTGTGTGTTAAAGCATTTGATAGTAAGAAAGACCTTATTTCCTGTGTCAAGCGTTTGTGTAAAAGTTAATCCCCAGAATTTTACCAAAGTGCATTTACATCACAGAAAAACGTTGGACCAGATGCATCACAGCTGATGGAGGCTACATCGAGTAGACTGAATTTCATTCTCCTCCTGCAAAAAATAAAAGAAACTGTAGACGACTGGGCAGAACTTTGTGAACACCCTTTGTATATCAACAAAACGAAGTTTATTTGTATATTTTATAAGAGAATTTGAAAATAAAATAAATTGGGGTGCAATATAACAACACAAATTGACTAAAAATTTCGTAAAAGGATTTCAAGATAAATTAGACTGGACATTTATATATATATATATATATATATATATATATATATATATATATATATATACTGGCTTAGTGCTGTGCAATGCTGCTCGCAATGAAGCTGTTGGAAACATTAAGGGGATGTGGACGTGAATGGCCTGTATTTTTATGCTTCACTTTTGGTGTGCATTTCCAGTGACCTGCAATGCAGAGGAACAGCGAAGTGGAAAAAATTCGAAAAACTTAGCAGAGAATTTCAGAACTGTATTGAAAAAATATCGTTTAAACAAATATTATCTGAAGATTTTACTAGAGAATTTCTAGACAAATTGTATTAGCATGAAATATCGAGTGAACAACAATTATCAGACGATTTTATGAGCGATTTCAAGTTCGAATCAACTGAATTACTATATCAGTAATGCATAATTTACCTGAACATTTCATGAAAGAATTTCAAGACAAATTAATCTGGGTGGATACATCAAGTGATCAAGTATTATCTAAAGATTTTAGAATAGAATTAAAGACAAAGTTGATTGGGATACCATTTTGAAATGTCAAATTTTATCAGCAACATGCTTTCAAAAAATATAACGCTTTATGTAATAATGGAACAGCTTGAAAGTAGCGACTGTTCTACGTGTTTAAACGATCAAAATCATCAATTTGTGGAAACAAATGTATTCGTCTATTTCGTAAGGAATGTGCTGATAAACAACTACGAGATCTTTCATAAGGATAGTGGTTAGTAATGTTATTAAAAGAAGGAGACAAATATTTGGCCCCTGGTATTTCATAAACAATATAAATTTCCCAGGTTCCACCTTCCCAGAATACCCCGATGACTTAAAAATGTAAAATATATTAATGATTTCACTAAACTGAAAACATTTTATTACAAGTTTGTTAGATCCTTCAACTATTTTAAGTGTATATAAATGTAGGTACTTCTACTATTGTAATTTGTTAAATTAGTAGTACCAGCACCAGAACAGAAGAGAAAAGCAAACATTTGAATTATATTGTTTATTTGGATACTCCATCAACAGCTGAAAACCACTGAAGTGAGTGATGATGTTTTCAGAGAAAATGTATGTTATTTCAATTAACACTTGACCTAGAGATAAATGGTGGGTTAAAGAGACTTTAAATCATATTAATTGGCATATGTGTAGTATACAAGATACATTTATAGCTATAGGACCAGTATGTATAAATGGAATAAAATGATGTAAAATTGCACAGCAAAGGAGCAAATAAAAAGGTATTAGAATTAGAAGTAACAGAAGCAGCACTTCATTAAAGGCAATAATAGTTTGATATTGAGTTTCTTCATGATAGCAATGATCCTTACATTTTAATTACAAGTAAAAGACGAATACATACAAATGAGATACACGGAAACTGATGTTCAGAAGAACTAGTATGAAAAAGTAGTGTCTGAAGCCAAGCATTTTTTTCAAATGTGAATAATGATCCAGTAGCGGAACATACGAATAAAGGTATGGTACTTGGAGGCTGATTGGAATACGCCAAACAACAGTAATGTTCTTTTTAAAATGGATTTGTCTCTGTTGTTTCCAATGAATATGCAGTGTGTAATGTTTGTGTTATGCAAATTTACTATGTGATATTTTGTAGATCAGATGGTGTGCTTAATCATTTTTACAGTAATCCCAAAAAAATTAAATAACTTAATCTCGAAAACCAGTATGCAATGTCTATAATGAAATCAATCTGTCTGAAATTTACTGAGTCTCATGAGCACCAAGTTCCGGGGCCCTGCGCAATAAACTGATAAAATTCCCTACGAAAATAGACAATGAAATAGATTTTCCTTAGCTCTTGAATCACAATGGATGTGATCTTGTTATTCTGTTCTATCCAAAGTAGGCATTGAAAATATTCAATCTTGGCACAGCGAAGTGGAATGCGAGCTGTAAATTAGCTTTGTAGAAATAATATCAGTAGACTGGCTGAAAAATAAATAACCCTGCAAATGTTCAGTGATAATTTTGGATACTGGCTTAGTGCTGTGCAATGCTGCTCGCAATGAAGCTGTTGGAAACATTAAGGGGATGTGGACGTGAATGGCCTGTATTTTTATGCTTCACTTTTGGTGTGCATTTCCAGTGACCTGCAATGCAGAGGAACTTTCGGTTTTGTACTATCACTGAATGACATTAACTGCAGCTGTACAAAGAAATTTGTTAAATTGTCAGTTACAGTTTAAGAATTTTGACGTTTTGTCTAATAGATGATTTTATAACACTCGTTTCATTTCTGGTACTACTTTCTGGTGCATCATCAGTCTAATGGCATTCATACTGTGTCAGGCTGCTGTCAACATTCAGAGGAACACATTATGCCACTCGTTTTGTAGTTTTTAGTGCACCTGGGGAAACAGAAAAATTTTTATTGTACCGCATAATTATTTTGCTCAGAAATTAAAGCTAAAATTTTATGCAGAATGACAAACATCGAAATTTTCTGCAATGTATTAGGCATAATACAATGAAACTATTCTACTCCTCACATGGGAGAAAGTTGGTGAACACTGCTCAGTCCATAGTGAAGATGTATGTACATAAAGTTCGGAAAATGTAGTTTCGAGAAAATGAGGGAAGACTGTTCATAGTGCTTTTGACTCATCGAATGCCTCTTTCAGAACATTCCAGCAGCATATTCTTGCTGACCAGCTGTTCCTTTATACTGTACACGTTTTCAGTAGTCCTTTCTTTACTCTGAATTCTTCATCGGTGTTCTCCACAGCCTTTCAGCTACAGCTACTCACCGACGATCTATGGCAGTCGGAGGAACTATCATATAATTTCATGGTTAGATGATCAATTTGTCCGCTATTTTTGTCCTGCTAATTGCACCATAATTGAAACAGATGACAGCTTGCATACACCTATTTTGAGTACCGTACATAAAACAAACACTGTTTTTGGTACTTGTTGCCACACACAACTGTTGAAACTATATTCTGTGTGTGGCCATGTAGACATCTGCTAAATAATTTTGTATCTGCAAAGTCCCCCCTGTGTATTGACTTTATTGTTTGTATGACTGTGACAGTGTGACAGTGAACTGAAAGGAGACGTGTCTGGTGTATAGACTTTTGTTCAAAGAGTGTTTAAGAACAAATAAACAATCTGAAGTTGATAATACACACATTTTGGGAAACTGGAGAAATTTGTCTTCCAAAAGGAGATTTTTTTTCTATTTTTCAGTGATTTTCATGTGCAGGTCCCCTTGATACTTTTCTGATTCTAGCACATTAATATTTTTCTGTCTCATTGAAGAATGATTTCTTTAAATAATATCCATTGAACTTAATAAACATGACATGGAAGAGGATGAGGCACTGTTAAGGGGATATGCTAAGACAGAATGCTTCAGTTTGAGATTTGTATTCAAAATAAGGTTTAACCTTCACAAAATCTGATATGGAACATTTTACACTAACTTAAAATCGGTGAACTTCTCAACTGTTCTGCAATTCTCACTTACTGTCATAATTAACAACACTTGGACTGTTACATGACAAAAGGTCTGACATAGTTTGACGAAACAGATTCCAAAACTTAATTTCACTGCATCAGGTTTCCAAAATAAAGAAAATCGTACAAATTAGGTATACCTGATCAACCTATACATTAAATATGATGGAAGATACTTGGCTCCTTCATTCAGAGGACGGTACTGTTAGAATTAGCAAAATCCACATTGTGTTGCTGCATACTTAAAACTAAATATACGAAATTTCATCAGCTTACAAATATGTCCCAGTTGCTTTACCTCTGAATTACAGCAGCATTCATAATTTCATTTTATAAAAACTGTTTTATGCTGCGTCCATAGACCAACAACTAAATTCTCACAGCTTGCCACTAGCTTTAAGTCTTACATCCTACCTACGACAAAGTGCAATGGCAACTGCTACTGGCTCTGAGTTCCCCCACTTACAATCGATTCTGCCACTCAGCCAACATCTTTGGTTTATTTATGTCAAAAATAAAATCTCTTTTACATGTGACAATCGTTTGAGGTCATTTCTCAAGAATTATATCACAAAATCGGGCTCCACATACAAACGGAGCCCTCACACTACTAAAGAAATCTATTTGCAGTTTTAGTTCATGAAATTGTGCGTGTATTAGTTTTGCTACATTCAGATGTTTACGGAGGAATAATGTATCCTTACTATAAACGTTCAAATTTAGCACTATCTCAAGATTATAACGATGCTATTCAATGCTTGTATGGTAAAAATCGATTCTGTGTCACTCAGTACCAACAACACAGCTGTCTAGATAAAAAATATTGCCAGTTGTTTCATTATGTCAAATTAAGAAGTACGATCACTTATAAATTGTGAATGGAATATGACTGCACCCTTCACGCTCGATAGCCACAGGCAAGGTCTCCTCCACGTATTGGATGAGGTCCCTCCAACAGACATACCGAGCACACGTTGTCTTTATTTGCAGCCCGGAATGCTGTCTGCCCAAGGGGCTCAATAACGCCCCTAACATTGCAGCTCCCAATAAGCAGTAAAGCCCCCCTAACCGTGTGCTCGCTCGGACACTGCTGAAGGGTGGCACCTGTCCACTTACAGGGTGACAGGGAGAGGCCAGGCGGCCTCTCTCCACATTGGCCCTCCACATCGAGTGATGTGTACATGTTACTACCCGTCACTCACCCTGCTGTGAGGTCAGATCCACCACATCAGGTGAAATGGGAGGGCCATGGAAGCAGAGCCCATGGGAAAACAAGTCACATCTGAGGTCTCACATGTGACAAGCCAGATTCTCCACTACCGCTGCACCCTAGGCAGCAGCCTGAAGGTGAGCGACTGTAGCCAACTGCACGTTTAGCTGTTCGTGAAAAGGGGCCATCTCCTTCTGTGTCCACACACACCATGCACATGTCCTGTCCAACCTAGCAAGATTAAATGAAGCAGTCAACTATACAAGCAAAAACCCTAGATATGTGACTTGCTACCCTCCCGATGTGTCACCAATGAACGCTGATGTGTTCAAGAGTTACATAGTTAGCTCTTCAGTGAGCAACTATTAAGGACTGAACGAACTTACAGTTGCAAAAACGCGAGATTAACCCTCTTAAACAGAGAAATATGCAGAAAACCTATTAAACATACAGCATGAAAAACGTAGGAAAGGATAAACACTTAATGTGGCACTCTGTAGACGAACTCATATAACAGCTGACAGCTGTGTACATGGAAATAAATTTCTGTATATTGTTATGTTAATCGAATTCCGAGTGATGAACATTCGAAGATACTGTTATCGATGAAAAACGATGAAAAATAAACAAAACGTTATAACACATGAAAAAACAAATTAGTTGCCAAAAATTAAAGATTTAAATTATTTTGCTTCAAACCTATTGTGTAAAGACAAACATTGAAGTATTCGAGAAAAATGTTCTCGGGAAAATATGAAAAATACGAAATCTGGGAATAAAAATCAGGTTGACAGAATTTTGTTCTCAGTCCGTCAGCACAGCCTCGATTTGTTTCATTTTAAAACCTATTACATATATATATATATATATATACACATCGTTCAAACACAGTGAGGTGTTGATAATGGCATCTTGGGTCGCTGTAAAGGCATTCTTGACTAACACCAACTCACTACGTCTAATATGAAAGGTAACTAACGCTCACGACAGTTACAGCATGCATGTAAAGCAAACCTGATGTACGGCCTCATAGTGGTGCTACTAGTACCACACTTACATGAAAGGGCGAAATCATCTTTCAAATGTAGAAACACGCCTACCAACTTTTGTTTACGTCGCACAGCTTCTTCTAGGTGTTACGACCTTCTTCCCGTCACTGTACATATTTTCTGGCGACTCAGTAAACTTATTCCTCTGCAGCTACCGCATAGTCTTTCACCTCCTTTTCTTAAAACTGATATCGATCTAGCGGTCGTCCCATTTTTGGGAATATGCTGGCTCATCTGGCAATTCAGCATTAATACCACCTCTTCCTGGCACTTTCCGTTTCCTAACTGATGTTCACGCAGATGTTACTTCTTCAGACTCTATTTCACATAATCTAATCTCACCAACAGATTCAATTTCAGTTTCTTACACTACAATCCTATTCGATAATTTGCGCACTGTCTTTCTTCAGTACAGTTTATTTGTGGAAATGAGCTTTTGCTGCCCATTGTGATACGCCTTGTGTGCCAGTGTTTGCACTAGGAGCGACTATGGCGTCAGTTGCACCCTGTCCCACATTACTCCTCCCCCCCCCCCCCCCCGCTCAAAGATGTCACTTATATCGCTTATGCCTTATACCGTCCCCGGGCTCTAATAATTCGGAAAATGCTGAGGAAGCAAAGGAGCGCGCAAATGAGCCCGGCAGAGGTTAACAGAGATTCATGCTCCTGTAAAAAAGATCTTCGCGCGAATCATGAAACAGGTACCACTGCCATACCCTAGCAAAAGACCTGACCGGAAACCCACGAAAGTTCAGATCCTAAGTTAAATCGCTAAGCGGGTATAAGGCCCCCATACAGTCACTCGTTGATCAGTCGGGTGTGGCAGTAAAAGATAGCAAAAAGAAATCCAAAGTTTTAAAACTCGCGTGTAACAGATCGTTCACAAAGGAGAATCGTACAAACATACCGTCGTTTGATCATAGCACAGACTGCCGTGTGGACGACATAGTGACATGTATACTTGGCGGTGAGACAAGTGAAAGATGTGAAAAGAAATCAGTCACCCGATCCGGACTGTATCTCAGCTCAGTTTTACGAAGGTTACTTTAAGGCTCTGCCCCACCGCCCCCCTACTTACCTTGCATTTATAGCGAATCTTTTGCCCAACACAAATACCGAGCAACTGTAAAAAAGTGCAGATGACTTCTGTATACAAGAAGGGTAAAAGAACGGACCTTCAAAATTACAGACCAATGTCCTTAGCATCGGTTTCCTGCAGAATTTTTGAAAGTATTCTGAGTTCAAATATAATAAATTTTCTTAAGAGAATTATTATTTATTGTTCCGTCTCAGTTGCACGTTTTTCATTAGAGTACATGTTCCGATCACTCTACATCATTTTCATAACATATCAATGTACTGAAGTAAACAAGACGGGTTGCTGACGCAACTAATTATATCTGAAGATGATGCAGAGTGATCTAAACATGTAATCTAATTAAAACTGTGCTGCTAACAGGGAAGACAAAATATGAATTATCTTCATTACATGAACAGTCGCTCAATTTCTCAAGATGTTTATATCGACTTTAGTGAAATTTTCTTGAGAACGGAAAGCTTTTTTCATGAATCAGCACGGTCTGAGAAAGCTTCACTCGTTCGAAACTCAGTTTTCTCTCTTCTCAGATATTACACTGCGAACTATGCATGAACGGCAAAGAGCAGATACCATATTTCTAGATTTTCGAACAGCATTTGACATGGTGCCACATTGCGGACAATTAACAAAGGTACGAGCATATCGAACAGATAAGGGCGTGGCTCGCAGACTAATGATGTTATAGAACGCAGTACGTTGACCTCGCCTGCGGGTGTTCATCAGAGACAAAGGCCTCGTCAGGAGTGTCCCACTTAAGTGTGATAGCATCAATATGATTTTCTCTATACTTAAATTATTTCGCAGACGGGTCGGGCATCAATCTGCGGTTGTTTGCTGATGATGTTGCACCGTACGGGAAGATGTCATCGTTGAGTGACTCTAAAAGGGTACAATATGACTTAGACAAAATTTCTAGTTGTTGTAATGAATTACAGGTAGCTCCAAGTGTAGAAAAATATAAGTTAATGCAGCTAAGTAGGAAAAACGAGCACGTACTGTTCGAATACAGCATTAGGAGCGTCTTGTTTGACAGAGTCATATCGTTTAAATAAGTGGGCGTGATGTTGCGAAGTGGGATGAATAGGAACGAGTATGTGATGATTGAGGCAGGGAAAGCGAGTAGTGAACTACGGTTTAGTGGGAGAATTTTGGGATACTGTGGCTGATCTGCAAAGGAGACTGCGTGTAGAACACAACACAGATCTATTGTTGAGTATACTCGAGTGTTTGGAATCCGCACCAGGTCAGCTTAAAGGAAGACGAGGAAGAAATGTAAAGGCGGGCTGTTAGATTTTTTACAGCCAGGTTCTAGCATCAAGCAGTTATTACTTCCGTAACTCAAATGGGAATCCCTGAAGGAAAGGCGACGTTATTTTCGAGAATCACTATTGAGAAAATTTAGAGAACTGGCATTTCAAACTGACTGCCGAACTATTCTACTGTCACTGACATATATTTCGCTCAAGGACCACGCAGGTATGAGAAATTACAGCTCATATGAAGGTGTGTAGACAGTCGTTTCTCTCTCATTGCAATTGGGACAGAGTACCTTCTGCCACACACCGTATGGTGGGTTTGAAGCATTTATGTAGGTGTAGATGCATTACGAGTACGGAAGAGTCCCGGCGCACTTTCCTGGGGCAGTCCTGAAGTTACTACTACATCTGTCGAGACGCCGTTTACGGCTCACTGTTTCGTACTTCACACGAACGGGGAACCAACGATGGTTCCGCCTCTTTCGTGCACCCAAGCACTCTGATTCTCGAGACCCAGCCCAACTACTGTGAGGGGGCGGCGACCGCGCTATCAGACCAGAGGACGGACAGTCGCAGGCAGAAGTGCTGCGTCCGGTGGCCCGCCTCCTGCAGAATTAAGCGCAGGAATAGGTGTGGGAAAGGAGGGTGGGGGGTGGGGGAGGGTTATGGGAGAGCGGCCAGGGCACCGGCCTCACCTGTTGGAGGCCGCAAGGCGCCAGGGTCCGCCAGATTAGGCCCGGAATTGGCGGCGGCGCGCTAACAGCGCAATCAGCCGCCGGCATTACGCCTACTCCGCGCAGCGGCCGGCCGCGTTTTAATTGCACTATTCTCTGCGCGCGCCACGGGCCGAACTAATCACGGCTGGAGGAACAGGCCACTTCGGCCGAACTCTAACGTATATCGGCACACGGCGCTTTTTGTGTCTGGCTGCAAATGCGTTTGTTCTGCGAATTACACAAGGAACGTCTAAAAAGGTTTGTAAATGGCTTCATTACACAAAGGAAACAGAAAAAGCATACAAGAAAAATAGTCAAGGCAAATTTATTTTCCCGTCGTGTATTAAAAAGCCTGGCGGAAGCACATATTTACCTCGACTATTTTTTCTTGTACATGACAAATTCAATTTATTTTTGCTGATGTTTCATCATCGATATCCGTAGCTTGCTTATATTTATCGACTAGTCCCAAGATACCCTGAATTCCAAAACGACGCGCCTCATTGATGAATAAATAAACGGTAATTTCAACATCGCCACCAAGCACTGTTTTCTTATCGTCATTCTACACACTGGTAGTTGTAGCACCATTCCATACAGTGGAAAACACTTCCGTGTAATTGAGTTCATTTTAGTAGACTATTTGTTACACACAAAATTTGTAATTAATGTGTAATTATTCTTCGTTTCGTAAGACAGCCTCAAGACGGCGGATATACACAATTAATCGTGCACAGTTGGCAGTAGTGATGCGTAATTCGTCTTCGTTTACATTAATATGATTATGATCAAAAGTCAGCTTACTATGATGGATTCGTTAAATGCAGAAATTTTATCAGATCAACTACTCGGGGGCGAATTCGCTAGTGAAAATGTAGATGACTTTTCCGCTTTGGCAAGTCAGGAAATGTCATCTACTGTGGTCGGAGATATTCCCTAGTCAGTTGTCACGACACCCGGTCGTGTTATGTAGACTTATAAAATTGTAAACTGCAGTACGTATTATGAATTGGAGGTAATAGAGTATGGCTAACGATTTTACTACTATGAAGCAAGAAGACAGTTTGACCAGTCAAGGCGCACAAATTAGTGAACAGATCTAAAACAAAACGAGCAATGAGTCAGAGTCAAGAAACTAATGACAATTTGACTACTCAAATTGGACAAATTGGTGAACAGATCAAAAACTAACTGATTAACTGAAAACCCAGATTGCCCGTTACGTAACTAAAATGTTACGGATCGACTTAGATAGCATAACAACTAATATTTCAGGACTGCTAAAAGCTATTAAGGGCCACCCTGACTGGATAAAAGAATTAACTAAGATCTTTAACACTCTACAATTAGAAAAAATACTTTAAAATCAACACTTCAGCAAGTAGTAACAGAAGTAGAAGCTGTTTCTGCCAAACAAAATAAAAAGGTAGATGAATTTTTAAGAGCTAAGACTGAACAGATAACAGAGAGATTAGAGCTAGAATCAAAGGGGCGAAGCAGCAAACTATTACTGAAGTATACGAGCATACAAAATGATTTAGCACATACACAGGAAACACTAACAGAAGAGTTGCCTCAGTGGAAGGACGGTGTATAATCCTAGTTTAGTACTCAAATTCATAATATAGAAGAAGAATGGAATATTCGCTAATAAACAAGTAGGAAGTGGTATACTCCATGTAGTAAGGACTAGTGATGTCTGTCATAGCCCATTGTCTACTGAAAACATGTATACTGAGGAAGTACACAATAGTAAGCAGTTACTACAAAATCATGCAACTAGGACTATGAGGGTAGAACCCACTCTTCGTTCCGATTTGTCAGACAAGAGTCTAGTAAAACACAGGTAGTTTGTGTTATTGACATCTACAACAAATAATAAGAAATCCAAAAATTGCAATAACAGTTGTGAGGAGGATCATTTATTTCAGCTGCACGTGAAGTTTTGTTGTCACGATATGTAACAATATGTCATGTGATTTGATGTAAGGGTAGAAATATTTATAATGGCTCTGAGCACTTTGGGACTTAACATCGGAGGTCATCAGTCCCCTAGAACTTAGAACTACTTAAACCTAACTAACCTAAGGACATCACACACATCCGTGCCCGAGGCAGGATGTGAACCTGTGACCGTAGCGGTGGCGCTGTTCCGGACTGTAGCTCCTAGAACCTCTCGGCCGCTCCGGCCGGCAATATTTATAATGAGCAGTGACTAAAATTATATGAGTATTTTATTATTTACCTTGTGCATCCATTAGTATCATTAGCTAGGTTGACAATATACTTACCATCACTTCTGAAGCCAACCTCGGAGAAGATTAGTTTGGGTTCCGGAGAAATAAAGGTACACGAGAGGCAACACTGATCCTACGCCTTAGCCTAGAAGATAAGTTGTAAAAAACTACGTTTAAAGGATTTTTGGATGTAGAACTATATTCTCCGATATTTTGAAGGTAGTAATGACAAAGTAAAGGTGCGACAGTCTTCTTAAAACTTGTACAGAATCCAGAGGGATATGAGAGTCGAAGGACATGAAATATATACGATGTTTCAGAAGTGCCGGTTAATATTCAGGGATATGACAGGAATGATTATTCGAAACATAAACGTCAAATAAACATGGCCTCTAAAACGTACATCTTAAGAGCTACTAGCATTTCTTCATCTTCCGTACTGTGAAACAAATGTCTTTTACTGCAAGCTCTTTGCTTTCCATAGTTTGGGAAGTGATAGTGTCGACCAAAACAAGAAAAAGTGTGGAGTAAACGTGTGCTCTAAAATGCATAGCCAAGGGCTATGAGCACTTGTTCATCTTCGCTACTTTGAAACACAACTCTTCTGATGAACCACCGCTCGTATGCAGCGCACAGCTCGTGGTCTTGCGGTAGCGTTCTCGCTTCCAGCACACAAGGTCCCAGGTTCGATTCCCTGCGGGGTCGGGGACTTTTCTCTGCCACGTGACGACTGGATGTTGGGTGTTTTTCATGATCATTGACTCACAAGTCTCCGAAGTGGCGTCAACTAGAAAGGATTTGCAATACGGCGGCCGAACTTCCCCGCATGGGGCCTCCCGGCCAACAATACCTTACGATCATTTCGTTTCAGTGCCTCAAATGCCTATTACTTATATGTTGTTGGACTCTTCAGTCCGAAGATTGGTCTGATTCATCTCTCCAGAGTAGTCTAACCTGTGCAAGCCTCTTCTTCTCAGCGCAACTACCACTACCTACATCCACTCGAACCTGCTTCCTATATACGGACGTACTATATTCTACAATATTTATCCCCCACAACTTCCTTCCATTACCAAACTGACCATAATCAATTACATTCAGTAGCTTTTCATTTACTGTCCGATCATTAATCTTCAGCATTCTTATCTAACACCTTGTCTTAATTGCTTTCACTTCCATACAAGGCTATGCTCCACACCGATACATTCAGAAAAGATTTCCGAACACTTGAACTGACATTACACATTAATAAATACCTCTTTTTCAGAAATGTTTTTCTTGTATTACCAGTCTGCATTCAATAGCCTTCCTATTTCTGCCATCAACAGTTGTTTTGCAAGACCTGTGTACTTTCAGTGTCTTTTTCGCAATAATTCCATTACCACCACCTGATTTCATTCACTTCATTCCATTATCACCATTTTAACTTCATCTTATAATCCCATTTCAAGGTACTATCTATCCGTTCTGCTACTCTCCAAATGTCTGCTTGATATTCTTCCCAGCTTGCTCAATAAACAGATGGAATAACATCGCGAATAGGCTAAAACTGAGTCTCACTGGCATCTCAATCACTGCTTCCATTTCATGTCCTTTGAGGCTCATATATATCTGGTTTCTGCTCAAGTTCTAAGAAAACTTTCGCTCCTATACTTTGTCATTAGTACCTTCAAAACTTCAGAGAATGTAGTTCTATCGCCACAAATCCTTTAAACGAGTTTTATTTTTTCAACCTATCTTCTAGGATAAGGTGTAGGATCAGTATAGTCTCATGTGTTCGTATATTTCTCCGGAACCCAAACTGATCTTCAGTGAGATCGGCTTCTACTTTTACATTCTTCTGCACATATCTCATGTTAATATTTTGCAACCATGTCTTATTAAAAGCATGGTTTGGAAGTTTCCGCACGTGCCATCACCTGTGAATTATTTATGAGTCATTATTAATGAATGTGGAAGAAAGATATTTAGACTCTATACCAATGTGTAGTCTGATTCTCCCAAACGCATGCGATGAGGCTTGCCGTCAATACGTTTGGATGAATCTTCATGTTACCATTAGGACAAGTGGGTCTAGCGCAAGAAACTCGTGTGAGATAGTGAGAAAGAATTATTCAGAAAATTTAATGTCACCAGTTTCTTCAAAACAGTAATTATTAAAAGACTCCTTAGGAGATATCGGTATTTAATACTAACTATACGTAACAGTGCCAAATAACGGTTAAAAAGAAAAATCATTTGAATTAACCATAAGGCTACTGGTATTAGATATCGTAGGTTTTAATATCCTACGGCGAACAAAGACTATGTTTAGATGATGAGGGCTATTTTTCTTTTGCACTTCAGCCGAATGTCAAACCTGCAGTTTTTTTTATGCGAAATTGAGCGAAATCCAGTAAAAGATGGTGGTCCAGGTCGTATATGTTGTTGTGGCCTTCAGTCCAGAGACTGGTTTGATGCAGCTCTCCATGGTACTCTATCCTGTGCAAGCTTCTTCAGTTCCCAGTACCTACTGCAACCTACATCCTTCTGAATCTGTTTAGTGTATTTATCTCTTGGTCTCCCTCTACGATTTTTACCCTCCACGCTGCCCTCCAATACTAAATTGGTGATCCCTTGATGCCTCAGAATATGCCCTACCAATCGATCCCTTCTTCTAGTCAAGTTGTGCCACAAATTCCTCTCCTCTTTAGTTATGTGATCTACCCATCTAATCTTCAGCATTCTTCTGTAGCGTCACATTTCGAGAGTTTCTATTCTTTTCACGTCTGAACTATTTATCGTCCACGTTTCACTTCCATACATGGCTACACACCATACAAAAACTTTCAGAAATGACTTCCTGACACTTAAATCTATACTCGATGTTAACAAGTGTCTCTTCTTCCGGTTGTATATACTGGATGTAATTCTAGTGACGACTTGGGCCATCCTCTGGTCAATCAGTTAGTGAAGGTACTTTTTTATACCTGAACCTGCACTCTAAAAGAAAGCGACGTAATCACTAAGGAGTAATGGAAATTGGTCTGAATTACTGGACATCGACGGCAAACGCAAAATTTTAAACTTTGGTGGTTGATGGGTGAATACGTGATGCTGCAGTGCAGCTTCACCGCTCAGCTGGCATGGATAGTGAACAGGGGCCATTTCGAAATCAAGGCATAAAGACTTAACGAATTTCATTCCATGTGCTGAGATGCCACGCAGACAGGCATATAAAAAAAGATTTGCAGATGTCAGCTTCTGAGACAGGACGTGTAGTTGGGCTCAAAGTAGCCGGTTGAAGTTACCGACGGATCACGCGACATTTGAATATGAGCGATGGCACTATTCTACGATATTCACAGAAGTGGGTGAACCATGGCCCAACGCAGCGTTAAGAACGAAGCAGTAGACTTAGAGAGACGACAGAAACTGAGGGGGCGAGCATCGTCAGAGAGGCACTCATAGGCACAGATGCATCATTATCCGTCGTGTAACTGACGCTTCAGTGACCACAAGGGTCATTAATAGGCGGCCCACAGAAAGGGGCTGAGCTGACGGCATCCCTTACGCATTTCACCTCTGCACACGAACAATCCCGTTTGCAGTGGTGTCGGACACATTCACCCTGGAATCTCGTTGACTGGAGTACCACTGTCGTGACTGACACTTCGAATTAGGCCCCGATGACCAGCAGATACGTGTCTGGAGACGACCCGAACGGCAGTGGGATACCACCATGACTGTGGCCAACCAAATGACCCGACAACCAGGAGCGATGGTCTCGGCTGCCACTCCATTTCATAGCAGGATCCCTTTGGTTGTCATCTACAGTACCGTTACAGCCAAATTTTACGCCCTGTTTTGTTGCCTTCATGGCAAACCATCCTGGTGAGATGACAAGATAATGCCCACTCGCAGACGGCAAGAGTTTTTACCGCTTGTCTTCGTGCTTGCCAAACCCTAACTTGACCAGCAATGTCACCAGATCACTCCCCAACTGAGAGCGTTTGGAGCATTATAGGCGGGAACCTCCAACCATCTCAGGATTCTGACGGTCTAACGCGCCAGTTTGGAAAAATTTGGCATACTTTCCCTCAGTAGAACATACAATAACTCTTTTACTCAACGACAAGCCTAATACCTGCTTCCATAAGGACCAGAGATCGGCCAACGCACAGTTTATTTGTTCAGTTTGTGAATCTCTGCCGGCCGCGGTGGTCTAGCGCTTCTTGGCGCTCAGTCCGGAACCGCGCGACTGCTACGGTCTCAGGTTCCAATCCTGCTTCGGGCATGGATGTGTGTAATGTAGTTAGGTTAGTTAGGTTTAAGTAGTTCTAAGTTCTAGGGTACTGATGACCACAGATGGTAACTCCCATAGTGCTCAGAGCCATTTGAACCATTTTGTGAATATCTTCCTCTTGAATAAATCATCCAATTGTTGTAAAATTGTAGTCATTTGTTTGTCTTTCGTTTACATTATATTTACCGATTTACGTTCCATCTGGATTATTTCTTCTTGGTGCTTGTTTTTTTTTCACGTGAACTCTGTTTGCATGACGGTGTGCTGTGGTACCGGCTAGGGAGGAAAGTGGAAATTATGTAACGGTATGCACACCCGTCTATAGAGATCCTACGTGATTGTTGAACTTCCGAGAACGACAGTGGCGTCAGGAATGTAGTTGATTTACTTTAGCCACCGTTATCTGCCCAGTTGCACTAATTTCAACCACATTAACAGCAAGCTAAAATACAACTAAAACATTAATGATACACGGGAAATTCAGAAAATAACCAAGAAACCTAAAAAAATGTCAATGTAGTGGAAATGGAACGTTTAAGCCCTTTAGCTCTACAGTTTAAGATCGGTTTTAAAAAATAGGGAAAATGTTGATGAATACATTGTAGCTTGAATGAACACAGCATAAATTAAGATGCTGCTTAAGTACGCACGCACATGCACGCCCCCCCGCCCCCCCCCCCCCCACACACACACAAAATGCACAATGATGATGTGAAACACAATCTCAGGTATCTCAGCAAAAAACTACATATGAGCAGAAAGATCAAAGCGCTTGAATCAATGCTTTTCTTAATTCCTCCACTCACCACGAGTTTTAAAAGAATTTTGCAAGTGATAGTATGCTGGAGATTCGAGTAATAAGGAAATATCAGTAGATCATGGGTAATCTTCAAAACAGTGTTTCAAGAATTCTTAATGGCACATAATGTATTCCTTAGTTAATGAAGCATGACTGCTGAGTGGATAACATCTTTTTGGAATTTGCTGAATGCCATTTACCACCCTAAATATCCTAACTGACTATTATTTTGTGGCACAATTTTAGAGCCGAATACCTCCAAGTATACAATTCGTAGGTGTTCGGTCTGGAATATGACCAATTTTTTCAGTGGATATATTATCATTTCTTCTTTTATAATTCAATCATTGCAGTCTTGGGAGGGATCGTTCCAATATGTGGCTTCTTCTTTGTGCAAATTACTACAGACTATGTAAATGACACCCAAACAACAGCACCAAATTCTAATTGAAAATATATGGCATCCGTGACGCCAAGTGTAAGTATTGACGAAATTCAGCGCAGCATATTTGCAGAGCAAATAGAGCAGTTACGGTATTGAATGTTTCGTGTTCTTAGAACACTACAGAATTTAAAGATAGCATTACCTTTTTTTCTTTCACGGTGAGCTGAATGCGGAAGCATCATATTATTTTCTAACATACATTCATGATCCGAATTTCTGACGCACCTACATCTAATATTAACTTAGATACAGTTATACCAATATTTCAGATCGCTGCAAGTTTGAAGGGAATTTTTAATTGTATACAGGCTATAAGTTTCACAGAACTCGAAACAATTGTCTAGGTGCTTGTAATAATATTTACATATCAATGAAGCTAGAAGATATATACACAGTTGTACAAAACCTAAGCAAGTAAGGAACTTCGCTTGACGTATTCCTGAGAAGTAACATGGCTCGATGAAACTTGGAGCGCACATGGAAAGAACTGCTGCAGTATATTACGGAAGGTGAATTAATACGCAATGAGACAACGATTTGAAGTGGAATGATCATGTAAAATTAATTGTTGGTAAGGCGGGTACCAGGTTGAGATTCATTGGGAGAGTGCTTAGAAAATGTAGTCCATCAACAAAGGAGGTGGCTTACAAAACACTCGTTCGACCTATACTTGAGTATTGCTCATCAGAGTGGGATCCGTACCAGATCGGTTTGACGGAGGAGATAGAGAAGATCCAAAGAAGAGCGGCGCGTTTCGTCACAGGGTTATTTGGTAACCATGATAGCGTTACGGAGATGTTTAATAAACTCAAGTGGCAGACTCTGCAAGAGAGGCGCACTGCATCGCGGTGTAGCTTGCTCGCCAGGTTTCGAGAGGGTGCGTTTCTGGATGAGGTATCGAATATATTGCTTCCCCCTACTTATACCTCCCGAGGAGATCACGAATGTAAAATTAGAGAGATTAGAGCGCGCACGGAGGCTTTCAGACAGTCGTTCTTCCCGCGAACCATACGCGACTGGAACAGGAAAGGGAGGTAATGACAGTGGCACGTAAAGTGCCCTCCGCCACACACCGTTGGGTGGCTTGCGGAGTATAAATGTAGAAATGTAGATGTAGAAAATGAAAATACACTTTTCCCTAAAATACAATAAGTAGAGTGAAGTAACAGCGACTCATGACGCTCCCCTGAACAATAAAAAAAGAGGGGACATTGTTCTTAAGAAGGTGTGTGATCAACACGGACTGCAATGCATGTAGTGCAACTCGCTACCATTCTAACCACAAGTTTCGTAAGGAGCTCTTCTGGAAGCTCGTTCGATTTCGCCAGCCACGTGGTTGACAACTGCCAGATGGTCATCCGTACACGTGGACGTGGACGTGCTGCGAAACGTCGCCCCAAAGCGTACCACACACGGTGGATGGGATTTAAATCGGTGCTATGGACAGCCTAGTCCATCATCTCCTTCCAAGAACTTCTCCACCTCTACTTTTCGCTGCCCAGGGTACTATCATAAATCACGTAATTATTGTTTTTGAATAAAAGTGTCATTTCTGTTCGTCTCGTTGCATATTTTTTACAGTTACCTGCTGTACATACCGTAGCAGTTCTTTTTTTTTTGTCAAGTCCAAGTTTCATGATGCTATGTTTCCTGTTATTACCTATACTGCGAAAGTTACTTTCATCCTTATGTCGGATTAAATTCGTGCTCTATTGGATTAACGCGAAGTACTTTGGCTTTTTGCATCCTCACTGCTTAACATTTGGTGTGAAAAAAATCTATGCCTACATATGTTTCACTCATGTATGGACAAAAATAATGTATACCTCATAACTTACGTTGTTTACTGCAAAAATTGTTATGTAGAAATACCACTAACACTCTGACGTAACGATAAATATGATGTGATGACGTACTAAATTCTTGACTATATTAAGTAGAATTATTTCGTAGTAAGATAACGTTAAGCAAAAATATATGAGACACTGTTTTACTTCATTTGTTTGTACAGGAACGATTTGTGTGGTCTGTTATGTCCTTGTTATTACGATAGTCTAGAATATATACGTACATCCTTCCACGTAATGAATAAAGGCAATAAGTGAGAGAAAATTATCGAACTCTGATAATTCAGTACTTGCAATACAGAACGACTTAGGGTAATTACTTTGGTATTAGGAGGGAATAACATTAATATAGAATGTTATGATCATGATGCTTTTGAATCTAATCTAATACTTGCAATACAAAACGAATTAGGATAACTGCTTTTGGTACGAGGAGGTAATGAACGTAAATTAGGAGGTAAGGATCGTGTTGCTAGTGTGTTTCGTTGTTGTAAGGGTGTATTTGTGGACATATACTTGGGGATATGTGAGTCGTTGATGCGTACCAGATCGGAACTACCATTGATTTATCTCTACAGTAGTGAGTTTGTTCTCACAGAGGAATTCATGATTTTGTGAAATTTGTCTGAAACTTGCTGTTGGATGTCAAAACTTGAGGTGACGCTTGGGGATAGTTTTCGTTCAAAAGCTGTACAGTCCAGAATCGGTATGCCAGTAAGCAAAATAGTCTTCAGAATTGAAGCAGTCATCCCACTGATGCACCAGGTTGAAAATACCGCGTTGGTGAAACGCCGTGTCCTGCTGCTGAAGAAGTCCATAACTGTGTGCTGCACGTCTTCTAGCAACCGTGGACCCTTCAGGGTCTTTTTAAGAGGCCGAAGGTGCGATATTCACATGGGGAGAGATCAGGGCTATAGGGCAAGAGCTCACGTGTCTTCCACTTCACTCTCCCAGTTGAGACTGGTATCCCAGATAGATTGGTAGTAATTTAGAATGGCGACCGGCACGGGAATTGGTGAGTCTTTCCACAACGGTGGTTTTTGATAGACATGCACATTCTTCATTCTGTGATAGATGTCTGCCGGTGTTTGTCCTTCGGTAGTCAAGAAAAGAATAAAGACATGAAATGGTAATACCGGTTCTCGCCAGATCACCGAAGTTAAGTGCTGTCGGGGTGGGCTAATATTTGAATGGTTGACCATCCAGTCTGCCGAGTGCTGTTGCTAAGCGGGGTGCACTCAGCCCTTGTGAGGCATACTGAGGAGCTACTTGATTGAGAAGTACCAGCACCGGTCTTGTAAACTGACATACGTCAGGGAGCACGGTGTGCTGACCACATGGCCCTCCATATCCGCATCCAGTGACGCCTGTGGGCTGAGGATGCCACGGCGACCGGTGGGCACCATTGGGTACAAATGGTTCAAATGGCTCTCAGCACTATGCGACTTAACTTCTAAGGTCATCAGTCCCCTAGAACTTAGAACTGCTTAAACCTAACTAACCTAAGGATATCACACACATCAATGCTCGAGGCAGGATTCGAACCTGCAACCGTAGCGGTCGCACGGTTCCAGACTGTAGCGCCTAGAACCGCTCGGCCACCCCGGCCGGCAGGCACCATTGGGCCTTCCAAGGCCTGTTCGGACGGAGTTAAGAGTTTTTACATATCTCTGTACTTGAATAAGCATGCCTGTATTAGTTTCTTTCGCGATTCAATGTATATACCTGTATGTGCATCGGAGATGTACTAATTTGCATACACACTGTGGCAGCGTTCTCAAATGGAAACCTTTTGATATACTTTCATATACAGCGGCACACAGATACTTTGTGTCGTGTCTAGTTCAAGTACTCATTCGGAATTAAAACAAGGTCCCTGGCTTACGAGGTTAATGTTGTTTCCATCTTATTTAATCTCATAAATAAAGTGTCAAATTTCACTTTGAAAGAAAGAAAAATTGAAGCTACGATCATGAAATCCTCTACAGGTTCAAATTTCCTTATGACAAATTAGTCACAACAATGGATGATTTGATGAGGTCTTTGATTGTACAACTTTGCCTTTTGGCTGTTCAGCGAACATTGTACCTCGAAAATATCCTCGCCGTAATTCTGGGAACGACTACAGCGCAACACGTTCTACATCTGAAGAAAGAGAAAGTATATTCATCATTTGGAATTGCAGCTCCTTTTGTTGACTGTGTTTGCAGTTAAAATTGCAGTATGTGAGGTCCACCAGTTATGCAAAACAGCGTTTTTTCTCAGTACTCAAACATGTTTCAGCACCACTGTGCCATCATCAGTGCGTTTCCGTTTCATTTATTTTTTACACTTGTTATGCATGATTTTTCCGGATCACTTGTGTATTATTTACTACAAGTAGCTTGTAATGTTTTCTTGTGGCAAGCCCTTTTATTATCCGCAGCATGGTGAGGTGTTGTTATGCACATGTAAATATAAGACGTATTTTCCACAAATAAGAGCGTATAAACACTTTTCACTTCACCAAAACACAGTGCGATTCAATCTTATTTGTGTAAAATACAACTTATATTTACGTGTGCATCACGACGCCTCACCATGATGCAAAGAAAACAAGACAAGCCACACGAAAACAAGACAAGCTACCTGTAGTAAATGATACACAAGTGATCCGGAAAAATCATGCACACCAGGTGTAAAGAATAAATAAAATAGAAACGCACTGGTGATGGTACAGTGGTGCTGTTTAGATACTGAGGAAAAAATGGTGTTTTGCATAACTGGAGGACCTCACATCCTACAAAGAGAAAGCAGCTCTTGTTCGCGATGCAGGTACGGCTCCTGCGTATGTTTGCAGGTTTTCATTGGCCCCGAAAATAATTTTGTTTAGCTGCGTTTCATTTCTGAGATATCTACACAAGTGGAGTAACAGTGCTCCATTTCTCTCTCTAGAAATAATCTAATATCAGTGCACCACAGTAATTAAAAATAAAAAAAACACCGAGCATCACCTTCCCCGATGAAGTTTGGGTCTTCGCCTGTTTCGGCTGTGGTGAATCCACTGTTTTTACTGCTTGCTTTGCTTCTATGCCTCAGAGTCATAGTGATTCACTCAATACTCGCCGGCTAAGGATGGCAGCTGGATTGAGTTGACACAGCTGAAACATTATCGCTGCTCCTCCTGTAAAGCGAGTTCATTGAATGGGTGTGCACAGTCTCGTGGAGATCTTTAAAATGTTCAAAAGGTAGTGTAAAATGCCGAAAACTAATCGATGATTGAAGTACATTTCTTCGCCATCGGAACAACAGTGGTACGTCGGTGTTCCAGTTTTCGGGCCTCCATATCTCTTGAGTTTCCCAATTCTTCAGAGTAAGATGGCCTGCCATTTTTTCTTCGCCATCCAGACTTGTCTAGTCAGATTGGAAGTGTGCGCGCCACCTGACTACGATGTCCTAAGGTGACGAATTGCTGCTGCACACGTCCACCAACTCAGAATGCTTTCTTGCAGCGGTATTCCTCTTCAAATGCAGAAAACTAATTACCACACGATATTCCAACATTATCAATGAGCTGCTCCATTTTGTTTTTGCTCCTGAAGGTATTTATATGCTGTCGTGGTGCAGGAATTTCCGTGTGTACCAGAACAGCAGACGTACCTACAAAAAAATAAAAAAATTCCTTGCAGCCTTTGGTTCTATATTATAATGACGACAATGAAAATTTCTGCCGGACCAGGACTAGACCCCAGATTTCCTGCTTTCCGACAGCGGCCGTCTTAAATGTTTCGGCTATCGGTGAACAAATCACTGCCACACCCAAATTTCCACATATTGTCGTTCTTGTGTAGCAACTGCATTCGTACGTTCCATATATTTTCGTCTAGGAAGGACATTTGTTGGAAGTTGAGCACCTGGTATTGGCAAATAATGGATGAATGTACAAAGGAACATTGAATCGTTCATCTTCATAACAAAGGGACTGCTAATTTGTCGTTTTATTTTCTGATTGGGTACATCAACATAGTGAAAACGAGTTACAGTAGTTCACAATGAAAACACCTTTTGCATGCTATACATTAATTTTTCATTTAATTATGCATCCAGACGTGTTTCGCCTCTTACTGAAGAACCTTCAGTGCGTGTCGTGAAACATTACATGATTTTTTTGTTTATATATTTAAGAACAGTTCCACTTTTTCGTGTAATGATTGTGGTTGGGTAACGTAACACTTCAGCTGCCATTTCCAGTGTCTATAGTGCTATTCGTTGTTTTTTTACAGTTTCAGCTTTCTCCGTTTTTGCATTCACTTGTTTCTTTGTCTGACTGCATAAGTGATGGTGTAAGTCTGTATGTGCAGGAACATGTGTGTGTGTGTGTGTGTGTGTGTAAATGTTTATACTTCTTACATAGGAGTATAATGGGATTTGTAATAATCTGTTGTGATGTATGTGTATTACACAGGACGTAACGGGTATAAGTGCAAATATTTTTATATGTGGTACCTCAATATGTTCACACATCAATGTGTTGGTCATTTTTTCTCTGTGTCGAACAGTCTTCCCACAAAGACGTCACAAATTTTGCGACCTCATGTTTTCAGCAGAGTCGCGCTGCACCACTAAGTGGGTTACATGTGTTACTACATCCTAAGCCTTTTGCGTCCACGTGTCCACACGTCAAAGTCTAAGCTGTTGCCCAGTGAAAAATAAGCACCAATGCTTTACTTTTGCCACAGATACTAGGAGGTATTAACCAGCGTAGACACATGCTATTCCTAATGTAAATGAAGTAAATATTGATGCAATGTTGTTCAGTATCTCGTTCTCAGTCACGAATAGGAGTACATGCAGTTATACCCATTACACCCCGCATAATCAAAATGGTTCAAATGGCTCTGAGCACTATGGGACTTAACATCTATGGTCATCAGTCCCTAGAACTTAGAACTACTTAAACCTAACTAACCCAAGGACAGCACACAACACCCAATCATCAGGAGGCAGAGAAAATCCCTGACCCCGCCGGGAATCGAACCCGGGAACCCGGGCGTGGGAAGCGAGAACGCTACCGCACGACCACGAGATGCGAACCCCCGCATTATCAATGAGTGTATGCAATGCGTGGTTAGTCACATTTATTTTGTCTTTTACCAAAGTTCCGTACATATGATAATTTACTTGTAAAGTTAGCAGATTTCTTGTAAACATTTTCATAACTTGTTGTCTTTGAAAATAGCTGGTCCTTCACGTCTTTTAAATTTTCTGCAGAAGTTGAGTGACTTGTAAGATATCTTGTGGCTGTGATATGTTCCCTGTACCGAGTGTCGAAAATTAAGGATGTTAGATGACTATGAATTTGGCTTTAGGAAATGTAAAGGCACCAGAGAGCAAGTCCCGACTTGGTGCTTGATAATGGAAATCAAGAACGTAGAAAAATCAAGACATGTTGACAGGATTTGTCACCTGAAAAAAGCGTCCGAAAATGTGAAATGGTGCATGGTGTTCCAAATACTGAGAAGAACAAGGATGAGCTGTAAGGAAAGACAGGTAAAACACAATACGTACAAGAACCAAATCGGAAAAACAACACTGGAGACTAAGAACAAAAAACTCGGATTAAAAAGAGTGTTCGACAGGGATGAATTTTTTCGCCTCTACTGTTCAGTCTATACATCGAAAAAGCAATGGCGGAAGTAAAAGAAACGTTCAACAGCAGCGTTCAAATTCAGGGTGCAAAGATATCAATGATACGATTTTCTGAGGACATTGCAATCCTCAGTGAAAGTGAAGAAGATTTACAGGGCGTCTTGAATGGAATGAACATTCTAATGAGTAGAGAATATCGTCTGATAGTCAACTGGAAAAAAAGAAAACAGAAGTAATCGGAAGTAGCAGAAATGCGAAAAGTAGGAAACTTACCATCAAAACTGGTGATCACGAGGAAGTTAAAAAATTATGTTACCTTGGATTCAAAATAACCCGTAATGGAAGAATCAAGGAGGATGTAAAAGCAGACTATCACAGACAAAGAGGACATTTATTATCACATTAAGTTTCCTTGCATCAAGCATAAGCTTTAGCTTGGAGAATAAATTTCAGAAAATGCACAAATAGAGGACAGTATCGCAGAGAAGCACGGATTGTGACAAAAGAGAAACAGAAGAGAAGTTGGTGCTACAGAACAATGTTGAAAAATTAGGAGGATTTGAAAGTAAGGAATGAGGAGGTTGTCCGCAGAATTGGCGAAAAAAAGGGACATATGGAAAACACTGAAAAGTGGCAACTGTAGAGAGTAAAAACTGAAGAGGAAGTCAGAGATTCGAATACATGCAACAAATAACTGAGGATGTAGCCTGGAGGTGCTACACTGTGATGGAGATCTGAGATCTTAGCGCAGGAGAGGAATAAGTGACAGGCCGCATCACAGCGATCACATGTCTGCTGGGAAAAAAAAAGAATCGACTGCCGAATGTTTTGCCGTTTTCTTCTTCACGACAAGAAATTTGTTATAGTGAAACTAGTGGGCTTTCAAGGCAAAAGAAGACATTTAGAGGGAAATGAGAGAAATAACACAGCTTTATGCAAATTTCGCCGTAAACACGTGGGCTGCTAACGAGAGTGGTGGAAAACCAATCACTAATTTCCCCCCAGTTCCAAGTGCTCCGTTATCGGGTAAGCGTTGCTGCTGAATGGCCAGCTCCGGCCAAGACGGTGGCGGCAGCCAGGGACTTCCTGGTGCCTCGCCCACCCTCAACCCCCAACCCCCACTGTCAACCCCTTCCCCTACCCCTCCCCCGCCACCACCCGGGAGGCTACCACCTCCAAGCCATCTCAGGCCTGGCGATTGCCAATCCCCGAGCCGCCGGAAATTATCCACTTTCCATGCGCCGCGTCCCGCTAAATAACGCCTGCTCCAGATTCGCCGATTAATTTCGCTGGGGCGGCCGAACCGAAATGAAAGCGAGCGCCGCTTCCGCATCGGCCCCTGGGCCGCGACGCCGTCCAGAGCGGGCTCGGCTATGGCGTTTGTACAGGCTCAGGTTACACGAGAGCCCGTAACACGGTGTTGTAACTAACACGACGCTTCCAGTTCATTCACAAAACGGCATATTCGCGATCTACAGATGACCAGCGAATGTGAGTGCCATAAATTCATAGTGATACGTCACTTGGACACAATTTAAGGGGCTATAGATTACTGATTCAGTTTACTAACTCTGATTGCCAACTGTTAAATTATTTACAGCTTCCGTAGTTTTGAGGTACCGAGTTGCTTCAGGGGTCACGAGTTTAGAATCGATCTTCTTATGGGTTTTAAAATTGACTTTTCTTTTTGTATCTTACAGTTTCATTGTACATACAGGTTGTTACAAAAAGGTACGGCCAAACTTTCAGGAAACATTCCTCACACACAAAGAAAGAAAATATGTTATGTGGACATGTGTCCGGAAACGCTTACATTCCATGTTAGAGCTCATTTTATTACTTCTCTTCAAATCACATAAATCATGGATGGAAACACACAGCAACAGAACGTACCAGCGTGACTTCATACACTTTGTTATAGGAAATGTTCAAAATGTCCTCCGTTAGCGAGGATACATGCATCCACCCTCCGTCGCATGGAATCCCTGATGCGCTGATGCAGCCCTGGAGAATGGCGTATTGTATCACAGCCGTCCACAATACGAGCACGAAGAGTCTCTACATTTGGTACCGGGATTGTGTAGACAGGAGCTTTCAAATGCCCCCATAAATGGAAGTCAAGAGGGTTGAGGTCAGGACAGCGTCGAGGCCATGGAATTGATCCGCCTCTACCAATCCATCGGTCACCAAATCTGTTGTTGAGAAGCGTACGAACACTTCGACTGAAATGTGCAAGAGCTCCATCGTGCATGAACCACATGTTGTGTCGTACTTGTAAAGGCACATGTTCTAGCAGCACACGTAGAGTATCCCGTATGAAATCATGGCGGTGAATCGAGGAAGTACAGTACATACTGACGAAACTAAAATGAGCTCTAACATGGAAATTAAGAGTTTCCGGACACATGTCCACATAACATCTTTTCTTTATTTGTGTGTGAGGAATGTTTCCTGCCGGCCGCGGTGGTCTAGCGGTTCTAGGCGCTCAGTCCGGAGCCGTGCGACTGCTACGGTCGCAGGTTCGAATCCTGCCTCGGGCATGGATGTGTGTGATGTCCTTAGGTTAGTTAGGTTTAAGTAGTTCTAAGTTCTAGGAGACTGATGACCACAGATGTTAAGTCCCATAGTGCTCAGAGCGATTTGAACCATTTTTGAATGTTTCCTGAAAGTTTGGCCGTACCTTTTTGTAACACCCTGTATATCAAATGACATCATGAAAATCAATCTTAATATACAAGGTGCTAGGGGTATAAGTGCAAATATTTTCATTGGTGACTAAGGACACTGTACTGAACAAGATTATTTCAGTATTTACTTCATTTGCAGGCTAATAATTATAGCTGTTAGACGTAGTATGTTTTTACGTTGGTCAGTATGTCCAAGAACATGTGGCAAAAGTAAGCACTAATGCTTATTTTCCCCTAGACAGTAGCTCAGGTGCTGAAGCGTGGACGCGTGGATGCGAAACGTTGTATCTATATTGACAGGGGTAGTCCATTCAGGGGGGATATAATGGATTTTGGTCAAAAAAACCGATTTTTCAAAAATATTATTTTCTTGATCTATACAGTGTGTTTGAATTTTATCGTGATAGCAGCTTTATAAATGCCTTTAAATTATTAAACACTGGCGGCCACTCCCACCTCTTCCGACACTTATGAAACTGCTTGCTTCAGCGGAATTTTTGTCAGTGTGAAGGCTATTTTCTTTCGATATCTTTGGCTGACATCTATATCTCTGGGTGATATCTATATCTTTGCTTGAAAACTTTCTTGCATGTGGTTTATTTTCGTTTTGCCAATACTAACACGTATTCGTTGGTGGAAGGCTGAATTCGCAAATCTTTACGTGTAAGTCAAGATTTATGTATAATGGGTGGTGGCAAAACAGTGTTTAGGAAAAGGAGGTTTCATGGAAATCGGTTTACCAACAAAAAAGAAAAAGCAGCTCGAAATGAAAACATAAGCTCTCAGCCTCAGCATCGAAACCTGGGACACGAGAATTGTACAGGTGCGTGAATGATGTTGATATGGATTCCATTGGATTCAGACTTATTGATTAAGAACTTCTCTGCCAGGCGATAAAATTTTCATGTTCATGTGTTAGCTTTAAAAAACGAAATGCCTGATTGTTGTTGAAGAAAGAAGACTGGCAGTAGTTTGTGATTTTAAATCAATTTCTAATATGTGTGGCTACGAATTTTCATTTTCCTCCTCCAAAAGAACTGACACTGGTACCTATGAAAGCAATTTTAGGTTAACATATGTTCTGAGATGCCTTGGACAGGGCAGTGAAGGAGGTAATTTATTGAGTGGTTTTCTCCACCTTGTGCAAGCTTTGAAAAAATAAATAAAGAAATGTCTGATGCTGTATGCGATACTGCCAAAGTTTCTATGAAGAAAGCAGCGGAGGAATTGGTGGAAATAAACCAAAAAGAAATAGATTCGGGTGTAGATATTCATAACAGTGAATCTCCTACAAATGTTGCTGACCTGTGTGTGTCTGTAGATGGGACCTGGATGAAAAGGGATAACACATCTCTGTACAGAGTTACATCTATTATTGGTATTGACTCAGGTAAAGTCTTAGATGTAGAAATTATGTCTAAATACTGCCACCAGTGTGCAACAAGGAAAATGTCCAACAATGAGGACAGTGAGAAACTGTGGCAAGAAAAGCATGCCGCAGTATGCTCTAAAAATTATAGTGGCTCAAGCGGGGCATGGAGGCTGCTGCAGTTGTGAGGATGATCCCTAGATCTGAGGACCAGTATGGTGTTAATGCCTTGGCGATGGGGACTCCTGTTCGTTCAAAGCTGTAACAGATAAAAATCCGTACAATACAACAACAGAAAAGTTGGAATGTGTTGGCCACTTCCAAAAGAGGCCTGGTGGTACGCTTCGTCGCTTGCTGGAGGAGAAGAAAGGTGAAGTACTTGAGGATGGAAAACCACTAGAAGGAAAAGGCAAGCTTACTCTGAAAGAAATTGATTCTCTTCAGTTATTTTATGGGAGATCTATCAGGAGAAACACACATAATGTAGAGGCAATGAGGCGTGCTGTGTGGACCACTTTTTTTCCACAAATTACACAAAGACCAGACACCAGTGCACAATCTGTGACCGATAGACGATTGGTGTAAGTTCAACAACAGAAATAAGACGTATTCACATAAACACTCATTACCAGAACCTATTATGAATGTATTAAGCCCACATTCAGGTTTCTTGCAAACCCTGATGTACTGTCTTCATGGAAAGATACAAAATGCGAATGAAAGCCTCAATAATTTAATTTGGATTAGGTGCAGAGCGGGATGAGGAGTACCAGTATGGAGGATTTCAAAATTGAGGTATGCCTATTATATGTAGAAGTACGCCAAGAAAATCTTTGAACCTAATTTTCTCTGTTTTACATTTTGACATTATTAGAAGCCTTTTCTCAAAACGTATATGCGCTAATGCTATGAAATTTTCAGGGACTGTTCGCAACAAGTTGCTGTATCCCTGGAACTAAAAAATACGAGATCCTGCAATTGCATTCTGAGTTTTAGATGATTGTATGTAGAAAAAAGTTAATTTTGGATGTGCAAACTTAAAAACTCTGTTATTGATACAATTTGTACCATGAATTAATAACTATAGTTCAGTGGTCGTATAACCTTGTCAGGACACTACGATAAAATTTTCAGATTAATTGCATGATTAGAATTTGAGTTGTGACTTCTTATAAAAAAAGACAATAAAACAATTAAAAATTCAAATTTCTGGCAAAATATTCATTCCGCATATTTTATTATATTTTTCCGTTAAACACAGCTCTTTTGCTTTACATATGCAAAATTTTAGATTTGACATTAATAAATATGGTTGTAATGATTTTTTAAATAAATGTTTAGATTTTCCATGAAATCCCCCTTCAAGTGGTGTAGCTACGACCACGCAGGAAACATCATGTAGTAAATTATGTGATGTGTTTGCGGGAAGAATGTCAGGTGCAGAGAAAAAACAACTAACACACTGAAGTGGATACGTTCTGTGTTAAGGTACCAATGACAACAATGTCTGCACTTATATCCGTAACACCTTAAATATTAAGGAAGACAAATTTAATACAATGACTTAGTTTTGGTAGCCATTATTCTTCACGAATGTTGGCTAATTATTTTGATATGTGAAGGAGCTTGTTTCCGATGACTCAGTCGTTAGAAGCAGCTCACAGTGTGAGAATATCGGCCACTAAATCATTTTTAATTTGATCCTTGCGTACGTTGCACTTTCTAGTCAGCATTATAGAATCTGTTGCAGAAAACCTCGGTGAAAATGAAATTGTGATGATAGTCCTGTCCGTTTAGCGACTGAATAATTGTTGTAATCTCAACTGACGTCTGCTACTGTGATCTTAGTAGGATGATTGCTTAGAAGATTTAGTCCACACATACATCAGTACTTCTTTTGCAATGGTCTTAGATACTGAATGTCTTTGTCAACAATTACGTTTCGATGGTATTTTAACGAAAAAGTCAAAATGCTATGGAACATCCCGATAGTGATTATTCTTCACTAAGAGAGTTAAACAAACAGAAAAGTTAATAAAACCCATCTACTGTCTTA
Organism: Schistocerca serialis cubense; assembly: GCF_023864345.2. Lineage (NCBI taxonomy): Eukaryota > Metazoa > Arthropoda > Insecta > Orthoptera > Acrididae > Schistocerca > Schistocerca serialis. The sequence goes on along the minus strand of NC_064643.1, from coordinate 276,145,643 downwards.
ATGTGGTTTTAAATATGCAAAGGGCTTTCTGTAGCGTACGTAATTTCGTATGCGTAGACAAGTTTATCTCATGGTGGAGAAGCAGCTGCCGACTCCGACGGATGCCTGTAAAATTCTTGAGGTGTATGGGAAAGAAGACTTCTATATGTCAGTTCATCAGAGAAACCTAAATACGCGCAGTTACCTTTGAAATGCAACAGACTGTATTATGACTGTTACTAAACTCCACATTAACATCACATATCTCTTGTGAATTTCAAAAAAACACTAATTATACAATATGGCGGCTAACAATGACTGTTTAATTGCACACACTTCCTACACGTCCTCTCGCTATCACGTCTCGTAAGAAAGTCCAGTCACATTCCGATTTTCTTACTTTTCTTCGCTCGCCATGGAGCAACGCTAAGTGAACAAATAAATATTAAGCTCGCGCAGGCGAAACGCCTCACTTCGCGATATATATTAACTTATAACCAAACATCATCACCATCATCAGCCAGTTCAATCATTAAATGATGTGGCCTTTTCGAGTCGTGGATTCAGGTAGGCTTTCAGCAGTCTTCTCCAAGTGGGACGGTCTTGGGCAGCTCTCTGCCAGGTGTTACCAGCGATCTTCCTGATGACTTTGTCCAATCTGTCTGGTGGTCCCCCTCTAGGCCTCCGGCGCCCTCTCGGACTCCATTCCAGTACCAGCCTCGTCCATCTGTTGTCTTTTCTTCTTGCGACGTGGCCAGCCCACTGCCATTTCAAGGAACCTACTGTCTCTTAAGATGTCATTAACCTTCGTCACAGACCGGATGTCATCTGCCCCTTTCCTGTCCTTTCTTGTATAGCCCAGCATTGATCTCTCCATGGCTCTCTGTGCTGTCCCAAGTTTCCCTTTTGTAAATGAGTTCAGTGTCCCTGTCTCGTAACCATACGTCATCACAGGAAGAATGCATTGATCAAATACTGCTTTCTTCAAATTTACTGGCATTTTTGATCTGAATACTTTTGAATTCTTCCCAAATGCTTGCCAGCCAAGCTTGATGCGTCGATAGATTTCTGGCCTTATGTCTCCCTTCATATTTATAATCTGGCCAAGGTAGACATATTCACTGACCTCTTCTAGTAGACTGTCCTTGACTTTCACATCTCCAGCTGGGACCCATTTGTTGGACATTACTTTTGTTTTGGAAAAGTTCATGTTCAAGCCAACCAGCAGACATTCCGATGCCAGATCTGTAACTAAGTTTTTGAGCTCTGCGAAGTCTTTGGCCAGTAAGGCAATATCATCAGCAAATCTCATGTTTGTAAGTCTTCTTCCATTAACTCTAATTTCCTTACCTTCTCAGCTCAGCTTTGACATAGCCATTTCCAGTCCAGCAGAGAACAGTTTTGGGGAGATGGGATCGCCTTGCTTGACACCCCTCATGATGCGGAATTCTTATAACCAATAACAACATGAATATGGTTCACTTGATTAGGTAATCGATCCACGGTGTCTACCGGCTAGCACGGGGCAAGGGATAATATATCTGCTGTTGCTTGAGAACCATCATAGGGATATTATCACGCTAGAAACGCCAAACTGAATTACAAGACATTCTGAATGGCAATTTATGTAACTGTATAAACTTTAAAATGGAACAATGCTTATTGACATAAACAAACTAAAAGTAGGGTAAATTAGAATGTCATTGGCGTTTGTTACAGGAGTCTAGTGCGAGTCGTTTACGAGATACTGTACTGCGAAAAGTTTCTACGCCCACAGCTGTTTGTGCCATTCAACCCGCGTAACGCCCACAGCTGTTCGTGCCATTCAACCCGCGTAACGCCCACAGCTGTTTGTGCTTTTCAACCCGCGTATTGCTACGTACGTGTTGTTATGTTTACTTACAGCGTGCTTGTGTGTTCTTTCATTACATTGCGACTTGCTAGCCAGTTAGTGTGTGACGGTCCAAGCAGGAAGTCGTGAGTGGGATGGGATTTACGAAGTAGTTAGTTCTTCTACGGTGTATGTGGCAAGGTATTCCTGTAGACGTCAACCACCTCGGCAGTTGTTATCAACAGTTACGTGAAAGTAGCAGTGTAACACCTAGACAATGTAACAGAAGGAAACAAGTGACGTCAGAATAAGGGAAAATAATGTTCCTACTGCTGCCGCAGTTGATCCGCACGCTAGCTCTCGCGTAATAGCACGAGGAACTGGCATGACTCCAGGCAAAGTTTCTTACATATTCTCCATAGACATACGTAGGATGCATCCGTGTTACATCTCTCTACATGGGCATTAGGGCAGGATACTCCAGATTTGTATCATGTATCTTGTTTAGTGATGAAACCACATTTACCAATAATTACCAGATAAACCGCCGAAACATGCAGTACTTTTCCGTTGTTGATTCCCACGGGCTTCGTGAAATTGGAACGACAGCGTCCATGGAGTGTAAACGTGTGGTGTGGGACAGTGAACCATCAGCTTATAGGCCCGTTTTTCATAGACGGAAGATTGAACGCGCACAAGCATCGCAGCGTCTAACAGGATGCCAGAAGACGTTCGTCTACAGACTAGGAGGAACCTGTTGTATCAACTTGATGGCTATCTAGCCCATAGTGCACAAAATACTACAGCATGTCTTCACAAACTGTTTCCAAAGCGTTGGACTGGACGCAGCCGACCTGTACCTTGGCCGGCCCGTTCTCCGGATTTGAAGGCTGTAAACGTTTTTCTGACGTAAATCTGTCTACAACGACATACCAACTGTAGCCGATGATATGCAAAAGACGTATTACTGCAACCTGTTTAGACATCTCCGCTGAAATACTAGCATCTGTACAACATATGTGCCATTCTAGACTGGAAGCGGGTATTGTGGCTGAGAGTGGTCATTCTGAACACAACCTGTCATGGTCAATTGTCTCGCGACTGTTCAAAATCCACAAAACTAGTTTATACACTTGTGTTGTTCTTTAATTTGTGCTACCACTGGTATTGTACAAATGTCGACGTGGAAACGTTTGAAAATACGAAATCTCGTAGAAGAAACACGACTGACGTTCTAATTTACCCTACTTTTACTTTGTTAATATCAATAGGCATTGTTCCGTTTAAAAATGTATGTGTTTGCACAAGAAATACGTGTTGTAAGTATTAATACAATCTGTTGATTGGCTGACAATAGGAGCCCCTGATTACCTACCCATTCTGTGAAAACCGCACATCTACACCACATTCCATTTCCACAACATATGCTTTGAAAGTCTTATGTGATTCACCCTGTTTGCCTAATTACAGAACGATGTGTGGATGGTTGAGGAAGGAGGAGGGGGAGGTGTAACACCTCGATGAAAATCACTGAATCATCTGACCCCAGTGATAGTACCATGTGAGGGTCCCTTGTGAAATTTGCGATGGAGTCTTCAACGACAGTGAACAGAGAAGCAATCATCGGTATGGGGAAATGGCGGAGGCGGCAGCCCAGATCTCGGGATCTAAACAAAGCTAAGCACACCTCAACCCCCTATCGTCTGTTCTTGAATTCAACGATTATTCGTCAGCGTCTGTGCGCTTAGCTGGTTCAATTGCTACATGCCTTATCGCTCTTAACAATCTAATTGCAAACATGTGATGTTGCACCAAAGGTTACCACAAAACTCATTTCAGCCTGAAGAAGCATGAAAAACAACAGGAAATAATTACATTACTTCAGATATCAATGTCTAGACTAATTTTCCGGCTCGTTGGGTTAGAGGAACTAGATAGGAACACTCAACAAAACACTCTCTTCAAAGTAGGTTAACCAATTGCTGACAACCACTATGCAAAAGTTCGACATATAAATCCTTGCGATCCAAGAAAAGCGATTTCCCAAAAGAATCTTTTTGATTCAGAAAATTTCAGAATTGATTAACATAGTCTCATGTACTGTTTGTTCATTTCAGCCTGTTCATATTTTGATGTTCTTTAAATACTGTAATAATTATCGGAAGCATATCTTCCCTTAAACTTGTGTAAAGTATTCTCGATGTAGGATTTGTTCTGTGACACAGGTGTAAGGTTTTAAATATAAATTATATACGAAACTGTGCTTTAAAAGGAATTTATTTTTTCAGTTTGTACTACATCAGACGACAATTTTGTAATATGAGGGAGAAATCTGAGGGGAAAACCCCTTTAAAAATTAAAATTTACGTGACACTGAAAGACATGACACTGTAGGCACCGAAAATTTACATATATAAAATTATACGACACAAGGAGAAATAAAAACGATGAGAGACAATTAAACTTCTACGGGTATTTTTATCCTAAAATCACGTGCAACCAATTCCTTAAACCCGTAAACAAACTTAGAACAAGGAAATCAGCAAACTCCATTTTAGGCGACTTTCAGATAGATCACGTTGCTATATCCAATAAAAATATCAGACATGTACTCAATGTACGAACAGAGAAACTTTTTTTTTTTTAATTCTGATGAAAATGTCATGGAAATAAGGATTAGACTTCAACCAAGCAGAGAAAGCAGCAGATGAATAAAACACACAGAACTCAACGAGAATAGGCTTAACTCCCAATAAAGAGAAATCGCAAGTGGTGCATCATTGCCAGTGATCAGGTTCAACGTCGTCTGTGATGAAGCAACAGAAGAAAAATACTAGCACTAAAACTTTCAGTAGCAACAAAGCCCCAGAAAAATGACAGGAATTTTTAAAGGAGATCGATCGTGGCTATACGGCGATAAGTATAGAAACTGATTTAAGGAAACTGAACAAGCCTTTGTCAAGAAAAACACCAGGAACTCTTATAAATTTTTTAGAGGAGACAGTAGGGATATGTTCCAATCTTGGGAGAAAAAGTAGGTCAAAATTTGGAAACAGTGTGCAAAAAGACTCACCCGACCAAATTTTCTTGCATTGCTCCATAGTTCAGGTTTTATGGCTTCGGCACCATGATTCTTGTTACAGGCATTTACATCACTGACGAGTGGTTTTGGAATATCAGCTCCTCCTGAAATTTCCTCCTTATGGAGCTCTGTTCCTGCTGTTTTGGTGCTGACAGCGTTCCCGAATGCGACCTTCAGTTCTGTAGTGACCTTTGCTGTTGTCGTCCTTTTATTTTTCGTCACAGTCCTCTTTAGGGACAGTTTGTCATGACCACTCAACACACACATTCATCAGCTTTGTCATTTAGCGGATGTTCTTGCCCTTTCCTCATATGAATCCTCGATATGATGTTTCTTGGAGCACCAAACTCTTTGGCTCCCTTGGTTACGGAAGCATCCACAATACGAGTACCAATAACTTGCCTCCGTTCGAATTTACTGAGATCCGATATAATGCACTCACTACTACATAGAACACCGTTCTGACCAGAACAGACACCTGTAAGGCATTCAGGACATTGCGCAGGTGCTATTTGTAGTCAAATACAAGATCAAAATCTGCAGGTATTTGTGTAAACGAATGGAACCGGTTTTTAATTATGTTAAGAGCACACATATAAATGACACCAGGTATTACGCTACCGACTCCAACACGACCTCTCCAAATGGAGTTGCTAAGGAAAAGCAACATTGTTTGTTGTGGACAGAACGTGCTTTGTTTCTACCTCAACCAATTTAGGAACATTACAATATAATAACACGCTGCTTCCAGGATTCTGGGAGGCATGCCATCCCGAATCGAGTTCGTCCGGCAGATTAACGATGAATATATGCGTGCAGGACAGCCTGGACGTGGTTTTTAGGTGGTTTCTCACATCTGACTAGGTGAGAAATGGCTCAACAGAGGAAAGGTCATTGAACCTGATGGGATACCAATAAGATTCTACAGAGAGTACACGAAAGACTTACCCTTTTCTAGCAGTAGTGCCTAATAAGTGTTCTGAGGAGAGAAGTGCTCCTGATGATCGAAACAAAGCACGGGTCAGCCGCGCGGGATTAGCCGAGCGGTCTTAGGCGCTGCAGTCATGGACTGTGCTGCTGTTCCCGGCGGAGGTTCGAGTCCTCCCTCGGGCATGGATGTGTGTGTTTGTCCTTACGATAATTTAAGTTAAGTAGTGTGTAAGCTTAGGGACTGATGACCTTAGCAGGTAAGTCCCATAAGATTTCCCACACATTTGAACATTTTGAAGCACGGGTCATTTCCATTTTCAAGAAGGGTCATGGAACATATTCACAAAACTGTAGGTCTCTATCTCTGATGTCAGTCAGCTGTAGAGCATTAGCACACTTTTTATGTTCGAGTATTACGACATTACTGGCGGCTGATCACCTCCTCTGTAGGAACCAAAATGGGTTCGGAAACGATCGTGCGAAACCAGTTCGCTCTCTCTGTCCTCGACACACAGAAACTGCGCCCAGGAATATGCCGAGTTCCTTGACTTCCGGAAGGCATTCGCTACCTAATTTGTGCTTCTGCCTTCCCAAGGGATCACTCGAAATCAACACGAAAATAACTGTCAAATTTTAGTTAAGTAAGTCCTAGTTTCACTCGACTGTAAGCCGCCGGTAAAATAACTAAATTTTGAAAAACTCTCTTTTATTCCTGATGCAAACCACTATCTCTCGAAGAACTAAATGGAGTAATCAATTATTTTAAAAATGACAAATGTCTCAGAGAAGATGGAATCTTAGCAGAAATAAAGAAATTAAATGACAGTAATCCCACATTCGGTTCAAAAATGGCTCTGAGCACTATGAGAATTAACTTCTCAGATCATCAGTCCCCTAGAACTTAGAACTACTTACCTGACTAATCCAAGGACATCACACACATACATGCCCGAGGCAGGATTCGAACCTGCGACCGTAGCGGTTGCGCGGTTCCAGACTGTGGCGCCTAGAACCGCTGCCACCCCGGCCAGCCCCACATTCGGGAAACTGAATACTTCCAGATTTGAAAAGTTCATTAATTCAATCTCTTTACAAACAAGGAGACTGACCTTCCGTCCGAATAATTATAAGGGGATTTGACTGCCCCCTGTTACACACAATATTGTTTCAAAAGCCTTGCTAAATCCACTGGATGAATGGGTAGACCCATTAATGGGAGAGCATGAGGCAGGATTTCGCAAAGGGCGGTCTTACACAGATCAGTTATGGAACCTAAAGACAATTTTGCAGATGAAGAAACATTGTAATAACTTTGTCAGACTGAAAAAGGCTTACTATTCAGTAGATAAGCAAGCATGGATACTTTAGAGGAATTCAAAATCGAAAAGAAAGGACACTAACGGATACAATCTACAAAATTAAATCCATGGGAGAAATTTAAGAACAGTATAAAGTCCACGCCGGGGTTCGCCAAGGAGATGTATTCTCCCGCCTACTATTTAACATAATTCTGCAAAAAAAATTTGAATACGTTGGAAAAGGAAATAAGGGAAATACACGTCGGGATTGAAAAAGAGCAGCGAATCGACTGAAGTGTCTGGCTTTCGCTGACGATCCGGCTATCCTAAAAATAGAGGAACAGTCATACCTGCCTCGGGTATGTTTCACGAAATCTCTCGTTAAAGTGGCTTACAGATCTTTTACGAGATAACTCGATACAAGGAAACGAAGCCTTCAGATAATCTCCCCATTGTAACTCGGAACACGGAAGTGTCAAAAGTAACTTACTTTCAATATGTAGACGACATCAGGCAGCCATCAGGAGTGAACACAATAGCCAACCAACTGCTACCTGGCACACACGGTATCGAGCGGCTCATTACAGAGTAGCAATGTAATTACGATTTATTCGAACTGTCATCGCAGTCACCACTATTTCTGAGAAAACACCTCCACAAAAGTGAAAGCAGCCCTTAATATGTACTCACTAAAGTGTACAACACAAGACTCAAAGCTTTGCTCCAGCCATCAGACGAAACACGTACACTGATTGTAAGTGGTTGCCGTCCTGCCGGAACAGATCAACATAGCGCTGCTATTCCGCTCTTCCATTGAATTTAGTGAATCCATACTCTAAGCAAATTTCGCTAAACTGTTAATTAGTAAAACTAATAATACATCTGAGTATTACTGTTAACCATACAAGTAAGGCTACCGAAAACGATTCCAAGAGAAGAGTGGGTAGTACTGAACAAGAGCTTGATAAGGAAAATTGGAGTTGGTTTTACTGTTGTTAACTGTGCAATACGGATACGAAGCTAAGTCAGGCAAGAAACAAAACGAAATGCATTAACGAGCCGCCGGAGATCGTAGGTCTTTCACACCAAAATATTCAGGAGGCATCCTTGAACAACTTCCGAGATTTTGTCGGTGGAGTTTTCATTCAACGTGTCTACATATCTACACACCTATGTAGACATATTTTTCTGTAATTCTGTGTATATTCCTCTACAATTTGGCAGACTACAATTAGGAATGCACTGTAATTCACATATATACGAGTTTCTGGCATTACGATATCAGCAGAGGTCTATGTATAACAACAGAAAATACTGATAATGAAGCTGTGACTTAGGAATGTTTATTAGGATGATAAAATTGTTATTAAGGCAAGAGAAAAAGTTAATTATTACATTTTTCTACTAAAGAATAGCAGATACAGGAAACTTACTGTTTTCATCCTATTTTGTTTCTTTATTGCTATTTTTATACCTTTACATTAAGTTAGGCCTATCTACGCCGGTCTCTGGCCATAGAGAATACATACAGTAAACAGAAAGACAGAAAAACAAACAAACATGGCGGATAAAAACGGGAGACATAGTAAAATAAATGAAGCTGTTCACAGGTGCACTGTTTGGATAAAAACGTTCATCACTGTAAACAACGGAGAACGCAGAGTTTACACACTCGAACGGAAGAGCACGAATGGAGAAACACTGAAGCACCGACGCGGGGACAAACAGGAGCACTGGCGACGAGCTCCAGCCCATGTAGATGCACCGTTCACACGAAAGAGCCAGGGGCCTGCCTCTGGCAAGAGTTGAGGATAGGAGGGAGAGGGGGATGGGGTTGATGCCAGTGGGTAGAGAAGAAGAGAGCGGGAGGGGAGAGGGTAGGGAGGTGTGGAAGCCTGGGTAGGGGTTGAGAGAGGAAGAGAGGAGGGAGAGAAGGGAAAGAGGGTGCCCTGGCGGAAAAACACAGGGGGAGGAAGGGGAGGATCAAAGTTGGTAGGAGGGGCAGATGGAGGGGATGATGGCATCATTAGGGAGGGGGAGTTGGCGGAAGCCACCTTGGGCAAGGGTATGGAGGGTGGAGAGATGGAGAGTGGGAGGGATGTGGGAATACAGGGGCGGCAGTGGATGGGGGTGGGAAAGGATGGGAGAGACAAGTGGGTGAGTGGGATCAAGTTTGCAGGAGCTGTAAAGGATCTGTATCCATTCAAGGAAAAGGAGGATGTGGGAAAGGAATTAAGTCATAGATGATCTGCATGGGGGGGGGGGGGGGGGGGGAAGCGGATGCTATAAGCGAGGCGGAGCACACAGCATTCCAGGATTTGAAGCGATTTGTAAAAGGTAGGAGGGGCGGCGATCCAGGTGGGATGGGCATAACAGAGGATAGGGAAGATGAGAGATTTATAGGTGTGGAGGACGGTGGAGGGGTCCAGACCCCATGTGCAGCCAGAAAGGAGCCTGAGGAGGCAGAGTCGGGAGTGTGTCTTGGCTTGGATTGTCCAGAGATGGGGGGTCCAGGAGAGGTGACGGTGAAGGGTGACGCCAAGGTACTTGAGGGTGGGGGTGAGGTTGACAGGTCGGCCGTAGATAGGAGACGGAAGGAAGGGGTGGTTTTGCCTGCAATGTTCGCTGGGTCTTGAAAGGATTGACCTTGAGCAGCCACTGGTTACACCAAGTGGTGAACTCGTCAACATGGGATTGGAGAAGGTGACGGGAGCGTTGCAGGGTGGGGGCGAGGGCAAGAAAGGCGGTGTCATCGGCGTACTGGAGAAGGTGCAAGAGAGGTGAAGGCGGTGGCATGTCTGCCGTGTAAAGAAGGTAGAGAAGAGGGGAGAGGACGGAGCCTTAGGGCATACCGGAGGAGGGTTAGAAGGTGTAGGAATCCATGTTATGCCTGGTGACATAGGAAGGACGGTGGGAAAGAAAGGAGGCGATCAGATGGACGTAGTTAATAGGAAGGGCGAAGGTTTGGAGCTTGAAGAGGAGACTGGAATGCCATACACGGTCGTAGGGACGTTCAAGGTCGAGGGAGCGACGGGAGTTGAGTTGCTCAGTGAGGTGGTAATTGAGGTGAAGGTCATCGGCAGAGAAGGACGGCCGATAGCCACATTGGGTAAAGGGAAGGAGGCGGTGCTGGTGGAGATGCTGGTGGATGCGTCGGGTAAGGATGGATTCCAGGACCTTGCTGAAGACCAAGGTAAGGCTGATGGGATGGTAGAAGGCAACAGCGGATGGCGATTTGTCGGGTTTGAGGAACATCAGGATCTGGGAGGTTTTCCACAGGTTTTCCGATGGACAAGACCACTTTATAGAGACTGGCCATACACTGGATGTACCTGCAACACTGCATCACTGCCCTCTGTCAGGCTCTTCAGTGTGATTTTCAGAGTATCCACACAGACTTTTTGTAGGTTGTACAGTACGCAGTTCAGGAGATAAGATGTCATAAATATGGAGCTGCGTGAAAATGAAACTACAGGCCTAAATTCGCTAGAAATAAAGGTGAAATATGTGCACAAATACGTGTGAAACGTATTGCTCATGTGCAAACCCGGAAAAAGACATGGGTAGAAAGCTGATTTTAAACCCCTGGAGTGATATCAGTCAAATTTGGTTCATATATTACTTAAGATGTGGAAATAAATACTGTGGTGGCATGAAACACCAGCCTCGTCTTGGGGTGAGCGTGAAAACGTGGAAAGAGAAGAGCGGTGGAGGAGGCAGAGGGGGAAGAAGCAGATGGATAGAGGGGGAGAAGTAAACGGAGAGAAAGTGTGGGGAGGAAAAGGACAAAAAGAGGGCCAGAAGGAAATGGAGAGACAGTAGGTGGGGTGGAAAGTGGATAGGTAGAGGATGAAGTAGAAGATGGACTTAAGGAGGGTGAAGTAGTAAACGGACAGAGACAGTGGAAAGAAGAGAGGGAATAATAGAGGTTTATAATAAGTACATACTTGTGCAACACCAGTTATTCAGCAAGTTAATAGGCAAAGATAAATACAGACTAAATAATTGTTCGGAATATGGAAGAGTTTTAATCGAACTGTAACATTTCTAAATGGTATTTATTCTGATAAACAGGATAAACGTGCGAGGTGAGTTACTGGCAGATTCGGAACAACACGTGAACTCTCACTCGAAGAGAGCGCGGCACGGGAGTGAAGGCCGTGGAACAGAGCGCCGGCCCCCCGTCGTACTGAATCAGAAGCGGCCGCTATGAATGATGCATCGCGCAGGGGGCGGGCCGAGCCTGATTGTCCATCTTCCGATGCGATCGCCGCCCCCGCCTCCCCGGCGGCGCGCCGTTATTGGCCGAAGCTTGTTAGTCCGGAATTGGATGAGGCTTCCGGCGGCCGGACGAGCGGATTTAACAACATCATTCTATTGACCGACGCACCTGCCTGCGACACACCACTCGTCTATTTGTGACGCGAAAAAGAGAAAGCGAAATACATCTGCACCGAGGAAATTTGCAGTACAGCAGTCCACCTCAATCTCAAGGGGTCCGGTTTAGATAACAGGACATCTGATCAAATATCAGTGGTGTATTAGTTGTAGCGAGCCTTGTCTATCAATACAGAATAACTCGTGAATGACGAAAAGTGGAATAATAGTTGTGTAACAACAAGCGAAAAGATCGTTGCACGGAGAGAATTTACGAAACGCAAGAACGCTTAATATAATTATCAAAAAGTAATAATGACATACGCTTGAGTTGAATTTTTGAAATTCTGAAGGTAGAAGGATAAAATACAATCTAATTCCAAAGAAGTAGGAAAAACCGGTGCACCACGAAAGAATTATCCGAGTGGGACGGAAATTGGTAAATGTGGTGTGCATATACAAACACATGGTTACAGTTTCAGAAAATTTCGTCGATTTATTCTAGAGAAAGAGCTTCACAAATTGAATGTCAATAGTGCGTTGGTACATATCTGCTCCTTATGCAAGACGTTATCCGGCTTGACATTGCTTTAAGAGTTGTTGGAAAGAATCTTGTGACTGATGACCACAGCCTTGAAGTTCCATAGTGCTCCGAGCCATTTCAACCAGAGCCTCCTGAGGGATATCGTGCCATATTCTTTCCAATGGCGCGTTAGATCCCGAGCTGGTAGGAGGGACTTGCCCATAATATACCAGATGTTTTCAGTTGGGGAGAGTTCTGCCGATCTTCCTGTCAAGGGATTTCACAAGTACGAAGGCAAGCAGTAGAAACTCTCGCTTGTGCGGGCAGACATTATCAAGCTCAAATCTAAGGCCAGCATGACTTGCCATGAAGGGCAATAAGACGGGGCGTAGAATATCGTCAACTTGCCGCTGTGATGTAATGGTGCCGCTAATGACAATCAAAGGGACTTTGCTATGAAAAGGAACGGCACTCCAGACCGTCACTGCTTGTTGTCGGGCGAAAGTCAGGTTGGTATCCCACTGCTGTTCGGGACGTCTACAGACACGGCTTCGGCCTGGAATATCATTGGCTGCAGCTTAATTGTCTTCAGTGATGAGTCCTCCTTAGATCTGAGTCCCGATGACCAGCGAACTAAAACAAGGGCAATGGAATGTAGACGAGTGAACTGGAAACCAAAGAAAGTGGCGATGCTGACAAAATTGGATTAGTAGATGACAAACTAAAGGATCGATAGATTTTGCTGTCTGGGCAGCAAAACAACTGGATGAGGTAGGGAAGATATTTGATGAAGACTGGCAGTAGCGAGGAAAGCTTCTCTGAAAATGGAATCTGTTAACATTGAAGAAGCGTTAAGAAGTCTTTTATCAATATATTTACATGTAGTATAGCCTTCTACAGAACTACAAAGTGGAATATCAGTTCATACAAGAATAGAAGCTTTTGAAAAGTGGAGCTACAGAAGAATGTTAAAAATTGGATGAGTAGATTAAATAAATAATGAGGAGCGTCTCAATCACTTGTGAAAAAAAAATTATGACACAACTTGAGTAGAAGAAGGGATCAGTTAAAATAATATATCCGGAAACATGAAAGAACTATTTGGTAATAGAGGGCATTGTAGGAGGTAGGAGTTGTGGGTGACTAAGTCTTGAATACAATAAGGAGATTCAAATGGATGTTGGTTGCAGTAGCTATGGAGAGATGAGTAGGTATGCACAGGATGGACTCGCTTTGAGAGGTGCATCAAACCAGTCATCGGACTGTATACATAGCAACCATGGTGTCTATTACTCTTTAGCAAAACGTGGTTTCAGTTTAATCGTTTGGTAAGTCATCTGCCTACCACACACTCGTTTGCTGCACGGGACGAGAAAATGGAAGCAAAATGCATTTGTCCGGAAGAAACTTGCAATATAAAGTTCGATTCAGTTTGAAGTTTCCTGGTTTCGATAATACCTTATTTGGTTAGATATCCATGTCCATTAGTCGTAGCGAGTCTCGCCTGGCAGTACTAAACGATCGAGAAAGTGTGGAAAACTAATATTATTATAAGAAACAATAAGGGAGATTACGCAGAGCATTTGACGAAGTGTAAGAACCCTTCATAGAATCATGGAGAATCGATGATACTTACTCTCGAATAAAACTTATTCGTTTAGGATTCAACCTAAAGTTGTGGTGGGGGATTAATGAACTAGGCATTTAATGAATTATTTGTTAGTGTTTATGCTCTGACTGATTTTACTGGACCTCTTCTCTCGCAAGGCTCAGAATTTGGGTCACTTTCCTCTAAACGGTCTGATTAAACCAAGTGACGAGCCGTCCAAGACAACGGAGCTGCGTCGTCAGTGAACTAAAGACACATAGGTGGAATGTCATTCTGCTGTTTCCTTGCCACCGTTCTAAACCTAATAAGCAACGTAGCAAGACAGGCAGATACTGTAGCACGAGAAAGAATGTATCAGCAAAGGAAGCAGTGTGGCATTGCAGCACTCGAACACCTTGAGTTTCCCAAATATCTTGATCGCCCAAAAAATAATATTTCTTTAATATAGTATTTTTTCCACTGGTCCACTCTCGCCCACTTTCTGCAGAAATTACCCTTTACTGCCATCTTCAGATCATGCACGAGAAGCAACAGTTTACTCATGAAAAGCACTTAGAAAAACATAGAGTCACATCTTCTGAAATTTAGTGCAATTTTACCGATGAATAAATAAATAAATTAAGAAAAAACAGTTGTGTCAACAACAGACTTGCCTCCCTCAAGACAGATAACTTACATTGTTCCTTGCAATGGTGCTTGTATTTGTTGTTTATACACGTCCCCCTCCCCTCTTTCCCTCCTCCATATGGAACGCAGTCACGTATCTAAGAGAAGTCAAATGAGTTTTCTCACTCAACAAACGGTTACAAATATATTCCTACGAAGTTAGACCTGAGTTTCTTCCTGCGTATACAATGTTGAAATATCTTACGAGAATGAACCTTGCGACGTCGTCAACAACTGCCAGCACTTTGACAGGTAACCACTCCATCACTTTCAAGGCAAAACTACAGCACTTAAGCACTGTGCAAGTGAATTTCTAACCTCGGTTTGCTGATCAAACTAGAAAGGTAGACACACACACAAACACACACACACACACATACACGTGGAAACAGTAGCGCCTCCACAAAATCAAAGATGACCGAAATTATCGATAGTGAAAGTTACTAAACAACGACTGAGGTAGCTTTAACTCGATCCCTCTGTCTTTTGACAAGGGAGAGAGTAGGATTATACGCGGAATTTTCACAACAAGCTCCATCTCTATTTACAAGGTTACTTGCTAATTTAATTTCAACTCCTTCCTTAAAAACGGTATCCCAATAGCAAACCAGCTATTGCAGAATATTGTCTTGGCACCTGTCATTCTATGGAATGTAACAACACGGAGGTTCTGGCATGTGCTTGCAGCTATTGTGATGGTGTTATTAAGGAGCAGTTGAGATTAAATTACCATGTAACGTTGTAACTAGAGGCGGAAGTTTTTTCTTACACTTGCATAGCGCAGGATTGTCACGCGTCAAAATATCTGCATTTGTCACTCAGCTGCATTTCCGTAAGTAATTTGGATGTTTCTACAAAATTTACCCCGCTGTCGCACTTCCCTGAGCCACATTCCTGGACCCAGTTCTTGAGAGACTGACGTTGCTTCGAATGGTGCGAATCAGTTTAAGAAACAAATCCTGCACCAATATGGGACACACTAGGAAAAGAGAAGATGAAAACCAGCAAGACCACCGATGCGACGACTTCAGTGCACTCTTCTTAAGGAATCACATGAAAGATAACCTATAGCCATGGCCGATGTAATAATTTTATAAGTTTAATAATTGCAAGTGCTATACACTTCTCCTTCACTTTCCATTTTTATGGCCTGCCATGGAAGTTATTTCTCGAGGTCTCAACACATATGCCATCATTCTGTGACTGCTCCTATTCGATTTTTCCGCACTTTCCTTTTCTCGCCGTTCTATGGCGACGAACGTCATCTTTTCTTTTTATTTTATCAACGCACTTGAATTTCAGCATATCTCACAGCATATGCTTTTCGCTTTTCTTTTCCGGCTTTTCCACGGTCTCTGTTCAATTCCCAAGACTTCAGTGCACTAGACGTACATTATCCGAAATTTCTTTCTCAAATTTAGGCCTGTGTTTAGAACTGATATGCTTCTTTTGGCGAGAAATGATTTCTTTGCCTTTACTAACATGCTCTCATACTACATTTTCATCTGCCAAGCTTTCTTTGATTCCAAGCCACCAGACATGCGCACCATTCCCTACGTAGGCACAATAATGATGTCGAATTTGTTGCAAATTTCATTTCTGCTGTTTCCTTAATACTTTAACCTTTCTCTGTAGTACTCTGAAGCCATATTCAGCATCTGGTCCTTTAACGTTTCATAGCTTTCCCAGTAAATATAGTCTTGGTTCGAGGATACTTGACTCGTGTCGTCCCGTGATAAAAATGGATTCAAATGGATCTGACCACTATGAGACTTAACATCTATGGTCATCAGTCCCCTAGAACTTAGAACTACTTAAATCTAACTAACCTAAGGACAACACACAACACCCAATCATCACGAGGCAGAGAAAATCCCTGACCCCGCCGGGAATCGAACCCGGGAACCCGGGCGTGGGAAGCGAGAACGCTACCGCACGACCACGAGCTGCGGACTCGTCCCGTGATGCGCAATGAGAGTGGCCCTTTCTCATATGAGAGTGAGTTTCGGTTTCCTGCAGACAGGTCTTCTGCGGTACGGATGACAGGAGGATCGCAGTGTGGAGGAGAAATAAGGCAACCGGAAAGGTACTCCGAAGGTGAGGGGTACGCTAGATAGTACGATTCTTATGATGAAAACGTGTAAATTCTTGCATTATATGGACCGATACAATGTCGCGACCAGCCGCAGATAAATAGCTCAAACAGTGTGACCTAGGATGCATGAAACTGGGTGTTGTTGACCGGGAAGGATAGTCATCGACAAGGACCACGGATGGCATTCTCCAGGGGATCGAGGAAGTAATTCGCAGTAACCGCAGATTTTGCAACGACGAGGACGTACGCAAGGAGCGAATTTCTGTCGTCGAGGAATTGCACGATTCGTATGATGTTCCGATCCTTGCTAAAAGTTTTGGAATGATGAAAAATAGTATCATGTTTCTGTGTCACTTTGAAGTGTAATGGAGCATTCTGTAAAAGTTATTTGGCCTTCCGCAATAAAGTGTAACTTACTTTTTTAAGTCCCTTCGTATACTTCCGCACCGAATTCTGGTCACATTTCTGAAGCATTTTTTTTTTTTTTTTAATTTCGTGTGTTTCATCTTTGACACACATACTGAACAGTATTCCGTTTCTAATCCGAGAACTCTTCTGTCCTTCCATTGCTGTAGTTCCCTCTTGGTTCTTGCGTATGTTGTATATGATCCATTCTTAATTGTAGCACATACTTATTGAAATTTTAGAGGAATCATTCAATACTTCTAGTAAGCAATACGGGCTCAAGTCCCAGCCGTGGCACAAATTTTCGTTTCTTCAGCTTCTGTCATTATCGTAGATAAAGTTGAGACTCAAAAGTCTCAAGGAAAACTGAATTATATCAGACATTTAAAGTAACAAAAAAGCAGTGCAATAAAATACAAAATAAAATATGAGAAACGCTGGGTTTCTGGATGTGTCAACGTGGACTCCGGTGCCTCTCCAGGGACTGATGTATAATTCGCAGCCATATAACACAGCGTAGGACAATCCAGAGACCACAGACGAATGTTACATCTTTCAAATGAGAGCAGATTTTAAACCTGACAGGAATAGCTGCTGTCAGTGAATGGAGGTCCATCCCCATACGTTTCTGAGAGAGTTGCATGCTCTGGTTATTTGGAGTCGAGTGTCTCGTACAATTTATCGCTCTCAGCAGCACATACTGTTGCAGAGCTTCAACTGGCAGAACATCATAGAAACTGGAGGTTAGCTGATTGCAGTCGAATATTGTGGTCTTACGAATTGAGATTTTGCCTCTTTTCAAATTATGGAACTCGTAGAGTGTAGCGAAGGTCCTATGAGACATTTAAGCCTCAGTGTATGGGGGATATAGCTCAAACTATAGTTGTTTTCGCACAATGACTTGTCCCACACATTCACGTTGTCGTGACATGGACCACAGTGTTTATTTCAAGATTATCGGCCACCAGGTGTTCAAAAACGTTCAAATGTATGTGAAATCTTATGCTAAGCTTACACACTACTTAACCTAAATTATCCTAAGGATAAACACACACAACCATGCCCGAGGGAGGACTCGAACCTCCACCGGGATCTGCCGCACAATCTCGGCCACCAGGTATTGCCCTTTCATCTTCGTAATTAGTATGCCGTGGACTCTCGTGTCTTGCAAGATGATGACATCCGTTTTCACAGGGCTGCACGTACACGTTCCTAGCTTGACGAACACTTAAGCCCACTACGTGACCTCGATTGGGACACTAAATCATCCGATATTAGTCCGTTATAAAATGTCTGGGACTACTTGGAACAGCATGTGAAACGTAGCAACCCACAGCCTCATAACTGGTAGCTATGCGATTTTTGGTAATCCATGAGTGGCTTCATCTGGACATGGCATACGTGCAAAAAACTTGTTGACTCTCTTCCTCCAAGAACTGAGGCCATTGTCAAGACTAGAGGCCGTCTTAAACACACTGCGCTACACAATTACAGGATCGCTTTTTGAAACCCCGTAATTGCCCTCCAGTGTGACGTAGGTTTGAAATTTGGCCCAAACACGGGTCTAGCCTTCCTCTGCAGCGGTGCAAATATGTGGTGTCCTGTGACGTCACCCTCGGGCTGAACGAAGTTTCAAACAGCAAGGTGCATACACGTGAGAAGAAAAGGCCATGTGCCGTGTAAGGTGGATTAATAAGGTGGATTTATATTGGCACATCGGCACAAAATTTCACTGCAGTTCTGCCTAGCTCCAATGTTGAAGTTTCACTCGATGGCGAGGTTACAGCAACGCCTCTTACCCACATTTATCCCTTTTTTTGACGCATGTGCGAAGGTGGTTAGAACGGTGACGCTAAGCGTTGAAATCACGCGTTTTTCTTATGTGTCACCAAGGAAAACACATCTCTCAGAATCGACACGAAGAGGCCTCAGAGGGTGGCATAAAGGGTGTCAAAGAAACCACCCCTTCCCCTGAGGCGTTGATTCCAACACATTTTGCAGTCGAAAGCTACGGTTCGTCGTGAAATGAGCGACAGGACAACGTTCTTGTCAATCTTTGAAACTGCTAGCACACCACGGACGCTCCAGCCGAACACGATCGGAAACAACAAAAGGTGCTTCTCTCTGCTGATCCATCATGGACAGGGTACATCAACTGGTTAAGTAATTGTCAATATCAATTAAATTCGTCAAAATCCGTGTAATTGAGATGTTGTTTTATTTTGACTACCAGTTTCGGCATTCCACTATGCCATCTTCAGGCCCCATATGGATCCCTCAAAATAAACCATACTGTCATACAGTGCCATATACGTATTCTTGGATGTCGTGAATTCAGACCGTTTCACAAGTGCTTCATTCGAAGATTTACTACCAAGTCTTCGAATGAGGCACTTGTGGAATGGTTTGAATTCACAATATCCAGGAATAAATGGCACTGTATGACGATATCGTTTAATATTGCATATGGGGCCTGAAGATAGCTTCGTGGAATGCCGAAACCGGTAGTCAAAATAAAATAACAACTCAGTTACTTGTCTGTTGGCGAATTTCGTTGATATCGACAAAGGGTGTTATTAGTTTTCAGCCCAACTGCTTCGCATTTTCCTGTGGCACGATGAGGGAGGAGGGGGGGGGGGGGCGAGTGCGACACTAACACATGCGTGAATAAAACAGCAAAAGGTCCATCTAAGAATATTCCAGTTCGGAAGAACCCTCAGTGGCACCCGCCCTTAGGATTACGTACAGCCGCGCGGGATTAGCCGAGCTGTCCGAGGCGCTGCACTCACGGACTGTCCAGCTGATCCCGGCGGAGGTTCGATTCCTCCCTTGCGCATGGGTGTGTGCGTTTGTCCTTAGGATATTTAGGTTAAGTAGTACGTAAGCTTAGGGACTGATGACCTTAGCAGTAAAGTCCCATAAGATTTCACACACCTTTGAACATTTTGATTACGTACAAATTTCAGAGAATGGTTTTGAATGGTCACTAGTGGCGCCAACTTGTACACGAGATTAAAATTTGTTGTTGTGCTGCACTCAAAACGGGTGCGATCACGTACGTTAGGAAAGCCGCCCCACAGCGTCCTTAGAGGAGAGCTAACACGTGTTGAGGTATCAGCAGTATCAATAGTTGTCAACAACGTCATCCTGTTGATATTCACCCTGCAAACTGTCGTATCACACAGCGAAATGTGTAACCCTGAAAGCTCCAAGGAAAGGCGCGTTTAATTAGGGCTCAAATGGCTCTGAGCACTATGGGACTTAATATCTGAGGTCATCAGTCCCCTCGACTTAGAAACACTTAAACCCAACTAAGGACATCACACACATTGATGCCCATGGAAGGATTCGAACCTGCGACCGTAGCAGCAGCACGGTTGCTGACAGAAGCGCCTAGAACCGCTCGGTCACAACGGCCGGCTTCCATTAGGACCCTTTGCGGGAGCACCTGAAGCCTTTTCATGTCGATTGTGGGCGGCGGTGTATCTGAACTTTTCCTTCTGCGACTAGTTAAAAACCGCCAGATTTCCACGCTTGGTGTCGCGGTTCTGACCTCCTTCTCAGAGGGTTCAAAAGAAGGGGTGAAATTTGCGTAAGGAGGGGTGTGAAGGCCAAGCCATCATGTCACACATGCACACTGGCGTTGGGCAGAATTGTGGAGAAATTTTGTGCCAATGGGTCGTAATTAATCAACCTTACACGTCACATGGACTTCTGAGCCCTGGCCCTTAGTTCGCATGGGTCGACGAAGGTACGTCGAGCCCGATGGTGACGTTACAGGTCTCTACACTCTTGCAGTATTACAGAGGAAGATCGCAGGCACCTTTAAGCGTTGCAACGGGAGACAATTACGGCGTTCCGAAAAAGTAATCATTTACTTGTGTTGCACAATTTAGTTACAGCGTGATTTCTGGGGGTGACCAACTTTTTGTGTGGGGTGCATTTGTTGCAGAAAAACAATATTAAATATTGTAGAATGAAGGCTTTCACGACCGGGTGACATGGCTGTTGATATACTTTTCGGGATGTGAGGTCGTAGTCCAAGAACTTTTCTGCTCCTTACGTTTCGTCCAGGACTACGCTGGACTTCCTCAGAGGCGCTGCTCCGCTGAGTCTTGCCGACTGACTGGTCGGGTGTCTAAGAGCGACTTATATATTGTGAGAAAGGGGGGCGTGGTTCAGGTGACACGTGATGAGCGGTGATAATCCATAGCAAAGATAAGGTTGACTATCGATTACCACCTTGTCAAAGATAAAAATTGTTAGCAATTTTGTAGAGCCACTGTCCATATATCGCTAAGTTTCATAGCCTCCTCTTTCCTATTAAAATTATCGTGATGTTTATAAATTTCGATAGCTTCTCTATATAGCCGTGGATAGTAATTTAACGTTGTAGATAAAACTTCGGTATCCGAAAACTTCACTTGGTGGTTGCCTGGTTGAAGAGCATCTTCCGCTACAGCTGACTTTTCTATTTCTCCAAGTCGACAAAGACTTTTATGCTCTTTCAGTCGCGTGTTTACGCTTCTTTTCGTTGTACCAATGTAAACTTTACCACAGGTACATGGAGAGAACTACTGTATTTTTCCGTCGTTGTGGTTCATTCTTATCTTTTGGGTTTCTGTTCCTTGGACGCAAAATTCTATTTATCTCTTTTCTTATTAAATATTTACCATCAGAATCTGAAGCAGCTAGTAAATGGACACAGTTCAGTGCTTCAGCAATCACTTCCGGTATTTCCTACACAGGCCAGCCGCTGTGACAGAGCGGTTGTAGGCGCTTCAGTCCGGAACCGCCGTGCTGCTACAGTCGCAGGTTCGAATCCTGCCCCGGGAGTGGACGCGTGTGATGTCCTTGGTTAGTTAGGTTTAAGTAGTTCTAAGTCTAGGGGACTGATGACCTCAGATTAAGTCCCATAGTGCTCAGAGCCATCTGAACCATTTTTTCCTACACATACGACAGCAGCGTATAAAAAGTTAGAAAATATGTTGCTATATTGCTTCAGTCGTGTTCTTGTGCGATTTCGCTGTCCCTTCTGTGTCCATTAGAGATAATGAAATGTAAGGTGCTGAATGTCACAAATATTTGATGAGAGGAAATGCAGACTTACTCTCCGACCGAGGTTTCTTGGTTATACACACTAAAATAGTAAATTATACTGGTCATAAGTATTCGAGGCGTGCAACATGAATAACTGGAGGAATGAAGTTGCAAATATAAAGACCTCGAACGATCTCTGGGTGCAGGTGGAATCTGAGAATTAGGGGACGAATAGGCCGGGAACCGTGTTTGCAAATATCACTGGCGAACCCAGCTGAATTATTTGGTGCTGAACAACGGACAGGGAAAAGCACTCGTGGTCGCTCTTCACTGATTCAGGACACCCGTGGCACGACAGTCTATGAGCTGCGAGTCGACAGGCGTCCCGCGCAGTAGCAGAAACTCAGCGCGTTTGAAACTGCACTCTACACATTAGGGGGAGCCGTGCGCGCTCAGCGGCCAAAGTTCCGACAATCCGTAACTAGGCGTAGTCCGGCAACTATGTGACCATTTAACGCAGAGACATGTTAGTCGACCAAGCGCAATTGTGGGTATATTCTGGATACATGTGAA
Organism: Schistocerca serialis cubense; assembly: GCF_023864345.2. Taxonomy (NCBI): domain Eukaryota; kingdom Metazoa; phylum Arthropoda; class Insecta; order Orthoptera; family Acrididae; genus Schistocerca; species Schistocerca serialis. The sequence goes on along the minus strand of NC_064643.1, from coordinate 276,123,235 downwards.
AACATACTGAAACGTGGCACATGAATAACATCCGTCATCCGAATGCTGTGAGTTTGTTTACAACGATATCCTCTCGTGCAGCCCTTAAAAATAAATTAAAGATGCTAGGTACAGGAAACCTGTTCTTTGGGTCTTGCACGTTGGCTAAGGCGCGTGCCACCAGCGTCTAGCGGTACAGCTAGCAGGTCAAAGACACAGCTTAGTGGTGGACGAGAGCACTCAGAATACCAGATGGGCAGCCGAGAACAGCGAGGAATTTTCAAAAGGTGGAGCCCCACCGTCATGATTTACCACCCTGAGCTGCTGATAAAATTTGTTTATTGAACAAGCAGTTTGGGTCCACAGATCATCTTCATGTTTATAAAAGCCTTTATATATCATACTATGCGATATAAAATCAATTGCGTCACATAACAACATCCATTAATTCATAAGATTTATTGGAGGGCATCCACAGCCAAAGTTGTGCATGGTGAATAAAAACCGCTGCAGATGTTGTGAATTCTTTATTAGAGGCACAACCGGTTTCGTAATTTTAAATTACATCAGCAGGTGTAAATCAGAATGAATCGATGAAAGAGATCGTAAAGGCTACATCTAATTGATAAAAATTGTTCAGAGGACTGAATACTTACAATAAGCGGTCAAGCCACTTTAACAGTTCAATCCCAGCTCTGTCTGTAAAATTTTTGGTGGAGTTCGCAAAAAGCGATAGTCATAGATTAAAACGCAGCAATGGAAATGGAACGTATGAAGAAATGGGACGGGAGATAACATTATAAAAAGAACCATAAGAAGGCGGAGGGGGGAAAAAGACAGTGTAGAGTGAACAATACCTCAGCTGGAACCGCGCCTGAATGGAACGCTACGCTACGACTGCCATACACGCACTGACAGGAAATCGAAACAGAGTCACCGGGCACTGGTGTGTGTGTGTGTGTGTGTGCGAGAGGGGGGGGGGGGGGGGGAGTCACATGCGCTGAAGCATAAATAATATCTGCTAAACTTCAAGGAAATGGTTGGGAACTGGACGTACAAGTCGTCCCTTTTCTCACATAGTAATACAAAGTACATCATCGGTCATAAAATGTGCCACACAGCGCACTCTTTCTGGATGTAACAAATGTCATCATTAACGGTACGAACAGAGGCATGGATTTTATTATCTCACGCCATTGATTTTATATAGGCTAGTATGATGCTGTAAATGTTTTATTAACCTTATGACGGTCCGTGGAGAGAAACTGATTGTTGAAGAAAGAAATTTTATCGCTAGGTCTTGGCGGTAAATCATGACTTTAAAAAGACAATGGAAAGTTAACTGTCTTCTCGGGAGGCAAATACGTCTTGCCAAATCATGAAGCAGTAATAATTAGGGTGATACAGTAATATGAAAAAATTGTCGTTTAAAAGAGAGAAATAGTAGACTAACATTGAGACACGAATGGTGCAAGTAAGTAGAAATTTCATATAAGCAAATTCTAAAAGCTAACAGCAAAAACCGGCAGCGTGAGTGGACGGTCATATAAAGCAAATTGGAATGACTGCCCAACACATCAGATGTTCCTACATAGGCTTGTCCTGCGCACCGATTATAGTTAAAAACCTAATAGTAGCGAATGATGAGGCACTTCGAGATGGGCAGAGACATTACCGAACATTTAAGTAGCAGAAATCTCCGGCCAGAAAAATGAGAGCTGCTGAGAGAGCACGTAATGTGCGGCACAATTTAAAAATAAATTATTCTAGCGATGCAGCTACTCAGATGGATGAAAATCATTCACGACCGAGCCGTAAAAAAGTTGTGTAATTTAATAACACTTACCAGATATGGAAATATGTATGGCACGGTGAAAGAGGGTACAGTAAGGTGCCAAAATTCAGTACAGTAAGCAGTGTAGTACCACAATGCACTATACCTGTGCATCCAAGTACTGGTAAAGGAGCAGCATCACCCATAAACACAAATACCAGTTTAACTGAAGAGATGTCGGCGCACCTTAAAGTCGTGAGTCACCACAATCAGAAGAAAGGCAAACATTGAGACGGGATACATACCGATATAGAACTTGAAGATTAAAACGAACACTGAAAGACTGGAGGAGAGAAACATTTTTTTTTTCCTTTGAGTCATCAGTCTTTTGACTGCTTTGATGTGGCCCGTCAAGAATTCCTCTCTTGTATCAACCTCTTCATCGCAGAGTAGCACTTCCAACAAACGTCCTCAGTTATTTTCTGGATGTATTCCGACCTCTAGTTTCTTCTACAGTTTTTAGCCTGCACAGATTTCTCTATTTCCATGGAAGTTATTTCTTCATGTCCTAACATACGTCCTATCATTCTGTTCCTTCTTCTTCTCAGTAATTCCCATGTACTTCTTTCCTCAACGATTCTCCGGAGAACTTCCTCGTTCCTTACTTTATCAGACCCCTACATTTCAACATTCTTGTACAGCATCACACCTAAAATGCTTCGATTTTCTTCTGTTCCAATTTTTTAACAGGTCGTGTTTCACTGTAGTCCAAACGTGCATTCTCAGAAATCCGTTTTTCAAAATAAGGCCTATGTTTGTTATTAGTAGACTTCTCTTGACCAGGAATGTCCTTTTTACTAGTACTAGGATGCTTTTTTTATCCTCCTTGCTCTCTCCATCATGGGTTACTTTGCTTCCAACGTAGCAGAATTCCTTAACACCGTCAATTTCGTGATCCCTAATTCTAGTGCTAAGTTTCTCGTTGTTATTATTTCTGGTACTTCCAGATAGTGTTGACTCGGAATCCATATTCTGAATCCATATTCAATTCAACAGATCCTGTAATTCGATCTCCGTTGTTCCATTTGGGCAGGAGACATGGGATTGTAAGTAATTGTCAATGTCAATAAAATTCACCGACAGCCGTATACTTATTTTGAAAGCAACCAGTTTCGTCATTTCATTGTGCCATCTTCAGGCCCCCTACGCTTCTATCCAAATAAACGAACTTGTCATATAGCGCAATAAATCACTGGATATTGTGAATTCCAATCGTTATACACATCTAATGGAGACGTGGTAGCAATCACTGTCGAGGTAGGCTTGATGGATTGAGGATAAGGAGGTGAAGCTGTATGCCATGTTAGTAGCTGGCAGTGGTATTTAAACTCGTTTCTTTTTTTTTTTCTGTATTGTGATTTTAACACCTTATACAAAGGCGGGCTGGCAGCAGCACAATACGCCGCTATTCAGCCTTGAGTGTTACAACAAGTAGTACAGAAAGGTGGCACAGAGTAGACAGTAAAAACGGTGGGCAAAAAATGTAGACACTAAAAATCGATAAAACATGTAGCCGTTCACGCTAGACGAGAAACATCACTAACACTGGGCGACACGATGCACAGAACATGGATGATGGCGACGGCACGTGAACGGTGGGGGCGTGACGGCGAACAACACTACACACAAACGAAGGCACACACACGAAACACTGACGGCGATGATCCCCGGCGCGCGAATGTTCACTGAGCGTGTACGAGTCCGGGGACCTGCCAAGAGAGGAGGTGGAGGAGGAGGAATGGGAAGGGGAATGGGAGAGGGGGGAGCAGAGATGCCATGGGCAAAGGAGAGAGGGGGAGGGAGGAAGGGGGAGGGAAGCCCGGTGGAGAGGGGAGGAGGAAGGGGGGAAAGGAAAGAGGAGGGAAGGGAAGGGAGGGAGGGAGGGTGCCTAAAGGAGAGGACATAGGAGGTGGGGGGGAGGATCAAAGTTGATAAGAGGGGTAGATGGAGGGGACGAGGACATCATCAGGGAGGGGGAGCTGGCGGAAGCCACCTTGGGAGAGGGTAAGGAGGGTGGAGAGATGGAGACCGGGTGGGATGTGGGAATACAGGCGCGGCAGCGGGCGGGGGTGGGAGAGGATCGGGGAAACGAGCGGGTGAGGAGAATCAAGTTTACGTGAGGTGTACAGGATACGTATCCTTTCAAGGAAAAGGAGGAGGTGGGGGAAGGGGATGAGATCATACAGGATCCGCGTGGGGGGGGGGGGAGACGGATGTGATAGGCAAGGCGGAGAGCATGGCGTTCAAGGATTTGGAGGGATTTATAGAAGGTAGGGGGGGCGGAGATCCACGCTGGATGGGCGTAACAAAGGATAGGGCGGATGAGGGATTTATAGGTGTGGAGGATTGTGGAGGGGTCCAGACCCCACGTGCAGCCGGAAAGGAGCTTGAGGAGACGGAGTCGGGAACGTGCCTTGGCTTGGATCGTCTGGAGATGGGGAGTCCAGGAGAGGCAACGGTCGAGGGTGACGCCAAGGTACTTAAGGGTGGGAGTGAGGGCGATAGGACGGCCATAGACGGTGAGATAGAAATCAAGGAGGCGGAAGGAAGGGGTGGTTTTGCCTACAATGATCGCCTGGGTTTTGGAGGGATTGACCTTGAGCAACCACTGGTTGCACCAAGCGGTGAACCGGTCAAGATGGGATTGGAGAAGGCGTTGGGAGCGTTGCAGGGTGGGGGCAAGGGCGAGGAAGGCGGTGTCATCGGCAAACTGGAGGAGGTGGACGGGGGGCGACGGCGGCGGCATGTCCGCCGTGTACAAAAGGTACAGAAGGGGGGAGAGGACGGAGCCTTGGGGCACACCGGCGGAGGGGAAAAAGATGTAGGAATCGGTGTTATGGATGGTGACATAGGAAGGACGGCGGGAGAGAAAGGAACCGATCAGACGGACGTAGTTAATGGGAAGGGCAAAGGTATGGAGCTTGAAGAGGAGACCGGAATGCCAGACGCGGTCATAAGCGCGTTCGAGGTCAAGGGAGAGGAAGATGGCGGAGCGACGGGAATTAAGCTGTTCGGAAAGGAGATGAGTGAGGTGAAGGAGAAGATCGTCGGAAGAGAAGGATGGCCGAAAGCCACACTGGGTGACGGGAAGGAGGCGGTGCTGGCGGAGATGCTGGTGGATGCGGCGGGTGAGGATAGATTCCAGGACCTTGCTGAAGGCCGAGGTAAGGCTGATGGGACGGTAGGAGGAGACGGCGGACGGCGGTTTGCCAGGTTTAAGGAACATGAGGATACGGGAGGTTTTCCACAGGTCGGGGTAGTAACCGGTGGACAGGACTACATTGTAGAGCCTGGCCAGGGTGGAGAGGAAAGAGACAGGAGCTTCACGAAGGTGACGGTAGGTGGCACGATCGTGACCAGGAGCGGTGTTGCGTTTGGTGCGGAGTGTATCAATGAGATCCTGTGTAGTGATAGGGGTATTGAGTTCCGTGTGAGTAATGTTGTCCAAGTACTGGAAACCAGGAGCGAGGGGAGGGACAGAGGTGTCAGTTCGATCGCGGATATCCAGGAAGAGGGAGTAATCGAACTGGGGATCGTCGGGAATGGAGAAAACATCAGAGAGGTAGGAGGCAAAGTGATTGGCCTTACTAAGGGTGTCAGGGAAGGGGCGATCATCGTGGAGAAGAGGATAGTAGGGGGAGGGTTTAGTTCCGGTAAGGCGACGGAAGGCTGACCAGAACTTGGCCGAGTTGATTGGTAGGGTTGCATTTAAACGGGTGCATGTCTGTCGCCAGTCCCAGCGTTTCTTAGCCGCGAGCTAATTACGAACGTGTCGCTGGAGTTGCCGGTGGCGTCGTAGTGTGTCCGGGTCACGCGTGCGGAGGAAGGCACGGTACAGACGACGGGATTCACGGAGGAGGAGAACGGCCTGTGGGGGTAAGGTAGGACGGTGGGGGTGGATGGCGACAGTAGGAACGTGGGCCTCCACGGCCTCAGACAAGGTCTGCTGGAGAAAGGAGGCGGCATGGGTGACATCGTCAGGGTGGTGGTAGGTGAGAGGGTGGCTATTGACCTGGGTGGAAAGGGTATCCCGGTAGGCATTCCAGTCGGCTCGGGAATAGTCGTGGACATACTTAGGGAGAGGAGCAGTACGAGGGTCGGGGCGAGGGTGACGACCGTCTGAAATGGTGAGGAGGACAGGGAGATGGTCGCTACCAATAGGCTCCAGGACATCCACTGTTATGCGGCCAAGGAGGTTGGGGGAGGATAGGACAACATCAGGAGTGGAGTTGGATTCGGGACGGGTGTGCTGGGGGATGGGAATGAGGTCGCCTTGAGGGAGGAGAGGAACCGATGCCACCGCCGTAACTGGGCGGCGGAACGACTATGGATGTTGAGGTCGGCGGCGATCACGTAGGAGGAGAAGGTACGGTCAATGTGGGAGAGGAAGTCGAAGGGAAGAGGAGCGTTGGGGCGAACATAGATGGTGGCGCAGGTAATGGTAAGGCCGGGGAAGAAGACACTAAGGATCAGGTGTTCGGTGGGGTCGGGAAGGAGAGGTTGGAGCCGAACGGGGATCTGGCGGTGGTGCCCAATGGCAACTCCGCCACGCGCAATCGGGAGGGGATTATCGGAGCGGTGGAGGAGGTAGGGCGAAGTGTGGACTGTGTGGTAGGGTTGCAGGAAGGTTTCATTGAGGAGGAAGGCATCCACGCGGTGGGTGGCAAGGGTGTGCAGGAACAGGTTTTTGTTGGCGGAAAGGGAGCGTATGTTGTTGAAAAGGATACGTTGCTGTCGCGCCATGACTGGGATTTAAACAAGGATGTCAAGACGGGAGAAGGTGAAATGGGCCTGGTTGTTGGAGTAGGTGGCGTACATCTTGAGTTGGAAGATGGAACGAGCAGCAAGGGAGATCTGCTGGAGGGTGTGAGGGCGCTGAAAGGGATGAACATTCTGGAGGACGATGGTGAGGAACCTGATGATTTCCTCAGCGGTGGGTGGGGGACGAAGGGAATTGCCAGGAGGGGTGGGGGCGTCCAGAGGACGGACAGGTACGGTGAGTTCAGGAGTGGTTGGAGGGGGTCGGGCTTTACACTTTTGGGAGTAGGTGGGATGAGGGAGATTGCAGGTATTACAGGAGGGAGGGGATTGGAGGTTAGGGCCGGAGGAAGTGCGCCTGCCGACAATGCGGGCAGATGGTGGCCTCGCGGCACTCAGCTGTGGGGTGCGCATTATAGCGCAGACACCTCTGGCAGCGCAGGGATTGAGGAGGGGAACGGGAAGGGTCGACATTGTACCGCTGGTGGAAGAGGAGGGCACCCTCCTTCAGGAGACGGTCAATGGAGGGGGCGTCCTCAGAGAAAACCCGCATAAGGCGGGTGGGGCCGGCCGAGTTGAAAATGCGGCGGACCGCCCGCACCTCCAGCGTGGGATGGGCCTGGAGCTCCGCCAACACCTCCTCCTCCGTGATCGACGGACTGAGCCGCGTGATCACAGCGATGAGGGTCGGCGGGCGACGCGGGGGTTGGGGTTGGCGGGTAGGAGATGTAGAAGGAGCAGGGGTAAGGGAGGCGTTGGGACCAAAACGGGTGATGGGGAGACGGGAGAGGATGTCAGGATGGAGGGTTGGGCTGGGGGAGGAGATGAGAACAGAATCTCGGCGAGGAGTGAGGAGGGAGATGGGCGCACCAGGACAATGCTGGCGAAGGAAGAGGGTGAGGTTCCGGGCTTCAAGGAGAGAGGGATCAGGACGGGAGAGGAGGTAGCGGTAGGAGGAAGGGGGAGAGGAGGAGGATGAGGGGGCAGGGACAGGCGGGGAGACTTCCATGGCATCATGGGTGGGGGAAGGAGGATGAGGCGCAGCCTTTTTGGAAGCAGAGGAAGCAGGGGTGCCACCGGGGCGCTTGACAGCGGTGGAGGAGGTGTGGGGGATGGGAACAACGGGAATGTGGCGGGGAGGGGCAGGTCCCGGGGCCGGAGTCGGCGCCGGAGATGGTGACGGTGACGGTGAAGGCGACGGCGACGATGACGATGACGGTGGCAGTGGCGGCGGTGATGGCGAAGGTGACGGGGAGAGCTGGGCGTGGGCAGTGGCCCGACGGGCCACCACCCGAGCCGGAGCTGCAGTGACAGGCTGGGTGAGTGGGGGGGAAGGGATCAGAAAGAGAGGAGCGGGAGGATGAAGCGGGAGAGGGGGCGACAAAGATAGAGGGTGAAGGGAGAGTGAGGAGAGGTGGAATGGAAGGAGGGGGGTGGGACTGGGCACACCAAGTTATAGTGGTGGAGGCGGTGGAAGGGGAGGTATAGACAATGGCGGTGGTGGTAGTAGTGACAGTGGTGGTGGGGGCGGACATGACGGGAGAGAGAAACAAGAACGAACAGAACGAAGAGGAGAGGACAGAAACTGGGGACAGACAAAGAAGAAGACGGATGAAGACGAAGACGGCCGTAGACCAGGGTCAGGACGGCGGCGACCAGGCGGCACCGGATGGCGGCGGCGGCGGGCACCGGCGGCGGCGGCGGCGGCGAGCCCCGGCAGGCGGCGACGGCGGCGGCGATCAGCAGGCGGCGGCGGCGGCGGCGAGCACCGGCAGGCGGCGACCAGGCGGGGGCGGCGAGCCCCGGCAGGCGGCGACGGCGGCGGCGGCTGCGAGGACCGGAAGGCGGCGACCAAGCGGCGGCGGCGGCGGCGGCGGCGGCGAGCACCGGCAGGCAGTATGGACGGCAAGCAGACGACACGGCAGGGATCTTCCACGTCGAAGGCGCACCCTGAGAGTAGCCCAGGCAGTGAAACTCTTCGATGAAGAAGAGAGGGAATCCAACCCTCGAAACTCGTTTCGTTCAGCAAAGCTTACGAGACTTTTATATTCCTCTTACAGTTGTGAGATGTATTTGCATAGACTTGCTATGACACTCACTGATGAGCCAAAGCATAATGGTCATATGCTTGGTAGCGATTTGACCACTTTCTGAACGACGTACGGCAGTGATTTTGCGTGGCATGGATTGGTAGATTTTCGGAAATGGTTGGCACTAGATGTCTACGAACAGATCGGCAGCGACCGCAGCGCCACCTGATGGCAATAAACCTCGTTTTTTTCACCTGTCGTAGTGTTATCGCCCATCTGTGTGTATGTTGTTACCAGCAACGTGGTAACCGTACTGACATGTACAATGCTGCACGTACGCATTTCTAAAAGTGTTAGTAACGTTATCAAAATTAACCCAGACATACTTAATTATATGTTTGATACGGTTTTCACACTCCTGGCAAACCTGTCGTAACAAATGTATATTTATGTAATTGTCAAATTTTCAGGCCACGTCCATACGTTGCGAGTCAGCGGTTTAGTACGGGGCAAACACAAACATAAGTACTGAGGCATCAGAGTTTCCTTATCAATATAACCTTCAATTACAGGTTGCAACAATCTGACAAAGCTAACGGATCTAATTTAACCACATTTTCAATGTTGAGACCCTATGTCACGCATGTACTGGCAGACTGTACCGTTCAGTCTGCTGAACGTGGCCTGGTCGACAACTGACATTATATTTGGCTCCACTTGCAATTGCTTCTTTCCAGACCTGGCTTATAACGCATTTTATTGGGTATAAATCGTGTGATATATTAAACATCACTTCAACAAGTGTAATATGCATTTCTGTCAGTTATTTATTTCTGGACTCCATGACACTTCTAGAGTAAAACCGCATGCTGTGTAAACTTTCATAGAAATGCTAACAGAGCAACAACCTCGTAGCCTGTTGGAACGAATTATGAAATGGAGCTCTTGCGTGTAATACCTTTCCAACGCATGAGATTCAAGCCAGCTTTCGCAACCAGCCGAGAGATTTGTGGGCCAGCCATCGACGTACAGTATGTAATCTGCAACGGTTGGGCGCTGCTATATTGTTGCTGCAGCACCCTGCAATGTCGCACTTTTCCGTCACTAGGGTACTGGGTTGCTGCATGGAACAGCCCTACATGGCGTTTCCACTGCCGACTACGTGGCGGGAGCCTGCCTCCTGTCATTATGCACCAAGCTGGAAGGAGCAAGAATAATCCTAGCTCGCCTTTGACATCTTTCCTTTGCGGATATGTATTCCACAGATGCAGTCCCCACCCGAGTGACTGGTCGAAAGTACGACGAAGCCTCACTGAGTAGCGCCAACGACTAAACGAAGCCACTCATGTAGGAACCGTCAGCTAGACTTGATGGTTCTGGGCTTGGAAACGAATCCTCCGATGCGAAACCGCCATGGTGAACCACTGCCTGAATTCCAGCTAATCTCACGGGGTCCTGGGCTCGAGCTGGGACCTGCGCATTTCTCACCAGCGCCACAGAGCACCGGCTGTAGTCCGCCACCTGGCTTGGCCTTGCGGCAGTCAGCTGACCAGGAGACCTACATCAGTAAGGTTACTATCTGCCGGCAGCAGCCACTTTGTTAGCGTATCGCTGGGGTTATCACGGACCGACTAAAAGCCCTGACTAGATCGAGGGTCACTGACATCGACGTAATGTTCAGCAAGGATAAAGTAATGGAGAATATTCCCCTAAGTAAGCGTTGTCAGCCCCACACACACAACTCTGCAGTCAGACGTTACCATCCCCTAACATAGGAGCCAGAAGTGGTTGTGCTGCAACAATAGGGATATCACTTCACATGACAGGCACATTACTAATTGCTATCTAGCTTCCAAGTACACATCTGTTCGCAACAAATCCAAGAAACTTAATGTTTGAGTTGAAAGCGAGCAGTAGCAACCGTTTATTATGGCTTTTGCATACTGCTTAATATGTGTAAAATTGCTTCAAATCCAAGTTTACAAGGATCTGAGTAATATCAGCGAGTGAACGACTGTTCATAGCGAAAAAGTGTCTGTGTGTCTTAAGTGTCTTGTGTCTGTAACGCTGCGTTTTGAGATGCGTCATACGATGTTTACTAATCATGCCGTTACCTTTGATACTCCATTCCAAGCGATTTCCGAGTTATTGTCACAAGGCACCAACTTTCTGGGCCCTAGTTCTCCTACCCTATTTAAAACCTATGATGGATAAGTATACCTCAATGAAAGACCTTGCATGATGTATAATGTACTTTAGTACAAAATATGGATACATTTTGAGAGTGTGTCAAAGAGTTTTTCTATTGTGGTGTCTTACAACTGCTGATCTTCTTTACTATTTCTTACAAAAGATCCTGCTGCAATAATACATGGATTTTGAAGTGTTTTCCTCAATCAAAAAACCCACGTAAGAATTAAATAATCTAGAAGTAGGAACGTGGTTTCTGTGGCAATGATGATTGCTGAGGTGGCTGTGTAGTAGCAGGGAAACGAAGGTAAGCGTAAGTGGAGTAAAACCAATCCACTACTTGGAAAAATATACAGGGCGACTTTTATTAAGGTTTAAAAACCCTCAAAGCGACATTGCTGAAGCAAAGATAAGTAATTTAATATAAGAAAGATGGAACCGCAAATGTCGGGAAATACCTCGAAAGTGGATGACAAACGTTGAATGTGTGACGTCACCAGATGACGTACCTAGACGCAAGTGCAGCGGTGCAGCGGTTGAGCCTGTCGGTCTGTCGCATCTGATCATCCCAACCCACGTATTCTCGTCGATGTGGCTCCTGGCCTACCTGCGCTTGGGGCTCAGTGTTCGAGTCCTGCATCTGGCAGATTGTACTTTTTTGTACTGCGCCAGACAGTTATGTGTTTACATTGAGGTAAAGTTTATTACCTCATTTACCGATCCGTATCGCTCAATTATCCCTTCAAGCACGCACTCGAAAACACCCTCCCATTTTGGATCTGCGCTGCACCTCCGGCGAGTTACGCCATCTAGTGATGTCACATGTTCTTTTCTCTTCGACTTTTGTGGTATTTCCTGGTATTTGTGGTCCCACGTATCACTTGTCTCAGCGTCGTCGACTTCACTACGAGGGTTTTTAGACGTCAGTAAGAGTCACTCTATACATTGTGGAGAGTAAAAACTTCTGATTTGAGAAACGATAGGGAAACGTAAGTTAAATGTAAGAGGGAAAAATCTACATCTACATTTATACTCCGCAAGCCACCCAACGGTGTGTGGTGGAGAGCACTTTACGTGCCACTGTCATTACCTCCCTTTCCTGTTCCAGTCGCGTATGATTCGCGGGAAGAACGACCGCCGGAAAGCCTCCATCCGCGCTCGAATCTCTCTGATTTTACATTCGTGATCTCCACGGGAGGTATAAGTAGGGGGAAGCAATATATTCGATACCTCATCAAGAAACGCAGGCTCTCGAAACCTGGACAGCAAGCTACACCGCGATGCAGAGCGCCTTTCTTGCAGAGTCTGCCACTGGAGTTTGCTAAACATCACCGTAACGCTATCACGGTTACCAAATAACCCTGTGACGAAACGCGCCTCTCTTCTTTGGATCTTCTCTATCTCCTCAGTCAACCCGACCTGATACGGATCCCACACTGATGAGCAATACTCAAGTATAGGTCGAACAAGTGTTTTGTAAGCCACCTCCTTTGTTGATGGACCCACCTTACCAACAATTAATTTTATATGATCATTCCACTTCAAGTCGTTCCGCACGCATACTCCCAGGGTCAGTTGCCACTCCCTGCACCAAGTGCCTATCCACTACAGATCTTCCTGCATTTCGCTGCAATTTTCTAATGCTGTAACATCTCTGTATACTACAGCATCATCCGCGAAAATCCGCATGGAATATATGAGCAGTCGTCATAATATGGGACTAGATGTCTGCTGAAATAAAATTGTAAGATAATATGAAATTCTCGTTGGTTTAGATGGCCAGGTATGGATATTAGGGAGGCGAGGGTGATTTGAGGTGGAGGACGAAATTCTTGTTGTTTTGTGTGCCAGATGTATACCACATACGCAAGTGCTCAAGAATTTGAAGAGCTGTTAAAGAATTATTGCTGCAAAGCACAAGGGGATGTGGAAAGAATCGAGGCATGCATGGCGTTGAAGGATTTGAAAAGAGATTGCGAAACACCAGAAGGCACGCTGCGGAAGATAGACAAATTTAAATAATGTAAAAATGGGAGCAGTGAGGGAGTAATATAGATAATGAAAAAATCTGAAGTCAGAATACCACTAGTTCTGTGTACAATAAGATTGTCTATGAACAAAAAAAGTGGTCACTAAGCAACGTCTATAAGAAATTTCGTTATACGGGGTGTTACAAAAAGGTACAGCCAAACTTTCAGGCAACATTCCTCACACACAAAGAAAGAAAATTAGTTATGTGGACATGTGTCCGGAAACGCTTACATTCCATGTTAGAGCTCATTTTACTACTTCTCTTCAAATCACATTAATTAAGGAATGGAAACACACAGCAACAGAACGTACCAGCGTGACTTCAAACACTTTGTTACAGGAAATGTTCAAAATGTCTTCCGTTAGCGAGGGAGGATACATGCATCCACCCTCCGTCGCATGGAATCCCTGATGCGCTGATGCAGCCCTGGAGAATGGCATATTGTATCACTGCCTTTCACAATACGAGCACGAAGAGTCTCTACATTTGGTACCGGGGTTGCGTAAACAAGAGCTTTCAAATGCCCCCATAAATGAAAGTCAAGAGGGTTGAGGTCAGGAGAGCGTGGAGGCCATGGAATTGGTCCGCCTCTACCAATCCATCGGTCACCGAATCTGTTGTTGAGAAGCGTATGAACACTTCGACTGAAATGTGCAGGAGCTCCATCGTGGATGAACCACATGTTGTGTCGTACTTGTAAAGGCACATGTTCTAGCAGCACAGGTAGACTATCCCGTATGAAATCATGATAACGTGCTCCATTGAGAGTAGGTGGAAGAACATGGGGCCCAATCAAGACATCACCAATAATGCCTGCCCAAACGTTCACAGAAAATCTGTGTAGATGACGTGATTGCACAATTGCGTGCGGATTCTCATCAGCCCACACATGTTGATTGTGAAAATTTACAATTTGATCACGTTGGAATGAAGCCTCATCCGTAAAGAGAACATTTGCACTGAAATGAGGATTGACACATTGTTGGATGAACCATTCGCAGAAGTGTACCCGTGGAGGCCAATCAGCTGCTGATAGTGCCTGCACACGCTGCACATGGTACGGAAACAACTGGTTCTCCCGTAGCACTCTCCATACAGTGACGTGGTCAACGTTACCTTGTACAGCAGCAACTTCTCTGACGCTGACATTAGGGTTATCGTCAACTGCACGAAGAATTGCCTCGTCCATTGCAGGTGTCCTCGTCGTTCTAGGTCTTCCCCAGTCGCGAGTCATAGGCTGGAATGTTCCGTGCTCCCTAAGACGCCGATCAATTGCTTCGAACGTCTTCCTGACGGGACACCTTCGTTCTGAAAGTCTGTCTAGATACAAACGTACCACACCACGGCTATTGCCCCGTGCTAATCCATACATCAAATGGGCATCTGCCAAATCCGCATTTGTAAACATTGCAGTGATTGCAAAACCACGTTCGCGATGAACACTAACCTGTTGATGCTACGTACTGATGTGCTTGATGCTAGTACTGTAGAGCAATGAGTCGCATGTCAACACAAGAACCGAAGTCAACATTACCTTCCTTCAAATGGGCCAACTGGCGGTGAATCGAGGAAGTACAGTACATACTGACGAAACTAAAATGAGCTCTAACATGGAAATTAAGCATTTCCGGACACATGTCCACATAACACCTTTTCTTTATTTGTGTGTGAGGAATGTTTCCCGACAGTTTGGCCGTACCTTTTTGGAACACCCTGTATAAGCATCTGAGGAGATAGGCCTTACTACAAGGAGATGCTACAAATTTAAATAGTCTTCATCGCATTAAAATTAAAGTAGCTAATCAGTTTTGGTTGACCAGTGGCCATTGAGGCTATTAAGAATTAAAATAAATGAAAATAATGGGAAACATACTTAGTTTCTGTGTGTCGATCGCTCTTTTTCTTTATTTCAAAATGACCGGTTTCGGGCCAAGTCACCCGTCTTCAGATTTTTGTCGTAGTTAAAGAGTAACCTCTTCTAAGGAACAATCAGTTTACTGTCACGTAATTTTTAGAACGTAACAGTAAACTGACAGTTCCATTTACACAGGTTACTGTTTAATTACGACATATGATCTGAAGATGGATGACACTGCCCGAAACCAGTCATTTTGCAATAAACAACAGCGATCGACAGACACACTAGACTGTTTTGTATAAATAAGGATCACAGATAACTCCCTGTGGCAAATTAGTTTTGATAAAGTAATTGACACCTTTGTGCATACTCTGGCAAGACGAGACGCAGAACAACTGAAAAATTAAGAGAGAATTACTGAAAAAACTACTGTGTCGAAAACGATGCAAAAGATGGGTGCCAAGGTCTAGTAAAGGATAGTACCTTTTCAGCAATACTACATTAGGAGAGATATGACTGAAAACGTCACGATTGTTGCGAAATGTGCTCAGCAAGAGCACAGACAGAACGACTAATAGAGGAGACTAAGTGGGTTGTTGAACTGAAGAAGGACTTGAAGAGGGAAAAAAACCTGGAGAAACCGGTACACGCCGACCAATAAGACAGAGATGAAAGAACGATAGGGGTACAGAAAAGGATAGTTACCATTGCAACAGACAAGAGAAGAAGGTCCTACAGACCTCTGGAGGATAGGAGAAAGGTAGAGGAGGTTCTAGTAGGAGAAGATGAAAACATAATGAAGGAGCTACCTGTGATCCTACAGAGAAGGGCGATGCCGCTACCAATTAAAGACATGAATGGAGATTTTCGTCTTTTCAGTAGTTTTAGTCAACTATTCCCTTTTTTGCCTAGGATGCACGATTGTTCTCCAGTGGAACTCGAAGATAATGGCAAGCGGTCGCGGAAACTCGAACGTCTTTTTGTCGCAGGTCTCTGTGATGACTCTCCTACAAATTTCTAGATTTGGGAGGAGGTGCCGGCTTGTCCAAGACTATTAGGGCTGACAGCATCGCACATTGGGTAGATTTACTTTTCGGTCTACCTCTAAGACCTTGAGTTTGCTCGGAGCGGTCTGAAACCGGACCGAACTCGTGGGCCTTTATCGCTTCCTGCGCGCCACAGAAATCAGATAGCGCGTCGTAGAGGTGACCGGGACACAAGCAATAACGCTGTAGGAGCGGGCCCGGCAATTGCCTATCGCAGCGGGATCACAGGCGGGCAACACGGCCGATCTCCGGCACTCACGCCTTACGACCGCCGCAGCGATCTTTCGTCGCCACAGCCACCGCGGGTTGCGCTTGTAAAACTTAAGGGCGCAGGCGTTCCTCTCCAAAACTTCCGCTTGTCCTGTATGTGGGCAACACAACAGTACTCTGATTTTACTAAGAGTTTTGAAGCCTTTGAGGCGGTCACTCTTTCCTCTTGGTGCTTCCTATGCTTGGGTGGATAATATTTAACCGACCTAGTGGACCATTGGCACCCAGGTGCACCGTGTACGAGTTATCGGCCTTGGCAGATGTCACACAATAAAGTGACCCGGACAGATCCCAGTATGTATCAGCTAATAACAGCAAGAGAAATCTATTAGTATCAAATATAGGTCTCAATCTGGGGAAGAAATTTCTGAAAATGTACGTTTGGAGCACAGCTTGTACGGCAGTGAAACGTGGACTGTGGAAAACGGGAACAGAAGGGAATCTAAGAACAGACGAATGTTGAAAATTGGGACGACTGATGTGAGGAATATTGAGTTCTGCGCAGACTCGGAGAGGAAAGGAATATGTAGAAAACACTGACAAGAAGGGGCATGATGATAGGACGTCTGTTAAGACATCAGGGAATTCCATGGTAGTAGAGGGAGCTGTAAAGGGCAAAAACTATAGAGAAAGACAGAGATTGGAATACATTCAGCAAATAATTGACGTCAGAATTGACGGGCGATGGCATCTACGAGCGGTTCTAGGCGCTACAGTCTGGAACCGCGCGACCGCTACGGTCGCAGGTTCGAATCCTGCCTCGGGCATGGATGTGTGTGATGTCCATAGGTTAGTTAGGTTTAAGTAGTTCTAAGTTCTAGGGGACTGATGACCTCAGAAGTTAAGTCCCATAGTGCTCAGAGCCATTTGAACCATTTTTGATGGCATCTACAGCTGTTTCTGTCAAAAAATATCAAAACCGCCGCATAAGCCTACCACGAAAATTTAGCTTTTCAACTCTGTATTAAAAAGCTTTCAGAGCAGTTCTGCGCCCATCAGTTCATCTAAACACTTCTCTATTCAATACGAATCCAATCAGAATTAGCCGGCCGCTGTGGCCGATAGCCCCTATGGGCAAAGCTGAATAGCTATAGGATTGGTCTGGCCAGCCAATACTATTGTTATTTCTGACTATTTTTGACTACGCTGAGATGGTTAAAGATCAGTTTATACTCTTAACTTGTCGCCGGAGTGGCCGTGCGCTTCTAGGCGCTACAGTCTGGAACCGAGCGACCGCTACGGTCGCAGGTTCGAATCCTGCCTCGGGCATGGATGTGTGTGATGTCCTTAGGTTAGTTAGGTTTAAGCTGTTCTAAGTTCTAGGGGACTGATGACCACAGATTTTAAGTCCCATAGTGCTCAGAGCCATTTTTGAACCTTGTGTACATTAATATATTAGAAATTATCACACCAATTTGCTGATATCCTTCATAAAGAGCTATTTATGCTCCTGTAAAGATTGGAGCACATATAATTCAAAGTACAGATTTTATTTCTTCACGTTTGAAGTTTGAATCTCTTAAAAAAAAAGGATTCATGGTGATTAACTAAATTCTTTCTGGTAATTTAGTCAGTAATACAATCTTCTGTTGTATTTCTTTAACATCAGCATAACTACAATGATCAAACTTTCTTCCAGGACTGCTAGTTCTGCAAGGTTCGCAGGAGTGCTTCCGTGAAGTTTGGAACGTAGGAGACGAGATACTGGCAGAAGTAAAGCTGTGAGGACGGGGCGTGTGTCGTGCTTGGGTAGCTCAGATGGTAGAAAACTTTCCCGCGAGAGGGAAAGGTTCCGAGTTCGAGTCTCGGTCCGGCACACAGTTTTAATCTGGCAGGAAGTTTCATATCAGCACACACTACGCTGCAGAGTGAAAATTCTCATTCTGTTTTTGTTTAAATATTTTCATGTATAATATGTGTACATGGTTAGTATATGTACTCAGTATGTATTTGGAAAATGTAACATTGTTGCTTTAATAATATTTTTATAAAAAAGCGGTTTTAAGCCCTTCAGTCGGGAACCGCACTGCTACTACGGTCGTAGGTTCGAATCCTGCCTCGGGCATTGATAGTGTGATATCCTTAGGTTAGTTAGGTTTAAGTAGTTCTAAGTCTAGGGGACTGATGCCCTCAGATGTTAAGTCCCATAGTGCTTAGAGCCATTTTAACCATTTTTGGAACCCATCAGAATTGGTTTAATTACATATTATTATATTCTCTCGTGTTTACATTGTAGTGCACCGTTACTATTCCTTAACTGTAATTGTCTCATCAATTACAATTATTTCCATTAGAAGTAATTTCGAGCTTGGCGTATATCTCTTTACAAGTGCTACACACCACACTTTTTTCATTTTATAATATTTCAATCAAACTCCATCTAACAGCCGATTTTCTTCCCCATCCTTGAGAAACCCAACGTCGTGTTCCGTCTCTAATGACGTAGATATCGACCGGACATTAAACTATAAACTTGTTTCCTTCTTCTAGTGCAATTTTTGCAATTCTTTGAAATCAGCTATCCATGGCTTCATAGGATTTGTCGACCTGTAAGAAGAATGCAAAATTTATAAGTGTGAACTATACTGAAACCAGGAAGGAAAAACAGGTGTAAGAGGCCACGAACGAACTGCTAGGACTAAAAGGTGTCGGAATAACAAGTCATAATCTTTAGCAGTCCTTCGCCCCTACTCTTTAACCTACACATCGAAGAACCGATAACGGAACAACAGAAAGTTTCAAGAGTAGAACTAAAACTTAATAAGAAAGGATAAGATTCAGTAATGACAGCGCTCTCCTCAGTGAAAGTGAAGGACATATTGAACGGAATGTACAATCTAATGAGTACAGATAATGAGTTGAGAAAGACGAAAATAATATGAAGTAGCAGAAACGAGATTAGCCATAAACCTAACATTAAAACTCATGACCATTAATTTAGATAAACCTAAGGGTTGCTGCTACTTTGAAAGCTAAATAATACGTAATGGACAAAGTAAGGAAGAAATAAAAACTAGGCTAACACTGGCTAAGAGGGCACTCCTGGGCAAAATAACCTTACTAGTATCAAACACTGGCCTTCATTTGAAGAAATTTCTGAGTATGTACATTTTGAGCTCAGCACTGTATGGCAGCGAGTCATGGCTGTGGGAAAATCGGAAAAGAATTGAAGCGGTTGATATGTGGTGCTAACTGGAAGGATCTTCAAAATTAGGTGGACTGATTACATAAGAAATCAGGAGGCTTCCGCAGAATTGCCTAGGAGAGAAATCTGTGGAAAATGTTGAGACGATGGAGCGTCAGAATTAAAGTCCTTGCGTTGGCAAGAAATAAAATCCATAGAAGTAGAGTAAGTTGTAGATAGAAGGTAAAATCTTTATGGGAAGACAGATGTTGGAATATATCATCACTGGGTGACAGTGGTGCTCTGAATTAAAGAGTTTGGTTCATAAGCGGAATTCAAACGAGTTAGAAGATTGATGAATAAAAAAAAACTGGTTTTTTTAAAATTTCTGTCCAGGGTCTAGGGGATGTAGTTGTAAATAATGCACAGACATCTATTACTGCTATTTTCGTTTGCTTATACTAGATACGTACATGACCTACGAAGATGGCTGGTCAATTATCTAAAGCACTATCAGTCCAATCACCTCCACACATACCTCCACGCTATTATGATGCAAAATCTGGACGCCTGTGCGGCGTCGGTCAAATTGTTTGCACCATTTACACGCCAGAATTTCGCGGTGAGACAGTATGAATTTAGACTTTTGATCACAAAAGTAGTTCTGTTCCGCGTCCTTCAATTGTCAGGTATGTTTTCGGTTGTCGCGCCAATTTTGGCTCACAATGTGATGCACGTGTTATCCTCAAGACTGCAGAACTGTGTCTGAAGGAAACCGGTATCATGTACTCTCTCCTGATAATGCATCATTCTAGTTGAGGAACAGACTTAGCGTGGAGTGACATGTGTAGCTTACTTTCTGAAGTCTCTACACATTTAAAACAGTTTACATCAACACATTACCTACTTGCAGTTTACGACAAAAGGAATAGCGCAGCATGTTATAGACCTATATGGAAAGCTGAAAATGCCCTTTTCTGGCATCTGCATGCTTAAGAAATTACAGAATCTGTCACTACCTTGGAAGATCAATATCACGAACTTGCAAGACACATAGAGAAAGCGTCTGTTGACTTGAAGTATTCAATATACTGACAGTTAACTAAGATAGGATGTATACGTGTGTCCTTCACTATCTACCGATCTCTCTTGATGAAGCTAGTCCCGCACAGCTCGGAGTATACCACGGCAAATGTGCTTAAAGCCCAGTGAGTAAACAGCACGATTTTTTACTGTCTCTTGCACATTATGAACAAGGCATGTAAAACTGATGATGAATTTCAGTTCGTTATGAAACTTTCAAAACAAAAGTCGGTAGTTTAGTTGTTTTTAGTACTTCATAATGACGCATTCTAATGTCAAAAATGATTTTATTCAAATTGAGTTTCTCCGTGGAAGTCTACGAACTAATACCTTTGTTGATGGAGCTCCTATAAATCACAGATCGGTCTTGTAATGTTTCTATGATATCCGTAACAGTGCAAACTTACCCTTCTTGTAGTATGAAGATGGCGTCTGTTCATTCGGACATGTCCGAAAGAACAAATGCCATTGGTAACTGGGCAGCTCTCTAGAATGAAATTATAATTAAATCAATACCATTAGCTGCTGACGGGCGTTGATATACATCAACGGGGACAGTTGAAAATCTGTGCCCCGCCCGGGACTCGAAACCGGGATCTCCTGCTTACAAGGCAGACGCTCTATCCATCTGAGCCACCGAGGGCACAGAGGATAGTGCGACTGCAGGGATTTATTCCTTGCACGCTCCCCGTGAGATCCACATTCTCAGCTTATAGTCCACACACCACATTCGTAGTGCCCCTGCCATTATACCCATTACTCGTGGCAGACAATCCATCGAGTCTCGTGAGAGTTCAGGTAAATCGTGTGCCTCCGCACTAAAGGAGGTCATTAGCAGGTTAGCCTTAACTATATGAAGATGGCAGCTGTTCTTTCGGACATGTCTTAGACTTCTGTCTCTATGCTGTTCATTTTTGAAACACAGCCTACGACCAGCGTAGAGACAGAAGTGATGACACTTTCTGCAGGACCTGACCATCATTTTGCAGGACAATGGTCAATCACGTAGTACAGTGCAAGCTGTTTCTGATTTGTTTGACTGATGGGGCTGCTAAGTGCTAGTGGCCGAGCGGTTCTAGGCGCTTCAGTCTGGAACCGCGTGACCGTTACGGTCGCAGGTTCAAATCCTGCCTAGGGCATGGATGTGTGTGATCTCCTTAGGTTTAAGTAGTTCTAAGTTCTAGGGGACTGATGACCTCAGACGTTAAGTCCCACAGTGCTCAGAGCCATTTTAACCATTTTGCTAAGTGCTATACCACATAATGCACTCCCCTGACTTAAGCCCTCGTGAATTCAAATCGATTTCTAAATTGAAGGAAACACTTCACGGCATTCGCTTCAGAGCTGCTACAGAATCGTCGGGCAATAGACTGCGCCGCTCCAACTGTCAACGCAATTGGCACTTCTAAGCGTATCGTACGACTTCCAAATCGCTGGCTACGGGTTATACACAATGCTGGTGACTACTGTGAGGGTCAGTAAAACTTTGAAACTCGTATCTATTTTGTACGAGTTGTAAATAAGTAGTTGCCACTATTAAATCTCCAACAAAGAAATAGTGTGTGAAATCTTATGGGACTTAACTGCTAAGGTCATCCGTCCCTAAGCTTACACACTACTTAACCTAAATTATCCTAAGGACAAACACACACACCCATGCCCGAGGGAGGACTCGAACCTCCGCCGGGACCAGCCGCACAGTCCATGACTGTAGCGCCATAGACCGCTCGGCTAATCCCGCGCGGCAATGCTCCAACACTTGTACATCATCATAGTATAACAGCCAGCGATCTACGTATTTCTAAAACCTCGAGCATAGTGCATAACTTACGATCTGTCTCTATACGGATGGGTGCCACAGGACAATCTTGCTGTCTTAGGATAAAGTTAGTGACTGAAAGACCCCATCGCACTGTCTTTGACCTACCCGCCCTGCAGCGCCGTTACCGATTTAATCTGCAGCTGACGAGTAGTATCGGAAATACAGATTAGACATCGTAGGAGGTGGTGTCTTCATTGCAGTTGACAAAAGTATTGTGTCTACTGAGGTCAAAGTAGAGTGTGATTGTGAAGTTATCTGGACACGTTTAAAAGGGCTAGGGGAAATGAAGTTAATTGTGGGGTGTTATTACCGGCCACCAGGTTCAACCGTGGCAGTTCTAGAATCATTCAAAGGGAGTCTACATTCTGTATCGCAGAAGTACCCGGATCATGCTATATTAGTCAGAGGCGACTTCAACCTACCTAGTATTGACTGGGATGTCTATGGATTCATTACAGGTGGTGCAGACAAGCCGTCGTGTGAATTACTTTTGAACAAATTGTCCGAAAACTGTCTTGAGAAGCTAAATCCACAGCCAACGCGTAATGGAAATATTTTGGATCTGGTAGCCACGAACAGACCAGACCTCATCGACGGTGTCAGTGTTGAGACAGGGATTAGTGACCATGATGTTGTCATTACGACTATGGTTACGAAAGTTAAAAAGTCGGTCAAGAAGGCTAGGAGAGTATTCTTACTATAAAGAGGAGATAAGCAGTTGTTAGCATCCCACTTAGTAAATGAATCGACTTCATTTACTTCCGGTACGATGGACGTGGAAGAATTATGGGCAAATTTTAAACACATTGTAAATCACGCATTGGACATGTGCCGAAAGAGTGGGTTACGGACGGAAAAGACCCACCGCGGTTTAACAGCGCAATTCGGAGAATGCTCAGGAAGCAAAGGCAGTTGCACTCGCGGTACAAGAAAGATCGAGAGTATGAGGACAGGCAAAAGTTAGTAGAGATTCGTGCTGCTGTAAAAAGAGCGATGCGCGAAGCATTCAACCACTACCACCGTCATACCTTAGCAAAAGTTCTTGCTGAAAACCCAAGGAAATTCTGGTCTTACGTAAAATCGGTAAGCGGGTCAAAGGCTTCCATCCTGTCACTCACTGATCAGTCAGGCCTGGCAAAGGAAGACAGCAAAACGAAAGCTCAAATTTTAAATTTAGCATTTGAGAGATCTTTCACGCAGGAGGATGGTACAAACATACCGCCGTTTGAGGCTCGTACAGATTCCCGTATGGAGGACATAGTGATAGACATCCCTGAGGTTGTGAAGCAGCTGAATGGGTTGAAAATAAATAAATCGCCAGGTCCTGATGGGATTCCAATTCGGTTTTACAGAGAGTACTCTACTGCATTGGCTCCTTACTTAGCTTCCATTTATACGAATCTCTTGCCCAACGTAAAGCCCCGAGTGACTGGAAAAAAGCGCAGGTGACGCCTGTATATAAGGAGGGTAGAAGGACGGACCCTCAAAATTACAGACCAATATCCTTAACATCTGTTCGTTGCAGGATTCTCGAAGATATTCTCAGTTGCAACATAATGAACTTTCTTGAGACAGAGAAGTTGCTGTCCATGCATCAGCACGGCTTACGAAAGCATCGCTCCTGCGAAACGCAACTCGTCCTTTTTTCATATGATATCTTGCGAACCATGGATGAAGGGTATCAGACGGATGCCATATTCCTTGACTTCCGGAAAGCGTTTGACTCGGTGCCCCACTGCAGACTCCTAACTGAGGTAGGAGCATATGGGATTGGTTCCCAAGTATGTGAGTTGCTCGAAGACTTCTTAAGTAATAGAACCCAGTACGGTGTCCTCTATGGTGAGTGTTCATCGGAGGTGAGGGTATCATCTGGAGTGCCCCAGGGAAGTGTGGTAGGAAACTTTCTGGCAGATTAAAACTGTGAACCCGACCGAGACTCGAACTCGGGACCTTTGCCTTTCGCGGGCAAGTGCAGGAGAACTTCTATAAAGTTTGGAAGGTAGGAGACGAGATACTGGCAGAAGTACAGCTGTGAGGACCGGGCGTGAGTCGTGCTTCGGTAGCTCAGATGGCAGAGCACTTGCCCGCGAAAGGCAAAGGTCCCGAGTTCGAGTCTCGGTCGGGCACACAGTATTAATCTGCCAGGAAGTTTCATATCAGCGCACACTCCACTGCAGAGTGAAAATCTCATTCTGGAAGGGTGGTAGGTCCGTAGTTGTTTTCTATCTACATAAATGATCTTTTGGATAGGGTGGATAGCAATGTGTGACTGTTTGCTGATGATACTGTGGTTTACGGGAAGGTGTCGTCGTTGAGTGACTGTAGGAGGATACAAGATGACTTGGACAGGATTTGTGATTGGTGTAAAGAATGGCAGCTAACTCTAAATGTAGATAGATGTGAATTAATACAGATGAATAGGAAAAAGAATCCCGTAATGTTTGAATACTCCATTCGTAGTCTAGCACTTGACACAGTCACGTCGATTAAATATTTGGGCGTAACATTGCAGAGCGATATGAAGTGGGACAAGCATGTAATGGCGGTTGTGGGGAAGGTGGATAGTCGTCTTCGGTTCATTGGTAGAATTTTGGGAAGATGTGGATCATCTGTAAAGAAGACCGCTTATAAAACACTAATACGACCTATTCTTGAGTACTGCTCGAGCGTTTGGGATCCCTATCAGGTCGGATTGAGGGACGACATAGAAGCAATTCAGAGGCGGGCTGCTAGATTTGTTACTGGTAGGTTTGATCATCACGCGAGTGTTACGGAAATGCTTCAGGAACTCGGGTGGGAGTCTCTAGACGAAAGGAGACGTTCTTTTCGTGAATCGCTACTGAGGAAATTTAGAGAACGAGCATTTGAGGCTGACTGCAGTACAACTTATATTTCGCGGGAAGACCACAAAGGTAAGATAAGAGAGATTAGGGCTCGTACAGAGGCATATAGGCAGTCATTTTTCCCTCGTTCTGTTTGGGAGTGGAACAGGGAGAGAAGATGCTAGCTGTGGTAAGAGGTACCCTCCGCCACGCACGGCATGGTGGGTTGCGGAGTATGTATGTAGATGTAGATGTAGTAGACCGCTACATTCCGAGTCTCGTAAATGAATGGAACTTGCCGAGTACGCACCTACCCAAGTACGCAAGATTTCTCCAGATCCGCGCATGTTGAGGAGATTAGAACGTTTTATCGGTGTATAGTTGTAGATTTGAAAGTGTTGTGATATAATAGCAGACGGATAACAAGAACAAGAAACCGGTGGTTTTTATGCATGATGGAGCTCCAGACGGATGGAGCTCGAAGCATTTTACATAAATCAACTACACTATCAATTATAAAGTATTGTACTAGTGTCTGGGGTCAGTACGAGGAGGGTATTGGTAAAAGAGAACATAAACACATGCATTCCTAAGGCTACACGCTTCTGCACTGAAAACAGGCTATAATGTTAGATCGCTTCAGTTGCCGACCTATTAGTCGCGTGGAATGCAGTGCTGTTAATATTGCAATGTAAGTTATATATTTCCACCAAATGGCAGATCTCCTTTTTGCACATTTCTCTACGATAAACTATGGTCACAAACTGTAAAATGAAAAAACTGCTTCCTTAAAACATGCAAAATATAGCTTTTCAGAGGTGTGTAGCGTCCACTGTTCACATCCGATCACAGTTCAGTAATTACACTATGCCATCATCAGTCCTACATACAATGATTGTTAGTAACGGAGACTACCTCTTACAAGGAAACAGATAAACGCATAGCAGCGGCGTCTGTGTGAAATTACACGTCATGCATCCACTAACTCTGTAAACAGGACATCTGCAATCAGATTTATACACGGGGATTGCAGTGCTTCATCAACACCTAACCTAGAATCATCTTAGTTACGAAACTGAAGTCTCGATTTTATACCCAAGATGCGACATGGGAGTGTGGAGTAAATCTTCGTTCGTGCAGAGGAAATAAATCTTCGTACGTTTAGAGCATGGTTGGTTGGTTGTTTTGGGGGAAGGAGACCAGACAGCGAGGTCATCGGTCTTGTCGGATTAGGGAAGGATGGGGAAGGAAGTCGGCCGTGCCCTTTGAAAGGAACCATCCCGGCATTTGCCTGGAGCGATTTAGGGAAATCACGGAAAATCTGAATCAGGATGGTCGGACGCGGGATTCAACTGTCGTCCTCCCGAATGCGAGTCCAGTGTCTAACCACTGCGCCACCTCGCTCGGTTTGAGGATGGTCATGTTTCATCACTCATGAGAGGGAAGTACTCTGATGACCGAGAGGTCTGCTGTTAACGATCGCAAGTCGATAGTGCTCTAAGTCACATACAGAACACGTGGTCGTATACGAGTCGAATGCAGGCTATGCCACGACTGACGCATCCTGCCAGAACAGCGGAAGAAAATGGCCAAATGATCTGCAGCAACATCTCCCTCCCTCTCTAGAAAGCATCATCAGTCTGCCATTAAATCGTACCTCGTTATAGCTCCATCTCACCCGAACAGACGTCCGTATCACGGAAACGCTCTGTGTAACGAAGAATACACATTCTAACATGCACAAAAAGGTGCATGGCTAAGTTTGGATGTGTTATGTAGCTTTATACAGGAGACTGTGTCAGTACACTAAAACTTTCGTAATTCATATCTTTCTTCTGCGCCCACATACAAGGACAGTTTTTGAAATTGCAATGCTTTCACTGGGAAGAGGGCAGCCGTAGCATTAGTGGCAGCTTCAATTCGTACCGCCACTGAATACGTCACACACACGCACACAATCACACTCGCTTATTCCGGATCCCCAGGCCGTCCACTGGAAATTTCCAACTGGTCCCCGTTGCTAGTGAGGGCGCAGAGCGGACGATCGCCGACAACAAACCTTACAGCAGAAGCGGCAGCGGCAGCGGTAGCAATCGGTATTGAAGAGCCGCCGGCTGGCCGGAGATAGTACAAATTGGATGGAGGCGGCACCGGCCGCCGCTGCTACCACTCCTGGCTAAACGCGGAGATTCGGCCGCTCCAAGATTGCAACCGCCGCGGTCCCCCTACAGATCATAAAAGTTGTTCGGCTTTAGGAGGAACGATGACCTACCCGAGCCTCCGCGTGCCCCCTCCCCGCCCCCGCCACCCGCCGCCACCCCCGTCCGCCCCTTTCCGCCTCCACCCACTGCCATCCACTCTGCCGGGGGCTTACGTCGCCGCGAAAGCTGCCTCTTTCAGCGCGTGACTCGGGGCAGGGCGACGGCGCTGCTCCTCGTGGGATCTCGAGGCCTGGAGCTGCCTTTTATTGCACGGCTGCAGCAGATGAATGTCTCAGGTGTCGACTACGTAGAATGATAAGTACGTTCTCATTCACGTCTTTCTCTACGCAGTATTCTTTCTTGGGTGTTTGTATTAATTTCAGACAGCTAGATGTTTCCAAACCGACGCATACTACGAAAACGATGTTCTAAATGAATAGTTAGTAATAGCGAAGGGGATACCCGACTTGCTGCAACTGGCCACCTCCTAACCATCCCTCCTACGTGGATGGGGTCAACTTTGTATTTTCGAATAGGAACTTCCCGTTCTTATTCCATGCATGGATTCCACACCAAAAACTACTTACGGTCTTCAAAGCATTGTTTCCCATTCGTGGTAGAAGCGCTGTAATCGACAAATATCAAATGTACCTGTTTTTGCAATTAAGAAGTGACGCATTTAAGTCTACATTTTATTCACGATGTAAACGTAGACCTCAGTGCTCTAGCGGTTGATATTTACCTTAGACATTTTGATTGTTATTGCAAATTTAATTATTCAGTACAATATCGTTAGCTGGTTCAATGTCTGCTTTACCGTGGTTCAGGAACAACGACGTGGATGTAACAGATTTTTGTTCGAGTTGGGATGCGTAATTTCGGTGAATCCCCTTGCCTCTCACCGCTTTGGTGCCTGACTTCGGTGAGTCCCCTTGCCTCATACCATTGGGGAGCTAATTTTCCGCGGGTATCCGTGGCAGGCGCACCTGTCACTATCACTTCATGGACACTTTATCTCATTAGAATGTTTGTGGTTCGTATCCCGCCAGTGGCTACATTAGCGGCCGGGGCTATAGGAAGAAACACGCACCGAAATCTGAGGAAGGCCAACGAAATCAAACATTCCGATGGTCCGGGGTAGCCGGCCGGTGTGACCGAGCGGTTCTAGGCGCTTCAGTCTGGAACCGCGCGACCGCTACGGTCGCAGGTTCCAATCCTGCCTCGGGCATGAATATGTGTGATGTCCTTAGGTTGGTTAGGTTTAAGTAGTTCTAGGTTCCAGGGGACTGATGACCTTAGATGTTAAGTCCCGTAGTGCTCAGAGCCATTTGAACCTTTTTTTTTTTTGTCCGGGGTCTAACCACAACCAACTCCGTAGCGAAGAGAAAACTACGTTAGCATACAAGCAGCTTATCTGCCACAAATGTCGATGTCTCGCCACATTGTTTGTATTGTACAGTCACATTTTGAAGTCTCAAGTAATGTTTGAACATCAGTATCAACCATTATAACACACTGGTTTACATCTACATTGTATATGAAATGTAGAATCAAATGCGTCGTTTCTTAATTGCGAGAAAAGGCATACGTGTTATTTGTGGATTACAGGGCCATCTGCCACGAATAGTAGTAAACCACCCGTATTTTTTGGCGTAGAACCCGCATACGCCATAAAATGACAGATTTCCTTTTCAAAATTCGAAGCTGAGCACGCCCACGCTGGAGGGGTTATTGGTATGTGTCCAGTTGTAACATAGACAGGTGTCCACTTTGCTAACATTAACTTTTCACCTGGATATTTTTTTCGTGCAGTGTTTCGTTTTCGACATACTTTGTTGTCCGAAGAAAAACAAACATCCAATAAAATACAACGTATTTGTTTTCAATTATCAATTTCCGATTCTCTTGCTTCTTTTGCCATGGGATTATCCTTCACTTTTTGGTTACCTGGTTGCTCAGCAAGTTTACTTTTCGTAACCCAGAATGTCTGTTACGACAGCAGAAGTCCCTTTCATCGCCACATTTTATGAGTGCTTACTGGAAAGTGATATCTCCGAACTTTTTATTTGAGAACTCTGAAAGCTTTCTAAATAAAAAATGTTATTAACATTCCACGTCTTTATTATTCACGTGTACGTATTTCTTTCTCAAGAGAGTTACTCTGACGATGACGTATCTCTCCCAACAGGAGACCAGTTCGCTGTTACCGCCATTGTGGAACGTTTGACTTCATTGATGGGGCCTGACCGGAAACTGCTTCAGCACTCCAGTTCCGTTCGCCGCCAGGCCCATTCGCCGGAATGTCAACACCGTCCGTCCTCGCAGTACACCACGATACTCCGTGCGATGTCTTCCCTCTGTCACTGCCGCCGACCGAGTCTCCGTCACCGCCCCGATCGAGTGTCACCTCGTGAGCCGCGGCCGTCCTAAACGACGCTAGCCGACCAGGACGCCCCAAAGCGCGTAACTTCGACAGAGAGACTGTCCAGCCAAGAGCATCGCAGGAAGTCACGGCTCAGGGCCACATACTCGCCACTGCTTGCACCTCTTCATCAGGATCAAAAGTGAAGCTCTCGAAAGTGTTCTTTAAGATCTGGGAACAGATGAATACCGGATATTGTCACGTGGGGACTGTATGGAAGATAGTCAATGAAAATGTAACCAAATCATCGGATTGTTGCACATGTCGCAGCGCTCGTATGTCGTCTAGTATTGCCATGCTGAAGGAGAGGTCGTTCTCTGTGCACACGAACTCTCTACTTTCGAAGCTCCGTTATAGCAAGGTGATTCTCATGCACTGACATAGTTACGTTACGAACTTCCGTGTTACATACTACTATGAGGAGCCCTCTACGAGCAGAGTTTTGCAATTTCTGTCAACTAAACGGGGATGTCGACCGAGTGATATAACAAGTAATTCCTCAACCGATATTGAGAACAGAATAACAAAATTCGTAGCCATTACTTTTCAGCACACCCTCGCACATGTAGTTGTAATACAAAGACGTGTTATGAGACGAGACTTTCTCATATAATCAGTATGTAACTGAAGACTTACATTTGTTGTAAATGCAGTGAATCTATAAAGGAAATCACATACCAATTACACATACGAAGTGTGACAAATTTCTCGATTAGCCATGACAATATAAATGGAACGAATTCAAATTCACGCTGCCACGATATTAACAGGTTGATGTACAGAGATTGACAAAAACGTGGAAACACCAGAAACACGACACACTGACATGCCTAATACGCCTGTAGTATAGGAAGCTTGCTGGCATTAAAACATCAAGTAATGGATAAATACAGGTCCTGCATGGTTTTCGAGGCACGACTATCCTGCAAAATTGTGGCAGGTTCAGGTAAGTAGACCACAAAGACCGAATAATATTCAGATCTGGTGACTGTGGGGGCCATGGAAAATGAAACAGTCGGCCGCGGTGGCCGAGCGTTTCTAGGCGCTTCAGTCCGGAACCGCGCGACTTCTAGGTCGCAGGTTGGAATCCAGCCTCGGGTATGGATGTGTGTGATGTCCTTAGGTTAGTTAGGTTTAAGTATTTCTAAGTTCTAGGGGACTGATGATCTCAGATGTTAAGTCCCGTAGCGCTCAGAGCCATTTGAATCAATTTGAAGACGAAACTATTCGTCCTTGTGCTCACACAGCATCACCATTGGGGAACAAACATTGTACCATCTGATGGACCTGATCAGTCAAAATTTTCGTTTAGTCCTTGGCAGTAACGCGACCTTGAAGAATGCCCCTGGGATCCATGGAATGTGTATAGGCAGACCGAACCGACGGATGAAAATTGTGCCACGGCTGGGATTGGAAACCAGGCTTCTGCTCACTAGTTAGATGCGCTAACCAATACGCCACCCTGGCACAGCGGCCTGGCACGACTATCCTAGGACGCCTCTCTCCTCACTCCAAATTCCCATGCATACCCCAGCCGTCTTTGGTATTCCTCCAAAACCAGAAAAACATTGCAGAGGCTCTCCAACCGTACTGAAACACCAAGATATGGCTGCCACTAATATCGCTGAACTCCTGTTATGTTTCACTCTTGGGACTTAAACTCGGCCAGAAGTTGGAAACAGTGTGAAACAAGACTCATCCGACAGACTGACATTCTTCCACTGGACCACAGTCCATGGTTTATGACTTTTCCTGATACAGACATCTATATTACTGATGATTGGTTTTCGAATTGCCGGTCACCCAACAATCCGTTCGTTTTGTTTCGGTGTTGACAGGCTCCGCGACTGCACTCAGTTCTGCAGAGACATTTGCACCTGTCGTCCTCTTATTTTTGGTTACAATCCTCTTTAATGACCGCCTTTCACGGTCAAACAACACACACTTGTTACTTAGCGGATGACGTCTTTATGCTTTCCCAGTACGCGGTTTAAAATCTTCGACACGGTGCGTCTTGAAATACCAATCGTTTCGGCTCCTCTGGTTACAGAACCACTCACTATAAGAGCACCAACAATCTGCTCAAGTTTGAATTCACTTAGTACTGACGTAATTAACTCACAAGTACATAGACGACTATTGCGACCCGACTGACACATGCACCTTACTGAGGAAATTGTGCAGGTGTCGCTCATCGTAAAATACACCAGCGCAGCCTCCACGCTTGCCTACATCTGCTTGTATGCTCTAGCACGCATTTCTCGCCGTGTTTTTGTCCACCACCTGTGGACCTCACGAAAGGGTAACAGAAATGCTTGGAGAACTGGAATGAAAATCCCTCGAACAAAGACGACGTAATTCTCGTGACAACTTTTTTTCTATTTATTAATTTTTTTTTAAAGAAAGAAATTGAGAGCCTTTATTCTAAGAACACTGTACAACCCTTTTGCTGCCGCCGTCTTATATCTCGCATAGGTGTAGTGAGTGGAAGATAAGAGACATGATGGCGCTTACTTTCATACAGAAATTCGTTATGTGAGTGGAATAATACAGAAAGTCCTTACTATTGATACAATGTACAGTCCGCTTTGTCATGTATTGTGGATTATGTAGTGCATATGCAGACACATGCATGATATAAGTAGCTCGGTTGCAAAAGATTATTGAAGCCCAGCTAAGCGGACTAATGTGTGCACTTCACCATCCAGCCCAGAAAAGATCCCATCCGATTGTTCACAGTGGCCCATCCGATTGATGACTGAAAATTTTTTAACCAAGATACATAGCATATGTGGCCACTTTGGCACACATATTGTTGCACTGCAATTGTCGCAATGCGACTCAACACGTTACACATGTGACGAATTCCGAGCACAGATTTGTAGTGAATATCTGAGTAAGAGTAATCAATGTCCGAATGCATTTACGACCATCTTAACTGCGCCAGCATGCGCTGTATTTCTTGGGGGACATACGGTCTATGTCATTGTAATATACTTTCTCTTCAGGTATGTACGAGTTAGTGGTTCCATTCCATTATGATGGAATCCTGTCTCACATTGCACATTCTGGTCGTGTGCACATATATCAGTGGTTCTCTGAAAGGCTGATGGGAAGAGATCGTAGTTCATCTGATTCAGCTATTATGACGCTATATGATACCGGCTAGTCGAGACTTGCGGAATGTCTCGAGTGGAAAGTCATGAGTAATTGATAAAAGTCGAGATTGAAAAGGATGCATTATCTTCATACAAGTGTATTCTCTTGCAATGAACGAATGGGGGTGCAAGAATTCTAGGATTACACAACTACAACCATTCCCTCAGAGAACTCTCACAACAATTACATATTGTCAATATTCATGTTAAGGATGTTGATTTGGTACGAAAAGATTTGTACAGCACTAAAGCTAATCATTTCGAAAGATAGTAAGTAACTAAGTGATACAAATCGACGAGAATGTCACGAGATGGTCGTCAGAAGTCCCTGTCGATTGTGGCATAGGACTCCTATTGCAACTGAGTTACAGATATCAAAAAAGGTCCAATGCGATTGGCCTGTAATTTCGCACTTTGAGTGAAAGGATTGGCCAAAATCCGATTACTTGAAAGAATCGGTTTGTATCCGACTTTGGCCAGTCATTTCGCGAATTAGCCGGAGATTCCTCGACGACACGCGATGTGATTGCACATATGTCGGCCAACCCCTGGCTAAACCGCACCGCGGACTGTGATGACGCAAAAAAGTGCGATAGGCACCACTTCTCTCAATTCCAGTGTTAACTGTGCCGTGCACGTGGTAGCTGCTGCTTCTCGGAGAAGGTCCTGCCTCTGTGCCTTGTTTTCTTTCCTGACAAATTGGATTAACTGTGACTACCGTACGTTTCCTGGTATTTTTGTTTGTGGTATTTGTGCATCTTTCAGATGTAGTGAGGAAGATCTGTTAATTACGTGAACTGGTTTGTTTTGTTTTGGTTTTGTTTCTTTTTTTTTATTTGCTCCCACTTTGCCCATTCGTGAAGTTTCATGAGATGTGATATACCACCACCTCCCTTGACGTCTACTATTGCCATTTAAATACAATATGTATTTTCAAAACATACTCAAATCTTGTCTTCACGATTACATTTCTTCAGTGAAAGCTTAAGAGAGAAAGATGACTACACTATTTTGAAGTTCATTGTAACGAATGTAATTAAATTGATTGTTTTGACAGCTGCAAATGGCTCTACGATCCCGGTTTTTTGAAAATAATTTCCTAAAATAAGTAAATACAAACTATGTGGCGATACGACCTTCCTAACTCCTCACTCACGTCATCAGCATTCGCGTGCTTCCTCTACTGTAATCTGTATAAGACACTCTACTTACAGATAAACTGAAAAGCTTTTTATTTGTTTCAAACATTGATTAAAATCTCTTTAATGAAAACATGTTTATATATAGAAACTCATCTAAACACTTTTTTAAGAAGTGAAAACACCTTGCTTTGAACACACCAACCCTGAGTAGACCCTAGTATTCATGTTTATAATCGTTGGACAGACCGACAAAAAGTTTCCTGGAAATAGTAGGCCTAACTGTATTAACAGATCTCTAAAAAGCTGACACTTTACTGGTACAGACTAATGTCAGTTTATATGAAAGACAACGTTTTGTATCGTTTTCCGAGCCTTATTGATGCGTACTTTCTCAATTTCTAAATTTATGTGAGAACTAGGAGAATTCTTGTCAGTGAACTTGAGCTTAGCTTCCATTCACAAAAAATTTACCTCTCGCTGGGACGTTGGTTTCTTGTAAACAACACACAAATTATAAAAGTTCTGTTACAAATTCTTATTAAACGTAATAGCACTCATTTGTGAGTTGAGGATTATCACGACTCTTTCTCAACAGACATGCATGAATTCGGCCGCCCTCAGAGTGAACTTCACAAAAGAAATCTGGCACCCGGACGGCACGCCTTTCAGATCGGGGAATCATGGGCAAACGCACTTGTATTGCATTCTGTTCAAATTAGAGTCTACATAAAGTTTGGTGCGTACTTTAATGTTGTCTATGCTAGGGATTAATTTTAAAAAACAAGATGTTATCTTTTATAATAACGTTGGTTTTCAAAATGAAGAAGTTAACGTGAGATTTTAATGATCTCCCCCTTTAAATGAGGGTTTTCCGGACTAATTTCCTCCTTTTAGAACTCATGTAGTTAATGGACATGCCGGTACTAATTATTTGGTAGTAGGACTTGCCTAATTACATGTAATGGCATTCGATTTCAATCTTCGTACGATTCTTCCGCTGGCTAACTCATGGCTACTTCACACGACAACGATATTCACGATGAAGGTGGGATACATGCAAATGATATGAAAAGCAGGTTACTAGATATTTTGAACACTCTGCTGCAAGAAAAAGCGAATAATAGCGGAATAATCACAAGAGATAGATATTGTTCTTTTATAGAGGATGTTAAACAAGCCGAAGGAAAGCAGGGTAAAGAGAGTGTTGACTGTCATCGACTAAGATAATATGACGTTGCTGATGTTGACGGAGATGAAAAACTTATTGCACTAGTAACAGGAGATAACAGTGCTATTTTGTAATATGTCCATATTGTTCGAAACACTGCACGATACTCACTTGAAAATAGGGCATGGAGGTCGCACACAAATAGAAAAGATTCTGTAGTTTAAATACAAAAAGCCACAGGGCATTACTTAGTATCTTCGCTTATGCAAACTTTGTCAGACTGGATTGTCTAATCCAAAGAATGATTTAGCTTCCAAACCTCTAATATTTAAGGAAGTTAATTCCAGGTGCTAGGTAGATCTGATAGACATGCCAGTTAGCTCTCACGCGGAGTACAACTTCCTACTCATTTACCAAAATTACTTAACCAAGTTTGTATTATTGTGACCCCTGAAAAGCAAAAGAGCAGAAGAAGCTACTTACTGTTTGCTTGACATATTTACCACTAGAGTTTCTCCAAGTGTGCTGCAGTCAGATAATGGTAGAGAGTTTTCGAACAAAGTTATATATCAGCTAAATAACATGTGGCCTGAACTCAAATTGGTACATGGAAAACTCAGACAAAGCCAAGGTTCCATCGAACGGGCCAACCAGGACATACATAATATGGTAATGACATGGATGCAGACAAATAACTTAGCACATCAGGCTGAGAGTCTTCGATTCATCCAGTTCGTGAAAAACCGTTCTTTTTTTTATTAAGAAAATCAGCAGTCGCCATACGAGGCAATGTTTGGCTGTAAGGCAAAAATGGAACTGAATATTTTAAATCTGATTATTCATAAGACAGTGACAGAGGGAGACTTCGAGAAAGTCGAACAAGGAATGTGGGCTGCTGTAAATGGTGTGTCTACTCCCAACAATAAAACTGCCGCCGTGGAGGTCAGCCACCGAAAAGTCGAGACCCGTTACCTGACAATAACAAGATGAAAATATCCTGTGTTGTTTGTGAAGAAGAGTGTAATGCAGCTCTTTGTTGTTTATCCTGCGGCAAAGATGTGCACGCAGTTTGTGGAAGAATTGATGAAGCAGACGTAGTATATGGAGGGAAAATTATTTGCAAACTGTCTTATAACAAACAAGAAATCAGGAAGAAGAGGGCAGAAACTCAGGACAATTTGCAAGCACAAGGTGCAAAGATGGTTAAAAGTTTAGATGCAGAATTCCCATCTTCAGAAGTTGGAGACAGTGTTCGCTTTCGTATACCAGATGTTGACAGAGATCGCGGAGATCCCGGAAGCACCTTCTACAATCTGGGAATAGAACATGGTGTTCTCAAACAACTATATTCCAGAAAAGATTTGTCTATACTGCACTAGCACTGCTCACTCTGGGATCCAAGCCCAAAGAAGAAAACTCATTACGAACCACATTGTCTTTATAGTTACTGACCAGTGGCCAAGGATACAGTCGATGCAACTGCTCTACTAAATGCGCCACATATCGCTCAAAATGAAGAAATAAAAAAAAACTGTTGTAATAACTGAAGACGATATGTATTAGAAAATTATAAAGTGAATAGATTTTATAAAGTTTATATTTTTTATAATTGAGACTGATAAAATAAAGATTGCATACAGCTTGAAATTACACATATTCATCAACTCTTTATTTGTCTTCCGATTCCGGACGATCAGTCTACGCCACTTCGCAAACTGACCGGCCAGGTCCCGAACTCAAGAAAAGATCGGACATTGACCGGTCAATTTCCAGCGATGTTGGCCATTTCCTGACTTAAACAATTTGAAATTGCTGAATCAAATCTGCTTTTCTTCTTTCTTCAGATTTTGGGCGATCGGTTCCAGACACTTTGCCAACATTCCGGTCGAATCCCGAAATCAAGGGAACATCGGACATTGGCCGGCCAATTGAAAGCCACATAGGCCACTTCGCGGCTTGACAAGCAAGTTCCCGCTGTGGCCCATTTTGGGATTTGTCCGTAACATATAAACGAGGGTAAATCAATTATTATCCAAAATTTTGTTGTATTTTTGTTTAGTTTGGTAGTACTATCGTTTTACGTTGATGATCCATGCTTTGTTAATTTTTTGTTATATCTTCACAATTTTCAAGCTGCTAGGTTAGTTTCGTTATCGCTGCTGTGCTGTTAAGCATGGCTGCTTCGCTGTCTATTTGCACCAAAGAAGAGCAGCGTTAAGTGATCCATTTTTTGGGGTCGGAAGGCGTATCAGGGGCTGAAATTCATCGAAGACTTTCGGTACAGTACGGGAACAGTGTTTTGCACAACGGAGTGTCTAAGAATGAATTGAATAATTCCGAAATGGTCGCACAAATGATACGCATGATGAAGGAGCCGGACGATCGTTTACCGCCACAAATGAAGAAACCATTATGCGTTCACGTGAAATGATTCTCTTAGACAGACGATTAACTATTGACGAAGTGGCACAAGGTCTGCAAATTAGTCACAGTTCTGCCTACAAAATCATCCACAACAGACTTGGGTTTCATCAAATTTGTGCAAGATGGGTCCCAAAACAACTCACGCAGTTGCATAAACAAACGCGCGTGGACATCTGCAAACAACATTGGGATCGCTATGGTAAAGAAGGGGACAACTTCTTAGACATGATCATTACTGGTGACGAAACATCCATCGACCATTACGAGCCAGAGAGTAAACAGTAGAGTATAGAGTGGAAACATCCAAATTCGCCGTGCAATAAAAATTTCAAGACTCAACCGTCCGCAGGAAAACTGATGCTTACGGTTTTTTGGGACGCACAGGGTCCAGTACTGGAACATTATGGGGAAAGGGGAACAACAATAAACAGTGTACGTTACAGTGAGATTCTTACTGCCAGGTTAAAGCCTTCAATTCGAAGCAAACGCCGAGGATTTCTGTCGAAAGGTGTTACGTTGTTGCACGACAATGCCCGTCCGCATATTGCTGCCCACACTGCTGAAACGTTCCAGAAACTCAAATTTGAAGTACTGAATCATCGTCCATATAGCCCCGACCTTGCCCCTTCTGACTATCATTAGTTTGGTCCACTCAAACAGGTATTAAGGGGCCGTCGATCTTCCTCGGACGAAGCAGTGAAAGAAGCGGTGCATTCCTGGCTCGCAGCTCAACCGAGAACCTTCTTTTATGAGGGCACGAGGAAGCTAGTACAACGATGGACGAAGTGCATTGAAACGCAAGGAGACTATGTCGAAAAATGATGTTCTTGTAAGTTTCCTATTTGACTACAATAAAATTTTAACTACTTTGCGGATAATAATTGACTTACCCTCGTACGTATTCTTTCGGTTAGTGTATGTGCTTGTTGCCTTAAAAGACATGCTTGTGTAGTAGATAAGGGCCTCCATGTAATATTCTGAACGAAGGGGGCAGGCCTGGGAGTAGGGAGTATTTTTAATGTTTTGGAAGTCAAGTACCGTCTTGTAGGTAACCGTAAAGGTTTCAGATTCGATCCTGCCAACCTTCATAACACCGACTTTTAAATCATTTTCCTGAAAGAAAAACACCTTTCGCTGAGGCACAGTTGGGGACGCGTGAGAAAGGTGGGGGAGATGGGCCCTTTTGCTCCCGGGTGTGGGCGCGCTTTCTGGCAACGTTGACAAGCACGTGCCCATCAGCGTCGTCTGCAAGCGCGTGTGCTAGGGCAGGGCACGAATACACTTTGCAGATGTAGGTGGAAGTTGTCGAAGATGACCGATGCTGCCTCGTCCAATAAGACAAGCGATTAAACGCTTGTCAAAGGCGGATGTTACGTGACTGTCTATGACCATCAGAGCAACTCGCGCGCATGCACTTGCATATGCTGGGTGATTTTTTCCACCGTGTACAAACTCTGATCGATGGGAGGACACAAAACAGAAAAAGTCTAATAAACTTATGTCCGAAAATGCGTTGTTTCCATGCTAGAGACCATTTATTCAGTCATACTTTGTCACTGAGGCTGCGGTCTAATGAGGGCTGTACCTTGCAGCCACAGTTACAGTATGCATGGTTTGCTCCTAGCGAGTGGTACAGTTCCTCATACTTCATGTCCTAGCGCCCTCTTCTGCCATTGTAATTGGTACTGATGTGTCCGAGTAACTTCTCTTGCTGACTCGTAGTGGAGGTGATACAGTGTTGTATACAATGGTTCCGTATTCGAATCCAGAATTTGCCGACAAGTTGTTTACTTACGGAAAGGCAAATGGTTCAAATGGCTCTGAGCACTATGGGACTCAACTGCTGAGATCATAAGTACCCTAGAACTTAGAACTACTTAAACCTAACTAACCTAAGGACAACACACACATCCATGCCCGAGGCAGGATTCGAACCTGCGACCGTAGCGGTCCTGCGGTTCCAGACTGTAGCGCCAGAACCGCTCGGCCACCAGCGGCCGGCTAAAGGCAAATGGCAACAGGCGGCGGGCAGCAAGATTCTATCAGGAGACCTATCACCGCCGATAACAACCACAGGATTCTGTGGTGTCACCGCCAGACACCACACTTGCTAGGTGGTAGCTTTTAAATCGGCCGCGGTCCGTTAGTATACGTCGGACCCACGTGTCGCCACTATCAGAGATTGCAGACCGAGCGCCGCCAAACGGCAGGTCTAGAGAGACTTCCTAGCACTCGCCCCAGTTGTACAGACGACTTTGCTAGCGATGGTTCACTGACAAAATACGCTCTCATTTGCCGAGACGATAGTTAGCATAGCCTTCAGCTACGTCATTTCCTACGACCTAGCAAGGCGCCATTATCAGTTGCTATTGATATTGTAAATAATGTACAGACAAGAGCTACGTTCAACATTAATGGATTAAAGTTAAGTATTCCACCATCTGCGTCCGTTTTTCTAAGTTCTAATTTCCTTGTCCTGTTCCAGACCTCACGCCAGCCTGCGTGAGCTAAAACGCGTGCCTTTCGGCTTCCTCTAAATTTAGTGGGTTGGTCTCCTGCCAATCCACAACACATTCACTGTCTGCAACAGTGTCTCGTGTATCAGAGTCGTCTCAGGAAGCTGGAAATCATGAAAGACGTATTCGAAATGTTCGTACAGCAGACTTGGAGGAAAATGTAACATTGTGGAAGGCGTCCGCCGTGTCAGTACCACACAGATGGCCCGCCAGTACAGGATAAGCCAGATGACCGTATGGGACCGTGTGGAGCAATTTCCAAGACAACTGGTACTACCCTTCTCGCTTACAACGTGACTTTCCACATCGGGAGCAGTTTTGTCACTGGTTTCTTCACCAGGCAACCACGATTTCGGGAATTGTGTCATCCATCCAATTGACAGATAAGGCAACTTTTACGCGGAGTGGTATCTTCAGATTTTATAAAGTCATCTGTGAGATAGAATGCAGAACCCCTATGCTATGGTGACAGCGAATCATCGTCAGAATCGGTGTAGTCAAAATGTGTGGGTCGGGATAACTGGTGACCATACTTTGGGACCAGTCTTCCTTCCATGTCGCGTAACAAGCCAGAACCCTTGGTGTTTCTTGCGGGTGATTTTGTCTCCCCTACTGGAAGAAGTGCCATTGGTATTTCGAAGGATTACGTGGCTGCTAAATGATGACGCTCCAACCCACTTCGCCGTTAACGTACGGACGCATCTGAATCGTATCTTCCCTGGTCGATGGATCGGACGAGAGGATCCAGTTGCATGGCCCGCTCGTTCACCGGATCTCAATCCGTGCGATTTCTGGTTATGGGGCGATCTCTATTGTGTATGCAGAGCCCATTCCAGGAGGGCTTGAGGCAGCGTATTCATGCTGCCTTTGACACTGTTCGGATGCAACTTGGCCGATGTGAACGTGTGAGACACAACATACTACAGAGCGCAAACGTATGCGTTGGGGTACATGGAAACCATTTTCAAAACATACTGTAACTGTGGCTGCGTGGTACAGTGCGTATTAGACAGCAGTCTCTGTAGCAATGTGCGACCGAATAAATGTTCTCTAGTATGGAAACCCCGCTTTTCCGTACATAAGTTCATTAGACATTTTTTGTTTTTGGAAAAAAGTACCCTGTATAGAAAGTACCCTGTATACTGCGAATTTGCAGATTGAATCTGCGTAGCGTGCTTCCCTTAAAGCCAGAGTTTGGATAAATTTATTTCAATGGCGAATAACGAATACAGATAAAGATTATTATTCATTATTCGTGAATAACAGATAAAAATATTTGAGGAACATCGTTTCAGATCATACAAAGGTCACAGATCATAATTTTACAGGAAGCGAAAAAAAAGTTTCTCTTCATAGCCAAACGAAATAATCAACAATCTTGGTGGCAGTATTTAAATTAGGTTACAGAATCAGTCATCATTCACTTCCCTTTGTATGAAGGCGCCGTGTTAATTTTAAACTGCACTTAACACATTTTGAACCACTAGATGTAACAAAACACGTCTTGATCAAATCATGTTTTCGCATAATACTATTTGAAACATTTCAGTATTTTATTGGTTTTATTGTTTGACACAGCCCATGATGTAAGAAAATACAATTATTTATATTTTGTTGAGGGAAGATCACTGTCTTACAGCTTTGCACTTAGTCCTTCTTACTCGAGCAAACAGGCACATTCATCGTTCTCATGAGTCAGCCTACCAGTTTCAGCTGATGTCATAATGCCGTTTAGGCCAAGACATGAAACTGAACTATCAACCACTTTACAGTTGTCTCCAAATCTGGTTTTTAACAGTTTTTTGACATCCAGTTTCTTGGCGTCATGTAATTCTCTGTTATCAACGGAATTTCAGCTGTACTTTCCTGCGTAATACTTTCCAGTTCTTTGTGGTGTTGGAGAAGTAACTTTCATTATATAACTGAGTCTACGATCTTCTTCCAATTTGTTCGGTACGCTGTAAACTCTATTTTTTGCTTTGGCCAAGTAGGATGCTGGAATACTTCAAAAATGGTTGAAATGGCTCTCAGCACCATGGGATTTAACATAGGAGGTCATCAGTCCCCTAGAACTTAGAACTACTTAAACCTAAGTAACCTGAGGACATCACACATCATGCCCGAGGCAGGATTCGAACCTGCGACTGAAGCGATCGCGCGGTTCCAGACTGAAGTGCCTAGAACCGCACGGTCACAGAGACCGGTTGCTGGGATACTTCTTCACTTGAATCTGCCTTCTTTCTGATTACAAGGCGGCTCAGAATTACTTAAGTGCGGTTCTTGGGTGAAATACCTAAGACTAAATACGTCTCGTCACGACATAACTACAGGTATCAGAACGCAATCAAAGTTTCAAAACACGCATTTATACAATTTTCCCACACGAATAACGCATCAATCCACCGACATTAAAAAGTTCACTGAAAATAATCATTCATAAAATACGTCAAGTGTTTTTACTTACGAAGCTTCCGTTTGAGGCTGTCTTTTAGTTTTCGCAGAACTAGCTCTCATTCTACTTCCTCTCGACCGCTCTCCCAAGGGAAAATAGCCCTCCATGGTGATCGAAAGTTCACAGTTATGTAATCAACACGACACTGTGAATTTTAAGATGAAAGTAGCGGAAACAGCTTGCAAAAGAGCGGGCTGGCAATGAAGGATGAGAAGCTTGTTGTGAACATAAAACATTTTGAACCGTTCGGTGCGGTGTACATAACATGATTTGATTCGATTCCTGGTTTTCAGCACTAAATTACTTTGGGAAAGAATACAAAACACCCGATTTGTCTCAACAGCGTTAAAGGGCATACCACAGTTGCGGTAAAAACACATCAAACTGTATTTTGACCTCGGCGGCATTTCATATGTTTTGAAACGATGTTCCTCATTTATTCGAAACATTATTCATTTAAGCGATTAAAACATTTATTTGTCATCTGTGAATAAAAGCTGTTACAAATAATATATAAATTTGAAATCCAGTGACTTTTATTGCTCCAGTTCTTCGTCAGTTAAACAAATGTGTTAGTACTTTTAAATTAGTTTTCGGAACAACTTTTTTTAAACATTTCATCAGAAAGTTTATTTGATTTTCGAAGATTTACTATTGTGGCACACTAAATCCTATACGTTCTACATCCTCCAAGAAGACGTCGGTAAGTTATACCTCCTGAAATCTTCTTTATTTCAGGATAATCACAGTATTCTATGACTGCAAATGTCACTGTAATATTCTGTGGAAAAAATCGAGAAATTATAAATTCCGCTTTAATTTTGGAAAGTAACTTAATTGTGATTCCACATTAGTTTCAACTTCCAGATCATGCTTAAAATAAATTTTATTTTCAAGTTTTCTTCTACATTTCTTTGGCTATTATAAGTGTATAGTTTATCGCAAGCCTCCATTGGTCAAGGGCAGTAATAGTGGTGAACTATTTGTTTTTAAATCGTTTTTAAGATGTTGCTGCAATAGCTGCACTTGGTACAGAAAGACGGAAAAAGTTTTCCAATCTTCTTTTGAGAATTTCTCGAGAAGAACGTTGCCAGTGGGTTGCAATATTATGTATTCTTTTTGTACTCG
The DNA here is from genome assembly GCF_023864345.2 of Schistocerca serialis cubense. Lineage (NCBI taxonomy): Eukaryota > Metazoa > Arthropoda > Insecta > Orthoptera > Acrididae > Schistocerca > Schistocerca serialis. The sequence continues at coordinate 276,079,776 of NC_064643.1, read as the reverse complement.
AACCCAGTGTGAATTTCGTGGTTGCAGGTGTTCGGTATTTCAACACTGTGTTCAGTCTTCGGTACCGAAGTAGGAGTGGTTCGGTACTTTTAGAATCCCATGCATAACACTAATTTATTTATTAATATGCAAAATTATCAAAAGGAGAATGGCGATTCCACGCAGCAATGTCTATGTGGAAAGAATCTTCAGTCACATGAATAATTTATGGTCTGAAGAAAAAAACTAATTGAATGTCGATAAAGTAAAAGCAGAATTATGCATTCGTTGTTATCTGGATTTTGCAGCATACCATGACTTTTACGAAAAAAATTAGAGATAATAAGAATTAGTTGAAAGCTGTAACTAGCAACTGTAAATAATTATAATTTTTTATGTTTATTGTTTTATTGTGTTCGCTCTCTACTGTAGCTCTATGCTGTCCGTAGTTCGAGAGGTGGTGGTATGTATAAAGACAAGAAAAGAGTGTCCAGTAAATAAGGGCTTCAAAGTGCATACCTTAAGACGTAAACGCACTTGTTCGGTAGAAGAAATGTATTTCTCAAAGCTCTTCTAGTACGCATTTTAGAGTTCGTGTTTACTAGACGTTTTTGTGAAGCGACGAGTAATCAGGACACGGGCTGGTGGAATGGAAGGACTGAACCTAAGTCGTGCACACACGTAAAATATTCGTATATTTTTTGCATTTTCCGAGACACTTGGAGCAGTATACGCTGGTAGCAGACATAGGACAAATTGCAAAATATGGTTTTACAGACAAGCTCGTCGGCCGGAGTGGCCGAGCGGTTCTAGGCGCTTCAGTCTGGAACTGCGCTACAGCTACGGTCGCAGGTTGGAATCCTGCCTCGGGCATGGATGTGTGTGATGTCCTTAGGTTAGTTACGTTTAAGTAATTCTAAGTTCTAGTGGACTGATCACCTAAGATGTTAAGTCCCATACTGCTCAGAGCCATTTGAACCATTTTTGGTAATACGAATCGTAAACCGGAGACTCAGAACAAATGATTAGACAGACTTCAATTAAAGTAAAATGTCACATGGCTTGATATCCAAAAATGCTTATTTTTTTCAATATCATAAAACTGAGAAAATTCAGATACTTGAAAATTACGTGCACACAATATCCATAACATTACTTAGGGTTTAACAAAACATGGTAGTATGCAACACGTTTAAAGTACCAGTATTACGCGACTCAGCTTGCCGCAGAATAAGATTTTGTTGTCCATCAACTATTTGCTCAATAGAAGGAAATGTACTCGCAATGTTAATAACAGTGTAGGACATGGTGATAACGCGCTGGTTCCCTGAATTGGCTTAGGCGCAGGGCTATGCGTGGAATAACTTCAGCAATATTACACTAATCGATTGAGTTCACCTAAACACAGCAAACAGTAACTAATACATCATACTCTTATTTCTGCTGATCAACAATTTAGTGTGAACCAAACAATTAAGACTCAAACTTAACACAACCAGTAACTAGAGCATAAAAGAAAACTTTAAAGTTTGGTTTAAAAGACTGCTTACAAAAGGGAACGGTTCAACTGAAAAACCTTTAAAGGGTGGTTTAGAGTATTTTCAAAACTTTCAGCATATGTTCAACTAGGTTAAAACTACTCTAAACCCCCTGTAAAGGGTATATTAAACTAGAGAAAACATTTATCCTGAGGCGACTATAGAGATGAAATTAAAAAAAGAAGCTATTCAAAGGCCTAAGCAAATATTCACAGTGGTAAAGTACACTGAACCTTACATTCTAGAGGAAATTAAATCTCCGAAACTTTAAACAAATGTTCACAATGTGACGATAGCAGCGCTTCACTTAGCTGCGTATAGAGGGAAGTTAAGACTTTTCAAACTATAAACAAAGTTCTTAATAGTAATGTTACTCTGAGCCTCTTTAGAAGGTGATGGAAGGTGGCTGTAATTTCGCACCTTACAAACGCACCCCCCCCCCCTCCCCCACGATCAACAAACACAATTAGGAATCATGTGATAGGTTGTACATCGTACATCGTATATACGAATATATATAAGGAGACTGACATTGTCACGTACGCCTGGTAAATAATTCTTAACGCTTATTGCATGAAAGGTGACAGAGTGTCTTTATTATCATACTAGTAGGAATTGGAACGAGAGTGAGAATGAAATGGCGGGAGGAACTCAGGCCCTGGGTGGAAGGCCCACACAGGTGTGTTGGTCCTGCTTAAACACAGGAAGTAGCAAGACGAAAGTTGCGACTCCTGAGTGCTGGGCACAATAGAGTCGTGTCCGGCCAGTGTTGTAGCTGGACGGTAGGTACACTACTGGCCATTAAAACTGCTACACCAAGAAGAAATGCAGATGATAAACGGGTATTCATTGGACAAATATACTAGAACTGACATGTGATTACATTTTCACGCAATTTGGGTGCATAGATCCTGAGAAATCAGTACCCAGAACAACCACCTCTGGCAGTAATAACGGCCTTGATACGCCTGGGCATGGGTGTCAAACAGAGCTAGCATGGCGTGTACAGATATAGCTGCCCATGCAGCTTCAACACGATAACACAGTTCATCAAGAGTAGTGACTGGCTATTGTGACGAGCCAGTTGCTCGGCCACCATTGACCAGACGTTTTCAATTGGTGAGAGATCTGGAGAGTGTGCTGGCCAGGGCAGCAGTCGAACATTTTCTGTATCCAGAAAGGCCCGTACAGGACCTGCAACATGCAGTTGTGCATTATCCTGCTGAAATGTTGGATTTCTCAGGGATCGAATGAAGGGTAGAGCCACGGGTCGTAACACATCTGAAATGTAACGTCCACTGTTCAAAGTGCCGTCAATGCGAACAAGAGGTGACTGAGGCGTGTAACCAATGACACCCCATACCATCACGCCGGGTGATACGCCAGTATGGCGATGAATACACGCTTCCTATGTGCGTTCAACGCGATGTCGCCAAACACGGATGCGACCATCATGATGCTGTAAACAGAACCTGGATTCATCTGAAAAACTGACGTTTTGCCATTCTTGCACCCAGGTTCGTCGCTCAGTACACCATCGCAGGCGCCCATCTGTTGACTCAGGGATCGAGCTGCACGATCCGTTACAGCCATGCGGATAGGATGCCTGCTAGTGATACGAGGCCGTTGGGATCACGCACGGCGTTCCGTATTACCCTCCTGAAACCACCGATTCTATATTCCGCTAACAGTCATTGGATCTCGACCATCGCGAGCAGCAATGTCGCGATACGATAAACCGCAATCTCGATAGGCTACAATCCGACCTGTATCAAAGTCGGAAACGTGATGGTACTCATTTCTCCTCCTTACACGAGGCATCACTACAACCTTTCATCAGGCAACGCCGGTCAACTGCTGTTTGTGTATGAAAAATCGGTTGGAACGTTTCCTCATGTCAGCATGTTGTAGGTGTCGCCACCGGCGTCAACCTTGTGTCAATGCTCTGAAAGCTAATCATTTGCAAGTCACAGCATCTTCTTCCTGTTGGTTAAATTTCGCGTCTGTAGCACGTCATCTTCGTGGTGTAGCAATTTTAATTGCCAGTAGTGTATTATACTTCGGAAACTACGAAAGTCTTGGATGCAGCTGAGAGGAACGAGGAAGCTTCACCTCGGAAACCACGCAGGCTGAGTTATTTCCAAGGATTTTTACTCAGAAGCGTACCATTGTACGAGTATAGGTTTTTCTCGCAAAATTTCAGCGCTGGACGACAAAAGACCAAAATATGGTTGGTCGGCGTTCGGAATAATCTGTAGAGAGGGAGAATATTCCGTGGTTTCGGGAATATGATTCGTTTTCGGAATTACGAGGGTGGGGAGCCGAGCCTTGCTGTGCGGCCAGCGATGGAGAGACGTGGTCTTCCATTGTGTGCTCCCGTGTGTGACGGTCGCTTGATATCAGCTTTGTTGGTACAGACGGACTTGCTGTCTTTGTTCTCAGGAGATTTTATAGTTAGAACAGTTAGGCACAGTACTGTTGCGAACCTATACGATTCTGGACTTCGCCTCCGGGTTGGCAATCGTCGTTGAGTACTCAGCGTTCAGTAATTGAGAGCAGTTCCTCCTCCTATACTTACGTTGAGACGTTATCTGAACTTCGTCCTTGTGGCTGGGAGTTCGCGTTTCTCGTCTGTAGAACACAGTGAGGAGAAGACAGTATTATAGTATATTAGTCAGAGGACAGCCTTTTGCCGTCCTAGTATTTGAAAGAGTTTATTTGTGGCTGGAGTTCTTCCATCGTCGCAGACGAGTACGAGAACCATCACTTCGACGCATCGGACGCAGTACATATGGTGATATCGCAAACTGATTCGGCTTATTAGGGCTATAAAAGCTAAACAGCTGTGCTCACGTTAGTTCGTTTCCACTGGAGTTCCACACCACCGTAGATCATCTTTGAAAGTAGTGTCTTCTAGTGTTTGGTATTAAGATCCGCTTCAGGGGGTAGTCAAACAGGGCCAAATCTTCATTCAGCCTTTATTATTTTCCGTTGCGTACATTCATTTTTACACCCACCTGGAGTAGCATCTTGGAAAATAACAACTATGGCGCCGTGGTGTAGGAAAATACAGTATACTGTGGGCATGGGAGCTTTAGCAATAAGCTCTGATGGTGATAACCGAAGAACAGCTTCTAGACCATTAACGTTCAAGTAAAATGTCTCGTCAGTGAGGGTAGCAGCTCACATGGACGCAATACTGCAAGCTATTCCGTGAGACGCCACACATTGTCCCGACGAAAGCCAGTTCCGCCTGCTGCTTCTATGTAGATTACCGACAGCAAGTGGCCTCTCCAAGGTCATCGCTGCAGCCCGGGCGCACTCGTTGCCAACGACGCGCCGCCAAGACTCCCACTGCCGCTTCACACACGCGGATGTACCGCCGGCAGCCAGCCCTTCCCTCTGTGTGTGGTTCATGAACACCGACTGTCCAACCCCCTCTCTAGTCTCCCTTCACTCCGCTACGGCTCCCACTGAAAACCCAGTCAAAGCAAAGGGCCCACTGAAAGATGTGTACCCGCGAGATAAACTCTCTGGCCAACAATACGGCCGCTATGTACCCAAAATCCACGTATCATTTCTTTTAGTATCGTCTACTTTCAATTGTATGCGCACGCGTCATCAATTATGATGATCCATGTATGTGGTTGTTGTGGTCTCCAGTTCGGAAATTTGTTTGATGCAGCTCTCCATGCTACTCTATCCTGTGCAAGCCTCGTCATCTCTGCGTAACCACTGCAACCTACATTCTTCTGAAGCTGCTCACTGTGTACATCTCTTTCTCTCCTTATACGAATTTTACCCCTCCAGCCCCCACATCCCTACAGTACTAAACTGGTTATCACTTGATATCACGGAATGCGTCCTATCAGTCGATCCCTTCTTTCACTCGTCTCACAGTCTTCTTTTCTCCCCAGTTTTGTGAAATATCTTCTTATTGGTTCCACGATCTACCCCTTTAATCTTCAGCGTTCTTCTGTAACACCACATTTCGAAAGCTTCTATTCTTTTCTTACCTAAACTGTTTATCGTCCACGTTTCAGTTCCATACGTATCTGCACTCCAGCTAAATATCTTCAGAAAAGACTTTCTAGCACTTAAATCTATATTTGATGTCAAGAAATTCCTCTCCATTAGCAATCCTTTTCTTGCTATTGCCAGTCTACATTTTACATCCTCTCGACTTCGGCTATCATCAGTTGTTTTGCTGTATAATAGCAAAACTCGTCTGCTATTCTAAGTGTCTCGTTTCCTAATCTAATTCCCTCAGCATCATCTGATTTAATTCGAACACATTGCATTATCGTTGTTTTTATTTTGTTGATGTTTATCTTACATCCTCCGTTCAAGACAATGTCCAAGTAGCTTAACGTCTCTGACAGAATTACAATGTCATCGGTAAACGTAAAAGTTTTTATTTCTTATCCCTGAACTTTAATTCATTTTAAAAAATGTCCTGTGATTTCCTTTCCTGCTTGCTCACTGTGCAGATTGAATAACAGCGGGGATAAGCTACAACCTTCTCTCACTCGCTTCTCAACCCTAGCTTGCCCTTCATGCCTCTCGAATCTTGTAACTGTCTTCTTGTTTCTGTACAAGTTGTAGATAGCTTTGCGCTCGCTGATTTTACCCTCCTATCTTCAGAATTTCAAAGAGAGTGTTCCCAGTCAACATTGACAAAAGTTTTCTCTAAGTCTACTGTTGCTATAATCGGGGGTTTGCCTTTCCTTATCCTGAGTTGAAGGGTTATTATTGCCAATTTCTTCGGAATTTAAAGTGATATTCCCCGAGGGTGGCTTCAACCGGACTTTCCACTCTTCTGCAATGAATTCGTGTTAGTATTTTGGAACCATGACATATTAAACTTCTAGTTCGGTAATATTCACACCTGTTGACACCTGATTTCTTCGGAATTGGAATTATTAATTCCTTTTTTGAAGTCTGAGAATATTTCTCGTGTCTCATACATCTTGCACGCTATGTGGAATAGTTTTGCCATGGCTTACTCTCCCGTGAACGTCAATATTTCTGACGGAATGTCGCCTCCTACAGGTTTTTTTTTTTTTCGAGTTAAGTCTTTCAGTGGTCTTTTCGCAGTATCCTATTTCCCATCTCATCTTCGTCAATCCTTCCTTTTCTATATTACCGCCTTAAAGTAAAGTTCATCTCCCTTGTACAGCACCCCCCCCTCCTTCCCCGTATGCCATTCCACATTCCACCTCTTAGCTTTTCCTTTTTTGCTTAACGATGGTTTTCCTTCTCAGCTCTTGCTATGCGCAAACAACTGCTTCTCTTTTCTCCACAGGTCTCTTTAATTTTCTTATAGACATTCTCCATCTTTCCCCTAGTGACATATATTTCTATATCATTACATTTGTCCTCTAGCCATTTCCGCTTAGCCATTTTGAACTTCACGACCATCTAATTTCTCAGGTGTTTGTGTCTCCTTTCGCAGCTTCATTTGCTGTATTTTTAAAATTTCTTCTTTCATCAAATACATTCAGTATCTACATCTACATGATTATTCTGCAATTCACATTTAAGTGCTTGGCAGAGGGTTCATCGAACCACAATCATACTCTCTCCCTATCATTCCACTCCCGAACGGCGCGCGGGAAAAACGAACACCTAAACCTTTCTGTTCGAGCTCTGATTTCTCTTATTTTATTTTGATGATCATTCCTACCTATGTAGGTTGGGTTCAACAAAATATTTTCGCATTCGGAAGAGAAAGTTGATGACTGAAATTTCGTAAATAGATCTCGCCGCGACGAAAAACTTGCTTTCATGACTTCAATCCCAGCTCGCGTGTCATACCTGCCACACTCTCTCCCCTATTAAGTGATAATACAAAACGAGCTGCCATTTTTTGTACCCTTTCGATGTCCTCCGTCAATCCCACCTGGTACGGATCCCACACCGCGCAGCAATATTCTAACAGAGTACGAACGAGTGTAGTGTAAGCTGTCTCTTTAGTGGACTTGTTGCATCTTCTAAGTGTCCTGCCAATGAAACGCAACCTTTGGCTCGCGTTCCCCACAATATTATGTATGTGGTCTTTCCAACTGAAGTTGTTCGTAATTTTAACACCCAGGTACTTAGTTGAATTGACAGCCTTGAGAATTGTACTATTTATCGAGTAATCGAATTCCAACGGATTTCTTTTGGAACTCATGTGGATCACCTCACACTTTTCGTTATTTAGCGTCAACTGCCACCTGGCACACCATACAGTAATCTTTTCTAAATCGCTTTGCAACTGATACTGGTGTTCGGATGACCTTACTAGACGGTAAATCACAGCATCATCTGCGAACAATCTAAAAGAACTGCTCAGACTGTCACCCAGGTCATTTATATAGATCAGGAACAGCAGACGTCCCAGGACGCTTCCATGGGGAACACCTGATACCACTTCAGTTTTACTCGATGATTTGCCGTCTATTACTACGATCTGCGATCTTCCTGACAGGAAATCACGAATCCAGTCGCACAACTGAGACGATACCCCATAGGCCCGCAACTTGATTAGAAGTCGCTTGTGAGGAACGGTGTCAAAAGCTTTCCGGAAATCAAGAAATACGGAGTCAACTTGAGATCCCCTGTCGATAGCGGCCATTACTTTGTGCGAATAAAGAGCTAGCTGCGTTGCACAAGAACGATGTTTTTTGAAACCATGCTGATTACGTATCAATAGATCGTTCCCTTCGAGGTGATTCATAATGTTTGAATACAATATATGCTCCAAAACCCTACTGCAAACCGACGTCAATGATATAGGTCTGTAGTTCGATGGATTACTCCTACTACCCTTCTTCTATGTTATCCTAGGATTTCTACTAGGTATTGCCTTTTTACCTATTTGATCCTCTGCTGACTTCACTATTTCATCTCTCAAAACTACCCATTCGTCTTCTACTGTATATCCTTCCCCTGTTTCAGTAAGTCGTTGTCTAATACTCCCTCTAAACCATCTCTTGCTCTTTCAACATATCCACCTCCCGTCTGCTTAATTTAGCACTTTGGTTGCAATTTATTCCGTTTTAATCTACAGCTCATAGACAGTAAATTGTGGTCACAGTTCGTATATGCCTCTGGAAATGTCTTACAGTTAAAAATCTCGTTCCCAAAGGATTATAAAATCAGTCCGAAATCTTCCAGTGTCTCCAGGTCTCTTCCACGGATACAACATATTTTCATGATTATTACACCAAGTACTGGCGATTATTAAATTATGCTCTGCGTAAAATTCTAACAGATGGCTTTCTCCTTCATTCTTGTCACTCGACAGGCAAAGGTAGAATAATCTTTTTGAAAGAAATATTACCGCGATGAAATTCCGAATTTCTCCATAAGAGGGAAAAGGGGCACGACTGTGGCTGTCTTATTTTGATATATGGATTATTGATATTTCCAAGAAGAAATGTGCTTGACGGATCTGTGTCTTAGCTGGACAACAGTGAGTGTAGTGCTAAAGATTTTCGTTTCTTTTTTAATTCTTTTATCTTCTGTAGCGACTTTAGGACCCCAAGCTAGGATTTATGTTTTCAGTGTCATCCCATAATCTCCCCAGGCAAATTTAGGGAGTTTCCTTCGAAAGGGTACGGCCGATATCCTCCCCCATCCTTGTAACAGTCCGAACTTGTGCTCCATCTCTGATGACCTCGATCTCGACGGGACCTTCAACCCTAATTTTCCTGCCTTCCTTACTTTCAGGATTACTCTCTACAGTTACTGCCTTAGCCACGTGTTGTTTCTTGATAGATTGTCGTATATAAAAATAGTAAATTGTCGCTACTAAGAATTTGCAAAACTTGTATTACTAAATTTCACAAAAAATCCTTACATGTGCTGGAAGAGACAAAATACTTATTTCAGTCCGATCACATGTCGGTCGGAAACCGTTCTCATGGTTCAGGAACAGTTACGGAAAAAAACAAACGTTCGTCACTAACATCTCCACTGGGAAAAGACCGTATTTGAGATATATCGATGGTAAGATTTGCTGATTACACGACTATCGTGTGTGAACGTGGGGATGGATTGCACGCTATGTTGATTGGAATTAACAGTCAACTGAATGCAAATACATGATTATCAAGGAGTGATAGAAATGAAATTAGTGTCAAATATGTAAATTGTTGCACAAAATAAGCCAATCGTGGAGGTACCGCTATTTTGTAAGCAAAGCATCGAAATAGGGACGAACTGAGATAATATTCCTCGTTAAAAGGAGTCTACTATTATGAAACGTTGGCTTTAATTTGAAAAAAAATATTCTGGATTTGTACGTGTGGAACACAGAGATGTCTGTCTGTCAGTCGTGAATTATAGAAACTGCTGAAAAGAAGGACCTCGAAGGGTGTGGATGTAGTGTTGAAGATCAATGGTGCAATATAAGTGAGTTGGTTCATTTTTTTTTTGTGGTTTTAGGGCGCACAACTACAGTGGTCATTAGCGCCCAGACTAAATAAGTGAGTTGGTGAGATAAGGATATTAAAGTTAGCTGCAAAATTAGCGAAGAAAGAAGAATATTGGAAGCACTATGTAAATTGTCGGCCACATAATAAACCAGTTGTGAATGTCCTGCTATTTTGGAAGCTTTGTATAATCAGGCGGAACAAGAACGACAGGAGAGAGCATTCTTCGCCAAAAAGCTTCTTCTTTTACCGAATGGTGGCTTTAATTCGAGAAAAAATTGTGGGTGTGTACGTGTTGAACTGAGAGCTGTGTGGTAGTCAGTCATGGACTGTTGGAACATCTGAAAAGAAAGATTGCGAAGTGTATGCGTTTAAAAATCAGTGTTCAGATATAAGTGAACTGGTAAGTTAAGGATGTGAAGGTTGTCTGCATAATCAGCGAAGAAAGAAATATGTTGGAAACAGTGCCTGTAACATGAGACACGATGGTAAAATGACACCAGAGAAGGGTAGTACAGGGAGCCACAAACAGCAAATTGTTAGAGGAAAATAGACACTAGAATATATTCAACCAATAACTGACAACGGTGGGTGCAGGTACTATTCCGATATGAAGAAGTCATTGCAGACAACCTCTAACCCAGCCAGAAAATCATTGACTCAGAAACAAAATAAGTGACGTAGTAACAATGGCCAGTACTAAGGTGCTCACATGACAGGTAATAATTTCTTGGAGATGTCTTCATCCTAGACTTATTTATTGTGACGTGTTTCGAAGCACGATCTTCAGCAAACTGCGGCAATAAAGGATAATACGAACGTCGTAAATAGAACATGCTACGATATACGGAGTATATTCCCTAGAACTGTGGCCTTCAGTACGGAGTACACTACGATATTTGACTGTTGGACTACGATGTCATTCTTACAGTATTGCTACACGTTACGGAGTCTGCATGCCATTATAAACTTTACTCTTGACGTGTGTTATGATGTTCGTAAGAAATTGATGCGAAGTTTAAAAGGATTTTTACGATTATATTTCACAAACCGTAAACTTTATTGTTTTAATATGTCATGTTTACTGTCTTTGATATTAACGCCGTCTGACGCCCTCTTGAGTTTACCACGTTCACCACGTTCTTGCAAACGGCAGTTCGGCACTCGACGTCTCGGAGTTAACAGCTATTGAAATTGCAGTTAACGTGAACACCCCTCATGGAAGTTTATACAGGGTGATTTTTACCATCGTGTACAAAAAATTGGTCGATGAGAGGATACAGAAGAAAAAGGGTCTAATGAACTTATGTCCTGAAATACAAGGTTTCCATGCTAGCCGGCCGCGGTGGCCGAGTGGTTCTAGGTGCTTCAGTCCAGAACCGCGCGACAGCTACGGTCGCACGTTCGAATCCTGCCTCGGGCATGGATGTGTGTGATGTCCTTAGGTTAGTTAGGTTTAAGTATTCTAAGGTCTAGAGGACTGATGACGTCAGATGTTAAGTCCCACAGTACTCAGAGCCATTTGAATCATTTCCATGCTAGAGACTAATTATTCAGTCATACTTTGTTACACAGACTGCGGTCTAATAGGCGCTGTACCTTGCAGCCATATTTAAAGCATGCATATTTTCCCCTAGAGGGTGGCACAGTTCCTGATATGTCATGACCTAGCGCCGTCTCCTGTCGTAGTAATTTGTAATGCTGTGGTCGATTCACTTGTTTTGCTGATTCACCTTGTACTGTATGCGATACAGTGTTGTACACAATGGTTCAGTATTCGAATCGAGAGCTTGGGGACGTGGTGTTTACTTACGGAAACGAAAATGGCAACGGGCGGCGCCACAGCAGTCAATGTCTGCAACAGTGTTGCGCCGTTTGTCTGAGACAGGGTCCTTTCAGGACGCAGGAAATCATGAAGGACGTACCAGAAATGTTCGAACACCAGACTTGGAGGAAAACGTACCACTGAGGAGGGCGACCGCCGTGTCAGTACCAGGCAGTTGGCCCCACAGTACAGGATAAGCCAGACTACCCTGTGGAACATTCTCCATAACGACTGTTACTACCCTTATCACTTACAGTGCGTGCAGGGCTCACTAGTGACAGACTTTCCACATCGGGAGCAGTTTTATCACTGGTTTCTTCACCAGGCAACCGATAATCCTGGATTTGTGTCATGCATCCTATTCATAGATGACGCCACCTTTATGCGAAGTGGTTTCTTCAACTTGCATAACTTTATGCAAAGCCCCATGGCATAATGACAGCGAACCATCAGCATCGGTGCAGCCGGAATGTGTGTGCCAGAATAATTGGCAACCGTATTTCGGGACCAGTCTTCTTTCCACGTCGCCTAACAGGCAGGAAGTGTCGGTATTTCTTGTGGGTGACTTTGCCTCCTCCGCTGAAAGAAATTCTATTGATGATTTGAAGGGTTATGTGGTCGCTACATGACAGTGCTCCAGCCACTTCGCCATTAACATCCGGAGCGTCGGATAGACCGTCAATGACAGAGCACCTGCAGCACCTCGTGTTCCTGCTGCTAAGAAGGCGAGTACATCGTTCGTTTCTTGTACAGGGTGTCGGAGAAGACTTTCCCTGATTACATAAATTGATAACTCAGGCTAGAAGAAAGATACAAATATGAAACTGGTGTCGAATTGTTCACAACTATCAAAGTTTTTTTCTGTTTTAGGTTCGCAGTACGTAACTAGTGGATGAGGTGCAGTGCCCAAGAAGCCATGTTAACCAATCAGGAGAAGGCACAGTGTGTCCTGTGGTACAATGAGACATGATCACCAACCACAGTGCAGAGGCACTTCCAGACAACATTCGTAAGGAGTCCGCCTGATGTCAAGAGCATTAAAGCCTGGTATGAGAAGTTCAAGAACACAGGATCAGTTGCTGACCTTCTGAGGTCTGGTCGACCAAGAACCTCAGCGGACATGGCGGAAGCTGTAAGGCAGTCTTTTCTGCGAAATCCAAAGAAATCGGTGAGCAGGGCCTCACGTGAATTACAGATGCCAAAAAGCTCTCTCCGTGACATTTTACACAAACGTTTATTGTTTCGTGCATACAAAGTGCAAATCGTTCAGACCTTGTTGCCCAATGACAGTAGACGTCGATATGACTTTGCAGTCGAAATGCTGTCATGTATTGAGGACGATGATGGTTATGTCAGACGAATTGCCTTTTCCGACGAAGCGACCTTTTCTGTCAGTGGAGTAGTGAATCGCCATAATGTGCGCATTTGGGGTTCACAACCCCCTGACGAGGTCATGGAGTGCACCACAGGCAGTCCAAAGGTGAATGTTTGGTGCGCGCTATTGCACGATCGAATTATCGGGCCATTCTTCTTCGCTGAGGCTACCATCAAATCTGCAGTGTATCTGGACATGTTACAACTGTATGCTGTTCCTCTGCTGCTTCAGTATCACCCCGATGTCTTGTTTCAGCTAGACGGTGCACCGCCTCATTGGGGTTTGGTCATCTGTGCCTATCTCGATATGACCTTTCTTGGGGGATGGATTGGTCGTGATGGGCCAACGGTTTGGCCTCCACGCTCTCCTGACATAACCCCATTAGACTTCTTTTTATGGGGTTATGTCAAGGACAAGGTCTACCGAACACGTGTACCAGATCTTGAAACCCTGTGGCAACGGATAACCACAGTCGTTGAATCGATCCCTCCAGTGATGTTGCCTAATGTGTGGACGGAAATTGAATATCGCCTAGATGTGCTACGTGCTACCAAGGGTGCTGATGTGGAAGTTTACTGATGTGTGAAAAAAACTTTGATACTTTGTAAACAATTAGATACCAGTTTCATATTTGTATCTTTCTTCTAGTCTGAGTTATCAATTTATGTAATCAGGGAAAGACTTTTCGGACACTCTGTACATTTTTACGAGCTTCAAACGGGAGCGACTGCAGTATTGGATAGCAACTGTGATTGCTGTGTACAGATGTGAGCAGAGTTGGCGACCCTTCGTTCACATCTCCAGGCTGCGTTGGCTTCCGTCACACAGCTTAAAGCTGCTGCAAAGGAGCATCACTGTGGAAAGGGGGGGAGGGGGTCGGACGCGGGGATGCGAGCACGTCCGACGTGTCCCACGTTCGGCCCGCTGCTGTGGCCCCGCCCCAGGGACTGCCTGCACTGAGGTTGACCGCTCACCCCTTGGCCGAGTGGGAGATCATTCCAAAGTCTGGCAAGCAGCGGAAAACTTTCCGAGGGGGCGATCGTAGGGCCTCCCCGGTTCGTTTGACGAACAGGTTTCGGGCGTTATCTGTGGCCGATGTTGAGCCGGATGCAGTCGTTCACCCTGTTTCAGAGGAAGCTTCTCAGCCCTCAAGGTCTGGGCGTTCACAACGGGTTGGTTTGCTGGTAGTTGGGAGCTCCCTCGTTAGGTGCGTAATGGGGCCCTTTAGGAATATGGCTGCGAAGGAGGGGAAGGTAACCAGTGTGCACTCCGTGTGCATAACGGGGAGAGTTATTTCGGACGTGGAAAGGCTGCTTCCGGATGCCATGTAGAGTACAGGGGGCAGCCAACTGCAGGTGGTGGCTCATGTCGGTACCAACGACGTATGTCACTTCGGATCAGAGAAGATTCTCTCTGGTTTTGAGCGGCTAGCGGAAATGGTAAAGCCTGCCAGTCTTGCTTGCGAGATTAAAGCGGAGCTCACCATCTGCAGCATCGTCGAAAAACTCATAAAGTTTTGTTCGGCTGAAGCCGCGCTTCAGGTTTCTGCCGCCTGAGCGCTCGAGAGCGCAGTGAGACAAAATGGCGACAGGAGCCGAGAAAGCGTATGTCGTGCTTGAAATGCACTCACATCAGTCAGTCATAACAGTGCAACGACACTTCAGGACGAAGTTCAACAAAGATCCACCAACTGCTAACTCCATTCGGCGATGGTATGCGCAGTTTAAAGCTTCTGGATGCCTCTGTAAGGGGAAATCAACGGGTCAGCCTGCAGTGAGCGAAGAAACGGTTGAACGCGCGCGGGCAAGTTTCACGCGTAGCCGCGGAAGTCGACGAATAAAGCAAGCAGGGAGCTAAACGTACCACAGCCGACGGTTTGGAAAATTTTACGGAAAAGGCTAAAGCTGAAGCCTTACCGTTTACAATTGCTACAAGCCCTGACACCCGATGACAAAGTCAAACGCTTTGAATTTTCGGCGCGGTTGCAACAGCTCATGGAAGAGGATGCGTTCAGTGCGAAACTTGTTTTCAGTGATGAAGCAACATTTTTTTCTTAATGGTGGAGTGAACAGACACAATGTGCGAATCTGGGCGGTACAGAATCCTCACGCATTCGTGCAGCAAATTCGCAATTCACCAAAAGTTAACGTGTTTTGTGCAATCTCACTGTTTAAAGTTTACACGTGTATCTGGACATGCTGGAAAATTGGCTCATGCCACAACTGGAGACCGACAGCGCCGACATCATATTTCAA
Organism: Schistocerca serialis cubense; assembly: GCF_023864345.2. NCBI lineage: Eukaryota > Metazoa > Arthropoda > Insecta > Orthoptera > Acrididae > Schistocerca > Schistocerca serialis. The sequence continues at coordinate 276,064,384 of NC_064643.1, read as the reverse complement.
CAGGATGGTGCTCCACCGCACTTCCATCATGATGTTCGGCATTTCTTAAACAGGAGATTGGAAAACCGATGAATCGGTCGTGGTGGAGATCATGACCAGCAATTCATGCCATGGCCTCCACGCTCTCCCGATTTAACCCCATGCGATTTCTTTCTGTGGGGTTATGTGAAAGATTCAGTGTTTAAACCTCCTCTACCAAGAAACGTGCCAGAACTGCGAGCTCGCATCAACGATGCTTTCGAACTCATTGATGGGGACATGCTGCGCCGAGTGTGGGAGGAACTTGATTATCGGCTTGATGTCTACCGAATCACTAAAGGGGCACAGATCGAACATTTGTGTATGCCTAAAAAAACTTTTTGAGTTTTTGTATGTGTGTGCAAGCATTGCGAAAATATCTCAAATAATATAGTTATTGTAGAGCTGTGAAATCGCTTCAATCATTTGTAATAACCCTGTAGTTGTAGATTGTCGTAGCTGTGTTGGGGAAGAAACAGAGCTCCAAGCCCTAACAGAAACCACTGGAGCTCAAATAGTTATTAGTACAGAAAGCTGGCTAAAGCTGGAAATAAGTTCATCAGAATTTTTTTCAAACGATTTAACAGTGTTCAGAAAGGGTAGATTAAATACATTTGGTGATTGAGTATTTACTGCTGTCAGAAGTAGTTTGCCTTGTAGTGAAATTGAAGTAGATAGTTCTTGCGAAATATTATGGGTAGAGGCTATACTTGACAATCGGACTAAATTATTAATTGGGTCGTTTTACCGACCCCCAGACTCAGAAGATATAGTTCCTGAACAGTTCAAAGGATACTTGAGTCTCATTTCAAATAGGTACCCCACTCATACAATTATAGTCGGTGGTGCCTTTAATCTACCCTCGATATGTTGGAAAAATTATACGTTTAAGGCCGGTGGCAGGCATAAAACGTCATCCGAAATTATTCTAAATGCTTCTCGGAGAATTACTTCGAGCAGTTAGTTCATGAGCCCACTCAAAGCGTAAATTGTTGCGAAAGCATACTTTACCTCTTAGCAACAAATAATCCTGGACAAATACTGAGTATCGTTACGAATACAGGGATTAGCGACTACAAGGCAGTTGCTGCTGGGCTGAATATCTTAACACCCACAACAATAAAAAAGAAACGCAAAGTACATCTACGTAAATAATCTGATAAAAATGATCTTAACGTCTTGTTATGAGACAGTCTGCACTCCTTCCGATCTGTTCATGTAAGCGTAGAAAAGTTGTGGAATGATTTCAAGGACATAGTATCGACAGCAATTGAGAGACATATACCATACAAATTAATAAGTGATGGTACTGATTCCCCATGATACACAAAACGGGTCATATCGCTGTTGCAGAAGCAGCGAAAAAAGCATACCAAATTTAAGAGAACGGAAAATTGCCAAGGCCGGCAAGGTTTTGCAGAAGTTTGAAATATAGCGCGTACTTCAATGCGAGATGCTTTCAATAATTTTCAAAATGAAACTCTGTCTCGAACCCTTGCAGAAAACCCAAAGAGTTTTTGGTCATACATAAAGCACAACAGTGCAAGACGCAATCAATACCTTCACTGCACGATAACAGCGGTAGAGTCACTGATGACAGTGCCACTAAAGCAGAGTTTTTAAACACGATTTTCCGAAACTCCTTCACCAAAGAAGACGAAGTAAATGCTCCTGAATTCCAATCAAGAACAACTTCCAAGATGAGAAACATAGAAATAGATATCCTCGGTGTCGCAAAGCAGCTTAAATCATTTAATAAAAGCAAGGTTTCCGGTTCAGATTGTATACCGATCAGGTTCCTCCCAGAGTATGCTGATGCTTTAGCTTCATATTTAGCAATTATGTACAACCGCTCGCTCACAGAAAGATCCGTACCTAAAGACTGGAAAATTGCTCAAGTCACACCAATACCCTAAAAGGGAAGTAGGAGTAATCCGTTGAATTACAGGCCCCTTTCACTAACATCGATTTGCAATAGGGTTTTGGACCGTACACTGTATTCGAACATTATGAAGTATTTCGCAGAAAACGATTGACACGTAGTCAGCACGGACTCAGAAAATATCGTTCTTGCGAAACACAACTAGCCCTTTACGCTCATGAAATAAAGAGTGCTATCGGCAGAGGATGTCAAATTGATTCCATATTTTTACATTTACAGAAGGCTTTCGTCACGGTTCCTCATAAGCGTCTTCTAACCAAACTGCGTGCCTATGGAATATTGCCTCAGCTGTGCGACTTGATTCGTAATTTCCTGTCATAAAGGTCACATTTTGTAGTAATAGACGGAAAGTCATCGAGTAAAACATAATATCCGGCGTTCCCCAAGGAACTGTTATAGGCCCTCTATTGTTTCTGATCTACACTCCTGGAAATGGAAAAAAGGACACATTGACACCGGTGTGTCAGACCCACCATACTTGCTCCGGACACTGCGAGAGGGCTGTACAAGCAATGATCACACGCACGGCACAGCGGACACACCAGGAACCGCGGTGTTGGCCGTCGAATGGCGCTAGCTGCGCAGCATTTGTGCACCGCCGCCGTCAGTGTCAGCCAGTTTGCCGTGGCATACGGAGCTCCATCGCAGTCTTTAACACTGGTAGCATGCCGCGACAGCGTGGACGTGAACTGTATGTGCAGTTGACGGACTTTGAGCGAGGGCGTATAGTGGGCATGCGGGAGGCCGGGTGGACGTACCGCCGAATTGCTCAACACGTGGGGCGTGAGGTCTCCACAGTACATCGATGTTGTCGCCAGTGGTCGGCGGAAGGTGCACGTGCCCGTCGACCTGGGACCGGACCGCAGCGACGCACGGATGCACGCCAAGACCGTAGGATCCTACGCAGTGCCGTAGGGGACCGCACCGCCACTTCCCAGCAAATTAGGGACACTGTTGCTCCTGGGGTATCGGCGAGGACCATTCGCAACCGTCTCCATGAAGCTGGGCTACGGTCCCGCACACCGTTAGGCCGTCTTCCGCTCACGCCCCAACATCGTGCAGCCCGCCTCCAGTGGTGTCGCGACAGGCGTGAATGGAGGGACGAATGGAGACGTGTCGTCTTCAGCGATGAGAGTCGCTTCTGCCTTGGTGCCAATGATGGTCGTATGCGTGTTTGGCGCCGTGCAGGTGAGCGCCACAATCAGGACTGCATACGACCTAGGCACACAGGGCCAACACCCGGCATCATGGTGTGGGGAGCGATCTCCTACACTGGCCATACACCACTGGTGTTCGTCGAGGGGACACTGAATAGTGCACGGTACATCCAAACCGTCATCGAACCCATCGTTCTACCATTCCTAGACCGGCAAGGGAACTTGCTGTTCCAACAGGACAATGCACGTCCGCATGTATCCCGTGCCACCCAACGTGCTCTAGAAGGTGTAAGTCAACTACCCTGGCCAGCAAGATCTCCGGATCTGTCCCCCATTGAGCATGTTTGGGACCGGATGAAGCGTCGTCTCACGCGGTCTGCACGTCCAGCACGAACGATGGTCCAACTGAGGCGCCAGGTGGAAATGGCATGGCAAGCCGTTCCACAGGACTACATCCAGCATCTCTACGATCGTCTCCATGGGAGAATAGCAGCCTGCATTGCTGCGAAAGGTGGATATACACTGTACTAGTGCCGACATTGTTCATGCTCTGTTGCCTGTGTCTATGTGCCTGTGGTTCTGTCAGTGTGATCATGTGATGTATCTGATACCAGGAATGTGTCAATAAAGTTTCCCCTTCCTGGGACAATGAATTCACGGTGTTCTTATTTCAATTTCCAGGAGTGTATATTAACGACATAGAAGACAATCTCATTAGCCGTCTTAGATTGTTTGCAGATGATTCTGTCATGTAAATCTTGTAAAGTCTTGTAAAGTCATCTGTTGACCAAAACGAATTGCAAAATAATTTAGATAAGATATCTGTATGGTGCTAAAAGTGCAAATGGACCCTGAGTAAAGAAAACGGTGAAGTTATTCGCATGAGTACTAAAAGAAATCCGCTAAATTTCGATTACGTGATAAGTCACACAAATTTGAAGGCTAAATTCAACTAAATACTTCGGGATTACAATTACAAATACCCTAAAAATGGTTCAAATGGCTCTGAGCACTATGGGACTTAGAACTACTTAAACCTAACAAACCTAAGGACATCACACACATCCATGCCCGAGGCAGGATTCGAACCTGCGGCCGTAGCGGTCGCGCGGTTCCAGACTGTAGCGCCTGGGCCACTCCGGCCGGCCCAAATACCCTAAATTGGAACGATCACATAGATAATGTTGTGGGTAGAGCCAACCAAAGATTGCGATTCATTGGCAGAAGGTTCAACATGTCTGCTAAGGATACTGCTTACACCACGCTTGTCCGCCCTATTCTGGAGTATTGCTGTGCGGTGTGGGATCTGCAGCAGATGCGACTGACGGATGACATCGAAAAAGTACAATGAAGGGCAGCTCGTTTTGTATTATCGCGAAACAGGGGAGATAGTGTCACAGACATGATACGTGAATTGAAGTGGCTTCTATAAAAAAAAAAAAAAAAAAGCGTTTTTCGTTGTGACGGGATCTTCTAATGAAATTTCAGTCAGCAAATTGCTCCTCCGATTGCGAAAACATTCTGTTGACACCGACCTACATAGGGAGAAATGATGATTACGATAAAATAAGAGAAATCAGTGTTCGCACAGAAAAATTTAAGTGCTCGATTTACCCACGTGCCTTTCGAGAGAGGAACGGCAGAGAGACAGTTTGAAGGTGGTTCGTTGAACCCTCTGCCAGGCACTGTATTGTGAATAGCAGAGTAATCACGTAGATGTAGATGTAGACACATCTCCATCGTATCTTCCTTGCTCGATGGATCGGTGGAGTGGGTCCAGCTGCATGGCCTGCTTGTTCACCGGATGTCAACCCATGTGATTTCTGGTTATGTGGCCATCTCAAAAGCATCGTGTATGCAGAGTTCTTTCCAGGTGACGATATAATGGAGCGGCGTATTCATGCTGCCTTTGACACTGTTCGGTTGCAGCCTGGCCGATGTCGACGTGTGAAACAGAACATGTTACGTCGCGTAATCGCATGCGTTGAGGCCAGTGATCTCTATGCTACCTGGATGTTGAACTTCAGCCATTCTATCGTGCCAGCCATAGATGCTCATAATTCGTTTCTTGCCAAACTACAACATGGCTGCTAGGAAATGTCACTAGAACACGAAAAGAAAATACTTTTCAATTCCTCTCCCTCATAAGCCTAAGTAATATGTTGACATAAACTTCAGAGCAAGAAATCAGTCTGCAATTCTTTGTCACATGCACACCGATGGAAATTTGTTTGCCAACTACATTATGGCGGACAATGCAAATCACGTGTATTTGCAGACACGCTGCAGTTCTATATCGTGAGACCAGAGTTCTACATCCAGGTTGTATAGAGATCACTGGTTGAGGCATATGAAAACCATTTTCAACACGTACTGCAATTGTGGCTGCATGGTAGAGTGCGTATTAGACTGCAGTCTGTCTAACAATGTATGACTGAATAAATGGTCTCTAGCAGGGAAATAACGCATTTCCGGCCGTAAGTTCATTAGATCTTTTTTGTTCGTTTCATCGCCCAATCCCTTGAGTTTTCAGATGTTGAAAAAAATCACCCTGTATTTTGCTTGTACTGGTTGCTATTGTGAGGACATTTGACCTACTTGTAAGTACTTATTTTTCAGCGCGAGTTTCGTTCTTGCTGCTACTTGATATTTCTTTGTCATCATTCTTGCTGCTGCTTGATGATTCTTTGTCCTAGCATGTTCTATTTATGACTTTTGTACAGTCTTTTATTGCGACAGGTTTCTGTAGATGCTGTATCGAAACGGATCAAAATAATTAAATTTTTTCTGTGACAGAGCCTTCTCCAAGGACTAATTACATGCCAGATCTGAATATTCGAGTACCTTAAAGATGAATTCGTCAGTGAAATGAAACCAAGAGGGCAGACATGAATCATGAGTGTCGCATAAAACAATAGGTGTTTCTTCTTCCACTGACCACATGTCGCTTTACTTCTTAAAAGCTAAGATTATTGGACGTAATGACATTAATTAGTTTGTTGAAAATGTAATTACAGCAAAGCACTCTATCTCCTTTAGGCAGAAGACGCTGTCGAGTGAAACATTGAATGTATGAATATGTTCCAGTAGCACGGAAACGGTAACCCTCTTGTCCTAGACTAGTTCGCCCACTGCTTGAATACTGATCACCAGTGAGGGATCCGTACCAGATAGGGTTGATAGAAGAGATAGAGAAGATCCAATGGAGGGCAGCGCGCTTCGTTACAGGATCATCGCGAAAGCGTTACGGAGATGATAGATAACTCCAGTGGAAGACTCTGCAGGAGAGACGCTCGGTACGGGCTTTTGTTGAAGTTTCGAGAACATACCTTCACCGAAGAGTCAAGCAGTATATTGCTTCTTGTTACGTATATCTCGCGAAGAGACCATGAGGATAAAATCCGAGAGATTAGAGCCCACATAGAGGCATACCGACGATCCTTCTTTCCGCGAACAATACGAGACGGGAATAGAAGAGAGAACCGATAGAGGTACTCAAGGTACCATCCGCCACACACCGTCAGGTGACTTGCGGAGTATGCATGTAGATGTAGATGTAGATGTATTCACATCGGACAGTGCTCATACACCCTACACGACCAAGGAATTCGTAGAAGGAATTTACAAATATATTCTGATGTCAGTACAGTAATGAATACCGTCTGCTTACTTCATGACAGCAACAGAAAAATAGAAAATCTAAGTCTTTGGAGCCCCTGTACGTCTGTGGCGCGACTGTCGTTGGAAGATACGTTGTCGCGCAGTGCAGTGTGAAATACGAGCGGAGCGTGTCGTGACAGCGGGCTGGCTGAGAGACCGTTAAAAATGCACGCGACACGACTATACTCTCCCGCAGCGGAGACCTCTATCGCTCGCCGCCTCTGTGCGATATTCCCTCATGCCGCGCCCCCTCAGAAATGGCATTCTGGGAAAAAAAGCTGGCCAGACGGAGCGGGGGTGTCGATGGGTCGCCAAAGCTCTTCCGCAGCTGCAAGGAAAGCGTCAATGCGGAACGGGGAGGCCGCCAAGCCGCCCCTGGTGGCGGGCAACCCGCAACTTGGCACGGTCGTGTGGGCCACAGGCCGTTGGGAGCAGGACCCAACCGCTCTAGCCTCTGGAATTAATTCTCCATCGGGAATGCTTTGCATGTATGAAAACTTAAGCTGGTTTTGCGCCGCTGTTTCGCTACGCTGCTTCGTTCTCTCCGTTGTTTCCTCTGCTCCTCTTCACCTAACCCTCTCTTCTGCTCTCAACTGGTCCTCAAGTCGTCCTGCAAAGTAGGACAAACTCTCCTCCACTCACATCTGACTTCCCTCCAAGCTGTTCAACAACTGCTGGTAAACAACCAGAGGTAGCACTTATTCTGTAAGATTTTATGTATAATGATGTGTAACCCTTATGTATGTAATTTGATGTATAATCCTCAAGTTTATCTATGGTGGTTTAAGAATAAGTCACGTCAGATTTTATAGAAGACTTCATAATTGTGCTACGAGGACATCCTCTTTGCTTCCTAGAACAGTTGTTAGACTGCAATGGCGCTTCACACATAGTAAAACAATATCTGTAATCCGTTTACGCGCCAAAACGGTTATTAGTAGCCTGCAAACAGTAGTCTGCAGCTGTGGTCTAATGCCTGTGTGACTAGTGATGGGCTAATGAACATGTGCATTTACAGATTGTGTTTTACGATGTTTGTATACGTGTGCTCGTACTGTGTAACAACGACACGAATGTATTCAACAGGATTGACAACAACACACAAATGTGTCATCTTACATTACGCTGACATGGCTTAAAGCCATAATATGTAAGTAACATGGCTACACAGTGAAAATGTTTTGTGTAATCAGCGTAACGTCGAGATACATAATGAATCTGTAAACAGTCTGCATTTTTCAGTAGCACCTGATAATGGCCTTTAGGCCGAAATTGCAATAGTGTAATAAAAACGTATAACAGTCACTGGCGTAAAGATGATGTCCTTCAAAAAAAAATTTTATGACTGTGAATCCCAGCTACAACAAGTGTATTCATTCTTAGGTCGATGTACTGATAGGAAGCTGCCGTACATCTCTACAAAAATAAATGGATTGTTAAGATAAAAAATGACGTCGTTTGCAGAGTAATCGAGGATCGGAATATATGATCAGAATATGAGGAAAACACTGACTAGACGAAGGCGCAGGATGGTTGAACAACCGTTGTGGAATAATTTCCATGGTACCTGAAGGATTTCGATAGGATTAAAGACTTACACGAAGGCAGAATAGATTATGCAGCATAAGAAATAATTGAGAACTGCAGTAGACAGAAAAAAAAACATGTGAAACAAATTTGGAAACACATTTAATTTTCGTATATCTCTAAAAATCATATGATAACGTCCTTATAACCTGAATCTTAGATTTAGTGGAGTTACATGCCACTGACCCGTCATGTACAAGCCGGCCGGAGTGGCCGAGCGGTTCTAGGCGCTACAGCCTGGAACCGTGCGACCGCTACGGTAGCAGGTTCGAATCATGCCTCGGGCATGGATGTGTGTGATGTCCTTAGGTTAGTTAGGTTTAAGTAGTTCTAAGTTCTAGGGGAGTGATGACTTGGGTCCCATAGTGCTCAGAGCCATTTGAATCATTTTCAACAGTCATGTACACTGTTCAGTCACGTTAATGTGACTACCTGTCGAAAGCCCGAATAACCACCTTTTGCAGCACGGACCACTGCGAAAGGTGCAAGAAGAGAGTCGATGATGTGCCCTGAGGTACCGAGAGGGATATGGAGTCGACTGCAGTGCGGTGGTCAGTTTCGCTGGGTTTCTCGGTTGAAGACCTATGGCGCGAAGAGTTCGATCATGTGGTCCTTCACAATCTCGATTGAGTTTAAATTCGGGGTGTTCGGTGGCCAGGGCAGTAGCCTCAACCTGGTTGTTCTTCGAATCACTCAAACACACTGAGAGACGCGTGACATTTTGCATTGTCTTGCTGGTAGATGCCATCGTGCCAAGGAGAAACAAACTCTATGTAGGAGTGTACATGGCTCACAAGGATAAATGCAGACTTCTGTTGATCCACTGTGTTCTAAATCATCCAGGAAATGCCCTGGGGCCTGGACCCTTCCGATGACTGTTGAAGGGTGCTTGCTTTCAGATTTTCACGGCGCACACGGCAACGGTCATCGGTCCGATGGAACATAAAACTTGAATCATCAGGAAAGGGTACTGTTAGCACTCAGTGGAAGTCCAGTTGCTGCAATGGCGTACAATCTGCAGTCTTCGTCGTCTATGAACAGCAGTCAGCAAGGCTGTATGAACCAACCAACCGCTGCAGAAACCCAAACACAGCAACGTTCGCTGAACGGTCGTTGAGGAGACACTGTTGGTAGCCCCTCCGTCCATCTCTGCGATCGTTGCTCAGCAGTTGCTTTTGCCTGTGCACAGCTCCGCAGCCGTCGTTCACCCCTCTCATCTATGTCCACAAATACACCATAGTTGCCCCGTCGCCGGTATTTGATAGCATCATCCAGGTGTACCGGGTGATCAAAATGTCAGTATAAATTTGAAATCTGAATAAATCACGGAATAATGTAGATAGAGAAGTACAAATTGACACACATGCTTGGAATGAGATGGAGTTTTATTTGAACGAAAAAAATACGAAAGTTTAAAAATGTCCGACAGATGGCGCTTCATCTGATCAGAATAGCAATAATTAGCATAACGAAGTAAGACAGAGCAAAGATGATGTTCTTTACAGGAAATAGCCAATATGTCCACTATTATTCCTCAACAATAGCTGTAGTCGAGGAATAATGTTGTGAACAGCACTGTAAAACATGTCCGGAGTTTTGGCGAGGCATTGGCGTCGGATGTTGTCTTTCAGCATCCCTAGAGATATCGGTCGATCACGATACACTTGCGACTTCAGGTAACCCCAAAGCCAATAATCGCAGGGACTGAGGTCTGGGGACCTGGGAGGCCAAGCATGACGAAAGTGGCGGCTGAGCACACGATCATGACCAAACGACGCGCGCAAGAGATCTTTCACGCGTCTAGCAATATGGGGTGGAGCGCCATCCTGCATAAACATCGTACGTTCCAGCAGGTGTTTATCAGCCAGGCTGGGGATGATGCGATTCTGTAACATATCGGCGTACCTCTCACCCGTCACGGTAGCAGTTACAAAACCAGAATCACGCATTTTCTCGAAGAATAAAAGGCTCGATAACGGTAGATGTGGTAAATCCAACCCATACCGTGACTTTCACGTCGTGCAGTGGAGTTTCCACGACAGTTCTAGGATTTATGGTAGCCCAAATTCTGCAGTTGTGGGCGTTGACAGACCCTCGGAGCGTGAAATGAGCTTCGTCGGTCCACAACACGTTATTCAACCAATCGTCATCTTCCGCCATCTTTTGAAACGCCCACACCACAAAATCGCCAGGTAACAGTTCATGATGCCGATGGATTTTGTACGGATAGCATCGGAGGGTACGCCTAAGTGCCAACCAAACAGTAGTGTATGGAATACTGGTGCGACGTGCGACTGCACGTGCATAGACGAACCCGCTACAGTCTCCATTTTTTCCTGAACTGTCTCAGCAGCATTACGCCTTGTGCTCGGTCGGCCACTGCGGCGTCTATCGTCTAAACAACCCGTGGCTTCGAACTTCGAAATCATTCTCGCCATAGCTGCATTTGTCAACGGACATTTACCCATTCGAATCCCCTTCCTGTGGCGATAGGATCGTAACGCTGAACTAGCACATTCTCCTTTCTGATAATATAGCTTCACTAAAAGCGCCTTTTCAGGTAACGTCAACATGCTGCGACTGCTGGCGCATCTGATTCTCTCTCTCATTACAGCTCCTTTTATACACGATTGTCATGCGCAGTCACTGACGTTTTGCTGTCCAGAGCCATCTGTCGGAGATTTTGTGAACTTTGTTTTTTTTTTGTTCTAATAAAACCCCATGTCATTCCAAGCATGTGTGTCAACTTTTACCTCTCTATCTACATTATTCCGTGGTTTATTAAGTTTTCAAATTTATACTGACTTTTTGATCACCTGGTACTTTAACAACGGCGGCATGCGAACAGTTTACAAACTTAGCCATTTTGGAAATGCTGTTTGACATGAGATAAGTCGCTTCGTTTCCACGTTATGACAATGACTGCGCTACTATCCCCCCCCGTCCCCCACCCCCTCCTGCCCCGTCCGACACTTTTTATATACCATCTGCTGTTAGCGATTCCAGCTACCATATGTTTAGTGGCTATTGCACACTGACGTCGAACGTAAGTAACTGATGTAACGAGACCTCGTGCAAGGGACAGTCAAATGAAAACGAGACAACTGGAAAAAAGCAAGTAATCTGTTCATTATTTCAAAAGTGATCACCATCACCGTTAACACATATATCGCACTGCGAGACAAGACGATCAGTGACTTCATGAAAAAATGATTGCACCCACGAGCGCACCGCTTCGTCCCATTAATTCTACGGCCACGAATGTCTTTCTTCAGATCTCCAAAAATATGGAAATCGCATGGCAAAACTTATGCAGCTTAGTCGGAACAACGTTAGCAACATGTGGGCCCGAACATTTAAACAATTTTGGAGCCCTGAAGAATGACTTTCGCGGCTGTCGGATTGTACGCTATAATCATGATTCCTTAGGCAAACGCAAACATTTTTCCATGAAGCCACCTTCTCTCACAGTGGGACAAATGTATTAACAGTTATGGTGTGCATTTACGTTTTTGCAACTGTCTCGTTTTCTTTTTACTGTCCCTTATATTAGAAATGTATATAACATATACAGAAAGGTGTGCACGGAAGAGGAAGGGTAGGATTTATCATCTCTAAACCGTTTGAATAAAAAATTGATATAAACGTAGATGTTGTTTATCTCTAAGCTTATTCAAAATTTATCTATAAATACTGCAGTACTGATAAATTAATGCAGTAGAATGCCAATTCAGCCGTAAGACGACAGTGTATACTCTTTCACTGGTAGATGACCAGGTGGCGCTTGCGACTGACGAAGAAGATTTTTCCTACATAGTGAAAAAATTAATAGAAGAATACAGGAAAACGGGAACTGAAGTTTAATATCAAGAAAGAAAAATACTTAACCAAGGAATGCAATCGGTAGATCTTGAAATATCAGATGACGTAGCCAACAATAGCTTTGAAAGCTGTAGGTACGTAGAGTGTATAATTAATCAAGGCGGAACTTGTGAAGATGACTTGAGAAAGAGAATGCACTCAGGAAGGTGGGCAATATCAAAATTTAACACCCTTGTTGTCCCAAAAAATCAGTTTAACAACGAAATAATATGTATGTAAAAACTTTATTGAGCCAGTTAGCATACACGGTTCGGAGTGCTGGGCAATTATGGACAAGAGCTGCAAGAGAATCGAAGCTATAGAAATAGACTTTCTAAGACGAGCATCAAGGATCTCCCGTTGGTTCATAAACCAAGTGAGGATGTTAGGAAACTTCTCCTTAGCATGTAAAGAATGACAGTGTTAGAAAAACTCTTACGTTATTTGATTTTCAAACAGCTGAGCAAAACTCAACGTACGCAGACAGTTTTCTCTTTACTTATTCCGATCATCACTAAACTGTAACACATGATATTTTAGCGCAACGCAATCTGACTTTCAATAATCCCTACAAAAGATTGGCCCTGACTAACAATAACTTATAACTTTCATGAATCACTTACATCATAAAAATCTTAGGGACTCCAACTACTGCAATACAGCGCGCCAATACTGCCAGCTAAATAAAAGTTTTAACTACTGAAGGCACTAACTACTGATAGGCGTAGTTAGCCAATGAAATATTTTGATAGAGAATGAACAATGTATTTACCTTAATAGCGTTCAAAAGTCATTATATATATATATATATATATATATATATATATATATATATATATATATATATATATATATATATATATATAAAATTTTGTGGCCTCCAATTAAACTAAATTCCTTTTCCTGACGTCCGCTCACAGTAACCTCTCAAAACCCCGGCATCTTTCTCCCCACATACACCACTGCTGGCGGCTCACCTCCAACTGCCCAACACTACACTAGCGAATATTCCAACAATGAGTCCAACCAGCCACAGACTGCACACAGCGCAATCAGCGATTTTCATACAGAGCGCTACGTGGCGTCACCAACATAAAAACCTAAACAACCTACTTACAATGTAAGGGAAATAACACAAGAGGATGATATCATAACGCATGCAAGAGAACGCAGAAAACTTTTTTGGCTTGGACACTTATTGAGTACGGGATAAGAAAGAATAGCCAAGAATATATTTGAACACAGACCTACAGTCAGAAGGTCAGAGGACTGGCAATTAAACGGATTCAAGAGACAGAAAGGAGTACAACCAATAGAAATTTTACCGTTGAAGACGTCCATATGGAGGCTGAGATGCGGAATGCGGCAGGAGTAAGTAGGATCCCCCCCGATTTATTAGAATTGATGTTTCACTACCTGAGACAGCCATCGTGACAAACGAGTGACCCTACAATGAAACTTCTTGGAAACATTTGGAAGGATACACGGAAGAGTATGTACTCAATTATTTGCTGGATGTATTCCAGTCTCTGTGTTCCTCTACAGTTTTTACCCACCACGGCTCCCTCTACTACAGTGGAAGTTATTCCATGTTACCTTAACAGACGTCCTATCATCCTGTCCCTTCTTCTTGTCAGTGTTTTGCATGTATTCCTTTCCTCTTCGATTTTGCGCAGCCACATTCCTTACTTTACAGATTCTAATTTTCAACATTTGTCTGTAGCACCACATCCTAAATGTTTCAATTCTGTTCTGTTCCGGTTTTTCCAGAGTCCGTATTTCACTACCATACAGTTCTCAGATCCAAATGTACATTATCAGAAATTCTTCCTCAAGTTACGGCCTATGTTTGATACCAGTTGACTCTCTAGGACAGTCCTTTTTTGTCAGGGCTAGTCTGCTTTTTATGTCCTCCATGCTCCGTCCGTCAACGGTTATTTTGCTGCCTAGGTAGCAGGATTCCTTATCTATTTCTTGACCATCAACACTGATGTTAAGTTTCTCGCTGTTCTAATTTCTGCTGCTACTGATTACTTTCGTCTTTCTTCGATTTACTCTCAACCCATATTTTGTGCTCATTTGACTGTTCATTCCAATCAGCCGATCCTGTTATTGTTCTTCTGTTTCACAGAGGATAACAATGTTATCAGCAAATATTATCGTTTATATCCTTTCACCTCGAACTTTAATTCCACTCGTGAATCTTTCTTTTATTCCCTTCTTTGCCTTTTCGATGTATAGAATGAAGAGTAAGGGTGAAAGACTACATCCCTGTCTTTCACCCTTTTTCATCTAAGTACTTCGTTCTTTGTCTCCCACTCTTATCATTCCTCTCTTGGCTCTTGTACATGTCGTATATTACCCAAATTTCCATATAGCTTACTCCAATTTTTCTCAAAATTTCGAACATCTTGCTCCATTTCACACTGTCGAACGCTTTTTCTGATCGACAAATCCGAATACCTCTTGATTTTTCTTTAGTCTTGGTTCCATTCCGCAACTTCAGAATTGCCTCCCTGGTTTCTTAACTTTTCCTAAAGCCAAACTTATCATCATGGGACATCATGAGACGGTAACATATGTTAATTGTGTACCATGTTAACATTCCAGATAACAAACGTTGTTCAATGTGACGATCACGTGCATCCATGGTAGTCGAGAACCGCACTAGACATCGTTCTACCTGCTGCCCGAAACATCCGTGGCTATGGAATGTTCAGTTGTCGTGATACAGTTAGTGCACTGCCTGAGAATCGTACATTGCATCCAGCATTCTCAACCACGGCTACAGTAACTTCACCAATAATTTGTGGCGCAACTGGCTACCGGTCTCTCCCAGGCGCAGTTACCGAATTGCCAGTTAATCAAAACGTTCGAGTCATATTCTACAACTCCGATGCGGAAAGAGGGCCTCTCCATAACCCTTTAATGCGTCGATACTCGCGAACAGCAGCACTATTGGTTTTATTATGATAAAACAGTTTTATAAGTAAAGCTTTACTCACCTTGACGAGATCCACGATGATTGTCTACAACTATAATGTACATTGATGTTGTGTTTCAACCCAACGTCGCCGTCTCAGTACCGGCGCCTAACGGCAACTCAGGACACCGACACTACTAACGAAGCGCGCAATCTTAACATCATTCCTACTCATACGTTAAACAATTTTCTGTCTACGCTTGCTCAAGTAGCGAAATTTTAATTAATAGCACCCGGTATATGTATGCGAAATTAAGAATTTTGGGTACAAGTGCTGTTGTGAGATGTGCAGGTCGCCACAAGAGAAGAAGAATTTGAGGGCCGCAACAAACCAGTCAAATACTTATGGCAAAAATGAAGTCTCATTACTAAAAAGCAACGTAGTTACTTCAGAAAGTAAATTGTACATATAGTCCCAAGCTAAGATTATCGCGCAACAGGAGAGGTGAATTGCAGTCAGAATTCTGCTGCGGTACGGATAAAGTATGCCTCACAGAGTACAATTGAGAATGCGCGGTAACATAGCTGAAGTAGGAAAGCATGTAACAGATTCGCCGTCAAATTCTCGCGGTATTTGGACTATTTGCAATGTGGCGCCCATCCGTAATGAAATGGTACGAAGCATTCGACTAGTGTTGCACAGGTGTAGATGATCTCCAACAGATACAACAGAAATCAGATTTTCCTCATTCCAAAATAGTAGGCACATTTGGAGAAAACGTATGTAATGAAACGGAAAAATACTCAGAGATTTTGTTACTATAATCATTTAAAAATTACAAACAGTTTCCTTAGGAAGAAAGTCGTTCAGTACTACACCTGGTCCGCAAGATAATATGGAACTTTCTTGCATTACATAATAGAGCCGTGGCCTACGGCTAGCTTCTTTGATTAGTAATCAAAACGTCATCGATCCTGGGGTCAAACCACGCCACTACTTAAATGAAACTGCCCCTAAAGGTAGGAGGATCAGGAATGATCAGCGGCATACGGATGCAGAAGACACCGGAAATCACTTCATTAAAGACACATAACGTGTATCCACCGGACAGCTGACTTGTAATAGAAAAAGTAACTAAAAAAGTGTCTCCATTGCAAAACGATTCCGGAATAGCCTCTCATTCGTATCTCCAGGAGGAGACTCCCACGGGGGAGGTGACCATGAGAAAAAAATTCAATAACCAACGAAACGATAACGTTCGACGAGTCGGAGCGTGGAATGGCGTGGTAGGGAAGCTAGAAAATCCTAAAAGGGAAATGTAAAGGCTCAATCTAGATGCAGAGGGGGTCAGTGAAGTGAAATGGAAAGAAGAAAATGATTTCCGGTCAGATGAGTGCAGCTTAAGACCAACAGCAGCGGAAAATAGTACAACTGGAAGAGAATTCGTTATGAGTAGGAAGGTAGGGCAGAGAGTGAGTTACTACGAAGAGTTCAGTGAGGTTTGTTCTCATTAGGATCGTTCAGGTATACATGGCGACGTCGCGGGTTGTAGATGAAGAGGTAGAGAAAGTATATGAGGATACTGAACAGGAAATTCAGTATGTAAAGGGTGGTGGAAATCTGATAATCATAGGGGTTTGGAGTGCGGTTGTAGGGGAAGGAGTAGATGAAAGGCCTATGGGAGAATATGCGCTTGGTAGTAGGAATGACAGAGGAGAAAGGCGAATTGAGTTCTACATTAAATTTCAGCTAATAATAGCGAATACTCTGTTCAATAATCACAAGAACAGGATATATACTGGAATAAGGTCGGGATGTAGGGAAAGATTTCAATTAGGTTACATCACGACCACGCAGAGATCCCAAAATCAGACACTGTACGGTAAGGCGTACCCAGGAGGATATAGACTCAGATCACATTTTAATAGTGAGGTAGAGTACGCTGAAGTTTAAAAGATTGGTCAGCAGGAATCAATACGCAAGGAAGTGTAATACGGAAGTACTAAGGAAAGAAGAGATATGCTGGAAGTTCTTTGAGACTATACATACTTCAATAATTAATGGCTCAGCAGGAAGTTCAATTGAAGAGGAGTGGACATTTCTAAAAAGGGTAGTCACTGAATCTGGCAATTAATTAAAACATAGGTATAAAGAAGGTAATTGCAAAGAAGCCACGGATGACAGAAGAAATACTTCAGCTGATCGATGAAAGAAGGAAGTATAAAAATGTTCTAACATATTCAGGAATACTGAAGTACAAGTCGCTTAGGAATGAAGTAAATAGGAAGTGAAAGCAAACCAAGGTGAAATGGGTATATGAAAAATGGGACGAAATCAAAAAAGATATGACTGTCGGAAGGACTGACTCAACATTTAGGAAAGTCAAAACAGCCTTCGGTAACATTAAGAGTGCAGTGGGAATTCCACAGTTACATGCAGAGGACAGAAAGGATAAGTGGAAAGAGTAATTAAAGGTCCCTACAAGCGGGAGGGCCTGTCTGACGACGTATGGAGTGAAGAAGCAGGAGTTGACAGGGAAGAGATAAGGAATCCAGTTTTACATTCAGAAATTAAAAGAGCTTTGGAAGACGGTAGGCGGTAGGGATACCTAGCATGCCATCGGAATTTCTAAAACCACTGGGGATGTGGCCACAAATCGAATATTCACGTTGATGTTTAGAATATATGAGACTGGCGATATACCATCAGATTTTCGAAAAAAAAATCATCCAAACAATTCCGAAGATAGCAGGAGCCAAAAAATACTAGAATTATTGCACATCAGCTCCTGCATCTAAGTTGCGAACAAGAATAATATGCAGAAAGCTGGAAAAGAAAATTAAGGATTTGTTAGATGACAATCAGATTGGCTTAAGGAAAGAGAAAATCACCAGAGAGGCACTTCTGACGTTGCACTTGATACTGGAAGCAAGACTGAAAGGAAATGAAGACACGTTTGTGGTGTCACCGCCAGACACCACACTTGCTAGGTGGTAGCTTAAATCGGCCGCGGTCCATTTAGTACATGTCGGACCCGCGTGTCGCCACTGTGTGATCGCAGACCGAGCGCCACCACAAGGCAGGTCTCGAGATACGGACTAGCACTCGCCCCAGTTGTACGACGACTTTGCTAGCGACTACACTGACGAAGCCTTTCTCTCATTTGCCGAGAGACAGTTAGAATAGCCTTCAGCTAAGTCCATGGCTACGACCTAGCAAGGCGCCATTAGCCTTACATAGTTTGATAGTTATCTTATGAAATGTCTCATCAAGAACGTTGTAAACCAAAGGACTATATAAAAGTTAAGTATTCCCAAAGCAACGTACTTTTCTTGCTACCATTCACTACTTATCCTGTTCCAGAATTCACGCCCGTCTGCGTTAGATAGCGTGCATTTCGGCCTCCTCTATCAACAAGGTGTTGGCACATTTACCAACACATCAACGTTAATAGGTTCTGTCGACCTGTAATTGCGTTCGGCAATGTGAAATGGTGCGAGATGTTCGAAATTCTGAGAAAATATGGGAAAATTATAGGGAAAGGCGGATAATATACAATATGTACAAGAACCAAGAAGGAAGAATAGAAGGACGAAGTCTTCGGATTAAACAGGGTGTAACACAGGGATGTATTCTTCCGGCCCTAACATTCAGTCTATATATCGAAGAAGTGAGGACGGAAATAGAAGAAACGTTCAGGAGCGGGTTTAAAATTCGAGGTGAAAGGATATCAAGAATCGCTGATGACGTTGCTATCCTCAGCGATTGTGAGGAAAAATTACGGGATCCGTTGAATGAGTACAGAGTATTGACAGAGTAATGGTACGTTAACCTGCTACGGAATTGGGAAATAAATAGGAAGGACTGAATCCCGTTTGTTATCACTCGTTTCATTTAACAATCATATAAACAAATTCCTTCAAAATAACAATATCTTAATCTGCTACCAAGGTCTTATGAAACAAGGTCAATCTCATATATAGGAAAATTTGAAAACCACTAACAATTATGCGCCTGACGGCTTAAAATTAATTCACAATTGTATGTTGCTCTTCAGACAAAGTTTAATAGATATAATAAATACCCGAGTAGACATTCTTTATCACCAGAATTAATTAGCGAGGAGTGACGCCAGGTTGCTCGAAGGCGGAACGAAAACTTAACTAGGAGAATCCAAGGCGGAAGGCGGAAGCCGGCAGTTCGAACAAGACCCACTTCTCGAACTTCGACCCAGAGTCACATCCCGCTACCCAGGATTCCACAGCCCCGTTACCCGTAGGTGGAAAGGTAGGGCTTGCTCCAAAACACCAGTCAGCCAGCTGTAGCGTTCAACAAGCGCACAGAACAGGTCCGCAGGGACAATGTAAACAACCACCAAAAGACACTAAATCACAGGTTAAATTATTCACTAATAAAACGGCACACTGCCTTCCTTAAGATCAAGTGCTTTATGTTTCGATTAACATTTATAAACATTTCTCCTCCGGAATGACGACCATGCCTACACAGCTAATCAAATTCCAAATATAAATACACTGTACAACAGGTGACAGATGATGGCACAAAATCAGTTTTAACAAATATGTACATCTATTTTCAATGAAAAATACTGAATTTTGGATTAATTGTGGCAATACAATGAAGCATACACATCTGGTGGTAAAAGAAGAATTACACACCTCACTAAATAAACGATTTTTTACATTCAAGGCTTAAAACATAGCTTATCACTCCGAACATGTTCGGAACTTATACACCCGAAGTTTCGGCAATACACCCAATAGTGGATCCACAGAATGCATTCACACCACAGGAAGTTCATTATGGCAAAAGCCAAACAAAAAAGTTCGATATATTTTAAAGCACTACAGCCATGCTGACAAGTCTGCAGTCACATATCAATGACAAATTCACTTAACTTTTCGCTGGATGTCCGTTATGGCTTGCGTCGGGTACAGCAGGCGGCAATAAGGCAGCGGACGACCGTAGACAGCCGTGTCCGGAACTAGCAGCACGCAGCCCCAAGCCAGCAAAAAGCCACCTCACAGGCGACAGGAAAGCCTCTCCACCAAGCTGCCCCACACACGTGGTCGGTTTCCGCTCTACCACAAGCGCACTCCGGCCTCAGGTAACATCGAACGCCAACTGTCACTTTCTTTGCGAGAGCCTCCAGTTAACTCCTACGGGAAAGATACGGCAGGCAAGACTGCGTACGCATCACAAGCAAAGATAAGAATGCGAAGGCGAGATACTTGCAAATACGCTGGCGCGCCAGTACAACGCTACGGCTCAAGTAAATCGAAGAAAGACGAAAGTAATGAGAAGCAGCAGAAGTGAGAACAGCAAGAAATTTAGCAGACCAGCTCTGGAAAAGAGAGCATTCCTTGCCAAGAGAAATCTGCAAGTATCAAATGTGGCACTTAATTTGAGGACGAAATACCTGAGAACGGGCCGCGCGGTGTGACCGTGCGGTTTGAGGAGCCATGTCAGTTATTGCGTCAGACAACCTCAACATATATCTTCATTCCTCAGTACCTCCGTATCCCACTTCGTTGCACTTCGTTCTTTCTGACTTCTTCCTTAAACTTCAGCCTACTCATCATCAATGCAAAGTTGTGATCTGGGCCTACATTTGCTCCTGGGTACGCCTTACAATCTAGTATCTGATTTCGGAATCCCTGCCTGAACTTGACGTAAAAACACTGAAAAAAAATAATCTCCCGGCCTTTTCTAAGTATACCTCCTCCGCTTGTGAATCTTATATTCGCTATTACCCTCTAAAATTTACTGTAGAAAATTAAGCTTACTTCTCTCGCACGCGTACTACCAAGCCCATATTCTCCCGTGGCCACTTTCACTACTTCTTCCCGTACAACAGCTTTCCAACCCACATGACTATCAGATTTTCATCTCCCTTTATGTGCTGAATTATCCGTTCAATATCCTCATGTACTTCGTCTCTTCCTCTTTTGCTTGCGACGTCGGTCTGCGTGCCTGAACTATTGTTGCCAGTGTTGCTATGCTATCGATTGTGATGTGATGAGAACAATCCTGTTACAGAACTGTTTACAATATCCCACTATCTTCTAATTCATAATGAATCCTATTCCGTTTATATTATTTCCTGCTGTTGTTGATAGGACACTATACTCATCTGACAAGAAATCTTTTAAATTTCGCTTCACTGACCCCCACTACACCTAGAGTAAGCCTTAGCATTTCCATTTCCAGATTTTCTAGCTTCCCTACATCGTCCAAATTTCTGCTATTCCACTCCCCGACTCATAGTACGTAATCCCTTCGTTAGTTATTAAATTTTTTTCTCGTGGTTACCTCGCACTGGGATATCTCCTCCAGTAAATCCGAGTGGGGTGCTAGTTCGGAGCTTTTTGTCAATGGGGAGATCAGCATGACACATTTTCAATTACAGGTCACATGTCCTACGGATACACATTATTTTTCTTTAATGCAGTTATCTGCATTGCTTTTTGCACCCTCATGCCGTTAAGCACTGCTGATTCTTCTGTGTTTTAGAGACACCTTTCCATTGCAAGGGCAAGACAGTGCCCTGAAACTCTGTCTGTTCTTCCGCTCTCTTTGACATGGCCGATTGCGAAATGACGTTGACATCTTACGCCGGAAGTCTTCGGCCACCATCGCTAATAATTTGTGTTAGCAGACCGATATGTAGTACCAGTCTCGTTAATACTTCGCATACACCATTGTTCTGTGGACTGCAAGAGCACACCTCCAGGGGAGTGCACGTCTTCTGCCATAGAGTTGACCGAATCTGACAAAATTTTTCACAGCGTAAGGACACAGTTCTATAACACACACTGCAGTATGTAGTTTGTAGCATGTAGTTTCTTCATAGGAGCAGCAGTGTATTTATCTATTTATTAATCACACCTTACATACTGTCTTCAGGCACTAACCATCCCCATGACGATGGTATTCGAATATCCCTCTGAACCAAGTGTGACGTTGAAGATTTTACGCCCACAGCCGCATAAGATAAATCTGACCTGCATCTTATTGCATCCACAGGACTCTCACGGATCTATGAACCACACGATTTTCGGTTAATTCTGGTAGCATGCATGTCGACACTCTAGCAAAGCGGCTCTAGAAAAATGTGTATATTTTGCGCCGTTAAAAGCCTTCCGGTATTTTTGACTTCAACCTGTGAGTTCACAAGAGACTGTGTCAGTGGTTTGTAAAGCCTCAAACATCACCCTTTACATAAAATCTGACCGTATGTCTATAAACGCAAACTACTTCGTCATTAAGTTTTGTAGTCGTAAGAACTTTTGCAAAACGCAACGGAGTAATTAAAGGAGGGGAGGGATGGTGGAGGTGGCTGGGGGGGGGGGGGGTGTTTAACAAGCGTTAAGCAAACACAAAACCGAAGCTATAGTCCTCACAATAGATCTTATACAGCTACTAACTATAGATGTGTACAAACTGCATCTTATAGGTATAGTTGGTGCCATACCAATGTTTCTGCTCTCGTACCCAAGAGCACCTAGTAAACTAAAAATATCCCAGGTTGTGTAATAGCAGAAATTCGACTATACACTGAGATGACAAGTCATGGGATATCGATATACACGTATACAGATAGCGGTAGTATCGCTTACACGAGGTATAAAAGGGTATTGTATTGGCATAGCTGTCATTTGTACTCAGGTGATTCATGTGAAAAAGTTTCTGACGTGATTCTGGACGCACGACAAGAATTAGCATACACTGTACGCGGAATGGTAAGAGGAGCTATACGCATGGGACATTGATTTTCGGATATCGTTAGGGAATTCAATATTTCGAGACCCACAGTGCCTAGAGCGCGCCGACAATTCCAAATGTCAGGCATTACCTCTCACCACGGACAGTGCAGGGGCCGACGGCCTTCTGTTAACTACCGAGAGCAACGACGTGTCGGTAGAGTTGTCAGTGCTAACAGGCAATCAACACTGTATGAAATAACGTACGATGAACGTGTAAGTCTGTACAGTACCGCGAAATTTGCCGTTAACGGACCGTGGCAGCAGACGACCGATGCGACTGCCTTTGCTAACATCACGACATCACCTGCAGCGCCTCTCCTAGGTTCACGACCACATCGATTATACCCTAGACACTGGAAAACAGTAGTGTGGTCAGATGAGTCCAGATTTCAGGTCGTAACAGCTGATGGTAGGGTTCGTGTGACGCCAGGTTGTCGACAAGGCACTGTATAAGCTGGTGTTGACTCCGTTACGTTGTGAGTTTTGTGTACATGGAATTGAATCGACTGACTGGAAATAATTATCTTCAGCTACTCAGAGACTAATTGCAATCATTCACGGACTTCATGGTTCCAAAACAACGATGGAATTTTTATGGGTGGCAGTGATCCGTGTCATCGGGTCACAGTTGTTCACAACATTTTGGACTAGTCGATTGAATGGTTTGGACACCCAGACTACCATACGTGAGTCCCAGCGAACATTTGTGGAACATAATCTAGAGGGCACTTCGTGCACAACAGCCTGCACCTGTAACACTTGCGCAGTTACGAATGGCTATGGAGGTAGCATGAATCAGTACTTCTGAAGGGGACTTCCAACGAGTTGAGTCCATGCCACGTCGAGTTGCTGCACGAAGCCGTGAAAAAGAATTTCCGTCACGAAATTCGGAAGTATTTCATGACTTTTCACCTCAGTGTAAATCTCTGTCGCGGCAAACACTTGTTGCTCAACAGAAAACCTACCCACTTAGCTGAAAACTGTGTAAATAAAAAGTAATCACTGCTACATTCGAGGATGTTGTTCTTAAGTGAACACCTGTGAAGGGTTAGTTACAACAAAAATCAAGGGAAGTGGAAATCAGTGCGTAAGAATAAAATAATTTAGAAAAAGGCTCATGTTTTATTCACAGATCCCATTCAACGGACCGCGTGTCTTTACGTTACTATCCATGCGCAACAGACAAGGAAAATCGACGCATATTGACATCAACGTCCGAAATATTATTATAGAAGTGGAAGACAAATGAGAGGGGCTTGAACGCTTGGATGACTGAGAAAAGCGTGATATTGACTCCCACATATTTCAAACAAGTGAGTTTGACAGTTAAACAGGAATGGGAAATATTTCACTAAAAGAAAGCTAATGTCTCGCAATCTGAAAAACCACATAATACACACTGACGCCAGTACAGTGGAAGCTTGCGGGCCAGCAGCCACCTCACCATAATACAGAACGACGTCGCTTCAGTGTGTTCATTTTACTATCGCAGGACAGTACTTCTCTACTAAACAGTCCAGCACATCCTCAAGGTAGTATGCGGACGAAGATAGGAAGAAGAGTGTTTTCAAAAAGAATGCCTCGTTGTCTGCCGACTACGCGGCCTCAAAAACTGTTTCTGCCGCCAATATTTCCTATTAGCTGACTCGCGTCAAATCTCAAACTACTTTCGAAGACATAACTCACAGTTATTACTCAGAAATGTGCTACACCAGCAGACAGATAAGTGACTAGTTTCTTTATTGCAGAGAAGTGGCTATTCACGCGCGTGAGAATACGCTGAACGAAAGTGTCTTAAAAAATACGCGTTTCACTGTGGAAGATTATTTCGCAGGTCTCCCAAACCAGAAAATAGTTTCATGATGGCATTTCATCGCATTTATCTTGACCATTTCTCTTTTGACCGATTGAGTTAATGCAGTCTGTTATACATAGATTTTCTGGAGAAATAAGTTTTCTCCATATTACCTTTAGCGGATATCATGTAGATCCTGATGACATATGCCGCGACCTCTAGCCTTCACCATTCTTCTCCCTCTCTCCTATAAATCTGCTATATTGGAATCTGTCTGGACATACTTCTTACTTGTCCTTCTACGTATATTTCTTTCTGTCTCTCTCTCTCTCTCTCTGTGTGTGTGTGTGTGTGTTGTTATATTATACTTGTGTATTGAGAAACAGTGGTAAATGGAACATGATTATCCATCTGATCCGAGGGTGCAACAGTGTAGTAATGATAGTATTTCGTGGAAAACTACAGCACATATGATTTTATCGAAGCAGTCTGACGGCGTGAGTTTGACACTGTAAACATCATGTGACTAACTTATCATTCTTATGATTACATGACGGCATTAAAAGTCTCAGCGCGGGTGGTAAAGAACTGTGTATACACCTATAATGCATATGTTCTCATAAAATCAATATTAAAATATACATATGATTACGCATTTTGCAAGCAGCATTTAACGATTTTTAGTACTGTGTAAATTACACACTGAGATGATTTTTACGGTATTTCATAAAGCTTGCCCTAATGCAAATACATCTACAACTAAATACACGGTGACAGTGAGGCGTCTTTATATTTTGGAAGACAAATTAAACAAGGAAAACGTAACACCTCGGGCCTCTGTTTTGGTGGTTCTGTAAGAGCAACGGTATCTTACGTATCACTCAAGATGAGAAATTACGATGCTCGTTTGGCGGTCGCTGAGTGTAATGACACAGAGATACCGTGAGACACAATGAGGCAGAAGTAACTGCAATTCCTTAACAGATTGAAAATACTTACGTTGTTTACTTCGAGACACACTAAGGGTGTTCAATAAATAACGCAACAATTTTTTTGAAAATTTGTGATAATTTCCTGTGGGATCAAACTGCTGAGGTCATCGAAAAAAAAAAAATTGTTCAAATGGCTCTAAGCACTATGGGACTTACCATCTGAGGGCATCAGTCCCCTAGACATAGAACAACTTAAACCTGACTAACCTAAGGACATCACACACACCGCGCGATCACTACGGTCGTAGGTTCGAATCCTGCCTCGGGCATGGATGTGTGTGATGTCCTTAGGTTAGTTTGGTTTACGTAGTTCTAAGTTCTAGGGGCCTGATGACCTCAGATGTTAAATCACATAGTGCTCAGAGCCATTTGAAACATTTGACATCACACACATCCCTGCCCGAGGCAGGATTCGAACCTGCGACCGTAGCAGAAGCGCGGTTCGTGACTGAAGCGCCTAGAACCACTCGGCCACAACGGCCGGGTGAGGTCATCGGTCCCTAGGCTTACAAACTACTTAATGTAACTTTAACTAACTTACGCTGAGGACAACACACACACCCATGCCTGAGGGAGGACTCGAACCTCCGACAGGGGCAGCCGCGCGAACCGTGGCAAGGAGCTGCAGACCGTGCGGTTACAACGCGCAGCAAAATAATGCAACACATTGTTTTCTCAAAGCAGGTTGGTTTTAGTCGGGATTCCAATACACCATATTATTCTTCACTCTTTGGCTATAAAATAGTAATTTTCAATATAATCTGCGTTCAATGCGACGGCCTCATGGCGCCATACTGGTAAGGTCTGTACGCCCGTATGGTACCACTCCACTGGTCGACGTCGGAGCCAACGTCTTGCTGCATCAGTAACCTCCGCATCACCCACGTACTGGCTCCCATGGAGTGCATCCTTCATTGGGCCAAACATGAGGAAGTCGGAATGTGCGATGTCAGGGCTGTAGACTGGATGAAGAAGAACAGTTCAATGAAGTTTTTGTGAGCTCCTCTCCGGTGTGCTGACTTAAATGAGACCTTGCGTTTTCATGGATATGGAGGAGTTCCTTTGCATTTTAGTGGCGACGAAAACGCTAAAGTAATAAATGAAAAGCACTAGTTTGCTTTTGTTCTACATTATTATTTTTATTGCTAACCGGTTTTCGGCTTACAAGACCATCTTCAGACATTTACTGAGTATTATCACCAAAGAAGTTAAATGTTAGCAGACAACATTGGAAGAGAAGTAACACATCTAGAGTGAAGTAGAAACATACACTGCAATGAAATAGTAAAAACTGAACAGTACATAAATAACAATGGAGTTTGCAGGAAAACCTTTAGCACAAAATAGGAATAGCATGCTTACATAACAGTTTCTATTAATAAACAAAACTAATAAAATAAGATAAAATTAGTACTAGACAAGGCTGCATCAAGAGGTATGAAACATGGAGAGTGATACACAACCAATTAAAAAAGAAGAGACAGTTGTCAATGTAAATACAGAATACACGAGGAATATTGTAGAACAAAAGCAAACTGGTGCTTTTCATTTATTATTATAATGTTTTTCTACCAAGAACCGACGGAAGATTCTGTTAACACTAAAGTAGTTTCTTCAACATCCTGAGGGTAAGACAATACATTACACAGTTGATCGTTGCACCATGACGGAGAACAACAAACAGAATAACCCATTCCGAATCCCAGAATACCGTCATAATGCCGGCTGAGGGACCGTATAGCGCCACTCCATGAATTACAGTATCTATGTTCAACAAAAATTGTCACGATTAGCCTGGTAAGGTGCAAGCAATTCCGCATAGATGGTCCTTCGTTTCTCTTTATGGTCTTCTGGTAGCTGCCGAGGAATCCCAACCGGTGGACGAGTGTGTCAACACTACCAACAGAGACGCCCAGTTGTGCAGCGAGGTGTTTGATTGTGATCCGCTGATCGCCTCGAAAGAGACTGTCCGCACGTTCCAACAATGCAGCAGTCACAGTTAAGTACGGCCGGCCGGCACGCAGGAGATCGAACAGGTTTGCCTGACCTTGTTGCGTTGATGACAGACACCTCGCCCAACGACTCACCGCTCTTTTGTTCACTGACAGGTCTCCGTAGACATTCTGCAACCGTCTGTGAATATGTGCGATGCTCTGGTTTTCCGCCAAAAGAAACTCACTGACAGCTCTAGCCTTAGAACGCTATTACAGACGCTACTTTGAAGACTACGTCTTGCGCAGGAACGTATCGGAATTTCATAAAAGGAGGAGGGGGGGGGGGGGAAGGGACGGCGTTGATGTTCCTCGATGTCCCACAACAAATTCCGTATTTCTTCGACCAAAACTGGCCAAGAAAAACAATGTGTAGCAGTTATTTTTGACCACCCCTCGTAAAACATTGTGACATTCGAGATTATCATACAAACAGCGTCGGAAACTGTCCGACAGAAAGTCTTAAGCAGTCATATATGATAAAACTGTCAACTTTTAAGGAAGTTATTGTAAATAGCCTTGAAAGTGAAAAACGATTTTGTTGTGTAAATAGTTCCGCGTAGTCAGCGAGTACACAACTTTCCCACTAGAGCGCGCCCCGCTAAGCACAACAGCGCAAGCGCAGCGCTCGTCCGTCTCCGCACTACGAGATGGCGCTGCCTAGAGACGGACCAAATTATGATTCCGCCGATCCGCGTATTAATGTGTAATGCAGCCAATGAGATTGCTGCTAACGTAGAACCTTTTCTCCTCGCGGATCACACTCGCGCAGTGATACCTGAACGCTCGAGGTATTATAACGAGTGTACAGACCTCAGATTAGTCAGTCTGCATTAGTCTGGATTAGTCTGTAGTCAAGTTTCAGTCTGCACCTAATAAGATTATCATATTCCTGTACATAGCCATGAAGAGAAATGTATAGACACTTTGTAAAGTATCAGAGATATGTGAGAATAAGATTAACGAACCAAGACCAAAGGAACTTCAGATTGTCAATTGTAAACAGCATCCAGAATCAAGTTACGTAATGTCTATATTTTTTATTATTTTAATAAATGTGTGTGAAAATTAATCAAGTTCTGTTTAAAGTTGGTCACCGTCAATCTGCTACTCTAAGCGTGCAAGTGGCATTTCTATCGTCTGACCTAACGGCAGAAGATAAACGCGCCACGATAAGACCACGAGACATATTGCTGACACTCGCCTACTTCGTTAGACCGGCAAGTCAAATAATCTGATGGTGTGTGTACCGAAGGTCTTACAGTACGCACACCACAGATTTTCCTGAAATGTAACGAAATCTACTCTCTTATACCTTAAGTGCATTTGGTACTGGAGGCGGACACGGTGGACTTCAGGATCCACTATTTTAGATAGCGAGGAATAAAAACGGCCTCGTTTCATCAGGTTACCTTCCATTCAAAAGCTGTTGCACTCAGCGACTGTTATATTGACTTGTAAATAATAGATTGCAGCGATCAGTCGTCCTTTTTAAATTCTATTGTGCAGATCTATATTTCGGCTAGAAGCTAGCCATTCTCAATGTACTATTATTTTTTCGCTCAATGCATGTAGTTCCCTGTTGGTCGGGCTTCATCCACGGTTCATTGAATACACGTCCTCGTTTGTCAAAGATCACAAATTGATAGAGCAGTATGAATTCAGAACACCTGACGCTGCTGCCGAAATGGGGTGGGTGTGTTGCCTCTGGCATTAGACCGTAGCTGACAGTGGTGGTTCTAGTGGGAATGCTCGAAGTTCATGCAAAGAGCCGAGTTTGTTAATAAATGTAGGTGTGTGAACTAAAGGGATTTTGACTTACACGTACAAATTTTTATCTCGTATTTTGTATGCTTTGCAAATTCAAGTTCAGAATTAAAAACAAAAGACGAAGTACGTCAGAATAAAGCAGTCATGGCTGTCTGTGCCCGACTGTTTCTAATATTAACTGTGCCTCAATAGATAGAAGCTATATCATAACAAACATCTACGCCCTTGGTTGAAGCATAGAGATTTTAATGCCTTACAAAGATTATAATTGACGATATTTAATTCTGTAATAAACAACATCGATGATAATGATGATGGTTCCACACGTCAGGGATGTCCACCACCGCACGTTCACTATTGTCAAGTCTTCCACGTCTACCGCCAGAGATCACCTCCCAGCCACCCTTTTGTCAGATTATCACTTATCGCCATTTTGTCACCATTCATGGTCTTTCAGTCTTTGTTATATAGCATCTGCATCTCTCGGATTTCCACGAGTAAGATGGGCTCTAGATATCCCAGCCCAGTCAAAGAACCCTGTTAATCCTCTCGAAATCCTGTTGTTTATTTAGAGCCCTGTTCCATTAGTTATGTTATTTAGCCCTCTATGTGACAATGGCTATGTAGAGAGCTATCACAATGAAAAAATTATCACATTAATATACAGAAAGAAATTCACATCCATGTGAATGCTTATGCCCAGCTATTTTACGACTGCTGCTTTTCAAGTAATTTGTAGTCAGTGGTGCAATAAAACAGTACCAGATCTCGTCTGCTATTTTAGGACCAATAGGTACCTTAATCTACGTTTAGCTCCAACTCGCGACCCCCCATAAATTGCTATAGCCTATAGGTGTCGTAGCCCACCTAGAAATAAGAACCTACTTCTAAATATATATTCCGCAAACCACTATATAGTGCAAAGTGTGGGATATGTGGTAACGGTATACCGACTTCTCCGTTTCAATTGCACTCACACATGTAAGGACTGAGTTAAAATGATTGTCTGTATGCCTCTGTACGAATCCTAATGATCGCTACATCAGATATAGGTTCCTTTTTTAATGGAAAGAATATGGGGGAGTATTTTCCAGTGCAATGGTCAAAAAAGCCTTACTACTGCATCTTTAGTATACGATGCTATTCCCAAGAAAATCTGAGGCATAGCTTCTACAATTCGCGGCCATGAAATGATTGTATATCAATATGTATCATTATGTCCTAATCACCTTTCTCGTATTCCTAAGATCACTACACTAAATACTTAATGGTGGCGAAGTCTTGTTGGCAGCACAGCGTTTTGCGAAAAATAATGCTATTGTAAAAGTATCACAGAGCTTCCAACACACACTATCCATTGAGTAATTTACATTGCTGCGACTGCTACAAACGCCAGTCTCAACCACACGAAATTCAGAGCTGCTGTATGAGCAGGGAAAGATTTAGGGTTTAATAACAACATTTTTTTGTATTTTTGCTCCCCGAGAATGGACTGACCATGATATTGTATTTTCGCTCAAGCAGCATTTATCCACTAGGACAGTGTACACTCACGTAGTTTGGTTTCTTGTGCAAGATTTTTTAGGGTCCATAAATGACATGCGGACAGGATTTACAGCTGTTTGCCTGCCACACATAAGGCGACTTGTCAGTTCTCAGTGTTTGGGTTACGACACTTAACAATTCTACAGAACAATGCCAGCCCAACATATGACTTCTACTGCAGATCGCTCTATATGTTTACTGTTGGAATTTTACTGCAGTTAACGCTTCTGGTGACAGTGTAGGAGATTTATAGTCCTATTAATGTGCAATTTGCTTTTGGTGCACTGAAGTCTATGGATGTGAAACATGAACTGTTGGAGAACCAGAACAGAAGAGATTCGAAGTGTTTGAGGTGTAGTGCTACAGACAAATGTTGAAAATTAGGTTCACTGATAAGGCAAGGGATGAGGAGGTCCTGCGCAGAATCACAGAGGAAAGGAATATTTGGAAAACACTGAGGGATAGGATGATAGGACATCTGTTTAACAGAACAGGGAATAACTTCCATGGTTCTAGAGGGAGCTGAGGGAGCTGTAGACGATAGAAACTGTAGAGTAAGACAGAGATTGGAATATATCCAGCAAGTAACTAAGGTCGTAGGTTGCAAGTGCTAATGTGAGATGAAGATATTGGCACAGGAGACAAATTCGTGGGGTCCGCATCAAAGCAGTTAGAAGGCTGATGACTCAAAAAAAAAAAAAAAATTTACATTCAGGTCAATTACCAGCTCCACCACAGATGTTTCTGTCTCCTAATATACAACTATAGCTAACACTTGGTTCAAGAATCATAAAAGAAGGTTGTATACATGGAAGAATCCTGGAGATACTAGAAGGTATCAGATAGATTATATAATGGTAAGACAGAGATTTAGGAACCAGGTTTTAAATTGTAAGACATTTTCAGGGGCATATGTGGACTCTGACCACAATCTATCGATCATGAACTGTAGATTTAAACTGAAGAAACTGCAAAAAGGTGGGAATTTAAAGAGATGGGACCTGGACAAACTGACTAAACCAGAGGTTGTACAGAGTTTCAGGGAGAGCATAAGGGAACAATTGACAGGAATGGGGGAAAGAAATACAGTAGAAGAAGAATGGGTAGCTCTGAGGGATAAAGTAGTGAAGGCAGCAGAGGATCAAGGAGGTAAAAAGACGAGGGCTAGTAGAAATCCTTGGGTAACAGAAGAAATATTGAATTTAATTTATGAAAGGAGAAAATATAAAAATGTAGTAAATGAAGCAGGCAAAAGGGAATACAAACGTCTCAAAAATGAGATCGATAGGAAATGCAAAATGGCTAAGCAGGGATGGCTAGAGGACAAATGTAAGGATGTAGAGACTTATCTCACTAGGGGTAAGATAGATACTGCCTACAGGAAAATTAAAGAGACCTTTGGAGACAAGAGAGCCACTTGTATGAATATCAAGAGCCCAGATGGAAACCCAGTTCTAAGCAAAGAAGGGAAAGCAGAAAGGTGGAAGGAGTATATAGAGCGTCTTTACAAGGGCGATGCACTTGAGGACAATATCATGGAAATGGAAGAGGACGTAGATGAAGATGAAATGGGAGATATGATACTGCGTGAAGAGTTTGACAGAGCACTGAAAGACCTGAGTCGAAACAAGGCCCCCGGAGTAGATAACATTCCATTAGAACTACTTACGGCCTTGGGAGAGCCAGTCCTGACAAAACTCTACCATCTGGTGAACAAGATGTATGAGACAGGTGAAATACCCTCACTTCAAGAAGAATATAATAATTCCAATCCCAAAGAAAGCAGGTGTTGACAGATGTGAAAATTACCGAACTATCATTTTAATAAGTCACAGCTGCAAAATACTAACGCGAAATCTTTACAGACGAATGGAAAAACTGGTAGAAGCCGACTTCGGCGAAGATCAGTTTGGATTCCTCAGAAATGTTGGAACACGTGAGGCAATACTGACCCTACGACTTATCTTAGAAAATAGATTAAGGAAAGGCAAACCTACATTTCTAGCATTTGTAGACTTAGAGAAAGCTTTTGAGAATGTTGACTGGAATACTATCTTTCAAGTTCTAAAGGTGGCAGGGGTAAAATACAGGGAGCGAAAGGCTATTTACAATTTGTACAGAAACCAGATGGCAGTTACAAGAGTCGAGAAACATGAAAGGTAAGCAGCGGTTGGGGAGGAAGTGAGACAGGGTTGTAGCCTCTCCCCGATGTTATTCAATCTGCATATTCAGCAAGCAGTAAAGGAAACAAAAGAAAAGTTCGGAGTGGGTATTAAAATCCATGGAGAGGAAATAAAAACTTTGAGGTTCGCCGATGACATTGTAATTCTGTCAGAGACAGCAAAGGACTTAGAAGAGCAGTTGAACGGAATGGACAGTGTCTTGAAGGGAGGAAATAAGATGAATATCAACAAGAGCAAAACGAGGATAATGGAATGTAGTCGAATTAAGTCGGGTGATGCTGAGGGAATTAGATTAGGAAATGAGACACTTAAAGTAGTAAAGGAGTTTTGCTATTTGGGGAGCAAAGTAACTGATGATGGTCGAAGTAGAGAGGATATAAAATGTAGACTGGCAATGACAAGGAAAGTGTTTCTGAAGAAGGGAAATTTGTTAACATCGAGTACAGATTTAAGTGTCAGGAAGTCGTTTCTGAAAGTATTTGTATGGAGTGTAGCCATGTATCGAAGTGAAACATGGACGATAAATAGTTTGGACAAGAAGAGAATAGAAGCTTTCGAAATGTGGTGCTACAGGAGAATGCTGAAGATTAGATGGGTTGATAA
The DNA here is from genome assembly GCF_023864345.2 of Schistocerca serialis cubense. Taxonomy (NCBI): domain Eukaryota; kingdom Metazoa; phylum Arthropoda; class Insecta; order Orthoptera; family Acrididae; genus Schistocerca; species Schistocerca serialis. The sequence goes on along the minus strand of NC_064643.1, from coordinate 276,030,569 downwards.
CATAACTAATGAGGAGGTATTGAATAGAATTGGGGAGAAGAGGAGTTTGTGGCACAACTTGACAAGAAGAAGGGACCGGTTGGTAGGACATGTTCTGAGGCATCAAGGGATCACAAATTTAGCATTGGAGGACAGCGTGGAGAGTAAAAATTGTAGAGGGACCAAGAGATGAATACACTAAGCAGATTCAGAAGGATTTAGTTTGCAGTAAGTACTGGGAGATTGCACAGGATAGAGTAGCTTGGAGAGCTGCATCAAACCAGTCTCAGGACTGAAGACAACAACAACAACAATATACGACTCCATCACATGTGAACGTCCTACATCTAAAACAAACATACCGCAAACATGGTACAGTGTATGGTGGAGACTATATCACACTGATATTGATTGCCTACACATCTCCGTACATACCGTAAGCTGGCCGGAGTAGCCGAGCGGTTCTAGGCGCTACAGTCTGGAACCGCGAGACCGCTACGGTCGCAGGTTCGAATCCTCCCTCGGTCATGTGATGTACTTAGCTTAGTTAGGTTTAAGTAGTTCTAAGTTATAGGGGACTCATGACCGCAGCAGTTAAGTCCCATTGTACTCAGGGCCATTTGAACCATTTGAACATACCGTAATCCACCCTATTCTGAGGTGAAATATCTAGTCTTTCCAAGAGCTATTTTCTATTGCATACTCGAATGGAGTATCCCAACCTATACCATCCTAGTGGAATCCACATGATGCATTTGCTTCACATATCAGTCATGTAAGATGAACAGAAGTGAACTCACATGATTGGTATACAACAACTACGTTGTCGTAACTCTTCAGGCTTTCCCGGCGATCTAATGACATCTTGGGTTGTCGGGTGTTCTGCCGGATATCAGCGTCGTACTTGCACGATATTTTGGTCACGTAGCTCGTAACCTTCATCAGGTGCGACCTGAGACTGCTCCTCGAGTGGACCTGGTCCAATATTTATGCCTATGGCCTCCCCCTCCACCAACGGCTGCAGGCGCTTCCTCTGTGGTCCGCGCCCATTCCCTGCGACCTGCTGCAGCGTTGCTGCTCCGTTTTCCGTCCGCTGCGGTTCTAGGTGTTCCCTCTGCGGTCCGCGTCCACCAAACCCCCAGGTCCACTCGAGGAGCAGTCTCAGGTCGCACCTGATGAAGGTTACGAGCTACGTGACCGAAATATCGTGCAAGTACGACTCTGATATCCGGAAGAACACCCGACAACCCAAGATGTCAACTACGTTGTCATTTGCCAGACAAGTTGTTTATGTGGGTTAATATCGGTGTGTTACCTAATAATCACCTCAGAGGTATAATGTAATTGAGAATGTATGGTTAGGTTCTAAGGAGAGGCCATTCAAATAGTACGAAGAAGCTGTGTGATAAAGTGACATAAATAATGGGGCAGTTGACGGCTAAGTGCACCACATTCTGTCTCAGCATTTCTATCTTCGACAGCAGCAGTGTCACTGTGTCAATAATCATTGTTTCATGTTACCACGTTAAATTTAACAGCTCCACAAGCATCGCAGAGCATTTCATAAGGCGTCAAAGTGTCGTGATTATAGGCAGTTTGCAGGTTGTGGTACGTGCTGCAGTGGATTAACTAAGCCAACTGGAAGTCAATGTTGAAACGCTTTTTGACGATGTTTTAATGTGTATATCAGAACATAATTCATGATGATCATGATGAACTTGGGAGTTGCATAAATGTGTGCATCGAAAATTAAACACGAGATGGTATATTAATTCCAATGCGTTTGGATACAATACATGTGGAATTCCATGTATTTAAAATTACATCTACATCTACATCTACATTGATACTCCGCAAGCCACCCAACGGTGTGTGGCGGAGGGCACTTTACGTGCCACTGTCATTACCTCCCTTTCCTGTTCCAGTCGCGTATGGTTCGCGGGAAGAACGACTGTCTGAAAGCCTCCGTGCGCGCTCTAATCTCTCTAATATTACATTCGTGATCTCCTCGGGAAGTATAAGTAGGGGGAAGCAATATATTCGATATCTCATCCAGAAACGCACCATCTCGAAACCTGGCGAGCAAGCTGCACCGCGATGCAGAGCGCCTCTCTTGCAGAGTCTGCCACTTGAGTTTATTAAACATCTCCGTAACGCAAACATCTCCGTAAAATTAGTTTCTTGCTGAGTACTCTTACATAGTGAATGAAGGTTGATGTGGTATGAAGAAGTGGACTACACTTTTTTAACTGCAAAAATGTCTGTCGGTCCTTTTTAAGTACAGTAATGTTATATCTGTATGGTTCCGCTTATACCATTAACAAGTTCTCCATTCCAATTACAGTCTTCCACACGGTGTATGTACATAGACATCCCCTACTGATTTCCGCAAATTAATTGTGACGAATAGTTCTCCTCTCACTCCCAAAGCCTTCTATGGCATAGAAACACATTCCTTATTTTTAAAATGTAATTAACTGATGAAGATTTATTCAGTCACGTAGCAGAGCAATGGAATCAGACGTGTATGTAATATCGTTTCCAGCTGTCTGTCAGTGATATTTAAGTACAGTGGCACTTCGTGTGGTATTCGCTCCCACCATTAGCAAATGGTCCCATAAAGCTAGTCTTCCACCCCATGTTTGCACATATTGACTTCCTTCTTATTTTGAAACATAATTACATATAAAGAAAATATTCCTGTCAGAGCTGTTTAAGGACAGCGATGTTGTGTATGGTATTCCCTCCGGCCACTAACAAATGTTCCATTAAATGACAGTCTTCCATACCATATATGTGCAAATATACTCCCTGATTTTGAAATGTAATCTGCTTCGAGAAAATACCTAGCCATCCAGCAGAGCAATGGGCTGTGGGGATGAGATATGTGTGTAACATAGTTTCCAAAAGTCTGTCAGTGCTATTTACTGTGTTTGCTATTCCTCTAATCCCTCCCGCTATTTAGAACTGTTCTGTTAAAACTACAGTCTTCCACGTCATACACACACATATATATATAATGCCTCCTGATTCTGAAATATAATCTGCTTACGAAGAAAATATGTCTGTCTTTGCTATTTAAGGACAGTGACACTGTGTGGTACCCACTCCCACCATTGAAGAATGTTCCATGTATGTGCAAACAGATTTTCTCCTGACAAGAAAATGTAATTTGCTTGTAAATAAATTACCCATTCATCCAGGAGAGCAAAGGAATCAGACGTTTGTGTAACATAGTTTCCAAAGGCATGTTCGTGCTGTTTAATTAGTCATGGTTACTTATTGCCACCATTATCAAATGTTCCAATGAATCTACAGTCTTCCATAATATAGACGTTCACATATATCTCATTTTAATTTTTGAACTGTACTTCCATATGCTCGGATATCAGCAATGGCGACCGAAAGCTTCCAGCGTTAGAAGTCACCATCATTCCGGCAACAGCTTGTCAAAGAGGTGGAGGAGCAGACAGGTGTTAAGTTCATTCTCTTGCTCTTGGGGTACAAAATTGCCCCTAAAAGTAGAAGAATCAGCAATGATCAACAACATGAGTATGTGATGTAGAACGCAACGTAAACGACTGCATTAAGGCACATAACGTGTATCCACAAGACATGCGGTCTGTAATCTCTCTACTGGCAAAAGATTCTGGTCTAAACCCTTTTGGATCTCCGGAAGAGAACTGCCAGGGGGGAAGTGACCATGGGAAAATGACTGAATAACTAACGAAAGGACAACGTTCTGCGAGTCAGGGGATGGTATATCAAAAGTCTGAACGTGGTAGGGAAGATAGAAAATCTGAAAACGGAAATACCAAGGGTCAGTCTAGATGTAGTGTCGTCAGTGGAGTGAAATGAAAATAAGACAAGGACTTCAGCTCAGACGAGTATAGGATAACGTCAACGGCAGCAGAAATGGTGTAAAGGAGTAGGATTCGTTATGAATAGGAAGGTAGGACAGAGAGTGTGTTACTATGAACAATTCAATGATAGGACTGTTCTCGTCCGAATCAACAGCAATACTTTAGGTATATATGCCGACGTTGCAAGCAGAGGATGGAGAGATAGAAAAAGTATATGAGGATATGGAACGGGCAGTTAATTACATAAAGGAAGATGACTAACTAATATCATGGGGGATTGGAATACGATTATAGGGGAGGTACTGTAAGAAAGAGTTATAGTAGGATACGGGCTTGGTGGTAGGAATGAAAAGGAGAAAGACTAATTGCGTTCTGCATGCGTTTCAGCTAGTAATAGGGAATACTCTGATGAAGATTCACAACAGGAGGAGGTATAATTGGAAAAGCCTGGAGCTATAGGAAGATATCACTAAGAATACGTCAGGGTCAGGCAGAGATTCCGAAATCAGATTCTGGGTTGTAAAGCGTTCCCAGGAGTAGATATTGACGCAGATTACAATTTAGTAACGATATAAGAGTAAGCTGAAATTTAAGATGCTAGCGAAGAACAATCAGTGGGCAAATAAGTGGGATACGGACGTACCAAGGGAAGAAAAGTTACACTTGAAGTTCTGTGAGACTTCAGGCACTGCAATAATGAATAGCTCAGCAGGCAGTACAGTTGAAGAGGAATGGCCATATACAGGGTGGAGAAAAATTGTGTCACGAAATTTTAACCCTGGGTAGCTGATGCCAGTATGAACCAAAATTACTAATGTTTTGTAGGTCGACAACGCAACAATTTTAAGCTACGGAAACTTGGCACCACGCACTTCGATTGGCCTTGGGATTGGCTTGTTGCCGTTCGTCGGTTGACGGGCAGCGCTATGGTTGTCGGTTCACACATACAAACGTCCCTCGCCCCGTCACTGCCCCAAAGTGATACGCACATGTGTCGAATAGGTCTTGCTGTTTGTCTCCACGTCACGTTAGAGGCATTCACACGTAAGTTTCGCTTCGAAGCACACACACGTCACCAGTGTTTTGGTCATACAGTATGCATAGCGGCACGTTTGAAGAACAATGAGATGTGGTTTTTGTTTATGGACTAGCCGACAGTAATGCGTAAGAAGCTCGACGGTTTTATGACAAACGGTACCCAGCAAGACACCACCCACACCCGCAAACGTTTACAGCAATTCACCAGCGACTTGGCGAAACAGGCTCGTTAGCGGAATATCAAGCTGATGCTGGAAGTCCTGGAACATGACGGGATGCTGCATTTGAAGAGCTGTTCTCGAGCGCTTCGAGGAAGCATCTACGACAAATACTCGAAGGTTGGACACAACATGGGGATCACTCTTCGGTTAGTCTGGGGGGTTTTGAGGGACGACGGTCAGCATTCATTTAGTTTCCACCCTGTCCAAGACCTAAAGTCTGTGGCGGACTATGACACAGGCTAGGATTTTGCCAGTGTTTTCTGCGACGTGTTGCACGAGATCCCGACTTCCCCGCCATTGTGTTGTTTACCGACGACTGCACCTTCCATCGGGATAGTACTCCCATTCATTCCTGGAAGCAGATTTTACTCGGGTGAGCGCTGTCAGAAGCTCTCACAGCCACGTGATGCTCTGAAGCTGCTTTCAGCATATGCGATGGAAATTTAATATTAGCTGCTTCCTTTCCTGCTTCCAGGAACGAATCGGAGTACCCATACATACATGTAGGTGCACAAGCCGTCCTGCATAGTCCATCAGTGTTCTGTGGTGGAGCCTTCGTCCATGTACCTAAAGTCGATAAAGTTGCAGGGCTAGAAAATGCAAGACGACTTGTGCACCTATAGTGTTCCCGATATTAACAGAAACATTGTATATTGCTTTATAAACTGTAAGGTGGGTACGCCTTCTCCCCCTATAATATAGTGGCATCTTCTGTGTGAGCTGTCCAATGCTGTTGCCCGAGCGGTTGCAAGAAGGCTGACACCTTCTTACCAGATTCATTACTTATATAGACAAATCTGTTGCATCCTTGGGCCCCTGGTTCTCGATATACAAGGAAAAGATCGGTGCCATATATTGGAATTCGAAATTGTCTGACGAAGCACCAGGGATTGACGATTACCTTTTTTCGAGAGATAACAACCCTGCTATACATTCATCACCTATAACAGCATATCTTGGTGCTTGGAGGCGCCCCATTGACCCACTTTGCAATAATCTCAAGAACCATGAAATGCATTGTCGAGCAAAAACAAAACTTAAATATTCTGTATACTCTAAAGCTAAAAAATATATGCTTTCTTCCTACTTTCTTAAAATTACTAAACTCTCTGATGCCTACCCTAAGTGGGATGTATGTCAGTCATTTCGAGATTGGAAATTGATCATTGGCCTTCCGCCGCCTGTGAATGCAGCTATATCTGCTTCTAAGCAAAGATTTAATGAATATACATTGTCTTTTAAATATTCAATTAACTATGTATTCAAATTTGCTGGACAAAATGCTGATGTTATTTAATGTGATTGGTTGTCATGCCTACATAGAACGTAGCATAGCGTTTGCAGCTTAGCTTGTAGATCACATGACTGGTTTCAAAGGTAGCCTTGCCTTTGATGGGATAGAGGAAGTTAGTGGCTTGGTGTTGGTGTAGGTGTTGGTGAGAGGATTTATGGGGCAGGTCTTGCATCTAGAACTATTATAGGAGTATGAGCCATGAGGTAAGGAATTGGGGGCAAGGGTTGTGTAAGGATGGACGAGTATATTGTGTAGGTTCGGTGGACGGCGGAATACCACTGTGTAAGGGATGGGAAGGATAGTGGGCAGGACATTTCTCATTTCAGGGCACAAAGAGAGGTAATCAGACGGAAAACGTAATTCAGTTGCTCCAGTCCTGGGTGGTACTGAGTTACGAGGGGAATGCTCCTCTGTGGCTGGACGGTGGGACTTTGGGAGATGGTGGGAGACAGCATCCTCCCAAAGTTCCACTGTCGAGCCACAAAGGAGCATTCCCCTCGTAACCTAGTACCACCCATAACTGAAGCAACTAAATTACGTTCTCTGCCATGGTTTCGATTACCCCTCGTCATGCCCTAAAATGACAAATGTCCTGCCCACTATCTTTCCCACCCCTCACACAGTGGTATTCCGCTGTCCACCAAACCTACACAATATACTCGTCCATCCTTAAAAAATACCTGCTCCCAGTCCCTTACCTCGATGCATGACACATCCCATACATCCTCCCAGCACCAACTACTCAAGTCCAGTCACTAACATCACCTATACCACGAAAGACAAGACTACCTGTGAAGCAAGTCATTTGATCTACAAGCTAAGCTACAACCACAGTGCTGCGTTCTATGTGGGTATAAGAGCCAACAAGCTGTTTATCTGCATGAATGGTCAACGACAAACTGCAGCCAAGAAATAAGTGGACCACCCTTTATCTGAACGTTGCATGGGGGCTTAATTAAATAAAATGCAAATAATTTTTAGTAGCTGTATGTCCGATTACGAGGTCTCTCGTAAACGGTTGGCCCTGACTAGTTTTAGTACGCAATCTGACTGAATAGAACAACAACAAAGACTGAAATGAAAATTTCCTGTTAACACAATTAATTAATTAAGTCCCCAGCAACTATAAAACCTACGAAACCAAAGTACAAGTGTAATTGTTCTGTGTGTGGAAGTATGACTCAACGTACACATCTGGCACGGTTCTTCTACAATAAGACAAGAAATTTCAAATACCATTTATACTGACGTGATAAAAAAATTAGAAACACTATAATTGCGCAAGAAAACCAGAATTACACTCTAATACAAGAACACAAGCCAGATGCTTTGTTGACTGAACCTGTAATGCTGCATTATTTAAGACATTGAGATAATAAAAAGAAAAGGAAATTTTTTTTTTCTTTTACCTTCATATATTGACCAAAATCACTCTAATCATTACAATATATCTCCACACCGACTCGCTACTACCACATCTCAACAAGAACTTTTCAGTATCACATCTCAGCAAGCACTTTTCACTAACACATCTCAACAAGCACTGACTACTACGACATCTCCCCAAGCACTGCCAGTGGAGGCGGCTGAATAATACTCTTTGGCGCAATCTCTGGCGCTGTGGCTCAGTGTAGCCACCTTTGATATGCCCCTCCTTCACGGGCCAGAATTTGATGGTATTTTTGCCAACATTGGTGGTGAAAATACCACCAAATTCGTCCACAAAAATACAGACAAAAATAAAAGATAATATTAATACCTAAATATCACATAATTAGTTAAAATTTTGGCTTTATACTGACCTTTCAATAACCTAATATATGAAATACAGTAAGCAATACAAATTCTTTCATACATGTGACTTTACATAATAGTTTACACAATACACAAAAAATCAGTTTATACAAATGTTCACATAAAATGCTTTCAATGATTAAAAAAAACAAGTAGTTGATAGTTCCAGCAGTAGCACCCAGCAATGGTCAACAGGTGCAAACACCAACAAGTGACATCATTTTAGTAGAAACAGTCCATCAGTGGCACCCAGTAATGTTGAACAGGTACACACAGCAACAAGTCACATTTCTCAGCAGAAGCAGTTCCATTAGTGGCACCCAGCAATGTTGAACTGGTGCAGACACCAACAAGTGACATTATTTCAGTAGAAGCAGTTCCATCTGTGCACCCAGTAATGTTGAGCAGGTGAAGACACCAACAAGTGACATTATGTCAGTAGAAGCAGTTCATTAGTGGCACCCAGCAATGTTGAGCAAGTACAGACACCAAGAGGTGACATCATTTCAGTAGAAGCAGTCCATCAGTGGCACCCAGTAATGTTGCACAGGTGCAGACACCAACAAGTGACATTATTTCAGTAGAAGCAGTTCCATCAGTGGCACCCAGCAATGTTGAACAGGTGCAGACACCAACAAGTGACTTCATTTCAGTAGAAGCAGTCCATCATTGGCACCCAGCAATGTTGAACAGGTGCAGACACCAACAAGTGACTTCATTTCAGTAGAAGCAGTCCATCAGTTGCACCTAGCAATGATGAGCAGGTCCAGAGAGCAGTCCATGATATTCACTATCACTGATCACACTGTACATCAGAGTTTATAAGCAGAAATTAAACATATCCTAGTGGCACCAATCATGTAGAAAAAGTGCAAGTAACAGTCCATAATATTCACTATCACTAATCACACAGTTCATCAGCAGAAATTAAACATTTCTAAGTGGCACCCATTATGTTGAAAAAGTGCAGGTAACAGTTCATAATATTCACCATCACTAATCACACAGTTCATCAGCAGAAATTAAACATTTCTAAGTGTCACACATCAATGTTGAACAAGTGCAGGTAACAGTTACATACAAATTCTAATAAACACACAAATGATATCAGATAATTGTCATATTAACTACACTCCTGGAAATTGAAATAAGAACACCGTGAAGTCATTGTCCCAGGAAGGGGAAACTTTATTGGCACATTCCTGGGGTCAGATACATCACATGATCACACTGACAGAACCACAGGCACATAGACACAGGCAACAGAGCATGCACAATGTCGGCACTAGTAGAGTGTATATCCACCTTTCGCAGCAAAGCAGGCTGCTATTCTCCCATGGAGACGATCGTAGAGATGCTGGATGTAGTCCTGTGGAACGGCTTGACATGCCATTTCCACCTGGCGCCTCAGTTGGACCAGCGTTCGTGCTGGATGTGCAGACCGCGTGAGACGACGCTTCATCCAGTCCCAAACATGCTCAATGGGGGACAGATCCGGAGATCTTGCTGGCCAGGGTAGTTGACTTACACCTTCTAGAGCACGTTGGGTGGCACGGGATACATGCGGACGTGCATTGTCCTGTTGGAACAGCAAGTTCCCTTGCCGGTCTAGGAATGGTAGAACGATGGGTTCGATGACGGTTTGGATGTACCGTGCACTATTCAGTGTCCCCTCGACGATCACCAGTGGTGTACGGCCAGTGTAGGAGATCGCTCCCCACACCATGATGCCGGGTGTTGGCCCTGTGTGCCTCGGTCGTATGCAGTCCTGATTGTGGCGCTCACCTGCACGGCGCCAAACACGCATACGACCATCATTGGCACCAAGGCAGAAGCGACTCTCATCGCTGAAGACGACACGTCTCCATTCGTCCCTCCATTCACGCCTGTCGCGACACCACTGGAGGCGGGCTGCACGATGTTGGGGCGTGAGCGAAAGACGGCCTAACGGTGTGCGGGACCGTAGCCCAGCTTCATGGAGACGGTTGAGAATGGTCCTCGTCGATACCCCAGGAGCAACAGTGTCCCTAATTTGCTGGGAAGTGGCGGTGCGTTCCCCTACGGCACTGCGTAGGATCCTATGGTCTTGGCGTGCATCCGTGCGTCGCTGCGGTCGGTCCCAGGTCGACGGGCACGTGCACCTTCCGCCGACCACTGGCGACAACATCGATGTACTGTGGAGACCTCACGCCCCACGTGTTGAGCAATTCGGCGGTACGTCCACCCTGCCTCCCGCATGCCCACTATACGCCCTCGCTTAAAGTCCGTTAACTGCACATACGGTTCACGTCCACGCTGTCGCGGCATGCTACCAGTGTTAAAGACTGCGATGGAGCTCCGTATGCCACGGCAAACTGGCTGACACTGACGGCGGCGGTGCACAAATGCTGCGCAGCTAGCGCCATTCGACGGCCAACACCGCGGTTCCTGGTGTGTCCGCTGTGCCGTGCGTGTGATCATTGCTTGTACAGCCCTCTCGCAGTGTCCGGAGCAAGTATGGTGGGTCTGACACACCGGTGTCAATGTGTTCTTTTTTCCATTTCCAGGAGTGTATTACAAATACTCAAATATCAGTAAACCTATAATATTTATGAGTGTCAGTGCAAGCCACTACAAACAATAAAATAATATTTAGGAGATAGGTGGGTAGGATTAGGAAAGGAAAACACACAAAACACACTCAATCATCTTTCATCCACATTAAGTACTACTGTGTAATTGAATAGTGTTAACTGTGTAAATGCAATTCTGTCAAAATTTGATGTTCATCATGTGTATCAAGTAGTAGTGGCAGCAATGTATAACATTCAATAATAGTTAAGTCAACGTCATAGTCATCATGTCAAGACCAATGTTTGCCAAGCCAGATCAAAATGTACAGTTGCTGAACAACTGTCAGTGAGCCAAGATATGCAATTACTTCCTCTCTCCAAAAAAAAAGTATATACTGCTTAGTGATTTAACAAAGTGTGTGTAGACAATCTTCCTTCCAATTTAGTGTTCTAGTCTGCTATCTTCATCCTCCTTGTTCCATATAGACCAACAAAAAAATATGCACCTCACTTCCTTTACCTCTTATCCACCAAAACTCCAATTATCATCAGCATCACATAATCTCAATACTTCAATAATACTTCTTACGTCGATACATATAAATCTTATCATCAATATCATTTACCTTACCTCTTGTCCACAAAAACTCCAATAATCATCAACTTCATATAATCTCAATACCTCTTCAATACGTCGATACATATAAACCTTATTACCAATATCATTTCACGTCCATAACAACTCTTTCCTCTACTCAGTCTCCTCGAACAAGTACAGATAAAATCCTAATGCAAACCTCATCATCCCATACAATCCGAAGACACACTGTCAACACACAACCTCTGTGTAATCCATCTGACCCAAATCTTCTACTCATTATGAATTATAAACAAAAGAAATGCATACATGACCTCTAACAGACTTAGTTCGAATAACTCTCAGTAATTAAGTACGATTACGGAGTGTGAATGATCATAATATTTCACAGTGTGTACACTACTTCAAGAATTATGGCAAACAGAAGCAAACATGTGGAGTATTTCTTGTGTCAAGTGTCACTTCCTATTTCAATTGCTCACGAAAAATGCAGTGTAATAACTGTCAATGGTCTAAACCTAGTTTTGGTATGTCATGTCGTTAGCTTCATTCCTATTAGCATACATTTATACAGCTTCCATAAAACCTCCAGCTCATGTGACTTCTATGAAGTTTCTTGTACTAATGTCGTTCGTCGAATTATAGCAGTTCATTTTCTTATCTTAAAAATATAAGGCACTGAGCGTAAGCAAAACATGCAATAGCGAGTAAATATACCAGTAGAGAACAGAATGTCAACAAGTGGATGCAGCACAATTCTTACAACGAGGCTCTGCCAAGCGAACACTCTATAATTAATACAATAGTGTGACCTAAACTCAATGTTTGTACACCTTATATCAGCATTTCTATATACCAAATTAAAGAGTAGTTATGACAACAAAACAGAAATGTGTAAATATGCAATCCATAAGCAAGGCAGCAAATATGTTATCTAACATAATAAACAGGTCATTAGCATCATATAAGCGTAAGCAAATAAATGTTCGTATGTAATCTTAATAAGTAAACATGAAGGCGCAAGCAGATAAATCACAAAGTATAACTTACATACATAACCACAGTCAGCACAATTAATCAGGTGACAATTATAATTTAAATAAATAAGCACAGCAGACACATAATTTAAAAATATGACATCAGTGAAAAAGCAGTGCAGCCAAGCGATGCATAATATATACAAATAACAACCCTATTCAATCATCAATCATTGTCAAAATCAGTTAATGTACGCAAGCACGTCGCTTCACAAGTAAATTCATAGAACATGAAATTAACACAAAGTATGGATCACGTAATTGCGAGCAGCAAATTACGTCTAAAGTACGTACCTAAGTGGAAATATGTTACCTGAAAAACAAAGTCAATTAATAGTTACCTTTTTAGTTTATTAGTTTCTTCTTGGAAATTACATTCTTTCTGAAATTTTCTCGATAGCAAGTCCTCTTAACGTCGGAGACACACAGAATTTACCTTAAGTTTTTAAATATTTTATACAACCGTATCCTGAAAAATACTGAACGTTATTAACATAATTCATCAAGTCACTATAGCTTTATACTGAATTTAGTCGGAGAAATTAGACTGTGTATTTGTTTACGGCTGTCAGTGCATTCGCACTGAGCGCTCGATCAGCTGTAGGCGCGTGACGTAGGAAGCAATTGTTTGCGGTCAACGACTGCCTTCTGGGGCGCGCAGACTTGACTGTTGCTTTGAGTATATGCCGCCGCCAAAACACATCGCGGTATCCTTGTATTCTCTGCATGTTTACGTGTAGCTATTAGTTTCTCTAAAGTATGTCATTCCCCAAAAATTTTTCAAAAGTATATCATTCCACAAAAATTTTAATGTTAGATATATGATGTATTCCTTTAGAGCGTCGAGATTGAAGAGTTTCTACTTCAACAGTGTTGTCATGTATAATTTTGCGAATTCTATATGGACCGTTAAAAAGCAGAAAAAATTTGCGACACAAGCCTTTTCCTTTGTGAGACAAACGGTGAGACTTAATTAATACCTTTTGGCCAACTGAAAAAGTTTTTAAACGACCAGGACGCTTAGCTGATTTCTCTCTTCTAGCAGCCGCAGATGCAATATTTTGCAGAGCCATGTTCACAACTTCAGAATGCCGCAGTTTCCGTGAAGGCGGAAAAGGAACGATTTCAGATATGCGATTTGTCGGTGCTTTGTTTTTTAATTTCAGTATAGGCGGTAAAGAAGTTGAATCATTAGGAAGTTCATTCAGAATGTTTTGAAAAATATGAAGATACTGATCCCACGTTCTGTGATTCTGATGACAATAAAGTCGACACAATTTATTGATTTCCTTCATCCATCTCTCTGAAGCGTTAGATTGAGGGTGAAAAAGTGAAATGAAAATTGGTTTAATTTTACGACGCCGTAGAGTACGAAGCCAAATTTTAGAACGAAACTGTGATCCATTATCTGATATAACCTTATCAACATGACCAACTTCTTTAAGAAAATGTTTGATGAAAGCATTAGATACTGAACGAGCTGTTGCTTTGCGTAAAGGTGTAAAACACACATATTTTGATGTCAATTCCACTGCTACGAAAATGTACGCAAAACCATTAGTAGATCGAACCACTGGACCGAACAAATCAACTGCAGCCATCTCCTTTAATTTCGCTGGAATGATAGGAATCAACGGTGCTCTGTGAGAAATTGTTGGCGGCTTAGCCTTTTGACATAATTTGCATTTGGCCAGAACAGATCGAATACGTATTTCCATATTACTGAAGTAGCAATTTTCCCGTAATTTATGAAAGCATTTTCTGGGACCAAAGTGTGCATAACTGAAATGTGTATACCAAATCAGCTTATTAACCCAATCATCAGGAATACAAACTAATCAAACAGAGTTGTCGAGCGATTTTCGTTTAAAAAGAACTTTCCAGATGATCGCAAAAACGAGGTGTGGCCAAATCGTCCAATCTAACAAAGCGTCTAAGAAAATTAGAGACACCAAGGAAACTACGAACATCACGTTTTGTGGTAGGAACAGCATAATTACGAATAGCGTCTAATTTTTCTGGATCAGGAAGAATACCTTCTGTAGAAATAATGTGACCGAGAAATTTCACCTGAGAACGACCAGATTTTTCTAAGTTCACTGTAATGCCAACTCTTGCAAAGATACGTAATAATGAATCCAAAATTTTGTTGTGCTCACTCCAAGAATGTTTAGCAATAAGAATGTTGTCAACATATGAAGTAAAATTGTCACGAAGATAAACAGGTAAAATTTCATTTAAACTACGAATGAATGCTGCTGAAGGTACAGTAAGTCCAAACGGTAATTTCCGAAATCACTTTTAGGTAAAATAGTCATATCCGGTTATTGTTTATCTACTGTCTAGATAGATTGATAGTCGAAGAGTTGTTTTGACAGATGCAAAGAATAGTAAAAGAGTAGGCAGCGGTACAGAAAACTAAAAGGGAAATAGCACCACTACAGCTCGGGGCCCTATGCTCGCTACGGCACATATTCACTTAGTGTAGTGAATCCCCTGAGGACATTAATAGCTGCACATAATTTCCAGTTTGTGACTTAGTGGCAGATTTGGCGGGAGTGCGTACATAAATTGATCTAACCATGAACATGGATGTATGTCATTCTTAGAATTGCGGAAGATCTTAAATTTCCGAACAGTCAAAAAGTGTTTATAGTAAAAGTTTTCTCCTCGTGGCGACAAAGACCTACCGCGACTGTTCCAGTCCGAATGTCGATTATTGTCAAGTTCTCGCGCCTGGCGCTCTCTTGTTGCTTCTCGTAAATGAAATAAATTACTTTCTTCAAACCCCTCTGGTATCTGTGATTCTAAATTTCTTTTGCTGTCTTTTCCTACGATTTCGCCTTCAATTTGTTTGACTTGCTTTTTTAATGCCTCAAATTCCCTTTTCACGCGTTCATTAAATTTTCCCTGATTTTCAACATGCTTATTTATGTTCTGGTATTCTTCGGTTTCTGCAAATGGCAATGGTGCTGTATCATCTGAATCTCTGTCCCCATTTAAACTAAGATTTGTCAATTTGTCTGAAATCTCCTCAACTCTTTCCGATAAGTCACCTATTTTTTCTTTCTGTTTATTTACGTCTTCCGTAAGTGTCGCGACTCGGGTTTCTGTATTGTCACATTTAGCAGTTAACTGTACATATTGTTGTGTTAGGTTATTTAATCTGTCATTTGGTACGGATTCCTCGATTCTCTCAAATATTTCTTCCTTATCGTGTGCACGTTGTAAATTTAATTCTGAAAATTTTTGTACTATCACGCGATCTCTTTCTTCCTGTTCTCTGTCCTGTTCCTCTTGTCTAATTTCTATTGAAACTAAACTATTATTGTGAGCATTCAAAATCGGTTGTACTTCTTCTCTACTTTCTTTCTTTGATTCATCTTTCATGTTTTTGAAACACGTCCCTATTCGTGAGTCTAACCGTGTTGTCATTGCTTTCATCTCAGTTCTAATTGTTCCTAACTCTGTTTTAAATCCAGATCGAAACCGCTCCATTGTTCCACTATCTGTTTTTAATTCAGATCGTAACTGTGATCCCAAATTTAATATTGCACTCATCAGCTGCTCCATATTAACTTGCTCGAAATTCTTTTCGCCCCTAACATTTCCCGCAAAACCAGTTTCCTTCGTCATAGCTGTAAAGCTGTCTGTGTTCGATACTATTCCAGAATCTTCTATCGTTAATCTCGTATTCTGTGAATTTTCTGATTGAGAAAAATTTTGAAATGGTTCCGGACTATTTTCCCGACGTATTACATTGTTTTCCACTTCATTATCCATCATACTGTTTTCCTCTGTTGGCGAGTTCGCCATGTTAACAATTTCGTTATTCTCACTATTCATCATTTTTGCCTTTTTCATTGATCGCGTAATTATTTACAAAATATACAAAACTCGTCACTATATGAGATTAACGAACAATTGAAATAATTGCCCTAAATTGTCAAACCCATAGACAAGACAATAAAAATTACATTTTGAAAAATACCATTAGAAGAATGCCAATTACCAAATCTACACGTGCAAAATAGACTACAATTACTAAACTAGAAATTACTACAACAATACTACTGTCTACTATTTTTACAATCAGAAGAATTCCAAGGGACGATCCGAAGCAGCGGTCGCCACGTGCATGGGGGCTTAATTAAACAAAATGCAAATAATTTTTAGTAGCTGTATGTCCGATTACGAGGTCTCTCGTAAACGGTTGGCCCTGACTAGTTTTAGTACGCAATCTGACTGCATAGAACAACAACAAAGACTGAAATGAAAATTTCCTGTTAACACAATTAATTAATTAAGTCCCCAGCAACTATAAAACCTAGGAAACCAAAGCACAAGTGTAATTGTTCTGTGTGTGGAAGTATGACTCAACGTACACATCTGGCACGGTTCTTCTTCAATAAGACAAGAAATTTCAAATACCATTTATACTGACGTGATAAAAAAAATTAGAAACACTGTAATTGCGCAAGAAAACCAGAATTACACTCTAATACAAGAACACAAGCCAGATGCTTTGTTGACTGAACCTGTAATGCTGCATTATTTAAGACATTGAGATAATAAAAAGAAAAGGAAAATTTTTTTTCTTTTATCTTCATATATTGACCAAAATCACTCTAATCATTACAATATATCTCCACACCGACTCGCTACTACCACATCTCAACAAGAACTTTTCAGTATCACATCTCAGCAAGCACTTTTCACTAGCACATCTCAACAAGCACTGACTACTACGACATCTCCCCAAGCACTGCCAGTGGAGGCGGCTGAATAATACTCTTTGGCGCAATCTCTGGCGCTGTGGCTCAGTGTAGCCACCTTTCAACATGCTGCCAAACATTTTATCCTTCATTTTAATGACTACTTCCCAGGCTGTACCATATGGATCATCCCCAGCAATTCTCAATTGTGCAGGTGAGAACTTGTCATGTAATACATCCTTCCTTCCTGTAACCCTCCTACCCTCAACTTACGTTAGTCACCGTCCTCACCCAGCCCATCCTCTGTTCCCGTACCAGCACTACACAACTGTCAGTCCACAACCACAACCAGACTTTTTATTTGTCTCGTTTCCCACTACTCCCACCCCCTGTCCCCTCCCCACCTCTCCCCAACGTCCGCCACCACCACCACCATGCTATCCCTCCCCTTCCCCCTCCCCCACCCCACCCCAGCATTCTCCTTATCCCCACCCAGTTGCCACTCTCCTCATGCACTGCTGCTGCTGCTTGCAGCGTGGTTTCTGTTGCCTGAGACTGCAGTCATACGTGTGATTGCATTTGTGTGTGTGTGCGTATGTGTGTGTGTGACTATTGTTGATGAAGGCCTTTATGGCTGAAAGCTTTAATTGTGAGAGTCTTTTTGTTGTGCCTATCTGCAACTCAGCATCTCCACTGTATGGTGAGTAGCAACTTTCCTTCTCATTATGTTGTTACACTTCAGCCTGGATTTTCTATTGTTTAAATTACAAATAAGTAGTAATTATTTACTATATTTGTTTGAAATATTAAAACATATTTTGTTTAGTTTCAAAAATTATTTTCACACAAAATATTCATAACTCACACACTGTGTAACAATTAGTTTATTAATTTTATGTGTATTGTCACTCACATGGAATTTTGTTAGAAATACACTACTACTCACTGTCTGTGTCATATGTCGAACAATCATTATACAACACACTTATCCTAGCCCACAAAAAGAGGTACTCATCAGCATTTAACTTCTTCTTTCTTCTAGTAGACAATAAAAATGGCATGCTTGGAACAAGATTACCATAAGGAACTATAGCCAGAAGACCAGTTGTTTCAGAAATGCTAAAATATTAGCATCTGGAAAAGCTTCAAGGCCACCATAGCGTGATTGCCCCAAACAACAGCCAAGGTCAGCCATGTCGAACCACCAAACACAGCCTGTACATCACAGGTAAAGTTCAGGTGCAAACCACGTAAAACATTCGGGCCTCCAGTCAACTGCTGTTTGGAAAACTGCCCTTGAAGGTCAATATCAATCGCCTTCAAACTGCGATACACAGGTACACTGCGCCGCCAGCGACGACGGTAACCATGTCGCAGAGGCATTGATGTAGCACTTATCCTAGCATGTTCTTTACAGACTAACTTGTGACACCCATCACACTTGATTCACTTCGAACTTGGGCAGAAATCATACCATTTTCTTTTCAGATTTGGAACATCGGCTTCCTGGTTACAGTTTTGTTTTTCCTTTAGAAGGCCCTTGAAGCCTGAAGATATTATTGCTCAACGATTGCGTTGTGTTGTGCACTTTGGCGACGGGATTTGTCGTTCAATGTGAGGTCTGAGCAGTTCTTTTCGCAGTTCTGATAGGAATTCTCTTCTTGCATTTGTACTTCTCATATCATGTAAAAATTTACAATACAGAACGTAACCATTGAGAGGAGCTAAATCTAGTATATCAAAAATACAGCAAGTGGCCACCTTCTTGTTCCACGTTTCACTCAATAATGTCCAGCCATTTTATCAACTGTATCAACCCCTGACTTTGTTTGGTTGTTCAACATTATTATTTCAATTTTTTTGTGCTCATGCCCAGTTACACCAAATGTTTGGTGTACGGTAGACAACAAGGTGACTTATTTTGTGCAGGAACATACGAAGCTAATGCAGTATTCTGTGCGTTCCCAAAAGTGATCGGTAATGGCAACATTTCTTTTGGTAACTCTTTTTAGTTTGCTCGAAGAGTTTCCACAAGAGTAAATTTATTAGCAAGAAGTTCTTGTCCCAAATCAAAACTTGAAAACAGTTATTAGTAATAATGTTACTACCACTTCTCTTCATGTGATCAACTAAATCATGTAACACTCGTTTGGCTTGATTTATTTCTCTTCCTTCAGCAGAAATCCTTGTATGAACTTGTGTATTTATGACATAATTGATCTCACAATCTACAGCAGCCCACACTTTTATCCCATACTTTCCAGGTTTCGAAGGAATGTACCGTCCCCTGAAAGTACACATATGATCATCAACTGTAATTTAAAGTACAGGGACATAAGACGAAATGCATGCACCAACGAACATTTCAAACACAGCCCTTATAGGTTCAGCTTCTGATCCATAAGCAGATCTTCTTTCTTCCCTTGTAAGCATATCATCGAACCGGAGGCACATCAAAATATCACGAAATCTTGAAAAGCTCATTGTGCCTCAAAAAATTGGAAAGCCATATTCTTCTGCCAAAATTCACTGAAAGGCTTCCCACGCGTATTTCGCAGGCCAGCTATTGTTAGTAGACCAAAGAATGTCTGCAACTCTGTAAAATCACGTTCAATCCAGCGTTCAAGAATTGAGTACACAATTTTATTACCTTTTGCACGATTATTGGTATGCATTACTATTACATACTGCGTGTGATTGGTAATAAAAAGTCCGAAGCAATCTGCCCTTGTCTGTAATTGTGGTCTAAGGTGACGAGGAATATGCGCAGTTTCACGTATTACATTCCTCGAAACCTGCTTGTGCACATCGGGTGATACTGTGTTATATGTTACCTGTCCACTTCTAGAAACAAAAGTAGATGCACTCATTACCTGAATATCATTATAATCTTTTTCACAATCATTCATATCAACTTCATCTGCAACCTGTATACCTCCTCTATCATATCTCCATCTTCATCACTATCATCCTCGTTTCCAAAAATTGATTCATTATCACTATCACTCTTCTGTAAATCTGCCAAAGCCTGCTCGAGATTGTAGCCCCTTGCAAAACGTATGTCACCATGCATGACGTATAAACTATAACAAGAGGTCTTCCTTCCACAAAACTCAATTCCGAACTGTGAATCTGCCATAACAATGCATATGAATGTATTTTCTAGTCATTGTTTATAATATTTGTTATGTACAAATGAATGTCGGTTTATAAACAAAATTTATACATAACACTGGAAATCACATATTGTATACCTGGGGTCTTTTCTGAACCCACTGCAAAAATTTGAAATTGTTATACTATAAACTGGGATATAATCATAAATAAATTACGCAGTTATAATATAAAGTCCGTGAATAGCATATCTGGAGGATGAGTAGTCTACACCCACATTAAAACTGTTTATTTGTAGTTAAACGAGCCTTGGGTTCTAAAAAGACGCCATCCATCGTGCAAGGGTTAATATGCATTGACCTATTGATGGTTAAATGACATGTGCAGGTGAGCTATAATATAGGTTTGACAGCTGAATACTATATAGTCACTGTCAGTGTAATTTTTGGATCTATATCTGTTCGTGTAATGAGCCTGATCTGTGGAGCAGTCGCTACAAGTAGATGCTGTTTGGGTGGCATAGATTGGTGTACTCCATTTGAATATGTAACAGGAAGAAAAACTCTGGGAAAGACCAAGTATTCCTCCTGAACACATAAATGTGGATTAGTGTATGTGTGTAGGTATATACCATTATTGACTCGATCATTGCGTGAGAGTTGGATGGAACGGTAACTGATAATACTGGTGCGATGTTCCCTCCACCATGTAATGTACAGCGGCTTGCAGCGTATTTGGTTTGGAAGTAAAATGTTCACAGGTGATGGCGTTGTTTACAAGAAGATGTGAAGACTTGCGATAGGTCTGATAGTTGCCCTGAACGTAAATAAATCTATTGCGCATTAATAGGATTAGAAGTCCTCCACACTGTCACCAGAAGCACTGACTGCCGTAAAATGCCTAGAATAAGCATCTAGAGCGAGCTGAAGTAGAATGCAAGTGTTGGGCTCATATTCATCTGCATAAATCTTAAGTAAAGTAACCCAAACATTGAGAACTGACAGGTGGGCTTACTTGTGGCAGACGAAAGTAATACTAAGGTAAGGTCTCCAAATATGGCCCCCTTTTCGTATCATTACTTGTAGATCCATTAATTTTTATAGAAGAACGACAAGTGGATGTGTCATTGTACACCCAATATGTTTACTGTATGTGCTAAGGTCAATTTTTGTAATAGATTTATGAAGAATGTAAAAAATAATGATAATACAAAAAATAGCATTTCTTTATTTATGAGAAAGGTGAACCAAATATGGCCCCTATATATTTAAAGCACACAAAACTTTGGCAGTTGTTAATAAAATCGCAAAACACACAATTATTCACAAAAATTAGTTAATACTAGAAAACTCTGGAATATTAACATGTCATACGCTAATCTTTTCAACCACGCGTAATCTCATTTCCATGTTCCGGTTCGTATCTGGCTGTTTTATTTTCTTCTCTACTGGTCCTTACAATGTCAAACGCCAGGTTATTCTCGTAAGCCTTAGTGTACGTCCAATTAACATGTCTCTTCTTCTGATGACGACCTTACATAGACTGTGAGTGCTGAATTCTGTGCCGCCGTGTATCTAAGTCAATTTATAATCACCCACTTAGTCTATTTCATAGTTATTCATTTCGTGTTTTATCCAACTTAATTTTTAACATTGTTCGTAGTACCACAATTTATAATCTTTTACTTTCTTCATCTCCGAATTCCCTATTTTACAACTTTTCAGGAACTTCTTCTTCCATTTTGAATCACTATCTGATTCCAGTCGAGCTCGTAAGCTGCCCCTTATCATGTGAAATGGAACTATATTTTTAAACGTCACCACACATTCCATATCGATATGTGACACCAGTAGAGTTTGTATGCTGCCCACCATCTTGTGAAGTGGAACTATATTCGTGAACGTGCAAGGAAATTATTTACATCTACATCTATATACACACTCCCCAAGCCACCATACGGTGCTTGGCGGAGGTTACCCTATACCACAACTACTCGTTTCCTTTTCCGTTCCACTCGCAGTCAGAGCGAGGGAAAGACGACTGTCTACAATGCCTCCGTATAAACCCCACTTTCTCGCAGCTTATCTTCGGGTTCCTCCGCAAAATTTATGTTGACGGCAGTAGGATCGTTCTGCCGGTCCTCCAAACTTCCTCAGTAGTGTACTTCGAAATGTAAGTCTTCTTCCTCCAGGGATTCCTACTTGAGCTCCAATAACATTTGTATGTTGATCGAACCTACCGGTAAAAAATCTAGCAGGTCGCATCTGAACTTCTTCGCTGATCCCGAAGACTCGAGCAGTACTCAAGAATAGGTCTCAATAGCGTCCTATATGGTGACTGCTTTATAGATGAACTACACTTTCCTAAAATTCTCCCAACAATCCGAAGTCGAACATTCTTCTTCCCTACCACAATCCTCACGTGCTTGTACCATTTCACATCACTTCACAACGTTACGCCTAGATATTTAAACGACATGACTCTGTCAAGCACGACACTACTAATGCTGCATTTGAACATTAAGGGTTTATTTTACCTACCCTTTCACATTAACTTATATTTTTCTGCATTAAGAGGCAGCTGCCATTCATCATTCCAACCAGAAATTTTTTCTAGTTCATCTGGTATCAACATAAAGTCACTTGTCGTAGACACCTTCCTTTAACCACAGCATCATCAGCAGATTACTGTCCATCTTGTCTGGCAGATCATCTGTGTGTATATAGAAATTAGTAACGGTCCTATCACACTTTCCTGTTTCACTACTGATGTCACCCCTGTCTCTGGTTAACATTCGCCGTCGAGGACTACATACTGGGCTCTATTTCTTGAGATGTCTTCGAGTCAGTCACATCTCTGGGAGCTTATTCCACATGCACATACCCTCGTTGACAGCCTGCAGTGGGGTACCGTGTCGAATGCTTTTCGGAATGGTTCAAATGGCTCTGAGCACTATGGGACTTAACATCTGAGGTCATCAGTCCCCTAGACTTAGACTTACTTAAAACTAACTAACCTAAGGACATCACACACATCCATTCCCGAAGCAGGATTCGAACCTGCGGCCGTAGCGGCATAACGGTTCCAGACTGAAGCGCCTAGAACCGCTCGGCCACACCGGCCGGCGCTTTTCCGAAATCTAGAAATGAGGAATCTGTCTGTTGCCCTTCATCCATAGTTCGCAGTATATCATGTAAGAAAGGAGGGAGCTGGGTTTCGCAGTAGTGATGCTTTCTAAAGTCGGCTGATTCGTGGACACGAGCTTTTCAGTCTCTAAGAAATTTATTATATTCGAACACAGAATATGATTTAGAATTCTGCTCCCAAACCATTGTTAAAGATATTGGCTTATCCTTCTTATGTACAGGAGTCACTTGCGCTATACCATTAGTAGAGCTCGTAAGCTGCCATCTATCTTGTGAAGTTGAACTATATACATGAACGAGCAAGAAAATTATCTATACCTCTAAACATACCTCTAAATAGAAGAAACAGCGACCTGAAGAGAATAATGATAAGGAAAGCAAATTTACGCAAAAGGGGAACCATACAAGCGGTAGTACCTTACTGAACATTAAATATTATTTGTGAACTGTGAGCTCCTAATTATATTCTGTATCCGCTGGAAACATGCCTTAGTATCGATCGTTAATAATTGGTTAACAACCTGCAAAGCTCTGCCACTTGACGAACACCAATAAGTGCAAGTTGTTTACTGATTCAAGATCTCGGAAGAAAAACGTGTCAACGTCAAAATTACCTTATGACATGAAAACAACTTCTGAAGGATAAGTTCAGAGAGAACTCGCTAGTGCAGTGTGCCCTTTATACACCGAATTCTACAGATTGTTTGGGGTCGTTGAGCAGTTTCTTTTCTTTTCTTTGTTTTTAGAATCCTGGTGTGGATGTTGTGCCAAATAGCAAGAATGTGACACAGAATAGTTAAACGCAGCAAATTGATGAAAGATTGTAGGGAATTAAACTGAAACAGAATCAAGCAAACAATTTAGTGCAGGTGATCGTGTTCATACACGGAAATGAACCAGCTTTAAATGCTCTATTCATAGTGTTTTAAAAACCACACGACAAAAATAATATCCCACATGGCATTCACCATTGCCATCTAGTGTGATGCGAGAGTTCGTTTGTGTCGGTGATAATCATGTTTCGTAGTCAAATCGGTACGGAACCTTGAAACCATAAAGTCGACAGCGAAACTAGAAGGATTGAGTGGACTGAACAGTAGTGCCTGATAGGGCTGAAGCTATCTCAATTTGCTTCGTACGCAACAAAACGGTCCCTATTGTTAATTAATCGTTCCATCAAAACTTTGTACCAGGCAGTACAGCACGTCAAGGTAAACTAAGTGCATACTTAACATCTTACAAAAAAGGACTGTCATACTACTCGCAGCTCGGTGATTGAGCGGGCAAGAAAAATCTGCAGAATCAGCGTTGCGGATATGTTCGAACATTAACAAGAACCCGAAGTCGTGTTGAGACTCCGAGTTACTAAGAATGTATGTTGAAAATGACCAAGGCACTGTTTGAAGAAAGGATATTGTCGCCGCTGTTCAAGCTATACCATTGGCTGCAGAAGCAATATAAGAAGAGCAGAAATTTTGGTGCTGACAACAAAAGTAACTTGCTCCAACGTTTACAGAATGCACCTTCCTACGCCATGTCCTTGGCGAATCACTTGTCATTGTTGATTATGAACTACTTTCCATTTTTGAACAATTTTTTGACTTTGAAAGTAAAGTTTTTAGAGATGAATTGCTCGCACTATTGCTATTTTAAGATAAGACTCACCGAGAGGATTTGTTCAAATGGTTCAAATGGCTCTGAGCACTATGGGACTTAACGTCTGAGGTCATCAGTCCCCTAGAACTTAGAACTACTTAAACCTAACTAACTTAAGGACATCACACAGATCCATGCCCAAGACAGGATTCGGTCGCGCGGTTCCAGACAGAAGGGCGTAGAACCGCTCGGCCACAGACATGTGATGACTTCATGACAAAATCACACACAGTAACGTTAAATTGGTTTCCTTTTCAATGGCTGGGCCCTTGCGCTGATGGGCGAAGAAAAGGACTTGGTAAAGCGAATCAGGGATGAAAACAGTGGGTTTCCGCCTTATGAGTGCATAATTCATCAGAAAGCCCTTTTTGGCCAACTCAGCACTACGCAGAAATGCGTAATGGGCAACGTGGTCAAGCTGATCAGTTTTGTGAGATCTCTTTCTGCTCTTCAGCATAGGCACTTCATGGGGTTTCTGAGTGTGATTCGGTATATTCTCAATTCCTGCAACACAAAGAATACTGTTTAAGTAAAAGCTAAGTAATAGAACTTTTCTGACAAATGAAATGGACAAGTAACCTCATTCTTGGAAATCTTAACAAACTAGTGTAAAAAGTCAGCTGCGGTGTTCCTGACAGATATTCTGAAGTACTTAAGTGCGTTCAGAACCGAGTTACCAGGAAACGGGAGTTTAATACTTGATCTGATAAAAAGTGCTTCTGCCTTCCGATGCAAGCTGGATAGCTTTGAAAGAGATATTAAGAATCAAGAAATTCATTTTCCAACAATATTCGAATGTAAAAAGAAGAACTCCAAAATGGACACTGCAGACTTTTTAAGTTTGCAGAAAGATTAGAAGACTTTGCAGAAACAGGGAAGCTGTCACAAATTCTTAAAATCGCCGTATGAACTTTCTCTAGAGGCAGACTGGAAGGGCGGAATGAAGAAAAATTGGCTTAGAAGCAGAGCACAAGGTCGGATCGTGTCAAGGATGGGCAAGGAAATCGGTTGTGCCCTTTTAAAGGAACCATACCGGCGTTTGCCTTGAGCGATTTAGAGAAACCACGGAAAACCTAAATCGGGATGGCCGGACGCGGATTTGAACCGTCCTCCTCCCGAATGCGAGTCTCGCGTGCTAACCACTGCGCCACCCCACTCGGTGAAACAGACTAGAGTGATATGACTGCAGAGTTGTTCACTCTTCTAGATCCTCCACTTCAGATGGAGATAATCACCTTGCAAGAAAATATTTCCTTTGTCGATGTACAAGACTGAAATCACTGAAACATTTTGGTGTAAACGTTTCGGAAAAGTATATAAAAAGTGCCTGTTTACTTGGCTGCCATGACTGTTTGCTTCCACATACATATGTGAAACATCTTTCTCAAAAACGAATTTTTTAAAAATAAATATCAGGTTCACTCTCCGCAAAAAGTTATAATAAAACTGGCTCAAGGACACAAATATAATTTCTCACATTAATCCGTAAAGCTATCTGGCTTGCAATATTTTGAAGAGTAAAAAAGTTATAAAGCTATGATATGGGTTTCTATAAATCACTCAAAGCCTCTTTACAAAAAGTTGCCTGCATTTCAATTTTTCTTTTTAGTCTGGACATTGATAAAACTTTACAAAAGCATCCGGAATCCACCAAAATTTTACTTGCCAATCCTTGCACTGTTCTGGTCTAATGTTACAGCTTAGTTTTTAATTACCGAGGTGAAAGTTATCAAACACTCACCGATGGGTCTTATATTAGGAATTCATTAAGATTTCGAAATGTTAGGTACACATTCGCACTGTCATTATCACCAGCTGGTTGGTGTTGTCGCGGTACAGGAAAACAATTTAGGTGTATCTGTCAGCCATAAATCTGTAACTTATTGCGCGTTAAAATCTTTTGAATCAAAATTTGAATAGGGGTTTGAAATGAGAAAATACAAAGAAGTAGGAGTATATAATAAAAACTTGATACTTCCGACTATGTATGTTGTCACTTGTATGTTACTGTCATGCTAGAAACAGGAAAGAGTTTCGACCAAATAAAAATCATACTGAATGACATACATTCACCACACGAAGAGTTATGGAAACTTTCTGCCAAACAAACTACTATAAGCGCGAAAAAAAATTAGTTATGTAATTTTGTGGTAGCTAGAACATTGACTTGGTGTTCTTGGATTTAATTGAAGCTGACATGAATTTTCTGGATTTAGAAATGAGTTTGTTGTCGAACAGAAGCGGGAAAGCCACAGACCAGATTTCTGAGGCTGTATAAAACATGATGTGAACGAAAAAATACAGTGGAAGAATCTGGAATGAAATTGTTCCGCAAGTAGGAATTTTTACTGACGTCAACACTCACCACCAGACCAAATGTGGGCTGAGGAAGAATTTACCGTGATGTAAAAGAATTTTAATAATAGAATACGATAGATACGGCTTTTGATAAGTTGATCGACGAAGGCAGCTGGTGACAACATTCCACTACGTCTGAAGGCGGAGCTATCTATGAAAAGATCGTTGGAATTCAAGCCAACGAATATGGTCAGCAGTTACAAAAGAGGATGTCGATGGAATATGACGCCTGCAACATAAACAGAGCCAATTTAGAGGACAGAGGAATGGAAGAACAAGGTCCGTGCACGCTAAGTACCAGACTGCAGTGGGAAAATGTTTTCAGTCCATGCCAAATGGCTCTGAGCACCATGGGAGTTAACATCTATGGTCATCAGTCCCCTAGAACTTAGAACTACTTAAACCTAACTAACCTAAGGACATCACACACATCCATGCCCGAGGCAGGATTCGAACCTGCGACCGTAGCAGTCGCGCGGTTCCGGACTGAGCGCCTAGATGCCAAATAAAATGGAAATTTAACATGATAAACCCTATAATGTAAGCAATAGAACATGTAAGAGGCTCTTTAGCGTTACTATGGATAAAGTAGCAATAAGTGAACTAAAATGAGCAACAGAAAAGAAAAATGGTACAGAAAAATGCATGCAGAGATATTAAATATCAGATGTATGGAAAGAAACTAGAGTCCGTCTGAAAAATATGTTCAGACATTCAGGCAACAGCGAAAAGGAAATGTTCGATGTAAAAAGAACACCGAATTTAATAAAAAACAGTTGATGGAAATCGCCTCTTAAAGAAAATCACGAACACAAAGAACTGAAGATTTTGTTTTCGAAACTCAGTCGTTTATGCAATGAGTTAGCACAATATAATGAAACTTTCTTTAAAAAACGTAATTTTTCAATCCCCATGAAACTGCCGCCACTCTAAAAATTTGGCTGAAGCGAGGGCCATGGAGAGTTAATGTAGATATTACGATGAGATTATTAGATGTGGACAAAAGCATCGCTACGAAACATTCTGTAATGTTCGCTGATCCTATCCGATTAATCATACTGAGAATTGTATCGGTTTTCTTACGCTTCCTTTTTAAACACCCGTGGATACTTTTAGATCTCTCATCCAGTACATGTTTTGTTTATTTTTATCACTCCTTTGAATGGTCTGAAGTGATCTATCACGATTCTCCCTGCTGTGCCAGTCAATTTCTAACAACCTCTTCAATTATTTGGTGTGAACATTCCAATCTGTATCTTCCAACGAACCGATTCCCATTTACGGCTCCCTGTAGGTATATGGAAGTCATTCCATGATGTCTTAACACATGTCCTACCATCTAGTCTCTTCTTGCACACAGTGTATTCCATATATTCATTTCCTTGAGATTTCTCCGAGAATCTCCTCATCTCTTACCACTTCACATAATTTTCAGTGTCCTTTTATAGCGCCGTTATCTCGAACACCTTGAATTTTTTTCTTTTCCGATTTTTTCACAGTCCACGATCCACTTCCGTGCAACTCTGTATTCCAGACGTATATTTTCAATGATTCAGTTTCCTTTCTCAGATTGCCTATGTATCATATCGTTAGACTTCTTTTTTTCTGGGCTAAACTGCTTTTTTATCCTTGCTGTTCTGTCCGGCATATTTTTTGTCCTTCCGAGGTAGCAGCATTACTTCACTTTTCTGCAGGATCGTTACAAATCTGAACGTTACATTTATCGCAGATCTCATTTCTGTAGGAGATGCTGGATTATGTCATTCAACAAATCTTCGAATGAATCATGTATGTAAGAAGTTACTTCATAAGATCGGATCTTGGTTACCTGTCAACATTGTCAGAAGGTATAGCTGTCTGCTCCGTTCTAGCCGCTAATTATTGTCTCTGTGCGAGAGAAAACCACTTTCAGAAGATACGATGTGATGTTGCACTGCCTGTGTTATTCTGGTTACGATACAAAAGTTCCATTGAATCGTAGTCAGAATAATAGAGGCACTGCAATATCGTATTTATCTGACGATACCGGACAAGCGACTTTCAAGTACAACGTCCGACTTGTACGGGAATATACCTAATGGATGTACGAGTAGAGGTCCTAGACGCACGTGTGACGAAATATGGTGGTTTGGGTCTGGCCGTGAGTCGTGTACGGATAGCAAACTGGTAAGGCAACCGCTTGAGATAAGCGGAAATTCGGATTCGAGTCCTGATCCGGCACAAATTTTTACGTCGTCTTTCCATTCTACAGCTGATGGTTGCTCTTATTCACAACTGGGAATTCATATAATGAGTTTCACGAGGGTCTACATAGTTGCCATTGGCCATCAAACTCACTGCTATCAATTGCAATACTGTAATATTTAGATTGCGCAATATCACGAAAACAGTAGTACGTCCACCAAATAAGTCTGTTCAGTTCTAAAACCAACAGCCAAGTAGAATCAGGAACACACTTCTTTTGTTCTGTATACCATCGGGCAAATGCTACAATATACCTGTGATCTCCTCAATTAGCAATGGCCGAGTGCGTTTCCAAACGCCCCTACCGCATCAGTGACCAGAAGCTAACCGATCGAACCACGTACGACCAGTTTGTTACAAACTCCATAAAGGAAATCTAAACAACCTATTAGGATGGTCTGCTGTCACAAACTGAATCAAAGCATACAATTTTCTTATCCTTTAAGTTGTTTTATAGAAACTATGAGCCTATACACGTATCGTCAGACATTCGGAAAAATATCACCAACACAATCCCCAGGCAGCAAAGGCAGATAAGCTGAGTCACTGGTCGGGGCCTGGAGCAATCGTCGGTGGAGACAGTCTGACCGAACATGGCCCTCTTGACCGCTACCGGCACACGTCCGCGGTTGGCCATCATACATGACGATGGCTCGTAAGCCACCTATCAGCAGATGGGATGGTACATCTAGAATGAAATTTTGACTCGACAGCGGAGTGTGCGCTGACATGAAACTTGCTGGCAGATTAAAACTGTGTGCCGGACCGAGACTCGAACTCGGGACCTTTCCCTTTCACGGGCAAGTGCTCTACCATCTGAGCTACCCAAGAACGACTCACGCCCCGTCCTCACAGATTTAATTCCGTTAGTACCTCGTCTCCTGGATGGCACATGTTTGGAGAGTTCGATTTTGATTTTGCGGACACCATTCAACACGTGGTATGTCGTGAACGTCTGCCATATTTCCGCGATGTGACCCACAACACTGCCGTAGGATCGGAAAGCATCGACGACCACCTCCTGCAGCACTTCGAAAGGGAGCTCAAAGTCCCGAATTGTTCGAAGACCGAAACCAGCCTGATCTACCGTTACCTCTCCACTATGCTCGTCAAAATGCTTGAACTTGAGTCCGTGTGCGTGTTGTCGAACTACCTCAGCACATGCTTCCCCCGTCGTCATCTTAATATAGACGATACTGCCAGTGATAGAGAAATCAAATGGTTCAAATGGCTCTGAGCACTATGGGACTTTACTTTCTTACGTCATCAGTCCCCTAGAACATAGAACTGCTTAAACCTAACTAACCTAAGGACATCACACACACACATGCCCGAGGCAGGATTCAAACCTGCGACCGTAGCGGTCGCGCGGTTCCAGACTGTAGCGCCTAGAAACGCTCAGCCACTTCGGCCGGCAGTGATAGAGAAGTGAATACCTATCACTTCCTGGGGATCCAGACGTAGCTCTTCACGAATGAATTGTTCAGTTTCATAAGGGCGTGGTAGTGCATGCTCGGCTTGGAGTGTTACTTTAACTGTCGCTCGGCGATAACAGTGCGCCATGAGGTGCAGTAGTAATGGACGCTACACAACACGAAATGCCGCGACGCGGAAGTAAACAACTGCGGTGCGCTGTCCAGCGCGCGGAGCCGGTCCGCACCCGACCACTGCCGAAAGCCGACTGTCGCCCTAGACAACAGGTACTACTCCGGCATTATTGACTAGAAAAAGCGCCACACAAGAAAGGAATGGCCTAACCTCACGCACAGGCAAATGTTAGACTGATTACTAATGAAAATTCCGTCCTCTAAGTAATGGAAATTATGATTTCTTTACATATTGTGAAGTAATGTGAAAATTGTATCATAGTGTTGAGAATTTTACGGGAACGGAAGAAGCTCTCAGCCGGTTTGAACTGAGAAACACTGGAGTATCTACCATGGAAACTAAAGAACGCCAAGGGCATCAATAATTTCCTACGCAGAACCAAAATACAATCGAGAACTGTTAAAAAATACAAGAAACGCTGGTTTTTTTATAAATCGTGCTGATGATCAGTCTTGTTCTTTGGAAAACTTACTTTTGGGTTTGCAGTTGACTCGGTGTATTGGTCGGTGGAGTGAAGTAAATCTAATAGAAAAGTAATTATCTTTGGAATTCACTGGGTACATCATGCTGTTTTCGATTATTGGACTACATTTAATACCAGTTTCGGTTTCTTGTTTTGTCCAGGCTTAGGAGAGAAGAGACAATACGTTACTTGTAACATTAATTCTGTATCCGCGTAAATGAGTACTATGTTGCGAAATAAATAGCGATCATTGGTCGATCGTGAAGCATATCACTTCTCGAACAGATTGGAATATGTTTAAAGTAAGGCTCATCAGTCGATATTTGTATCGGTCGTACTCCCGAATTCGTAGCTAATCCATGGGTAGCATCGTGTCTAGTGAGAGCAGTGACTGTTTTCCCCTTTTCGTATTATGGTAGTAGGTTATCTTGAGTGTTAAAACATTCGTAGCGGATTTGGTTGGTGGCACGGACGCTACTGTTATCATTTTCCGGATAGTTTGAGATATTCTAGGAAGTGTATAATATTGATCACCACATAACGAAGTTCGCTTTCTGATACTCAACTTGCAAGTAATGTTTTGTAACTATAGAAACCAAGTAAGAACATTGTCTAATACTTAAAAATAGGTTTCTTCAAGTATTCCCTGCTTCTTGTAATCAACTATTTGGAATATTTACAAGTAATAAGGCGTCAAATCCGACACTAGGTGACGGCTTTCTTTTGAATGGTAAACAGATTTCCTTTTTTTTTTTTTTTCAAGAAAGGCTAAAAGTAGTTTAACGTGGGGAATATTGTAGTACTTGAAGATAGCGAGAGCATGCTCTACAGGAAGCATATCACTTCTCGAACATATTGGAATATGTTTAAAGTAAGGCTCATCAGTCGGTATTTGTATCGGTCGTATTCTGGAATTCGTAGCTAATCCATGGGTAGCATCGTGTCTAGTGCGAGCAGTGACTATTTTCCCCTTTTCGTATTATGGTAGAAGGTTATCTTGAGTGTTAAAACACACGCAGCGGATTTGTTTGGTAGAACGGACTTTACTGTATCTACACTCCTGGAAATTGAAATAAGAACACCGTGAATTCATTGTCCCAGGAAGGGGAAACTTTATTGACACATTCATGGGGTCAGATACATCACATGATCACACTGACAGAACCACAGGCACATAGACACAGGCAACAGAGCATGCACAATGTCGGCACTAGTACAGTGTATATCCACCTTTCGCAGCAATGCAGGCTGCTATTCTCCCATGGAGACGATCGTAGAGATGCTGGATGTAGTCCTGTGGAACGGCTTGCCATGCCATTTCCACCTGGCGCCTCAGTTGGACCAGCGTTCGTGCTGGACGTGCAGACCGCGTGAGACGACGCTTCCCCAGTCCCAAACATGCTCAATGGGGGACAGATCCGGAGATCTTGGTGGCCAGGGTAGTTGACTTACACCTTCTAGAGCACGTTGGGTGGCACGGGATACATGCGGACGTGCATTGTCCTGTTGGAACAGCAAGTTCCCTTGCCGGTCTAGGAATGGTAGAACGATGGGTTCGATGACGGTTTGGATGTACCGTGCACTATTCAGTGTCCCCTCGACGATTACCAGTGGTGTACGGCCAGTGTAGGAGATCGCTCCCCACACCATGATGCCGGGTGTTGGCCCTGTGTGCCTCGGTCGTATGCAGTCCTGATTGTGACGCTCACCTGCACGGCGCCAAACACGCATACGACCATCGTTGGCACCAAGGCAGAAGCGACTCTCATCGCTGAAGACGACACATCTCCATTCGTCCCTCCATTCACGCCTGTCGCGACACCACTGGAGGCGGGCTGCACGATGTTGGGGCGTGAGCGGAAGACGGCCTAACGGTGTGCGGGACCGTAGCCCAGCTTCATGGAGACGGTTGCGAATGGTCCTCGCCGATACCCCAGGAGCAACAGTGTCCCTAATTTGCTGGGAAGTGGCGGTGCGGTCCCCTACGGCACTGCGTAGGATCCTACGGTCTTGGCGTGCATCCGTGCGTCGCTGCGGTCCGGTCCCTGGTCGACGGGCACGTGCACCTTCCGCCGACCACTGGCGACAACATCGATGTACTGTGGAGACCTCACGCCCCACGTGTTGAGCAATTCGGCGGTACGTCCACCCGGCCTCCCGCATGCCCACTATACGCCCTCGCTCAAAGTCCGTCAACTGCACATACGGTTCACGTCCACGCTGTCACGGCATGCTACCAGTGTTAAAGACTGCGATGGAGCTCCGTATGCCACGGCAAACTGGCTGACACTGACGGCGGCGGTGCACAAATGCTGCGCAGCTAGCGCCATTCGACGGCCAACACCGCGGTTCCTGGTGTGTTCGCTGTGCCGTGCGTGTGATCATTGCTTGTACAGCCCTCTCGCAGTGTCCGGAGCAAGTATGGTGGGTCTGACACACCGATGTCAATGTGTTCTTTTTTCCATTTCCAGGAGTGTATTTTCCGGATAGTTTGAGATATTCTAGGAAGTGTGTAATATTGATCACCACATAACGAAGTTCACTTTTGATACCCAATCTGCAAGTAATGTTTTGTAACTATAGAAAGCAAGGAAGAGCACTGCCTAATACTTAAAAATAGGTTGCTTCAAGTATTCCCTGCTTCTTGCAATCAACTATTTGGAATATTTATAAGTAATGGGCGTCAAATCCGAAACTAGGTGAAGGGCTTTCTTTTGAATGGTGAACAGATTTCCTTTCTTTTTTTTATTTTCAAGAAAGGCTAAAAGTAGTGTAATGTAGGAAATATTTTGGTACTTCAAGATAGCGAGAGTATGCTCTACAGAAAAAAATAAAAGAAGTAGTACCCTACAGCATACAGCACTATTTGGTAGTCATCAAAAAGGTGGATTTGATATTACATTTCCGTAATAAAATGGCTGAGAAAGGAAACAAAATATGTATTTATTTTCTTATATTTGTGTACAGTACCTAAGGAAACCATGTTAATAGCAGAGAAAGCGGAACGCAAAAGGAAAAAAAAAAAATATTCCCTTTTTGCCAAAAAATGTGTCATAGTTTCACTGCCAAGTTTAGTCCTTTATTAACTGCCAGAATCACAGATTAAACCTGTGTTAAAAATATTACTAAGCTAAAACACACCCAATCCAAAACCTTAATTCAGCTCAAAAATCTCATGTTTAATCAAGCTAACTATGAAGTAACCGATTGCAACTACCCCTTAACATGTGGTTACACACATTCCCTTTATTTAGGTCTTACTATGCATCGTAATCTCTCTATGGATTCTTAATAATGTTAAAATCGTAATGCATATTATAACAGTAAAGTGCTTTTTTTGCATTGCCCTGATGATAAATGTTGGTGTCACTGTTTCAGTATAAAGTAAGAACTTCCAAACTATGAAATGAAGTCCTCAAAAAGAGGAAAATATTTTAAATTCCACTGCAAACTAAGAGCAGAAGTGTAGACGATCAACTTACTCTCATATATTTGTATCCCATAAAAAGTTGTAGTCGAGAAACATAAAATTATGATTTGTTGTAATTAATCGACAAATAAAAACTCAAACAATGAGGAAAGAATTCACAAACCTAACTAGAAACCTTAACAAGAAGACTGAAAGCATTCCAAAAACAGACACAAGGAAAAATATCCAAAGTCCTAAAACAAAACGGACTCTCAACACCGAAAAGATATTCAACGAAAATGTAATACATTTTCAAAAATAAAAACTGAAACCAAATATAATATAATAGTTCTTAATAAGTGCTCTCTGTGTGTATATACTAACTGTGGTGTCACCGCCAGACACCACACTTGCTAGGTGGTAGCTTTAAATCGGCCGCGGTCCATTTAGTACATGTCGGACCCACGTGTCGCCACTGTGTGATCGCAGACCGAGCGCCACCACAAGGCAGGTCTCGAGATACGGACTAGCACTCGCCCCAGTTGTA
The DNA here is from genome assembly GCF_023864345.2 of Schistocerca serialis cubense. Classification (NCBI taxonomy): domain Eukaryota; kingdom Metazoa; phylum Arthropoda; class Insecta; order Orthoptera; family Acrididae; genus Schistocerca; species Schistocerca serialis. The sequence continues at coordinate 275,994,933 of NC_064643.1, read as the reverse complement.
CGACGACTTTGCTAGCGACTACACTGACGAAGCCTTTCTCTCATTTGCCGAGAGACCGTTAGAATAGCCTTCAGCTAAGTCAATGGCTACGACCTAGCAAAGCGCCATTAACCATTTTAAGATAGAGTCTCACTTGTATCATCAAGGAATGCTGTACACAAATAATGGATTAAAAGTTAAGTATTATAGCAGCTACGTACTTTTCTTGTTACCATTTATTACGTATCCTGTTTCAGACCTCTCTCTAGCCTAAGTGAGATTACGCGTGCCTTTCGGCTACTTCAGTGTGGCGTAGCTGTCTTGTTACGCCACAACACTAACTGAATAAAATTCCTGGCCGTGGCAAAAATTTTAATTTATTGCTTCAGCTTCTTTTCTTATCGAAATTAATGTTCAGACTCATATGTCTCCGGTAAAACGTTATTTTATCTGCTCTAGTGATAAACGTATGGTAAAATTCATTACATAAAGTATTTTTTAAGGAAAAACCAAGTTGTCTTATAAATTAACAATTGAACTTGTCGAACAGAGCCAATTATCATTGAATGAAATAATATCGCTAAATTATTGCTATAGTTTAACTTAAAATAGAAGGGTGATAAGCGGAAAAATGAACTTTCTCCGTAACTTATGGAGGCATGAAATATCAATTCGCTCATTAATTTGAAAATACGTACTGGAGGACATTTTTACATGCTGAATATAACCTCGAATATATTTTAAGGTCGTCTGTTACTGAAGCAGAAAAAATTTTTGATTCTTCGTAGTTTTCAGGAACTACGTTAAAGGTTAGTACAGTCATATAACAACTTCCAGACTATAAAACCATAGCAGTTATGCCATATTTAATTTATTAGTTATTGAGAAACAGTAGTTGTGTGAAATCTTATGTGACTTAACTGCTAAGGTCATCAGTCCCTAAGCTTACACACTACTTAACCTAAATGATCCTAAGGACAAACACACACACCCATGCCCGAGGGAGGACTCGAACCTCCGCCGGGACCAGCCGCACAGTCCATGACTGCAGCGCCCGAGACCGCTCGGCTAATCCCGCGCGGCGAGAAAAAGTAGTATTGGTCCTTTTGCTGTTTACACATCAAAGAACTTCAAATCAGATAATCTTAGTGTATGCAGTGCTATATGCATATATACAAAGAATATTTTATATATTTTTTATCGAGCTCATGTTTCCACGTTTTTTCCCCTTGAGAGTGATAGGCTCTTGTGGGTTTGAAAAGCAAATCAGAAGGAATAGCAGTTATAGATTAATATATTATCACTATTCTTGTCGTCTATTGCTATAATTATGTGTATGTGTTGCTTACAAGGGCTGAAATCATTTTAGCGCCGTGGCACGCTGTCTATTAAGTATCACACCGAACAATGTGGTATAGCGAAGTTACTTGTTGACCAGTATCTTGTAAGATGCCATGCATGGAGAAATAAAGTAAAATAAAAATGTGTTTCATATTTTGCGTATACATAACACTTTCCGTTGTATGAAATAGATCAGATAAAAAAGAGGATAACGCTACGAAAATATGTTCAATGTTACATTCAACACGTATTACATCAGCGAGTTGTTCGCTTTCAGCAGTTTGAAGGATGATTAGGCCATTGTTGTTTATATATGAGTAGATCATTTGTCACAGCAGTGCTGTGTTGTGGTCAGTGGACAAGGGGGTTGCCACACAACGAGATTCTTGCCGATGTTACTTCTACAAGGCAGTGTGTCTTACGATCGGGCGCTAGTCTTCCTATATCTCCACGCTTCGGAGCCGTTCGTGTGGCTTTCGCCAGTTACATACCAAATCGACCTTCATTTGTACTCAGAGATTGAAGTGGAAACCGTTCTAAAACGAAGGGATCAGCATAAGAAGCATCAGCATAAGAAGCCAGAAACCCGAAGCGTAAGAACACGCCAATGCCACCCGAAAACGGTCTACAAAAGTGTAACCGCACCAGATATTGTTTTACTGCTGCCCGAAACAACGTGGTAGCCACTAGACCACACCGGAAAGGACACAGGAGCGCCTGAAGAGACCCTGGTAACGACCTACCGACTAGTTGACGACAACTGGAAAAATACGCTTTTTGACTTTAACTGTGATGTCACAGCTCGTACACATTGCGTCTGGTATTCTCATATATGCAACAGTCACTTCTTCAAAAACATGTGGTGCAATGGGCCATCACCCTCTCCCAGGAGCAGTTCCCAAATCTGCAGTTAATTCGACCTTCAAAATAATGTTCGTCAACCCCGATACGGAGAGAGGACGTATCAGTAACTCTTTAATGCAAAAATACTCGCGGAGCTGCACTATTGCTGTTGTTTTGATAAAACAGCCTCACGAGTAGAGCCCTGCTCACCTTGTCCACATCCATGTTGACTGTCTACAGTTCTAATGTACACTGATGCTTGTTTTCCAGTCCTTCTTCGGCGTACCAGTATCAGACGCTAACCCCAAGTCATGCCAGTAACATTACTAACATCGTAAATCCCGGAGCACACAAAATCTGAATATCATTCCTACGAAATTGGGTCTACATACGGTAAATACTTTTCCATCTACACTGGCAAATGTTGCGAAAGTTTAATTATAACAACCCCGTATCATGCTTGTGGGAGTGACCTATCGCTTTTATGATCTTAGCCCTTGTAAGCAGTACATATAGATAACTAAAGCAAAAGCACACAACACTAGGATGATATACTATTTTGTAATTACTATTCCTTGTGCTTTGCTTGTCATATACACAAGATTTTTTTTTGGTAGTGCCACAATTCATGTATTTAAGCAATATATCCACACTGTCTCTTGAGCTAACTTTTTCATTCCGCATCTACATAAACTCTGCGAAAACTACTGTACAGTGATTCATGAAGGGTACTTCGTCTAAATATTTTGAGTCTTACCACACTGGTATATTGAGTGAATAATAAATAACTGATTATGTGTCTCTGTGCTCGCCCTATCTCTCTTAATCTCATGCTACCTGAACGAGTGATACGGTAGGAGGAGAAGAGTCCATTTTTCCTAGAGTATGAGTGCTCTAAGTAATACCACAGCCTAAGTAATTCGTACATAAACTTGTTGTGTATGTCAGTGTCTTATACAACAGCCACATATTGTTTTCGACAGTCTTCTGCAATGTGTCCTGACACGAATTGTTGTTCTCTACGTCTCTCTTGACACAGTGCACTTACATTGAAAATTCGCATTTACTTCTGAAATACACTACTGGCCATTAAAATTGCTACACCACGAAGATGACGTGCTACAGACGCGAAATTTCACGGACAGGAAGAAGATGCTGTGATATGGAAATGAGTAGCTTTTAAGCGCATTCATACAAGGTTGGCGCTGGTGGCGACACCTACAACGTGCTGACATGAGGAAAGTTTCGAATCGATTTCTCGTACACAAACAGTAGTTGACCGCCGTTGCCTGGTGAAACGTTGTTGTGATGCCTCGTGTAAGGTAGAGAAATGCGTACATTCACTTTTCCGACTTTGATAAAGGTCGGATTGTAGCCTATCGCGATTGCGGTTTATTGTATCGCGACATTGCTGCTCGAGTTGGTCGAGATCCAATGACTGTTAGCAGAATATGGAATCGGTGGGTTCAGGAGGGTAACACGGAACGCCGTGCTGGATACCAACGGCCTCGTATCACTAGCAATCAAGATGACAGGCATCTTATCCGCATGGCTGTAACGGATCGTGCAGCCACATCTCGATCCCTGAGTCAACAGATGGGGACGTGTGCAAGACAACAACCATCTGCACGAACAGTTCGACGACCTTTGCAGCAGCATGGACTATCAGCTCGGAGACCATGGTTGCGGTTACCCTTGACGCTGCATCACAGACAAGAGCGCCTGCGATGGTGTACTCAACGACGAACCTGGGTGCACGAATGGCAAAACGTCTTTTTTTTCGGATGAATCCAGGTTCTGCTTACAGCATCATGATGGTCGCATCCGTGTTTGGCGACAACGCGGTGAACGCACATTGGAAGCGTGTATTCGTCACCGCCATACTGGCGTATCACCCGGCGTGATAGTATGGAGTGCCATTGGTTACACGTCTCGGTCACCTCTTGTTCTAATTGACAGCACTTTGAACAGTGGACGTTACATTTCAGATGTGTTACGACCCGTGGATCTACCTTTGATTCGATCCATGCGAAACCCTACATTTCAACAGGATAATGCACGACCGCATTTTGCAGGTCCTGTACGGGCCTTTCTGGACATAGAAAATGTTCGACTGCTGCCCTTGCCAGCACATTCTCCAGATCTGGTCAATGGTTGACGAGCAACTGGCTCGTCACATTACGCCAGTCACTACTCTTGATGAACTGTGGTATCGTGTTGAAGCTTCGTGGGCAGTTCTACCTGTACACGCCATCCAAGCTCTGACTCAATGCCCAGGCGTATCAAGGCCGTTATTACGGCCAGAGGTGGTTGTTCTGGGTACTGATTTCTCAGGATCTATGTACCCAAATTGCATGAAAATGTAATCACATGTCAGTTCCAGTATAATATATTTGTGCAATGAGTACCCGTTTATTATCTGCTTTTCTTCTTGGTGTAGCAATTTTAATGGCCAGTAGTGTACATTTCACTGCCTTCCGCCTGCAATTTTTCGTCTAGTTTTCGTCTATAATAATGGATGCTATTTTCTAGTATCTCTTCTTCTAGAAAGTGCTATTAACATATTCTTGTATTCGCCGATAATGTGGAAAACTTTATTTGTTATGGACCCATTTCACTTCATCATTCTTTTGCAGCATAAGATCTCTACCCTTCGATTCCACTGCGCTTCGATTCTCTACCGTTCCAGTTATCCCACAGTTCATGGTCCACTCCCATGCTCAGCACATGCATTCGCGAACATTTCTTTCTCAATGAACACTTGTATTTGATACTAGTAATCCTCTTTTGGCGAGGTAGTCTGTTTCTTATGTCCTCCTTTTATTCTCTACATCATACACCAAAGTGGACCCGTGTTTAGCCGCTCCGTTGGGTGTGGATAGTGGCGGCGCTTCACATTATACCCGCGTATGACAGACTGACCGTCATAAGGACTACGATTAATGATAACAAGGCCGTAGGGACTAGCACGCACTGCCCAGGCCGTGCAGACCTTGTTCCGTCCCATAACGGATTACAGCGCCACACATCTGAATAACAAACACGATCTGCATATTAAGGGCACCGCAGGCCCGCTACTTTGCAGATAGGCGACGTGTTAGGGTTAATGACGTTACACGTGGCTCTGCGGATCTGCGCTGTACTCATCAGGCACGTGCTTCTGATCTCAGGCTGGGCTGCTGCCAGCTTACGTGCGATATAGCCACGTACGAACACTTCACTGCCGAAGTATCTTGCCAAGAATTTACTCACCATCAACCGTCCACAATGTAGCGTCCACACATCCTCACAGTAACCAGCTAATAAAGTCCAAAAACTTTCAGTTATCTACTCAACAGCGAATTCATGTATTATCGAAACATTTAGAACCAAAGATGAAAACGGAACATGATAAACACCACTACGTCTGCAGCTTTTTACTAATTTCACTAAAATTACGTTTTACTGTAGATGTGACCACGATACGGCTGCTCTACGAACCTGTTGAGTGCACTGCTTGTCTTTTGGTGTTGATGTTCATCCTGGTTGTGTCCTTCGGGATGTTATCTCGCCACCTAATTCTGGATTTTCCTCTTCCTTTCCTTCCATCTATTTTTCTACAGAATTTTTCTAGATACTCTATTCTCCACTATTCTTGCTATGTGGCTTGTAAACGTCAACCTTCTCTGCTTTAGCGCTTTGAAGATATTACCGCGTTTGTCCATCTCTCTTAATACTTCATTTTTTTCTTATTCTACATACCATGTTATTTTCGTAATAATGTAAAGGCCCAAAAATTTTCTTACTATTTTATTTCTAACATTAGCAATATTTTTTCATATCTCTCTCTATTTATTAATGCCTTACATCCTTATAATGTTACCCCTATAATATCTGTTGATACAAACGGATTTCGAAGTTAGTACTAAGTGATCATTCTTTTACAATTTTGATGAAATCAAGACGTGTTTTATTCATTGTTGCTAGACAATATTTCCATATCCGCACTACTGTTGTTGTTAAGTACGTGAAGTGATCAACAACAACAGTCATCCAAATGAGTATATTTTCAGCCAAAGGTGCATCACCTGTGACCTTCTTACTAGTGACCAGGTATTCTGTCTTTTCTTCATTAACGCGTAATCCTGGTTTATCAGCAATTTTGTAATAGTTTGCCCCACTCTGACTAGTTCTGTTTTTGAACAAGCAATTAATACTACATCGTCTGCATAGGCAAGGTTATTAATGTTCACTTTCTTCAGTTTGATCCCAAGTGGATTCGTCTTAGAAAATTCTCTATAGAGCTTCTTTCAGACGAGGTTCAAGTACCTGAAATGACGTCCCCTTGCCACAGTTCAGAATGCACGATAAAATTTTCAGTTTCCCCTACAGATGTCTTTATGCGACATAAAGTTTCTTCTATAACCATTTTAACTAACCTGATTAACTTCGAGGACATTTCAGATGCCCTCATTGCCGGCCGGTGTGGTCGAGAGGCTCTAGGCGCTTCAGTGTGGAACCGTGCGACCGCTACGGTCGCAGATTAACGGTCGCTGGTTCGAATCCTGCCTCGAGCATGGATGTGTGTGATGTCCTTAGGTTAGTTAGGTTTAAGTGGTTCTAAGTTCTAGGGGACTGATGACCTCAGATGTTAAGTCCCATAGGGCACAGAGGCATTTGAAATGCCCTCATTACATTTGAGAGTTTCTGTCATATTATGCTGTCATAGGCCTTTCTGAAATCTAGAAATAGTATGTGGATATCTACATTGAATTCCCACCCCTTCCCAGAGTGGGTAAATTATGGAGCTTTTATAAAAGCACACGGGACAGGAAATTTGTCACCCCCAGGACACACTACGGTGACATCAAGCGACACAGCATTTAGCGTTGGTAATGGCCTTAATCCGTTGAGGATAAGAGTCTAAAGTTTCTTCATGAGTGTCTTATGCAACTGAAGCTGCCCAGTGAAGATTAGATTCCGTGTAACTACCATTTTGTAGAGGTGCTAAAGGCTACTTTTTAGCTGGGGAACGGCGGCCGTTACACTTCCTGTGAAGGGAGCGATCGGGAAAAGGGAGTTTAGAGGAGAACACGTGTCGTTTTCGACCGAAAGGGATGTATTGTTAGCCTAAAGCAGTGGTTCCCAACCTATCTTATGCCATAACCCCTGAGCGCAGTCAGACATTAGCTAGCAACCCCCGCCGTCCTCCCCCTGCCGTCTATTGCCCTCCCCCCCCCCCCCCCGCCTTATTGGAACTCTTTTATTTTTAAAATGATGAAATATGAATGGTATTTACTTTGTGTGTGTGTGTGTGTGTGTGTGTGTGTGTGTGTGTGTGTGTGTGTGTGATTGAGTGAGTGAGTGTGTGTGTGTGTGTGTGTGTGTGTGTGTGGGTGGGTGGGTGGGTGGGTGTGGGTGGGTGGGTGTGGTTGGGGGGGTGGGGGCAGGGGTTGTGGAAGAAGGGGGATGTTAGAATGACTGAGGAAGGAACTCGAGGTGCATCGCAAGTGCTACCCACAACTTCTTCTCAGATAAGAAAACTATCCACAGTGATGGTAGACACTTGCTACAGAACATACACTACGTGATCAAAAGTATCCGGACACCCCCAAAAACATATATTTCATATTAGGTGCATTTTGCTGCCGCCTACTGCCAGGTACTCTATATCAGCGACCTCAGTAGTCATCAAATCGTGAGAGAGCAGAAACGGGCGCTCCGCTGAACTCACGGACTTTCAACGAAGTATGGTGATTGGATGTCACTTGTGTCATACATCTGTACGCGAAATTTTCACACTCCTAAACATCCCTAGGTCCACTGTTTCCGACGTCATAGTGAAGTGGAAACGTGAAGGGACACGTACAGCACAAAAGCGTACAGGCCGACCTCGTCTGATGACTGACAGAGACCGCGGGCAGTTGAAGGGGGCCGTAATGTGTAATAGGCAGACATCTATGCAGACCATCACACAGGAACTCCAGACTGCACCAGGATCCACTGGAAGCACTATGACAATTAGGTGGGAGATGAGAAAACGGGGTTTCATGGTCGAACTTCTGGTCACAAGCCACACATCACGCCGGTAAATGCCAAACGAGCCTCACTTGGTGTAAGGAGCGTAAACATTGGACGATTGAACAGTGGATAAACGTTGTGTGGCATGACGAATCTCGGTACACAATGTGGCAATACGATGGCAGTGTGTGAGTATGGCAAATCCCCGGTGAACGTCATCTTCCAGCGTGTGTAGTGTTAACAGTAAAATTCGGAGGTGGTGGTGTTACGGTGTGGTCGTGCTTTTCATGGAGAGGGGCTTGCACCCCTTGTTGTTTTGCGTGGCACTATCGCAGCACAGGCTCACGTTAATGTTTTAAGCACCTTCTTGCTTGTCACTGTCGACGAGCATTTCGGGGATGGCGATTGCATCTTTCAACACGATCGAGCACCTGTCCATAATGCACGACCCGTGGCGGAGTTGTTACGCGACACAGAGTCCTGATCTGAATCCTATAGAACACTTTTGAAATGTTTTGGAACGCCGACTTCGTGCCGGGCCGCACCGACCGACATCGATACCTCTTCTAAGTGCAGCACTCCGTGAAGAATGGGCTGCTATTCCCCAAGAAACCTTCCAGCACCTGATAGAACGTGTACCTACGAGAGTGGAAGCTGTCATCAAGATTAAGGGTGGGCCAACACCATACTGAATTCCAGCATTGGCCATGGAGGGCGTCACGAACATGTAAGTCATTTTCAGTCAGGTGTCCGGATACTTTTGATCACATAGTGTGCTTCTTCTATGTTACTCCATTGCTGCACTTGCTTGTCGTGCTGACTGTAAGTCCAGATGTGTGCACTACACGTACTCTTTGTGAATCAGTTGATAGCAGCATGTAAATGGACAGGTGCCGAAAGAGGACACTGGTCGCTGGAGCGACTGAGAGACTTCGCTGACAAGATTGTCAGTGAAGAACCTCACTGTTAGAATTTGAGAAGTGTCTTGGTTCTCTGTAGCATCTGAGGCCTATTGAAGTCCTTTTTATGAATGAATATTCGAGAAGAGTTTGTGTTTCTGATTTATGAGCAAACAGAAATCTCGATTCATGTTCTGTGTCGTACTGAAGTAGTTTCAGCTCTAGGAGTTTTCGGACGGAATGTTACGACCGGTGTGTAGACAGAATTCTTAGGTACGTAACGTACGTCCTCTGTGACCGACGGCACCGAGCAGTATCATGCACCCTAGTCCGTGATGTACGCACCGTGGCTCGGCAGACAGGGAAACAATTGCAGTAAATGTGTTTCATTTGCTTCTTCTCTGAGCTCTTTGTTGTTGGAAGTCTTCTGTTTCTCGGGGATAATCAACTAACCAACTCAATATGTCCATCCGATAAATGGGAGCGCATTTTTTGTGGAAAGTAACAGATGTTCTCCCAATCTCAAAGCTAGATGAGTAGGGTTTACCGTTTTGTATACATTTTTGCATTTTTCCTTTGTCTGAATATAAACTATTTTACGGTATCTGGTTGTATTCACTCCAGGAGGTTATCTAAGAAAGCTATAGGAGAATATCATCACGACTAGACATCTCATGTAATGTATTCATGTAAGTGTAGAGTAGTTTTTAATTCATTTATAGGTGTAATTTTACGTGGCGGACACAACAGTAGACAGCTACACATACATACGCCGTATGTATACAAAAACACTGGGACCTTACTCAGTGTACCGTGGCTGCGATTTGAACACCTTTTTTTATAGACACGTTGGACAGTCCATGTCGATGTTCCATCAAATCCTGCAAATTCATTCTAAACAGCTCCTGCCTGCCTGCCGTTTTGTCGCCTCTCCACGTCGAATCATCGCTCTGAGCTGATTCCATACAACGAGCAGCGAGATACATTCTGTAATATTTCTGGCTTTGCAGACATCATATTCAGGTACAAGAAGCTCTTCTTAGAAAAACTGAGAAGGCAGCAGTGTCAAGATGATTTTATGCGGTGTGAGGTACCGATGACAGCTGGTTTGCTCGATACGGGTATCGTGAGAAAGACCGCCTAAATTGTGGAACTTCTCTGTGATTGGCTGCTGCGCTCGGAAGTTTCGCGCCAAAATGATAATCTTCTGTTATTAAAATTAGACAAAGTAAAAAGCGTATTTACTTGGGTTTCATATTAAAGCGTCTCTCAGTAGCGTGCTGTCATTCCATTATTTCACAAGCATTAATAAATAGCAGAATAATAAACAACTGCTAAACGAAAAGGCAATTCGGAGATCTTCGGATCGCACCTGACCTAATGGCGGGCGAAGTGATTTGCCAGTAAGATCAGAGGTGTTTCGGCAACCTTGGAGGACAGACATGTGGTCTGCCGCGGTCGGCGTCAGTTAAGACTTGACTAGGAATTTCTGTTTATTGGGACATGTAGTTGAGAACAGTGTGATAATAATTACTGAAATACACAGTTCATTATTTTGTTCGGGAATGGAAATTATTTGTGACTCCAAAGTGGAATGTGCAATTTCTCGTGTTTTACTAATAAAAAGCGAGTGGCATCCTGTCTAAACAAATTAATAGGAAATTTAAGGAAATTTAATTATTTCTAAAATGCTTGTTCCTCTCTAAGAGTTTATTACAGCCTCAAGATAACGGATTAACGAGCTACCTGCTATTTTCTGCGCGTGGGCAACAACGAAAGGAGACTGCTGGTTTGTGAACATTTATTAGATCCTATGCATTCCACTCCTGGCGGTGGAAGCAAGTAGGTACCTCTCGTGTACTGCAATCTTAGTACAAAAGAGGTCAGTGACACGTCATCCGTGGTAACACAGAAAAGGTATGAAGGAGAGAAATTTTTGAGCGAAGGGGTTTATCATACGCACGTATATATCAGCTCTCTCATTCCCTCTCCTTTTCAGCTTGCCGTCGCACTTTATTGTGTGCCTTACGTTAGGGGTGGAGGGTTACGAAACCGCCTGCTACTACCACAACGACCCTAGTGTTCTTTTTGAGAGTGACTAATAATTTTCCTTGTGTTGTAATGAACACGTACTAGAAATAAAGAATACTAGCTTCATGCTACAATCAGAGACTTTTCCTTCGAGCATATACTGCAGCGCTGATGTTTCGTCTGTTTTTATGTCTGGATGGAAAGTAGGCAGAATGTTTGCTTCCGTACCTTTGCGCGAATTGTTCATTATTTCACCACCCAATTCGTTAATTAAATGCCAGAAAGCGTTCCTGCCCGAGCTGCTGAATATCAAGGGAAGTAAGGGAAACGACGCTGTCAGTATCAGGAACTGCTCATGAAAGCGCCAGTTCAAATTTAAAAATGAACGCGCTAAGTAACGGACCCTACACGGTCCAGTCACATTAATGTGAACACCTGTCGAAAGCCTCTCCGCGGCACGGAAGAGAGTGAGATTCTGGAAGGTACCGGCAGTGCTGTGCAGCCATCTCGCCTTCTGTGCTCTGGGCTGCTGTGCTAGGTTTTTCGATTGAGGATCCATGACGCGGATAGCCCGATCCAGATGGTCCCACAGATTCTCGATTGGCTTTAAATTCGTGTAGTTTGTTGGGCAGCCCGTAACGGATATCGGCCATCTGCTCAATGGAGCAAAAAAAACGTGATTCATCTGAAAAGGCCACTTGTCGCCACTTGCGGTATTAACGTGTAAATTCCAGCTTTCGTTACCGATAAACAGCAGTCACCTTGGGTGCATGAGCCAGGCGATTGCTGCAGAGGCCTATAGGCAAGAACATTCCCTTCACGATCGTTGAACAGACGCTGTTGGTATTCCTGAAATCTGTTTACGCAGGACAGAGTGGATCAGGTTGTGGAAAAGGGTCAAGGTCAATTACTGTTAGTTATACAAGAACACACACAGCTTTATTCCTCAAACCAATGCACAGTTTTCTATTTAATACAACAAACATCAATTCACGGCTGAGGGCCCAAGTAACTTCTCCAGAATAAGTTTAAATAATTGCTTTTAAAACACCAGGATTTAGATAAAAAGGCTGAAGGCCTTACTTAAGTGAAATTAAAATATCTTCTTAGCTAAGGGCCGAAATAATATTTCAGATCAGCAAAAGAAACTCTTTAAAATTCTTTAAAAGGGAAGCATTTACAAATCTCGGCCACATGCCATATTAAGGAAAATTCAAAGTAATTCCTCGGCTGAAAGCACAATAATATTTCAACATAATAAATAAAAGGGAACCTTTAAAGATAGGCATTTACACAGTACAACAGAAAACTGTCTTAAGAAAACTTGAAATATCTTGATTATTCAAAAAATTAAAGACAAACCTTAAGGTAAGCATTTACACAGTACTGCTGAAGGCCATTTTAAGAATTCAAGATAATTAAAGAAAACCTTACAGACAGGGATATAAATATTACGGTTGAAAGCAACAAATTTCAAAACAAACGCGGCTGAAGGCCTAAATACAGAGCAAACAGGAATTTTAAATAAAACACGGTTGACGGCCTAATCCTAAGATACTTCACATGAGATTCGGCTGAAGGCCATATACTAAACATGGAACAAAATTAATACGCGGCTGAAGGCCCGGCACAGTACCTGCAACCAAAGAACATGACAATCACAAACAACAAACAGTGGTGCTCAGAGGTGCCCCAAGTGTCGGGCTGGGGAGTAAACTCTAACAACACTTTAGGTGAAACAGGGAGCCAAGCGTAACACTAAATAATCGGGTAACAACATGACCTAGGGATGGCTGAAGAACCAACCAACAACCTAATCAATTCCCTCTATCGCAACCGACCAACTGCCTACTCCAGAACGCAGACTGCAATCATCTGATTAGTGGAAATCACAGAAGCTATACATAGTTCCACGTAAACACACTTGCAGAAGAACTCGAAAAATCGTAAAAGCAATCACTGTGGAACAACAAGGACGAATCCATTAGACACACAGAGAGTATCCACAAGCGGTCGGCGACCAAATACACTTCGCCCGATGAGATGACCAATCGAACGACCAACCAACGGTCGTCACATTCCAGTCTCCTTCCGTCGGACAGATCATGTGTGTCGCCAGCGGTCGGCGAGGACTGGCAGTTCACCCCGACTGAACTCCCGACAGACGACGACCCGGAAATAGTATCGGTCGCTCCAGAGATAGTACGACAGAGCACGTATCGATAAGCGCTGCTGCTGCTTCCACTCGCGGGCAGGTAAGGCAGGAAGTTAGTGACACCAGTAAATAGAATAAGAAAACGAGGCGGCAGTACGGTAAGAGAAAATGACAAACAACAAACGGAATGAACACGAGCTGCGCACGGCTCAATTGCCTTGGTTCATCTAGGTGGTCATTTCTTCAAAGGTTGGACGTCTGTTCTCCGGTATACATTTCCGCAGCCCTGTGGCCCTTGGTGCACCATTGTTGCCTCGGCCCGATTTTGATAGCGCCATTTTGCTACGCACGGTGTATTTTAACCACGACAGCACGCGAACAGTAACCAAATTCGGAAATGGTTTCACCCTTGGCCCGAAAGCCAATGGTCATGGCCGGCCGGAGTGGCCGTGCGGTTCTGGGCGCTACAGTCTGGAGCCGAGCGACCGCTACGGTCGCAGGTTCGAATCCTGCCTCGGGCATGGATGTGTGTGATGTCCTTAGGTTAGTTAGGTTTAATTAGTTCTAAGTTCTAGGCGACTGATGACCTCAGAAGTTAAGTCGCATAGTGCTCAGACCCATTTGAACCATTTTGAACCAACGGTCATGCTCTTTTGGACATCAGATAAATCGCTATGTTTGCGCATTACGGCAACGACTGCGCTGTTTTCCACATCACCCTCGGCATGCTTTATATACCCTCCACTGCTAATGGTGCCACCTGCCTTCTGTGGGTGGTTACTGCACGTTGTCGTCGAAGATACGCGATGGTCACATTAATGTGACTGTGTATCAGTGAACACCCTGTCACAAGCGTACTGACGGATCTCTTGCGCAATGATTTCAATATCTTTAATAATCTCCTATCGCTACAATGTAATCATAAAAAATAAATATTTGTGTCAGATTGCATTTAGCGAGATGTACGCTATATCCATATATTAGTGAAGGCATTTGGGCGTAAATGTAAACCAAACCACTAAAGCTCAGTAAGTGACAAACCAGTTGACACAGGTGGCCATTATAATGGAACATTGCTTAAGGACACGCGGTGCATCGTGTCAAAAATGAGCTGGGACATTGTTGGTGGAGTATATTTCATGTTGTAGGGAGGCGAGGAAATGGGCTTTATGATTGAACTGTGAATTTACCTTCAAAATCTTTTCTTAAGAATTTAGTTTATTTACTAGCGATTCATCAAGAACATTAACACATTTTAATCACACTATGTGAGCGTGGAAGTAGTTGCCAAAGAGTAACTGATGAAACAATTTTTTCTTTATAAATGGAAATTTTATTTCTAAAAGCCCCTTTTTTCGTTTTGGAACAGATTTAAAATTATAATCAGAAAGCACCCTGTAAATATCAAGTTACAATTTATTCAGAGGCAGAATAACAATTTTTTTCTTTTGATAGTATGAGCTTTCGGGCTGAGAACCTTGCCGCTCCCTTTTAACACGGCCGTAGTCACGACCGCTCACAACAACCTCTGAAAGGCTACGCTGGTGCAAATCTGCAACACACCAGATTACTTTAAACTAAAAATTTTAACAACTCACACAAACACGCGCCCCGTAAGAGGGATGAAAATGGTACAAAACACTCACATTAAAAAGTATTTGCTACCGAAAGTGCAATTTGTTTTTAAAAGAACTCTTACAGTGGAAGGGTGGCAACTTTATATACTAAAGTGACCATTTAAACAAAATCCATGAAACGCAGTTTTACATAAAATCTACCAACATGCCCTACATTACACATATACCACCTCGCAAGATGATAGGCAAGATAAAAACATACACTCCTGGAAATTGAAATAAGAACACCGTGAATTCATTGTCCCAGGAAGGGGAAACTTTATTGACACATTCCTGGGGTCAGATACATCACATGATCACACTGACAGAACCACAGGCACATAGACACAGGCAACAGAGCATGCACAATGTCGGCACTAGTACAGTGTATATCCACCTTTCGCAGCAATGCAGGCTGCTATTCTCCCATGGAGACGATCGTAGAGATGCTGGATGCAGTCCTGTGGAACGGCTTGCCATGCCATTTCCACCTGGCGCCTCAGTTGGACCAGCGTTCGTGCTGGACGTGCAGACCGCGTGAGACGACGCTTCATCCAGTCCCAAACATGCTCAATGGGGGACAGATCCGGAGATCTTGCTGGCCAGGGTAGTTGACTTACACCTTCTAGAGCACGTTGGGTGGCACGGGATACATGCGGACGTGCATTGTCCTGTTGGAACAGCAAGTTCCATTGCCGGTCTAGGAATGGTAGAACGATGGGTTCGATGACGGTTTGGATGTACCGTGCACTATTCAGTGTCCCCTCGACGATCACCAGTGGTGTACGGCCAGTGTAGGAGATCGCTCCCCACACCATGATGCCGGGTGTTGGCCCTGTGTGCCTAAGTCGTATGCAGTCCTGATTGTGACGCTCACCTGCACGGCGCCAAACACGCATACGACCATCATTGGCACCAAGGCAGAAGCGACTCTCATCGCTGAAGACGACACGTCTCCATTCGTCCCTCCATTCACGCCTGTCGCGACACCACTGGAGGCGGGCTGCACGATGTTGGGGCGTGAGCGGAAGACGGCCTAACGGTGTGCGGGACCGTAGCCCAGCTTCATGTAGGCGGTTGCGAATGGTCCTCGCCGATACCCCATGAGCAACAGTGTCCCTAATTTGCTGGGAAGTGGCGGTGCGGTCCCCTACGGCACTGCGTAGGATCCTACGGTCTTGGCGTGCATCCGTGCGTCGCTGCGGTCCCGTCCCAGGTCGACGGGCACGTGCACCTTCCGTCGACCACTGGCGACAACATCGATGTACTGTGGAGACCTCACGCCCCACGTGTTGAGCAATTCGGCGGTACGTCCACCCGGCCTCCCGCATGCCCACTATACGCCCTCGCTCAAAGTCCGTCAACTGCACATACGGTTCACGTCCACGCTGTCGCGACATGCAACCAGTGTTAAAGACTGCGATGGAGCTCCGTATGCCACGGCAAACTGGCTGACACTGACGGCGGCGGTGCACAAATGCTGCGCAGCTAGCGCCATTCGACGGCCAACACCGCGGTTCCTGGTGTGTCCGCTGTGCCGTGCGTGTGATCATTGCTTGTACAGCCCTCTCGCAGTGTCCGGAGCAAGTATGGTGGGTCTGACACACCGGTGTCAATGTGTTCTTTTTTCCATTTCCAGGAGTGTATTTTAGGAATTCGGCCTTTACACCTTAAGCAAAAAATTCGTTAACACCGAATCCGACAAACATGACAGAGGCAGCTACTAACGTACGGCAGACCTACAGACAGACAGACAAACTGCCTAACAAATGCGGACGAGAGACAGACGAGCAAGCTGGGGACGAGAGACTGACCAAGAACACAAGTAGAATTTCACAAGTAAATGAAACACCATATCACGAATCACTTAACTTTTAATAAACTGCGATTTATGGCGAAGCACCTCCAACGCTCTCCCGAACCGCCCTCTGACAGCCGCTTCAACGGACGCATGAAGGCGCGCCGATCTTCCGTGTCACGGCGTCGCAGCTCGCACCGGCCAGACCGACGTCGTGGGCCGAACCCTGCCGCTCCCGCGTCGGTCGCGAAGCCACTACCCCTCGCTATACGGCGCAGCCCACAGGACTGACGTGGCGACCTCACATGCGCCGACACTTAAGACGGACAAGTCATCCTGTGTCCCAGTGTGCGACCGACCAACCGATCGATCCAACCGCCAATGACCATTGCCCTGAACAACTCGAGCAGACTGGCGGCCTAACACGTACTAGCACTCCGGACAACAGACAGACACTGACTGTCCCACACTGATCTGGCTGACCAACTGACCAGACTCCCCGAGACTGCACCGACTCAGACTGCAGACTGCCGGACTGCCTAGACTCGCCTCACTTAACTGCCCCTGGCGAGCTTATAGCGCCCCTCAAATGTACGTGAACAGGCTACCTTTCCCCTTTCCCACCAGAGGGAGACACCAAAGCTGCGACTCCCACAGCGGCGCC
The DNA here is from genome assembly GCF_023864345.2 of Schistocerca serialis cubense. NCBI lineage: Eukaryota > Metazoa > Arthropoda > Insecta > Orthoptera > Acrididae > Schistocerca > Schistocerca serialis. The sequence continues at coordinate 275,977,607 of NC_064643.1, read as the reverse complement.
ACCGCCAGAAACGGAGGGCGACTGCTTCACACTACGCGCTGCGGCGCGCTCTTCAAAACAGCAATTTTTACCACGGCTCAATGATTTGTAATTAACTGCTGATTGCTTGGGTTACTCTCAGGATTCTCAGGTGTAGTGCTAAAGGGGGCTCTTGAGCTACGAGGGGCCGACAGTATGATCAAAAGAGCCAAGAGCTTCAATCTCAGTACAGCACGAGCCCCAACGCTCAGCCAGCTGAAGTCACAATGTTGCCCAAAAGCGACTTCTGCACCTGATGGGAGAGGCAGCAGCACCAGAGTCCAAACAATGAGTCATGAGATTCCCACAGTTATTCTTCAATTTCGCTGCTGTAGCGCTGCCAAGCAGTTGGCCTGTATAGAACCACTGCGAAATGATTTTGATATCTGGGAAGTAGAACAGACAAACATGAAGGGTACAAGCAAGGCTTAGGAGCCACGACATGCCTGTGCGGACGCGAGCTGTCGCCAGCACAACGGTCGGGAAAGATGTAGCACGAAGATCGATAGTATGCACTGGATCAAGCGAGAGGGGCCAGAGACTCACCGACAGGCAACACGGCGCCAACGCACTATAGACAGCATGTATTTAGGTCGCCGCCGCTGACCGGAGGGCCTCAGTGACTCCCTCAGGCTACGACAGTACATAGTGATCACATTAGTGACTACAGGGAGACTAAAGTTTGTAACAGCAAGATTACCGATATTGTCTGCATGAGGAATATTACTGATGAGCTTGTACCATAACACATGGGCTACATTCAATGCAAGTAAATGTTCATGTAAATAAAGAACCGTATTAACCCACGTGTGCATTTGTGTTGTAGAAAGAGGATACCAGCCATCCTCTCCCTTGCTTCCTTGCAGCACGAGACTATGCAAGTCAAAAATAGTTTTTATAAGGAAAAAAGGGCCTAATGTCCACGCATATAAAAATCGTGTCATATTTCGAATGCATTAAAATGACTTAAATTTTTACTAGTGAGACACCACAGTTGTTGTATGTAAGGCTCATGATTAAAACCTCCGCTACAATTGCACTGTTATTTTATGACTGCAGTCTTTAAACTATCAGGTATTACTATTCATACCAGAAAAAAATAGAAGTAACAGAATTAAAAATACCATTTCTTCAATTTATATCACACCATTAAATTGTTACTACAGGCTTATGTCTGGAGCACCAGCATCGGTGCAGCTGTCAAAAGGTTGCACGTTTTGCTCTATAGAGCTTCGCTACTGATTTTGCTAGATTGTGGCAGCGCTGAGGGATCAGAGTTCGCCCTTAGCACTCGGTGATAGTGTACCTCATAGCATTGCAGTCGGCGCAGGGATCGACCAATTAGTGGAGGAGGGATTGGGGAGGGAAGGAGTATAAAGATGAGACGATGTATGAAAGATGCTCATTATAGAGGTGTCATCTGATTATCACGGCCAAGCAGTTAATGTTTTCTCAGCGTATCCTGAATTTTTTGGGTTTTACAACGCTGCTCTGCACATCGTGATACACGGAGATAATCCTGTATGTCACTGCCCGAATCTCTCTGGATGTTACCACTTTTCTGCATGTCATTACATTGACTATCGACAGTGTCTGAGCCTCCCAGAATCTACTCGCAACAATAACCACATCTTTACACCATTCATCAATACCTCCTGCTTTATTTGTTACATCATTCGAAAAGGACTGCACCGTGATGAAGTATGATGGAAACCCTTGCTGATAGTGTGTCAAATATCAGTCGCTGTCTGATGACCAGTAGTCGCCTTGCTGTTAGCAGCATTTCCTGCTGCAGCAATTAGATGTGAATACCGCTGACGTCACGAACTACTATCACGAATGTGGCCACCACCATTAACAATGACACATATAAGTGAAGTCTCACGTCGAAGTTAGTGGCCACTTCATCTGTACAATCCTCGGATCTCCATCATTTCAGTTAATGGCACGAACTGTGATCTTTACCACAGCCTTGAAACATCGACAATGATTACTAACCCATTACGGTACTCGAAACTGCAGAATGAATCTCTAATTTCGCACCGGAGTGTGTGCTGGTTTGAAACTTCCTCGTATATTAAAACCGTTTAAAGACTGTATTTCGAACCTTGTGCCTTGCCTTTCACGGACGTTGCTCGTAACGATTGAGTTATTCAGGCTCTACTCACAACCCATACTCATGGGCTCGCTTCAGCCAGTACCACTAATCCACTTCACAGAATCTCTCCGCAGTACCTTACTGGACTAGCACTCAACCACACTCATAGGTTGGCTTCAGCCAGTACCACTAATCTAATTCCCGGACTTCACAGAAGGCTCTCCGGCAGTTCAAAAATGGTTCAAATGGCTCTGAGCACTATGGGACTCCCGTGCCGAGGCAGGATTCGAACCTTCGACCGGAGCGGTCGTGCGGTTCCAGACTGTAGCGCCGTTAACCGCTCGACCACTTCGGCCGGCTCTCCGGCAGTACCTTATTTGACTACCACTCCAGTTCCGCAGAATGCTGTACTTTGCAAGGAAGTTTCAAAACGGCCGATTGTTTCACAAAAGCGTATATCACGGGCTCAGATTTATCTGGACCTATATGTGATTCCTGCTATGTCTGCTGCACGGTTGATTGAGCTATGGATTTTACAGGTCACTGTCCGTAATCGAAACAGGGGGAGAAAATTATAAAAGTAGTTCACTAGAAGAAGCGATCGTGGAAACATTATAAGGTACCAAGGAAAAGGGCGTTTCGTTATTTTGTACGTTTTTGTGTGGAGAAGGGTAAAATCCAGAGAGAGCGAGGCTCGGACGCAGTAACCACTTTCAAAAGGCTGTAATTTATGTGGGTCAGGAGTTGGTTCAAAAAATGGTTCAGACGGCTCTGAGCACTATGGGACTTTACATCTGAAGTCATCATTCCCCTAGAACTTAGAACTACTTAAACCTAACTAAACTAAGGACATCACACTCATCCATGCCCAAGGCAGGATTCGAACCTGCGACCGTAGCGGTCTCGCGGTTCCAGGATTTGGTACTGAATCTTAGTTGATAAAATAGAAATTAAGTGCTGCTCTTTTGTAAATACCTTTTAGTGCTTCTGAAGATGAAGACTTATTTGTCTTGTCACTAATTCTACCTAAATACATATAGCTATTAAGCTGTGGCACTTTGACCGATTTTAATTTAGTTCTTGGCACAAATTGCAATTTTTTGATTATTTTCATTAATAAATAATTTGATTTGTTATATGTCCATGTTTAAAAACAACACGTTCCACTTCCGTTTACCAGGTTCCCTAACGTTTCACTATCACCTAATGTGCTACTTGGAAGTGAATATTTCTGCCTGACTTCCCAGACTGTCAGTTGAAGAAGTTTGATTTTCTCTACCTCTTCATTCACGTTGTTTTCATCCCTTTAATGCTATCTGTTATGTCGAGTACAAACGCAAATTACTGATTCAACCCGAACGTATCAGTGAGGCAGTTTACCATTTCCATTGTTATCACTTAGCATACACCTTGTTGCAGCCTACAATAAGGAGAGCAACCGGCCGGAGTGGCCGGGCGGTTCTAGGCGCTACAGTATGGAACTGCGAGACCGCTACGGTCGCAGATTCGAATCCTGCCTCGGGCATGGACGTGTGTTATGTCCTTCGGTTAGTTAGGTTTAAGTAGTCCTACGTTCTAGGGGACTGATGACCTCAGAAGTTAAGTCCCATAGTGCTCAGAGACGTTTGAACCAAGGAGAGCAATTATCAATTGTATCTTAAGGTACAATAAAAGTGTGATATTATTTACTGGCAAACAAAACGCCACACTCTAAAGTAAAGTTCATGCACCGAAAAAAAATCATTACAAACAAATAACTTATCGTCACTTGTATTGTGGTATAGTCCAGAGATCTCAGTGCGCTACCAAAGTCGGCAACGTGAATCGATACCAGAGACATTAGCGGGGGATCGAAGCAATCCACAGCAACCAATGGGAGACGCTCCAGAAGACCTCATCTCTATTTCAGGATAGTAGCGCCCTCAACCTAAGGTCAATATAGGGTTGAGCATGCAAGAGCTCGGCCCAGTTAGTGATCTCATCTGAAGGAGTCAGCATTATGGTATAGGATCGACAAGTTTCTGAAAAATTCTGATGAAATAAATGTTGCGTTTTGTACTGCTAGACGATAGTTTGTTTAGAAACGCATCAATTGATTCTGTCCTATTTAATGATAATTCTAAATTACTCAACAAACCTGTGGCAAAGGGATGTGTCCAAATAAATCTCTTAATCAATTATCTAATAAAGTGAACTAATATTTTATGTGCTCTAGCTTGATGAGCCTTCTCCCAGAGCAGTCAAAGAACCCACAGTTATGGCTGGACGAAAGTACACTATGTGATGAAATGTATCGGGACACCCGGCTGAATATTACTTACAAGTTCGTGGTGCCCTCCATCGGTAATGCTGGAATTCAACATGGTGTTGGCCCACCCTTAGCCTTGAGGACAGCTTGCACTCTAGCAGGCGTACGTTCAGTCAGGTGCTGGAAGGTTTCTTGGGGAATGGCAGCACATTCTTCACTGAATGCCGCACTGAGGAGAAGTATCGATGACGGTCGGTGAGGCCTGACATTCCAGAACATTTCAAAGATGTTCTATAATGTTATCGTCATGTAACCACTCCGCCATAGGCTGCGTATTATGAACAGGTGCTCGATCGTGTTGAAAGAAGCAATCGGAATCCCCGAATTGCTCTTCAACAGTGGGAAGCAAGAAGGTGCTTAAATCATCAATGTAGGCCTGTGCTGTGATAGTGTCACGCAAAACAACAAGGGGTGCAAGCCCCCTCCCTGAACAACACTACCAGACCAGAACATCACCGCCTCGGAATTTTAGTGTTGCCACTACACACGCTAGCACATGAGGTTCACCGGGCTCTCGCCATAGCCACACCGTGCCGTCGGAGCGCCACATTGTGTACCGTGATTCATCACTCCACACAACGTTTTTCTACTGTTCAATCATCCAATGTTTACCCTCCCAAGCGAGGCGTCGTTTGGTATTTATCGGCGTGATGTGTGGCTTATGAACAGCTGCTCGTCCATGAAATCCAAATTTTCTCACCTCCCGCCTAACTGTCATAGTACTTCCAGTGGATCTTGATGCAGTTTGGAGCTCCTGTATCATAGTCTGGATAGATATCTGCCTATTACACATTACTTGCCTCTTCAACTGTCGGCGGTCTCTGTCAGTCAACAAACGAGGTCGGCCTGTATGCTTTTGTGCTGTACGTGTCCCTCCAAGTTTCCGCTTCACTATGACGTCGGAAACAGTGGACCTAGGGATGTTTACTAATGTGGAAATCTCGCGTACAGATGTATGACACAAGTGACACTCAATCACCTGACTTCATTCGAAGTCCGTGAGTTCCGCGGAGCGCCCGGTTCTGCTCGCTCACGATGTCTAATGACTACTGAGGCCGCTGATTTGGCGTACCTGGCAGTAGCTGGCAGTACAATGCACCTAATATCAAAAACTTATGTTTTTGGGGTGTCCGGATACTTTTGATTACATAGAGTAGTTTCGTCTGGTCACAACAGTTGCTTTGCTTAAGACTCTCGTGAGTGCCGCGCGGCATTAACCGAGCGGTCTCAGGCGCTGCTGTCATGGACTGTGCGGCTGGTCCTGGCGGAGGTTCGAGTCCTCCTTCGGGCATGGTTGTGTGTGTTTGTCCTTAGAATAATTTAGGTTTAGTAATATGTAAGCTTAGGGACTGATGACCTTAGCAGTTAAGTCCCATAAGATTTCACATACATTTGAATAACTCTCGCGAGTGGAGTTTTTCCTTAAGAATTTACACTTCAGTGGTGTGAAAGGTGCTATCACTAGTGATAGCGTTTAGAAACATCTCTTGTCCTGACAACTCGCTATGAGACACTGCCCGCCCTTCCCCTACAGCTAAGAAAATACAGTGTAAAAATGAACCTTACTCTGTGACCTTACGACGACCCTATACCTATGGAAGTAGCGAGGAATACGCAGTGTATTATCGAAAATAACGACCTCAGTTGTATGTTCCTTCCAGAGTTGCTCTGGTGGTGACAAGACATGCAGCAGCCGGAAGCTCTGCTCGGCGCAACGTTTTACGTATAAAGTGGCCCGCACAGACTTTGTGCTGCGACGGTGCCCCGCGACGGCCGATAGAGGGCTCTGCTTTACAGGCGGGCAGGCGGAGAGGCCGCGTCTCGTAGACGACGGACGCGGAGGCAGAGGCAGCCACCCAGCAGAGCTGCGCCTTCGCTGCCGGGAAACTAGCGGCCCCGCGAACGTCGCACAAGATGAATATTTAAATCACGTCACAGGGGCACCGCCACCGGCTCCTCCGCGCCAGCGTCACACACAAAAAGCAAACGGACACAATGGAAAATTGGATTTCATCCGCCTATGTATGCGAGCATTCACGTGAGTGTATCTGTGTGTGTGTGTGTGTGTGTGTGTGTGTGTGTGTGCGCGCGCTACTACTTGGCACTCGTCTCGTACTGACTGTATTCGCCTAACAGGCACAGATTTAGTTCTTTTTAAACCATATTTATCAGTATTTTCATCAGGTTTGCATAAAAAAAATGGCTCTGAGCACTGTGGGACTTAACATCTGAGGTCATCAGTCCCCTAGAACTTAGAACTAATTAAACCTAACTAACAAAAGAACATCACACACATCTATGCCCGAGACAGGATTCGAACTTGCGACCGTAGCGGTCGCGCGGTTCCGGATTGAAGCGCCTAGAACCGCTTTTTTTACCACTTTTTTTCTATCTTTTTCTGTTTTCGTTTTTTTCTATCCACATTTTTTATCCATCCTTTTTTTTAGCAATCCAATTTTTATTAACCACTTTTATTTTCTTTTTATTTTTTATTTTTTTTTATTTTGTATTTTTTTTTTTTTTTTTTTTTTTTGGGATGGTCAGGTCGTGGTACACGCCGCACTAGCAGTGGGGTCTGTTCACGGCACTGCCAGTGCGTCGAGGCCCAAACCCCTCCCACCCCTTTTTCATGTTCCCTGTTGGGTCATAGCACTAAGTGTGCAGAAATCTTAACACAATATTCCCATTCTCCGATGTAAGAAAGACAAAGAAACCTCTTCTCTGAGTAGAAACTGAACACTGATAAAAAAACTTAACAACTCTTCTCGAATCACACAAATACTCTGGAAGTCGAACACGAGTAATTTTGAACAAAATGTTTTGAAAAGAAAATGTTCCGGAAGCAAGATAATAGTAAATAATAATAAGAAACCAAGTGACTTTTAGTTTTCTTCTGTTCGTTCTCGTTCAAGGTGTTGTAGTGGTTCCACATATTTAACCAACACCCATTCTTTCAAAAATGATCTTCAGCATGTTGCCGTAATACTTCTTGTGGTTGCAATACGTGCTGATTTTTGCATATTCACACTTCATGTAAACGCGGAATTCTATTTCGTTGTCCGACCCAAGTGTGTGGATGACATAACTAACATATTTTCCCAGTAACCAGCTAATGGCGTTGGTTTTTAATTTCGGAAAGTATGTCATGTCTGGTCTCAGGAGGAGCGATGGCGTTATATATTCCGTAGAGGATCTGGTGAGAAAGGCGATTTGTTGCCTGATCCAATTCCAGTTATGCACATTGCCACGACAGGTGAATCTGTGGCTGATTGTATCCACCAGATTGCATTTTCCACAAAGGTGTGTCTGGTTTAAACCGATCCCATATAGTCTCTCGTTGGTGCTGATGACATTATTAACTGTTTTGTACCATGCGGAAATAGCGTCTGTAGATAGCCCGGCATAGTTGATGTTCCGCCATAGAGCTTTTCAGTCACAATTTGGGAATTTCGTTTCAATTTTGTTTCTACCCTCATTTAACTTCCTTTCAAGTATGATGACCTGTGCTGTGATACGTGTCTTGCTTCTGATTTCGTCACTAAGATAACTTGCTTCGAGGAAAAAGTTCCTCACATACTGCAGACGGGCATTATTCCTTCGCACATCAATCGGTGCTTGCAGGCTATGGGGTGTCACAGCCTCAAAGAGCTTTGCGGTTATACATAGTGGAAGTTCTCTGAGTATATGGAAAGTCCGTTTGAGGAACAGAGCAGACACTTTATTGCGAATATCCACCAAGCGAGGCCCCCGCTTCTGACATCCAGTATAACAGTAGTCGCACCAACCCTGAATATGTCTCCTCGCCATAAATAATTGGTAACAGTGGACATGATCCCTTTCGCTACTAGTTTAGGGATTGGAAATACCTGCGCAGTGAAATACGCTTTAGACAAAACGCGGGAGTTGATGAATCTGACTTTTTGCACCAGGTCCATAGTTCGATGGATGTTCTCCATTACAGCACCATGAACTTTCCTCCTAGTTTCCGTCCAGTTAAAAGCAGCCATCCGCATCGGACATGCCATTAAGATTATTCCCAAAGTTTTATGTTTGTTGTCTTGTTTTGCCCATGCCAGTCGAAGGTGATCTAGGCCCCGTAGATTCAATAATTGACTTTTGTTTTCATTTGCTGTCGCTCCCGACGCTAGACAGTACCTTTGGATTTCTCTTTCCAGTGTAACTGTATCCTCCTTATTCCTTATTACAACGCCCACGTCATCAGCATAAGCTCGTATGACAGTTTTCTCACCACTCAATGCTATGCCTGTTAATCTTGCGTGGACAGTGCGGAGGAAGGGCTCTAAAGATAAGGGACTGCCCCGTGGAACTCCTCGCCTTATCTGTATGGGTTTAGATGTTTGGCCATTGATTGCTATTTTCGCATTTATACCTATTGCAGTATTCCTTAGCATGTTCACAATCTGGGGGTGGAAAGCCATTCTTGACAGCGTCGCAAAGAGGTATCTATGACTAACGCGGTCAAAAGCTTTGTTGAAATCTATAAAGATTAACGCACATTTTATACTTGTCACTGAGGTAATTGCAATGACGTCTCTGTATGCAGATAGACTTTCGAATATCATTCTGGTCGGAGAACAAGATTGATGATGACTCAATATTTTGTTGGAAAAGGCAGAGAGTCTTTTGTTGATAATACGCGAAATTATTTTGTAATCAGAAATTAGTAGCGAAAGAGGCCGAAAATTTTTTAAGTTGGTTTTGCCTTTACTCTTAGGAATCAGTACTATTTTACTTTCCTTAAACTATGCAGGGACCGGTTTTCCGTTCAGGACCTCATTTGCCAGGGAAGTGATCTTGTCCCCAATTATAGACCAGTAGCGGGCATAAAACTCCACACGGAGGCCATCAAGTCCTGGAGATTTTTTGAGAGGTGAGTTACGCACTGCCTCATGCACTTCATCTTTAGTAATAGGTGACAGGATATCAGCGTTGTCTGTTCCCGACAATTCTGGACCTAAAGCTGAGCTGCATCTTCCACTGTGGTAGGGGCATATAAGGTTTCATAGTATCTGTGGACTTCGTCCAGTATTTGTTTCTGGCATGTGAGCTTCGTACCAGTATGCGTCTGGACTTCATCAATTAAAGTTAGACGTCTGTTTTTATCATGCCGCACCAAGTGATACAGAGAAGCTGTTTCATCTGCTACGACTGATGTGGCTTTCGATTTAATTTTGAGTCCCTCCATCTGTTGCCGTTTAATGCTTAATAACTTGGCTTTTATTTTTTTGATATCATTCAGACGAATTACGTCATCATGGGCCTGTTGATATAAGTCTCTTAAAACTTTATAATAAAACTCCATTGTATTCCTCAACTCCCTGTGCCTCGCTGCACTATACAGCATGACAACTTTCCGCAGTCTTGGTTTAGCCCTCCTAGTCCACCAGTCAGTGACTGTTGGGTGCTTATCTACTGTGCGGAGGCACATAGTCTACGCTACTCTTATTAGCTGTTCCAGTTCTTCGTCAGTTAAAACAGAGATATTTAAATTCCATTAGCCTCTGAATCGACGGGTTGGCTGTACACTTAAATGAAAGCAAGTTAAAAGTGTACTGTGATCGCTAAAATACACGGGAATAGTTTCAACGTTTAATAAATAATTTTGCAAATTTGGTGACACGTCAATTCTATCTAGTCTGCTGCGGGAGTGGCTGGTTATATACGTGAACCCGACTGATGTCGGGTGCTGAAGTTCCCACACATCCTTAAGGTGTAGATCACTTACTAACTTTTTTAACTGTGGCGAGTAGTTGAAGTTGGGTTGTTGATCCTCCTGGTTTAAAACACAGTTACAATCTCCACCTAGTATACGAGAACACGGATTTTTCCTCAATAAATAAATCAGTTCATCTTGAAAAAACTTCGCACGATCCAATTTGTGGGAATTTCCTGATGGGGCGTAAAGGTTAAGCACTCTCACATCGAAAATTTTTATGCCTATGGCTCTTCCTGATTCTAGTCGTTCGATTTCAGTCACCGGAATGCCTTCCCTTATAAGAATGGCTGTACCGATATTGGCTTCCGTAGAAACATTAACAATTTCAAAAAAGCCTGGGATCCGAAATTCCGTTATCGCAATTTCTTGTAGCAACGCGATATCTGTCCCGGACTGGTACAAGAATTCTTTTAGTGCTGCCAATTTCAAGGGTGACTGTATTTTATTAATGTTAATAGTAGTAATGCTATAAGCTTGCATCACAGACATACCAGAAGAAGCTATTTGGGATGAGGATCGGTATGGTTATAGCAGCAACGTGCTTCCCTACAAGGCACGAGCTTTACAAGCTGTGTGCCCATTACATGTACTAACTTCCTAGAAAAATTTGCACTGCTTGTAAACAAAGAGCTTGAGAAGAAAAGTATCCTGAAATCCTGACAATGCATTGCTATAAGTCACTGTGGCCATTCTCTTTCTCCTCGTCAGTGTTGGCCCTGATGACTTCATATTTAATATTCTTTTTCTTGTTGTCTTTCTTCTCTGGTGTGGCTTTCGCTTGATGACGCGTGATAGCAAGACCCGGTGTCGGTCGCAGCTGCCGGCGGTGGCTGAATGGGGCAACGGCCATGGCTTGCGAGTCGTCAATATTTGGTTCCGGCGTGGTATCTGTTGTGTTGTCTTGCTGGCGAGGCGGTGATGCTTGTTTATTTCCTCCTTCGGCGCGGCGTTGCGCTTCGGAGTCAGCAGGTTGTTTACTTGGTACTTCCTCGTACTGTTCGCACTGTATGGGATGTGCACTTGATGCGGTTATTTCAGCCGTGACCTCAGGCTCAGGGTCACATTTCCGTGAAGGGTCACTACCAGCTGCCTCACTATCTGTTCGTGGCGGTATAAGTCCTTGTGCGGAAGTGGGAGCCACATCGACCTGCATTCCATCTCCTTTTTCCACTTCCAACAGATCTTCAGGACTGGGCTTCGGCCTCCTGGCAACGGATGTTTCACAGGAAGAGTCCTCATCAACATTTTTTTCAGTGTCCTCTAGAGGATGCTTTTTAGTGGGAATCTCACTGTCACGGGACGGAATTTCAGCAGTTAATGCAGGTTTTAAAGACGGAAAGTCATTAAGATTAAGTGCAACATTTTCAGAGGTAGTAACAGGATCCACGACAGCCGCCGGCTCTGTTGTATTTCTGGCTGGTAACAAATCGTTGAGTGTTAATTTCCGGCGTTGCGTAAGGTTATTTGTTAGCACAAAAACACGGCGAGGGCAGTCCTGACGGAGGTGACCAGACTCGTTACATACATGACATGTAGGGGTTTGCCCTGAGTACATAACATGCGCCTTGTGCCCGTCAACAAAGATGTGGGATGGAATGTTTGCCTTCACTTCCATCTCCACGGAGCGAATGCCGTTAAAGCACTGCAGCTTAAAATGCGAAGCCCACCTTTCGTTGACTATTTGCCTGACAACCCCATACTTTGAAAGGACATCTTTAATTTTCGAGTTGTCTACTTCCATGGGAATATTCAAAACCCTGACATTCCTAATTACAGACTCGGAATTCCGGAGTTTGACAGTACTTTTAGTACCATCACGGTGTATAAATTCCGTTTCATAACCAAATTTTGCCAGAAATCGGTCTACACTCACGGAATCGTTAAACTTCACAAAAATGCAGTATTCATCAGAGTCTAGCTGCATGGTATGAACAGATTCAGAATGAAGGCCAATAACCTCGGTAATCCAGTCGTGTATTTCAAGTGCAGAGGGCTGTACTCGACGGGTGTACTTGTCGAAGGTAAAAATCACGGTGTTTTTTCTCACGGAGTTTGCCATGGTGTTCTGCAGCGAAGAAATCTCGGACAACGCCGAAATCCCAACGGCACTACGTAGAAAGATGACACGAACGAAGACCAAATGCTCAATTGATAACGCTTAATTCACGCGCAAAACGTCAATAAACGAGCACGAAACACGAAAACACTGGTGTAAGCACTGAACGTTCACGGAGCAAACTTGAGGAGCGTGCGACCGCTGTGACAGCTAAGGCCAGACTGCTCGGCCACACCGGCCGGCTTTGCATAAAAAGTGCTGACTTGTTGACATTCCCTTCTACGATAATAACGCTCGTCACTGGTCATTTGCAACGGTGTAACGTGCGAGAAAAGAGTTAGATAAGGATGCATTTAATCTCAAAGTATTCGACCTATATTCGGAACCTATTTTTCGAACTGAACGGCAGAATAATTGTAGATAGTCAAAATTCTGAACTCTAACAAAAAATAAGAAAAATGGTAATTATTTGTAACTAAGAAACGGAACGTAATTATTCACACTACTGGCCATTAAAATTGCTGCACCACGAAGATGACAGAAAGAAGACGCTGTGTTATGCAAATGATTAGCTTTTCAGACCAGTCAAACAAGGTTGGCACCGGTGGCGACACCTACAATGTGCTGACATGAGGAAAGTTTCCAACCGATTTCTCATACACAAACAGCAGTTGGCCGGCGTTGCCTGGTGAAACGTTGTTGTGATGCCTTGTGCAAGGGGCAAATGGTTCAAATGGCTGTAAGCACTATGCAACGTAACTTCTGAGGTCATCAGTCGCCTAGAACTTAGAACTAACTAACCCAACTAACCTAAGGACATCACACACATATATGCCCGAGGCAGGATTCGAACCTGCGACCGTAGCGGTCCCTCGGTTCCAAACTGTAGCGCCTACAACCGCACGAGCACTCCGGCCGGCCTCGTGCAAGGAGGAGAAATGCATACCATCACGTTTCCGACTTTGAGAGAGGTCGGATTGTAGCCTATCTCGATTGCTGTTTATCGAATCGCGACATTGCTGCTCGTGTTGGTCGAGATCCAATGACTGTTAGCAGAATATGGAACCTGTGGGTTCAGGAGGGTAATACGGAACGCCGTGCTGGATCCCAACGGCCTCGTATCACTAGCAGTTGAGATGACAGGCATCTTATCCGCATGGCTGTAACGGATCGTGCAGCCACGTCTCGATCCCTGAGTCAACAGATGGGGATGTTTGCAAGACAACAACCATCTGCACGAACAGTTCGACGACGTTTGCAGCAGCATGGACTATCAGCTCGGAGAGCATGGCTACGGTTACCCCAGACGCTGCACGACAGACAGGAGCTCTTGCGATAGTGTACTCAACGACGAAACTGGGTGCACGAATGGCAAAACGTCATTTTTTCGGATGAATCCAGGTTCTGCTTACAGCATCATGATGGTCGCATCCGTGTTTGGTGGCATCGCGGTGAACGCACATTGGAAGCGTGTGTTCGTCATCACCATACTGGCGTATCACCCGGCGTGATGGTATGGGGTGCCATTGGTTACACGTCTCGGTCACCTCTTGTTCGCATTGACGGCACTTTGAACAGTAGACGTTACATTTCAGATGTGTTACGACCCGTGTCTCTACCCTTCATTCGATCGCTGCGAAACCCTACATTTCAGCACGATAATGCACGACCGCATGTATTAGGCCCTGTACGGGCCTTTCTGGATGCAGAAAATGTTCGACTGCTGCCCTCGCCAGCACATTCTCCGAAAACGTATATTCAATGATGGCCGAGCAATTGGCTCGTCACAATACGCCAGTCATTTCTCTTGATGAACTGTGGTATCGTGTTGAAGATGCATGAGCAGCTGTAGCTGTACACGCCATCCAAGCTCCGGTTGACTCAAGACCCAGGCGTATCAAGGCCGATTTCAGATAATTCGTCAGGTATGTTCCCGTAAAAATAATCATATTTTATGTCTCCTGGCTAGAACTTACTATATTTTTTTGTTAGAGTTCAAGTTCTTGTCTACCAGTCATTATTATGAAGAAATGAAGACCATCTGTCAAAAGTTTCAACCTTTAGATGTTCACTGTTAATTATATTATTTGCATTAAAATAATTTCGAAAAATAGGGTAGGCATATAGCTCGAAGAATTTGAGATAAGTACGTCCATATCAATCACTTGTCTCCTATTGTCTCGCACGTTAAATTGTTACAATTAACCACTGAGGAGCTTTCGACGTCGATTGGAGCCTCGACGAGTGATAAAGAATGACCTTGTCAAATGAGTTGATTTCAGTCGGTAAGATCTGATGGTAGGGTAGGAGCATGGCGCAGACTCTACGAAGCCACTGACACAAGTTGTCAACAATGCACTGCGGAAGCTGGTGGTAACTGCGTAATTGTGTGGGCTGTGTTTAAATGGAATGGACTGGGTCCCCTGGTTCAACTGAAGAGATCATTGAGTATTTGCAACCATTCATGGACTTCATGTTCCCAAACAATTATGGAATTATTATCGATGACAGTATGCCATGTCATCGGGCCACAGTTGTTTGCGACTGCTTTGAAGGACATTCCAGACAAATAGTGTGAATGATTCGGCCACCAAGACCGCTTGACATTAATACCATTCAGCAGTTGTGGTACATAATTGAGTGGTCAGGTCGTGCACAACAACTTGCACCAACAACACTTTCGCATGTATGGACGGCTGTAGAGGTAGCATTGCTTAGTGTTTCTGCAGGGGAATTCCAGCGACGTTTTGAGTCCATGCTATGTCAAGTTGCTCCACTATGCCGGGCAAAAGGAGCTCCGATACGATACTAGGAGGTAGCCCATGATTTTTGTCACTTCAGTGTATGTTTGTAACTGGAATAAACAAGGACTGAAAGACATGGTACATAGAATTATCAGTAGGCAACAGAGGATTAAAGATAAAGCTGTCCCAGAGCTTTCAAATTTAGAAGTAGGTGGTAATGATGCTGATGAAATAAAACACTTAGCTATTAATTCATCATGTATCAGGTTACAGTTTACACCAGGTGCTTACAAAATTTCATCACGTCTCAAGAAATAAAACAAGAAGATGATTTAATAATGGTGAAGGATAGGGGAGGTATAACATATCCAAACAAGGACGCAATCACATGTCTTCCATATATTCACTAAACTCTCAAAAAATCGTTAAAGAAAAAGAAACTTTGGTCTAATAGCAAGCAAAATAAAGTGTGCTCGTGAAAGTAACAGCCAATAATATTTGTTTGTTGGTTTACATTGTATAAACGAATCCATCATGAATTATATTCCGATTGTCTGCGCAAATATTTTGTTAAATAACTTTACACAACAAAACAAGAAACAACGTAAATGCCACCACAAGCACAACTATGTATAAAATGATGATAAGGTGTTGACATGTAACTGCATCTTATCACAAATAAAATGGTTCAAATGGCTCTGAATGCTATGGGACTTAACTTCTGAGGTCATCAGTCCCCTAGAACTTAGAACTACTTAAACCTAACTAACCTAAGGACATCATACACATCCATGCCCGAGGCAGGATTCAAACCTGCGACCGTAGCGGTCTCGCGGTTCCAGACTGTAACGCCTAGAACCGCTCGGCCACCACGGCCGGCCTATCACAAATAAAATAAGTGGTAAATAAACTCCTCTCTCTCTCTCTCTCTCTCTCTCTCTCTCTCTCTCTCTCGCCCCCCCCCCCCCCTCTTTCTCTCTCTCTCTTTGGTGTGTGTGTGTGTGTGTGTGTGTGTGTGTGTGTGTGTGTGTGTGTGCGGGTGCGTGGGCATGTGTGCTTACTAGTTATGTAACTACACTGAATACGTGTTTACGATCAAAATGAGCAATTTCCTTAAGTTATTGCTAAAATCAAACATGCTCAGTACCATATTTACTGTGTTATTGTGAAAAAAAGTCGACAAATATTCAAATCATCTTTCCAAGGTGCTACTCCCGGCGGGTGTAAAATGAATGTGCGCAACGGAAATACTGAACGCGAAAATGAAGATTTGGCCCTGTTTGACTAGCCTAGGGTCTCTTAATGGTGATTACCTCCTTGATCTTAAACATACAAATTACAACATAAAGATAAATGAATGATTAAGGGAAGAAGTAACTACCAAATGATAAATACTATTTCCGCTTATGCGTTTATTGCAGGTTAAAACCCCTTTATATTACAAATGTTTATATATCAATGTCCAATGGACATAAGAGATAATAATGAATATCCTAACTAATACGATTGATCAATTGACCAAATCTATCCTTTTTATGACTACGCGATCTTATATAAATAACGCGAGACAACTGACATCATCTATATACCAAGCACTAGAAGACACTATTTTCAAAAATAATCTACAATGGCGTGCAACCTCAGTGGAAATAAAATTTACGTGATCACAGCTATTTAGCTTTATAGCCCTAATAAGACTAAGCAATTAGGAATATCATCGTATGTACTGCATCCGGTGCGCTGGAGTGATGGTTCTCGTACACGTCTGTGACAACGGAAGAAATCCAGCAACAAAATATATAAGAAAAACTTATTCAAACACTAGGACGGCACAATACTGCCCTCTGACTAGTATAATCTGTTACTGTCTTCTCCTCTCTGTGTTCTACAGACGAGAAACACAAACTCCTAGCCACAAGGACGGAATTCAGATAACGTCTCAGGCAGAAGTGCTCTCAATCACTGAACGCTGCGTACTCAACGACGACTCCCAACCTTGAGGCGAAGTCCGTAATCGTGTAAGTTCGCTACAGTACAGTGCCTAACCGTTCTAGCTATAAGATCTCCTGAGAGCAAACACAGCAAGTCCGTCTACCCTAATAAAAGCCGATACTGAGCGACCGTCCAACATGGGCGCTCAAAACGGAAGACCTCTTCTCTCCGCTGCTGGCTTCCCAGAAAAGCTCGGATCCCCTCCCTCGTAACTCAGAAGGCGAATCATATTCTCAAAACCACGGAATATTCTCCCTCTCTACAGACGCCGAACAACCATGTTTTAGTCTTTTGTCGTCCAGCGCGGAAAGTTTGCAAGGAAATACCTATACTCATACACCGACACGCATCTCAGAGTAAAAATCCTCGGAAATAACCCAGCCTGCGATTTCCGAGGTAACGATTTGTCGTTCCTTTCTGCTGCATCCAAGATTTTGAGAGTTTCCGAAGTATTAGCCGGCTATCCTTCCGGCCCCACTACAACACCGGCCGGCCGCCGCTTATTGTGCCTCCGCGCTCAGGCGCCCAGACCGTCCGTCTTGGCACTTCCTGTGTAAGGCAGGACCAACACACTTGTGCGAGCTTTTCCACCCAGGGATTGAGTTACGCCTGTTGTTTCATTTCCACTGGCGTTCCAACTACTAGCATAGGCAATCATTCATTACGGCATTTTGATAATATAGACACTCCGTCACCTTTGATGCAATAAGCGTTAACAATTATTTGCAAGGTGTACATGACAATGTCAGTGTTCTTTAAATATTCATATATATGATGTACAACCTACCAAATGATACCTAAATACAAAGTATGTAGATGAGTGTATGTAAATGAGGTTCGAAATGTATGTATGTAGATGAGGTTCGAAATTATAGCTACCATACATTGTTTGTAAACGAATCTGGAACGAAACATACTGTATTTTTTTTTTATTCAAAGAAAATTATCTTCTTATATGGAAGCAAAGTTTTGGGTTAAGGGTTCCCTAATTGTAAACTCAAATTTGAGAAAGCAGATTCCGTAAGTGTTCAAAATTCGGTACTAAATACATTACCTTTGAAGACACTGAATCCAGCATTGGTATAATTCTTTTCATTCATACCTTTTATGAGATCTTTTATTATTTACAAACTACTGTAACAGAGCAAGCAGTACTCGCTTGGTTGTAGAAGGTTTCTTAGTTTCCGTTCATGTCTATCTTTCGTTAAATAATAAGCGAGACAGCGTCTCCTTGCGTTCCTGAGTGGCGTAGCCACAGCCGCAGAGCATGACGTTACAGCAAGCGCCTTGAGGCCTTGTTTTTAGGTGGCGTTGGACTATCGAGCTGTACGTTGCACTCAGGAAGCACCTAACATACAAGCGGTCGCATGCGCAGATCGCAGGAACCGAGCGAAGCAATGGAAGTAACTTAGCGGAAAACCCTACGGTCACCAGTAGTTTAAAGTAGATAAACACGAGCAGTATGACAAAATTAGGGGAATAATATTACCGACTTGTTTATTATGTAACGTACCATAAACCTATGTTTATCATGTTAGCGATATACTTCTAATAAGGAACAAAATTATTGGTGATAATGGCTTCATCAAAGGACAATTATGTTAAAAGATGTTGTTGTCGTTGTGGTCTTCAGTCCCGAGACTGGTTTGATGCAGCTCTCCATGCTACTCTATCCTGTGCAAGCTTCTTCATCTACCTACTGCAACCTACATCCTTCTGAATCTGTTTAGTGTATTCATCTCTTGCTCTCCCTCTACGATTTTTACCTTCCACGCTTCCCTCCAATACTAAATTGGTGATCCCTTGATGCCTCAGAACACGTCCTACCAACCGATCCCATCTTCTAGTCAAGTTGTGCCACAAACTTCTCTTCTCCCCAATCCTATTCAATACCTCCTCATTAGTTATATGATGTAGCCGTCTAATCTTCAGCATTCTTCTGTAGCACCACATTTCGAAAGCTTCTATTCTCTTCTTGTCCATACTAGTTATCGTCCATGTTTCACTTCCATACATGGCTACACTCCATACAAATACTTTCAGAAACGACTTCCTGACACTTAAATCTATACTCGATGTTAATAAATTTCTCTTCTTCAGAAACGCTTTCCTTGCCATTGCCAGTCTACATTTTATATCTTCTCTACTTCGACCATCATCAGTTATTTTGCTCCCCAAATAGCAAAACTCCTTTACTACTTTAAGTGTCTCATTTCCTAATCTAATTCCCTCAGCATCACCCGATTTCATTTGACTACATTCCATTATCCTCGTTTTGCTTTTGTTGACGTTCATCTTGTATCCCCCTTTCAAGACACTATCCATTCCGTTCAACTCCTCTTCCAAGTCCTTTGTGGTCTCTGACAGAACTACAATGTCATCGGCAAACCTCAAAGTTTTTGTTTTTTCTCCATGGGTTTTAATACCTACTCCGAATTTTTCTTCTGTTTCCTTCACTGCTTGCTCAATATATAGATTAAATAACATCGGGGAGAGGCTACAACCCTGTCTCACTCCCATCCCAACCACGGCTTCCCTTTCATGTTCCTCGACTCTTATAACTACTATCTGGTTTCTGTACAAATTGTAAATAGCCTTTCGCTCCCTCTATTTTACCCCTGCCACCTTCAGAATTTCAAAGAGAGTATTCCAGTCAACATTGTCAACATCGTCTAAGTCTACAAAGGCTAGAAATGTAGCTTTGCCTTTTCTTAACCTAGCTTCTAAGATTAGCCATAGGGTCACTATTGCCTCACGTGTTCCAACGTTTCTACGGAATCCAAACTGATCTTCCCGAGGTCGGCTTCTACCAGTTTTTCCATGTAAAGAATTCGTGTTAGTATTTTGCAGCCGTGACTTATTAAACTGATAGTTCGGTAATTTTCACATCTGTGATTTTAGCAACGAAAGATAGCATTATCACTTGTGAAATGAATAACACAAGAAATACTCCATACGTAAAGGACGCGAAAAGCCCAACGGTATTGACCAAACGCCGCCTCATCCTCATGTGATAGGCATCACTGAATGCAAACCAGTCTCCCGTTTATTATCAGCTTCTGCGACCAGAGGTGCTACTTCTCAGACAAGCAGCTTCTCAATTGGCTTCACAAGGGCTGAGTAACTCCGCTTGCCGACAGCGTGCGTCAGATCTGGACGGTCACCCATGTGCCAGCCAAGCTCGATGAAGATATACATCGGTGATCTGAAAAATGTTATCATTGCGGCAAGGCCGTTGGTGAACGCAAAAAATACGTCCATATTTTAACATTTAAAGCACAGCTGGGTAGCTGATATTAAAAGCCACCAATTCAGCAACATATAAAGTGATTTGGGCGCCGATCCAGCAGTGTTTCAGTAATGTTTTGGAGTTGGTTTCACGTGGGACTTGGTAAAAATCGTGAGCTGTGGAGAGCAATAAATAGCCTGTAATGAGCAGCAACGTTAGTTCATTGATAGTAGTGGGACTATTGAACCCCTTTGGAGTGCCAGTAAATTAATGGAGCAGTTTTGTTAAGTGAAATTTGATATTCAACTCATCGATTCTTTTTTCTTTTTCCTTCTTTTTTCAAGTGTCTGCTTTTATTAAGTTAATGCTCTCTGATTTACCGGGTGATCAAAAAGTCAGTATAAATTTGAAAACTTAATAAACCACGGAATAATGTAAGAGAGGTAAAAATTGTGGTTTTATTAGAACCAAAAAGAAAAAAAAAACAAAGTATTGGTAGACGCGTGAAAGATCTCTTGCGCGCGTCGTTTGGTGATGATCGTGTGCTCAGCCGCCACTTTCGTCATGCTTGGCCTGCACTTCCTGTAAGGAACATCATCTTTGCTTTGTCTTACTTTGTTATGTTAATTATTGCTATTCTGATCAGATGAAGCGCCATCTGTCGGACATTTTTTGAACGTTTGTCATTCCAAGCACGTGTGTCAATTTGTCCTCTCTATTTACATTATTCCGTGATTTATTCAGTTTTCAAATTTGTACTGACTTTTTGATCAGCCGGTACATTCTCATAAAATTCTTCCTCAACTTAAGGCCTACATATGATATTAGTACCCGTCTCTTCTACCAGTGCTACTCTGCTTTTTATGTCGTGCTTGTTCCTTCCATCATGCGTTATTTTGCTCCCTAGGCAGCAGATTTTCTTAACTTTATCTACTTCGTGTTCACCAATTCTGATGTTAAGTTTCCCGCTGGTCTAATTTCTGCTACTTCTCATTGCTTCCATCTTTCTTCGACCTATTATCAATCCATATGCTGTACTCATTAGAGTGTTCACTCCATTCGACAGACCCTGTAATTCTTCGTCACTTTCACTCAGGATAGTAATGTCATCAGCGAATCTTATCATTGATATCCTTTCACCTCTATTTATTTTCGTCAGTGCTTCTTCGATGCATAGACTTGACAGTAGGGTTGAAAGACTACATCCCTGTCTTAGCTCCTTTTTAATCCGAGTACTCCGTTCTTCGTCTTCAACTCTCATTGTTCCCTCTCGGCACTTGTACATATTGTGTGTTGCCCGTCTTTCCCTATAGCTTACCCATATTTTTCTCAGAATTTCGAACAACTTGCCTCATTTTACATTGTCGAATCCTTTTTCCACGTCGAAAAATCCTCTGAATGTGACTTTTCTTCGGCCTTGCTTCAGTTTCAGACACAACGTCATAACTGCCTTTCTGTTGGCTTTACCTTTCCTAAAGACAAACTGATCATCATCTAACACGTCCTCAGTTTTCTTTTCGATTCTTCTGTATATTATTATTTTCAGCAGCTTGGATGCATGAACTGTTACGCTGATTGTGCGATAATTGTCCCCAGACTCATATATTCTACACACCAATATGAACAGTCATTTTGTTGCCACTTTCCCAAATGATTTTAGAGATTCTAATGAAATGTTATCTTTCCCTGTGTTACTTATCGTTTATTACCCACATTTCACTCCTACATCTACATCTACATCTACATACATACTCCGCAACCCACGATACGGTGCGTGGCGGAGGGTACCTCGTACCACAACTAGCATCTTCTCTCCCTGTTCCACTCCCAAACTGAACGAGGGAAAAATGACTGCCTATATGCCTCTGTACGAGCCCTAATCTCTCTTGTCTTATCTTTGTGGTCTTTCCGCGAAATGTAAGTTGATGACTCTGCGATGCAGATCAGAATCGTGACGCCCAGAGTTGAAATTATGCAGTTTTCTTATGGATGCCCGAGGAAAATATTTGAGAGACACCGCCGCTCGATATCAACAAGAAAAGCTTCAAGGGGTGCCATAAAGGGAGCCAATGAAAACGCTCTGGGCTCGGACACTCAAAGTCAACACACAAAAAAAGTAGGGCGTATTAGTTTCGAAATGACCTTCGCTCTTACCCCTATTAGTCTAACATCGATTTGGGCACTAATGACCACTAGGACGTCTTTGTGCACAAGTCAGTATTCGACGGTCAATCAACACCATGTTCCCAATAACACAATCACGCTCCCAGAGGAAGTAGTAACATATTTTCCTAGACTGCCCACAATCGTAATTCTGAAGGACTGGATCCCTCGTGACGTGCGTTGTTCGTGGCGAGAGGAATCACTTTTGGCGAAAACTGAGACAGCAGAGAGGCCAACGATCCAGCAGCCCGCTATGCAGATGAGGCTGCGTGAATTTTTCAGGGCGCTGGAATTTGGTTCTTGAATTAAAAACTTTAGCGCTTCTAGCGGAGCTACGGGCACGCAGATTAGGCCCGGAGTTAATAAACGGGCAGCAGCAGCCCCGGCGCGTGCAGTTTTCCGGGAGCGTGCGCGGCGGCGAAATTCTGCGAGGAGTCGCTTTCATTAAACGACTCGACCGCTTAGGGTCGCCGCGGCTGCAGCCCGTCTCTTGTCGGGTCTCGCCTTCTGCGGCCGCTCACTCATCTCTGCTTCCAGGCAGTCTAGTCGTTCTGGGTTACGGTAGCAAAAGTTGACGACAGAGTCTGTAAAATCAGGTTTATTTCATCCGTTATATGCAGCACTAGGAAAGGAGAATTTTTACAAATTGACACTGGATGGAGAAAAAACATAACTGGGTGTGAGATCTACGCAATGTCAGAAACCGAAGAGAAGGTGATAGATGGAATTTAATTTTGTTCATAAGACCCAACATTTTAACAGTATATCAATATCGAGTCGGCAGCGCGTGATCTCGCGGTAGCGTTCTCGCTTCCCGAGCACGAGGTTCCGGGTTCGATTCCCGGCGGGGTCAGGGATTTTCACCTGCCTCGAGATGACTGGTTGTTGTGTCGTCCTCATAATCATCATTCATCCCCATTACGGTCGGAGGAAGGCAAACCACCTCCGCTAGGACCTTGCTAAGGACGGCTGTGCGGGTCTCCCGGATCGTCCCCTATGCTCTGTCAAGGAGTATGGGACCTCATCGTCATATTGGTATCGAACAAAACGAAAAGTTTACCGTTTCCAGTCAGTGTTTAGTTTATTTCCTCAACTCGTATAAAAGATTTAAATTACATCATCAGGCCTGCAGCTCATGGTCGTGCGGTAGCGTTCTAGCTTCCCGCGCCCGGGTTCCCGGGTTCGATTCCCGGCGGGGTCAGGGATTTTCTCTGCCTCGTGATGGCTGGGTGTTGTGTGATGTCCTTAGGTTAGTTAGGTTTAAGTAGTTCTAAGTTCTAGGGGACTGATGACCATAGATGTTAAGTTCCATAGTGCTCAGAACCATTTTTGAACATCATCAGATGGAATTATCTCTATCAATACGACATATATGTATTATGTTACGACTTCGGGGTGTCCTGTGACACTGTCTTCTGTAGTCACAGACTACATCCTCTATCGTACTGCATCACTTTATTTATTGTACGTCAAGTTCGGTAGGTCAAAACCGACGAGCAAGAAAGGATGGTTCATCAATAAGTTAAATAAAATGGATGCTAGTCCTAAGTAAGTGAAACAAAATAAGTGATAGCTCGTAAATAAAGGAGCCACTTAGAATTTTAGAATCACAGGGTAAG
Organism: Schistocerca serialis cubense; assembly: GCF_023864345.2. NCBI lineage: Eukaryota > Metazoa > Arthropoda > Insecta > Orthoptera > Acrididae > Schistocerca > Schistocerca serialis. The sequence continues at coordinate 275,953,643 of NC_064643.1, read as the reverse complement.
GAAACGAGTTCCAGGGTTATTGAAAAACGTCACAGACACTCCAATGGACACGTCTTACAGTCCTAACAGCGTTACGGTAAAAACAGTAATTTAAGTTTCTGTAATCGCATGCTCTCTAACGAAAACTGAAGTCCTAATAGCTTTAGGCTGAAACGGAAAAGTAGTTTTTCATTTAATTTCAAAAGTGAAGTCCACTACAAGATCCACTCTAGAAAAATAAGCTTTTTACATCTCTGGAACTGTATAGTTTTCTTTGATTAACAGTTGCCTGTGACTGGGTTTCATTCAGAATCTCCCGTTTCGTTCGATGCTGAGGTGCTACTTGTATAAATTTCGAGGGCCTTTACAATGCTGTTCGAGCTTGGAGGGACCATCAAGTGGACTGAAGAATGATTGGGAAAATGGATTCAGGAGGGAGGCATGCTAGGGTAATCCGTGCTGTTGCCAGGGTGGCGTAGTGGTTTGCGCATCTGCTTAGTGAACGGGAGACCAAGGTTAAAATTCCGGCCTGTCACAATTTTTGTGATCAAGACTTATCTTTAAAAACAAACTCTTGATCTTGGTACCAGTTTTCATTTGTCGGTTCAGTCTGCATACATACACTTTACAGCTGTTTTAGCGTACTTCACCGAAATAGTATAAAGACTCAACAGTAATGAAATACCTAAATCCGACAAGATATAAACTTCCAGTCTGACATATTGCCGGCTAGAAGAACAACAGTATATTTAAGCCAAGACCCAAGGAGCACGTCACCGATCATGTAGAGTGCCAGCTGAGGAGGCAGCAAGCCGCCCAGAAGACGATGGCCCAGTCTCTAGCATACTGACAGATCCTTCGTTGCATGTCATTAAAGTGACCGACAGTCCGCGGTTTGAGGAAATGCTTCGTTGCCCCAGCGTGCACGAAACTGTAGTCGGCGTGACAGACTACCTTGTCTATGAGCCGCTCTGGTACGCGCACACGCCACACTGGATCTACCACTCTTCCTCTGTGCAACAAAATACCTTTCCTAAGACGGTAAAACTGCCTCACAGCGGCTTCTCGCTGGTCCTTCCACTTTCCTTTGGGCTTCGAAAGCTCGTGATCTTTATTTTTATCGTTTTTTTTTTTCACTCAAAGTAGCCGTCACATTCTGCTTAAGTGCGATTTTCTGCATATAAACTTTCGGTATGTAATAGAGACTGAAATGCTCTCCCTCCACTTGCTTGTCATTGCTCTCTACGAAACCCACTGGCGAGCGTGACAAGGCGTCTGCGATATTATTGGTACTCCCTTTTATGTGAATTATTTTGAAGTAATTTTCCTGGAGAAAGAGTACCCATCTGGTGAGCCGCTTGTGTGTCAACTTCGCCGTAAGCAGTAACTCCAGCGCATTTTGATCGGTATGCACTCATGTTCTCCGTCCATACAGAAAGTACTTGAACTTCTCGAAGGCCCATACCACGGCGATTGCCTCCAGTTCAGTCACGAAATAGTTCTTCTCACTTTTGGTAAAACTCGACTTCCTAATGCAGTCTTTTTCGAGCAACTGAATCTCCCAGAAACTACAGATAGAGAAGAAGACAGAGACACCATGGAAGTCCTAGAGCAGTTCCTCCAGCCTTTGTAGCCTGTCCGTTTCTGTCGATTATTGCATTAATCTGGCGGGAGTTCAGAACAAGGTGTATTGGTCCGTCATTCTTTTCTACAGGCTTGTTAGGGGCGTTGTACATGGACTTCGCTGCTATATTATTCCGTCGGGGGATAAATTATGTCTATATCTGTGAGGAATTGCGTAAAGAGGGACAAAGAACTTCGTGTGAGGCCTCACTCTGAATTGGCAAACAAAGTTCTTAATTCTCCCACATTCAGAAAGCTTCCGTGTTCTCCATCAGCATTCTTTCGAGCTGTTTTCTCTCCTCTGGCTCTATATTGTGCACGGAGTCCACCTTGCTCCTTACTCTCTCATCTATTCCCGGACCTCAATCTCTTACTTCTTTTCAGCATTACTACCATTACCGATCGATCGATTAGCCAGTTTATCTTGTCCTTCAGTGTGGGAAAGCTTCCGACTGTCAGCCGGCAGCTGTGCGCATATTGCTTGTTCGTCAAACTTTATTACAATTTTCTCTCAAGAAAATCATGCCACTAACCAGCTCGATCCCTAGGTTCAGCACCACCAGAACATTTGTTTCTAGACGGTGCCCTAGATACAAAAACGGGAGTCTCGTCTGCTGGTTGATCTATGGGCCCCTTCTTGCAACTCATCCTTTTCATGGTGAGTGCTGGCCAGTTCCAATTTTTTTGTTCAACGACGGAATGCCTGTTTGGAAACAGCTCTTATGTGACTACCGCTACCCACAATGCCACGTAACGTAACCTCCCCAACAGTAACCGAAATTACAGGACGCAGATCCTCGCTGCCGACATCTTCTTTTACTGCTATTAATATCCCGCTGATGTCCTCATACCCAATTACATGAATCCGGTCCTTTCCGAAATTGTTTGCGGAGTGACTGTGGACCGCCTCCGCTCGCATCTGGCGTCAGTTGCGACTAGAGGTTCGGTTTCGCTTTCCTTGAGAAGGATTCGGACCTCGAATCTCAATTCACTAGTCCTCCTGTTAGTTTTGTTTAGGTCAGTGCCAATCGCTCACCTCCTGTTGGTAGTGCCCCTGATCTCGCCAATTTCAGTCAAATCTTCCAGTGTTATCTCGCTCGTTCCGTTGGTTTCTCTAGTTCTTATGGTCTTGTTACCCTAATTAGCAATTAAACTTCATTAGTACCATAGATACCCTAATTAGTAATTAAACTACATTATACCAGCACTGGTAAACACGAAAATTACAAATAATTGATGAACAATATACACAACACTATGCTTTCTCCAAAGTCGCTCTTCAGCTGTCGCCAAAGATTGTAGAGATATATTTTTCGTACAGTAAACTAAATCTAGAAAGCACTGCAGTGTTGAAAACTCAATGAAAACAAGTACTTTATTGTATCATCATCCTAGAATGTGGGATATATCAGTGTAACGGGAATAAATAAGGATTAAAAGAGATGGTTCATAGAAGTACCAACGGGCTGCAAAGGGTTAAAGTTCCACAATTAGCAGCATCAAAAGGCATTATAACACCATCACACGCTAACTTCCAGCACGCTGGAATAAATGTACGTCAGCAACTTATTTTAATCAGTACAACGCAAAACGAGTCGAAGTTGCAAATTCCACTTTTTTCTTGTTATTCACTCGATGACTAGTTTCGGTCCGCAGCCCGGTTTCAAATGCCCCAACCATGTTTTTTTATGTAATTGCGAAATTGGTCACCCTGAAGTTCAATTACTAAGTGTATTGAAAGCTTGATACGTAGTCTTGGTAAAGTAATGTAACTTACCATGGAAAAACTGCATGCACTGTACGCATGTGGATTACTTGAATACATTAATGACGAAAATTATTGAATCACTTCCATATCTAAACTGTGCTGAACTTCTACGTCTTAGAAATGTAACTTGTTCCTTCAAAAATTTAATCTTGTCTTCCAGGCAACTTTTGTAACAGCTTATCCAAAAGTCATGAATACAGGACAAGCTCGCCTCAACAGGAGCCTCAGTTAAATCAGACATTCCATACATTTCGTCACGTGGGATACACGCTCAAGGATACTTCAACTCAATAAAGAGAAGGCAATTATTACCAATCAAACACAGACTCTGGCTTGCAATTTCCAACAGATTTTATTTAACAGTTGCATAGCAACAGCAAACTGCTGCTACCCCAGAATAATATACATAATTGCTCTAGAATCTGAAACATTACTGAACAGACAAAATGTCTATGGGCGTCAAAGGCCATCCCAAAGAACAAATTATTTTAAAACCCTCTTTACATAAATCTTAAGAACCATACAAACAATAAATGATTTACCGAGGAAAACTCCCACAGAAGCAGGACACCCTTTAAGATATAACAGCAGAAACAACTCACAATTTCTCTCTCTTAGTAGGATATTAAATGAAAGGCATCTTTCAGGTATTACGAAGTTCAGTGACAAGTATTGGCACTTCAGAGATGCACGGAAACTACAACTCAGATGAAGACTGAATGACAGCTGAAAGGAACGGTGAACAACGAAAGGCGGACGCCTCGGCGTCACCAGGAACGAATAATAAAATACTCAAGTTAAATTCGCCAAAGAACTGGAGTCTACTGACATACACAGCGACCACGTTATCGGCTACAATTCAAAACGGCCGCCGCCAAGGCGTCGTCCTCCAGTTAAACGACCGGCCACAGCGGACGGCGCGCAACGCTTATTATACCACTGAAACAACAACGTAAAACCACACAACAACTGGGCAGTATGCGGAGTAGCATAATCCTTAAAACATTAGAAAATTTTCAAAGCAGGAATACGGCCACAAGGGACCCACAAACTGTTCACATTCATAATTATCCACTTTAAATATCTGCACTATTTTGTCATTAATAATATGTGGAGACAGCCTTATTACTGCAAGAGCGGGTCAGTGATAATTTTCTCAAATATATAAGAAGCTGTCATAGCGCTTAATCACGCACTCGTAGCTTATAACGCCAGAGCCGATTAATTGTATATATTCCATAAAGACACACTAAACAATTACAATACGACAGGACTCTAGCACAGAATAAATTTTTCAACATTAAGGCCCCTGCTCGTTTACATCTTAACACATTGCCAGAAAATCGAACCCGTAGTTATTTTGGAGTGCACAGACACGCACTTATATATACTCTCCTTGCCCGTATCTCAAGTGCGTCCAAAACAGGCAATCCTCATTCACACTGGTAACCACTGTTCAATAGGTTGTGTACTAGTGGTCAAAACGAAACAGGTAACATGGGCGTCGAAACATTGGGAGAGCCGTTAATTGCAAACAGCACGAAATTCAATATGCATATATACAGCAGGACTTTAAGAAGCTGAGTAATTCCCACCGTTTGATTCTGTAGCGTATCCGATTGCAGGCTGATACCTTCCAAAGCCACTTTCACATTTTCACATCGTTTAGCAGCGCAGGCGAGACCATAACCCTCTCACTAGACGCACTACACACTCTCCGACCGCACGCACGTCTCCGTCCGCGTCCCCACTGGCCACGTCACCGAAAGAGGCAGAGCATGCGCAAAGAGCGACCGTCGACAACCAGACTGCACCCCGGAGCGCCAACCAACCGATCAAAACCAGCCCTTTCACCACAGCGTCGGGGCTCAAACAGCCGAAAAGCGACCAAAGAGAAATACTGCGACCACGCGATACAGAGTCGATTGCAGAGATCTTAAGTGAATACAGAGAAGCGACTGGCGCCAATGGCGCCACATATAACTTTATGTTCCTATCTTGCTTTAACTCATCATCAACAAAGGCACTTAGCAATAAATTGTTATTTATAACTACATAACATACAACCCTTGGACTAGAATTATCCTGTAACAACACAAGATGCAAACTGCTTTTTGTTTATCATGATCCAGTCACTGGGCTTTTCACAAACACATAATTCGGCATTACATTTTTCTAAATTGCTAAATGAAAATGTCTCAATAATTTTTGCTTGATTCCACACTCTGTTAAACGGGTATCTCATGTACCCTGTTTTCCAAACATTCTCGACGACTATCTGGATCTTCTATCTGCCTGGTTCGAGTAAATAGGGGCCCTGGCAAATTCAATGGGGTAGCATCTGGAAATAAAGAGACAAACAATGCACTTGTATGTGCTGAACCACTATTAACGTCGGAACAAAATCAAGGCATCGGTTCTTTCAGTTTCGATGTTTTTAAAACTGATTACAAGTATTTTCTACTAAGTGCTAAATAAATTTTCACTAACCTTTCTTTAAACGTGGATAGTCCATAAGGAGTTTGCCAGTTCATTGGTCGAACACGCAGATAGTACTTTAAATGTCGTCTACATTGAAATGGAATTCACATATCTAAAACATACGATACATCTTACTGTTAATCTAGAGATAGAACGGAAACTGACAAAGGAGAACTAGTTCAACATTGTGCGATGTGAGGTTATAAACTTCGGTATAGTCAGCCTATTCGTTAGAATTTTCACTTGGAAGTATCACGTTATTAAATGTGCAGTGTTTTAAAACAGACCTTCTTGAGAACTGATGAGATACATTTCCATCTTGAGGCTTCGTCAGACAGTAATGTAAACACATTATCTTTAGGACTATTATCATGATTTCCCTACAATTGGCCAAACAATACTTCAGTGGAATTTCGAAAAGGCACTAAGTCACATTCCAAGGTGTGTATTTTAACAGCGATGCATAAGATTTGCACCACAAATGGTACGAACATGGCGACTACGAAACCACGTTTGCGAACCACCGCGTCTATCAGAGATCGTAATGCGCTGCCACAGGACGGTGACGTCACAGCTCTCTCAGACGCACATGTGCAGGCATTGTTTTTAGATGGCTTTGGCTAATCCTCACTAACCTTAGCGCGTACTGAGCCGAGCCGATGGCGACAATGAATGGACAGAATTCAACTCTTATTCACGCAATGAGTCCATCAAGTTACAGCTTGCTGCACCAATCTGAGGCTGAAGACGATAAAGTTTTTTGCGGTTTCACTACTGGAAATCAGATGTGCCACACCACAACGAGTTGCAATTCAAAAGACAGTCCATGGGGAGACGACATGCGAATTCTCCAAGTCGCAGCCATCCGCAGAAAATGTGATGGGCACAATTTTTGGGAATAGGCATAGTGTACTTCGTTAGGGTGTCTTCAAAGCCTAAAGCAACTGTCGGTTCAGAGCGCTAACAAGACGACATTTGATAGGTACTTCGTTAGGATGTTTTCGAGCCTAAAGCAGCTGTCGGTTCAGAACGCTAACAAGAAGACATTGGGTAGGCAGGACGCTCGAATTTCAGGACTCAGGACAAAAGGACAGAGGAAAAGAGAAAATACCCGCTTGAAAAAGCTCTAACGCCATGCTCCACAACACATATGCGATCATGTAACTCTGCCAAATTTCTCACGTCACCTCAAGTACGTTTTCAGAAGCTACTGAAAACGTTATCTACAGTCATAATAATTGTTCTTCGTGCTGCAGTAAACTCGTCTCTAGTTGTAAGGAACGTGCATAAATATTTATTACAGAAATACTGCCGTCATCTGTTGTAACATAGTAGAGATTTAATCAAATTTGGCCACAATAAATATTGTGTCTATATGGATAAACCTCTACTTCTTCTTATAGACTACGGCAGTCCACTCTAAGCATATTGACAACTTCATTATGTAGACTTTCCGGAAGATCAAACGAAGTTTTAAATACATAGAACATTCCTGAGGATATTTTCGTTCCATCGTCACATCTACAAGAAAATGCACTTTTTTGGCCATACGCGTTAAGCTTTATTGACGCAAAGCATCATCAATGGTCTGTAATTAAAGATATTTACGATTTGATTTCTTTTCAACCATTTGTTGGTTTTTACTTACGGTGATTCCTAGTTGGTGTCTCGCCTACATCAGGAACTGCCATCTGCTAGCACGTCTTTGGTGTCTTTCTTCATTAGATACTGATAGTTGTAGCCTAATTTTTCGTTGCTCAGAAGAACTATGCATTTATTATGTTTTACGCCGCACCCTTTTTCGTACTCCACTGTTTACTCTTTATTTTTATACTTATAGCAGTGCATTGTGTTTTGTAGTATTGCGAAAATAACATCGCCTCTAATTTGTCTCTGACCTATACTTGTTAGTTAACTGTATGTGTGTTGTATTATCTTGCTGTGTATTTATATACTGTGTTCTTTACGTAATATGTGGGGGAGGGAGCAGCAAAGATGAGTGAACATTAGTGCATAGCAGTGTGATGTTGAGTGATTTGGAGGTAAAGGTGAGGAGCAAGAAGTGAAATGAAATTGGGTGGGGAGGGGAAAGGGGGGGCGGCGGTTGGGTAGGAGAGAGTGAAGGATAGAAAAAGATCTTTTCTTTCTTATGTGATTTTTTCAATTATTTTGTATAGTGTCTGGTTTACAGTAACTGTTTGGTCACTGAGCAACTGTTTATTTTATATTAATGTTTTGCGGATGTGAAAATTTTCTTGCATAGGGAGGAGTTGTCCGTCTTTACTCAAAAATGGTTCAAATGGCTCTGAGCACTATGGGACTTAACATCTGAGGTCATAAGTCCACTCTAACTTAGAACTACTTAAACCTAACTAACCTAAGGACACCACATACATCCATGGCCGAGGCAGTATTCGAACCTGCGACCGTAGCGGTCACGATGTTCCAGACTGAAGCGCCTAGAACCGCTCGGCCACCCGTTTTTACTGATTCATATGATATTCATATGGTTTTCAGTGTTGCTTGGTCTATGATATACATGTTTTAGATTATTTGCAAATTTTGAATAGTCTGCACCTTATTTCAACACTCTGATAAGTTTCTTATATCGCGTGTCGAATTTCGTGTCAGTCACTCCAATCCATATTTTTTCACAATCCCTGCAACTGAGCTCATAGATAACAGATTGTTCATATCTGTCTGGTTTGATTTCAGTTTTGAAATTGCTAGTGTACTGAGCTGTTTGATTTGTAAGCAATGTACATGTCTCGTTCATTTGAACATGTTAGGTATTTTATGTGTGAATTTGTTGTGGTAGGTTATTGTATGGCATTTTTTGTTGTAGTGCAGGTTGTATTGGTTGGTGTAGTTTGATTAGTTTTTTCCACTATTTGTGTCTGTATTTTCCTGTTTAGTTCGTCTACCATTGTTTCTTAGTGTCTATTTTTAATGCTGTTCACTTTTTAATGACCGGCTCTTTTTGGTAATCAGAAGCTTTTAGGAAGATCCTGCTGAGTCTGCTTAACTTGTATCTGATTGTAGGCTGTTTCTGATTCTGCAGGTGTTTTGAGATAACATAGTGTCACTAGTTGTGGGTTTTCTGTATATATCAAATGTGTGTTTGTTATTGTCTTTTCTTGTGATTATGACTAGAAAGCTGAGTGAGTTTTCTTGTTCTTCTTCTACTATGAACTTCAATTTCTTGTGTACAATATTTATGTCTTTGTGTATCTGCTGTATAACGTTCATTTACCAAGCATATTACGTCATCCATGATGTCGTAGTTTTTTTAAGACTTGAAAATGTCAGCAAAGTCTGTCGAAGCAGGCTGCTTTAAGTAAAGAAATATTTATTCGGACACATTCATATAACTTGATTGGCCTAGCTCGACAATGGATCCACCTTCACCAGTGCGGATACACAGATGTGTCCGACCTCTTGTGGGAATCTCAGAGAGCGAATATGTAGGGAACGGACAGAGTCTAAGGATAGGTGGCGCTCGATGGGAATGTGGATCGGCAGTGAGGCGCCCCGAGGTAGCCCGCGCTGATCCGATAACGCTGTGTCCTGGATGGCGCAATGGTTAACGCACTTGTCAGGTAAGCAGGAGATTCCGAGTTCGAATCCCGGTCCGGTACGCATTTTCACTCGTCGCCGCTGATTCTACGTAATGTACAGATGCAGCTGACAGCAGTGATCCCCTCCCTTTCCTTTCCCTTCTCTCTCTCTCTCTCTCTCCACCTTCAGTTTACATATAATGTAAAACAGCTGCGTATTCTGCTTGGTATCTGTTCTTTCAGACATTTCTCACGAGAAAGCAGCATGAATCAGGCAAGTGCCCACGGCTTTCTCCAACGACGTAGGTTCCATCCATATCACATTTCCATCTGTCAAAAGTTGCATGGAAACGAAAATGAGAACATTGTTAACTTCTGTACATAGGCATTAAGACAGGGTACTCCAGATGTATCACGTATCTTGTTTAGTGATGGAACCACATTTACCAGTCATAGTAAGATAAATTGCCGAAACGTGCCCTACTGGTCTATTAACAATTCCCGTTGGCTCCGTCAGCGTCCATGGAGTGTATGGTATAGTGAACCATGTAACGCATTACTATCTTAACGGCGTTTCTCATCGAGCCATATACATTTCTAGCAGATTCTGTGGTGTCACCGCCAGACACCACACTTGCTAGGTGGTAGCCTTTAAATCGGCCGCTGTCCGTTAGTATACGTCGGACCCGCATGTCGCCACTATCAGTGATTGCAGACCGAGCGCCGCCACACGGCAGGTCTAGTCTAGAGCGACTCCCTAGCACTCGCCCCAGTTGTACAGCCGACTTTGCTAGCGATGGTTCACTGACTACATGCGTTCTCATTTGCAGAGACGACAGTTTAGCATAGCCTTCAGCTACTTCATTTGCTACGACCTAGCAAGGCGCCATATTCAGTTACTGTAATTACTTCAAGAATGTATTCTGAACAGATAATATTGTGAATCATGTACCGTCAAGAGCGACGTTCATCATTAATGGATTAAAGTTAAGTATGAAACTAATTACACCCGCTTTCTGAATTCTCATTCCTAGTCATGTTCCAGACCTCACGTCACTATGGTTCTTCCCTCCTCACGCCAGCCTGCGTGAGCTGAAACGCGTGCATTTCGGCCTCCACTCGTAACACGGTGTTGGCTCTTCTGCTAACACAAAAGCTTCTATCACACAAATAATGATAAAAATTCAGAAATTCAGGGTCGCCACAAGCCCAAGCCCTTCCTAACCATTTAGAAAAAAAAACGGAGCTGCAAAATTATTACTTTAATTACTATAATAATTTAATTACAAGTATTCAAATTTATTTAAGTAGCCAGATAAATAGCACTCCATGTCGTGCATGAAGCAACTTGATTAATTCAGGATTGGAAATCGGAGTAAGTGGGTAACATCAACACCACAGAACGTATCTTTCACGTTAATTATTTATTGTATCTAAGTATTTGGTTGCATATCCTAACTACACATAACTGGTGCCTGACTAGAAATGTTTAAGTAAGAATTACGTGAGAATGTAACAGAGCATAATTTAACTACAGCAAGAAGAAACACAGAAAACGGGGATGTGAGACAACGATACTATAATCTCCTCTGCATTCATACCATAAAAATATGTCAGTGAGATTCGCATTAGGATTCTACGCGTGCACTATTCTGGACAGAGGTTTAACCAATGCACGAGGTTGTGCGATAATTATTCAACATACTAAATGTGTCTACTGCATGCAAACGGCCGAACTAGAGCACGTGGTGCATTCCGAATCAAACTGTTGTGCTGCTTTGTAGAAAGCGCACGAAAGAATAGATATTCTTGCAGAAATTATAGCTCATTAAACAAGCGAGCCGTTAAAATAAAGCCTATTGCGGTGTCGTGGTGGACCAGAAGGGTCATTGATTACCAAACATGTCGCACAAAATCGGCACACATGGAGAAAAGTAACTTCCACAAAATATAAGATTAAAAATCATTAAAATCATACTCGCTTCGACACAGTATTATACTTACGTACGGTTGAAATGATCCTAACCAGCTTTTCCTAATCAAATTTACCGTTTGAAATTCTACTTCATCGTTGTTCAAGATAAACAAAGTAACTTCCACACTTTTAACTCAAACACCCAAAAATCGCCTATTTAAAGCTATATAATTCGGAAAAATAACACGCTTCACACGCTTCAGTTAAGCTGAAGTTCTTAAGTATTTCAACAGTTAAACATAACGAAGTCCTAACTCAACCTGCTTCCTATCACCTTAAACCCCCCTTAAGAGCTACGATCCGTACTCACCAAGCGTTCACCGAAGAGTGCCGCTTTCTCTTTCGAGATTACCTATCTCCCCGTGCAGCGGAAGCTACCAGAGGGGTATCCCTCCGTCACCAACCTCACACCCAAAAACAGCCTTCGATTAACATGGGTAAACGATGACCAACTCAGCGTTTCCCACAAAACAAAACAGAAACCCCACATTAAAACACACATATTATACTCAATAGGCCTTATTTGATTGCTTAGTTTTTATGGAAGAGTTGATGCATTTAGCTAAAATCAGGTATTAAAGTGAATACGTTGAACCGAATACGACAAGCGTCTTATGAAACGACTTCACAGAGACGTTTCAACCATCAACTCATAAGCCCGTATTTCATAGACGTAATACTAATCGCGCACAGATATCGCAGCCTGCTAACTGACCATCTCCCACGGATGCTAATAGGTACTCCTCTGCAGACTAGGAGGAAGCTGTGGTAGCAACACGACTTTGCAGCCCACATTGCCCGAAGTTATGCAGCATGTTGTCACGAATTGTTTTCAAATCGTTGGAATGGGCGCAGAGGGCCTGCACCTGGCCTGCACGTTCCTCGGGTTTGATGGATGTAAACTTTTTCCCATGGGGAAATCTGAAAGACGCCCTCTGCTAGGACATGCCAACTACACCCAATGATACGCAACGACGTATTTCTCTCACCTATCAGCTGAAATCATAGCGTGTTTGCAGCAATCTGAAAGACGCTCTCTGCTGGGACATACCAACTACGTCCAATGATACGCAACGACGTATTACTCTCACCTATCCACTGAAAACATAGCGCATTTGCAGCATCCGTTCCATACCAGACTGGAAGCGTGTATTGCCGCTGCTGGTGATTAGTTTGAATTCAACCTATAATGGTCAATTGTCTTATTACTGCTCACAGTCCACATAACTGGAGTATTCATTTGTGTTGTTCTTTAGTGTGCGCTATCATAGGTATTGTACAAGTGTCGGTGTGGGAACTTTTGAAAATACCGTATCACGAAAACGACTCGCACCAGAAGCCTGCAACAAACACCATTGACATTATAATTTACTCTCCTTTTAATCTGTTAATGTCAATAGGCACCGTACGATATTTTTTTTTTAAAGTGTCTTTTTGCTCATAAATACACTCTCCGAGTATTGTTGATTGGCTAAGAATACGAGTGCCTGACTACCAGTCCATCTTGTGAAAACCGCACGTCAGTAGCACCTTCCATTTCCACAATATCTGCGGTGCAAGTTTGGGGTGATCACCCTGTATTATGGCCCGCTTCTGAAGATGTTGCCATGAATGTAAAAAGTTGCAGTAGAGGTTGGTATGTTAGAAAATATAGACGGTGACAATTAAACGGACATCAGTGCCGCATTTGATGGCACTTTGGCAAAAGCGAGGCCACACTTCAAAAAACGGTGTCCTCATTATAACTAGTGACTGATGTTGCTTTTATCTCAAAATTTTTTAGGTATCCAGAACGAAAAAAAGCAGTTTTATTTAGACAATTGTGCAGAAAATTTGAGTGGTGCAACTGGAGCCACGGGGGGTACAGGAGGCAAGAAACTTTTTCAGCTCTCTCAGTTACGTTGTGATGTATGGTACATTAGTTACTTAGGCCGTGGGGACTGCACACTCTATAGTGAAGCTGTGGCATCCAAGCCATATAAGAATGAGTTAGATAAAAAGAAACGTGAGTGTTTGGGGCATGTACAGAAAAGAGTGGCGTCCTGTCTTCAAGTAACTCCTAGAGAAATCTTGCATTAGTGACGGTGAACCAATAGGTGGCAAGGATAGACGTACAATGTCTGCTACAAACAGAGTCGAAGACATGTTTTAGCAGTTATACAAAATCCTCACTGAATAGAAGCAATGAAGAAAGCCATACAGGCATTGTATTTTGATACACTGTCCTACAATGATGAACCTCAACATGAATTGTGCCTGGATGGTGTAGAAAGCTGGTACAAATAAAATAAGCGTTTAGTGACTCGCGATAAACCACCAAAATAGTGTGCCTAGTGCAGTTATAGAGGCTAAAAAGCCAATTTTCAAAGACTTTTCCAAAACTGATCTACTTTGAAAATTATTGTTTAGATGGCAGAATACAGAGTACAAACAACGTCATCTCGAGTCGCTCAACCAGAACTGTGTTTATGGGCAAATACACATTCACTTTAGGGTGTATGATGCCATTGCTGTCTTCAATCAAGGCAACATCAGTGAACGCCTAGTGCTGCAACCTCTAAGTTCAGGTGAAGGCTGTCGCACTATTGTGGATTTGAGAAATTTGGATTGTGAGACACTGAGAAATGCAGAAAAAAAGCTCTGGAAGTTCAACAGGCATAGAAGGTGCCAGACGAGAAATTACAACTGGAAGATGGAAAGGATCGTGATGATTCAAACTAGGCAGCTGGTATGTTTTGATGTCTCAACTTTGAACTCCCTATTCGGTAAGTTTATCTTTTCAATAGGAAAGTGATATTTTCTCAGTTTCTAGTCGCTTCAGAAAGCTGAAATTTTCAGGACATTCTCAGACATCTATTTTTTATGACCTAAAGTTATTTTTAAGGTGAATAAGGGCTTTTTTTAACACTGTATCGAGAAAATAGAATTGAATTGTAAACGAAAAAATCAGGCATAGTGAAAAAAAATTGTGTCTTCTCTTACAAGAGGTAATAATAAATTTCTATAGCTTCAGCAGTAACACAAATAATGTACCTGTTTAAAACTTTTGTTTGCATAGTTTCTGAGAGAATGTACTTTGTACAGGAACTAATTTTAAATTAACTGGATCAAACATTCTGTTATCCCTTAAGGGGACTAGCATATGAATAAGTGCCAAAAATTCGGGTTTTTAATTTTTGTCTTAAAAATTGATCTTTAGTTTTCCCAACAAGAAAAAGTTTATATCGGAGAAACTATGCCGAAAAAAGCTCCAAAATTAGAGGTATTCAAAAACCTTTGCACACATGACGAAGTTGCTATATCACGCAGACAGCTTTATTAGAAACAGAACTTTTTTCTCACTTGTTTGTTTTTAGACTTTTTGACCTCTAATGTCTTAGGGACACAACAGTATTAGAGAAATAATTACATGGCAGGATTCAAAACCCAAATGAGAGTGCCGGCCGGAGTGGCCGAGCGGTTCTAGGCGCTACAGTCTGGAACCGCGCGACCGCTACGGTCGCAGGTTCGAATCCTGCCTCGGGCATGTCCGTAGGTTAGTTAGGTTTAACTAGTTGTAAGTTCTAGGGTACTGATGACCTCAGCAGTTAAGTCCCATCGTGCTCAGAGCTATCTGAGCCATTTGAACCAAATGAGAGAATTAACTACTCTTATGGGAACAGATACGAAGAACTTTTGTGTTGGGACTAAATACTTTGGAAAATAGGTGTGCTGGATGCTTTGCGACATAACCGTGTTAGTTCACAAACTTCTTGCTTTCAGCTGTTCAGGTGTTTCGCAATTCCAACTCTGACACTCCTGTACAAACATTCTATAAGGACATTTGTGGTCGACAACATGAACTCATTCAGAACAAGCTGCAAGATTTCTTCAGCGAACACTAGACGGAAAAACGAAATGTACTTGCGTAACACTTTGTTATGCCTTGTGTAGAATGCATCAACTTGTGCAATATACGATTATGGTTCCACATCAGCTGCAGACTATTTCAAAACAAATGGAGATCTGTGATGGACCGGGTTTCGAACCCAGATTTCGCATTTCTTTCGGGCTGTCCCCTTAACCACTTCGGCTATCCAAGCACGCATCCAAGAAAGGCCCAAATCTCTAAACGTCCTGCTACTGTTCGCCACAACTTTTCCGCAGACGTTGCAGAAGCACAATCGCGTCTGCTTCGGTAACTGCTACCCGAATGGGCCCGTGTTCGATTCTTGGTCGGAGATTTTCTGCGCTCGGTGATTGAGTCTCGTGTTGTCCTTACGTTCGTATCGTCGTAACTGACAAAGAAAATCGTCCCCAATACACTATCGTATCGTAATTCCATTACTGAGGTGGCTGGATGGGCACGAAACAGTAGTCAATAATTTGAAATAAATAATAAAGGGAGAAAATGTAATTGCAATTTGGGTGTTCATTCTTAACTGAATGCAGCTCTTGATCGCCAAGGCAGTGTCTCAGAAAAAAAAAAATGTGTGTGAAATATTATGGGACTTAACTGCTAAGGTCATCAGTTCCTAAGCTTACACATTACCTAACCTAAATTATCCTAAGGACAAACACACACACCCATGCCCGAGGGAGGCCTCGAAGCTCCGCCGGGACCAGCCTCACAGTCCATGACTGCAGCGCCTGAGACCGCTCGGCTAATCCCGCGCGGCAGTATTTCAGACTGCATTGCTGTACTGTATAGAAATGTGTACGTTATTTAGCACATTTCAATTTGAAATACGTTCCAGCAGAATCGAAAGAAAATTACGTGACGGAACACAAATATTCAAATCGATGTTGAAAGATTTTCTTGTGGCACAAGCCTTCTATTCTGTAGAGAAACTCCTCGCAATAGTTGAGAACTTTTTCTATAATGAGTTATTTATTCGGACACACTCCTACATCTTCATCATTTGTATATTTTCTTATCAGCGATTGTTAAACTATGTGCTTTTGTTCAGCGACCAACTAGCTCAGAATGATGTCTTGCGAACCATGGATGCCATATCCCTTGACTTCCGGAAAGCGTTTGACTCGGTGCCCCACTGCATACTCCTAACTAAGGTACGAGCATATGTAATTGGTTCCCAAGTATGTGAGTGGCTCGAAGACTTCTTAAGTAATAGAACCCAGTACGTTGTCCTCGATGGTGAGTGTTCGTCGGAGGTGAGGGTATCATCTGGAGTGCCCCAGGGAAGTGTGGTAGGTCTGCTGTTGTTTTCTATCTACATAAATGATCTTTTGGATAGGGTGGATAGCAATGTGCAGCTGTTTGCTGATGACGCTGTGGTGTACGGGAAGGTGTCGTCGTTGAGTGACTGTAGGAGGATACAAGATGACTTGAACAGGATTTGTGATTGGTGTAAAGAATGGCAGCTAACTCTAAATATAGATAAATGTAAAGTAATGCAGTTGAATAGGAAAAAGAATCCTGTAATGTTTGAATACTCCATTGGTAGTGTAGCGCTTGACACAGTCACGTCGATTAAATATTTGGGCGTAACATTGCAGAGCGATATGAAGTGGGACAAGCATGTAATGGCGGTTGTGGGGAAGGCGGTTAGTCGTCTTCGGTTCATTGGTAGGATGAATAATACGACACTATGAAACACTAATACGACCTATTCTTGAGTACTGCTCGAGCGTTTGGGATCCCTATGAGGTTGGATTGAGGGATGACATAGAGGTAATTCAGAGGCGGGCTGCTAGATTTGTTACTGGTAGGTTTGATCATCACGCGAATGTTACGGAAATGTTTCAGGAATTCGGGTGGGAGTCTCTAGAGGAAAGGAGGCGCTCTTTTCGTGAATCACTACTGAGGAAATTTAGAGAACCAGCGTTTGATGCTGATTGCAGTACAATTTTACTGCCGCCAACTTACATTTCGCAGAAAGACCACAAAGATAAGATAAGAGAGATTAGGGCTCGTACAGAGGCATATAGGCAGTCATTTTTCCATCGTTCTGTTTGGGAGTGGAACAGAGAGAGAAGATGCTAGTTGTGGTACGAGGTACCCACGGCCACATACCGTATGGTGGATTACGGACTATGTATGTAGATGTAGATGTAGATGTCATCCTCATAAATAGATAAATAAATGAAATAAATCCAAAAGTCGTCAAATTATAGCCAGAATATCCTGCATTGTGTGTGAAGAAGGGTGACTCCAACGAGTACCATACTCCGTGTATCTGCCGAAGGGCTGGCGTTTCGAGCAAACGGCGGCAGCAGTCTCTCTCGTGCTTCCGAGGCACACTAATCTTTGTGAAGCTGTCTCGTGGAGAGGTCGGCCCTCGGCAGTGAGCGTGCTCCTCATTACTGGGGCCACTTTTGTCGGCCGCAAACCCTCTTGTGCTCCCGCAGACGGAGACGATGAGGCCGGTGGCCGCTGGCCCTAGCCCCGCTGACGAAGACGTCGACTGGGCCGCCCTCCTCTGCGCTCCTGCCCATGCGGGATTCTTGTTATGGCGGGCCTCCGCCTCCGCCTGCGGCTCGGCCAATAAGAAACCGGGCGACCACAAAGCCCTGCTGGTCCGCGCGCTGAAACCGGCCCTCGTCTCTGGGGCGGGAGCTGCGCTCATCGGGAAAGTGGCCGAACGAGCAATAACTGGCGAAACCCGTGCCCCGAGCCCCGGGGTCCTGCCGCCGGCGGAAATTTTAATTTCTCGGCGTGTTCTGCCCTTCTTCTCTTCTAGGGACAGCTCGCTCTAATTAAGTTTATGACGCCGCGAAAAGAGTCGCTTCCCGCTGCCGCTTCCGTAATGAAACTAAAGTAACTAATTCGCCCTACGGAGAGAAAGAGTGGGGAAAAAGAGTGGGCACTCCGGAAACGAGCCTGAAGAGGAATTCCTCGTAAAACATTGTCTTTCTGCCGGAAAGCAGGGGGCGGAAATTTGGCCACCTTTACGGCACGTTCCGTGGAAAGCTGCTAGTTTGAAAATGATTCGCGACTCGCTGGATACATTATAGTCTTGTTGTTTCGCGTATGGCTCACATTGTTAAGCAACTGCAGTGACGGGAAATTTTGTTCTAGATTGCTTTCCTGCTTCTAAGGAAGTTTTCACTGGTAAATACAAGAGAAACAGAGGAGCAATTACTTCTGTTGACATACAAGCCTTATTGAATTAACTAGATTGTAATTAGAACAGAAAAGATACAAAAATGTGCACAATCTATGAAGTTACATACGAGAAAAGCAGGTAATGTTTTTCACTACGACGATAGGGATGATATATTGTACGAATGGCAGCAGATAATTCAGAGGCTGTGGAGTTAAATGGAAATATTAAGATATTAGGGTATGCAGATGATCTAAACATCATTAGCGATAGCAAAGAATCTGTAACAGCAAATGCGAATGCATTAATCAAGGCTAGTGAAGATGTAGGTCTAAGGATAAGTGAAGACAAAAACAAATACCTGGTTACTACTAGAATGCCAACAGCAGTAGATCAGGAAATGTTAAGAGTTGGAGACATGCTGTTTGAAAAGTGAACACATTTTAGTATGTAGGCGTGGACATCACTTCGAGAAATGAGATTGAATCCGAACTGAAGAAGAGATTACTGGCGGGAAATGCGTGCTACTTCTCACTGAATAGAGTACTTTCAACATGTATATTGTTTAGGAATTTAAAGATTAGAATATACAAAACTATTATTCTACCAGTTATGCTGTATGGGTGTGAGACTTAGTCTCTCACTGCGCAAAATTATGAACAATAATCGTCAGGTTTGGCGGCCGAAGACTTCCGGCAAAAGAAGTTACCCTCATTCTGCCAACGGCCTACTCAAAGAGGGCGTCGGTGCGGACAAAGGGTCGGGGCACTCTCTTGCCCTTCGAGTGGGAACCTGCCTCTAAATCCGGCATAATTAGCTATGATAAATAGGATGAGGATTGAGAATGCAGTAGAAACAACTGCATTAATGACGCATAAGTTGTATGAACAGGACTTGTGGCCTGTAATTGAGAAAAAGCTCGTTATGATCTCATTGGCAAAAGATTCCGAAATAGTCCCCCATTCGGGCCTCGGGGAGGGGACTGCATGGGAAAGGTGATCGTGAGAAAAAGGCTGAATAACTAATGAAAATATAACGTTCTACGAATCGGGGCGTGAGACGTCAGAAGTTTGAATGTGGTACGGAAAACAGAAAATCTAAAAAGGGAAATGCAAATGCTCAAAATGTGAAGTAAAATGGAAAGAAGATAAAGATCTCTGAACAGACATGTATAGGCTAATATCCACAGCAGTAGAAAATAGCATAATGGGAGTAGGATTCGCTATGAATAGAAAGGTAAGGTAGGGCAGAGACTGAGTTACTACGAACGGTTCACGGATATCGTTATTCTCACACAATTGACAGCAAACCAACTCCGATAACAGTAGTTCACGTATAGATGCCGAGGATGAACAGACAGAGAAAGTGTGTAAGGATACTGAAAGAGTAATTCTGTGCGTAAAGGAAGAAGAAAATTTAATAGTCAGGGGAGACTGGAAGCGGTTGTAGGAGGAGGAGTAGAATAAAGGGTTATGGGATTACATGGGATTGGTATCAGGAAGGAAAGGGGAAAGATTAATTGAGTTATGCAATAGACATCGGCTAGTAACAGCGAATAATCTGTCAAAGAATCAAAGAGGAGGAGGTACACTTGGTAAAGGCCGGGTGATACGGGAAGATTTCAGCTAGATTACATTATGGTCAGGCAGAGATTCCGGAATCAGGTACTGGATTGTAAGACGGACCCAGAAGCAGATACAGACTCAGGTCACAATTTAGTAGTGATGAAGAGTAAGCTCAAGTTTAAGAGACTACGCAAAGAAGAGAGATACGGAAACACTAAAGAATTAGAAGTACACTGCGATAACGTAGAGGTCGGTAGGTTCGTCAGTTGAAGAGGAATGGCCATCCTTAAAAGCGAAAATCGCAGGAGTTGAAAAGAAAAACGTAAGTACACAGTAGTTAGCAGCGAACAAACCACGGGTAACAGAAGAAATACTTCGGCTTGATCAATGAAAGAAGGAAGTAATAAATCGTTCAGGGATATTGAGGAACACAGAAATACAAACATACGTATTTCATTTTGTGCTGCCACCAACTGCCAGGCACTCCATATCAGGGACTTCAGTAGTCATTCGACATAGTGGGAGAGCAGAATGGGGTTCTCCGTGGAACTCACGGACTTCGAATGTAGACAAGGGGATAGGGTATCGCTTCTGTCATACGTCTGTACGGAAGATTGCCACACTCCTAAACATCTCTAGGTCCACTGTTTCCCATGTGGTAGTGAAGAGGAAACGTGACGGGACACGTACAGCAAAATAGAGTACAGGCGACCTCGTCTGTTGACTGACAGAGAACGCCGAAAGTTGAAGAGGGTAGCAATTTGTAATAGGTAGACATCTATCCAGACTATCACACAAGAATTCCAAACTGCATCATGATCCACTGCAAGTGCTATGACAGTTAGGCGGGAGGTGAGAAAACTTGGATTTCATGGTCAAGCGACTGCTCATAAGCCACACATCACGCCGGTAAATGCCAAACGACGCCTCGCTTGGTGTAAGAAGCGTAAAGATTTGACGATTGAACAGTGGAAAAACATTATGTTGACTGACGAATCACTGTACACAATGTGGCAATCCGACGGCAGGGTGTAGGTATGGCGAATCCCCGGTGAACGTCATCTGCCAGGGTGTGTAGCGTCAACGGTAAAATTCGGAGTCGGCGGTGTTATGGTGTGGTCGCGTTTTTCATGGAGGGGGCTTGCACCCTTTGTTGATGTTTTAAGCACCTTCTTGCTCCCCACTGTTGAAGAGCAATTCGGGGATGGCGATTGTATCTTTCAACACGGTCGAGTACCTGTTCATAGTACACGGCCTGTTGCGGACTGATTTCATGACAATAACATCCCTGCAATGGACTGGTCTGCACATAACCCTGACCTGAATCTTACAGAACACCTTTGGGATGTTTTGGAACGCCGACTTCGTGCCAGATCTCACAGACCGACATCGATACCTTTCCTTAGCGCAGCACTCCTGAAGAATGGGCTGCCTTCCTTCACCTGATTTAACGTATGCCTGCGAGAGTGGAGCTGTCATTATGGCTAAGGGTGGACCAACACCTTATTGAATTCCAGCATTACCGATGGAGGGCCCCACGAATTTTTAAGTCATTTTCAGCCAGATGTCCGGATACTTCTGATCACAGAAATGAAATAAATAGGAAGCGCAGGGAAACTAAGGGGAAATGGATGCATGGAAAATGTGAATAAATAGAAAAAGAAATGATTGTTGCAAGGACTGACTCAGCATAAAGGAAAGTCAAATCAATCTTCGATTACATTAAAAGTGAGGTGGTAACATTAAGAGTGCAAAGGTAATACCACTGCTAAATGCAGAGGAGAGAGCGCGTTGGTGGAAATATTACACTGAAGACCTCTATGAGAGGGAAGATTTGTTTCACGTGATTAAAGAAGAAACGGGAGTCCATAGGGTTCATATGGTGGATCCAGTTTTAGAATTGGAATTTAAAAGAGCATTGGACGCCTTAAGGATAGATAACACTCCCTCAGAATTTCTAAAATCATTCAGGGAAGTGACAACAAAACGCCTATTCATGTTGGTGTGTACAATGAAAGCGTCTGGTGATAAACCATCCGACTCTCGGAAAAGTGTCATCCACACAATTCCGAAGACTACAAGCCTGACAAGTGCGAGAATTATAGCAGAATCAATTAACAGGTCATGCATCAAAGCTGCTGATAAGATACAGATGAATGGAAAGGAAAATTGTGGATGTGTCAGATGCAGTTTGGCATCAGAGAGGCAGTTCTGACGTTACAACTGATAATGAAAGCAAGACTACAGAAAAAGTCCATAGGATAATTATAGACACGTTCAAAGGAAAAAGCGTTCGACAATGTCAAATGGTGCAAGACGTTTGAAATTCTGGGGGAAACAGGGGCAAACTAGAGTGAGAGACGGGTAATATACAAAATGTACAAGAGCCAAAAGGGAATAATAAGAGTGGAAGATCCAGAACAAATTGCTCGGATTAAAAAGACTGCAAGAGAGGGATGTAGTCTTTCTCCCCTACTGTTCAATCTGTGCATCGAACAAGCAATACTGAAAATAAAAGAAAGGGTCAAGAAAGGAATTAAAACTCACGGAAAAAGGATATCACTGATAAGATTCGCTGATGACATTGCTTTCCTCAGTGAAACTGAAGAAGAATTGCTAGATCGACTGAATTGAATGATGTCTACTGAGTGCAGAATATGGACTGAGAGTAAATCCAAGAAAATAAAAGTAATGCGAAACAGCAGAATTGAGAACAGCGAGAAACTCAACATTAGGATTGATGGTCATGAAGTAGGAATTCTGTTACCTAGGCAGTATAATATCCCATGATGGACAGAGTAAATATCAATAGCGGACTAGAAGTGGCAAAAAGCGCATTTCTGGCCAAAAGCAGTCTACTAGTATTATACAATGGGCTTAATGTGAGGAAGAAGTTTCTAAGAATGTACCTTTGGAGCACAGCATTAGTGAAACATGGGCTGTGGGTAAACTGGAACGGAAGATAAATGGTTCAAATGGCTCTGAGCACTATGGCACTCAACTTCTGAGGTCATCAGTCCCCTAGAACTTAGAACTTCTTAAACCTAACTAACCTAAGGACATCACACACACCCATGCCCGAGGCAGGATTCAAACCTGCGACCGTAGCGGTCGGGCGGTTCCCGACTGTAGCGCCTAGAACCGCTCGGCCACCTCGGCTGGCAACGGAAGATAATCTAAGCATTTGAGATGTGGTGCTACAGTCGAATGTTGGAAATTAGGTGGACTGATAAGGAAGGTAAGGAATGGGGAGGCACTGCGAGGATTCGGAGAGAAAAGGTATTTATGGAAAACACTGAGAAGAAGAAAGTACAGGATTATAGGACATACGTTAAGAGATCAGAGAAGGGAGCTGTAGAGGGTGAAAACTGTAGAGGAAGACAGAGATTGGAATACACTCAGCAAATAATTGAGGACATAGGTTTGCAAGTGCTGCTCTGAGGCAAAGCGGCTGGCACAGGAGAGGATTTCGTGGCGGGCCGCATCAAACGAGATACAAGACTGACGAACGAAAAAAAAAAATAAAATAAAATAAAATAAACAGATGAGGTGATCTAATATGGTATACTTCTTACATCTACTTCATATATTGCACTTACGTTTGGAATATAGTGGTGTTACCTGACAGATACATTCCTCACTTACTTTACGGTTATCATATTCATCATCAATTGTCAAATTTAAAAAAATCATATTTCTGCAGTTCAATTAACATTTTGACTTGCATTTCAATCTTTTCACACAGTTCCCCGGACTGAACTACTTTTTTGGCTATACAGAACGGGGTTCATATGTGCATAACTTTCATGTTTGGCACTGGTCCTAGACACCACTAACACTTTTTGATCGTATCTTCTGACAGTAAAATACATTCGGCATTTTCCTCAGGTGAACGTTCACCTGACGTCTTCTCTATTTCTGTGTCATCTCCAGAGCTGGTGAATGTTTTGTTGCAGCATTTCATTAACCCCCTAATGCCGCTTTCTTTCTCGAAAGTTTACATTTACTGGAAGTAGGTTTATTTCCAGTTAGGGGTTTAGAATGTTGCAAGTCATTCTTGTTTGGATCGGACAGTTCTTTGTATCGCTCTTCTGTGTTGTAGTTGGACCTATCTTGCAAAACGGACTTAGTTCAGATGTGCTAGTCATTGACTATTTACAATTATCGCCACTTTCTTTGTTGTTGATTGTTTACTTGTCAGTGGGCTCCTCTAGGAAGTCGTATCTTCCTGTTGAAGAGGTAGATGCCAGCTTTTCTAAATCCATTTATGGCGGTTTCCATCGTTGTGCTTTAACGTAATCTTTCCTCAGAAATTCGTATATCTGCTTGGGTGTAACCGGACGTACTGGGTCTATGTAATTTTCTAACCACGTCCGAATCTCGGCACTGTAGAAAGTCTTCAGTGGATGCATAAATGGTTGCCATTTATGAGAACTGTGTCGAGAGAGGTACACAATTGAAACGTGATAGTTTGTTGCATAAATACCTATATCTAAATTTCTAGAATGCGAATAACGAGCATTGGGTTTTAGGAAGACTGGGTCTGACGCAGAACGTTCGGTAGCTCCTACAAAAATTGTAATATGATCTTCTGGATCTACACAGATTTATGGCATTCGAATATCGACCCAGCGGTGCTCCGTCCGTAAGCTCATTCTTTATATTCTGTCCTGGAAATATTAGGAGTGGTGGCGCATGATTTGCAGCAGCTCTCACGCAAAGAACGACAGTGACCAAGCTTCTCCGTTCAGGCGAAGAATGCGAAGCTACTGGCTTCTTCCCTCTCTTTGCTACGAGCTTGACCTATTTTTACTGTAGTACGATTGGTCGTATTTAAAAAAAATTAAATTCTTTTAGATTTGTAGCATTGTCTTTTAAACCTCCTCCTAAAATATAAAAAATCTGAGACACACTGCCTTTGTTAAATCCGACCATTTGGGATAATGATGTGGACTCAGCTGCTCTTAAAGAAATGCATGGAATCCCATTTAGAAATTTCTTGAACCACTATATACCGGCACACTCATGTTCTCTATTGTAGGGGTCTGGTGTATTGTTGGGCCGAGCAAGCTAAAAAGCAAGTCTGTCTACATCGTTGTTGGGCAGCCCAAAAAGCCTCTTATCGCCATACAATGATCCGCGACGTTCTTTTCCATATTGACTGGTGAATTGGGCTTTCCTTCTAATGGTACGTTAACTCTGTCATAATTATTTGAATTTCCGTAATTTTTCAGCATTTTAAAGAAGCGTAAAAGAGTTCTCACTGTACATGTACTGTACATTGCACCTATTTTGGGCTGTAAGAAAACTCATCTGTTTCGATCATAGAGCCTCTATTGCTGCTTACGTGTTTGGGGCACTCCGTGTACGTTTCGTCACATTTGTCGGCATCTCAAACAGAAACAGGGACAAAAGGTTTTATTAAAAACCAAGTCTACAATATAACAACCAAGAAATAAAAATATTTTATTCACGCAGAGAAAATAACAAAAAAACTAAGAAATTTAATCTGAGTGGCTTTCCGATCAATTTATGCTTTCTAACCATTAATATGATGAACATGCAGGTGCTAGAATTGAAATATTTTAGTTTCTACAAGCAAAAATATAAAAACAATCGATAGCATGTAAAGGTATTCCTTATACGGAATATTCAACACAGATCGACGTGGTCTTTCCCATTAGAAACATTCTCGCCATTTTTTTTAACCATATGGTACGCAAACTGATTTTAGCAGTGTTTCAGAAAACTGTGAAGGGCCATACCACAATGGTTTTTTATCAAAGTGCAACAATTATATATTAATTTAGCTTATGTAATACAGCTTTACTATACACTCAGTCATGAAGTTAGAAATACTCAAAACTTGTGAACCCTAATATTTTTGGTGTTGTGCTAATCTAAGTGAGGGTCTGTCATAGTAATTATTTCAATAACCAAGGAATTTATTTGGAATATCGATTTTCATTATCTTACACTAAAGCTGCCATCTCATGCCTTTTTGAAGTAATAACAAATAAACATTTTGTGATGAATGCTAGTCTGAACTCTTAACTTATTTCTGTCTTTGTAAGGTGTCTACTAGGAATCGTTGTTGTATAATAGGCCCAGTTCCGCAAATACATTGTTACGCTCCATGACGACGAAATTACGGCTGCCGAGCTCTTCTGTCTGAGTAAATATATCTATGATTTAGATTCTTCATAGCACATATGAGTTAGAAACTGACCATTAGCGGCATACAGAGGATTTTTGGTTGAGCCACACTAGAATATCTTTAAAGTAATGATAAATTGTACCGTTCCGCAATATATGTATCGGTGTCTGTTTACATGGCCTTGGATATAGTCACATGCAAATCGATACGCTTACTAGATGAGTACACATGGCTGATAACAGACGCCGTCCAGACATCTATAGGATGTTAAGATCCAGACGCTAAATCTACTTGGGTTACATCCCGTTCATTCCATCGAATTTGGCAGCATTATTTCGCCTGACGCCTCTCAGCTGATTGGACTGCTACATCATGTTTCTTTCACATGAAATTATCCATCTATCACGGTGTGAGTCGGCTTTTTCCCACTGTTCACACTTGCACTGTACGTGTGACAGATGTTTGACGTGTCTTTACATACGAGTATTCGTGCCTTTACGTAGCCATATTGTAGGTTCCCACGTTCGTGTGTCGAAATTACATCTAATTTCCCTGTTTACCTCATTTTCAATTTTTGTCACAAGTCTGCTCCCTTTTTACACTTTATTTGATTCCCATAGAACCAATTATTCATCTTCTCTTTTGCAATTTTTGCTCTCTTCTTTGTGTAAACTACCTAAGTTATTTTCTGGGATGCATTTTTACCTGTACTTGCGTTATATCTGTCGTATTGAGTCCTCCTTCAGCTGTAGTTTTTATTCTAACGTCTAGCTGTCAGTCCAGCTGCATTTTTCCTGTTCCTATGCCAGCAGTTTAAGTATCTCTGTATACAGGTTGTTTGGGATATAAATGTAGAGATTTTTAATGTTGACTGAGGACACTGTATTGAACACATTAAATCATTATTTCTTCATTTTCAGACTCATAAGTATAGCTATAATGAGTAGTATGCTTTTAGGTTGGTTAGTACCCCCAAGTGCGTGTAGCAAAAGCAAGCCATTACTGCTTATTTGTGCCTCGGCAGCATGTCAAGTATTTGCGGGAAGGCTGTTGGAAGCGGAGAAAAAGCAACTAACACAAGGAAATCGGTGTATATCAAGATACCTAAGCTGACAATATCTGCAGTTAAATCGACAAGCATCTCTGTACATACCACTTGATCCACATAAGTTTTCAAAGAAAATTTGTCGTCAGTAAAATATATTCGTTGTCTGATCATGAATGTTTCACTCCATTGCGGAGTTGGGGTGCTGTGGAACTTTCTGTCTGTATATAAGATCGAGGCTCGAACCTGCTGCCTTGCCTTCCACGTGCGATACTCTCACAAACAGAAGCAACATAAGACCTGCCATCACAGTTTTAGTTCGGGCAATGCATCACTTTGACCTTTCAAATTTGCCTTTCACACTTCAGATAATTCTCTTATAAACGTTCCTGGACCAACACTCATAGACGGAAGTACGTCTCAGGTAAATGGTTGTGACAACTAAGTTTTTTCATTAACTGAATCGTTCAAGATCCATGACGAGCTAAGACTGACGTAGGGTGTAATGAAAGCGGGGTAATATATGACGATAAAGTTTCGGTAAAATTGATGTAACTTATGTTTACATTTTATGGACATTTTGAATTTCGTAAAATATGTTCTGGAAGACAGACCACCCATAACCTGCCGGAAGGCTGGGACTTTACGTGAAAGGATTCACTCAAATCACTTATTAGAATTTTAGATGTTTCCACAAACAGCATGAGCACTGGTACCGGTATTTATTGCACTGAAAACAAACTAGATTTATAAAAACACGTAGACTGTACTAGGTTTCAAATCAATATACTGTTTTCTCGTAAAGTCGAGAAAGAGAAATGAAGTGTAACAGGTAACGGCTTATAAATGAATAAATACATACTCGGGGCACCTTTTTCCCAATTGGAACAGTAGCTTTAATAGGAAGATAGAAGAAATTTGCTAAAAGAAGGCTAGTTTCCACAGTAGAAGTATTCAAAATATGTTTATTACAGATAGAGAGTGTTAAAAACTTCAAGAATGCTTAGTAACAGTTCCAGTTGTGGATGATGTTGAAACAATGTGTAGCAGTACAAAAAACTGTACACGAAGAGCAGTTTTTGAAGCAGTTGGTAAGAAGAAGAAATTAAAGAGAAGAGGCCTTAAAATGTGGAATACAGAATTTGAAGAGAATGTGGAGGAAAAGCAAAAGGTTTATCAACGCCTGCTACAAAAGAGTACAGAAGAAACAGAGCTGCAGTGTAATGAATAGCAGGTAATAAGGGAAGCACATCAAGTGTCTCGGGACAAATTAATCATGAACATCGAGCACGATATACAGGAAACCAGAATTTTGAGTATAAAATGTTAAAGAACTTAAAGCGGTCAGAAGAAGATAGTGTTAGGATTAATGTAATTAATGAAATACAGTAGGTATAACATTATAAGAGTTTACGGTATTTTGAAACTGCTGTAATAAATACTGAGTATTCGACAACCAGTTATAGCAAACAGGTGATTTAATAACTGTAGATGATATTCAACAGGTTTTGGAGATTGAAAAATCGTGCATATTGTGGCCCATGTGGAATAAATGCTGTACTTATAAAGTGTGGAGGGAGCACCGTGCGAACTACAACTGTTACATTTATTTAATGAATGCTGGAGAAGTTATCGAACTCCTAGAGATTGGAAAAGGAGCCGAAGAAACGCTTGTGACAGACAGCTATAGGTCAGACGGATGATTAAAGCTTACTCGAAAGCAATAAATAATCACTTGAAAGCAGCTATAGATGCATGTATGGGAGAAGAGCAAAGTTGGTGTAAGAAAGGACGTTCATTCAGTGATAATATTTTTGGCATCAAGAGAATCTTAGATAAACGACGAGAAGTCAATTTAGATGCACATGTTTGCCTTCACCGACTTCGAAAAAGCCTTTGACTGGATCATTAGAAATAGACAATAGAATTTGAGGATACCCGATCCGTTGTACACAGGTAATCAGAAGCATATATGAAGACTACAAAATACAACTACACTCCTGGAAATGGAAAAAAGAACACATTGACACCGGTGTGTCAGACCCACCATACTTGCTCCGGACACTGCGAGAGGGCTGTACAAGCAATGATCACACGCACGGCACAGCGGTCACACCAGGAACCGCGGTGTTGGCCGTCGAATGGCGCTAGCTGCGCAGCATTTGTGCACCGCCGCCGTCAGTGTCAGGCAGTTTGCCGTGGCATACGCAGCTCCATCGCAGTCTTTAACACTGGTAGCATGCCGCGACAGCGTGGATGTGAACCGTATGTGCAGTTGACGGACTTTGAGCGAGGGTGTATAGGGGGCATGTGGGAGGCCGGGTGGACGTACCGCCGAATTGCTCAACACGTGGGGCGTGAGGTCTCCACAGTACATCGATGTTGTCGCCAGTGGTCGGCGGAAGGTGCACGTGCCCGTCGACCTGGGACCGGACCGCAGCGACGCACGGATGCACGCCAAGACCGTAGGATCCTACGCAGTGCCGTAGGGGACCGCACCGCCACTTCCCAGCAAATTAGGGACACTGTTGCTCCTGGGGTATCGGCGAGGACCATTCGCAACCGTCTCCATGAAGCTGGGCTACGGTCCCGCACACCGTCAGGCCGTCTTCCGCTCACGCCCCAACATCGTGCAGCCCGCCTCCAGTGGTGTCGCGACAGGCGTGAATGGAGGGACGAATGGAGACGTGTCGTCTTCAGCGATGAGAGTCGCTTCTGCCTTGGTGCCAATGCTGGTCGTATGCGTGTTTGGCGCCGTGCAGGTGAGCGCCACAATCAGGACTGCATACGACCGAGGCACACGGGGCCAACACCCGGCATCATGGTGTGGGGAGCGATCTCCTACACTGGCCGTACACCACTGGTGATCGTCGAGGGGACACTGAATAGTGCATGGTACATCCAAACCGTCATGGAACCCATCGTTCTACCATTCCTAGACCGGCAAGGGAACTTGCTGTTCCAACAGGACAATGCACGTCCGCATGTATCCTGTGCCACCCAACGTGCTCTAGAAGGTGTAAGTCAACTACCCTGGCCAGCAAGATCTCCGGATCTGTCCCCCATTGAGCATGTTTGGGACTGGATGAAGCGTCGTCTCACGCGGTCTGCACGTCCAGCACGAACGCTGGTCCAACTGAGGCGCCAGCCTCAGTTGGACCAGCGTTCGTGCTGGACGTGCAGACCGCGTGAGACGACGCTTCATCCAGTCCCAAACATGCTCAATGGGGGAATGGCATGGCAAGCCGTTCCACAGGACTACATCCAGCATCTCTACGATCGTCTCCATGGGAGAATAGCAGCCTGCATTGCTGCGAAAGGTGGATATACACTGTACTAGTGCCGACATTGTGCATGCTCTGTTGCCTGTGGCTATGTGCCTGTGGTTCTGTCAGTGTGATCATGTGATGTATCTGACCCCAGGAATGTGTCAATAAAGTTGCCCCTTCCTGGGACAATGAATTCACGGTGTTCTTATTTCAATTTCCAGGAGTGTATTATAGAAACAGACACTACATTAATAAATCAATGTCCCACAGAGCGATGTAGCCTGTCACCGATTCATTTTGCCATAGGTGTTGAAGACTTCGTACGAAACTAAAGTAAGGATGTCCACGAAGGTATACAGTTCAAAACGAAATACCATCTAAAAGCTGTGCTGTATGCAGATGGTGTAATTGTTGTACAAAATACAGTCTCACTTACAACACTCTATATGTAACTTACATGAGCTGGGCAAAAGACATTACAAATTAACAATTCCCGCTGTTAAAATAAATGTTATGTTCCACTAGGGAAAGTCCCAAGTTCGCTCTAAAGATTGTTAAGGGAAACAAGACAACCTATAAACTATTACACAAGGGCCACAGCTGAATGAGCCACCATTTTTACAGTATGTAGCCTGAAATATTTTTCAGTGGCTCAGGAAATTACTTAGCAGCCTTTCCTACGTGCAAGGCAGCGGAACACATGTCACTTGATGTCACACATTGTTCTAAATACAGCGTATATTAAAATGCACTACAGCGAACTCTTAAGCTCACCATTCAATGGTGCAGTCAGCTCGAATAAAGCTGGTCAACTTCTGCACAGTATTTTACGGACCATGAGACGCTACGGACTATAAGACGCGCCATAATTTTTAAGAATTTTTTTTAAATAATATTTTTATAACTTTTATTATTAGATTTCAAAGCCTGACAAAAAAAAAGAATTCTTAGTTTATAAAACCGGACTCACCTTTAAAATGACTGGAAATCGTCATCTGAACTTTCTTCTTATTCTTCTTATTCTTTTTCGTCGTCGTCATCGTTGTCCTCTTCATATATTAGATGATCTTCACTGCCATCGATAGTGTTATTTATGCCGCGCTTCTTGACAGGTTTAACAATAATGTCTTCTCTCACTCTAGACGACTGTCTTATCAACTGATACACTTGTTTACTTTTAGGTCGATTTGAAGAGCTCTTCGGCGTGAATTTGTGCTGGGTTTCGTCTATCATCCATTTGTTCCATTCCTCTGTCATATACACATTAAACGGTTTCTTTATCGAGACATCAAGAGATTGTAATTGTGAAGTAAGTCCTCCCGGAATAACAGCAAGCTCTGCATTTCCCTCTGTTTCACATAAGTTTTCTAACGATTACTAAACTGATTTAGCACAAGAGAACTTCTCCCCCACACTCTGTTAATCCACAATTTTGTATCAGCCTCGTCCATCCAACCCTTCTCATATACGTGAAGCTGGCGGTATTTCAGGTTTTGGCATTGTTTTGCGCTCGAACGTGATCATTGGCTTAAGATTAGTGGCGCCAGCACAACATGAAAGGCAAACAGTGTAGTGTTTTTTTTCGTATCCATTTTTTTACAGTTTTGTTACTCAGCACATCAAATGTCAGACGAGTTTCGTCCATATTCACTATTTGGGTGAGTTCCACATTGGATGTTCAATAATTAAGCGATGGAAAGATCATATTTGTCTTCATACTCTTGTGTTCTGGGTTTGTGAGGGCGAAGCGGGAGGAGATAGTGTTAGCAAGCTTGTGAATGTCCGCAACTTATTCTCGTCACATCGATGCATTGCTGCTGCCAGTTGAATCCAATGTTGCCAGACAGAGATGGGTTTCCCGCGGCATCGAATATATGGTCATTTTTAACACTGGCGGGAACTTTAAACCAAATATTGGACATTTTTTACATTAATTTCGAGTACAAGACGCACCTGAATTTTGGAGGCAATTTTTCGAAGCAAAGAGTGCGTCTTACAGTCTGCAAAAGACGCTGGTACGAACCACAACGTGAGAGAGTATATGATTAATTTTACGACCCTTGACGTGCCGGTTTCGCAACGGCTCCTCCGAAGGCACAGCACTGTAGAGGCAAACTCGTCCGCTATGCCTCTGGCTAGAGTACCATCACGAAAAACTCACTCCTCTTCACGGGAGACTAAGCTTTGTTGCTTACTGTCGGCTGTCAACTGCGCTCTACCCTGCACTGTCGTCTAGTGTACTAGACCAAACACGGAAATCCAGGTGAGAGTTCTTGCTGAGGACATCGCTTTTGTACTGCTTGCATACCACAGCACTACCACTTGTTACTCCTCCAAGAGCACTGTCGCCAGTGAGCTCTGGCCGTGAACGTGCGCCTCTATATACATGCATCTTCTGGCTGCCGCCTGGAGACAGCCGTTGAAGATGCCACCTCTCGACCAAGAGCGAAGATCACTTACTCGCCACGAGCTTGATTAATATAGTGAGCGCCACGGCACACATGTGCCGTACAGGAGTAGCATTTCAGAACTACCTTGAAAATATGAACATATAGTGACTCATAGAGTAACGTAATTGACAAATTACACAATAATCAGACAAATTGACTATTTACAAAACGAAAACTGGAAATTATGTCGGCTGATGAAATGAAAGTCCAGTTATGAAGAGGCACGTAATTCTACAATACAGTACAGTTTAAACCATCTGATATGTGACAAGAAACGTTAGTAATCATTAATTCTTTCCTGAATTTTTCCCACTAAATGGAAGTTGCTAGCAAGCTTGTGCTATATATGGTTTGTTAAGCTACCGTCTGAAGAAAGGGTCTGGTACTTCAAAAAGATATGAATCGACAGCTAGATCAGCATTCCTTTCACGAAACGAGCGAGGTATCCTGATGTAACACAACACTCCTATATTTATTAACATCTCATAATGATAGTTAAGATAGACAGTTCTCAACATGCAGAATGAGATGGTTCAAGATCTTTTGCATAACTGTAACTCATAAATGTTTCTGGAAGCCCCACTCCCCTCCTTCCTCGCTTTTATTCAGCGTGTATATTTTTCACAGGAAAGTAGCGTTATTTCTGTCCCGGAAATGTACTCCTGATTTATTTTCTTATGGCTTGTTTTGTTGTTGTTTTTAAGTCGATTACTTAAAAATTTCTATTGAATTTTGTAAGTATTGGTATTTCCACCTCCTACCGTCCCTTCACCTCTGCTCGCCTTGCAACACAAGCTTTTTAATATGGTAAAAATGTATTAGTAACTTGAGGCATTGAATGTTCAGTTTTGCACGTTGTTACAAAGCGCAACTGCCATTTTCAGAGGTTGGATCAAACTACACTTTAGACATTACATGTTCTTACCTTTCCTCCGTATTTACGTAACACGAATTGTCTATTTTCTGATTACTCACGAAGTTGTGTGATTACCTGCACGTTGTGGAGAAATTTGCGATTCAGAGTAATATTATCCCTTTTTCTCTGTTTTCATTTCTTCAATATGGAACGTGCACGATGTGGAGAAATTGGCGAATCAGACTTATATTCTCTCTCTTTCTTCATATCCATCTCTTCAATATGGAACCATTATCACTATCTTTACAAGATCACATTTTTTTTCAATAGCAAAATCTGCGCTACTCTTATTGTATTATGGTATGCATTTATTGGTAACAAGTTTATATTTGGATCTGCAGTATTTTAATTTCGTGTAAAATTTTGTGCTAACTTTACTAGACGTAATGAGTATAGCTGCGGTGCCGACGGAATCTTCCTCCAGTGCACCCGTCACATCGCGTGACGCACACGGCTAAATGGGAGATGTCACATTTAAATCTCCTGCGTGCTTCCCACCGCCAAACCCAATCTCCTGTCACTCGACGTCTCCGATGTGGGGCGCCACGAATACACGCCACCAAGAGGACGCTTAATTCACATGACTCCTCTGTCCGTGACTCTGACTGGACCAGTATCTCTTTCTACACAGCTGCACTCAGAGCTTCGCTCCAGATTCAAAGGATCTGCAGACTTAAATGAACTTTAGTAAGGAAGACTGCGGTGAGAAAATACATCGACGTAGCACGATGCTACTAAGCATTGCTACTTCCCAGTGTCTTATCGAATTGATTTAGCGTTAAAAATTATTTGCTTCTATCAAGTACATTACCTGTGTATAACAGAGCACACCTGAAAAACCCACAGAACTACAAAGTTACGTACGCTAATGTTCAGAAAAAACGGAACACCTAAAACGATTAGAGATACGATGATCGTATTCACAGCACATGTACATTGGTATGTTGTACAGAACTGATTAGCGTTTGAACCATGTCGGTCCGCGGATTCAAGGACAACATCGATATCGCGGCGCAACGTCACCTACTGGTTAAACGTGCCTGCGGCTCTCGTTGTCGCTATAAACCGAAAGTAATAGTTCAGCGTGACGTGAGCTGACATGCACGATGCCCGGCAGACATATGCGCGAACTGTACCGTCAAATCAGTGAATTTGCAAGAGGGCACATTATTGGCATGAGAGAATGTGATGCACCCATCTGGGAAATTGCTGCTCATGTGGGAAAAAGTGTTTCTGCAGTGCGATGGGTGTGTGCAGAGCAGTCCATGAAAGATAGCAGAACAGACGAGACGGGTCTCCCCCTTTCTTCTTTTTCTCTCCTCCCCCCTTTTCCCCTCATAGGTCCGGGTAACTCCCCCCCCCCCCCCCCCCGCCCATTCTGCCGCCGTGTGACCTGTATGGCCCTTTTCCCCCTCATAGGTCCGGATAATCCCTCTCCCCCCCCCCCCCCCACGCCCCACCCACAATCTGCCGCCGTGTCACCTGTATAGTGCTGTTATAAGTGGGTGTTCAGTGTTGTCAGTCCCCTGTCAGTGTTGCGAACAGCCGCCATACTGTCACTAGTTGTGTTTTTTATCTTGTGTGAAGAGAAACCAGACTGTCACCGTTTTTTTTAATTGTGTCTGTCTACTTCTTGTGTGTCTTAATCTGCATCGTCACCGCAGTGTTTTTATATTTTAAATTCCACAACTTTCCGCCATTTTACAGTATTTTACAATGTCACCCTTTTATCGCGTGTTTTTCTTGTTTTTTTCTATTCTCGTTGTATTTTTTAACTTTTCTGTAGGCTGTAGAGCAGCATATTAAGCTGCTGCCAGCACGTCCCTCCCCCCTCTGGGGGGAGGGGGGAATTGACATCCAATAAAGGAAAAAAAACGAAATGGGTCAGTTTGCACTACGCTGATGAACCCCCGAGAAAAACGACACCTCATCCGAAACGCATTGCAGAACAAATCCGCGTCCTCCTTTGCTCCGGCGCAGCAGTGGAACAATATAACACATCGTACACACTCAGGGATGACAGTCCGTCACCGTTTATTACGGCATGAGTTACGTGCACGTCATCCACTTCTCCGCCTGCCTTTGACGTATTTGAAAAAAACATGCTAAAGGGAAACCGTATATGGAGTGACATCACTCGGAACAAAAATGGAATCAGATAGTGTTCTCGGACGAATCCAGGTTTTTTTTTGTTGGAAAATGATGGCCGCATTTTCGTTCGCCGCAGACAGAGGGAGCGACATCAGAGTTATTGCATTCGCACAAGACATACAATGCCAACTGAAGGCCTTATGGTGCAAGTTGCTATTGGGTACAAGCAGAGATCACAGATGGTGCGTGTCCAGGGCATTGTAAACAGTATGACCTAGGTGAATGACAATTTGCGACCCGTAGCCATATCCTTTGTGCACGATACCACATGTCGCTGCACGAACACGTGCCTTCTTGGCGTCACAACATGTCAGCCTTTTTCCCTAGTCACTAGACTTCCCGCCAATCGAAAATGTGTGGGGTATGGTGAAACGACGGGAGCAGTGCTGTAACCCAATGCTGACGATGACAAATGAATTTTGGAACAAGGCGAATGCAGCATGGATGGCTATACTAAGGGACGTCATTCTCGCCTTACACACGTCGATGTTATCACGCATCGAACAAGTTATCGGGGCCCGTGGCGAACCCTGTGCCTACTAGGCAAAAAGACACATCCTGAATCGAGATGACTGAAATGATGATCATTTCTACAGAACATTCTAATGTACATGTCCTGTGATTGTGAACGTCCTATCACCAGTCGTTCAAGGTACTCTACTTTCTTCTGAACATGTATGTATATTTAAATTATTAAATGTACATATTGTAAGTAAACTAATTAATGAGTTACGTTTCTGTAGATGTCTGACTGTATTTCTTGGCCACTCATTTACCGACAAAGTAGTAATGAACTACTAAAGGTGAGACAGAGATTTCCGACTATCGGTGCATCAGAAGGGACCAGAGTGTCTGCCTGTGAGATAATGCGTCAAAACGCAGGAGTAGAGGGTCGGCGTTGTGGCAGAATGCTAAGTGTGCAAAATACTTCGAATGCTAAAATTTCGAATACCATATGTAGTCAATATAGCAATGGACATTATGTGAAGCATGTATCGAACGGAGTCAAATAGTGTGAGACTCATCAGATGCAGGAGGCTATGCTGACAACGGATACGCGTAAAAGCAGTAATTGTTGCTTGGCTGTACTGAATTCACGTGGCAAAAACAGATGAGTTTCATAATTTTCATATGCAGTCAAATATGGTTTTGCGTACAACACTGCGAAAGTGGCGATGAAAACAGATAAACGGTTCTTCATATAAAAAGTGAACGTTGACTGTCAAACTGCGATTTCGCCGATGTCACATGTCAGGCAAAAAAGGGCGAAATATATTTCTATACTCGGCGAGTTGCGGTGAAACCGAACAATTTAAAAACTGTGAAAATTACAGTAACAATTTTACTATGTGGTATAAATATTATTGTTTTCCAGAGACAGATGGTTCTGACAAGCCCAAATACTGTGAGAGTTCTCCTATCCCAAGCAAACTAACTGCACTTCAAAAATCTAATGTAATTATATTTTCATTGATTTCATTAAATAGATGCATTTCAATATGTGTATTTTCTAACTGTCTACGGACATTTATTTCTGTTCTGACATTTCCATGCCACTACAGTTTGAAAGTTTCAGCTCGAATGAAAGTGGTTTTACTTAATAGTAAACCATTTAAAAAAAATTAATTTTGCGCCCATAGTGATATGTTTGGCGTTATTCAACTTTGGTTCTAATGAATCACGGAAGAACTGCCGGATATCAGTAACGTCCTGCCACGATGTTTCGGCGCAGAGGCTTCTGGCCATCTTCAGGTGAGTGCCACTGTAGCAGTACTGGCGAGTACGCGCTGAGCTCCGCTATTTAAAGCCATACTGAGGTGACATTGCGCATGCACTGCTCAGCGATGGCACTGATGAAATCCACTAGTGGCGGTGAAACAGGTGTGGGAGCAAAATTCAGTCCTTATGCTAGCACAGACACAGTCGCGTCATCTAAAGTTTTCTCTGTCAAATTAACAACAGATCGTCGAGTTGGAACTTCCTGCTGCATCTGGTGGACTTACTACACCTCGTTGGCAATATGTTTGGTGCACACATTACAGCGTTGTTTGAGCACACTCCCTCCTCTAAATATTTTATATTTAACAATGAATTTTACGAACAATCTGACGGTGTCGCCATGGGGAGTCCTTTGTCTCCCGTTGTGGCCAATCTTTTTATGGAAGATTTTGAGGAGAGAGCACGACTCTGCTACTTTTAAACCGACAGTATTTTGGCGATACGTTGACGACACTTTTATAGTGTGGCCTCATGGTCTGGACCGTCTCCAAGAATTTTTACGTCACATGAACTCCATACATGAAAACATAAAGTTTACTAGGGAGGTAGAGAAAGATGGTTGTCTGCCATTTTTAGACGTCTTGGTGCGACGTAAGACTGATGGCACACTTGGTCACTCGGTGTACAGAAAGCCCACTCATACAGATCTGTATCTACAAGCTACTAGTTGCCACCATCCAGCACAAACAATGGGCGTTCTCAAAACCATGATCCACCGTGCCCATACCATCTCTGACGCCGACAGTCTCCAAGCGGAACTGGAACACCTGCAAAAAGTATTTCTGAAGAATGGCTTTTCACCTAGGCAAGTGAACAGAGTGATGAAGACCTACAAACGACGGAACAAGGAAGAGGAAGAGGCCTTCAGGTCGACTGCTTAGCTGCAATTTATTGGGAATATTTCTTCACAGATAGGCAGAATATTGAGAAAGTATCAAGTGAGAGTCATCTTTCGCCCTCTTTCCAAAATTCCATCACTGGTGGGATCCGTTAAAGACGACTTGGGCCTGCGTAAATCAGGTGTTTACAAAATAACGTGTGAATGTGGCAAATCATATATAGGGCAAACAACACGAACTGTGCAGGAACGCATTGTGGAACACCAACGACATACTCGCCTTCTCCAACCCACCAAGTCCACAATCGCCGAAAATTGTATTTCCACAGACCATTCCATGAATTACAACGACACAAAAATTTTGGCCCATGCATCAAACTTTTGGAGCTCGATTATCAATGAATCTGTGGAAATAAGATTGTCTGACAACGAGACTCTCATCAATCGAGATAGCGGTTATCAGCAAAACTCTGCTTGGAATCCTGTTATAGAGAAACTTCGTAGTCCACGTAGTTATCTGCCTAAAGATGAAAATCGATCTGATATCGATACGCCAATCTTTCACCGTGGAGGGCGCGAGGCGCAGCGCACGGAGCCGTTATGAACGCGCACGCTGAACAGCTCATGCGCAATGTCACCTCAGTATGGCTTTAAATAGCGGAGCTCAGCGCGTATTCGAAAGTACTACTACAGTGGCACTCACCTGAAGATGGCCAGAAGACTCTGCCCCGAAATATCGTGGCAAGACATTACTGATATCCGGAAGTTCTCCCGTGTTTTTATGGAACAGCCGCTAGTTCAAATGGTTCAAACGGCTCTGAGCACTATGGGACTTAACATCTATTGTCATCAGTCCCCTAGAACTTAGAACTACTTAAACCTAACTAACCTAAGGACAGTACACAACACCCAGTCATCACGAGGCAGAGAAAATCCCTGACCCCGCCGGGAATCGAACCCGGGAACCCGGGCGCGGGAAGCGAGAACGCTACAGCCGCTAGTACTTTCAACTTTTCCAGGTCTCATCTTCTTAACTATCTACGTCTCTGTAACGTCTTCAGTTTTAATCTGCTGTTCATAACCAATAAATATATGGTTTAAGTTGTTATCTCCCACTGGAAATATTTTACAGCTCTATTCCTGTTTTGAAATGTCTGTCTTATCATTATGTAATCTATTTGAAACCTTTCTGTGTCCTGAGGTGTCTTCCACGTACGTAGGGTTCTTCTATTATTTTTAAACATTGGCGATGATTAAATTACGTTCTGTGCAAAATTCTACTAGGTGGCTTCCCTTTTCTTTCGTTTCTGACATCCGTTATTCTACCACTATTTTTATTTCTTTTCCTTTTCTTAAAATCGAATTCCAGTCACCTATCACAATTAAATTTTCGCCTCCCGTACCTATCGATAATTTCTTTTATCTCCTCAAACAATTCGTCAGTTTCTTCGTCATCTGTGGAGTTGACATACAAACTCGTACTACTAGGGCGGATATTATGTTCGTGTCCATCCTGGCTACCGTTATGTGTTCACTATGCTCTTCGTAGAAGTTTACTTGCATTCGTATATTCTTCTTCAGTATTAAACCTGCTCCTGCACTACCCCTATTTGATTTTGTATTTATAGCCCTGCACTCACCTGACCAGAAGTCTTGGTTTTCCTGCCATTGCAATTCACTAATTCCCACTATATCTAACTTCAACCTCTTCATTTCCTTTTTCAAATTTTGTAAACTTGCTACCCTTTTAAGAAGATTAACATTCCACGGCGCCACCAATAGAATGCTACTCATATTTTTCTTGATGGCGACATCCACGTGTGCATTCCTTGCTTGGAGAGTCTAATGGGGGAATAGTTTACATTCGGAATATTTTGTCCAGTACGATGTCATCATCGCTAAGCCATACAGCAAAGCTGTATGCCCTGGAGAAAGAATGGCTGTTGTTTACCATTGCTTTCATCTGGTCACAGTACCAGCATAGTAAGGTCATATTGCCTAATGTTAAAAGACCAGATCAGTGAGTAACCTAGATTGTGCCCCCTACATTTACTGATAAATCTGGTTCCCCTCTTGGGGAATCATAGATTAGTTTGTCCTCCTTTCAGATACATTAGCCGGCTGGAGTGGCCGAGCGGTTCTAGGAGCTACAGACTGGAGCCGCGCGACCGCTACGGTCGCAGTTTAGAATCCTGCCTCGGGCATGGATGTGTGTGATGTCCTTAGGTTAGTTAGGTTTAAGTAGTTCTAAGTTCTAGGGGTTTGATGACCGCAACAGTTAAGTCCCATAGTGCTCAGAGCCATTTGAACCATTTTTTGCTGATACACCAACGGTACCGCTATCTGTAGTGTTGATGCACGTTAGCTACCCTACCTCTGCAGGGTCCATGGTCCATGGCTCAAGCTATATTTTGTGAAATATCCACGAGCTGTGTGTGCGTCATTATGATTCTGGCCCCGAACAATTAGAATACAGTAGGTTCTTTCTTGTTGGAACAAGGCCTGTATGAAGTGGAAATTTTCAACCTGTAGCCATATCATAACAGAAACTTATGTTTATGTTCAGTATACCAGAAGCTGTGAATGTGCTTTTTCATTTGTCTTTGGCCTCTATCACTACTTGCTTGACTCAATTTTAAAAAGTTTTTCATTGGATTTTCAAAATGTAAATAATTTTGCGTTTTGTAGTCGATAGTTTAATTAGTATACAGTTCTATAGTGACTGAATATGACATTAAGTAGGCTACTGTTTGTCACAGGAATAAAAAAATAGCACCATTTCGTTACCTAAGGCTCTCGAGTAATAAAGCTAGAGGCTTAATTTCGTCATCGCTGCAACGTGACATAGAACATGACTGCTACCCTATCACTTTGTGTCCCATGTCTAATAATCATTTTTATTCCCTATGATGACATCTTGTCTTTTGGGGGGGCTATAAAACACTTTGGGATGCGCTCTAATGTCCAGCGAGCTCACTTCTGCGTCCTTGATAAGACATTCGCCGACGATATGGTGTAACGGCTAGGAGTACGAAAGTAGAAGATGATGACTTCAAAGTACGAGGGTTATTCCAAAAGTAAGGTCCGATTCGCCGTAACTATTGAAATTTGGCGCCAATGACAAAACACGCATGCGCGCCGACTCCCGGCAAGCCTTGCGCGTCAAACGCCGCCATTCGCTTTGTTACTGTTGCTGAGTGTAGTTCACAGTGTCACTTTACAATGTTTAAGACAATTGATCAGCCCGCCGATTGTGAAGTAAGGGCAGTGATACGGTTTTTGTCTGCAAGAAACAATTCAGCGGCGGAAATCCATCGGCAGATTACTGAAGTGTACGGTCCTAACATAATGAGCGACAGTAAAGTGCGCAAGTGGGTGCGAGCTTTTAATGAAGGACGGGATAATGTGCACGATGAACCACGGTGTGGCCGACCATCAGTGATTTCAGACGATTTGGTCAATGCGGTTGACAAAAAAATTCGTGAAGATCGCCGATTCACTATTACAGACGTAGACATGCATTTTCCGAATGTGAGTAGAACAACGTTGTACAGAATTGTGTCTGAACATTTGAAGTTTCACAAATTGTGTGCCCGTTGGGTTCACAGGCTGCTTACTGAGCCCCAACGAATGAAAAGAATGGCTTTTGCTCTTGATTTTTTGGAGCGATATCATAAGGAAGGTGACAGTCTTTTAGACAATGTTGTCACAGGGGATGAGACATGGGTTTCTCACATCACTCCAGAGTCTAAACGTCAGTCAATGCAATGGCGTCACACGTCATCGCCAGTCAAGGTCAAGGCAAAGCAGACAATCTCAACACGTAAGGTTATGGCGACTGTGTTCTGGGATAGACGTGGAGTATTGTTAGTCGACTTTATGGAGAGAGGAACAACGATTAATAAAGCCGCCTACTGCGCTACCCTGACTAAACTTCGACGTGCAATCCAGAATAAGCGACGTGGTCTTTTGTCGTCTGGAATCTTGTTGTTGCATGACAATGCCAGACCCCACACTGCAAATGAAACGCAAGCTCTGATCAAGAAATTTGGATGGGAACAGATGGACCATCCTCCTTACAGTCCGGACCTGGCGCCAAGTGATTTCCACCTGTTCCGTTACTTAAAGGAGTTTCTCGGCGGCAAGCGCTTCGACACAGATGATGAAGTGAAAGAAGCAGTTAAGGACTGGTTATCGTCACAGGCGGCCGATTTCTATAACATGGGCATTCAAAAGCTTGTTGAACGATGTGACAAATGTTTAAATAAGTATGGAAGTTATGTAGAAAAATAGATAAAGATGTAAGGAATGTAAATAAAACAATTGTTTTGAAAAAACATTTTAGTTTTGATTTTTTTTTTATAACCGGACCTTACTTTTGGAATAACCCTCGTATATTTCGTCGTGACAGAAGTATCTATTGTGAACATCCACAATTGATTCTAACTGAGAGTGACAAAAGTAGGGGGCACAAGGCGCAACAATTTTCTGTGCACAACATCGCGCACAATTCATAAAGTACAGCGTCGTGAAGTGTATGTTCTTGTACAGTTGCCATTTGTGGGAAAGGGATTCTCGTTTCATTTAGTTGAAGGCAAATACTGAGTACAGGTTCATTACAGGTTATGAGTTTGCCGGACAACGAAAGCTTCTGTCAGATAGCAAAATCACATACGATGAACGCTGTGTAATACTGCTGGTCCCTGTGCAAATGCCAAGTCCGTGTTAACGCTATGAAAATTTCAGCTAGAGGACAACACCAAACATGATCCGAACTCACAGCGTAGATGGTCAATAGAAAGGTAACCGCCTCCTACCTTGTAAGCTCACTAGGGTGAACAGGAGACTCAGTTGTTGTCACTGAGCGGAGAGCTTTATTCCGCTCCGGAGAGGGCGAAATCACGCCATTTGATTGACGTGGCTGTGGGAGTTGTGTCTTCGGCTAGTTGCTTTGTGCTCACTGCCTGCTGCGAAATGTGGAGCCACAGTATGTGGGAGCGAGTAGATATTCTCGCTGACAGCAACACTATCTAATGTGAATACGACC
This sequence comes from Schistocerca serialis cubense, assembly GCF_023864345.2. NCBI lineage: Eukaryota > Metazoa > Arthropoda > Insecta > Orthoptera > Acrididae > Schistocerca > Schistocerca serialis. The sequence goes on along the minus strand of NC_064643.1, from coordinate 275,909,997 downwards.
ATTACTGTAATGAAATGTTTCTGCAGCAGTTCGTTATCATTCAGCACTGCTCGCCGAAACTACAGCGCTAACTAATGTGAATAGTGCTATTATTGTAATAAAATATTTCTCCTGCGGTTTGTTGCCATTGAGCACTTCTCAGCGAAACTGCATTTTATAGCGAAGAAGATGAAGCGGCTCTTCCGCAAGAGTATATTTATTTATGTATTTACATTTTTCTCAGTTGTTCGGTGTCTTTAAAAACACGCACGAGTGTAATTGTGTGATCCAATATGCAAACATTGTAAAATGATTTTTACTTGAAATCTAAATATACAGTAAGACTTTTTACTGTAGAGTTATTTAACTATTTTAAAAAATTATTTCAAAATTCGTTTTACTTTAACGTAACTCGCAGCTGACCAGTACAATCATCAAACATAATGGACTGGTTTACTTCACAGAAAATATAACAGTATTATAATTAGCCTCGGCGTATTTGTACTTTCAGAGCATGGACTCAAATATTGAAATTATTGTGGACCCACACAATACTCGAAGAATACTCCTCTTACTATCAGATTCAGGATGTGTTAGTCGAATCCTGGCTCTCAGTATAAGCTGAAAAGTAAAATCTTAAAACTAATGTTGCTCTTCGCTGAGGCTCATTTCTGTGAAAAAAATGTTTGTTAAATGTTAAAGCGGGCGATCTCTGCGCTTCCGCTATGATTTCGCTTTATAGGTAGACGCCTAATGGCGTACGTTTAAGCAGCGGCCGCTGAAATTGTGGAGCTGTAAACGTCTTAAGAAAAATTAATTCAATGCAAGGAACATGACAGAGGGCTCACTGTACATCGAAAAAACTCGCATATAAGCTTTAACGTGCCATATTAACAACTGCTAGCCTTCGTGGTACAATATGTCTGCTTCCTATTGTTAGAAACAAGCGAAGAGGGAGGGAGAGAACAACAATCTAGGTGCGTTCTTCTCCCTGATTAATTGCATAGAAGTTATTACATTTAAGGAGTTTACTCTTGGATAGAAATATTAAATTTAATATTTGCTATAAAGCAGGAAAATTTTCGTCGCCTATGCGGTCGGTGAAAGACTTAAGTTTCTTGTACATTTATTTCGTCGCTAAGTACACTTTTCGTTCCAAGTTTTTTTTAATTTTTTAAATTTGTTTTTACGACACAACTGTCGCTGGGCAGCACAAAGATATGGTAAAAATATGGCTATTAATCGAAGACTGTAATTTGTAACAAATTTTTGGTCCACACAATGCTCGAAGTTGTTGAGGACACAAAACGGGAAATAAACGGACTACCATTTTTGCAACAGCAACGCCATTTAAGACATGTACTAAACATAAACGTATTCAAGATATAAGAAGCGGAAGGAGGTAAAAGGTAAGTCGGTCAACCAAGAACGATGGACGAAGACGCTAGCATCAGGAGAATGTAGGAAATATCGACGTTAACATGAAAAAATGGCTGCAAACCGTAGTAAACCATGATTAAACAATTGTAATTAATGCTCACCATTGATATCATTTGTTGTGTAATACTTTGGCAATGAAAGCAGTGGCCCCATCTGGCAGTTTGTCAAATTAAAAGCTCTCGTGATTTTACTTATATTGTGTTATTTGCCAACGGTAACAGGTCCACGGTATCATTTATCGGTTAAGATGATACTGAGGATTGAAACACAAACAAATGCACTACTGGCCATAAAAATTGCTACACCAAAAAGAAATGCAGATGATAAACAGGTATTCATTGGACAAATATATTATACTAGAACTGATATGTGATTACATTAGATCCTGAGAAATCAGTACCCAGAACAATCATCTCTGGCCGTAATAACGGCCTTGATACGCCTCGGCATTGAGTCAAACAGAGCTTGGATGGCGTGTACAGGTACAACTGCCCATGCAGCTTTATCACCATACCACAGTTCATCAAGAGTAGTGACTTGCGCATTGCGACGAGCCAGTTGCTCGGCCACCATTGACCAGACGTTTTCAATTGGTGACAGATCTGGAGAATGTCCTGGCCAGGGCAGCAGTCGAACATTTTCTGTATCCAGTAAGCCCCGTACAGGACCTGCAACATGCGGTCGTGCATTATCCTGCTGAAATGTAGGGGTCGTAAAACATCTGAAATGTAACGTCCACTATTCAAAGTGCTGTCAGTGCGAACAAGAGGTGACCGAGACGTGTAACCAATGGCACCCCATACCATCACGCCAGGTGATACGCCAGTATGGCGATGACGAATACACGCTTCCAACGTGCGTTCACCGCGATGTCCCCAAACACGGATGCGACCATCATGATGCTGTAAACAGAACCTGGATTCATCCCAAAAAATGACGTTTTGCCCTTCGTGCACCCAGGTTCGTCGTTGAGTACACCATCGCAGGCGCTCCTGTCTGTGATGCAGCGTCAAGGGTAACCGCAGCCATGGTCTCCGAGCTGATAGTCCATGCTGCTGCTAACGTCGTCGAACTGTTCGTGCAGATGGTTGACTCAGGGATCGAGACATGGCTGCACGATCCGTTACAGCCATTCTGTCATCTCGACTGCTAGTGATACGAGGCCGTTGGGATCCAGCACGGCGTTCCGTATTACCCTCCTGAGCCGGCCGATTCCATATTCTGCTAACAGTCATTGGGTCTCACCAACGCGAGCAGCAGTGTCGCGATACGATAAACAGCAATCGCGATAGGCTACAATCCGACCTTTATCAAAGTCGGAAACGTGGTACGCATTTCTCCTTCTTACACGAGGCATCACAACAACGTTTGACCAAGCAACGCCGGTCAACTGCTGTTTGTGTATGAGAAATCAGTTGGAAACTTTCCTTATGTCAGCTCGTTATAGGTGTCGCCACCCGCACCAACCTTGTGTGAATGCTCTGAAAAGCTAATCATTAGTATATCACAGCATCTTCTTCCTTTCGGTTAAATTTCGCGTCTGTAGCACGTCATCTTCGTGGTGTAGCAATTTTAATGGCCAGTAGTGTACTTTGTATGGTGTTTATTACTTATCGTTCAGAATAAAATAAAACGTGTTGTTACGCTTTAAATTATCATCTGACGCTGTTGCTCCTACTTACCATAACTAACTAAAACACTGTGCCACTGTGAAAAGTGGCGGTAACAGTCCACTTTCAGATGACACACACTCTTGTGTTATTGTGGATGATGACATCATTCTCATGACTTCAATCAAGGTGTACATCAAACTTACGAAATGTCTTTTGAATTAAGTCATCATTTCAAAAGGTACTGAAAGCCAATGTCCCGAATGATTCAGTAGATCAAATCAGAATTCGCAGATCCCCCACAAACTGCCGATTCCGTTCGCAATAAAATCGGTGAGACTTGAAACATAGGAAAATGAAAATCACTACCAACCAACAGAATGTGCTGACATATAAATCAAAAGACTGCATTAGATTCATACGAGGGGCGTATGGCAGCCCAATTAAGTTTTATTGAATGCCTCTCTGCACTTCAATGTGACAAGTACACGACAAACTTTTTCATTATAGACAGCAAGTCCTCTAAACGACGGTCGGGACGTTGTACTTAGCGTTTAATTTTTCGACTGAAAAAATCCATTTCTTGGACGCGGAGCCATACGACAACCGGTTTATGAACATCCTCCTCACCTGGAAACATGCGTTTGGTACGAATCATTTCTGTGACATTGTCGCCTTGTCGATAATGATGGTTGTCCTTGTCAGCATCACTCAGGTCTGTGGGACTATGGTCAAGGTATTGGTGCCATGTGACTACGTCTGGGCGCAACATTACATTTGGTCCATAGACCACCAGAACATCACGGTGACTCTGGTGATAATTTAGAGGTATTACCCAGAAGAATTGTATTGTACCACGTACTTCAGCTTTCGAGTACACTTCTAGTTGCCGTGCCATTTCAGTCGCTCACTGTGACGCACTTGTTATCTACAGCACAGTAGAAGGTCTGCAGGAAACGGGGAACGTGTGCCCTCTTGTGAAAACGTGACACTCTTGTTGCCCAGTAGTCTTAGCTTGGAACGTCCTGTATAACTTTACCAAGACAAGGTATTTCGTAAATTATTGATGATTTAGTTGAGTAATATTAATTAGAACATTGTTTTTTAGTTGATACGAACCACCTGTATGACAGTAGTTTGATCTCGTACATCGACTGTGGTATCTGAATCGCTTCAAAGTGCTTTTTAAACAAAGTCTGAAAATGAGGTTCAGCGGTTGAGAAGTATTCCCGTTTCAGGCATTGTGCCATTATGTCGCGGAAACTGTCCTTCACAAAACTTGTTATAATAGAAAAAAATGATATGAAATGGCCCCACGAGGAAACCTGCAGCATTTACGGCCACGCTGTAAAGAGCACATTCAGAAGAACACAGTCCTAAGATAGAACTGGATACAATAAAATGTAAATTAAAATTGCAGAGCCGCTATCTAACTTTCTCTTTATTTTGCGTGTATCACTCGACCAACGGGAGCATCTTTAGGAATTATGTAGCCGAGATCCACATGTTGCAAATATGCGACTGCGTATAACACCGCAGTCATACATAAAACGTTTTAGTTCATATCTTAGTTATCGCTCCGTTTCAGTCGCACTTCAGATGTCTGTGACGCACCTGTTGTCGACAGTGTCGCAGTACTACGTCTACAGCAAACCCCGAACGTGTACCCTTTTCTGACAATGCGCCACACTCGTTGCGCAATTGAAACTTGTTGTTGTTGTTATGGTCTTCAGTCCTGAGACTGGTTTGATGCAGCTCTCCATGCTACTCTATCCTGTGCAAGCTTCTCCATCTCCCAGTACCTACTGCAGCCTACATCCTTCTGAATCTGTTTAGTGTATTCATCTCTTGGTCTCCCTCTACGATTTTTACCCTCCACGCTGCCCTCCAATACTAAATTGGTGATCCCTTGATGCCTCAGAACTTGTCCAACCAACCGATCCCTTCTTCTAGTCAAGTTGTGCCACAAACTCCTCTTCTCCCCTATTCTATTCAATACCTCCTCATTAGTTACGTGATCTACCCATATAATCTTCAGCATTCTTCTGTAGCACCACATTTCGAAAGCTTCTATTCTCTTCTTATCTAAACTATTTATCGTCCACGTTTCACTTCCATACATGGCTACACTCCATACAAATACTTTCAGAAACGACTTCCTGACACTTAAATCAATACTCGATGTTAACAAATTTCTCTTCTTCAGAAACGCTTTCCTTGCCATTGCCAGTCTACATTTTATATGACCTCTACTTCGACCATCATCAGATATTTTGCTCCCCAAACAGCAAAACTCCTTTACTACTTTAAGAGTCTCATTCCCTAATCTAATTCCCTCAGCATCACCCGACTTAATTCGACTACATTCCATTATCCTCGTTTTGCGTTAGTATTTTGCAGCTGTGACTTATTAAACTGATAGTTCGGTAATTTTCACATCTGTCAACACCTGCTTTCTTTGGGATTGGAATTATTATAGTCTTCTTGAAGTCTGAGGGTATTTCGCCTGTCTCATACATCTTCCTCACCAGATGGTAGAGTTTTGTCAGGACTGGCTCTCCCAAGGCTATCAGTAGTTCTAATGGAATGTTGTCTACTCCAGGGGCCTTGTTTCGACTTAGGTCTTTCAGTGCTCTGTCGAACTCTTCACGCAGTATTGTATCTCCCAATTCATCTTCATCTACGTCCTCTTCCATTTCCATAATATTGTTCTCAAGAACATCGCCCCTGTATAGACCCTCTATATACTCCTTCCACCTTTCTGCTTTCCCTTTTTTGCTTAGAACTGGGTTTCCATCTGAGCTCTTGATATTCATGCAAGTGGTTCTCTTTTCTCCAAAGGTCTCTTTAATTTTCCTGTAGGCAGTATCTATCTTACCCCTCATGAGAAAAGCCTCTACATCCTTACATTTGTCCTCTAACCATCCCTGCTTAACCATTTTACACTTCCTGTCGATCTCATTTTTGAGACTTTTGTATTCCTTTTTGCCTGCTGCATTTACTGCATTTTTGTATTTTCTCCTTTCATCAATTAAATTCAGTATCTCTTCTGTTACCCAAGGATTTCTACTAGCCCTCGTCTTTTTACCTACTTGATCCTCTGCTGCCTTCACTATTTGTTCAATGTGTTCAATAAAAAGTATTGCCATAAACAATGGCTACACGGCCAAACCAGCCGATAATTTAGAAACGCATATACACGAGAACAGTATAAAAATTGCCACACTAAGAAAGAAGAGAAAGTAACAAAACAACAAAGTGCCTCACTAAGGACGAAATATGTAACATCCCAGTTATACATTTTTGTATGAAATTTGACCCAGAATTACCTCCATTATATAAAAAATCCATGTATTACAAATACTACGTACCCACAAACTTTTATCCATCTTTAACTCGTATGCTAACCTTCGACTAAACAGAACCTAATTTGAATTGAATTGTTGTTGGTCTCAATAGAGCTTGTCTTTATATTAAATGCGCAACTGCACTAAGATCACTATCTGGCCCTAACAAAATTTCTACTTTCCTCGCGTCTTGATAACATTGTTGCAGATTTCTTGAAAGCACAACAGCAACAGCAAGCAGGCAGCGGCTAAGGTGTTTTTCTATCTCTAAACAAATGTTCAAACTGTTACATACAATGTGGTGCAATGTGGCATTGCGTAATGGTAAACCGTCTTTAAACAGTGAGGTGGGGAGAATAACTATTCTATGAAGTGATATTTCAAGACAACGATTTTAGAATGAGGTATGTGTTCCACAGATAGAGCGACATTTCGCGTCATCTTCACACATAACAATGGTCTGAATGCTTAATAAAGTGAATAATGATTTGAAAAGGATACAACGTTAACAGAGAATTTCTATGAAAATCAAACGGTGTAATCAGTTGGTATCTGTATGCATGACTCAGGGAAGTGGGCTGGTCTTTCTCTCAGATCTGAACAAGTTAACTAGCTGACAATAATTATTCTAACAAATTAGCTGTTGGTTGCTTACCACGAACCTTTTCTCTTCAAAAATAATAAAATTATTCAAAATTTATAATCTTTTCGCCTTCCAATATATATATCATATTCAACCCTGCTGTCCTTTACAGTAAATCTGTCTTTATCTAACACATAAAATCATAAATCAACACACCACTACTGACGAAGTCCATCACCTACCACATTTCAACTAAGAATGTATCAGACTGCGCAGAGGCAAAGCTTTCCCACAACAAGATCACTGACTGTTCAACACTAACACACCTTGCTCTCTCTCTCTGAGGTGCACGTCGATAACACACAAAAATAAAAATGACTTTCCCACCTCCACAAAAAATAGATAACTTATAAAAAATATAAAATTGAAGAGCCCACAGAAGAAAAGGGGTAAGCCATTGCTCAGGAGCGAAAATTTAAACTTTCAAGATTGGAGAAAATACATGAAACACTCCAGTAGAATGCAACCAATATAATTATGATGCCAAAATTATTAATTGTAGAGCATGTACATTAGAAAAATGTAATAACTGAAATTATATGACGATAAAGCAATACAGTCAAAGGAAGTACATCTGTACCACTGAGAAAGCCTGGTAAGGCTATCATTTTTTTAGTAAGGTTTCATCCCTTTTTGTTGTTTAGCATTCGAATTTCATTTTTGTTGTTTTCTGGTTTTGTTTCGTTATGTGGTGGAATGGATTAGAAATTTCTTGTGTCTCGAACACTAAACTATTTAAGTTCTTGCATGTGTCCATTTTTTCATAATGTACCGGCAGAAGCTCTGAAAATACACCACTGGAATTAGTTATTTGCAGAGCAACCGTGATTTACGTTCCAAAAAGTTTCATATTACAAAACACTTACGTTATATTCTTGATGAGACCATAGCAGTTCGTGAAGTCCCTGCGGTTGATGCGGAGGCTCGACCTCTGCTTGTAGACCACCATTGTAGACCTTCATTGTAATTAATCCTGTATTTTAACGGCTTTTGACCCTTCAAAACCGGAAATTCTCTGAACGGTCGTGTATTGAAAGAACTCTTCGATTTATATTATGCTTTTAGAAAGGTCACCCAAACTCATAGAGTCATGTTGAACAGGAATGACTTTCAAAGGCTTGGATTCACATTCGCAGTTTCAAATGCGTTAACCTCGGTCTTTTGATAATTCTGCAATAATTTTACCAAGAGCAGGCATTGTCTGCAGGGGGAGCGACTGTTAAAGCTAAGTTTTCGGAAACAGGCACAAGACGCACTTTTTTTTAAAAAATTGTGACTGGTTTCGCCCTTCAGATAAACAACAGCACCATCAGAATATACACTGCAAAAGATACAGTGTGTATTCTGATGACGCTCTTGTTCATGTCAAGAGCGAAACTGGTCATAATAAATACGAAGTGAGACTTGCGGGCAGTTTTCGAAAACTTACTCTGCAATAACTTTCTTTTTTGTCAAACCAAAGCTTTTATCTCATTCCATGTAAGCGTTAGTGACGGTTTATGAACGCTGCAAAATTATTATTCCGTCGTGAGCTCGAATCACAGAATATTCCAAGAACCATTACTTTTGGGTCAAAGATTTCACTCACACAGATGTGCAAAAAAACTAATAATTTTATTCGCTCCTTTATTCCCTACATCTTCAGTATAAGTATAAAATATTGCATCAGTGTCGGAATTTGATGAACGCTGATATTTTAAAGCAATAATTCCATTTAAAATAGTGAGGAATGTTTCGCAAATAGGAGTTTCACTCATTGTATCATTTTGTTTGATTCTTAAGTAGTATTATAAAGATTGCATTGCATTCGTCGTAACTAGGCTTTCTATGAGCCGTTAATGTCACAGCAATAAAGCTTATTAAATAGGAAGATTTGTCATACCAATCACCTAACAAATTAAAGTTCTTGGTATGCTGTTGTCTTTCGTGTTGTTTGTTTTGTTTGAAATACAGAAACGATGGGTATTTGCAGTCACTGCCTAGCTCATGAGACATTGCCCTAGCGTCCCACCAAACAGTACTCATTCTGCCATGACTTTTTGTCTTCTTAGCTGATTGATTAACTGATGGCGTGTCACAGTCTTCTGATAACCCGCACATTCTAATGATCCTAAGAGGACCCCACTATTATCACGCTACAAACTGAAGACTATTACTATAAGAAAACAACACACAGTACGAAAGACTGATGACCATAGATGTTAAGTACCATAGTGCTCAGAGCCATTTAGTCTCACAGTACGAAACACAACCGATCACGTCTGCAGTCGCAACCCAACTGACCTGACCGGTGTTTTGCAAACAGTTGGAGCAACTTTGGATTTACCTCATTCTTTACGTGAGAAGACGGACTTAGAATGTACTTTCCGTTACTACTAAAACTACTATCTTTGTATCTCAGTGACTTTCCTCTTTATTCTAAAGTCATTTTAACGACGGCTGGCCTTGAGAATTCCCCGTTTTTTCTGTGGGGTTTTTTAGTTGGATTCTTCACTAGCAATAAATTAGGACACCTAATGGTCAACGATATATAATAAAATTCCCCAAAAGTCAACAATAGTGGATTATATGAGGTATTATGCCCCACATGTTCTGCCTGCTGAGGTTGTGTTAAAAGGAATAAGTTTCAAAGCCCTTTTCTAAGGATATATGAATGCCTTCAGACTAAACAACCTTGAAAAATCAGTCAATGCATATTATATGTTCTGAACTAAACGTGTTATCAACAAGATAGAAAACAATATTACAATAATCACAGTGGAGCCAATAGTAAGGCCTAAGATCTATTAGAACAACTGGAAATCAGAAAGACTGAATCAACGTTAAATGAACAGGCAGTTTTCGCTTGCAGTAGTCATTTCAGTAATTTCAGATACTTATTTTAATTTTTATCTATTCACATGTCATTTTATTTAAAACTAAGCCACGAACTTCATCTTTCGTTAGCTCATATTAAACTGCGTCTGCGCAGTGTTTAGCAGTATACAAAGAGGTGGGTACTTTGAGAGACGCGATGTGCAATTACAGAATGTATAAATCAACGCCTTTTGACATTGAAAAGTCAAAAAATGTTCTTTCTTGGATTTGTTGATGAGTTTTTCGGTTTCTCATAATATTTTCCATTGTTTCAGCTGCGAAATTCGAAACATAGCTTCCAACCTCAGGAACTTATATTTCGCACCACCTCACTGAAGAGGTAAATTACTTACAAAAAGGATTTGTACCTGATGAAGCACTCTGAAATTTGTAAATGCATCGTGCCGGCCGGGATGGCCGAGCGGTTCCAGGCGCTACAGTCTGGAGCCGCGCAATCGATACGGTCGCAGGTTCAAATCCTGTCTCGGGCATGGATGTGTGTGATGTCCTTAGGTTAGTAGTTCTAAGTTCTAGAGGACTGATGACCTTAGAAGTTTAGTCCCATAGTGCTGAGAGCCACATGAACCATTTTAAATGCATCGTGTGATTCCAAGAAACACGAGAAACTTTTAACAGAAGGTGTGACTATTCATACTTCCCCTGTATGGAATAAAGTGATGTCTGCAAATGCAAGATCTGGATAAAACTCTTGGGTTGTTGTGTAAGTTGGTAGTATACTTCCATACTTAATAAAAACAAAAGATACACATATAAGAGACAAGTCATCAATAATACATTCTGCTTTACTATTTACAACAGTCTGACAACGCTGGGATAACTGTAGAAATCATCTGGTTTTGAGGCGAAGAACTCGTCGAATCAGGTTCAGAGCGCATTTTCATCTAGAAAGGAGGTTCGTCGAAGGTTGTTCGATAGAGAGCGGAAAGAGTGAAAATAAGAGGGCACAAGATCAGGTGAATAAGACGGGTGCGAAATGACTTCCCAACCCAACTCCTTTAGAGTGTTTTTTGTGTTATCGTGGAGCGGCATCACTTCACGCAATCTTCCTGGTCGTTGTTCTTGGACAGCGTCCGCAAGACGTCTTAGTTGATGAGGGTAAATGTCAACACCTCGGAGAAGCAGCTCGTAGTACACCACACCGATGCTGTTCTACCAGATACATAACATTATCTTCTGATGATGCACGCAGGTCTTTGTTCGGAGAGTTGCAACTAATTTTGGGCTGAACTGTTCCTTCCTTTGCTTTATGCTAGCACAAGGACACCATTTATAATTACCAGTAACGATAACGGATAGAAACGTTCGGTGTTGTTCACGAGCCAATTCATGACGAGCAGGCAAAGACGTACATTGACCACTTGCTGATTTTTGTGATTTTGGCGCATGCAGTACTCATACACCAGATTTTTGAACCCTCCCAACTGCGTGTAAATGTCGCACGATGGTGGAATCATTACAGTTCATTACATTTGCCAGTCCTCGAGTACAATGACGTGGGTCATCGTGGATTAATGCGTTTAAACGATCTTCATCAAACCCCAAAGGTCTTCCAGAATTTGGAGAGACGAAAATGTGAAAATAATCCTCCTTAAAACGAGAAAACTGTTTTCTTGCCGTGCTCTCTGCAATAGCATTATCCCTATACACGGCGCAAATGTTTTTTGATGCCTCCGCTGCGGTCAACCGTCTATTGAACTCCAACAGAAGAATATGTGGGAAATGTTCCGATTTCTCCGCTTGGTAATCCGTTTCCTAGCGCCCACAGCTCCACTACTATCTCCAAATGACAATATTTAAACACAAATAGCAACATACAATTTATAAAAAAATGACAATTGATAAATAAACCTTTTTTTTGACTCATCAGTCTTCTGACTGGTTTGATGTGGCCATCCTCGAATTCCTCTCCTGTGCCGAGTAGCACTTGCAAACTTACGTCCTCAGTTATGTGCTGGATGTATTCCAATCTCTGTCTTCTTCTGTTTCTTTCAAGCTCCCTCTAGTACTATGGAAGTCATTCTCTGATGTCTTAACAGATGCTCTATCATCCTGTCGCTTCTCCTTGTTAGTGTTTTCCACATATTCCTTTTCAATTCTGCGCAGAACCTCCTCATTCCTTATCTTATCAGTTCGCCTAATTTTCAGCATTCGTCTGCAGCACCACATCTCAAATGCTTTGATTCTCTTCTATTCCGGTTTTCCCTACAGTCCATGCTTCACTACCATACAATGTTGTGCTCCAAACGTTCATTCTCAGAAATTTCTCTCTCAAATTAAGGCCTATGTTTGATACTAATACACTTCTCTTGGCCAGGAATGTCCTTTTTGCCAGTGCTAGTCAGATTCTGATGTCCTTCTTGCTCCGACAGTCTTGGGTTAGTTTAATGCCTAGGTAGCAGAATTCCTTAACTTCATCTACTTCGTCACCATGAATACTGATGTTAAGTTGCTCGCTGTTCTCATTTCTGTCACTTCTCATTACTTTCGTCCTTCTTACTCAATCATAATCTGTACTCATTAACCTTCATTTCATTCAGGAGATCCTGTAATTCTTCTGCATTTTCGGTCAGGATAGCAATCGTATCATTGAAATTTTCACCTTGAATTTTAAATCCACTCCTGCATCTTTCTTTTATTTCTATCATTTCTTCTTCGATGTGCAGACTGAACAGTAGGGGCGTAGACTACATCACTGTCTTACATCCTTCTTAATCCGAGCACTTCGTTCTTGGTCGTCCACTCTTAATATTCCCTCTTGGTTCTTGTATACAGAGTGGTCCATTGATAGTAACCGGACCAAATATCTCACGAAATAAGCATCAAACGAAGAAACTACAAAGAACGAAATCCGTCTAGCTTAAAGGGGGAAACCAGATGGCACTACGGTTGGCCCTCTAGATGGCGCTGCCATAGGTCAAACGGATATCAACAGCGTTTTTTTTTTTAATAGGAACCCCCATTTTTATTACATATTCGTGTAGTACGTAAATAAATATCAATGTTTTAGTTGGATCATTTTTCTCGCTTTGACATAGATGGCGCTGTAATAGTCACACACGTGTAAGTATGTGGTATCACGTAACATTCCGCCAGTGCGGACGGGATTTGCTTCGCGATACATTACTCGTGTTAAAATGGACCGTTTACCAATTGCGGAAAAGGTCGATATCGTTTTGATGTATGGCTGTTGTGATCAAAACGCCCAACGGCCGTGCGGTATGTATGCTGCTCGGTATCCTGGACAACATCATCCAAGTGTCCGGACCGTTCGCCGGATAGTTACGTTATTTAAGGAAACAGAAAGTGTTCAGCCACATGTGAAACGTCAACCACGACCTGCAACAAATGATGATGCCCAAGTAGGTCAGTAGCAGACAAATTGTGTGATAATCGGGAATCTCAAAAACGTCGGTCTTGAGAATGCTACATCAACATCGATTGCACCCGTACCATATTTCTATCCACCAGGAATTGCATGACGACGACTTTGAACGTCGTGTACAGTTCTGCCACTGGCCACAAGAGAAATTGCGGGACGATGACAGATTTTTTGCACGCGTTCTATTTAGCGACGAAGCGTCATTCACCAACAGCGGTAACGTAAACCGTGATAATATGCACTATTGGGCAACGGAAAATCCACGATGGCTGCTACAAGTGGAACATCAGCGACCTTGGCGGATTAATGTATGGTGCGGAATTATGGGAGGAAGGATAATTGGCCCCCATTTTATCGATGGCAATCTAAGTAGTGCAATGTATGCTGATTTCCTACATAATGTTCTACCGATGTTACTACAAGATGTTTCGCTGCATGACAGAATGGCGATGTACTTCCAACATGATGGATGTCCGGTGCATAGCTCGCGTGCGGTTGAAGCGGTATTGAATAGCATATTTCATGACAGGTGGATTGGTCGTCGAAGCACCATACTATGGCCCGTACGTTCAACGGATCTGACGTCCTTGGATTTCTTTCTGTGGGGAAAGTTGAAGGATATTTGCTATCGTGATCCACCGACAACGCCTGAAAACATGGGTCAGCGAATTGTCAATGCATGTGCGAACATTACGGAAGGCGAACTACTCGCTGTTGAGAGGAATGTCATTACACGTATTGCCAAATGCATTGTGGTTGACGGACATCATTTTGAGCATTTATTGCATTAATGTGGTATTTACAGGTAATCACGCTGTTCGTCTAAAATCATGAGCCATATGTTTGTGACTATTACAGAATCATCTATCTCAAAGCGAAAAAATTGGTTCAACTAGAACATTCATATTTCTTTACGTACTACACGAATATGTAATAAAAAATGGGGGTTCCTATTTTAAAAAACGCAGTTGATATCCGTTTGACCTATAAAAACGCCATCTAGCGGGCCAACCATAGCGCCATCTGGTTTCCCCCTTCAAGCTACACAAGTTTCGTTCTTTGTAGTTTTTTCGTTTGAGGCTTATTTTATGAGATGTTTGGCCCGGTCACGATCAATGAACCACCCTGTATATTGTATATTACCCGTCTCTCCCAAAGTATATCCCTATTTTTCTCAGAACTTCGAACATCTTCCACCATTTCACATTGTCGAAACCATAGTAACAGGAATACCAACAATCAAAACAAAAAGTTTCAAAATTATGCACCAACCGGTTATAAAGTATCACGCCCCAGCTGTCCTGGCTGCTGAGGTAGGGACAGCAGGAGTAAGCTTCAAAACCTATTTCCAAGGACACATTAATGCTTTCAGTGTTAACTTCGAAAAATCTGTCACTGTATAGCATATTCTGAAAACTAAACACATTAGCAAGACGACAGAAAACAATTTGATAGTACAACACAATGAAGCGAATGGTAAGACCCTAGACATTTAGAACTACTAGAAATACACCTCTAAAAAATCTTAAAGACGGAATTGAATTTGAATGAACAGGTAGTTTTCGCATCCAGTAGTGATTTCAGTTATTTAAAAAAATTATCTTGTTACACATGTCAGTATGTTTAAAACATTGATATGTGACACTGCGGAATAAACTTCATCTTCGGTCATTTGATATTAAGCTGCATCTGTGAAGTGTTTAGAAATGTACAAAGAAGTGTTCACCTTGAGAGACGTGATGCGCAATTACAAAATGGATAAATCTACGTCTGTTGACACTGAAGAATTAAAAAATGTTCTTTCCGGATTTTTCGGTAAGGTTATCAGTTTCGCATTATATATTTTCAATTATTTCATCCGCTAACTTCGCAACGTAACATCTAACCTCAGGAAAACACATTTCGCATTACCTCACTAAAGAGCTGAAGTAAATAATTTCTTAAAACGATTTGCAACTGAAAGCATCGTGTGATTAAAATAAAAAAGAAAAAATTGTAACTGGAGGTTCCATTATTCGTATTTCGTCTGTATGGAATACTGCGCCGTCCACAACAGCAAAATATGGATAAAACTAGATTGCCTGTTATGATACATCTGATCCAAATTTCATTACGTGAGTGTTTAGGTTCTACGAAGAAAGGGCCTTCTTTCTCAAGCAGTCGATTAGATACGATTTCAGAGATTGCAGTCTATGTTTGAATTGCTAAAAGGGATTAGAGCTCAATATTACGAGGGTGAGTCAATTGAAAACCTTAAATTTCTAATAACAAATCGAAATTTCGTGCCATTGTCCTGTAAGTTGGTAAGTGTGCTACAAACAGCGTGCAGTATGGCCTGTAGGTGGCACCATAGAGCAGATGCACATATACCGTCTCAGTATCAGTATAAAGATGGCCGCCCCACTTGCGACTTGCACCAGGGAAGAACAGCGTTCTGTTATTCGGTTTTCGCGTAGTGAATGTGTGAAATCTATTGAAATTCATCGACTAATGAAGATTCAGTACGGTGCTGCATGTTTGTCACAGCAGCAAGTCTATGAATGGAGTAGGAAGTTCACAAATGGGGTGACTTCAGTGGAAGATGCTCCTCGTCCAGGTCAGGCACAACAAGTGTGTGCCTAGGGGGACCACTGTCACCAGAGCATCATACACAGATCTAAAAAATCGTCTGCGACCTGCAATCAAATCAAAGTGTCCTTTTGCAACATGACAATGCAAGGTCCCACACTGCCCGTATAACAGTTGCAACAATCATATACCTGCATTTTGAGTGTCTTCCTCATGCACCATACTCACCAGACCTTGCCTCAAGTGATTTCCATATGTTTGGACCACTCAAAGACGCAATGGGAAGAAAGAAGTCCCGTTCTGATGAAGAGGTACGCCACGCGATGCATGAGTGGTTGCGCGGACTACCAAAAGAATATTTTTCTAAAGGAATTTATGCACTTTGTAAGCGCTGGAGGACTTGCATTGAGCGTGGGGGAAATTATGTTGAAAAGTGATACAGCTTTGTACCACTTCTGCACAATAAATAATATTTAAAAAAATATTTAAGGTTTTCATTTGACTCATTCTCGTACAACATACCGTCGTAGCCACTGTTAACATTACTGGTTTTTCTGGCGCTTATCTCCTATCGACCTTTCCATTGTTTCTGGGATCAGTCTAGCCTAGCGCAGTAATTACCTCTGACCTTTTATTTCTCTTTTTTGGTTTGAGGATGGTGGAATCTGCGTTTACTTCTACTCTCAAGCTTAGTGGACGGGTTTCCTGAACTGCTGGCGTGTGGAAATTTCTCACTAGGCCCACGCATTAACCTTCAGCCGACGCCATATTAGCTCCAAATGAGCGCTTCCTTCCCCTAGCAAGGCAGACGCACGTATTTCTGTCGACCACAACCATATTTTGAGAGAAAATTTAATTTAGCCGTAAGCTCGGCAGGGACTGCCGTAAAGAGAGAGAGAGAGAGAGAGAGAGAGAGAGGGAGTGGGGGGGTGAGAGACAGGGAGAGAGAACGTGGGCCGTAGCGGCTGGGATAAGGGCGGGGTGGACTGGCATCCGGCTGCCCCGGGACCAGCGGGATGTTGAGAGGGGGACGATGGGGGGGGGGGGGGGGGGGTTAGGGGCGTAGGAAGCGGAAGGCTTAAAGCAAGCCGCAATCTCGGCGGACAGTGCAGCCGCCTGAAGAGCGATAATAATAATTAGCCAGCCCGCGTGCGGAACCTGAGATACGAGACCACAGCCCTGCGCCGTGGCGACTCCTACGGCTTAAAAACACCGGACTCTGCCTACCGAGCGCTTCCCCAATCTACAAGTGTCAGAGACGCTCCGAAGCTCACGTGTTGTTTCAAGCACAGGCCTTCTGTTATCGTAGTCACGATCATAGAAGCAAGATACACAGTGTAAAATTTCTGCGTGTGTGGGTACAGAAAAGCTAAATGGTATAAGCTAAGCAGTGGGATGAAAGTGCAGCGGATCGCAGAGGGAAATGACCGCTGCGCAGGGGTGCAAGAACCGTTCTCTTCGTCAGAATAGCTACAGCTCTTGTGGGGTCGACCGGCTGGTAAGGACTACGGGAGTCCTTCAGAGGTGGAAGTGGCTGCAGCAAGCTACCATGTCACAGGTGCTTCTAGCCCGGTGGCGCGATCGGGCGTCGACTCACGGCAACCATGCTCCGTGTGCGTTGTCAGGAGGTGATCTCGTGGCCCATAGCAAAGCGCCGCTGAGATGAGGGGTGTTGTCTGGGTGACAGAGTGATGGCTCAGCTGCCTTGATGTACCGGGAGCTGTATCTGCAGCTGGCCATCAACGCCCCCGCTGTCCGGCTTTCGCTGGTAGGCGAAGTCGTAGCGCTGGGCGGCGGTGCAGAGGCAGAGTGGCATCGCGACTGAAATTTCGTATCTTGTCGTGCAAGAGGCGTGCTTATGGTGACAAAGGCTATTCAGTGGGTGTTCGGCGACCACTGGTTGCAGCTATCGGCTTGAACTTCTCCCCGGTGGCTCCAACGGCGCGTATAAATAACGCACCGTTGACCGGCACCGCTGAATGGCACATTGCTGCGTCGACGGCCCGTTATGAGTCTTGCCGCACGCTGACGCAACGCATGGAGAGTTCTGCATGTCGGCTAGTCCATCAGCTGCTTGCCTTAGGGACATTAGCTGGAATTTCCTTGACGTTGCCGTGTGCCACAGTAAAGGTAAAGTAAACAAATTGCAGGAATCATGCTACATCGATTGGATAGTTATTCATTGTTTATCTGTCATGTATGAGGCGGAACTATGGGCCTCATGGAAAAAGGGGTGACCCGGCTGAGTCACTCAATTTGATTCTTAGTCTGATCACGATGCGTGGCCATTAAGTGCACGCGTTGATCACGTAGGCTGACGTGAGGATCAATGAACTATACTCGACGGGCTGTATCTGGAACATCTTATGTGATTAGAAAGTTAGCAGACAGGAATACAATTAAATACTTAGCTTTAATTCAGCATCAGCGGTGAACGTCGATCTTTGCTTTGTACAATAATATTTACAAGTGCAGTTATAGACTGAACTGCGAATACTTCTTTACAAATGGTTCAAATGGCTCTGAGCACTATGGGACTTAACATCTGAGGTCATCAGTCCCCTAGAACTCAGAACCACTTAAACCTAACTAACCTAAGGACATCACACACATCCATGCCCGAGACAGGATTCGAACCTGCGACCGTAGCGGTCGCGTGGTTCCAGACTGAAGCGCCTAGAACCGCTCCGCTACATCGGCCGGCACTTCTTTACAATTCTGATTGCTTCACACATACAGATCAACTGTCAATGCATAAACTGTATGTGGCGCCTGGCTAGGTCGTAGCTGCTGACTTAGCTGAAGGCTATGCTAACTGAACTGGGCAGTGCGCTAGCTTGTCTCGTAAGACCAGCCGAGTGGCGGCGCTCGGTCTGCTAGCGTCGACAGTGGCGACTCGCGGGTCCGATGTGTACTGACGGACCGCGGCGGATTTGAAGCCTACAAGCTAGCAAGTGTTGTGCCTTGCGGTGACACCACGTTATCAGTATTCCGACTAGTTCGACGTGGCCAACCACAAATTCTTCTCACGCACCAACCTCTTCGCTCACAGTAGCCATAACACAGGGGTAGTCAACCATTTCTCACCTAACGCCCACTTTTGTATCTCTGTAAATAGTAAAATTTTCTAATTCTAAACTCATTCCACATTAATGGTGATTTACAAAGTAGAAAAGTAACTTTATAAAAATCACGGAGAAGAGTTACAGCAAGTTGAAGCATATTATAGCAATTAATAACCAAATAATTTGTCAAAGTTTTATGAAAATGAATACCGCGTATAGCCTCCCAGGGAAGCTGGAACACTAGTGGACAATAGGGATCAGGTTGACTACTTCTACCTTAAAACATGTCCCACCTTCCTGTCCTTTCTTCTTGTCAGTGTTTCCCATAGGTTCCTTTCTTCACCTATTGTGCGAAGAACCTCCTCATTCCTCAGGCGTATCAGTCCATCTGATTTTCAACATTCTTTTGTAGCACCACATCTGGAACGCTTCGATTGTTTGCTGCACCGGTTCTCCGACAGTCTATGTTTCACGGTTCTTCCTCAAATTAAGTCCTGTGCTTGACACCAGTAGACTTCTTTTGGCTGGGAATGCTCTCTTTCCTTCTGCTGCTTTTATGTCCTACGTGCTTCGTGCGTCATGGGTCATTTTTCTTTCAAGGTAGCAGAATTCCTAAACTATCGTACGTTAAATTTTGATGTAAGATTCTCGTTATTCCGATTTATGTAATTTGTCATTTTTCGATTTATTTTCAATCCACATTGAGTGCTCATAAGACTGTTCATTCTACTCAACACATTCTGTACTTCTTCACTTCACTGAGGACGGCAATGTCATCAACGAATCTTATAATTTATATCGTTTTATCCTGAATTCTAATCCTACTTTTGAACCTTCCTTTTATTTCCGACATTGCTTCTTCGATGTACAGATCGAATAGTAGGGACGAAAGACTGCATCCCTGTCTTACACCTTTTTTAATCAAACCACTTCGTTCTTGATCTTCCAATCTTAGTCTTCCCTCTAGGTTTTTGTACAAATTGTGTGACACTCGCCTATCCCTGTAGCTTACTCCTATTTATCTCTGAATTTCGAACGTTGTGCATCATTTTAAACTATCAAAAGCTATTTCTGGGTTGACAAAAACTATGGGCGTGGCTTGACTTCTGTTCAGTCTTATTTGCATTATGAAGCGCAACGTCAGGACTGCATCTCTGATACCTTTACCTTTCCTAAAGGTAATCTGGTCGTCATCTAACAAATCCTCATTTTTCTTTTACATTCTTCTGTATATTATTCTTGTCAGCAGTTTGGAACCATTAGCTGTTAAGCTGACTGTAAGATATCTTTCGCACTCATATGCCTTTTCTGCCTTCGGAGCTGTGTGGATGATATTTTTCTGAAAGTCTGTTGGATTCTACAGATCAGCTTGTACAGTCGTTTGCTTGCCAGTTCCCCCAACGATTTAAAAATTCCTTATTTAATCTCACGTCGTGCAAAGCTCTCGTAAGGTCCGACTACTACTGGATACCCTACGTCTTCCTTATCAACTCCAATTTCTTCTTCTAGCACGCCATCAGACAAGTCCCCACCCTTGCTTTTCGTTTCACCGAAGGTGGCTTTGACATTTCTCTATGCTGAGTCAGTCCTTCCGACGACCATTTCTTTTTCGATTTTTTCACACAGTGAAGTCATTTACCTCCGCTGCCATGCACTTACTTTTTATTTCATTGCTGAGTGATTTATATTGCTGTGTTCCTGTCTTTCTCTCAATAGTTTCGTACTTCGTTCTTTCGTCGTTGAATTGAAGTTTTTCTTTTGTTACCCAAGGTGTCTTCGCAAATACCTTGCTAGAAACTTTGTTTGTCTTTCCAACATCTGTGATTGCTCTTTTTATAGATGTCCACTCCTCTTCAACGGTGCTGGCTTCTGTGATGTTCCTCATCGCACTATCCATATCTTCATTCCTCAGTACTTTATCATCCCACTTCCTTCCACGTAGATTTTTCCGGATGTTTCTCTTAAACTTCGGTCTACTATTTATCATTAATGAAAATGTGATCTTACAAGGGGAGGCCGCCAATTGTGAAATTCAGATTCGATTCATACTGCGCATAATAAAAGCTCATGGCCAGATGTGTAATGTGGCAAAGCACCAAGATGCACTTCTCAGCCGTTGTCGAGAAAATCGACGGATAAAAGAAACAGTTGCGGTAAAATACTCTCAACGATTAATAACTTTCTACAGCGTCGTGGCGCAGCGGTAAGCGCTCGGGTTTGTAATCCGAAGGTCGCCGGATCCAATCTCGCACCGTGCAACTTTTTTTTTTTTTAGTATTTGTTTTTTGTAATTCAAATTTATATATATTCCTGGCAATCAGTTGCAACAATTATGCATATAATAAGTTGTTGAAAGCCGTTTGTCGTGGAAAAACTGGCGACTTCGAACATCATTATGTTTTCCGCAAACAAAGTTGTATTTCACAAATGTTATTAATTGTCTTCATAATGTTAACCACGTATAGTTAACGGAAGATGTAGAAACGATATTCCGAAACGAATACGTATAACGTAAGTCAAACGTTCGAATTAGAAATGAGACCCCACGAACACAAATTCGCTGTGGCAGGTATGAAATATAAACTCCGTTACTCGCTCGTTACACTTGAAGGACTGATGTTGAATGGGGCGAAACGAGCCGCCGCATAACAGCGTAGTTGCCTCCTAACTTCGAAAGAATGTAGATGCGGTCCCTAGCGCAACTTATAACATCGTCGAAAATCAGTACGGACGGGAGAGTTTTGTACACCCTGTTAAAAAAACGGAAAAATGGAGGGGGTACAATTGGAGAGCGATCCGCCTTCACCAACATGCATAAGCAATTCATTAATAGTTTATATATATATTTGAATTACAAAAAACTGACAATAAAAAAAACTGCATGGCGCGAGATTCGATCCGGCGACCTTCGGATTACGAACCCGAGCGCTTACCACTGCGCCACGACGCTGTAGGAAACTATTAATCGTAGAGAGTATTTCAGCGCAACGGTTTCTTTTAACTCGATTTTCTCGACAACGGCTGAGAAGTGCATCTTGGTGCTTTGCCACATTACACCTCTGGCCATGAGCTTTTACTATGCGCAGTATGAATCGAATCTGAATTTCACAATTGGCGGCCTCCCCTTGTTAGTCCTATATTGGGTAAGCCTTACAATTCAATATCTGCTCAAGGAATCTCTGTCTCACCATTATGTAATCCAGCTGGTATCTTCCCATATTGTGACACCTTTTCTCAGATTCTCTCTTCCTCTTGTGGTTTCTGAACAGTGTATTTGCTATTACTAACTGAAATTTATCGCAGAACTCAATTGTCCTTTCTCCTGTCTCTTTTCTTCTAACACCCATATTACCCTTTAAGTCTTTCTACGATTCCTTCAGCTACATCCACATTCTAATCCACCACTACCCATATTGAACACATCTAACTTGAGTTAAAAATCTTAAAGAGGTGCTGAATCTACTGACATGTATTTATTTTCTCTTATGTCTTGTAGCTTCCGTTCAGTTGTCCTCTGAAACCTGCAAGTACTTACGAATAACCCTGTAAAAAACTCTCCTCTTGCTTAAGGTGGATAAAATTATGAACCCCAACCAGTACCCGGCACTGCCAGAGTCTGTATTCGTTCCAGTTCTACAGAACAATTTCCTCCATCACCCTCAATCTGTCCATCTCCTTCTCGCCCACAACTCCGTCCACCTCCTCCAACTCCACTCTATGTATACAGGGTGGTCCATTGATCGTGACCCGGACAAACATCTCAAGAAATAAGCGTCAAACGAAAAAACTACAAACAACGAAACTTGTCTAGCTTGAAGGGAGAAACCAGATGAAGCTATGGTTGGCCCGCTAGATGACGCTGCCATAGGTCAAACGGATATCAACTGCCTTTTTTAAAATAGGACCCCCCATTTTTATTACATATTCGTGTAGTACATAAAGAAATATAAATATTTTAGTTGGAACCCTTTTTGCGCTTTGTGATTGATGGCGCTGTAATAGTCACAAACATATGGCTCACAATTTTAGACGAACAGTTGGTAAAAGGTAGGTTTTTTTAAATTAAAATACAGAACACAGGTACGTTTGAACATTTTATTTCGGTAGTTTCACTGTGATACGTGCACCTTTGTGAACTTACCATTAACGCACGCTGTTACAGCGTGATTACCTGTAAATACCACATTACTGCAATAAATGCTCAAAATTATGTCCGTCAACCTCAATGCATTTGGCAGCACGTGCTAACGACATTCCTCTCAACAGCGAGTAGTTCGCCTTCCGTACTGTTCGCACATGCATTGAGAATGTGCTGGAGCATGTTGTCAGGCGTTGTCGGTGGATCACGATAGCAAATATCTTTCAACTATCCCCACAGAAAGAAATCCGGGGACATCAGATCCGGTGAACGTGCGGGTCATGGTATGGTGCTTCGACGACCAATCCACCTGTCATGAAATATGCTATTCAATACCGCTTCAACCGCACGCGAGCTATGTGCCGGACATCCATCATGTTGGAAGTACATCGCCATTCTGTCATGCAGCGAAACATCTTGTAGTAACATTGGTAGAACATTACGTAGGAAATCAGCATACATTGCACTACTTAGATTGCCATCGATAAAATGGGGGCCAATTATCCTTCCTCCCATAATGCCGCACCATACATTAACCCGCCACGGTCGCTGATGATCCACTTGTCGCAGCCATCGTGGATTTTCCGTTGCCCAATAGTGCATATTATGCCAGTTTAAGTTACCGCTGTTGGTGAATGACGCTTCGTCGCTAAATAGAACGCGTGCAAAAAATCTGTCATCGTCCCGTAATTTCTCTTGTGGCCAGTGGCAGAACTGTACACGACGTTCAAAGTCGTCGCCATGCAGTTCCTGGTACATAGAAATGTGGTACGGGTGCAATCGATCTTGATGTAGCATTCTCAAGACCGACGTTTTTGAGATTCCCGATTCTAGGGCACTTTGTCGGCTACTGATGTGGGATTAGCCACTACAGCAGCTAAAACAGCTACTTGGCCATCATCATTTGTTGTAGGTCGTGGTTGACGTTTCACATGTGGCTGAACACTTCCTGTTTCCTTAAATAACGTAACTATCCGGCGACCGCTCCGGACACTTGGATGATGTCGTCCATGATACCGAGCAGCATACATAGCACACGCCCTTTGAACATTTTGATCACAATAGTCATACATCAATACGATATCGACCTTTTGCGCAATTGGTAAACGATCCATTTTAACAGGTAATGTGAAAGGATATTGCGAAGATATGGCTTGGCCACAGCCTCTTTCAGGAGTGCTAGTTCTGCAAGGTTCGCAGGAGAGCTTCTGTAAAGTTTGGAAGCTAGGAGCGGTAGGAGAGGAGATACTGGCAGAAGTAAAGCTTTGAGGAAGGGGCGTGAGTCGTGCTTGGGTAGCTCAGATGGTAGAGCACTTGCCCGCAAAAGGCAAAGGTCCCGAATTCGATTCTCGGTCCGGCATACAATATTAATCTGCCAGGAAGTTTCATACATACATACGTACATATGTATATCCAATTCTGTAATATGTATAGCTATAGTATTTCTTATCACTCAAACAAACAAAAAAATAGTGTCGTTGTGTGCGTGTGTGTATGTGTGTATGTGTGCGTGTGTATACGTCGTATGTGTGTGTGTGTGTGTGTGTGTGTGTGTGGGTGCGTGTGTGTGTGTGTGTGCGTGCTTTCACCTAACAGCGTTGTCACCACGCGCGGTGCCGGTAGCAGAGCACAGCAGCCACGGTGGCGGGCCGGGCTCCCCGCAAGACAAACAGGTAAGTGCACCGCGCGGCAGATGGAAATGCCATCCCTGCCGAGCTGACACAACGCGCCGCGCAAATGTTATTGTTGCTATTAGCGCCGCCGCCGTCCACCCAACCGCGGCTGTCTTGCTTGTTTGTTTGCCGAACTTTGATCAAGTTAGTGTAAACACGCTAAGTTGCGAGTAAGCAGTGAGCATTTAGTTAGCAGCAGCAGCGGCAGAGGCGCAATTTGCACCACAGTCCCTTTGCTCGAGCGCCTGTTGTGGCGCCGGGTCTCGAGCTGGCGGGGTCACCGCGAGGCGCAGCTGTGGTCTCCTTCTTCCTGGCACACCGCGCAACATAGCACTCACGCTATGACGAGCTAACGTGGGAGTGCGGCTGCGCTCCGGCGCTGCTAATGTACTCGCCGCTGCGTTCGCGAGTGGACGGCGCTCTCTTGGGGACTTTTAGCGTCTCACTTGGGACGTCGCCTCTGCTAGAGCTCTCTACCACCAAAATGGTAGGAGATACGTTGGCTCGACGGAACCAGGACAGTCCGTGAACTCGTTTGCATCATCTGGGATTAAAGGAGTGTGACGATGTCATTCCAGAACTGCACACTTGTATTAATCCTTCTTCTTGTTGCACGGTAAATCGGACATACCGCGAATTAACATGGAAACTGCATATACTAAGGACACAACAGAACGACAAATAAGTAACATGTAGTGTATGGGGATGGCATCCCTCCGCCATACTGGACACGTATAAATCCTTAATCCGTCCTAAGCTCGGAGATATACATTATGATTTTATGTGAGTGCACGTGTATGTACTCCGCATTCACATAACAAATTCGCCTCTATGGGCAATGAATTAACCACCGTCATTGCGGATGCACAACTACGTTCGACCCCCTGTGGGAATCCCAAAATCAACATGAGAACATGGACAGGGACCTGGGATAGTTGGCGCTTGATGGGAATATGGGTAGGGCAGGAGACGTGCCGAGATAGTCAGCGCAGTTGTGATAAACGGTGTGTCCGGATGGCGCAGTGGTTAAGCAACTACCTAGTAACCAGAAGATCCCGGGTTAGAATACTGGTGTAGCATATATTTTCACGCGTCGCCGCCGATTACGCATAAAGTTCAGTTTCAGTTGACATCAATACTTCCTTTTCTTCCCTTTTATTTCTCCCCTTCTATCCTCAATTTACATAATATAGCGCTTTTAACATGCTCATGCTTGCCTCTTAGCCAGCCAGACAAGCTACCGCACGTTATCAGCAGATCGGGCAGACTGCTTTACTCCATCCTAGCCTAGCTATGCCCAACCCAAACAGGTTAAACGAGTCTTGCTTGCCAGCCCGTCTTCCCGCTGCACTAGCAATTTATTCTGTACGCTTTCATTGCAGTGTTATGGCTAACGTTCGGAAATTGATGAAAATTTTTTTTTACCCGAGTACCACTAGACGAGACCCAATGAAATATAAATTCATTTTGGGTCAGGACAGATCATAAATGGTGGATTTTATTTGTCTTTTTTTTCCCTTTGGGCGTATTTCGGGCCTATTTATTTTATTTGATGTGCTTTCTGTTGTTATGGAGAAATATCTCTAAAAGTAAAGATCCTTTCCACCTATGAACCTGAAGAGGTCTATTATACTGCAACATCAACTAAAGTAAGGTTTTGGAACTCTCGTTTCTGTAAGCTTAGTGTGTTTCAGCCAAATATGACCCCAGTTATACTAATTTTAATGACTTTCTCCGGGATGTGTGTGGCGGGTTCGCTGAATCCATTCTAAGTGACTAACGTAGTTCATTCTAAATTCCCCAAACACATTTTACGAAACACAGAGTTCGTTTTTTATATTATGCTAAGGTAACAAGTACATGTCTGAAAGTAGAAGCTTTTCTTTCATAGTTTTCTTCGCGCCATGTTGTATACCACCAGAATGTGGCTCTTTCCGTAAATAAGTTATGCCGGGGCAAGCTCGGAGACTCATGATATGTAACTTCCTAAAACAGACAGACAAGTCTCAAAATTCAATAATGACAATTTTGCAGCTTACTAAGCCACGACTACCAACAATAGGAGAGGATAGGAAAAGCAATACCCATTTCCCTCCCTTCTGGCTCTGCTATCAAGTGATACGTGATTACTTAACAGTACCACACTTACATACCACATCTTAAATACTATAAAAGAGGAAGCAGGATGGAATCATGGTTGGTAGACACAATTTAAAACTAAGACAGTTTATTGACATTACCCCTTCAAAAAAAATGAAATTACAAAATGTGGATGAGCCACTAGATAAAGCTTTGCAAATACAGTTAGAAATCCAACGTACACGATACTTTAACAAACAATTACAAATTAAGAAATCAGGGTTACTAACACTTGAGAACTTCAAACTCCCATATAGGACTTCCCTCAAAATAGATATAATGAAAACAATTACATGTAAAGGGTGACTTAATAACACTTGAACACAAGTACCAAGCTAAGATGCCATTACATAACATGATAGAACCACTTAAATAAAAACCTACAACAGAAACACTGATCTTTAAAAAATAAATGTTCACGTGCTCAGACGTGTTAATAAAAAAAATTACTAGAAAAATTTGCACAAGGAACTCAGCAGCTGCTAGGCAGTTTAAGGTTTAGCCAGTTGCCAGTCACTAATATTTAAAAAAATAAGTTCATAGACAAACAGGGTATATACAATACATATATCAACCAGTTTAATCTGCAATGACGGAAACGAAGCTAATTATTGAACAACTCCGGTAGTGGCCAGGTTCCTAAACACTGCCAGGCCTAGACCTCGGATGACATTTCACTCCCCGCCAAGGCGCTGGCACAACCACAAGTTTCTCCCCGAATCACAAAGACATTCCAATACCTGTGAAACATAGAAACACTCGGCAGAACCTTTGACTCGCTTACACATGGAGAACTGTATTAACAGAGTGCAGGCTTTAAAAACGGCAACATAAAATCATTTGATTGCAAGAGACACTAAGCACTAGTAAAACTGAGAAACTTTTCAAATAACGGCCACCAGTTAACTATGCCAAATGAACTCTTCCACACCGTTTTAAGGTTTGAATGTAAAAGTCTTACCATAATAATAAAGTTTAAATCTCTGAGTCCGTCGGTGAACAAACAATTACGACGCCTTACTCCATATCAGGTACACAATACGATGGACCAAGTTCCACAGCTCCATAGCTTCCCTTCAAATTTTGTTCCCAGGAAAGTCACAGGATTTGTATCTCCAAGCTGCCCATGTCGGCAAAACGCCCAACCAGTTTCACACCACAACGTGTAACGGTCATCACGCTTGTTCGGCAGCCGTTGACACTCGTCTCCCCGCGAATATCACGAGATCACCAGAATTTCCCGTCGAAGGCTAACAACCAACACGCTTCTCCTTTGAAACTGCAGAATAATACACGCGAAAAGCAAAGATAGCTTACCTCAACCACAATCGATCTCAACGATACATGAACAAAAAAGACTGGTACCAGCTCGCCACGGCTCAACCCCACCCTCCTAAGCAAGAGGACACCGCTCAGGGGTAGGACTGACCCTCCCTACTCATCCCAGCTTAAGCTGGCTCGTATGTACCCTAAACAGCTTGCCCGATGCGATCTCCCCTACCTCCAGTTAACCGGGCTCAAGATTTTACAGGTGCAACAAGGACCCTATATCTCGGTTTTAATTTTTCCTTAGTATCTTGGCTAGACGGGGCCGTCAAGTTACGAATAAAAACGAGGTACCCAGTCTTTCCCAAAAATGGTCTATGACCCTTGTTATATCGAAGGTGCTGTCACTGGTGGGCTGCCCGGATATTCTGTCCGGTCCTTTGCCAATTCTCACGGAGGCTCTGAGGGGTGATGAACGTTGGTAGAGGTCGTTTATACTCCACAAGTTTGATAACGGAGAATTAATGGTATAGGATATCAGTAACGCCGCAGTAGTCATCCCGGTTGCCTGATGTTTGGCCGTATTAAACGCCTGATTGAGCCAGGGAAATGTGATATCCCATTTATCAGGTGATTTTGCGTGGTAGATGGTTAGGTCTGTTATTAAATTCCGATTACCTCTTTCGGCGAAAGACGCCTGAGAATAATAAGACGTGGTGGTAATATGTCTAATACCCTGATTGAAACAGAATGCCTTAAACACACGAGACAGAAAAGCGGGTGCATTGTCGCTTACCAGTTCAAGAAAATGGTTCAAATGGCTCTGAGCACTATGGGACTTAACATCTATGGTCATCAGTCCCCTAGAACTTAGAACTACTTAAACCTACCTAACCTAAGGACATCACACAACACCCAGCCATCACGAGGCAGAGAAAATCCCTGACCCCGCCGGGAATCGAACCCGGGAACCCGAGCGTGTCGCTTACCAGTGATTTCGGCTATATATATAACATTCGACAATTGCCGGGTGGTGAATTTACGCAGTGTGCCCCAGAGTAGGAAGCAGCCGTATAAACCAGGAGAAATCATCCACGACAGCCACGACGTAACGGTTGCCTTTCTTTGTCCGGGGCAACGGTCCAATATAGTCGATAAAAACTTTATCGAGGGGATACTGCTCCCGCTGCCAGTGTAGAAACCGACGAGACAGCCCGGAACCAGGCTTCGCCCTTATGCAGAGATCACAGTGCCCTACCAGTCTCCTAATGTCGCGGAAGAGAGAGGGCCACACGAAATGTTGGCGGATCCTGACCGAGGTCTTATACAGGCTCAAATGGCCGCCGAGAACAGAATCGTGATAATACCGGAAGTCCATCGGTACTACCTCAGCGCCGGCCGCGGTGGCCATGCGGTTCTAGGCGCTGTAGTCCGGAACCGCGCGACTGCTACGGTCGCAGGTTCGAATCCTGCCTCGGGCATGGATGTGTGTGATGTCCTTAGGTTAGTTACGTTTAAGTAGTTCTAAGTTATAGGGGACTGATGACCTCAGATGTTAAGTCCCATAGTGCTCAGAGCCATTTGAACCATTTTTACTACCTCAGCAAACCCACCCTCCATTGTCGATCGCCATTACCCTGCTTACACAGTACCCCTTATTGGAGGCAATAACCCGGCAATGAAACCCCAGCCATGACACTTTCTCGAATCGGACCACTTCAGCCGGCCGCGGTGGTCTCGCGGTTGAGGCGCTCAGTTCGGAACCGCACGACTGCTACGGTCGCAGGTTCGAATCCTGCCTCGGGCATGGATGTGTGTGATGTCCTTAGGTTAGTTAGGTTTAAGTAGTTCTAAGTTCTAGGGGACTGATGACCTCAGAAGTTAAGTCCCATAGTGCTCAGAGCCATTTGAACCATTTTTTTGGACCACTACACGGGTCCTGCGCCTGCTTCTCCTTAAGCCCACCAAACAGGTCAGGAAGGTCGGACAAAATCGCCCCAACAGTAATGTCTGTTCGCCTTGCTCCTGACCTTCCTGGGAGTCGGGTTTAAACATACGCCAGCCGCTGTGGCCGAGCGGTTCTCGGCGCTTCATTCCGGAACCACGCTGCTGCTACGATCACAGGTTCGAGCCCTGTCTCGGGCATGGATGTATGTGATCCCTGTCTCGGGCATGGATGTATGTGATGTCCTTAGGTTAGTTAGATTTAAGTAGTTGTATGTCTAGGGGACTGATGATCTCAGATGTTAGGTCCCATAGTACTTAGAGCCATATTTGTAAACATACGACTCAGAGCAGCGGCAGTTGCATTATCCGAGCCTTTAATATGTCTGATTTGAAAACGAAAGGCAGATATATGGACCGCCAAACGTGCAATTCGGCCAGTCTTCCTCGGCCTAGCCAAGACCCAACTTCATGCTTGGTTGTCCGTCTCTAATACCAATACTTTATGCTCCAAATTAAAACAAAACTTTTCCAAGTCATAAACGTCGGCCAGAGCCTCTAATTCATATACAGCATAGTCGAATTCAGGAGCAGTCAGTCGCCGTGAGGCATAAGCTAGAGGTCGCCGCTCCCCTTTATGTTCTTGAATTAAAACTGCCGCTACCCCGATATGACAGGTGTCGGTCTGTATCACAAACGTACTATTAAAGTGCGGCACAGCCAACAACGGGGGATCAGTAATTGCAGTCTTAATCTGTGCGAAAGCTCTTTGCTGATTATCTCCACATACGAAATCGCTATTCTTCTTCCGAAGATCATTAAGGGTGGCTGCAAGATGGACGAAATTGGCAACGAATTTATGAAAGAAATTAGCCATGCCAATGAAACGAGCGACGACTTTCTTATTCTGGGGAGGGGGAAACCCCGTAAGCCCTTGGTTCTTTCCTGATCGATGCTTATGCCTTTTGCATATACCACATGGCCTAAGAAAGAAATCTGTTGTTTACACAAGGTGATGTTAGATGGTTTGACGGTGAGGCCAGTAGAACACAACCTTAGGAAAACCTGCTCCAGGTGAACAAGATGTCCCTCAAAGGTGCGACTGTTGATAACTACGTCATCTAAATAGTTGTAGACACAGACGAACTTCAAGTCCCCTAAGACCACATCCAACAGCCGCACCAGTGGCCAACTCAAAAGGGACTCGTTGAACTCAGATTCCTATTTGTGAAAAACGCTGTCACAGTCTTGGATGACTCTGCAAGGGGGACCTGCTAATATGCCTGATTGAGATCTAAGATTGTGAACACATTAGCACCAGAAAACCAGGTAAAGCAATTGTGCAAATCGGGCAAGGGAACTGACTCCAACACGACTTTTTTGTTAAGCCTCCGGTAATGAACTACCATACGAAAATCGCTGCCCTGGTCTTTTGGCTCTAGAGGTGCAGGTGAAGCATAGGGCGAAGTTGATGGTCTAATCAACCTGCACATTGCGCACATAGCTCACATTCCCTTCACAAGACCGCTGGCACGAACACAAAGAGAGACGTTGGTGAGGCGTCAACTTAAAATAAACTACACTCCCAGCAAAATCGAATACCAAACCGGCATGCTAGATGAAATCACACCCGAGCATCAAAGGGACTCTCAAATTCTTAGCTATAAAAAATCTATGAGGCCATGAGAATTTATCGACGTGCAACCACCCCCACTCCTCTCCTACTAGAGGTAACTCTCGCCCATCGGCGACCCGACATCTCTGAACCAGAGTTATTTTTTTTTCTTTTGCTTGAGCCGTTTTCCCGCAATGACGCAGGGTCGGCATGGTTAATCGGATTTGGCAAGGTTAATTTAAGGGGTGGTCGGATGCCCTTCCTGCCGTCACCCCGTACCCCTGGAATGGAGTTATTGTACCCTAACTGTCTGTGTCGAGTGTAATCCATGGAATAGTGCGAATGTGTTCAGATGTCTGCGAGCCGTGTAACTGAGGCAGGACGTGCGGACCGGCCCGATATTCACCTAGTGGGATGTGGAAAACCGCCAAAAACCACATCCAGGCTGGCCGGAACACCGGCCTCCGTCGTTAATCCGCTGGGTGGATTCGATCCGGGGCCGGCACACCTACCTGAGTCCAGAAAGCAGCGTATTAGCGCTCTCGGCTAACCTAGTGGGTACATCTGAAACTGAGAACTTGCGCAAATGTCTGTATTGTATGTAACAGTCATAAACGACTAAGGATGCGGAACTACCCGAATCCAGCAATGTATGGTTCCTGTCCTACCATAGCACAGACAAGAGGGAGCCCCGGAACATGCATCACCTGAATGGCTTTACAGTTCACTGGCCAGTTAGTAAACTCAGCCCCTTTTCCCATCCTCTGGCGTCAGATATTTGAACGAGGAGTCCTAAGTACTGGACAATCCCGTACTAAATGATCGACCGCGTGGCAACGGTAGCAACGCCGAACTACTGAATTAGAGTTATTACACATTGGTGCCTCAGACATTACTTTCTCTTGTGCGGTGAAACGCTGTTCATCCACCAAAGAAATAGTGTGAATATTTTCAGCTAAATGTTAAAACTGTTCGATGGAGCAAGGGCGCTGTACAAGTTTGAACCTAGCGCGATCCTGTACCCGCATGCCTTCCAACATATGTTCGATTCGGACACACGCATATCGAAAGCCAGTACGGCCATGTGAACCCTCTCAAAATACTGCCCTGAGGTTTCGTTACTCGCTTGGACCTTCCAATAACATTCCCGCTATAATTCTACTAATAATACGGTGACGGAAATGAAATATGGTACCCTGTTGTTCCAGTTCCTCGACTATCACGCTACTAAGCACACCCTTAGCCATTGGCTATGATAATGCTACTACGACAGACTGCGGAACATGCAACGCATCAGCGTGAATCTGGAGACGGACTAACAACTACAGAAAGGATTGAATCTGCCTCAAATTTTCGGAATACAAGACAGATATATCTTCCAAGACATTCATGATCGGATTAGGTAAATTGGAAAATAAACTCAAATATTCTTCGCTACACTTAATGCGTGTGATCTCATGCAGATTTTTCAGGCTCAGAATCGATACTTATACCTCCTCCGCTTAAGGCAAGCGCCACGGCGCGTGACTGCAAACCTCCGGCAACACCAAGCAACTTATGACGGATAGCACCCATTGCATCATTGAGATTGACTGAAGCGATATCCGATAAACAATTAAATAATGGCTAAATGCGCCTGCACTCGACAAATTTGTTTCTGCGTCGGCTGAGTAGACGCCAGAAATTCAATTTTCCGACCTACATCACTTACAGCTGTTTCGATATTCGACAACAAGTCGCCTACCTCGCTAACGACGTCTGTTCGTAGGGCAATGGCAGTGTCAACAGCTGCACGAAGCCTGGCCACCAAATCAGACACATTTCCGCCTGCGGGCAGCCCGCGCACGCGGAGTTCAATGATCAGCTGCTCTTTCCGTAAGCACGTTATGCCGGAGCAAGCTCGGAGACTCATGTTACGTTACTTCCTAAAACAGGCAGACAAGTCTCAAAACACTATAATGACAATTTTACAACTTACTAAGCCACGACTACCAACCACAGGAGAGGATAGGAAAAGCAACCCCCCTCCCCCTCCCTTCCTTCTGGCTCTGCTGCTAAGTGAAACGTGACTCCTTAATTGTACCACACTTCCACACCACATCTTAAATACCATAAAAGTGGAAGCGGGATAGAATTATGGTTGGTAGTCACAATTTATAGTTAAGTATAACTAAGACAGTTTATTGACATTACCCCTTTAAAAAAAAATAAAATTAGACATAGTGGATGAGGCACTAGATAAAGCTTTCGAAATACAGTTAGAAATCCAACGTAGTCAATACTTTAACAAACAATTCCAAATTACGAAAACAGGGTTACTAACACTTGCGAACTTCAAACTCCCATATTGGACTTCCCTCGAAATAGATATAATGAAAACAATTCCACGCAAAGGGTGAGTTTATAACACTTGAACACTAGTGCCAAGTTAAGATGCCATTACATAACATGATAGAACCACTTAAATAAAAACCTACAACAGAAACACTGATCATTAAAAAATAAATGTTCACATGCTCAGACGTGTTACTAAAAAAATTACTACAAAAATCTGTACAAGGAACTTAGCAGCTGCCATGCAGTTTAAGGTTTGGCCAGTTGCCAGTTCCTAATATTTGAGAAAACAAGTTCATATACAAACAGGGTACATACGATAGATATATCTACCGCCTTAACCTGCCTTGACGGAAAGAAACCTAAGTACTAAACTTTGGAAGGTGATGTGTGAACAACTCCGGTAGTGGCCAGGCCTAACACTGCCAGGCCTAGACCTCGGATGACATTTCACTCTCCGCCAAGGCGCTGGCACTACCACACGTTTCTCCCCGAATCACAAAGACATTCCAATAACTCTCAAACATAGAAACACTCGGGAGAACCTTTGACTCACTTACACATGGAGAACTGTATTAACAGAGTGCAGGCTTTAAAAACGGCAACATAAAATCATTTGATTGCAAGAGACACTAAGCACTAGTAAAACTGAGAAAATTTTCAAATAACGGGCACCATTTAAATAGGCCAACTGAACTCTTCCACACCGTTTTAAGGTTCGACTGTGAAAGTCTCACCATAATAATAAAGTTTAAAATCTCTGAGTGCGTCGGTGAACAAACAATTACGACGCCTTACTCCATATCATGTACACAATAGGAGGGAGCGGATCCCACAGTTTCACTGCTTCCCTTCAAATTTTGTTCCCGGGGAAGTCACAGAACTTATATCTCCAAGCCATACATGTCGGCATAACGCCCAACCAGTTTCACACCACAACGTGTAACGGTCATCACGCTTGTTCAGCAGCCGTTGACACTCGTCTCCCCGCGAATCTCATGAGATCACCAGGGTTACCCGTTGAAGGCTAACAACTAACACGCTTCTCATTCGAAGCGGCAGAATAATACACGCGAAAAGCAAAGATAGCTTACCTCAACCACAATCGATCCCAACGATACATGAACAAAATAAGACTGGTACCAGCTCACCGGGGCTCAACCCCTCCTAAGCGAGAGGACAGTGCTCAGGGGTAGGACAGACCCTCCCTACTCATCCCAGCTTAACCTGGCTGAGATGTACCCAAAACAGCTTGCCCGATGCGATTTCCCTTACCTCCAGTTAACCGGGCTCAAGATTTTACAGATGCGACCAGGACCATATATCTCGGTTTTAATTTTCCCTTAGTATCTTGGCTAGACGGGGCCGCCAAGATCCGAATAAAAACCAGGTCCCCAATATTTCCCAAAAATGGTCCACTACCCTTGTTACATCGAAGGTGCTGTCACTGGTGGGCTGCCGGATATTCTGTCCGGCCCTTTGCCGATTCTCACGGAGGCTCTGAGGGGTGATGAACGTTGGTAAGAGGTCGTTTATACTCCACAAGTTTGATAACGGAGAATTAATGGTATGGGCAAACATTAACGCCGCGGGTGTCATCGGGTATCCTTATGTTTGGCCGTATTAAATGCCTGATTGAGCCAGGGCAAGGTGATATCCCCTTTATCAGGTGACTGGGCGTGGTAGTTGGTTAGGTCTCTTTTTATATTCCGATTGCCTCTGTCGGCAAAAGACGCTTTAGGATAGTAAGGCATGGTGGTAATATGTCTAATACCCTGATTGAAACAGAATGCTTTAAACACACGAGACAGAAAGGCGAGTGCATTGTCGCTTACCAATCATTTCTGCGGTCCGAAGCAGGATATAACCTTCGACAATTGTTGGGTGGTGATCTCAGCAGTGTCCTCCCGAGTAGGAAGCAGCCATATAAACCGGGAGAAAGCATCCACGACAACCAAGATGTAACGGTTCAAAATGGCTCTGAGCACTATGGGACTCAACTTCTGAGGTCATTAGTCCCCTAGAACTTAGAACTAGTTAAACCTAACTAACCTAAGGACATCACACACATCCATGCCGGAGGCAGGATTCGAACCTGCGACCGTAGCGGTCTCGCGGTTCCAGACTGCAGCGCCTAGAACCGTACGGCCACTTCGGCCGGCCAAGATGTGACGGTTGCCTCTCTTTTTCCGGGGCAGCGGTCCAATGTAGTCGATAAAAACTTTGTCGAAGGGATACTGCTCCCGCTGCCAGTGTAGAAGCCCACGAGACAGCCCGGAATCTGGCATCGCCCTTTTGGAGAGATCACACTGCCAAACCAGTCACCTAATGTCGCGAAAGAGAGAGGGCCACACAAAATGTTCACGGATCCTGGCCGATGTCTTATACAGGCCCAAATGGACGTCAAAAACACAATCGTGATAATACCGGAAGACCATCGGTACTAACACAGTTAGCAAACCCACCCTCCATTGTCGATCGCCACTACACTGCTTACAAAGTACCCCTTGTTGGAGGCAATAACCCGGCACTGAAACCCCTGCGTTGACCCTTTCTCGAATCCAACCACTACACGGGTCCTGCGCCTGCTTCTTCTTAAGCCCACCAAACAGGTCAGGAAGGTCGGACAAAATCTTCCCAACAGTAATGTCCTGTTCGCCGTGCTCCTGACCTTTCCGGGAGTCCGGTATAAACATACGCCGGCTTTATGGCCGAGCGGTTCTAGGCGCTTCAGTCCGGAACAGCGTTGAAGCTAAGGTCACAGTTTCGAGTCCTGCCTCGGGCATGGATGTGTGTGATGTCCTTAGGTTAGTTAGGTTTAAGTAGTTCTAAGGCTAGGGGACTGATGATCTCAGATGTTTTGTCCCATAGTGCTTAGAGCAATTTTTGTAAACATACGACTCAGAGCATCGGAGTTGCATTATCCGAGACTTTAATATGCCTGATTTGAAAACGAAGGAAGATATACGGACTGTCCAACGTGTAATTCGGCCAGTTTTCTCGGCCTAGCCAAGACCCAATTTCATGCTTGGTTGTCCATCTCTAATACAAATTCTTTATCCTCCAAATAAAAACAAAACTTTTCCAGGGCAAAAACAACGGCCAGAGCCTCTAATTCATTTACAGCATAATTGGATTCAGGAGCATTCAGTCGCCGTGAGGCATAAACTAGAGTTCGTCGCTCCTCTTTATGTTCTTGAAGTAAAACTGCGGCTACCCCGGTATGACAGGTGTCGGTCTGTATCACAAACGTACTATTAAAATCCGGCAGAGCCAAAAACGGGGGGATTAGTAATTGCAGCCTTAATCTGTGTGAAGGCTCTTTGCTGATTATCTCCCCATACGAAATCGCTATTCTTATTCCGAAGATCATTGAGGGGGTCTGCAAGATGAACGAAATTGGCAATGAATTTAGGGAAGAAATTCGCCATGCCAATGAAACGAGTGACGTCTTTCTTATTCTGGGGAGGGGGAACCCCGTAAGGCCTTGGTTCTATCCTGGTTCATGCTTACGCCTTTTGCATATACGACATGGCCTAAAAAAGAAATCAGTTGTTTACACAAGGTGACGTTAGATGGTTTGACGGTGAGGCCAGTAGAACACAACCTTAGGAGAACCTGCTCCAGGTGAACAAGATGTCCCTCAAAGGTGTGACTGTAGATAACTACGTCATCTAAATAGTTGTAGACACAGACGAACTTCAAGTCCCCTAACATCACATCTAACAAACAGGACAACACAGCCGCACCAGTGCCCAACTCAAAAGGGACCCGTTGAACTCAAATTCCTACTTGTGCATAAACGCTGTCACAGGCTTGGATGAACTCTGCAAGGGGGACCTGCTAATATGCCTGATTGAGATCTAAGATTGTAAACGCATTAGCACCAGAAAACCAGGTAAAGCAATTGTGCAAATCTGGCAAGGGAACGGACTCCAACATGACTTTTTTGTTAAGCCTCCGGTAATGAACTACCATACGAAAATCGCTGCCCTGGTCTTTTGGGACTAGAAATGTAGGCGAAGCATAGGACGAAGTTGATGGTCTAATCACCCCCTCTTATAGCATCTTACCGATTTTAGCTCTCAAAATCTTCATCTACGGTGGAGACCGCTTATAAGGGGCCTGACGGACGGGCACAGTAATTGGATGTCATACTTAAGACTCTCTGTCTCCCACAACTTATCCGATAAGACCTGACGATAGCTCTCCAAGACCTGGTGGAGAGCCTGCACTTGTTGCTCTGTAAGACAACCCGTATCAACCTGCACATTGCACACATAGCTCACATTCCCTTCACAAGACCGCTGGCACGAAAACGAAGACGGTGGTGAGGCGCAGACTTAAAATAAACTACACTCCCAGCAAAATCGAATACCAAACCGGCATGCTGGATGCAATCACACCCGGGCAACAAAGGGACTCAAATTCTTAGCTATAAAAGGATCTGTGAGGCCATGAGAATTTATCGACGTGCAACCACCCCCGCACCTCCCCTACTAGAGGTAACTCTCGCCCATCGGCGACCCAACATCTCTGAACCGGAGACTGCGGAGACGAAAACCTGCACAAATGTCTATATTCTATGTACCAGTCATAATCAACTAAGGATACGGAACTAAGGATACGGAACTACCCGAATCCAGCAATGCACACACTAATTTCTGTCCTACCCTAGCACAGACAAAAGAGACCCCCGGAGCATGAGTCGCTTGAATGGCTTTACAGTTCACTGTCCAGTTTGTAAACTTACCCCCTTTTGCCACCCTCTGGCGTCAGCTATTTGAGCGAGGGCTCCTAAGTACTGGACAATCCCGTACTAAATGATCGACCGCATGGCAACGGTAGCA
Source organism: Schistocerca serialis cubense (assembly GCF_023864345.2). Classification (NCBI taxonomy): domain Eukaryota; kingdom Metazoa; phylum Arthropoda; class Insecta; order Orthoptera; family Acrididae; genus Schistocerca; species Schistocerca serialis. The sequence continues at coordinate 275,871,130 of NC_064643.1, read as the reverse complement.
ACGCCGAACTACTGATTAGAACTGGTATTAATAGAGTTACTAAACTGGTATTAATAGAGTTACTACATGTTGGTGCCTCAGATATTACTTTCCCTTGTGCGGTGAAACGCTGTTCATCCGCCAAAGAAATAGTGTGAATAGATTCAACTAAATGTTGAAACTGTTCCATGGAGCAAGGGCACTGTACAAGGTTCAACCTGGGGCGACCCTGTACCCGCATGCCTTCCAACATATGTTCGATACAATCAAGATCGGACACACGCATATCGAAAGCCAGTACGGCATGCGAACCCTCTCAAAATACTGCCCTAAGGTTTCGTTACACGCTTGGACCTTCCAATAACATTCCCGCTATAATTAGACACCCTGCTCGTCAAGAGCCTTCTACTAATAATACGGTGACGGAATTGAACTAAGGTACCCTGTTGCTCCAATTCCTCGACTATCATGCTACTAAGCACACCCTTAGCCATCGGATATAATAATGCTACTGCGACAGACTGTGGGACATGCAACGCATCAGCGTGAATCTGGAGACGGACTAACAACCACAGAAAGGATTGAATCTGCCTCAAATTTTTGATATACAAGACAGATATATCTTCCAAGACGTTCATGATTGGATTAGGTAAATTGGAAAATAAACTCAAATATTCTTCGTTAAACTTAATGCGTGTGATCTCACGCAGATTGTTCAGGCTCAGAATCGATACTTATACCTCCTCCGCTTAAGGCAGGCGCCACGGCGCGTGACTGCAAACCTCCGGCAACACCAAGCAACTTATGACGGATAGCACCCATTGCATCATTGAGATCGACTGAAGCGATATCCGATAAACAATTACAATAATGGCTAAATGCGCCTGCACGCTACAAATTTGTTTCTGCGTCGGCTGAGTAGACGCCAGAAATTCAATTGTCCGACTTACATCACTTACAGCTGTTTCGATATTCGACAAGAAGTCGCCTACCTCGCTAACGACGTCTGTTCGTAGGGCAATGGCAGTGTCAACAGCTGCACGAAGCCTGGCCACCAAATCAGACACATTTCCGTCTGCGGGCAGTCCGCGCACGCCGTGTTCAATGATCAGATGCTCTTTCGGTAAGCACGGTATGCCGGAGCAAGCTCGGAGACTCATGTTACGTTACTTCCTGAAACAGGCAGACAAGTCTCAAAACACTATAATGACAATTTTACAACTTACTAAGCCACGACTACCGACCACAGGAGAGGATAGGAAAAGCAACCCCCCTCCCCCTCCCTTCCTTCTGGCTCTGCTGCTAAGTGAAACGTGACTCCTTAATTGTACCACACTTCCACACCACATCTTAAATACCATAAAAGTGGAAGCGGGATAGAATTATGGTTGGTAGTCACAATTTATAATTAAGTATAATTAAGACACTTTATTGACATTACCCATTTAAAAAAAATAAAATTAGACGTAGTGGATGAGGCACTAGATAAAGCTTTGGAAATACAGTTAGAAATCCAACGTAACACTTGCGAACTTCAAACTCCCATATAGGACTTCCCTCAAAATAGATATAATGAAAACAATTACACGTAAGTGGTGAGTTAATAATACTTGAACACTAGTGCAAAGTTAAGATGCCATTACATAACATGATAGAGCCACTTAAGTAAAAACCTACAACAGAAACACTGATCTTTAAAAAATAAATGTTCACGTGCTCAGACGTGTTAGTAAAAAAATTACTAGAAAAATTTGCACAAGGAACTCAGCAGCTGGTATGCAGTTTAAGGTTTGGCCAGTTGCCAGTCCCTAATATTTGAGTCCGCAGCTCGTGGTCGTGCGGCAGCGTTCTCGCTTCCCGCGCCCGGGTTCCCGGGTTCGATTGCCGGCGGGGTCAGGGATTTTCTCTGCCTCGTGATGACTGGGTGTTGTGTGATGTACTTAGGTTAGTTAGGTTTAAGTAGTTCTAAGTTCTAGGGGACTGATGACCACAGATGTTAAGTCCCATAGTGCTCAGAGCTATTTGAACCATTTGAACCTAATATTTGAGAAAACAAGTTCATATACAAACAGGGTAAATACAATATATATATCTACCGCCTTAACCTGCCTTGACGGAAAGAAACCTAAATACTAAACTTTGGAATGTGATATGTGAACAACTCCGGTAGTAGCCAGGTTCTTAAACGCTGCCCGGCCTAGACCTCGGATGACATTTCACTCCCCGCCAAGGCGCTGGCACTACCAAACGTTTCTCCCCGAATCACAAAGACATTCCAATAACTCTGAAACATAGAAACACTCGGCAGAACCTTTGACTGTCTTACACATGGAGAACTGCATTAACAGAGTGCAGGCTTTAAAAACGGCAACATAAAATCAATTGATTGCAAGAGACGCTAAGCACTAGTAAAACTGAGAAAATTTTCAGATAACAGCCACCATTTAAATAAGCCAACTGAACCCTTCCACACCGTTTTAAGAATCGACTGTGAAAGACTTACCATAATAATAAAGTTTAAAATCTCTGAGTGCGTCGGTGAACAAACAATTACGACGCCTTACTCCATATCATGTACACAATAGGAGGGAGCGGATCCCACAGTTTCACTGCTTCCCTTCAAATTTTGTTCCCGGGGAAGTCACAGAACTTGTATCTCCAAGCTGCCGATGTCGTCAAAACTCTCAACCAGTTTTACACCACAACGTATAACGGTCATCACGCTTGTTCGGCAGCCGTTGACACTCGTCTCCCCGCGAATGTCATGAGATCACCAGGGTTACCCGTCGAAGGCTAGCAACCAATACGCTTCGCCTGCGAAGCCGCAGAATAATACACGCCGAAAGTGAAGATAGCTTACCTCAGCCACAATCGATCTCAATGGTACATGAACAAAATAAGACTGGCGCCAGCTCTCGACGGCTTACTTGCCCTACATTTAGAAACCCTATTTAGTGCTAAATGTCTTAAAGTCCTTAGCATACATTTCCTTACATTTCAACCATAAGACTCTGGCCTTGTTCAAGATATTTATGGGCTGAGGAAACTGCTGGTGAAATTTACAGACATGTTTTAACATATTCGAGGTTTCAGAATGGGAGTTTAGTAAGTTTTTACACAGTTTGCATTGAGAGACACCGATCTCGTAAAAAGCGGAAAATTGTTCCCTTGCTGGACTGGGGTTCCGTTTCGTGCCTGGTATATACTCCACATTTCTTAATTTCTCGTCAATCACCTTTAAGTCTGGTTTGTTAATTTTGTTGCTCTCATCTTTACAATAAATGACCTACAGTGAAACTACCTGCGTAAACATATAGAAGGCTACCCTGTAGTTACATCGGACAGATAACGCTACGTTTTGTCAGGTTCAGCAGGCTGAACGGGTCTCGTGAAATGTGGCCGCTTGCGGGAAAACAGGTTGGTCTGATTTACCCATTGCGCTTCAGTACACGTGTACTCTTGGGTTTCTTCCGCGACAGGCTGAGCTGCTTTAATGGCAGCTGAGAAGACTGGGGCAGGACAGCCTGGAAGGAGAATTTGTACACCTCTAGCTCTAAACTAACGCCTGGATTTTGGCTTCACCATAATTCTAGCTTCTTCTCCAAACCTTCTGTATCCTTACGTAGTAGGGAGCTCACCTTCAGCTGTATTTACGGGTCTTACTTTGTTTGCAATCGATTTTGGTATTAAATTACACTATCTTCAGGCGCCTCTATGACACCAGATGACCAAGTGAATACCAGGTAATCATCATTACACATTTCATAAGTGTACAAAAAATCGATGTCTTCTGTGCTGAACCCTCTTCTTTTCACAAGTGAAAGCAGGAATAAAACGATTTATTAATATACATGACTTTTCGGATCTATTAAATCTGCTTAAGAAAGGCCAATATCGACAGACGTAACATCAGGATCCCCATGATCATGTGGTAGGGACGACAACTTCACATGTGTTCTTTTATTTTATTTTCAGTCGACTTGGTGCTACATTACACCATCTTCATGCTCCCCCCCCCCCCCTCCATCATACGATGATGATGATGATGATGTCTGGTTTGTGGGAAGCTCAAATGCGCGGTTATCAGCGCCCGTACAAATTCTCAACCTTTGCTCAGTCCAAACTCGCCACTTTTATGAATGACCCATCATAAAAGGTGATCAAGTGAACAACGGGAAATCACCTGGTGACATGGAGGGGCTGAAGATGGCTTAATGTAATACTGACATCGGCAGCAAATAAAGTACGACCAATACATACAGCTGAGGGTTTATTCTCTACCAGAAAAAAATCGCAGTAACAGCTGTTACGATCGACCGGAAGATGGATTATGGATGGGAATTCTTGTGTATCTGTCTAACCTCCCTCTCCTTGGTGTATTAGCTTATTAATCCCCTCCACCTTCTCCTCGCCCACACTGAACACTTTTAGATTTCCCACACTTCCAGCGAACTTAACACCAACCATCCTATCCTTTCATCCACTGGCAGTTCGTGGAGTTTTTTTATAGACGATCTTTGGAAGATCCAAATAACTAACATAAATAGCCTAAAATGAATAACACGTAAAGGCCCAATGGAAATATAATTGCCTTACGACGAATCTTCGTAGAAAAAATCCCTTGCTCTCACTTGAAAGGATAGAAACTATCACTATCGCATTCACTGAAGTCTGTGATGCTGCCTACGAGTTCTTTCGAGATGGAGGGTAGTGCTGGTGATATTAACCGCTGTTGACACACAGTACTTCGCAGAAAGGTTTTTATTCTCTTCAGAATGTGTTTGCGTAGATAGGTAGCAGGTAATTTATCGTAATACCATCTAATCACAGATGTTGTCATCGGCATGCTAAAATCATTTTCACTAATTTAATTGTTCCTTGCAAATTATCGTCGTTCAGGAGTTGCAGAAGTGGAACAGCACTTACAGGCATCGTTCCTCGGGTGTACTGTCTGAAGCTCTTTTCTCAGCGTATAATGGTGGGATATGTCTCGTGAGACCTCTACAACAACGCTTGAAGAAACTGACTAACATACGAAACTAACTTTTCAAAGTAAATAAATATGCCACTACAAGATTCTCTGTGATGTCAAATAGTTCAGCATCTCAATGGCAACTGTGTCGCACACTTCTTTCAAGGCAACCGTTATTGCAATGTCGTTTCCCTGTCTCTGAGTTTTCGCAGGGTGCACCAATTCTCTACGTGGACATCATGTCACTGAAGCTACTTCTGTTGTCCTGTACAGTACTTTTGAAAATTTCTGCCCATTGTCAATCGGTCAACTGCTCGTTTTTGTAATTGTTTTTGTGTATCAACTTCTTGCGTAAAATCATTAAATACAGACAACCAGAATGAAAATGCTTGGTACTTTCATTTCAGGTGGAGACCTATTGCGAGAGTAATTGTAGTCGCTTGTCAAGATGTATGCTCAGTTTGCTTCAGGTCCTCTGCAACAGATTCTAGTTCCGTACACAACTTTCAAAGTTCTCATATAAATTTCGAGTTGGAAACATGAGGGAGTTTCTTTTTAGTATGTCAAGTACTCTCATTACTTGGGTTGATATCAGATTCAACTTATCGACATAACAACTAAAAAAGTAGGCATGTTTAAAATGCTTTATCAGAATAGTCTCTACACCTGAAGGCCAGCCAGCGGCAACAGCTGAATCACCATAGCTCAGAGAAATTACTTTACCTGAATTAACTACAATATTCTCTAAAGTTTGCTTAAGATATTCTATTAATGTTTTTGCGTGTTCACGAGGTGTGAAGAAAGGCCAGAATCTTGCTTCTGGGTTGCCTTAAGACAAAACGTATCTGATAAGCAAGGATAAATGTGAAATCCATGAAAACTAAGTTGTTTCGTCTGTGATAAATAGCACAGAATCAGTGACATCAATTTCCTTTCGTACTCGGTCGTGATAAACATCCAGGAAAGTAAATCATTTTGAATATGGTTATATGGTTATCCTTTGAAAACTTGGAATAGTGATAGCTAAGTGCAGCACCAAGATCAGCTGTGAAAATGCAGGGATTTGATGAGTCAATGCGTTCGTCATGTCCACGAAATATGAGCTTAAAAGCAGCACAAAATTTAATTTAATCCAAAATTCGAGAAAAAATATATAAGGATTTTTTCTAATCTGGTGATTGGATGTTTCCGTTGAGCGTCTATAATCGCTTTTCAGTTGTAGTCGAATATTGCGTTTTCCTAAAAGATTGTACCCTAGATGTACAATCATACGCAGCATGTACTGATCATGTCAAAGCCTCCTAGTATCCAATTCGTTTTGCGTATAATATTTTCTACTGCAGGTAACAAACACAAAAAATTTGTATAATTTGATAGTGTTATCACAACCATATATCCGATCCACTTTCCCACAGTTGAAAAGTCTGAAATTTCTTTTCTTTTGGTTTAGTTTTATTGATTAACTTGATTTTCAGCATCTATCTCAACATGTCCTTGACATGGAACTTATCTTCAAGTGACAGATAAGTCACCATAGACCTTTGCTCTGAATTATCAAAAATATGGACTTCACGCTGATAAAATTACACACCTGCAAACTCATGTCTTCAAACTTATGATTGCATATCGAATCCTCCAGCGCTACAACAGTAAAAGTTGGTTGCACTGTTGTTAATTCAATTGGAAAAAATAAGAGAAAACTTCTGCCTGTCGCTGCTGACTAGATTCTTGATAGTAACCCAGTTCAAGAAATGTAACTGCTCGCAGGAAGCATTGCCACAACTGATATTATATCTTGCAAAACGATGTGGATATTGTAAGAGGTCCAAGCAGATGTAATTTTATGTAAGAGGTTCGAGCAGTTGTAATTTCGATGTATTGCTCATGCGCTGCCTGCGATATGCAAGGTATAAGAGAATCGCTGTCCAGAGAGCAGTGTTGACTGCAGTAGGTACTGTGTAGCTGTAGCAGTAAGTTGTTGCTTGTCTGCGCTAGTCTGCGCTTGTCTGCTCTGGTCTGCTGTAGTGTATCATGTTGGCTGGGCCGGTCGTGGTGCAGCGATGCCGGAGTCTGAGTATTATTGTATAAGGTAAAAAGCAGCCTCGCGCATGTCTAGTAATGTTATGTGAACTCCCATATAAATCTTTTAAAAATGTCCTAATAATAATCTTTGTCATATAAAGTAATTTCTAACAAGCATTCATTTCAATTTAAAGAATTTACTAATTTCTCCAATCCATGATCATTCCGATAGTTGCAAAAGAAAAATCTGTTGCTTTCTTTCATAAATGACAAATCTATCGGCCAGCATTGCACAGAGCTGTGCCGGAAAATTTTTATTAAGAGCAGATATATTCGCCGTTTTTATTGAGGCAAGAATTTTTCCTTTTTTTATTCAGAATGATCTTACAGGGCCATGACGCAGCACTGCTGTCGTCCAAAATTTACCAAGTTACTGAATTTATTTTTTATTACGAGTTTTAGGAATTTTTCTGTTTCGAGCCTACATTAAATGAGAAAAGAATTTTGTGGGTACATTAAATGTGAAAGAACGAATATTGTGTGGAGGTTAAATGTGAATGCATTTCTGTACGGAGATTATAAATGGGAAACAATTTTGTTCTGTGAGGTTACACAAAAAAATAGAATCACTATCCATAATAATTACTTTATTATTTTTTATTTTGTGTGGGGAGGTTACACTATTAAATTATTTTGGAAATCTGCTATTTATGTGTCATATTGTTGGAATGAGTGGGGAGGGAGAGGAAACATGCTTTGGCGAGGTTGAGCAGTAGAAGGTGAAGTGAAGAACTGGCAGACACTTGGCTAAATGTTGCTCCATTGCTCAGAATAGGAGAAACCCTCTGCCTCACTTTCTCTCAGCACATTGCCTACGAACTCAATGGTGGGAATGTGTTCTTTGGGGGTACAGAACTGGATTTTGCGCATCGGTCGATACATCACGGAAAGCTGACTGCTACATTCAAAGACGACTGTACATGTTATCATGGCGGTTTATATATATATGGTGCCTGACAAAAAGCGGAGCACGCAGAAGAGAAGGGGGAAAACGTAATGAAATTTCATGGGTTGAAAAGGGTAAATAAAACCCTTATGATGATTACAAAAGAGAGTCTAACTTACTGTATGCATGCACTGATTCGGTTGGGAATAGTGCCATAAAGCTGGCCTATGACTGTTGTACCTGGTCTTTGACATCCTAAATATGACACTGGAACGGAGTTGATGTTCGGGCTGATCTCACACATGTTCTATCGGGGGACAAATCTCAGGATGTTGCTGGCCACGGAAGTATCTCATCGTCATGCAGACATTTCATTGAGAGACTTGTCATGTGGACAAGTACTGTACTGTTGTAAAATGGCACCACGATATTGCGGCAACACATGATGACGCAGAATGTCAATGACGCACCCTATTGTGCCATCAGAGTTCTCTCAGTCAGCCAACCTGGGTGGCCGAGCGGTTCTAGGCGCTACAGTCTGGAACCGCGCGACCGCTACGGTCGCAGGTTCGAATCCTGCCTCGGGCATGGATGTGTGTGAAGTCCTTAGGTTAGTTAGGTTTAAGTAGTTCTAAGTTCTAGGGGACTGATGACCTCAGAAGTTAAGTCCCATAGTGCTCAGAGCCATTTGAACCATTTCTCTCAGTCACTAGCAGACGTGACGTGAAGTCATTCACGACAGCTCCACATACCGTGACGTCAGGAGTAATACCGCTGTGCCTCGCCAAAACATGGGATGAGCGGGACGTCTTCCTAGGCCGCTGCCATACTCGCCAACGATGAGTCGGTAACCTAGTTTGAAGACTGCTAGTCTCCGACCAGCTGTGCAGGATGACAGAGAATGTTGTAGGGAGTCCATTAACTGTTCTTCTCTGGTAGGCGCAGATGTAAAGCTGTTGTGCTTGGCGTACAATACGAAGATCCTCCCCTGTGGTGTTCGGAAATGCTCTGCTGGAGCGTTGACTAAGAGTATGCCTACTCTCACACTCCCGTGCTGTTCAAAATCGGGCCTCAGTCACATCAGAATGCCAGACATATCTGCATCTCGCTCGAGTCATCCATTTGGCCAAATGGAAGCCCACTATAAGACCTATTTCAAACTCTGCCAGGTGCTGACAACACTCACTTGAGTGTCGTTCAAAGCGATCACTCAACCTCTGACGCACTTTGCGAACCTTATACAACCTACCAGGCCAGGTAAAAACTCTATGACGTGAACGACACCGCAAGCTCTGGTGGGCGTTCTCCCTCTCACAGAGATTGCAGTTCTGACCATTTACATACCCGCCGCTGTTGTGTACGTTTACGAAGTTGCATTGTAATCCGATCATGTCATCTAAGCGCTTAACTTCTTTTTGTCACGCAGTGCATTTGTAGATAATTGTCTGTCAGTCAGCAGAATACATGAGTTGAAACTTAAAACCGTTATGCACTGTAAAATTTTCGCAGATCGAAATATTTCCGTGGGGGTTCCTTACCCTTTGCAACAACAATATGAACCGGCAATGGTTTCATCCCTCATTATCGACACTCGTATCCCGAGGGTGTGTATGCCTCAGCTTTACATCTATTCACTTTCCGTATCCTGTAACAAGGTACTTCAGTCATCTCCCCTATCAGAACATAAAAACCACCAAGACGGGTAGTTCTATCAGCAACGTCTTATCTGCATCAGAGACATCTATCAGAATAATGTACCCTGATGAATAGTTCTGACACACATACGGAACTAGAGAAATCGGAACTAGTTACGTATTAAAAATGTCCAACATGGATAGAGAAATGAACTGTGCATTAAAACAGTTCTTTGTTTTACTGTTCGTAGATAGCGGACCTATTTCTTAACTGTTCGTACCTAGAGATGGAGACATGCAAGAGACTGACGGCGGCCTCACGTAATTTGAAAGACTAATCACTGCGACTGTGAAAAGTTTGTGATATAATGGATATGTAAATTACAAGATTTCAGTTTGGGTGCTAACAATGTATAATAACTAGTTTATTTATCTTTCCAGTAACTTGATATATGCATACAACGAAGTGACTCCAGAATGAATTTTTCACTCTGCAGCGAAGTCTTCACAAACGAACTTCCTAGAAGATTAAAACTCAGGTACCGCGGTGAGAATGCAGCGAGGAATCTTTGCCTTTCGCAAGCAAACGCCCCGCTAACTCAGCTATCGAGGCACGACGCACGACCGCTCCTCAAAGCTTAAAGTCCGGTAATCCAATTGTTTTATTTCCCAAACTTTACAGAAGTTGTCCTGCATAAGAGTCTTACGGGATTAACAGTCCTGGAAGATAGCATATCGCGGAGAAGTGGCTTAACCACACCTAAGAGATAGTTTCCAGAACGTATACTCCCTCTCCTGCAGAGTGTGCGCTGTTTTAAAACTTTCTGTTAGATGAAAACTGTGTGCCGGATCGTAAGTCGAGCCCGCGTATTCCCAAATTTCTTCGAAGTTCTGATGCATACTTGAGAGACTACGAGAGATCGTCCTCAGAACAAATTTTCACTCTGCAGCAATAACTTTTCTTCCAGGAGTGCTATTCCTGCAAGGTATGCAGCAGAACTTCTGTGAAGTCTGAAATCTGAAAGAGAGATGGTGGTAGAAGTACACCTTTGAGGGTGGGTCAATCTCGGTCCCGTAAACAGTTTTAATCTGCCAGGAAGTTTCAGAGAAAAGACTGTTGACAGTACTAAGGAACCGCCTGTCGTGGACTGTTAAACATTATCGTTCTTCGACGCTGAGCCTTGCACCAGAGCCGACAACCTCAGTAGCAGAGTATGAACACTGTACTACAGAACACTTTTTGTACTGCGTCAAAACGCTGACGGAGTTCCAGTGTAGCCTCGTGGAAGAACACGCATGGAAATGTTTCGCGAAGTAAAGGGAACCAATGCTGACGTTTGTTGGCCAACTGGTTCTACTTTTTAAAACAACGGCTGCTAACCGAAGTACCTCTGAAGTACGAAGATGTTCAGTATCTGCCCCCTTTGTGAAAGTCCTCGCACACTGTTCGGAAAAGAAAGAGAACGCGTCATTACTTAACCTCACGTCCACTGACATTAATTTTAATGAAATTTGTCACAGTACAAGGACGCTTGAAAAAGGTTTGTCCACTAACGACAGTAGCTTTGTTTTTTTTATTAAAAACTATATTCTAGACCCAATAATTCCTTTCCAAATAACGACATTTGAGTTTTAATAATCATTTGGATATCAAATTATTGTTATTGCTTAATCTGAGTGAAACCTCCCCTTAGAAAAATTAATGAATTACTGAATTTTTCTAAGGAGATGTTTCAAGAGAAGTTCGTGATTATCGAACCGTTGCCAACTACACGGAACACCAGCAAGTTGTTAAAGCATGGGAAAGGAAAAATGCCATCTCCATTAAGAAACCACGCTAATTCTCGCTTGAAGTGATTTGAGCAAATCATGGGACTGAGTTGGACTTCGAACCCAGTTCCGTCTGAACATCCCGAAATGTGCTATTTACGCAGAAAACTGGGAAAATGTACGAAATGTGTTGGGTAAAACGTGATTCGGAGGATAATTAATTGCAAATATCATTATTATTGTTTAGCCTCCTATTTCGTTAGATATTATTACTGCAGTTTTTATTTCTACGACTTTCTCCCTCTTAAAAACATAATTTGATAAGAGCTCTCGTCGTACAGGTTTGAACCAATTGAAACACAAAGATCATAAGTACACTTCCTGGCATAGACATTAAAATTCCAAAAAAGTAATCTTAATATTTTTGGGAAACATAAATACAAGCAGGACTAGATACGATATGTAAACTGTTGGAACACGCAATCTAACAGCAGAAGATATTTTCTGGCTGTCGGGTACCTCGTTAATTAATTTCTTTTTTTTTTTTGGGGGGGGGGGGGGGGTTGCTGTGGTTAGTTTGCTGGAGCCACACGCAGTAATGTGTTCGGTTTCTGGTGCGGCGAAAAGTGTAAATTGGTTGTTGCGGCAGCACGGAATTTAATTTATTAAATTAATATTTATGTAGAGGAGAGACAGTTTTGTTTTGCAATTTGTGCATAACTAAGTGAAGAATAATTATTATTCTGTTGTAGTTCCCAGCTGTATAAATAGGCAGTAATTTAACTGTTGTATGGCAGTTACTGTGACTCACTGTTCATTGTCAGACAAACAAAAATCATACGCTACACTGCTTTTAGCTACTGTAATTAGACCAAATACGACTATAGTTTACAATAAGTATTCGTTGCGCGATATTGCGGAAAAATGGTTGAATTTATTATTGCTCACAGCGTTATTTGAAAGTAATTGGGGATGAAACCCTCACTCACATGAGGAATGCTTAGTGGCTTTAATAAAAGAAATAGCTGGAATTAGCACAACTTTGTTCAATAAAACTACGGAAAGCGTATATCATGATCAGCAGGCCTCTTCTGAATAAGAATCCAGTTCTATAACCACAAGCCTTATTTTTAAAGATATATATTGACACATGTAATAATTAAAAAATACAGAAATGAGTCAGGAAGACAGTTTTTTTTTTTTTTTTTTTTTTTTTTTTTTTTTTTTTTTTTTTTTTTTTTTTTTTGCTAGCAGTGCCACCGTTGTTAGAATTATGTTGGGATCAAACAAAAAATTAAAAGAGTGAATTGCTCTTGAGGGTCTCGGGAAAACACAAGATGGGCTTCAGTCACAAACGGCGCAGGCCGAACACAGGAAGAACATAGATACAGGAACCATTGGTATAACAGTTGTGAAATGTCGTAGCTGTGTTGGTAAAGTACCAGAACTCCAAGCGCTAATAGAAAGCACTGATGCTCAAATCGTTATAGGCATTGAAAGCTGGCTAAAGCCGGATATAAGCTCAACCCAAATTTTTGCGAAGAACCTAACGGTGTTCCGAAAAGATAGGCTAAACATGGTTGGCGGTGGCGTGTTTGTTGCTGTTAGAAGTAGTTTAACTTGTCGCGAAATTGAAGTAGATACTTCCTGTAAGTTAGTATGGGCAGAGGTAATTGTTGGCAACCGGAATAAAAAAAAATTGGGTCCTTTTACCGACCTCCCAGTTCCGATGATGCAGTTGCTGAAAGGTTCAAACAAAACTTTAGTTTGATTTCAAACACGATTCATACGATAATAGTTTATGGTGACTTTAATTTTCCCTCGATATGTTGGCGAAAATACATGTTTAATTCCGGAGGTACGCATAAATTATCATCCTAAATTGTGCTAAATGCATTTTCTGAAAATTATTTCTAGCAGTTAGGTCATGAACCCACGCGAACAGGAAACGGTTGTGAAAACACACTTGACCTCTTAGCAACAAATAATCCTGAGCTAATAACCAGCTTCAAAACCGATATAGGGGTTAGTGAACACAGGGTTGTCGTAGCGAGACTTGAATAATGTAATCCCTAAATCCTCGAAAAATAAGCGAAAAAATACCTATTCAAAAAAGCAGATAAAAATTCGCTCGACGCCTTCCTGAGAGGCAATCTCCACTCACTCCAAATTAATGATATAAGTGTAGACCAGATGTAGCTTGAATTCACAGAAATAGTATAGGCGGTAATTGAGAGGTTTATACCAAATAAACTAAAAAGGACGGAGCTGATCCTCCTTGATACACAAAACGGGTTAGAACACTGTTGCAGAAACAACGAAACAAACATGCCAAAGATTGGCGATCGTTTACAGAAGCTCGAAACTTAGCGCGGGCTTCAATGCGAGACTCCAGTAACAGTTTCCACAACGAAACTTTGCCTCGAAACCTAGCAGAAAATCCAAAGAGATTCCGGTCGTATGTGTTGTATGTTAGCGGCAAGAAACAATCAATGCCTTCTCTGCACGATAACAATGGAGATCCTATCGAAGACTGTGCTACCAAAGCAGATTTACTAAACATAGCCTTCCGAAATGCCTTCACAAAAGAAGACGAAGTAAATATTCCAGAAATCGAATCGAGATCAGCTGCCAACATGAGTAAAGTACAAGTAAATATCCTCAGAGCAGTGAAGGAACTCAAATCACTATAAAAGCAAGTCTCCTGGTCCAGACTGTATACCAATTAGGTACCTTTCGGAGTATGCTGATGCATTAGCACCATACTTAACAATCATATACAGCCGTTTGATCGGAGAAAGATCCGTACGTAACGACTGGAAAGTTGCACAGGTCACACCAATATTCACGAAAGGTAGTAGGAGTAATCCACGAAATTACAGGCCCATATCGTTAACGTTGATATGCAGCAGGCTTTTAGAACATATACTGTGTTCGAACATTATGAATTACCTCGAAGGAAACGCTCTATTGACGCACAGTCAACAGTTTCGAAAACACCGTTCCTGTGAAACACAACTAGCTCTTTATTCACATGAAGTGCTGAGTGCTATTGACAAGAGATTTCAGGTTGATTCCGTATTCCTGGATTTCCGGAAGGCTTTGGACACTGTACCACACAAGCGGCTCTTAGTAAAATTGCGTGCTTATGGAATATCGTCTCGGTTATGTGACTGGATTTGCTATTTCCTGTCAGAGAGGTCACAGTTCTAGTAACTGATGGAAAGTCATCGAGTAAAACAGAAGTGATTCCAGTCGTTGTTGTGTACATAGTTCCGCATAGTCCGCGCGTACACAACTTTCCCAAAAAAGCGCGCCCCACTAAGCACAACAGCGCAGGCGCAGCACTCGTCCGTCTCCGCACTACGAGATGGCGCTGCCATAGAGACGGACCAAATTCTGCTTCCGCCGATCCGCGTATTAACATGTAACGCAGCCAATGAGATTGCTGCTAACGTAGAACCTTTTCTCCTTGAGGATCACACTCGTGCAGAGATACCTGAACGCATGAGGTATTATAACGAGTGTACAGACCTCCGATGAGTGAGTCTGCATTTGTCTGCACCAGTCTGCATTAGTCTGTACCAGTCTGTACGAGTTCTACATTTGTCTGTACCAGTCTATAGTCAAGTTTCAGTCTGCGCCTAATAAGATTGCCATATTCCTGTACATAGCCATGAAGATAAATGTATAGACACTTTTGTCAAGTATCAGAGATATATGTGAGAATAAGATTAACGTACCAATACCAAAGGAACTTCAGATTGTCAATTGTAAATAGCATCCAGAACCAACTTAAGTAATTTTTATGCTTGTTATTATTTTAATAAATGTGTGAGAAAATTAATCAAGTTCTGTTTAAAGTTGGTCACCGTCAATCTGCTACTCTAAGCATGCAAGTGGCATTTCTATCGCCTGACCTAACGGCAGAAGATAAACACCCCACTATAAGACCACGAGATATATTGCTGACACTCGCCTACTTCGTTAGAGCGACAAGTCAAATAATCTGATGGTGTGTGTACTGAAGGTCTTACAGTACGCACACCACAGGCGTTCCCCTAGGTAGTGTTATAGGCCCTTTGCTGATTCTAATCTATATAAACGATTTGGGAGATAATCTGAGCAGCCGTCTTTGGTTGTTTGCAGATGACGCTGTCGTTTATCGACTAATAAAGTCATCAGAAGATGAAAACAAACTGCAAATCGATTTAGAAAGAATATCTGAATGGTGCGAAAAGTGGCAGTTGACACTAAATAACGAAAAGTGTGAGGTCATCCACAGGAGTACTAAAAGGAACTCATTAAACTTCGGTTACACGATAAATCAGTCTAATCCAAAAGCCGTAAATTCAACTGAATACCTAGGTATTACAATTACGAACAACGTAAATTGGAAAGAACACATAGAAAATGTTGTGGGGAAGCCTAACCAAAGATTGCGTTTTATTGGCGGGACACTTAGAAAATATAACAGACCCACTAAGGAGACTGCCTCCACTACGCTTATCCGTCCTCTTTTAGAATACTGCTGCGCGGTGTGGGATCCTTACCACGTAGGACCGACGGAGTACATCGAAAACGTTCAAAGAAAGGCAGCACGTTTTCTACTATCGCGAAATATGGGAGAGAGTATCACAGAAATGATACAGGATTTGGGCTGGAAATCATTAAAAGAAAGGCGGTTTTAGTTGCGACGGAATCTTCTCACGAAATTCCAATCACCAACTTTCTCCTCCGAATGCGAAAATATTTTCTTTACACCGACCTACATAGGGCGGAACGATCACCACGATAAAATAATGGAAATCAGAGCTCGTACGGGAAGATATAGGTGGTCATTCTTTCCGCGCCTTATACGAGATTGAAATAATAGAGAATTGTGAAGGTGGTTCTATGAACCCTCTGCCAGGGACTTAAATGTGATTTGCAGAGTATCCATGTAGATGTAGATGTAGATGCTCTGCGTAGTTTGTTGGAAGATGTTGTACATGGTAAAAAATCTTACGACAATAATACATTATCCGAATGGATGTTAGAATATACAAACTGTCAGGTGTTTCGGCTTACCTACTTAGTTAGTTAGTTATTTGTTTGTTTCATATTTTCTGTTTGCTATAACAGTGCGAAGTGGGTAGCGCCAGTTGATTAACGCAAAGAATTCATTTTTTGCGAATACATGGCTAGTGAATAAACGAGAAAAAATTGCAATGGAAACTAATTTCAGTGCTACGGTTTGCAGGTGATATGCTTTCCTTAACCGGCTTTGACGATGACACCTATACTGTATGTCCGTTTCCATCTACGTAAACTACTGTGAAGTGCACGACGAAGACAACTTTCCATTAAATAATGAACTCCACGCTCTTTCGGACATGCCCTTAAAAACAGATACCTTGTTAGATGTAGCGACCGTACAAGTAACCGTTCAAAGGCTTTAATGACGTTAGCCGCATGTGGGTATCGAAATATATCAATGGTAACTAGTGAAAATTTGCGCGGGAGCGGTAATAGAGCCCGTATTTCCAGCCTTAAAGGCGGTCTCCTGAACTGTCTCGGTGATCTGAACACACTACAACTACGACTCAGATTCCCAGCCTGTTACTCACTACTGACATAGCGATGCGTACCCATGAACCCCTTACTCATAATCGTGCACAATCATGACTCCCGTAAGAGATAGGGCATGGTGCACATCCGCACTAAAAGAAAGGATAGCTGGTCTTCGTCGGCTTCATCATCTTATGTCAGAAAGAAAAGACAAGTAAGGTGACGACAGCCAAGGATCCTTCCTTTCGGTATGGACGGAAACCATTTCCGATCTCTTACGGGAATCAGGGACTGCAAATGAAGGGTTTCTGGGTAAGTGCTGCTATGTCAGTATTGAGTAAAGGCTGGAAATTGGGTCGTAAGAGAAGCGTGATCAAATTGCCAAGACAGTTAACGCGAAAGCTCCAGCCTACAGTCCCGGTCCGGCACAAATTTTCAATCTGGCTGACGTTATTAAAAGATCTGAACGAATAGTACACTTTCTTCCCTTTCCGTCTGTGTATGGAGGGCTGGTAAAATGATTGTTTAAATGCCTCTGTGCGCGCTGTAATTATTGTAACCTTGTCTTCGTCATTGTTACGAAAGTGACTGGTATGGGATTGTAGTCTGTTTCTAAAAACTTTCCTCTATATTATTTATTGAACCTTCATGCTTTCATTGGTAGCTGGCATCTATCTTCAAGAGCCGTCAGTATACCAACCAATAAATTTGGAAGGAACCAAGGTGAAGATTGGGAGATTATCTGTTATGAGCTGCACTGAGAACTGGTGACATGCTTACCACAAAGACTGGGAAATATGCAGAAACATAACGAGTGAAATAACTCAACCGTTTCGAAGGGAACGTTGCACAAGACCTTTCCAATGAAAAATTATATTTAAAAAAGCACATTTTCTCAAGTGAAGATATCATTAACAATCAGTTTTTTTGTCATCAGTCTTCTGATTGGTTTTTATGTCCCGCCACGAATTTCTCTACTGTGCCAACCTCTTCATCTCTCAGAGTAGCAATTGTAGTCTACGTCCTCAATTGCTTGCCGAATGTATTCCAATCTCTGTCTTCCTCTATAGTTTTTGCCCTTTACAGACATCTCCCTCTAGTACCATGGAAGCTATTCCCTGATGTCTTAACAAATGTCCTATCATCCTCTCCCTTCTCCTTGTCTGTGTTTTCCACATATTCCTTTCATCTCCGATTCGGCGCAGTATATCCTCTTTCCTTACCTTATCAGTCCACCAAATTCTCAACATTCGTCTGTAGCACCACGTCTCAGATTCTTCCATGCTCTTCTGTTCTGGTTTTCTAAAAAAAATGGTTCAAATGGCTCTGAGCACTATGGGACTTAACATCTATGGTCATCAGTCCCCTAGAACTTAGAACTACTTAAACCTAACTAACCTAAGGACAGCACACAACACCCAGCCATCACGAGGCAGAGAAAATCCCTGACCCCGCCGGGAATCGAACCCGGGAACCCGGGCGTGGGAAGCGAGAACGCTACCGCACGACCACGAGATGCGGGCTCTGGTTTTCTAACAGTCCACGTTTCTCCTCAAATCAAGGCCACTGTTTGATACGAGTAGACTTGCTTTGACCAGGAATACCGTTTTTGATAGTGGTAGTCTGCTTTTGACGTCCTCCTTGCTCTATCGGTCACTTGTTATTTTGCAGCCTAGGTAGTATAGTTC
The DNA here is from genome assembly GCF_023864345.2 of Schistocerca serialis cubense. NCBI lineage: Eukaryota > Metazoa > Arthropoda > Insecta > Orthoptera > Acrididae > Schistocerca > Schistocerca serialis. The sequence goes on along the minus strand of NC_064643.1, from coordinate 275,852,569 downwards.
CTTTACTTCATCTACATCGTGACCATCAATCCGGATGTTAAGTTTTTCGATGTTCTCATTTCTGCAACTTCTCATTATTTTCGTCTCTCTTACAAGGGGAGGCCGCCAATTGTGAAATTCAGATTCGATTCATACTGCGCATAATAAAAGCTCATGGCCAGAGGTGTAATGTGGCAAAACACCAAGATGCAATTCTCAGCCGATGTCGAGAAAATCGACAGTTAAAAGAAACCGTTGCGGTGAAATACTCTCTACGATTAATAATTTTCTACAGCGTCGTGGCACAGCGGTAAGCGCTCGGGTTCGTAATTCGAAGGTCGCCGGTTCGGCTCTCGCGCCATGAAATTTTTTTTATTATTGGCGGCCTCCCCTTGTTAGATTTACTCTCTATCCATGTTCTGTACTCATTAGACTGTTAACTCCATTCAGCAGATCATGTAATCCTTTTTCACTTTCTCTCAGGATAGCAATGTCATCAGTGAATCGTATCATTGATATCCTTTCACCTTGAATTATGATTGACTTCTGAACTTTCTTTTATTTCCATCATTGCTTCTTCGATGTCCAGATTGAACAGTTTGGGCGAAAGACTACATCCCAGTCTTACAGACTTTTTAGTTCGAGTACTTCATTCTTGGACGTTCACTTTTATTATTCCCTCTTGGCTCTTGTACTCGTACATACTGCATGTTACCAGCCTCTCTCTTTACCTTACTCCTGTTTTTCTCATAATTTCGAACATCTTGCACCATTTTACATTGTCGAATGCTTTTGCCAGGTCGACAAATCCTATAAACATGTCTTGATTTTTCTTTAGTCTTGCTTCCATTATCAACCGCAACGTCAGAATTGCTTCTCTCCTTACCTTTCCTACAGCCAAACTGACAGTCATGTAACACTCAATTTTCTTTTCCACTCTTCTGTGTATTATTCTTGTAAGAGAACTGGATTCCCTCCAAAGCTCCTTAAATTCTAATTCTAATACTGCATCCCCTATCTCTTCTAAATCGACTCCTGTTTCTTCTTCTATCACATTAGACAAATCTTCCCCGTCATAGCGGCCTTCAGTGTATTCTTACGGAGCGGAATTCCCGTTTCTCTCCAAATGTTGCCGCCTTTGCTTATAATGTCACCAAAGATTGTTTTGACTTTCCTATATACTAACAAGGGGAGGCCATGACGTTTGGAAAGCGGATTTACTGCAAACGTCGCACCTCGTAGTACTCCATGAGGACAAAAAAATGTGTAGGCAGTAGCGCGTGCTTCTCAAGTGTTATTGAGAAAATCGCAAGATAATTTCTGTCGTCAAATATATGCCTGCAGCTGGCCTTTGGCTGTGCTGCGGTGAGGACGCGCTGTTTGTGTTCCTGCCGCGGAGCGAGCGCTCGTGTTGTTTACATAGTACTCGGCCGTTTCGCGCGTGCCGTACTCAGCATATAGATCACTATGGCGCACCAATACAGAAAATCGACGCTCAAATTTACGTTCCGCAACGAATTTGCACGGCCCAAAGCACTCGAAGTCGAACGATTTCTACGAGAAGAAGTTAAAATCCCGGCGACCGACATTCTCGGCATTCACTTGTCCATTGTGAGTAGTATCGTATATGTCACGATCATCAACGACGCAACATGTGAACGGATCTTTCGCGACACGAAACAGGGCCTCCGTTTCTGCCATGCTGATGGCAATATGGAGACTGTGCACGTCGATTATTCTGGCATGGGACTTCGCACGATCAGAATTTTCGAACTTCCTTTCGAACTACCGCCGGAGGACGTCGTGACAGCGCTGCGCCCCTACGGCACGGTCCATGATCATATTGTGGAAAAATGGACGCAATTCCAGACATATCCTGTGTTGAACGGCGTCCGCCAGGTCCGAATAGAACTTAAAAGACATGTACCTTCATATCTGAATATCGGTGGCTGCCGTGCCATCGTCATCTACGATGGGCAACCGAAGACCTGCTCTGGTTGTGGGAAGGAGGGACACCTCAGATCAGAATGTATGCAACGTCGAATCACTCAACTGCCGCCGGCTGAAGCGCACCCGCCATCGGAGCCGACGCTGCTTCCTGTGACTTATGCAGCAGCCCTCACGACAGCTACCACTTCACCACGACAGCCGACATCCACTGTTGGGTCGCGGCTCCATGCTCCAATACAGGGCGATGATGACACACCCGTTCCACAAGTTACAGATTCAACTCCGATTCCGCCGCCCCCGTCGACGGATAACAACATACATGACGATAGCATGGCCGTAGACTCGCTTATTGTGCCTACGGCTGCCTTTGTGCTGGAACGTCGTGAATCTTTGCCATCGTCTGACACAGAAGGACACACCAGGAAGCAACGCTCTCCGAAGCGACGGAAGCGGAGGCGTAGGGCAACTTCCGAACGGGATGCGACACAGCCTCCAGAGGATGACGATTCCACCTTCAATGACGACGCTACCACAGAGGCAGCCGCCATTTGCTGCAGTGTGGCACCATCGAACGAAACTGAGGACAAACCACATATATCTACAGTGGCAAAATCGGATGCCGATATGCAGAACAGATGCTGCCCACCACCTTCTGGAGTGCAAGCACCCATGCCGTGTCCTGAGGAAGCTAGGGAGGCCGATCTTGCTTTCAGTTCCCCGACGTGGGCGGATGACCACGACGACAACGGAACCATGCAAGTTACGCCGACAGGGCCCATGGTATTGGTGCCGGCTCTCTAGAAAGGACTGCAGGTGAGGTTTGGGGGGGGGGGGGGGGGGAAGGGGGATGCGGAGGTGTAAATACAGTCAGAAGCGTCATAGGTAATTCCAGTTTTAATGGATATCTTAACACCTGCGGTTCGGCAACAAGCTTATCGCATCGCCACGCTTAACCTCAACACGATACGAACGGTAGTTAAGATCCAGTTGCTGCGTGAGATGCTTCGTTCTTCGGATGTTGACATTGCCCTGTTGCGAGAAGTATATATAGCAGCCCTCCCCGTTTTCTACGGTTATGTGACATACGTGTCACCGGCGGACCGGAATGGCAGCGGTACGGCAGTACTAGTGCGCGACGGAATTGCCATCGAAGAAGTGACTTACCTTCCGTCAGGAAGGGGGCTGGCGATCACAGCACTGGGAACGCGCATCATTAACATTTACGCTCCATCAGAAACTGACCAACGCCGCGAACGATCGCTGTTCTACTCGGAGGATATCGCCCCCCTCTTTATCAGCCGCTTCGAGCAATATATCTTCGGGGGCGATTTTAACTGTGTGCTCCACCCCAAAGACCAAGTCCCACATTTCTCGACTTGTCAAGAACTTCGGCTCCTGGTTCGAGATCTGCTTCTCACCGACACGTGGGAGACAGTGCACGGTGACCGTCCCGGGCCGACATACCTTACTAGTCACTCCGCCATTCGCCTAGACCGCATTTATGTCTCACGAGCTCTAGCACCGGGAGTATTGGACACCAAACGTTGGCCGCTTGCCTTCTCCGATCATAGCGCTTTCATATGCACACTCACTCTACAACAGCAGCCGACATGGCGCAGCCGAGGACCCTGGAAGCTGAATGTGGCACATCTTCAAGCCCCGGAATGCCGTCAGATTATCGCCAACACATGGCTGGATTGCGAGCGTCGTCTTCCCCGATACCCATCGACTCTAGCATGGTGGGTGGACTGTGAAAAACCAGCTTTTCGTCGTGTGCTAACACAATTTGGAAAAGATATCGCAGCTTGGCATCGTCACACATTGGAATTTTATTACACGATGCTTCGCGAACTCGACAGCCAACCATCATCTCCAAACTGACAAATGGAAAGCCGCCGAATTAAAGGTAAAATATTGTCTCTTAAGAGGAAACGTTTGGAGGGGGTCGTAGTGCGATCGCGACGTCAAGACCGAGTGGAAGGAGAAAACCCGTCTATGCATCACATCGTGCTCGACAGCCGCCGACGCCGACAGCAGCTGATCACGGACCTCGTATTGCCAGGTGGTAGGGTCGTAATGACTCAGGCGGCGGTTACAGAAGCCTTCGCAGATCACTATCGCCGGTTTTACGACGAGGTGAATACAGAGGACGAGGAAGCGGACGATCACGACATACTGCAGCACGTGTCGCACACCTCGACAATGCAGCAGCGGCGACGCTGTTAGGTGGGATTACACGAGACGACATCGAGGACGCGCTTAACAAGGGAGCACTCAACAAATCTCTCGGGCCAGACGGACTGCCGCTCGAGTTTTATCGTACTTTCCGCGATCTCATGAGGCCCCGATGGATCATCATGTACCAAGAACTGATGACCCCCGGTTCCCACGTGCCACCCCCATTCGTGGAAGGTCTCCTTATACCGATACACAAGCCTTCCAGAGGTCGGACGGTCGAGGACTTCAGGCCAATTACAATGCTCAACTCGGACTATAAAATTTTCGCCCGACTACTCGCCAGCCGCATAAAGAAGGTTCTGCCCCTACTCCTCTCAATGGAGCAAACGACACAGGGCGGAGTGACCAACATGCAAACGGCAACCAGTGAATGCAGGGATTTAATAGCCATCGCCACATCCTGTCGCCTTCGAGCTGCTCTGATCTCCATTGATTTCGACCACGCCTTCGACAGAGTTCACCACAAGTTCCTTCTCTCCGTTATGGCCCGCATGGGCTTTCCGCCTGACTTTCTCGACATCTTTCAGCGCCTTTTCCGTGGAGCTGCATCCCGTGTACTGGTGAATGGACGGATTGCGGGTCCCTTTCCTATCCGACGGTCAGTTCGCCAAGGATGCCCACTCTCCATGATCCTTTACGCGATCGCACTCGAACCACTTGTCGGAGGGTTGAAAAACAGGCTCTCGGGCATGTCATTGAGGGATCACACCTTTCACTGCAGGATATATGCTGGTGACCTTCTATTACTTGTCCGATCTGGTGACGAGGTACGCTCGGTGATACATTGGATCAATCGCTATGGTTTGGCAGCGGGCAGCCTTGTGAATGTGGCCAAGTCGGCAGCGATGCCCATTGAGAGAGGTCTACAGGAGGACGCTTTAGCCCCACTCCCACTAGTTAACAAGATCCGGTTCTTGGGCATAACATTTACACAGGATGTGCGACGCACGGCTGCCATGAACTATGCACGATTACTACAGGCAATACGCACAGAAGTTCGCCGGGACTTACTTCGACGGATGGACCTCCTACAGCGTGTGGAATACCTCAACCTTCACGTGGCAACGAAGATGATCCACATGGCCCAGGTCCTACCGATATCGACAGCGATGGCACACAGACTGCAAGCAGTGTTTGGATATTACCTTACCGCCGGACACCTATTCAAAGTCCGCTACGAAACACTCACCCTCCTTCCGCTTGATGGCGGACTGGGACTTATAAATGTACGAGCGAGGGCTACAGCATTATACTTGTGCACAATGATGAAATTGTGGACCCACAAAGATGCTTCCCTTACGGGTCGTCTGTTAGAGGAATTGCTGCCGGCGTCTCTTCTGCCACCTGTCACGGTTGCGCACATTACACCCTCACTCTCGCACCTCTCGGCATTTATTCTTGAGTATAGTTACGTGCACCCAGACATTCCCAACACTCGCACTCCCAACGCGAGATACTTTCACAGACTGCTGCTAAGGTCCATCCCTCGCAATGTGATTGAGAGGAAGAGCCCTACGACCATATGGCCTGCAGTGTGGAGAGCGGTCCAGAAGTCGTTCCTCCCCACGCGAGTACGAGCCGCGTGGTACCAGGTGGTGAACGGGAAGGTTGTAACACGACAAAGGCTGCACGCTATTGGGATGGCGGATTCCCCCCCTTTGTCCACGTTGCCATCTCGTGGGTACTGACAGACACCGTTTAACATGTGGATCGGCGTTAAAGGTATGGCTGCTAGTGCAGAAGATCCTCGCCTGTTACCTACGTATCGCGCCTCGCACAATTGAGCCACGGCTCCTCCTTTGTCCAGAGGATACTTATTTCCCACCTGCGAAGACTCACGCTCTCACATGGTTTAAAGGCATGTCCATGTACTACCTCTTTCGAGATGATGAGAAGATGGGCTTGATTACTGGCAATTTCTCCAGGACAGTCATAGCACACTTGAGTGTACACCCCGATACCGACAACTATTTGCGAACTATTTGCGCAGTGTCTTCGATAACCCCCCTCACAGTTGGGGAGTACCGGGCAGAGGATGACCGCCTTCATGGGGCTCCACACGCTGCGAAATGTTGTACCAATTTGGAACATGGAATCTGTACGCAGATGGGCCATGCACATGGAATGGCGTGCGGGATTTGGTTACATTTTTCTTTCTTTATTATCTATCATCACACTATTGGTTTCAAATTCTTTTTCATAGTTTAGAAGGAACTCTTGTTCTGTTGTTGCTACGGATGTACATTCTAATTTTGTTTGTCGTAACTGAAAGACGCCTTTTTCCATCTATATAAAAAAAGGTTGGCAGAGGGAAAAAAATTAAAAAAAGAAAAAAAAGAAAAATAAAATATAAAAAAAGTGAAAAAAGAGCGGAAAAAAATGGTCACCGTGGCGGACTGTCGTCCTAAGGGGCCTCGGTTCGATCCCCGTCTGGGTTGGGGATTTAAAATAAAAAAAAAAAGTGGTTAGCGTTCAAGCCCCGTAATCACTGGATCGATTGATCGAGTCCTATTCGTCAGTTTTTTTTAAATTTCTAACACAGTAATTTTCTTTACTATTTGTATTACAAATGACATAATGGGAAAAATACGTGTAATCAGATGAACTTTTAAAAAATTTACAATTTTATTTGGCAGTCTACAAATTCTTATTATCACAAATAATATAATATTCATAACTATCGACTAGTAAACGGCCAAACGCATAAAGTGATACTCAAAATGTATGCTTGTCCGTGATTTGAGAAATCCCTGATACCTGGAAGGAGCCCTAAACGACTTGTTACCTCCAAGTTTTGACCGGCACAGACTGCTTTAGAAAGATGTACAATTAATCGTCGCTTTAGGCTTTACAATTTTCAGGATGATTTTTTCGTAAAAACATGGAAAACATAAAGTTAAACGGCACCAGCTGAATAAATGCTATGTTTCCGCATACGCAAGGTCTTTTGAGGTTTTCCTTGGAAAAACAAACCTCGCTAACATTTATAAAAACCACTCTTTCAGATGATAATTTGGAAGCAAACCATGCATAACGCAGCATTTCCTTAAATATGGGCGCTGATAATTGGTCATGCAGTATCGACTGTATTTTAATAGCGTCTTCACGAGAAGCAATTTCTCGTTCTCCTTTGATTAAATACAAACAATTTTGAAGACACGGACAAGCATACGTTTTCAGTGTCACTTTATGCACTGGTCGTTTACTAGTCGATAGTTATGAATATTATATTATTTGTGATAATAAAAATTTGTAGACTTCTGAATAATATTATAAATCGCATTATATCAATTATACTATAAATAGTAAAGAAAATTACTGTGTTAGGTATTAAAAAAGCTGACGAACGGGACTCGATTCATCGATCCAGCGAATACTGTGCTTGAAAGCTAACCACTCAGCTGCCGCCGCTTCATGCAAAAAATGGCCACGCACAGGTATATATTTTACGACCGAAATTATCTTGCGATTTTCTCAATAATGCTTGAAAAGTACGCGCTACTGCTTACAAATTTTGTTGTCCTCATGGAGTACTACGAGTGTGCGAAGTTTGCAGTGAATCCGCGTTCCAAACGTCCTGACCTCCCCTTGTGAGCCGGTCTATCCAACAGCCATTTCTTCTTCGATTTCTTCACATTTTTGATGCAGCAATTTCGCCTTAGTTTCCCTGCATTTTTGTACTTCCTTCTTTCGTCAATCAACTGAAGTATTTTTTCTGTTACCCATCGTTTCTTTGCAGATACCTTCTTTGCACCTATGTTTTACATTCCAACTTCTGTGATTTCCTTTTTTAGAGGTGTCATTTCCTCTTCAACGGTACAGCCTATTGAGCTATTCCTTACTGCTGTATCTACAGAGAACTTCAAGCTTATCTCGTCATTCCTTAGCACTTCCGTATCCATCATCTTTGCGTATTGATTCCTCCTGACTAATCTCTTAAAATTCAGCCTACTCTTCATTAGTACTGCATAATGATCTGAGTCTATATCAGCTCCTGGGTAAACCTTACAATCCAGCATCTGATTTCGGCATGTATGTCTGACCATGATATAATCCATCAGAAATATTCCCGCATCTTCCCCCCCCCCTTCTCTCCCCCGTCTTTTCCAAGCATACCTCCCTCTCTTGTGATTCTTGAACGGAGTATTCGCTAGTAGTTGCTGAAAGTTATTACATAGCTCAATTAGTCTTTATCCTCTCTCATTCCTTGCCCCAAGCCCGTATTCTGCTGTAACCTTTTCTTCTGATCCTTTACCTACAACTGCATTCCAGTCCCCCCTAACTATTAGACCATCTCCCTTTACGTACTGTATTACCTTTTCAGTAACCTCATACACTTTCTCTATCCCCTCATCTTCAGCTTGTGACGTCGGCATGTATACCTGAACTATCGTTGTCGGTGTTGGTTTCCTATCGATTGCGGTAAGAACAACCCTATCACTGAACTGTTCACAGTAACATACTCTCAGACTTACCTTCCTATTCATAATAAATACCACTCCCCTTACGCCATTTTCTGCTACTTTTGATATTACCCTGTACTCATCTGACCAGAAATCCTTGTCTTCTTTCAATTTCACTTCACTGACCCTTACTACGTCTGGATTGAGCCTTTGCATTTCGCTGTTCAGATTTTCTATCTTCCCTACCATGTTCAAGCTTCTGACATTCTACGCCCCGACTCGTACAACATTATCCTTTCGTTTGTTATTCAGTCTTCCTCTCATGGTCATGTCCCATTGGCAGTTTCCTCCCGGAGATCACAATGGGGGACCATTTTCCCATGGAGAGATCTTCATGACACTTTTTTCAACTACAGGCCACATGTCCTGTGGACACACGAGTGCGAACCGGACACTTGACACGTGTCGCACTGTCAGGTACCATACAGTCAGTAGAAGCCTGTCACTAGGCACCTCAAAAGCCTGTTATCTGTTTCCCTTTAATTACGAACGCAAATTCGTGTGAGAAGAACAGTATTCACTTTTGAATATTTTACTCAGATCCGCCTCTAGAAATACTTTGTAATCAAACCAAACGACATGTTTTCAAGAAAATTAAATAAAAAGTAAAACAGATTTTTTTTCTTTTCGTGGTACGTGAAACAAATTATTATTTCTGTTTCGCATTCTTAGTGATATCATACACACTTCACGAAAACTGTCTGCTCAATGGAAACTCCTACTCATTTGCTAATTCTGTTAAGCGGTAACATGACTAGTTTTGAAAATGGCGACTGTTTTGTTCCAACAAAAATGAAATAATAAAATCGCCATGAAATAATGAAAAGGGTTTTAAACTGAATAATTACGAATGCATTTTTAATGATGTTTCCACTCTATATGCAGTTAATGAAGCTGAACATATGTAAGTCCTCCCACAGCAGGAAAAAATGTTCCTACGTTTGTGCGCCTATTTCACGTAAGTCGATATTTGCTTCAGCATACCACATTTAGTTTAATAGACAGTTAAAAGACATCGACAAAATCCTTAGTCAAGTTATTCTTTCCATTATTAAAAAAATGATTTCTTGGCTGTGAATAACTGTGTCTCTAAGTTTGCTCATATCCCTAATATACAAATTGTCTATTACAAGCGAGCACAGAACACTTCTTTGAACAATGTAATACTCCTCATTTACATGTTATTGTTACCAATAAAGAACTGTGTGGACTTCGAATAACAAAATAAGTCAGACAAATAATTCAGTTAGTCGGTGTCATTCTTTTTATGCATTGTAAATGACATATTTCAACTGTGGGCTTATGACATAATAGTTTTCTGTAGTGGCAGTTGGCCACCTGGTTGCTGTTAGGCGTCCCTCGCGTCACTTACATGGCCACCATACAAAAAGACGTATTTCTCGCAATGAAAAGGATTGTAGTACCGAGAAATTCAGCCTAGTCGTTGTCAAATATGGGTTGCCTAGGAAACTAGCTTTCTCGGATCGCTAGACAACAATTCACACAAACCGTATTAATGAGTTTAATTACAAAATGAAAAAGTACAATACTTAACGTTGTGTTCTACGGATATGTAGCAAGCAAAGAGCGAAATAAGCAAGTTTCTTCAGTATAACAATTCCAAGTTTGAGCTACATAGACTGTTCAGCAAAGTAGCTAGCGTCGATGGTGCTATAGAAATCACTAACCTTGAAGCTACTCTTCGACTGGGCCGTGACCAGTCGGGCGCGCCGCTTATGTCCTCTTCCCATAGAGGCCGCCGCTGTCGCATTGTCGTCCTGGAGAGTGGTCGGTGAGCGTGCTATTGGCTGACTTCTTCCCAAGCCGTCTTCTCGCTCGCTTTCCCGAGTGGCATGCTGGCGCTTGGTTTTACGCGGTAACAAAAATTGTCAGTAGTGTATTATTAGCTACGAAACAGATCGCAAAATGTGATCATAAGGCAAAATTATGTAATAAAGGCGTTGTTATGTATCCCATCAAGCGTATTGGCCAGCATTAAAAAATAACAAAGTGGTAATTTAATGAATAAGAAGAAAGAAAATAAACAAACGCAGCATTGAAAAAATATACGAAAATGAGAGAAATGTTCGCTAATTACGTTAATATTGTCTTACATTCCTCATACATTTCGCTTCGTGATACCGTTGTGAATGAAAACTTGAGGACTATGAGTGAAGGAGATTACTATTGTTGATAGCATGGTACCGCGAGTGAATGGAACATGTTCGAAAAATAGCACATCGACATCTGCACTAGTGTGCAGTTATTTGAACTGCAGCACTAAAAAAAAAAAAAAGAAAAGAGTCGAAAAGTAAGAAATGAAATGATTTACTCTCTAATGAGCCATCGAAACCACAGATTTCTTGTGCCAAAATACTCCAAAAAATATCCATGAGCTATTACCTAAACTTTGTCGGTGTTATCCGTGTTCATCTCAACAACTGAAATTGAGAGCCAATACACTAGGAAACACTGTATCTCGCTGCACATATTAGATATGCTGGTCTGGAGGCCAAAGAGATATTAATGATTCATGCCACAGCGACTGGTTAACACAATCGTGTAAGTGACACATACATTGTGTTTCTTAGAGATGTGCTCTCCACGTTTGTTGAAGCTATCACACCTAATCTCCAAGGACGTACGCACGTAGAATATATTGCTGGTGAGTACCTGTCTTGTTATCTACATTGACAGCAGTGGTCGCCCCATCTGAAGACCTGCCATGTATGACTTCTGAACATTTCAGCTGGATGTGGTGTAAGTGTAGACATGATATCTGAGGTGTCTGTTAGAGGCAGGTTTGTAGTGAACATGGTAGCACGTCGTGAATAGACCGACTTTGAATGATGGATGTTTAGACGCGGGACACACCAGAAGTCTACGTGAGTGGAGGTATCGGCAGTTGGAGGGATTGGGAAAAAAATGTGGAAACACTGCGAGGAATGAATGCTTGAACATAAATACAGATGTTGGCCTAGTCAGCAGGTTTCGCTGTTGTATGTCCTCGATGCGTTGCATGTGTTAGCCGTGGTCAGAAGAGTGTTCTGTGTAATTCTGAGTGCGTTATGTCGGAGCTAAGTGACTTCGAACTTGTGCAAATTTTTGATGCTCGTATGGTGGGAGCTTCCGTAACCAAGGTAGTCAAAGTGTTTGGTGTTCCAAAAGGCAGCGTGTCGAAAATTTATACCGCATATAGGGAAAGCGGAAAAACATCATCTGCTAAGGCACAATGCGATCAAAAATGTTTGTTGAGCGATCGTGACAGACGGCCATTGAAGAGGATTGTGACGAAAGATAAGAGGACGACATCTGCAAAAATCACTGCAAAACAGAACGTCGCACTCGCGATCGTTGCCAGCACCAAACGGCACGACGGGTGCTGCATATGATGGGAACTGAAGGACGAGCTGGAATTTCATTACCAATCAATAGTGAAACAAATGCCCGTCACAGGGAAACCTGATGCCGAAACCATAAAACCTGGACTATGCAGCAATGACAGAATATCATTTGGTCGGATGTACCTTCTTGCACACTGTTTTAAACTCGTGCCCGAGTTTGTGTCCTAAGGTTGAAACATTTGGAGATTCGGTGATTATTTGGATAGCCATATCGCGGTATTCCAAGGGCTCAATAAGCACTCCGCAAGGTCGCATTACTGCCTAAAATTATGTAACCATTTTGGCCGATTATGTCTATGCCACGATACAAAGTTTTCTTCCCAATGGTGATGCTACAACAACATCTACATCATACCCCGCAAGCCACCTAGCGGTGCATAGCGGCAGGTACATCTGGTGACACTTACTGATCCCCTCTTCCTTGTTTCGTTCCCAAACGGCTCGTGGGAAGGATGATTGTCAGTAATCCTTTGTATTTGCTGTTACTGTGTCCCAAGACGACAGGGACAGTGTTCAGATCGCATCGTCCAGAACTAGTTTTGCGAACATGAGGTCGAATTGTAAATCATACAGTACCTATATTTATCCATTAAGAGACGACTGGAACTGTCTTGATTGCAAACGGACTCCCTACCACTTGCTAGGGGCAGGTATGTGTTACCTTTTTGGTGTTTTCATATTTTTGGCTTCTCCCGTGTTTCTACAGATATCTGCAGTAATATTGATTTCATGGATAAAATCCTGCGGCGATTCGGATATCAATGGGCGCATCTTTAGTCACATTAATAATTAATTTGTGTTAACGGTCAGTATTACGATTTCTCTCCATTTTTGGATTGAAAGTGGTCGATGGTAATGATTATTATTAAGTCATTGCGATTACTATTCTAGGACGGTAGTTCCTATGTTGGCTACATAAATTTGAGTGAGGAATATTCTCCATGTGGTAGGTGCATTGTTGACATATCAATGGCTAAAAATGGCGCTACTGCGATTTCCAGAATTTTTATGCCAATACATGCATATCTTGTTTCCGTTGAACCAGCAGCTGTCTTACGTCTGGTTCACTCATGTTTTGTTTCCATTAATTACCGAAAGTTGCAACGAAAAGCCACTTGAAGGTTGGTCTAGGACCCAACCCACTGGATGCATCGTTTGTTGGTCTAACCCCTGTTCGTGTATCGCATATGACATGAATAAGACTCTGATAAAATAAAAGATGTCATGAATGTTTCTCTTAACAATGTTTAAAAGTTCAGAACGCAATGCGTTTTACATTGAAAATAGTATTATGTTAACACTATTTAAAATTATGATGGATTAATGTCCACATGACAGGAGAACTGTGTGACTTAGAACTGTGTGACTTACATTTAACACTACGCAAGTACTTCAAGACAAATTCGTTTGACTTCTCACTTATGTGGAGAAAGTTTCATTAAATTCGTTGCGTTAATTACGACGGAAACAACTTTTGGAAAGTATCAACAATTTGGCAAGCTGTGTTCTATGAGAATGTGGTCATGATGATCTCAATATTAGTAGCCTAATTTACGAGGTTCCAGTTCAGCAAAATAAAATTCAGACCATGGATAATCCTGTCGTCAGAACACCAACGTACCGAACGGGTTAAAGTAGTTTATTTTAATTTCCATAGATGTGGATTAAAGATTTGCGGATGAGCATAAGGAAGTTGTTGATGGATATGAGGGACTTGCAGATATGGATAAGGACTTTGTGATGCGGATAACGAACAACGTCCACGTTAGGTTTTCAGTTTTTCAGAGATAATGTTTCTAGGTGTGTCCATGGCACAGGACGACTCCAGCACTAGGGGACAATTAATGGTCTGCCGTGAGACAGCCAACGATCAGTCTGAAAGTGAATCAGGAATCATAGGCTACAGCAGCCGATAAGCGACTTATCTCCAGTACCTTCCCATTTTTGGGAAATTCAGTGTACTTTTATAACAGGTTCACATTAAGACGAAGCCTTGTTTCATACTCGGATCTCACGCCTGATCCAATATCACTTGATTTCTTATTCTAAAGGTCATGTGAAAAATGTTATTTACCAGACAATTATCAAGAGCGAGGACATCCTGGCGAGATATCTTGCTATCTGAGATACTGAACAACTCTTGGGTTATTTGAACAAGAAGGGTAGGAACTTACGTTCATTTTTGTGTATATTTAGTGGTACAAACCCTTCCCATGTACATTTAGCACATGCAGCCCACCAAATGGCTCCATGAACAGGAAACATAAATGAATGTAAGTAAAAAACATGAACAGGTAACTGTAAACAGGTTTAGCTAGCTCTAAACAAACTGAAAAAGAATCACTACAAATTTCACATCAAAATATATGTAAGTAAACAGTTTTATATGTGCTACAGACCACTGAAGATGCCTAATATGAAAAGATACTTAAGGAAATAGTTTCAACTGCAAAAGACGGAAGCATTCTTCCCTTTACGATGAAACATAATTTATCTTATTATTAGCAGCTGAGGAAAATGACTGCAATTATTAACAATAATATTACAAAAATAGGTGTATTTGGATTTTTTCCACCGTCAGCAGATTAACGATAATTTCTTCTCATTTTTAATCATAACCTGGGATTTAGTCCTATCCAGACCGCGGCTGTTCATGTTATATATATTTTCACTTCCCTGTCAACACTGCCACTTGTGTGATCATTGTGCAACCGTCCTGTAAACCTATTTTGTAGGGCTCAGAGGAGACCTGTTATTTGGTAGTGTCGTCATCTATATGCTCTATGCTTGTGACAGTTATACTCACATCTAATTTTATACACCAAAAAATATATTATTCCTTTTCATTGGTCAGAACTGAAAAATACAGCTCGTATGCAATAAAGATATTAAATTTATATCATATCGCATTTCTTAAGGTGGTCTAGTGAGTACAGCACAAGCCTCTGGCCTAGATGCCCTGGTTTAATCCTGGATAATGGTTCAGTTGAAGAACAATGGATATCTCTAAAAAGATCACTCACAGACGTTGATAAAAGTAAAAAAAAAAAAAAACTGCGAAAAACCTTGGCTAACAGATGTAACACTAACTGATCGGCGAAAAAGGAAGTACAAATACGTTTAGGGAAATTAAGGAATACAGTTATACAAGCCAATTAGGAATGAATTTAACAGGAGGTGCAGGGAAGCTAAGGCGAAATGGTTGCACGAAAAATGTAAAGAAATCGAAAGTGGAATAGTTGTCGGAAGGACTGACTCAGCATTAAGAAAAGTAAAGAAAACATTCAGTTAAATTAAAAGGAAGGGTGGTAACGTTGTGAGTGCAATGGGAATTCCACTTTTAAATGTGGAGGAGAGAGGGTATCGGTGGAAAGAATACATTGAAGGCCTCTATGAGGGCACGGATTTGTTCGATGACGTGATAGAAAAAAAAGGACTCTATAGGGAATCAGAATTTAAAAGAGCTTTGGAAGACTTAAGATCGAATTAGACAGTTGGGATTGATAACACTCCATCGTAATTTCTAAAATCATTGGAGGGAAGTGGCACCAAATCGACTATTTATGTATGTTTTTCGGTCGGGTCTGCCATTAGCAAAACACAGTTTTGTTTTTTAACCCAAACGTGTTTCACTGCAGTTGCAGCATCTGCAGTAGGCTTTTATTTTATGGCTGTTAAAGATAAAGGATGTTCTTTAATGTTTGTGTACATGCAACTATTAGTTTTTAAATCATAATCACAGATATTTGAAAAAAAAACCATAAAATTAAAAATTCATACCTTTTTACCACAAGGTGTGGTTTTTCTGATGTATTGTGTTTCTACAGTGACTGTTTTGTTTCACAGTTTGTTATCTGCAACCACTTCCACCTTAAAGTAGATAAACTGTTTAAGCCAAAATTACAATTTGAAAATTATTTTGGGTGTGCCTGAGAATTAGTTAATCATATGTGTGTGTGTGTGTGTGTGTGTGTGTGTGTGTGTGTGTGTGTGTGTGTACCTATTTACACTATGTTTCACTTACGTTTTCTCTTTCTTCATCTTCATCACTGTCAAACACACAAAATGCACAGACATCTCTGAAAGATTCAGAACAACCACCAGGAACACCTTCAACTGCTCCACCGTCAGCTATCTTGTTTTGACACCTTCAAATGTTCCACTGTCCACCATATTGAGCTGTCACTGCCACTGTCACTGTTTCACTGTTTACCATCTGTAAAAAACAAACATGGTGGCCAGTGGAACAGTTGAAGGTGTCAAAACAAGATGGCTGACGGTGGAGCAGTTGAAGGTGTTCCTGGTGGTTGTTCTGAATCTTTCAGAGATGTCTGTGCAATTTGTGTGTGTGTGAGAGAGAGTGAGAGCAAGTTTGAGGATTTTTCATTATTATTATTACAAGTGTGAAAAGGGAGAGAGAGAGAGAAAGAGTGAGTGTGATGCTAGGTTTGAGGATTTTTTGTGTGTGTGTGGCGGGGGGGGGGGGGGGGGGAAGGGGTGGTGAGAGCTCTATAGGGGTAGGTCATGCCTAATATAATTCTTTGAGGGCAAAGAACAGAGTTCCATTGCAGAGAGCTGTGTATTCATTTATCACTTGTTTTCCTTCCACTATGGCTTCTTGTATCTGATGATTTTCTTCAATTATTAGTTTTTGTGGGGGGCTGTTTCTGCATTTGAGCATTTTCAAATCAGAATTGATGTTTGTTGGGTTATGTTTCTTGTCCATAAGGTATTCAGCAAATTTGGAATGACAGCTGTTACTTTTTTATGCTCTTCTGTGTTCTTTGTATCTGGTATTAAAGTTTCTGCTTGTCTGCCCTATATAAACTGATTTGCAGTCCTGTTTTTACAGTTTGTAAACAGTGAAACAGTGGCAGTGACAGTGACAGCTCAATACATAGCGTTTGACAGTGATGAAGATGAGGAAAAAGAAAACGTAAATGAAACATAATTAAATAGACACACACACACACACACACACACACACATACTCACACATACAAACACAATCACTAAGTGTTGCACTATCACTTTCACACAACTGCTTGAAGAGGTTGCTAAATTAATAAAAAAAATTCCGGTTTCAAGCCACATCATGCCGTTAACTGCCCATGAGCTTTCGGCAGAGATCTCCTCTTCCATTGTCAAGAGGTTGGCTGTCGTATGAATGTCGCTGCCGTGTTTATATAGTCGCACCGCCGCTAGCGACGTCACCGAGTCCCAGTCCCGCACCATATATGTCAATGTATTGGTGGCACAACCGCCGCGTCCACTTCCACTCCCCAATCACAGGATCCCCGGCCGTACTCAGCTGCAATCAACAGTTTTTATTGAGGGCGTTTTCCGATTTTTTGTCTTTATTGCTTCACGTATTACGCTATCCCAGAAGCCGCTGGTCTGTTTAAAATTAGAAGTATCCTCGAATGCAATTCGGTGTCCGTTTCCTGGTGTATGTCCGCTACAGCTGATTTTTCGGGATAGAGTAAGCGGAAACACCTTTCATATTTTATGCGACGCTGTTTAATAGTGCAGACAGCCTGAACAACATAAAACTTGCCATAACCATACAGTATTTTGCATACTTCAGGTGTTCTGAGGCCTGCATCGTATTTTACAGTGTTGATCTTTGCTGGGAGCCTGAAGACTATGTCGATTGTATGTTTCTGCAGGAGTCTAGTAATTGTAACTGTCGCTGAGCCACACAGACAGAATCGCACGAACGAGTGTCGGAATGGAAAGTTTCAAAATACGAGATCCCGTAAACAATCTGGACTACAATCTTGCAACAAACACTCCTGACGTTCTAATTTATTCTACTTTTAGTTTGTTAATGCCAATATGCATTGTTCCATTTAGAAACGTGTATTTTTGCACAAAAGAATGCTTTCTACGTATTAGTACAGTTGTTTTTATTGGCTAACAATACGTTGTCCTGACTACCAATCCATTCTCTGAAAACAGCGCATCAATAACCCTTTCTGTTTCCGCAATATTTGGGGTGCACCATCGAAACGATTTCCTCCGCAATTGATAGTGTGCTGTGGGGAATGTGATGCTTCGTATGGATGATGCTCTTATTACTTGTATCACCCAAGATAGTAAACAAGTATGATTTTCTCCAATGGAACTCTGTATTTTTGATAACTGCTTTCAGTGCCTCTAGTAAATATAACTACAGTGATTTAGCACTTGTTATTAGCGACGTTGAAATCTTTCGCAAAAGAGCCCGCCGAATGCAATAAAATTTGTAAGCTGTGTGGCCGGAGTCGTATACTGCGGTGTAAACAACGCCAGGCAGAGCTCCCATGCCAGGTTCCGTAGTTATATGCAACAAGACAGGCCTCCGCCATTACGATAAACGTCATTTTCTAAAAGACGTGAATTCAGGGTCAGCTACGGTTTTTGTATATGGAACTGCGACACAAGCTAGCTTCTGACGCATCAGATGGGACTAAGGAAAACTATTTCAAATGTGTGCGCGTTTCCAGGTTTATGTGGAAGCAACTACGATTTCGTCAGGCAGTTTCCCCTTACCATTTCAACAGCATTTGTTTTACATTCGCCTTATAAAGGTACGATTCCTAACTTCTACTCATTGTTCTACATGTCTGCACGCAAGAGATGTTGAAGCACAAATAACCTGCCGACAGGCAACATAGTTCGTGCTACCCTTCTGCAATGCAGGAAAGTAAATAGTCGAGAGGCTTGATATGACAACATAGTCTGACATGAACTTCTTTACAACGCAATAGCCGGTTTTGGCCAACTTGCTTTTCAATTTTAGAATATTTTTATAATTCTTTTGCGAATATTTTCAGCCTTAAAAACAACAAGCATTAGATCACTGTAGTTTACAGTGTAGTAAGATTTAATTCCATTTGTAGGTATTGGCTAACTACGATATCGGGCAGTGTTGGGATTATCTAAAAGTACAATAACTTTTCAAATGCACAAAATTAAAAGATAAAATTGAATAATTTACGATTTGACTAATTAAAAGTCATGTTCTTAGCATCGTTTCAAGAAAAGAGCTTAATTTATGAACACTGATAATTTCGAGGATTGTAATCGTTCATTTTGTGCCGACCAAATGCTTTTGCTGCAGACTATAGTAGTTTTGTGTATATTTCGAAAGAATGCATCACACGTGTCTACATGTATTTACAGGATGTCTTGGAGGCGAAATGTTCAATTATTCGTGAAATGACTTCCCACTATTCGGGAAATCTCCTATACTAGCACTCAAAGCCGACTGGGAATCATACCTTTTCGCCCTATGTGCCAGAACACAGTTCCTTATCCGAATACCAGTGAAGCACTTCCGAGAAATAGTTACATAAGCTCCGTGGGATCGATCTTTTCTGGGAAACGCTGGACTGTAGCCAGTATGTTACAGTCGTTCGATAGACCTATATGCTCGCAAGCGAATGAATGAGCTTCCTCATAACTTCGTGGAAGGGGATATGAAGTACTAATCCTGCATGAAACCCACAAGATACACTGAGATGTATCATCGGTGCTTACAGGCTGTTTGTATCAGAAGACTGTTATTTTACTTGATCAGCTCTCCGTATTCCACCACAGATATTAACTATGTCCGGGACGGTAACATATCTTAATTAATGCAACAGCTTCAGCTGAAAAGAAAAGCCTTTCTTAACATTCAATCAGAAGTGCTAAAGTGAGGAGAGAGTATCTCCACAAAACCAGTACACTCTTGAAAGATTAGTTGAAACCGCGGAGCATCGAGTGAGAGACTCAATCAGACATTAGCGACAGGTGGTTTGTTTGGTACGCATGGAATGCGTCATTGTCCTCAGAATGCATCACCCTACCGCCACGTTAATTGACGGCTCCCTTTCTGTGCGGGTAAGTGACAGATTTTGCTTCGTAGCCTGGCAACTATTATTACTTTTCCAGGAGATTTCATGCTAAAACTAACACAATACTTGATATACCGATGTTCACGTCCGCAACAATTCTAAACATAAAATAGTGTCTCCCAGGGCGAGATGATGTGACATGGCTCTAATTTTTTATACAACGGATTGTCTATAATTAAAAGGTCTATCAGTCCATGACAGAGAAAACACTAAAATTCACGAGCTCTTTACGTCATTACCAAGCCGGTAGGAGACCGTTTAGAGCTATCCATGCGGTCCATTCTTATAAATACCACAGCTGGAAAATAATTTATTCTTGGAAGTTATCCACTCAGGCATCTCGCTGCGGAATTTAGCATTGAGCACCTTGACGAGTTATACCTACAGCGTATAGTAGTTATCATTTCCTCTGGATCTCAGTTTCCTTCTTGGTGTTAGCTGTCCATTCAGTGAATCTAACACTATCCGGATGAGTTTGTAACTTACATTCACTTTGATGGCGCTCCAGTTCCCTTATGATATCCACTGAGCGTACTGCACAAATAAAAAATGTTAATAAGTTATATATTTTTTCAGTGTATCCGCTCTATAAGGAATGTTTTTACGCACAAGAAATAATACGAAGAGTAGCGGTTGCAGGAAGTATATGTTAAAGGGAAAATGAAGTGAAAGTCTGGCGATACTACAGTGTACATATTTAGCTTTCGTTTCCTTCAAGGTGATACGAAGATGTCTATGTATACTGGCTCATCTCAAATGCCGTAGACCTGCAAGGGGCATTCTCTATTGTTACAATTTCCCTTACATCTTCATGCATCTTCATGCGTCAGCGTTATGTCATAATCAACACGTATATTATTCTTCGAAGGTGTTTTTTGTCGGTATCAAATATCTCCCGTATCACTCAATTAAAATTAATTACTGAGAATTCATTTTCGAGGTTTCGTTCATCACTAATGATGAAAAGTACACGAACAGTTGAAATTAATGTTTCCGCTAAAATTTTAGTTTTTTAAAAACAACGTAAAAGGTGACATCTATAAACAATTTGTTTAACTAACATGGACAACTGCTCTTACAGTTTTTTGGATTCTTTACCCGATTTCAGTCATCCACGTCGATGTCAAGAATTTAGAAGGCGCCATCTATTAACAATTTACTATCATTC
This sequence comes from Schistocerca serialis cubense, assembly GCF_023864345.2. Lineage (NCBI taxonomy): Eukaryota > Metazoa > Arthropoda > Insecta > Orthoptera > Acrididae > Schistocerca > Schistocerca serialis. Next base: position 275,831,484 of record NC_064643.1, on the reverse strand, counting down.
ACAACAACGGGTGGAGTTGTTTACTTTCAAAGATGCGATAAACGCTGTCGGTCGACTTCTAACGGACAACATGTATAAGAAGTCTCCCTTAGGGAGACAAAAAATTCTATCTGGTGGATATTTTCGTCAAGTGTTACCCGTCTTTGGAGATGCCAATAAAAGAGCCATTATCGAAACTACAGTTAAACTATCATCATGGTCTCATGTTAAAATTCATAAATGACTCTGAATATTAGATCAAATGGTGAAACCGTTTTTACAACTTAAATTAAGTAACGGTGATTTATAAAAACAAACAGATTACTTCTCTGAAGCAATCAAAATTTCTAAATATTGTTATTTTAAATGCGATAGTTTTATGATCACCATATTCAACGCCAGAGAAATCAGTGAACAAAATGTTTCGCAATTCTATTCAACGACAATTCTATGTCGAAAAAAGATGACTGTAGAACGTTTAACGAAGATAGAATTGCCATTTTGTTACCTGGAGAGCCAAAGGTTTACCTCAGTTCTGATTCTGCCCAACTTGAAGAAATTAACAACGTTCAGCCGTAGCCCACAGAATTCTTGAACTCTTTGCATGCATCCGGTTTACCAACTCATCAACTGATTTTAAACAAAAATGCTATTATTATATTACTTAGAAATGTTAACCCTAATCAGGGCTTAATTAATACGCCAAGATTTGTCGCAACTCTCTTAGGCGAGTACATCAACACTGCTAAATCTATTGATCGATGAAACCGTGCGTTATCCTCGAACGTTCTGAATCAGCCGCTGCTTTCCAAATTATACGAAAGCAATTCCCAATAAAAGTACCCTCCGCTCAAGGTCTGTCGTTGCGGTGAACACGACTGTATTTATCAGAACCTGTTTCTTCGCGTAGATAGTTATAGGTGACTCCTTCACGAATTCCTTCATTCGTGACGTGCTATACACACATATAGCCAAAAACTGACCGATGATCACTATATCAAAAATGAAATTAATCTGATAAGACAGTATCTTCTTTTTATATGTTATACATTTAACCATCTTGTATGTAATGATATCGATTTTATGCAATGTGATAAATATTTGTTACTACTTTTATTAATAATTACTTGCATTTATTTACTACTCGGTTACTATATTACGTAACTGTGACTCGTCAGTATAGAGTGCGAATTATTGGCACTTGTTAACTAGTTGTACAATAAGCTGTGATTTGTAGATTTCATATCTGCTATTAGAATCCAGTGGAAAATATACTGCCGAAAGATCGAGACCACTGTTTATTTATAGAGAATCATTTTCGAGTTAGTTTTGTTTGCCTTTAATTCGTATTATGTTCTAGATTTCCTTTTACTATGTATTCTGAACCTTGTTTAACCATATATGTCATTTATAAGTATTAGCGTTGATATCATCTCCCTTGAAGTTTAATATCCTTTTGAAACTGTCTTTTTACTTCCTTTATTGTTTCTTCGAACTATGAATTAGATTACAATGGTGATAAACGGAAACCCTTTCCTACATCATTCACATTATGAAGTAGACTGTCGCCACCACTTTCGTCATTTTCGCTTTGATTTTATAGATTCGTAGCTTATTCATCCGTGCCTACTTTTATGACGATTCTTCCCAGTATGATGTAAGCGATACAAATATACCATTTTCAAAGCCATAGTGTTAATGACAATAAAGGAATTAAATCGTTTCAACATGCATACCACATTTACAAGAAAAATTTAGAAGTTGGTGAATGAGATTACTGTTGCAAGTGCATAGGCTTCCAAGGCAAGAGTCAGTTTAGAGAAGTTTCCGCATTATATTGTAGAATAACTCGGGATTACTCCTACTGAATTGAGCCGATGTTTCGGTTAAGTTGTAAGTGGCCTTGCTCTGCATATACGCACTGCGAGGTGCCCCTGGAGTGTACAGTTCATAACAAGGACATTGTTCCTTTGGTTGCCTGAGACAGTGCTCGAGAAAGGTTTCAGTATCTGAATATTAAAATCCGAGAATTAAATGTCTTAGCGGAATAATATTCAGTACATAGTATCGTTTCCACGTTTCGATTTATTTATTTTCAGTGCTGTACCGGTAGTGTAGACATGTTTGTATTAGCTGACGTGGAATGTTCTAGCTTACGAGGCTGGGAGGTAATACAAATCACGATAGCGTTCGATTGACATATAAAATTAATAGTCATCTAGAAAATGTTGATGTAGTTACATATAATCTGAAGAAATATGTCCAGTTCTCCAGTCTGAACGTGAGAAAGTTTAATTGTGCTGCAAGGATTGGTAACTTGTTTTATTGTACAGAAATGTAAAATTGTGCACTTCACGAATCGTTGACAAGGAATGTGATATTGTGATCACTCTTCACATACCTCATACAGATACCTGAGTGCAAAAACTTATATAGATATGGAATGGAACCATCACAATGGCTCTATAGGTAAAGCAGGAGGCAGCCTCCAGTGTAGTCTCAGTATACCGGGAAAATGTAGTTCACCCACAAACATTGCTGCCTAAAAAATACTTGTTCGTGTCATCTTAGAATATTGCTCAAGCGTGTGGGACACATTTTGGATTGCATTAACAGGAGTTAGACTGATAGTATTCAAATAAGAGCAGTACAATTGATCACATCTTTGCTTATTGCAGAGTGTATCGGAAATGTGTGGAAAACCTGAATTGTAAAACCCTTGCGGATAGGCGCCATCTGTCCTAAAAAATCCTATTTGTGAGTATCGTGAACCTGTATTAAGCGAAGAACCTTAAAATATATTTCAGCTCCCTCTTGTACCTCGAAAACAAAGTTAGACAAATTATTGAGTGCGCAGAGGCAGTTATTCTCCTAAAATGTGGTACAATGCCAAATACCGCTCATCATGCACTTCAAGAAAGTTGGCAGAGTATATCTGTGGACACAATTAATGGCTGTTGATCTGGTGCACAGATCAAGCCGAGTATTGTTTTTCTGCGCTAGATGAAGCAAATACTGGGCTGGTCCCCCATCTTCACCTCAAAAAATGCTATACACGAACACTTCAACCACAGGGAACTCTTACATAAAACTTCCGTGAGTGGTGGGTATAATAAATGGAGATTACAGAAACTGTGGGGTCAGTACTTATGTAAAACATTTGAATGACCCACATAGATGGCTTCAGTCGCCTTGGTCACAACACAAATAAATAAACAATTATGTACGCGTAATGGAAAAAGTAACGGTTGTCACGCGACATTACTGCAAAAATACTATTCTCATACATATGTAAAACAGTCGACTTACTAAACTGGATGGATTCAGCGGTTTGTTCCTATAAAGAATGTAATCTAGCCGTGTTACGCTGGTAAGATGTAAGATGTGGTAACCAAAGATGTTGTACAATTATGGTATGGTGAACTATAATTCAAATAGAGAGAGAAACCACTAGTGCACATACAACTCTAGGAAGCAGAATAATTCAGTAATTCAACGCGAGAGAACTACAATAAGTTAGATTACACAGTAAGAGCGTGGCTGTTGGGTACAAGGCACGTTAACATCGTATCGCTATTTTGTTTTAATAATAAAGGTGATTAAATTTTCAGAAATAAAGGAGTTCATCATAAGAACTTGGTTTTTTCCCTTTGTATAGTACGGTTGGTGATAGAATTCAGAAGACTCCTCGCCTTTTCGTTATGCTGAACTGCACAGCATTACTGTCTGTCTGTTAATTTATCTCTTACGTTTATCTGCCGTATTCACTAATCTAGCGAAAAACGCTATTTTGTATACACTGTAATAACGCAAATAAACAGCAACTTATCATGGTTAAAATGGCTCTGAGCACTAAGGGACATAACATCGGAGGTCAGCAGTCCCCTAGAACTTAGAACTACTTAAACCTAACTAACCTAAGGACACCACACACATCCAAGGCCGAGGCAGGATTCGAACCTGCGACAGTAGCAGTCGCGCGGTTCCGGATTGAAGCGCCTAGAAGCGCTCGGCCACCGTGGCCGGTGCAACTTATCGTGATAACGTTACAAGAAGTCTTTTTTTTTAAATAAAAAACAGGGTATTTCACGAATTAGCAGGATAATACGCAATCCAGCCTTCAAACAGTCTGTGTCTACGTTCTGTCCACAGTCATTGTGAAGTTGCGTTGTAGGACTATCACAAACCTATGCAAATTTAATCGTAGGGTTAGATAAACTACGAAATTCAGGTAACGGATCATTCAGTGACGCAATTAACTACAACTAACACAAGCAGAAAAAGCAGGCATTAACAACTGTGTAATTCTGCAAGTTTTTCACCTACAGATGTACAGCGTACAGAATCGAATTAGCGATAAATGTTATGGGGGAAAAGTTGTCTTAAGATTTCTATACTGATTGTCTATCTGCCTGTTTTTTTTCACAGAAAAAGTCAGAATTTTGTCTTCAGCGAGACTAGAACCGAAAATTAACGCAAGTTCTGCTTGAAAGGCCAACATGCTTCCGCTAAGCTTACATACGACCCTTCTTTGTCATCCTAAGATGGATAACACGAAGAAGTTGTAACGTAAATGGTGAAGTAAGCTGCAGTTTCTGGTGAAACGAGCTTTCTGGTCTCACAAACACAAATTTGCTACCTCCGTGTTATCCCTTAAGTGAGGATCATTCAGAATATTTAAAGTAAATAATAATTAAATGTCGAGTGAATTTACCAAATAATTCTGAACCACTACAGGAGGTAAATCGACAGTAAAATAGTTGCCAAACGTATTCTAGAATGTTGCTAATTCTGCATTAGACTCACTGAAGGCAGAATTCTTCTGCCCACTGAAATCTCTACTACAAGCCATTGGATTTACCTGAATTTCTGTAACTTTGGCTTGGATCTAAATTGTAGTTACGAATAACATTCAGCTGCACCGGCTACAACTCGAACATTATGAAAAAAGGGCTGGGGAAATTACTTCTGCGGCTCTCCGCTTCAGTAGCCGTTGCAGGTATTTTTGTTTTTCTGCCTTAAGCAAACTGCAAACTGAAAAACTCGTTCACCGGAAGTGATCTGCTTTCTCAGTATCCACAGATGCTAATGGCTCTGAGCACTATGGGACTTAACTTCTGAGGTCATCAGTCCCCTAGAACTTAGAACTACGTAAACTAACCTAAGGACATCACACACATCCATGCCCGAGGCAGGATTCGAACCTGCGACAGTAGCGGTCGCGCAGTTCCAGACTGAAGCACCTAGAACAGCTCGGCCACACCGGCCGGCACAGATGCTAATAACATTACGCGTGAATAACATCATTTCAATATTATCCGCTTGAAAATGATTTTCCTTATGAATTATTTTGTGGTGTCACCGCCAGACACCACACTTGTTAGGTGGTAGCCTTTTAAATCGGCCGCGGTCCGATAGTATACGACGGACCCGCGTGTCGCCACTGTCAGTAATTGCAGACCGAGTGCCGCCACATGGCAGGTCTAGAGAGACGTACTGGCACTCGCCCCAGTTTTACAGCCGACGTTCATAGCTACAGTTCACTGACAACTACGCTCTCATTTGCCGAGACGATAGTTAGCATAGCCTTCAGCTACAATTGCTACGACCTAGCAAGGCGCCATAATCCTTTGCTATATATATTGTGGTTATAACATGTATCATCAAGAGCGATGTTCTACAAATGTGGATTAAAGTTAAGTATTCCAGAAGCTACGTACTTTTCTTTATAGCATTCATTACGTATCCTGTTTCAGACCTCACGCCAGCCTGCTTGAGTTTAAGCGCGTGCCTTTCGGTTACCCGTCACGTGGACTGGCTGTCTTGTCAGTCCACAACATATTTCATTGACACACATAATAATACAAATGAAAAGACGCAATTACACTCATTACAAAATTTAAACATCCACAAACAAATTTCACAATCCTTCAATAACATGTAGTTTCAGATCAGAAAAGCGAGCAAGGAAAACTTTCGCAAAAAATCCGTGAATAAAATGATACAGATGCTCACCTGCATTACATCCAAAATGAAGCAGTTGTGCTGACAATTTGAAACAAGGAAAAAAAGCTTCTGACAATAGCTTGTCTGGTATAACATATATTAGCTAAATTGTCATTCGTTCTTTAGAAATCAAAGGGACGAAAATGATTTGTCAATATAAGAAAAAAGCATCTGGGGAATGAAATTTTCAGTTTTCGGACAATGTAACAAAGATTGGGGTCAAATTACCAAGAATAGGTTATCCTAGGTTAGAGTGGCATGGAATTTTTGTGAAGTAACGTATTCGAAGCACTTTTCTCAAGTTTATTTCCTCTTTATTTCACACTGAAGACCCCTATAGTCTACCAGAACACACTTATTACAGTCAACGAAGTGTAATGGTTGAAACTTGTCTCCCGATACAGTTGGTTGTCGGCTCTTGCTTAACTAAAAAGTTGAGGGTCACATAAATAGGGCAAAACGAGGACAAACAGACATTCAGACTAAACACTCACTCTTTGCATTACTGGGAAGTAATATGAAGACTTTCAGCATTGGTAACGAAACTAATTTAGATGCGATGAGGTTCAGGAAATAACTTAAACTTTTCGAGACGAAAAAAATCTTTGAAATCGTCCATACCCAATTAACCAACTACAAATACGCGAAGATCTCTTCGAGTCATTTTAAGCACTTTGGCACTCGAAGTAGCTGATGGGGGTGTCCACCACCCGATACTATCATCATTCCAGTCCCAATGCTATGCAGTCCTCAAGAGGCACCTTACAAGAGATTGCCCGACCTACAAGGTCGTGCTGCAAAGTAAAGCCTCCGTATTTTTAATGTGACAACTATAAAGTTTGTTTAAATAAAGCGAACTTTATTAACATTCTACAATATTTATTGTTCATGTCCACATATTTGCAGTCATCTGCAGTTAGAGAACGTCGAATTCTAGCATGTAACATGATGATCTGCAACGCAACTATGTCAGAGCCTGAGAATCACCATGCTGTAACCGAGTTTCGAATCCGAAGAGTTCTTCCACACATGCAGCACACTCTTTTTTAGTATGACAATAGTGGACCAAACACGAGCGCTGCGGCACCTTCTACAATATCGACGCCATGCGTTCACTGACGTGGATCATCCTCCTTATAGTCTCTACTTGGCCCCATCCGATTTTCATCTGTTTACGAAACTTGAAAAACACATTCGAGGACTTTGATAGCGTTGAAACTGTGCCACCAGATGATCATCTTTAGCTCCGTCAAGAAGTCAAACATTCTGCAGTGGCAGCCAACAAATTGGTCCGTCGTTTGCAGAAGCATGTCCGTCACCAGGGTGACTATGCTGCGAAGTAAATATGTGGAACTGAAGAAGACAGTTGTAGAATGACAATTAAAAGTGTTTTATTCAAAAAGTTTTATGAGTTTTCCGCAAAAAGTTCTAAGACGTTAGTTTTCAGCGCGCCATGTTATACAAGGAGAAACTGTCGTAGGTAAAAAAAAGAGACTAAAAAAGTTTACAAACCACAGGAAATAAAACATATGAGTTTCCACTGAATCTAAAAGGTTTAAACTGACTCTCATAAGCCTAATGTGATCATATCAGCCCTGACGGACACAGGATGTGATGATTAATTTAGATAGTATATTCGTTTCTCAAGAAAATCATTTGGGATCCGTAGAGATTATCCGACCTACGTTTCTGATGCGGAAATTCTGCAAGATCTCTACGTTCCACTCCAGGATGTAGCTACATCGGTTGTTCCCTGAAATTATATCTTACAAGGAGAACTCGCCATAAGTTGCTCTCTGACAGTCGAAACTTTGCTTGGTACAAAAGGGGTGAAAATAAAGGGACACCTATTTTATTTCGTGTGATCTCAACACTCAGTTGTTTCCAAAATTTGACAGTCAAAGTTTTCATACTACTTCATGAGTTCACAAGCACGGCATTAAACCAATAGAGTTTGTAGCGTAGTGGCTAAGAGCGCAGTTCCGAATATTTTCTCCCCTTGATCAAATCATACCTAATGTTTTTTTTTTGTTGTTGCGGTAGTATGTGACATCATGTTAACATTTTTTGTAAGATCTAGAAATACAATGTGATTACTGACAAAAGAAATAAGCGTTTCCAATATTATTAAATAAAGATTTTTTTTCATCAGAAGTCTTCTACAACCTTACTTTTTCTTTGATTTTTTTACTTTTGTACTTCAGGAGAACCGATGACTGCCCCAGGGTGATACATATCATAAAAATATTCAAGCTATAAAAGCTCAGAACACCACTAGCAACGCAGTAAGTCGCATATGTCGTTAACGTTGCTAAATACCTCGCGATCTAGCGATAATTTCGCAGAAAGCTAAGCATAAGAAAGCATTTTTCTCGATAAGTTTAGCCTGCAGCTGATTAAGGATCCAGGCATGTATGTAATTAATTGCATCGTTACTACTTGTTATGAGAATAACGCACTTCTGTAACGGGTGAATGTAATTTTTCACGTGTCAGTAGAAATATAACTCGTAAGGTTGACAGAACGGGGTCCACTTTGGTGGAATTAGTTTCGATGAACACGTCAATTTTGCGATTTCATGGACAGCCACGTCATCGTACAAAGAGGGATCACTTTGCCCATACCACGTGAACAAGGTACGGAAACGGCACCATTTTTACATAAGGACACAAAACGTTGTTCATAGTCTGATGATAGGTATCTTTGTGAGCTTTCCAGATTTTGTGACTGTTGTGTACAATTCATATTGCTCTGAAACTAACTGGTTTACATCTTGTTGCACTCGACATCTAAATTTGTCACTGACTTTTTGAATACAAAAAAATTTGTGTTAACAGTTTACTGCAAAACGTACTGGGCAATGTACCAGTGATCTACCTCACAATTTGGAAACAACTATAGGGAAGGAAGACGCAAGTGACAAGTGGAGGAATGACTGGAGATAAATATAAAAGATCGATTCGTGGGTGTTCGATCGTTTTACATAGGTTACAGACAATGGACATCCAATTACTCCACGAGCATTGCGACAGTGGGCAGTGGCTGCAGCACACTCATTGCTATCGCAAAGTTTTGAATTGGAAGCCTCAGGCACCTGGTGCGATTCTTTAAAGGACAACACAGAATTCAACAGCCTCGTGTCAACAAATACCTTAGCACCAAAGACAGATTCTAGTTTTACGAGTTATTGGAAACAGCAAAATTGTTACAACTTCAGACCTCTACTAAAACTCCCAAATTGAACGCTGATTTTGTAATTAGTACGGATTAAACAATATGTATCACATGTCTAGCAAGAGAACGTTATCGTTTTGAGGTGAGAAAGTTACAGAGATAGCAATTGAAAAAGAGAAATCTATCATCAGTTCTTGCCCAAAGTTTTCGTCCTTGAGTAAAAATGAAGCCGTTTCTGTACATTATACGTCCGTGAAGGCAAGCAAAGCTATTCCTCCTTCCACGACTGCCTGGTTTTCAATTAGCTTACAGAGATAGCAATTGAAAGAGAGAAATCTATCATCAGTTCTTGCCCAAAGTTTTCGTCCTTGAGTAAAAATGAAGCCGTTTCTGTACATTATACGTCCGTGAAAGCAAGCAAAGCTATTCCCCCTTCCACAACTGCCTGGTTTTCAATTAAATCGGAACATCAACGTGTTCTTTAGAAGTAATTCCGCCGAAGCTTTTGTCGTTCTGTCAACCCTACGACTTCTGCTTTTACTAACAGCCTTACTTTCGCATGTAACACATGTGCAATATTCTCGTCGCACAGAAAAGGGAAATCACAAATACTAGCGGTACAATTTATACATTACACGCCTGATCCGTAATAAAATCCTGGCTTCCGCTTTCGAGAAAATGCTTTGAAATTGTTCGTTTGCCGTGAAATTATACCGAGATCGCGAAGTATTTAGCGACCTTAACTAGACTGGTTTTCCTAATGATATTCACGTCGTAAAATGTGATTGTGGCATATTCCCCTTTACCAGGACGCTCGTGGTGCTCTGAATTTCTATGCTTACAACGTGTATACGATACATATCTCGCTGGATAATGCACTGGTTCTCTTGAAAAATAAAATTAAAAAAATTAAAGGTTGTAAGAATTTGTGATTTCTGTTTTTAACAAGGTCTGAAATGTTTGCTTCTTTTGTTGATAAACCTATTGTATTTCTCGATCTCACAAAAAAATATTGATGTAATTGATGTCACATGCTTCTGGGGTCAAAATAAAAAAGAAGATAATATAGGATTTGAATACGGAGAAAAAAATCTCTGAGACTCCGCTCTTAGCCACCACGCTGCCGCCTCTCTTGACTTAATCCAGAGCGCGGGAAGTGGTGAAGTGGCGTGAAAACTTAGACTGCCATATTCCCCAAAACTGTTGAATGTTTGCACCTAAGACAAAAAGTATGTTTTAATTTTCACCCCTTTTGCACCAGGTGAAGTTTCATTGTGTCAGAGAGGGACTTACGACGAGTTCACCTTCTAAGGTATACGGTGAAACGCCAAAGAAACTGGTGTAGGTATTGGTATTCAAATACAAAGATATGTAAACAGGCAAATACGGCGCTGCGCTCTGCAACACCTTTATAAGACAAGTTGGTTCAAATGGCTCTGAGCGCTATGGGACTACGAGTTCAACAGTCCCCTAGAACTTAGAACTACTTCAACCTAACTAACCTAAGGAGATCACACACATCCATGCTCGAGGCAGAATTCGAACCTGCGACCGTAGCGGTCACGCGGTTCCAGACTGTAGCGCCTAGAACCGCACGGCCACCCAGGCCGGCTATATGACAAGCGTCTGGCGCAATGGTTAGATCGGTTACTGCTGCTACAGTGAAAGTTTATCAAGATTTAAGAGAGTTTGAACATGGTGTTATAGTCGACGCATCTCCGAGGTAGCGATGAAGTAGGGATTTTACAGCACGACCGTTTGACGAGCGTACTGTGAGTATCAGGAATCCGGTAAAACATCGAATCTCACGATTCTCGGACGTAACAGCGGCCGGAAAAAGATCCTGCAAGATAGGGACCAACGATGACTGAAGAGAATCAGTCAACGTGACAGAAGTGCAAACCTACCGCAAAAGTTAAAGTGAGTACCATTCAGTGACATACAGGATGTTTCAAAAAGAATATACGTATTACAAAGTATTGTTTTGTCCAAACTATAGATCACTGCGCCTCGGCTCGATTATTGGAGAAACGAATACATAGTTCAGTTTATATTAATAGTCTTCTGTTGGAAATCGTCATATGTTTAAAGTGGCTACTCCACAACAGAAATCATTTTGTGTTCTCGAGTTTAGAAAGTTTAATTCCGTGCTTACAGTGCAAAGACGTTTCACGTTGAGGTACCAAACTGATCCTTCGAATGGGTGGAACAAGACGGGGCACCCCGGCACTGGAGTCGCCAAGTGCGTGAATATCTGAATGAAAATCTACCGAACTATTGTATTGGTCGCCAAGGAGATGGCGACTTAGCATGTCTTAGCTGGGCTCCACGGTCAACGGATTCGTTTATGTACCACTACTCCCACAGAACCTGGAAGAGTTGGAGAACCGGATCCGTACTGCCATAACATCAGTGACGAAGGACATGCTTGCTCGAGTATGGAAGGAATTTGAGACTCGATGTGATATTGTTCGTGTTGCTGAGGAGAACATACAGAACATCCTTAATCTGAACTTGAGAGGTTCATAAATATGTGTTTTAAGTTTCATATTCTTATGTCTTAAAGTTTAATAAACATATGAATTCGAAACATGTATATTCTTTTTGAAATACCCTGTATTATCAATATGGGCTTTCGGAGCCGAAGGCCCACTCATGTACCCTTGATGACTGCACGACACAAAGCTTCACGCCTCACATGGGCCCGTCAACACCGACACTGGGCTGCTGATGACGGGAAACATTTTTCCTGGTCGGACGAGTCTCGTTTCAAATTGTATCGAGCGAATGGACGTGAACGGGTATGGAGACAACCTAATGAATCCATGGATCCTGCGTGTCAACAATCAAGTTGGTGGAGGCTCTGTAATGCTGTGGCGCGTGTGCAGCTGGAGTGATAACGACCCAGTGATACGTCTAGATACGACTCTGATAGGTGACACTTACGTACGCATCCTGTCTGAGCATCTGCATCCATTCATGTCCATTGTGCATTCCGACGGACGTGGGCAATTCCAGCAGACCAATGTGACACACCACACGTCCAGAGTTACTACAGAGTGGCTCGACGAGCACTCTTCTGAGTTTAAACACTTCCGCTGGCCACCAAATTCCCCAGATATGAACATTATTGAGCATATCTCGAATGCCTTGCAACATGCTGTCCAGAAGAGATCCCCACCCCTTGTACTCTTACGGATTCTGTGCTGTTTAGGTTTTTGTGTTGGTAACGCCACGTAGCGCTCTGTATGAAAATCGCTGACTGTGCTGTGTGCAGTCTGTGGTTTTCATACAGAGCGCTACGTGGCGTTACCAACATAAAAACCTAAACAGCCTACTTACATTCCCACCAGCACTCCATCAGACATTAATCGAGTCCATGCCACCTCGTGTTGCGTCACTTCTGTGTGCTCGCGGGCAGGTATACCAGTTTCTCTCGTTCTTCATTGCAATTTCAAGAATCTACCGACCTAACTACACGTCTGCACACGGGTCATGGAGATCTTGGGCAATTTCCACACCAGAAACGTGGGTCGGACAATCTCTACTGATCCCAGACGTCTAGCTTGAGACACTGATGCACTACTAAATTAATCATTGCGTGCTGCGTCCCTCAGAACTGCTGCGATCATAGAGGGGTTGTGAAAGTAAGATTAAACCGTTAAGAATTCGTAGAAACTGATATATTTCATTTCCTCTAATTTTTGGTCTTTTCTGTTCTCTCTCTAGTCACTCTTCTTGAAATTGCATATACATCTACATCTACATGACTACTCTGCAATTCACATTTAAGTGCTTGGCAGAGGGTTCATCGAACCACAATCATACTATCTCTCTACCATTCCACTCCCGAACAGCGCGCGGCAAAAACGAACACCTAAACCGTTCTGTTCGAGCTCTGATTTCTCTTATTTTATTTTGATGATCATTCCTACCTATGTAGGTTGGGCTCAACAAAATATTTTCGCATTCGGAAGAGAAAGTTGGTGACTGAAATTTCGTAAATAGATCTCGCCGCGACGGAAAACGCCTTTGCTGTAATGACTTCCATCACAATTCGCGTATCATATCTGCCACACTCTCTCCCCTATTACGTGATAATACAAAACGAGCTGCCCTTTTTTGCGCCCTTTCGATGTCCTCCGTCAATCCCACCTGGTAAGGATACCACACCGCGCAGCAATATTCTAACAGAGGACGAACGAGTGTAGTGTAAGCTGTCTCTTCAGTGGACTTGTTGCATCTTCTAAGTGTCCTGCCAATGAAACGCAACCTTTGGCTCGCCTTCCCCACAATATTATCTATGTGGTCGTAATTTTAACACCCAGGTACTTAGTTGAATTGACAGCCTTGAGAATTGTACTATTTACCGAGTAATCGAATTCCAACGGATTTCTTTTGGAACTCATGTGGATCACCTCACACTTTTCGTTATTTAGCGTCAACTGCCACCTGCCACACCATACAGTAATCTTTTCTAAATCGCTTTGCAACTGATACTGGTGTTCGGATGGCCTTACTAGACGGTAAATTACAGCATCATCTGCAAAAAACCTAAGAGAACTGCTCAGATTGTCACCCAGGTCATTTATATAGATCAGGAACAGCAGAGGTCCCAGGACGCTTCCCTGCGGAACACCTGATATTACTTCAGTTTTACTCGATGATTTGCCGTCTATTACTACGAACTGCGACCTTCCTGACTGGAAATCACGAATCCAGTCGCACAACTGAGACAATACCCCATAGGCCCGCAGCTTGATTAGAAGTCGCTTGTGAGGAACGGTGTTAAAAGCTTTCCGGAAATCTAGAAATACGGAATCAACTTGAGATCCCCTGTCGATAGCGACCATTACTTCGTGCGAATAAAGAGCTAGCTGCGTTGCACAAGAACGATGTTTTCTGAAACCATGCTGATTACGTATCAATAGATCGTTCCCTTCGAGGTGATTCATAATGTTTGAATACAGTATATGCTCCAAAACCCTACTGCAAACCGACGTCAATGATATAGGTATGTAGTTAGATGGATTACTCCTACTACCCTTCTTAAACACTGGTTCGACCGGCGCAATTTTCCAATCTGTAGGTACAGATCTATCGGTGAGCGAGCGGTTGTATATGAGTGCTAAGTAGGGAGCTATTGTATCAGCGTAATCTCAAAAATGGTTCAAATGGCTCTGAGCACTATGGGACTTAACATCTATGGTCATCAGTCCCCTAGAACTTAGAACTACTTAAACCTAACTAACCTAAGGACATCACACAACACCCAGTCATCACGGGGCAGAGAAAATCCCTGACCCCACCGGGAATCGAACCCGGGAACCCGGGCGCGGGAAGCGAGAACGCTGCCGCACGACCACGAGCTGCGGACAGCGTAATATGAAAGGAACCTAATCGTTATACAATCTGGACCTGAAGACTTGCCCGTATCAAGCGATTTGAGTTGCTTCGCAACCCCTAAGGTATCTACTTCTAAGAAACTCATGCTAGCAGCTGTTCGTGTTTCAAATTCTGGAATATTCCATTCGTCTTCCCTGGTAAAGGAATTTCGGAAAACTGCGTTCAATAACTCCGCTTTAGCGGCACAGTCGTCGGTAACAGTACCATCGGCACTGCGCAGCGAAGGTATTGACAGCGTCTTGCCGCTTGTGTACTTTACATACGACCAGAATTTCTTCGGATTTTCTACCAAATTTCGAGACAATCTTTCGTTGTGGAACCTATTAAAGGCATCTCGCATTGAAGTCCGTGCCAAATTTCGCGCGTCTGTAAATTTTAGTCAATCTTCGGGATTTTGCGTTCTTCTGAACTTCGCATGCTTTTTCCGTTGCCTCTGCAACAGCGTTCGGACCTGCTTTGTGTACCACGGGGGATCAGTTCCATCTCTTACCAATTTATGAGGTATGAATCTCTCAATTACTGTTGCTATTATATCTTTGAATTTGAGCCACATCTCGTCTACATTTGCATAGTCAGTTCGGAAGGAATGGAGATTGTCTCTTAGGAAGGCTTCTAGTGACACTTTACCCGCTTTTTTAAATAAAATTAGTTTGCGTTTGTTTCTGATGGATTTGGAAGAAACGTTATTGAGCCTAGCTACAACGACCTTGTGATCACTAATCCTTGTATCAGTCATGATGCTCTCTGTCAGCTCTGGATTGTTTGTGGCTAAGAGGTCAAGTGTGTTTTCGCAACCATTTACAATTCGCGTGGGTTCGTGGACTAACTGCTCGAAATAATTTTCGGAGAAAGCATTTAGGACAATCTCGGAAGATGTTTTCTGCCTACCATCTGTTTTGAACAGGTATTTTTGCCAACATATCGAGGGAAGGTTGAAGTCCCCACCAACTATAACCGTATGAGTGGGGTATTTATTTGTTACGAGACTCAAATTTTCTCTGAACTGTTCCGCAATGTTATCATCGGAGTCTGGGGGTCAGTAGAAGGAGCCAATTATTAACTTAGTTCGGCCGTTAAGTATAACCTCCACCCATACCAATTCGCACGGAGTATCTACTTCGACTTCAATACAAGATAAACCACTACTGACAGGCGCAAACACTCCACCACCAATTCTGCCTAATCTATCTTTCCTGAACACCGTCTGAGACTTCGTAAAAATTTCTGCAGAACTTATTTCAGGCTTTAGCCAGCTTTCTGTACCTATAACGATTTCAGCTTCTGTGCTTTCTATTAGCGCTTGAAGCTCAGGGACTTTCTCAGCACAACTACAACAATTTACAACTACAATTCCGACTGTTCCTTGATCCCAGCACGTCCTGCATTTGCCATCCACCCTTTGAGATTGCAGCCCACCCCGTACTTTCCCGAGGCCTTATAACCTAAAAAAAACAGCCCAATCCACGCCACACAGCCTCCGCTAGCCGTGTAGCCGCCAGCTGAGTGTAGTGAACTCCTGACCTATTCAGCGGAACCCGAAACCCCACCACCCTATGGCGCAAGTCAAGGAATCTGTAGCCAACACGGTCGCAACTACCCTGTTGTTGAGGTTTTCGATGAAGTTGTAGGCTGGTAGATGGGGACTGAATCGTCCCGGGACTCGGATGACCATAGTGTAAGGTTTTTATTAAAAATAAAACTTCTCCAGCTGTACTTAAGATTTTATATTTATTTGGCTACTGGTACTCAGCCACACACGATTGATTTCATCAAAGTGTACGGGCCTGAAATGGCGTTGACGCAACGTCGAAACTAGTAGCGAAATAAATATAAAATCTTAAGTACAGCTGGAGGAGTTTCATTTTTAATAAAAATTATACCAGCTGTGTCCCACCATCATCCAGTTTAAATATTGATGTGCGAAGATAGTATAGGGTAGTGGACATTCCCCACTGCGACCTCAAACTAACAAAGCGTATAAAACGACTCTAAGAGATCTTCGGCCGCACGAGTGAGGTGTATAGTCTCCATGTCTGTTTGTCCTTTTGATTTCGCCCTGTTTACGTGACTCTGTTTATGTGAGGGTAAAAATGGTAGAGGCAGACAGAGATTAGAATACATCCACTAAATAACTGAGGACGTAGGTTGCAAGTGCTATTCTGAGATGGAAAATTTGCAACAAGAGAGGAATTTATGGAGGGACGCATAAAACCATTCAGAAGACTGATGATTCGAAAAAACTGAAAAAAATTGACTGTCAGCATTTTAGTTAAGCAAGAGCCGATGAACAACTGCATCATGAGACAAGTTGATGTGCATAAGATCTATCTTCAAAGTGTTATTAAGTCTTTCTAACAGTCTTCAAAATAAAATGAAATGACTGTGTCGGCTAAGGCCGCAGTGACGTAATAGTTGATATCGTTGTTTGTTTTAACAACTACACTTCGCTTATTCTCACACGAATTTTGTGATAGCCTAGAGGGATTGTTAGCGCGAAACAAATGGGAAACTTTGAGCAAAATGTGCCAACTGCTAGTTGCTGCATACATATTCCGTGCTACGCTCACCTATGGTAGCCTCTTATTGTACCTTTGGTCCCTCTCTATGTTAAGTTGCCCGAAAGTTGAAAAGCTCTTTCATCGGGAATGTTTCGCATTTATTGGCAACGTATCACCAGCAATTAAATTGTAATCGTCACGATTAGCGTACACTTAAACCTAACTAACCTAAGGACATCACACAACACCCAGTCATCACGGGGCAGAGAAAATCCCTGACCCCACCGGGAATCGAACCCGGGAACCCGGGCGCGGGAAGCGAGAACGCTGCCGCACGACCACGTCTAAGAGAAAGAAGAAGGTTCTGCTGTTAGGTAGTTCTCATGGTAGAGGTGTAGGCCAGCAGTTGCAGGAAGTTTTGGGGAGTGGGTACCAGGTCACCAGCATTGTGGATTGCGGTGTGAGACTTGTTCGAAGTATTTTCACTGGGGGGAATGCAGTGGGGAACCCAGTGGGCATTCTGGTGAGATCCTCTCCTGGAACTGCAGGTTATGTAGTATTGGCTCTTTGGTGTGACGTCATAAGCGCGTGACTGCGTGTGAGATCGCTCTCTAAGTTTTCATCTATTTTTAGGTTTCAGATATATATTTTAACTGTTTTTGTGATAATATTTACTATATAAGTGACTTATTAGTGGTTTCTTCATTCACCTCTGCATTTCTTGTGTTGTGGCCTGATATTTGTAAGTGTTTCGTATCGAGCAACTTAACCTCTTACCCGTGTTTACATTCCGCGCTGACCAGTTGCAGCTGTAGCGGCGCATCGAAAGCTAAGTACTAATTAATTGTTTGTGTATAGTAGTTTATTTAGAAACTTTAGTAGTCTTCAACCGGTGTTCTTGGTGTTTTCCGGTGAAATAACTTCAGAAGAAATTTTTGTGAACTGCTTTCAGTTTCGTTACTATCATTAGACGTTTGATTTTCTTTCTGTGTTAGTATCTTGTTATATTCTCATTTGTTGTTGATTAATACTGTTAATAATAGTAGTTACTTCCCTTGTAGAGCAAGTTTGTGATTATTGTAGTCAGATTTTAACATCTTCTTATTGTAGTAGCGGAACTTAGATAAAGTTGTTTTCTTGTTTCAATAATTGTAAAATTTTACCATGAGCGAGAAGTGTGGGCTTTGCCGTAGGTTCGTGAGTAGTGGATTGCGGTGTGAGACTTGTTCGAAGTATTTTTACTGGGGGGGATGCAGTGGGGAAACCAGTGGGCATTCTGGTGAGATCCTCTCCTGGAACTGCAGGTTATGTAGCAAGAGTAAGTTGATAGAGGAGCAGGAGCGTAAGATCTGTGCCCTTCAGGTGCAGTTGAAAAACGCACAGGAGGAGCTTGATAGGATGAGGAGGGAGAAGGGGGTTGGGGAATGGGAGCTGGCTGTTGGCAAGAGGTCTGCTAGAAGAAGAAGATTTTCAGATAGTTTTACTATTGGTGTTTGTAATAGATATGACCAGCTGTCAGAGTCTAGTGGAGAGGAATCTCTAGTAGCTGTAGATGTAGGAAGTATGCGGCAGACCTCAGCAGTTACGGTGGCTAGGACAGTTGCAAAGTCTAAGAGAAAGAAGAAGGTTCTGCTGTTAGGTAGTTCTCATGGTAGAGGTGTAGGCCAGCAGTTGCAGGAAGTTTTGGGGAGTGAGTACCAGGTCACCAGCATTGTGAAGCTTAATGCAGGATTGGCTCAGGTGACTTTTAACATAGGGGGGTTATGTAGGGATTTTACTAAAGAGGATCAGGTAGTGATTGTGGGTGGGGCTGGTAATAGTATTGATAGGGATGGGGAGTATGACATAGATGGTGACCTGGAAAAGATAGCCATTCAGACTGGCAACACGAATGTGCATTCCGTGGAACTGTTTCAGCGTCACGATCGGCCTCATCTTAATACAGCCGTCAGGCGTAATAACATGAGACTTGGGGGTGCGCTGATGACAGAACGCATGAGTCACATTTCAGTGGTGTCGGTGGAGTCTATCAGCAGGACGGGTTTCACTAGACATGGCCTGCACCTCAACAGGTATGGGAAGGGGAGGTTGGCAAAACTTATAGGTGACAGCATAGGTGGGGGTGGTGGGATCACTCATGGGAAAATTCCGGTAGTTGTGGGTGTTAGAGCTGTATCTTTTTTAGATTGAAGTCAGCTGATAGGTATTCCTGCTTAAGGGAAGTCCCTCTAACAAAGAAACCACTTTCTACAAAGCTTGGGTATCCGATTAATGAGGGAATTAGTATATTTCATCAAAATATACAAGATATTAGAGATAAAGTTAGTGAACTGCTTATATATGTTGACTCTGAAATTATTGGTATATCTGAACACTTCTTAAATAAGGAGATAATTCAGAGGCTTCCTTTACCAGGATACAGGTTGGCTGGCAGCTTTTCTAGGAGCTCTTTGTGGTGTGGGGGAGTAGCCATGTATGTGAAAAACGGTATCCCATTTGAGTCAATTGATGTTTCAAAGTACTGCACTGAAAAGGTGTTTGAATGTTGTGCAGGTGTGGTTAAATTTAGTGGAGCTAAACTTCTTACTGTTGTTATTTATAGATCCCCAGACTCCGATTTCACAACATTTTTGCTAAAGCTAGAGAAGGTTCTTGGTTCACTTTATAGGAAATACAAAAAGTTAGTTATATGTGGTGACTTCAATATTAATTGTATAAGTGATTGTGCAACGAAAAGGATGCTGGTAGACCTCCTTAATTCATATAATCTTATGCAAACCGTATTCTTTCCAACGAGAGTGCAAGGGAACAGTAGAACAACCATAGACAATATTTTTGTTCATTCGTCATTATTAGAAGGGCATTCTGTTAGCAAAAAGGTGAATGGTCTTTCAGATCATGATGCACAAATTCTAAGTCTAAAAGATTTTTGTGCTGCAACACATGTTAAATATAGTTACCAACTTTTTAGGAAAGCTGATCCAGCTGCTGTACAGACTTTTGTAAACCTTATCAAGGAACAAGAGTGGCAAGATGTTTATAGTGCTGATACAGTAGACGATAAATATAATGCTTTCCTCAAGACTTTTCTCGTGCTCTTTGAAAGTTGCTTTCCGTTAGAACGTTCAAAACAGGGTACTAGCACAAACAGGCAGCCTGGGTGGCTGACTAAAGGGATAAGAATATCTTGTAGAACAAAGTGGCAATTATATCAAAACGTTAGAAACAGTCAAAATCTAAATGCAGCAGCCCATTACAAACAGTATTGTAAGGTGCTTAAAAAAGTTATTAGGAAGGCAAAAAGTATGTGGTATGCAGATAGAATAGTTAAGTCTCAGGATAAAATTAAAACCATATGGTCAGTCGTAAAGGAAGTGGCTGGTCTGCAGAGACAGGTCGAGAATATAGAATCAGTGCATAGTGGGGATGTCCGTGTTACTGATAAGTCGCATATATGTACAGTACTTAATAATCACTTTCTGAATATAGCAGGTGAACTAAATAGAAACCTAGTCCCAACAGGGATTCATATAGCGCTCTTAGAAAAAAGTGCTCCGAGACTGTTACCTGAAATGCTCCTCCATGATACTGACAAGAGGGAGATTGAGTTAATAATTAAATCACTAAAGACCAAGAACTCTCACGGATATGACGGGGTATCTAGCAGAATACTGAAGTATTGTTCCACGTATGTTAGCTCAGTACTTAGCCATATCTGTAACTTTTCCTTTAGGAGTGGTCGGTTTCCTGACCGATTAAAGTACTCGGTAGTGAAGCCACTTTATAAAAAGGGAGACAGGGATAATGTTGACAATTATAGACCTATTTCTATGCCATCGGTGTTTGCTAAAGTTATCGAGAGGGTTGTATATACAAGGTTACTGCAGCATTCAAATTCACATAATTTGCTGTCAAATGTACAGTTTGGTTTTAGAAATGGCTTAACAACTGAAAATGCTATAGTCTCTTTTCTCTGTGAGGTTTTGGACGGATTAAATAAAAGGTTGCGAACGTTAGGTGTTTTCTTTGATTTAACGAAGGCTTTTGACTGTGTTGACCACAAAATATTACTGCAGAAGTTGGAACATTATGGAGTAAGGGGAGTAGCTTACAATTGGTTCGCCTCCTACTTTAAGAACAGAAAGCAGAAGGTAATCCTCCGCAATATTGAGAGTGGTAATGATGTTCAGTCCCAATGGGGCACTGTTAAATGGGGCGTTCCCCAAGGGTCGGTGCTGGGGCCACTGCTGTTTCTTATTTATATAAATGATATGCCTTCTAGTATTACTGGTGATTCAAAAATATTTCTGTTTGCTGATGACACCAGCTTGGTAGTGAAGGATCTTGTGTGTAATATTGAAACATTATCAAATAATGTAGTTCATGATATAAGTTCGTGGCTTGTGGAAAATAATTTGATGCTAAATCACAGTAAGACTCAGTTTTTACAGTTTCTAACCCACAATTCAACAAGAACTGACATTTTAATCAGACAGAATGGGCATGTTATAAGCGAGACGGAACAGTTCAAGTTCCTAGGCGTACGGATAGATAGTAAGCTGTTGTGGAAAGCCCATGTTCAGGATCTTGTTCAGAAACTAAATGCCGCTTTATTTACCATTAGAACAGTATCTGAAATAAGTGACATTTCAACACGAAAAGTAGTATACTTCGCATATTTTCATACGCTTATGTCATATGGTATTATTTTTTGGGGTAATTCTTCTGATTCAAAAACGGTATTTTTGGCTCAAAAACGGGCTGTTCGAGCTATGTATGGTGTAAGTTCGAAAACCTCTTGTCGACCCCTATTCAATAGTCTGGGAATTTTGACATTGCCCTCACAGTATGTATTTTCTTTAATGTCGTTTGTTGTTAGCAATATTAGCTTATTCCCAAGAGTTAGCAGCTTTCACTCAGTTAATACTAGGCAGAAATCAAATCTGCATGTGGAATGCACCTCCTTGACTCTTGTGCAGAAAGGAGTGCAGTATTCTGCTGCATCCATTTTCAATAAGCTACCACAAGAGCTCAAAAATCTTAGCAGTAGCCCAAACACTTTTAAGTCTAAACTGAAGAGCTTCCTCATGGCTCACTCCTTCTATTCTGTCGAGGAGCTCCTAGAAGAGCTAAAAAATTAAGCAAATTCCAGTGTTACATTCTTGATTTTCTTTATTTAAACTAACGATTTGTCACCTGAATATGTTTCTTATATTTCATTTTATCTGTTTCTACAATCGTGTTATAATTTCATGTATTGACTCGTTCCATGACCATGGAGACTTCTCCTAAATGTGGTCCCACGGAACAACAAATAAATAAATAAATAAACATACTCGACACACTACTGTCGGAAGCTTCTGTTTCTTGTTGCACATTCTCATCCAAGATGCTTGGCCTTTCATGTAATCAGTAACTGGAATTGAACTTCTACTGTAATCCTGACTTAGTTATTTTTCTTCACGACTTTTGAGTCATGATTTTCGGTCATTGCCAAAGATTTGCTTTTCTGATCTGATGTTATTAACTGATTATTAAATTTGTTTGTGGATGCTCGCTTTTTGTAAACAGTATAATAACTTCTTTAGTACGTGTTATTACGTGTGCCAATGAAATAATTCATAGGGAAAACTGTTTTCAAACGTATAATATTGAAATGAATTGTATTTACTCGCCATGTCAATAGCGTCCGTAGAGTCTGAAAAAAGCATATCGCTTCCGATGGATGAGTTATTCTGTTTGCAGATTGCTTAAGACAGAAAAACAAAAATACCTACAGAGTGACAAAAATAGTTTCCCCTGCTCTTTGTTTATGATGTTCGAGTTGCAGTTGGTGCTTATGAATGTTTTTCGTAGCTACAATTTAAATCCAAGTCAAAGTTAGAGAAACGCAAGTAAATATCAATGGCCTTTACTAAGTAGCTTTACTTCCGCCAGTGCCTCGTCTCCTCCTTTCTTTCAGAAGTGCCAGTTCTGCTAATTTCGCAGAAGAGCTTCTGCGAAGTTTGGAAGGTAGGAGACGAGACACTGGCGGAAGTAAATCTGTGAGTAAGGGGCGTGAGTCGTGCTTGGTTAGCTCAGATGGTTGAGCACTTGCCTGCGGAAGGCAAAGGTCCCCAGTTCGAGTCTCGGTCCGGCAAACAGTTCTAATCTCCCAGGAAGTTTCAACACAAAATATTTTTTTTCACATTCCTTGGTACAGCGACAATATAAAGCACATAGGTATAACGGTGACTCGTTACATTTCGATTCCTCTCTTCCTCGTTCACTACCAACTCTTTACATAACATGGTAACATGAACCAAAGAGATAAAAGCTTTACATCGATAGCACACAGAATATGATTCATGACGTTATTTGTTCACAGGCGACGTACAAATAGAACATTCAAGTAGAATAGTTTGTAGCAAATAGTATTTCCATTTCGTTAAATTTCGATTGGAAATATTTGGAAATACAAATTATAACGAGCTATAACAGTTTTATATGTTGTTAGTATCAAAATTATCTGTTGATAACTGGTAAGTGGAAATACAGTTAGCCACACATGATAATCAATATTCTCAGAAAAGAAACCTCGATAATACAAAGACATAAGTTTTCAGATTAAACGAAGGTAAGTAATCATGACATTAGAAATACGGGTCCCCAAAAATCGAAATCAACCACTAAACTCACACTGATATAATTTGCTTTACCTATGTAACAAATAATTATATGATCGGAAGGTGTATCGTTTTGTGCAGTTAGTTACAGCTATATCGCATTCTACTTTACTCCAGAATCACAAAGATGAAGGCTCCTTATAATTGACAGTTCATTAACAGTACAGAGTAACCCACCGCCTTGAAATGTAAGGTGGGTCGGATGCTTCTGAATCTAATAGCAAAGACTTCTGATTGTTACAGTCTTATTGGTATACAGTTGTTAATGCTTTTTTTAAATAATTTAAAGAACATAAAGGACAGATCTCGGATATCGCCTTGATGTTCTACGAGCGACGAGTGGAGGCACACACTGAAATTCTGGCATCACAAAGGAAAAGGTTGAGAGCCGCTAAACGTTTTACAGCAAATTACGATGTCTTATGTGTAGTAGTTTCCATGTCACATTGTTTTCAATGATTGGGTAACTTCATGGACATGATTTGCTAGATTTCAGACTAATCCCTGCCTTGTTGAACAGCAAGTCACCTGAAGTCGTTCGTTTAGAACGAAACTACCTGTGGCGGTATTCGTTATCATTATTATTTGTCCGCTGTGGAGGCACAAACACAATACGATGATACTCAGACCACTTACATGTTTCAGGGAGATGGCAGAGAGGACTTCCCTCCCGTATGTTAACCGACGACTGTGACGATGGGATGATCATCCGGCCAGAAAAAATAAAATAATGTTACTAAAACATGAAAATCCTGTATCACGTACAACACGACAGAAACCAGGAAAGAGATCTGTAACGACTGTGCACTTGTCAGGAAGTATTAACGTCAACATCAGAGGCAATAAATGGTATTTTCCGGACGCTTCGATACAGTGCTTCTCACGCAGCCAGTGCCTATAAGGGCCGCTTCAAATTGTCGCTATGATCCAGCAGGGCGGCGTGAGCTAGCCGGGGAGCGCAGCGGCACTTGGCGGCAGAAGGATGGGGGCGAGCAGCCCATCAATCGTGCGCCACAGCAACAGGTTGGCAACCGGCTACACGCAGTGCGAGGGCCCCTGCAGTTTACAGTTCATAAAAAGACATTGTCTGCCACGGACCAGTGTAACGTGACTCCCGTGGCTACGGTTCCGTGGGCGCTCGTTCTCCTGGAACATGTGACACTCAGTGAGTCATGTCGACTTTACGCTGCCGGGAAAAAATTACTACGCCTCGAAAGACGACGTCGATTCCCATCCGATGACGAAACAGGCCACCTGGGGAATAGTAGATGTACTGAGAATGGTTTCAGCATCGATCGCCAACAGACAGCGTAGTAGCATAGCTACCAGAGCGCCATCTGTGTCTGTCCCTTCACAAGCAATGCTCACAGCCAGAAAGCTCAGTGGGTACAAATGTGAGAAGCAAGCAAGAAAGCAACCATGCTTTGGAGACGCACTCGAGCTTCCTACTGAGCGAGTTGGTTCACATGGTTCTGAGCACAATGGGACTTAACATCTGAGGTCATCAGTCCCCTAGCGGTCGCGCTGTTCCAGACTGAAGCACCTAGAACCGCTCGGCCACACCGGCCGGCAGCGAGTTAGTAAGGTGTCAAATTGTGGCCCTCTGAGTGGCAGGATGCTCCTTTCAAAGAAATGTCACACAGCTTGAACGTGCTGCGCCAGTTGTGCAACGTTGCTGGTGTTAATCGTCACGTGAACATTCTCAACGTCCAAGCAGCACACACGTCCGATAGGGTCGCCATAGTGTAAGAGCAGCAGTGGCAGATCGTACAGCTACCACAGCAAAGATAAGAGCGCTTGTGATCCTAGATGTGTCAACACGAACTCTTGCGAACCGATTATTAGTAGTGAGACTATGGGCACACACAACTCTAGCCTGTCTTCCACTCAATTGGACGACTCGACTGGCACTTTTAGAGGATCACTTGGAAGAGGGAATGGTGCGCCGTGATCTTTAGCGATGAAAGCAGGTTCTGCCTGCGCCCAAACGACGGTCTTTTCCACGTACAACGTAGACGTGGTAAACACTCTCTCGTAGAATGCATTCGTCCAACACACAGTGGCCCCAACCCAAACTCTGCAAGGCGTGCAAAAACTTCTCTGGCCAGTTGTGGCGCTGTTCTCTCTCGGCTCGATGGTGATGGGTGTCCCAGTCGAGCTGACGTGGAACAGCGTCCGTCGATCACGACAACGCCGATCTGTAACTATTAGGAAAAAAACCAAACTCTTCGTGGGTTTGGTTATTATTAGATACTGTATCTCGAAACTTGTGTCAGTATTTTGATGGAGCAGCACGCCGGAGTTTGTATGCCGCCCTTGCTTGTAATGAAAGCAGTTGTCATTCCATGTAGGCTTTCACGGCCGGCGTCTTTATCAGTAAACACTTCCGGGCTAAGTTGCCGTGGTCGATCTGTAGAACTTCTTCTCCCTGACGTTTCGTTCTCAACTACGGAAAACATTTTCCGAGGTGAGTCGACGACTCACTCGAAGTTCTACAGATCGACCACGGCAACTTAGCCCGGAAGTGTTTACTGATAGAGAAAGCAGTTGTGTTCGTTGTCTGTCGATCTTCTTCACTTATAAATGTAGCGACTGCACCACTCGATAACGTGATGCCTCCACTGACCTGAAATAACCAAAAGTCCCTTGCGTGTTCGCGACAGACCCTTCAGTTTCCGCGAACTTGGTGACTATAGTTCCTATGTCCGGTTTGAGAATGGTTATTCAAACGTTCAAAAAAAAAAAAAAAAAAAAAAAAAAGTGTCTTGCCAGCCGGCGTGACCGATCGGTTCTAGGCGCTTCAGTCTAGAACCACGCGACTGCTACGGTCACAGGTTCGATTCCTACCCCGGTCATGTATGTGTGTGATGACCTTAGGTTAGTTAGGTTTAAGTAGTTCTAAGTTTTATGGGCTGATGACCTCAGATGTTAAGTCTTATAGTGCTCAGAGCCATCTGAATAGTGTCTTGAATCATTATTCCATCACCCAAGCCGATGCCACATTATGAATTTTGCGAGGACATTAAGTTGTTAGTTATTATTCCGTCGTCAAGGGGTCGCTACGTCACGTACTCAACAACTGCACGACGTAACTCCTGAGATAACATACCCTTGAGCAATGATCAGAATGTATCGTAATTTTGGTGTTAATTTATTACCGTTCACATTTAAATTATACTATCCGAAGACTCAGTCAATTTTACAAATACAGTTTAAGTATGCATTAAATGATGTAGGCGACACGAAGAATTAAAGTTGAATTAAGGTTTATTGTCTTTCGTAATCATTGTTTGTCCCTATGCCAAGCACACACAGATATGGTGTTCAGGAATTACGTCCGTTAACATCAATAATCCTGAATTTGACGATAACTTCTGAGAATACGGCGAAATTGTAATCTCTTCGTGATTGCGTTTAGCTGTGGGCCACTCAGGTCTAATAATCGAGTTTACGTCGGTGATCAGTCTCTTTCTGTGTCCTTTGATGTTCGTGGCTATTAAGTATCACGAAGGCTAAGTCCCATCACAAATCGGTAATCACACGATTTACTTTTCTGTCACATTCATCAAAATCCCGTTATTTGTCCAGACCGTAAAGAAGATCCTGCTTTAGTCCGACTTCTGACTGATACTTCCAGGCTATATCGTAAAACTTTAAACTTCAAGCTAGTTTTAAAACAATCTAGCAGCGCTTAACATGCGTACTACTGTTGTAGAATACAAGTGAGAAGTGAACATCTCCATTGCCGAGTTACAGTGTAGTCACAGCGAACTTACAGCTCGATGCGGCTACAACTCTCTTCTAGGATAAATGTTATCTTTGGTCGATTTATAGTCTGGGCTTTAACCTTCGTAAATAATAATTTTTAATTCTTTCTTTAAAGTTTCTGTTTTGTATCACATGGTATTCCTTCATTCAGTCCTTTCTTTATGATAATCATTAGTATTTATATAACATTCCTGTTAATCAAACTGAGAAGAGTGTTAATTTTGTTGTCAGTAGCTGCCGTCACTGTCAGGATGAATAACTTTGCTATTTCTTTTGCAACAAAAAGGGTGGTTATTATGGGTTCAGTATTTGGGGTGTAACACAGTACAACCTCCGGACATGTCTCCAATTGAGCATGTGTGAGATATGATGGGACGAGAAGTTACTCGTACGACTAGTCGACCAAGAACTCTTATAGAGCTATTTAGACAGGTCGGGCAGTCGTGGCATAATGTGTCCCAGGACACTATTCGCCATCTATACGACCGACTGGATGCCAGTGCCTGCACTGCCACCCATGGTGACTATACTGCGTACTAACACGGATGTTTCAGCATGGGTCGATAACTGGCACCTCAGAACCGCTTGTAAATGTAATCGTTTCATGTACTTCACATGCACAACTGCAACAATAAATCTTGAGTGAACTGGAAACCTCTAAAAGGGTGCACTAATTTTTTTCCTTTAGTATATCAATGGTGGCTTCTCCTCTCTTCGCCGGATGATCATAGATTTCCTGCTTGTACATTGTCAGCAGCTTGCGGTCTAATGCTCAGCGTTGCCGCATCTAGATTATGGGCTCCTGGGTTAGATGTTCGGCCTGGTCGGGAATTTTACCGCTCGGGAGCGAATGTGTGTGTTGTTCTCACCGTTGACCTAACATTCAAATGGCCAAAGTGGCATGAAATACAAAGACTTGCTCCTGGCGGGCGAACAATCTGAGATGAGTTCTCCCAGTTAATAGATTTCCATTTGCTTGTTAATCAGCACTCCTCTCATTGTTCTGTTTGTTTACATGAATGAGTTGTAGCTGTTCAATTGAAGAGGCACAGGGGAAAATTAAAAGACACCGCCAGAATGAATGTTTCACTCTTCAGCGGAGTGTGTGCTGTTTTAAAACTACTGCTCTGAAACTTCCCATTTAATACAGGGCCCTACGTATCAGGTAATTCCTTTACGTGAAATTACTAGCAGAGCAAAAATTAATTAATTAATTAATTAATTAATTTTGAATATATTCTGTTCCGGTCCTTGACACTGCCCGGTTACTAAACATTATACATGGACTGTTGCAAGTATAACCTAGCTTTTAGGCTCACATAGATCCTCATAGATCTCTCACTTGGTTTTGGTGTCTGTAACACAACGGAATGAATCGAAAAAAGATGTTGAAAAAAAGCTTACCCTCACGTTCTGGGCGTTACATTAACCGATATCAACTAAGTGACACCGCACATAAAAGAACAGACGACAATTTTTTTTTCTTTTTTTTTTTTTTTTTTTTTTTTTTTTTTTTTTTTTTTTTTTTTTTTTTTTTTTTTTACTGTGCGTTTATTCCGTCGGTCTTAGAGGTCGACTGGCAGACTCATGTAAAACACATAGATTATAATTCAAGCTCAGTTAGTTCAAGTCAAAGGTAAATTAACTGAAACGAAATTGATGCCCTAACTGTAAGCAGCACATAAAAGGCAATGTCCTTTGACTCAACGTCATTCAGCCCAAACCACTAATGACAGAAACTTGAAATTTGGACAAGGTGTGGATCTTAAACTGTAGCCTTCGTTTCAAATGGGATTTTTCTAAATCCCTACAGTAAGGGGGTGAGTAGGGGATGAAGGGGTTTTTGAAAAATGTCACTATTAAGGCAATTTTGAAGCTAGACCTACGAAAATTGGTATTTGGTTTCTGGGTCAGGAATAAAGAAATACGTGTTGGAGCATTTTTGAAAATTTAACCCTATGACGGTGAAGTAGTGGGTAAAAGCTGTTATGAAAATATATTATTATTAAAGAAATACAAAATTATTTGACTTCTCGATTACAAATAAAAGAAACAAACTTGTTTCAGTGCTTTTATATATTGAGCCCCTAAGGGAGTGATATAAGGTATGAGATTTCGTATGAAAATATTTTATTATGGAAGCATTTTTAAAGCAAAATCTATGAAAAATGAAATGCGGCTTCTCAATTATAAATTTAAAAAATGCGTATTTCACTGTTTTTGCAAATTCAACCCATATGAGGTTGAAACGGAGTATGAAAGTTTTTATGGAAAGCATTTTCGAAGCTAAATCTACGAAAATTTGTATTTAGCTTCTTTGTTAGAAATAAAACATACGCATGTCACTATTCTTGGAGATTCAACACCCAAGGTGGTGAAATAGGAGGAGAAAAGTTTTATGGCATCTTTCATTACGAAAGCATTTTTAAAGCTAAGTTTTTGAAAACCGCTGTTTGGCTCCTCGGTTAAAGATGAAAAAATACGTTATTCAATGTTTTTAGAAATTCAACGCGTAAGGGGGTGAAGTATGGTCAGTTTGATTCAATGATGAATCATTGACCAGCCCAAATCGCTAAGGATAAAAACTTGAAGTTTTGAGGGGGTGTTCATCTCATAAAGTAGCGTCATTTAAGAAGGGATTGTCTGGAATTCCACTCCTAAGGGGATGATAGGAATGAAAGGCTTTTGAAATGTATGTTGCTATAAGAATTCAAATCAAAATTTGTACAAGTTGGTATTTCATTTCGCCGTTACATATAAAGAAATGTTTGTGAGGGGATGACAGTTGCTATGGAAATATCTCCACAAGAACGCAACAGCATGATTCACCAAAATTTTGGACTCCAGCCACCAGAATCACTTCTTGGTCAGAAGTACATAGCGAAAAGACCATGCTTATGAGGCCTTAATTCCCTTAGAAGGTGTTCCAATTTGTAAACAACACGAAATTTCGATTAAATAAAATTAAAAAAAAATCTCCGCTAGCCATACGGTCCACACAAGTGAAGCAGCAGGCGCTAAGCCAATCAATTATGTTCAGCAAGAATCATGGACATCTTATGAATCACATACTAAATCTTTGATGGACTGAGAATGCTGTTTATACATTGACTCATCAATTAGTACAAGCCTTAAATAATAAAAAATCACCAACTGGCATTTTTTGTCATGTTTCCTGGCGTTTGATCTTGCAGATCATGTTAGTGTCTTAGAAAAAGAAATTGGTGGCTTTACGCACAGCTGCTTTGAATCATAAAAACAGAATGCAAACGGAACAGAGTAATTCAGGTAATGTAGGAAGGTTAGAAAATTTTAGTGACTGGGAAGACATCACAGAGTCCCACAGGATTCAACTGTGGTTCCACTCATATTCGTTATACGTGTGAATGACTTTCACTTAAATTCAACAAGCGTAACTGGTATTTTTTGCAGGCGATATTAGTGTTATAATAAATCCCATTTAAGAAAAAGCAAAAGCGTAATTGATTTTTTTGCTGACGATGTTAGTTTTATAATAAATCCCATTGGAGAGAAAGCAAAAGAAGATATGTTAAACGATATTTTACAAAGAATTATGAAGTAATTCTCAGAAAATGGACTGTCACTAAATTTTGAAAAAACACGCTGTATCCAGTTCTATACAACAAACAGAGTAGAATGCTCAAAATTTTCGGGTGCACATTTTGATGAAAACTTGAAATGGAAGAAGTATCTTACTGAGCTTCTCACACAGTGAAGTTGAACTACTTTTGCTGTTTTTGTAATTGCTAATTTTAAAAACAAACGAGTCAACCTCCTGACATATATTGCTAATTTCCAGTCAGTATCGTCTTATGGAATTATTTTATGGGAGAACTCATTACTTAGACAGGAAATACGGAGTTCACAAAGGAAAGCACTAAGAATAATATGTGGTACTGACAGGCGTCATGTAGGTACCTCTTCCAGGAACTAGGTATTTTAACTGCATCGTCGGAAAACATACTCCTATCTAAGCTTGTAAAATTCGTCATAAATAATCCACGGCAATCTCAGAAGAACAGTTACGTACATACCTATCACACTAGAGGGAAAAAATAACCTTTATTGCCCATAATTAAACGTGTCAGTGATCAGAAACGAGTTCAATATGCAGCAACAAAAACCGTTTATCATTAGCCCAATAACGTAAAATGTCTGGCAGGAAGCAAATTAAGTTTTCAATATAAAATCATTTCTCCTGGTCAACTCCTTCTACGAGGGTCCCTCCAAAAGAAATGCACATTATTTTTTTTAAATCCATCTTTTATTCTACATGTTTGAAAGTTTTACAGTGTGTAGATACATCCTTTAGGAACAATATTTTCATTCTCCACATAATTTTCATCCCTCTCAACTGCCTTACGCCATCTTGGAACCAGTGCCTGTATACCCGCACGGTAAAATTCTGGACCAACCTGTTGGAGCCACTGTTTGGCAGCGTGCACAAGGGACTTATCATCTTCAAACCTTGTTCCGCGAAGAGAGTCTTCCAGCTTCCCAACGAGATGATAGTCACATGGAGCCAGGTCAGGACTGTAAGGCGGGTGTTTCAGTGTTGTCCATTCGAGTTTTGTGATCGCTTCCATGGTTTTTTGACTGACATGTGGCCGTACATCGCCGTGCAACAACAAAACATCCTGCTTTTGCCGATGTGGTCGAACACGACTCAGTCGAGCTTGAAGTTTCTTCAGTGTCGTCACATATGCATCAGAATTTATGGTGGTTCCATTTCGCATTATGTCCACAAGCAATAATTCTTCAGAATCGAAAAACGCTGTAGCCATAACTTTTCCAGCAGAAGGTGTGGTTTTGAATTTTTTTTTCTTGGGTGAATTTGCGTGATGCCATTCCATTAATTGCCTCTTCGTCTCTGGTGAAAAATGATGGAGCCAAGTTTCATCACCTGTCACAATTCTTCCAAGAAATTCATCTCCACCACTCTCGTACTGTTCCCAACGTTCGCTGCATACCGTTTTTCTTGTTTCTTTGTGAGCCACTGTCAACATCCTGGGAACCCACGTGGCACAAACTTTTTGAAATGCCAACACTTTCAGTAGTCTGCAAACACTTCCTTCCCCTATCCCAACGTAGTGTGACAATTCGTTCACTGTGATGCGTCTGTCAGCAGTCACCAATTCGTTAACACTCTACACATTGTCTGTAGTGTGTACAGTACGAGGCCTGCCGCTGCGAGGACAATCCTCAATGTTGCCGTGCCCGTTTTCATCATGTAACCTGCCTGCCCACCGACTAACTGTACTGCGATCGACAGCAGCATCTCCATACACCTTCTTCAACCTCTTGTGCATGTTTCCCACTGTCTCGTTTTCACAGCACGGGAATTCTATGACAGCACGTTGGTTCAAAAAATGGTTCAAATGGCTCAGAGTACTATGGGACTTAACTTCTGAGGTCATCAGTCCCCTAGAACTTAGAACTACTTAAACCTAACTAACCTAAGGACATCACACACATCCATGCCCGAGGCAGGATTCGAACCTGCGACCGTAGCGGCCGCGCGGTTCCAGACTGAAGCGCCTAGAACCGCTCGGCCACTCCGGCCGACACACGCTGCTTCTGACGAACGTCAAGTGTAGCAGCCATCTTGAAGACATGTGACGGCGCCACTCATGGGAACAGGTTGAATTAAGTTTGAAAACAAGCGGGAAGGATGTATCTACACACTGTAAACCTTCACAAATGCAGAATGAAAACTGTATTTTTACAAAAATAGTGTGCATTTCTTTTGGAGTGACCCTCGTATTTCAAAGATATGTTTCTCCTTAAGCTGTGGTAGCCCGTTAAAAATAAACAAATAAATAAACACGTTGTTTTCAACTGCAGTTGCATAAGGTGGACTACAATACTAATGTTTTCATTAATTTTAACTCTCATCGTCTATACATATCCTGTATGCTGGCTCGCAACACATCGTCTCGATAAAAGAATCGTTCATATGATCTATGGAACATGTGAGTAACTAAATAACTCGTCGCTGACTGCAAGCAAACTTTTTTCTCCTTGGATGGTTCTTCTCAAAGTGAGCGAGCTCGTGCCGCTCTGTACGTTCCCTGGCCCTTCCGCTAGGAGAAGTTATTGTAGTCAGTGCCCATGGCAGTGCTGTGCGGGTCGTTCAGGCATAACAGCGGATGCTGACTCAAACGGAATTCGCCCGCTTGGATCGTTCCAGAGCAGAGAAAGACGGAGATCCTGCCGCGACGCGAGCTTCCTGGTCTTGGCGGCGCATAGATGGGGTTGCTTTGGGTGACGAACGTGGTTTCCCCGTTCCCGGGCAGCATGTGACGCTTGCAAACCGTGCGCCTGTTCCTACAGCAGAGCGGGGTCTTACGCTAGTAGTGCAATTAAAAAAATTTGAACATTTGAACACTCGCAGACCTCTTGTGCCTAGCATACCTTTGGCGTGTTTTCCGATTGAACCTCGCCACACCAATCCGTCGTTCGCACACTACAATTTAGCTGTGTCAGTTAAATGATCCAACAGGTGTTGGCTATCAACACAGAGTTCGGCAAATCGTGTCTCAATCAATATCTTATTTAACACATTATCAGTTCCGCGTTCTGGTCCTGGCGCACCATTCAGTACCCTGCCATCCTCAACCAATGACGTCATTTAGATTCGGTATGAAGAGTGACGGGTTAGTAGAAAGCTATTCCGCCCATTGGCAGTGTCCCAGATCTTGGAGCCACCCACTGCTTATCACACAAGTTGCTCCAGTCTCCTTTTCAGTAGTCCTTTCACCAAGCAAAAATCCGAGATAGTACAGGGAAACGAACCCAACTGCACCGCTAAACATGTGATCACTCAACTAAGTAGAGCATTGCACATTACTTCGAATTGAATCTGAATGAAGAAAAGTGTAATGTGCTGCGAATACATAGAAAGAAAGATCCTTTATAATTTAGCTACAGTATAGCAGGTCAGCAAGTGGAAGCAGTTAATTCCAAAATTTATCTGGAAGTAGGCATTAGGAGTGCTTTAAAATGAATTGACAAAATAAAATTAATCGTCGGTAAAGCAGATGGCAGACTGAGATTCACTGGAAGAATCCTAAGGAAATGCAGTCACAAACAAAGGAAGTAGGTTACAGTACGCTTGTTCGCCCTCTGCTTGAATACTGCTCACCAGTGTGGGATCCGTACCAGATAGGGTTGATAGAAGAGATAGAGAAGATCCAACGGAGAGCAGCGCCCTTCGTTACAGGATCATTTAGTAATCGCGAAAGCGTTACGGAGATGATAGATAAACTCGAGTGGAAGACCCTGCAGGAGAGACGCTCAGTAGGTCGGTACGGGCTTTTGTTGAAGTTTCGACAACATACCTTCACCGAGGAGTCAAGCAGTATATTGCTCCCTCCTACGTATATCTCGAGAAGAGACCATAAGGATAAAATCAGACAGATTAGAGCCCACACAGAGGCATACCGACAATCTTTCTTTCCACGAACAATACGAGACTGGAATAGAAGAGAGAATCGATAGAGATACTCAAGGTACCCTCCGCCACACACCGTCAGGTGGCTTGCGGAGTATGGATGTAGATGTAGATGTAATTCACTGAGTGCGAATTCTTTCACATCAGCTGTGTTAGGTATAGATTTACTATTAGAGGTGGCAGCAGTATCGTGTACCCGGGTGTAAAAGAATATTGCTTTGGCGGAGTTTTCATTTGTACTCATGCGATTCACGGGAAAAGTTTCCCGCCGTGATTCTGCCCGCACGACGGGAGTGGCAGTTGGAACCAGTGGCATGCGGCATTCCTTTTCGGAAATCTCTCACCATCGACAAAGCAGTGACCGACGGCTGGATTTCACTTAACGACCGAGTTCAACGGCGTTTGCTTAAAGTTGTCAGTGCTAACAGACAAGCAATACTGCGTGAAATAACTGCAGAAATTAATGTGCGACATATGACAAACGCATTCGTTAGGAGAGTGCGGCGAAATTTGGTGTTAATGGACTTTGGCAGCAGGTGATCGAAGCGAGAGCCTTTTCTAACAGCGTAACATCGTCTGCTGCGACTGTCCTGTGGTCGTGACCATATCGGTTGGACCCTAGACGACTGGAAAAGCGTGACCTGGTGAAATGAGCCCCGATTTCAGTTGATAAGAGCTAAAGGTAGTGTGATGCAGACCCCACGAAGCCATCGACCCAAGTTATAAACAAGACTGTGCACAAACTGGTGGTGGCTCCATAACGGTGTGGGCTGTGTTTACATGGAATGAACAGGGTCCTATAGAGACCATTCGCAGCCATTCATAGACGTCATGTTCCCAAATAACGATGAAATTTTTGTCCATGACGATGTACAATGTCACAATTGTTCGCGTTTGTTTTTGAAAAACACTGTGGACAATTCCAGCGAATTGGGGACATAATTGAGAGGTCAGTTCGTGTGCAAAATCTTGCACCGGCAACAGTGCCGCAATTATGGACGGCTATAGAGGCAGCATGGTGATTTCTGCAGGGGACTTCCAACGACTTGTTGAGTCCATGCCACGTCGAGCTGCTGCACTACGCCATGAAGAGGGAGATCCGACACGATTTTAGGAGGTATTCCATGACTTTTGTCACCTCAGTGTGTACCTAATACAACTGATGTCCAGAAATTCGCTGTTTGCAAATTAATTTCGAAGTATTTCGTATAATTGTGGATCTTCAAATTTGTCTATCCTTTCAGACTTGCATTTATCTTAATCAAAAATTATTCTATGAAGTGGGTACAGAAATTTTATGAACACTCGACTACCCACAAACGCTTGGATACAGTGATAGTTAAATGAAAGCTACGGAAGGTATTCCAACTGTACAAAATTTCGCAGTAATGTAGCTAATAGTATGGAAATGAACAGATCGCAAAGGACACCTGAAGATTGGATGAACAAATTTTCCCTGTTGGTTTCACTGTCTTGACTCCTTTCTTTAATTGTGGCTGTAGTATTCTGGCTTAGGGCACGAGGTAGATGTCTGGTGGGATAAGAGAAGCATTTCATAGCTACTGATTGACTAGCAACAATGGACAGCTGGGTATCACTACACTGTGTGTCATTTCCTGGAATGATCACCAAACCTCTTCGCAGAGAACATTAATCATAGGTTACGGCCTTGTAATTATCGGATGGCGGCTATTTGTTGCTAGCGCATCTATCGAATTTTTCTCTTTCTCCCTTCAATTGCATTAATAAAACGCTAAATCTTGGACACGACATTGCCTCTCTACTCTAAAAATGAGTGAACCGAGCTCACTGCTACTAAACATTTTCAAAATACCCGTGAAAATAGGTCACCACACTTGGGTCTGATCTAATGATTACACAGTTTACTCACCGAAGAGCAGCTGGTGGTTGCGGGAGGTTGAAGATGTAAGCATTGAAGGGTACGTACAGAAGATAAACAACGTCCAGAAATAAGGTTTCTTTTATTATTAAAAACGTGAGAGTGAATTCATAGAAATTTACAGCAAATGTACAAAACGTGGGGTAAAAACTGAAATATTTTGACAAAACGCTATCAAAATATTTCTAAGGTTTCCATGGTGTGAAATATCGTTTTCAAAACCAATTCATTGTCAGCACAAATAAAATGTCAGTATGGATGATGTTGAACTAAAGTATAGACCATGGAACACTGAAATGTAGCAATAGAGCACCTTGCGTCCTGCAACGCCGTAAAAGAAGAGGTAATTTGTTCTTATGCAGCACAAAGAGTCAGATAGTTGGGCTGAGAGCTTATAAACGGGAAATATGCCACACCTAAGGTCATTATATTAAGTAGTTCATTAACCAGAGGATAAATGTTCCAGTGGTAGCTTAGTAAAGGCGAATGTGTTCCTCTTTAAAAGATTCTGACAGAAAAGTGGGGAATGTGCTGCCTCAATCCTCATTCCGCTTTCCTGATAAAAAATTTTGGCATAAGAACATATGCGTTCTCTTTTAACACAGAACTTATTAAATACTTTTACAATTTCTCTCTTTGTAGCTAAGCCTTATCATCTTTCTCTCACAGCCACTGTATACATATCTATCTCTCCAAATGCCTTCGTTTTTCTCCTACTGATATACAGTGTATCCCACAAGAAGGAGGGCAGTGTATATTCTGAACATAAACGCTGCCTCAGCATCCATCGGCATTTTTTTGTGGTGTCATATTACAACTGATGCAGTTGTGGTTGTCATATTCAAGGTCACTGGCGACACGTAGTATGATCCCCCAGTGGGTGGGAAAGAAGGGGGAGGTCGGTCAATGGCCACAGAGCCACAACCCGCCTCCTGTTTTGCTCTCGTCCAATAGGAATCATTGAGTTCTGTGCTCTGCAGCCTCGCTCCTTCGATCAATTTTTATTGCTGTCAGCACTTACAACAAATTATTCTAGTTATCAAAGGTAACTAAATGATCAAGTGGCATACATGTGTTGTGACGTTTTTGCAAACGTAGCTTTATAGCAAGCGTCACGGACGCCCCTTCGAGTATCACTATCCTCGATACGCAGTGCGTGACTTGAGGCAGGACGTGGGATACAGAGATAATGTTGCTGCACATTGCTTCTCCTGACGTGTTTTTTGCGGCACCTCAATGAGGAGGGAAGACTTATTCTTCATTAACAATAAAAAGCAATCGTTACAATAATTTTTTGCAAAGGTCTTTAAAGCTTTGTTAAAATACATAATAAGAGGTATCGGTAAATCACTGAACCAGTCGTGTGAGAACTTTCAAAAAGTATCGATGTCATTACATAGCAGTTACAATTTAAACAAAAACTAAGTTTTCGAACAGTCACAAGTCGCACTCTTATATTTTTTTTTATTATGACCGGTTTCGCTCTTTAAATGAACAAGAGCATCATCAGAATACACACTGTAAAAGATACAAATTGAGACAATACGGAAAAGTTACACTGACATTACGTGAAGTAAATATTCTACTTCCAGTGTGGTGACTTACGTTGTTGGCTGACAGCATTGAAGATTACCTTTAAAGTTGGCTGCGGCTCTAAAGATTAATCTGCCTGTACTATAGTACTCAAACGTACATTTAAAGTACTTTAAACTACAGTAGTAAATTATGACATTGACATTGACACCACCAAAACTGAAATTGACTGGATAACACACAGACATACATAACTAGATTGGCAAAGACGTAGCTTTTACTGAAGACTGACGTTTGGTGAGGTAAGATGGCGGCGATAGGAAATTTGTGTGTGATGCTAACATGATTTTCTGAAATGAAACGGCGTGGTGAATTTTACGAGGTGGTTTAAAGAATTTCTGCACTTGAGAAAATATTTGCGTACTGGTAAGTTTAACACATTCATTGTAGAATCGTGTTATGAGAAGAGAATCAAGTTACATATATAAACGTGTAAAGCAGACGGTAGTTTTCACAAGAACACTCAAATGGATAAAGACACTTGTTATCGACGACAAATAGCACGTTCTACTTACAGAAGCACTTTCATAGCGATCACATTGTTCGAAGAAAAGCCGAAGTTGATCAAAACTAGCTAAAGCACATCATTAATCTAAGTCTGTTACTACTACATTATTAAGCCCCCTAAGATATACATAAACTGTTTAAATACCACTGGCATATCTGATAAGGCAAACTGTAACATAATTATTTAGACTTACAGTACAAAAGTAAAAACACGTAAGATGTTTCTAGTTATGCATCCTTTCCGTGCATCTTCTGTCTGCTGTAGGAAAAACTGCAGTTAAACAAGAGGCTTGCATTGGCCACTACGTCACAACTCTAAAGGTAACGTACTAGTATGAGTTTATTCCCGTTTTTTATGAGTGTTTTATCAGCAAATAAAAGATGTTTACGCGTCCTTCGCGCGAGCCGCCATATTTCAACCCCAAACTGCTGGCTTCAGTGATACTGTATACGGTACTGCGAGTCTAGTAATGTATGTCTGTGGTACAGCAGAACCCGTAACATCCATGGTATAGTTTACAGCTACATAAAAAGAAAGTTACATTAAGCACATTTATGGGCGTGTGTATAGACATCTTAGATCTGTTTAGATCTGCTTACTTTAAAAAAATATGA
This sequence comes from Schistocerca serialis cubense, assembly GCF_023864345.2. NCBI lineage: Eukaryota > Metazoa > Arthropoda > Insecta > Orthoptera > Acrididae > Schistocerca > Schistocerca serialis. The sequence continues at coordinate 275,791,899 of NC_064643.1, read as the reverse complement.
GTATATCTTAAAAAATTAAAATATCTTTCAAAATACATTACAAAAAGATACATATTTAAAAATGTCAATACAAAATGCATTCAAAACTACCTTTTTTAAAAATATTTCTGTTAGGATGATATGGCAGGTATTATATTTTGGTTGCTTATCTACAGCACTTCATCAAATAGCTGTAACGCCATGTAGAACAAATTTGTTTTGTTCGTTTAATAAATTTTGCGAGTTTTCCTTCTTTTCTATGAAAATTTCCTATTCTTCCAAAACATTTAACAGTGGACCGTTATCCGCGGTGTGGATAATTTCCGTACTATCTTGTATCTCACCTAATATATGTTTAGTTGTTCTCAAATGCTGTACGATTTGAATATAAATTGCAGTGTTCTTTGTTGTTGTTGTCGTGGTCTTCAGTCCAGAGACTGGTTAGATGAAGCCCTAGATGCTACTCTATCCTGCGCAAGCTTTTTCATCTCCACGTAACTACTGCAACCTACATCCTTCTGAATCTGCTTATTCATTTCTTGGCCTCCGATTTTTACCCTCCTGGCTGCCCTCCAATACTAAATTGGTGATCCCTTGATGCCTCAGAACATGTCCTACCAACCGATCCCTTCTTCTAATCAAGTTGTTCCACAAGTTCCTCTACTCCCCAATTCTATTGAGTACCTTCCACATTATTTACTTCATCTACCCATCTAATATTCAGCATTCTTCTATAGCACCACATTTTGAAAGCTTCTATTCTCTTTATTTCCTTACTATGTGTTTTAAATGCCTTACAGCTGGCCAGTGTACGTGCTCTGACAATTTTGGCACTTCATTTTATATACTTCTGAATTCGTCTTTATGAACATTCTCATTCTGTAATACAGAAGTTGCTTTTTCGAAATGCCAAAGTTCTGTCTTGGAAAACATCTTGCAGCTCGGTCTTTTATAGAACCTTTATGTGAGTGTAATATACTTTTTATTTTCTGCTGGCGTGCCTGCACCAATGTTTATCTTTCGTTTAATATTTCTATGTATAGCTTGGTACTATTTCTTTATATCGCGTTCTTGATAGTTGTTCCTTAATGCTATCTTTCTGATTGTCTGTAATCCTGATGCTCTGAGTTCGTCTTTGAGTGGTAACCGTAACATTCCATACAAAGCTGAATAGAAATATACTTGTTGTGCTAGGTTGGATGATTTGAATTATGCCCAAACATTGTACCTGAATATGTAGGATTCCTGTAAACTTTGAAAATATCTCTCCCATTCGACATACTAATTGACAAATCGTGAAAAATTATGCTATTATCAGTTTCGAGTGCACTGTGAATTTAATTTTTGGGTGCATTTGGTTGAGTCTGTGTTACTTCACTTAAATCTTGCTTGGTTCCTTTAAACAGAACTACACTATCTTCAGCATACCAGTGACAATATAATTTTTTCTACTTTACATCGGGGAATTTATTAAAAATCTAATTTTCAGGTCATTATGAAAAATTGCTGATAAGATGCTCGATAAACTATTACTCATCGCTAGACCATCTCCCATTTTTCCATTAAAGGTAAAGTACCTGAATTCAAGGCTAAATTGCAAAATGTCTAACAGCTCTATAATCTCACCTAGTATCATAGTTCTATGCTGTAGTAAATTACGTTTAATTATTTCTAATGTTTCATCAATTCGCATGTTCGTAAACATATTAGTAACATTCCAAGAAGCGAAAATCGCATCGTCTGAGGCATTCATATTTCCTACAATGTTAGCAGACTGGATGTTCTTATTTGTACTGAATGTTTCGTCAAATTTGTACATACTCTTAAGATTTTTGTTGAGTATGTAATTGAGTTCCCTATAGGTAGCTATGAAAACTGCTTGCAAGCTAGTGTATAGTTATCACCATGATTCTGTGGATGAAGCACCACCATCACAAGACCTCTTGTAGCAACTGACTCGTCCTGAAATGAAATAGTAAACCGGGAAAAGATGGAGAATGGTTCTACTACCCAATGATGTATGGGCTTCGATTTTTGGGTCTTATGACTGTAGGTAGAAATCTTTTTCTGTGTCTATTAATACACCCTGAGGGGATTTTCTTCAAGCCATAATGTATAAATATTTTCAAAACCTCCATCACAAATGCTGGCTATTACAGGAATTTTATGTGTTGTTGATGGGGCAACCTACCAGACATTTAGCGAAAGCAGTGACATTCCATCACCTCATACAGTAAAGCCAAACATTGCGTTCATGTTTGAGACATCGGGGTGAAAGACCAGATACGTAAGTAAGTTTGTTTCGGTCGTCATGTGCAAAATTTGAACCCCTGGATATCAAAAAAAGTTTCAAAATTCCCCAAGAATATCACCTTAAGAACATATGGCTTACCATGAATGGAAACTGGCACTGTTCGTCTCCAGAAATCATGGTTTTTCGGAATTTCCTCGGGCCCCGCCAGTGAACAAATGGAGCCTTTATAAGCCACCTAAGGTCCACCCAAGACCATACCTAATGGAAGAGAACTCTCTGATTTACTCGCTTTGTTTGGGCTGGAAAAAGTAGTATTTAAATTATGACTTTGTACCCTACGATAGCTACAGCATACCCGTTCATCCGATAGGTATACAAGTCGTCACTAGGAGAAGAGCTATTCAGAACACTTGACCCATTATATCTGTGATCTATAAAACCGGATTTATGAGCCCCTAAAAATCGCATTTTCGCGAACAGCTATTTGGACCATAATGGTACCGTGCACTGTAGTATACAGACCGACTGTTTTTACCCACCACGTTTATTAAAATGAAATTTTACCACAGGACTGGCAGTAACAACGAGAACTCTCAGTAAAAACATGAAATCTTTAACTTCAATGAATGCTGAAATATTCAAGATTACCCAAAATACCTGTTTATCAATTATGTACATGAAACATCATCAGCACTGTAAAGTAATAACGCGGAAAGGTCACAAAAGTTCTCGAACCCGTTGCTCAAACACAATTTTTAGTTGAAATAATGCATCTGGGTATCTTGTAAATATTTAAATATATAAATTTCTTTATAAAACTATTTTAGTGAATAGCAACCATTTATGTAGTCAATGGATGGGGTGTGAGAAAAAATTTAATATTTAAGTAAGGTGTATACTTCATATTATAGCCAATTTAATATATGTGGATATAGTTTTAGCAGCGTGCAGTCGCGTACAGTGAATTACGTGCATGCATGAAAGGGTATTGTAAAATATCCAAACTTTATGTTGAGGTAGGCACATCTTCATTCTTGGAAAGCAGATAGGAAAACATATTAACAACTGTAGTTTCTTCATTTTTCGAAAATGCCAATTTCTGTGAAAAGCTCTGTTTAAGAAAAGAATGCAGAATATATTAGAAGTTGTAGTCCGTCATTATGATGCTGACTGGCAGTAGTTTCATTCCAGACAATGAGAAGAGAGAATTAGCCCACGCTCTCTAGGCACAAATATGCAAATATGTTGCAGGCAAGCAGTCGTGTATTGTAGTGAGGACCGAAATTGATTCTAGACAGTGACTATGTCAATTATCAGTTCTAGAATATATAATTAGTAATAACATTTGAGACTACGATGTAAGTAATGAATATTCATTGTGCGTAGAGCGTTACGAAGATTTTATGCTACAGATAAATCTCTGTTTACAAATAAGCTCTACATAATGTTTAGACAAGTAACCTAAGTTATTGAACATCGTGTAAACATTTATTTAGAGTATAAAATTTATATTTAGTTATATTTATCAGGAACTTTGCTTAACTAAGTAATGATCTGGCTACTCGTATTCTTGCATTTTATGGATGAACTTACAAAGAGTTTTCGTGCCAGAGAATAAGGTACTGAGCTATGCAAAGAATACGTATACTACATATCTGGGACTCGGTAGCGATGTTACATATGGCTGCATGTTAAATAATAATACCCAAATACGTGTACTTAATTTGTTGTGGTTATTTGCAAAAGAGCAGGCATATGGTCGGTAAGACCCATGCCACATGTAAAGTAAGAAAGTGAAGTAATTGTAAAAGGAAAAAGTTCATGATTTTTATATTGCTTAACTCAGGAACACGTTGTGTACAGCTAGGTTACTGCTGATGTTTCCTGCCTGAATAATACTGCTCACCGTGTTCGTGCAGGAAGCGGGTAATCAGAGATAGATGAAAAACTTTTACAGTGGCCTCCGATCCGGTCCCGCGTCACAAGAAGATTTGCAGCGTAGACTCAACTACTTCTCTCTCATCTATTCATCCGTGGGTGTCGCCAAATAACCTACAACAATGTTCCGAAAAAAAAATTAAAATATTAGAACAGCATCTTTCATAGGGTTTATGATACCTCTTAATCTCGGGCGAGCTTTCGGCAAAACCTCTGAAAGAGTGTTTCAAATGAAATTTTTGTAGACATAACCTGTGAGACGCGCTGAGAACAACATTTGCATCTACCATAAAGTTACCTGCATTTCAGTAAAAATATTGATAGTAAAGTTGATGCTCTTACAGTAACGTTTTTCTTCAGTACACAATTATTCTTGAGTAATCTGTGCATAGTTTGCATACGCAGTTTCATCCACAAAAAGAATGTGGTGATTAAAAATCTTTCGCAGTCAAAAAACGAAAGACCTAACACTGTGGAGATGATATGATTAGATCTTCTGGTGCAGAATGTTCGATGTTTTATAAGAAACGTAGCACATTTGTAATAAGTTATCGTGTGCCCGTTCTCACATCATGTTTTACGATAACATATAGAAAGTGTTCTTCTGAACGGAGTTCGTGATTAATGAACAAGATCTGAAAACTCACTTAATTTTGTTCCCAGAAAATTAAGTTTAAAACCATTCATTTAAACTGACAAGCTGTTTCCTTGGTATCATGCCGTCAGTGGAAAAATTAGGAAACAGCAGCTGCGCACCAAATACACCACCCCTCTCACTTCCGAATTAAAGTTCTTTACAACATAACTTTTATGCATGCTATGTGCACGTTTAGTAATCGAGGCCTGAGTACCTTGTTATTCCTGTCCAAGAGTCTCGTATTGAATATGTGTAACAGTGTCTTCCGAAGCTGTCTTAGGGATTATCGGATTCTATTCAATCGCCTACCGTAATGTCTCAAGCAGAGGGACACTTGAGAAAAGAGTTTAGCTCCCTCATTATGCAAGAGAAGAGAGTTATGGTCTTAGCGGTGCAACCTCAGCACTTATATCTCATAAAGATTAGTATTACTGTTCTGCACTAAACTTAGCATTCGAAATAGTTCATTCTCAAAGGTACCTTGGTAAAACTCATTTTACACATGTTTCAAAAATGAAAGGGCAAACACTGATTTCCATCATGAACAACATTACATTTTCTTTAATACAAACTGACTGATCTTGCAAGTCATTGTAATAGGAGGTTTGCATACCAACTATCTAGAACTCAAGTTTTATTAGAAGGTACGTGAAATCGCTGGTCTAGCAGGACAGAGCGGGCGAGGTTAATATTAGTGGAAAGGGGCCGAAATAAGTTGCTGTCAGTTACACTCAACATTTAAATTTCATTAGTTAAAACACACAATAACATAAGCAAGAAATGAAAACTCTCAAGGTTTTAACGCAAGAGCTCCTTTGATTTGATTAAAATCGGCTGAATGTCCACAAACAAAAATCCAGGGCCCAAGGCCTAAGCAAGGAATTGAGGTACAGGAGTTCTTCTGGAAGTTTCACTTCTTTCAAAAAAAATTATTTTACTTCAATAAAAATAGGTTGAAGGCCACGCATTAAGCAAGAACAGTGTTACGGCTTAAGGCCAAAAAAAAATTTTCAATGTTAATTCTTAATAGCTGAAACCCGGCTGAAGGTCGCATACCAACCAAATAATTTAATGGCTTAAAGCCAAGGAAAAAGGGCTTTCAATCTAACAGGCTGAGGGCCTTAGTTAAAACATTTCATGCAAACTCGGCTGAAGGCCTCTTACCCAAAAATGATAAAAATGTTGTGACTTAAGGGCAAGAGCAAGATTTTGAATTTTCAGCTTAAGTTCCATTTTTACTTTTTTGCGTTTTCTGAATCTGCAGACTATTACCTTTTAATAGATATATAATTTATTCAATTCCGAAGACTACAACTATTTTTAAATTTTTTTTGAAATGTGTTCTACATGGGCGTGACCCACTGTGGCGCTGTTAAACTGCTGTCAAATGGTGTTATTATTAACGTCCGTGTTCATCTGGTACATTTTAGTGATGTGAGATAAAGTATGTGTTGTGGCTAACCTGTGATGGTTCAATATATATCGCTGGTGTGATTGTCGATTGTTTCATGTTTATTTACTCTGTCGTTATCTCGAAAATATTAGTAATTAATTCTGTTTCTTGAGTCTCTGTATTGTTGAAGTATCATAATGAGTAAAAGTAAAGTTATTAGAAATCCTCTGAAGGCTTTTAAGAAAAGGAGAAATGTTGGAAAGCCAAAGGTATGTGTTGTTACTGTAAACAATAAAGACGATAACCAAGTGAGTGAACCTAACCTCTCAAGTACACCTGCCCATAGCAGCCAAAGTGAGAAAGAAAATACTTCACAGAAGAAGCTTGGTTCAATGAGTGAAAACAATGAATGTTTTATGGGCGAATCGGATGTGAATGAAATATTTGATATGTCGGTTCTCAAAGGAATTTTTTCAAAGTGTGTAAGATGTATTCATTGTAGTGAAGTTGGTCTGGAACTCTCCGTAATAAAGCACGTAGGACTTGCTAGTGAAATACAACTGAAATGTGATAAGTGTTCATACATGACCACCTTTTGGAACAGTGTTGCAGTAACTGCAACTGAAGTAAATGGTAGCAAAATCTACGAACACAACATTAGATTCAGTTGGTAAGGGTGCTACTGCTGGTGCAATTTTCTGTGGCATCATGAATCTTCCAAATCCCCCAACCAAGTTTACGACCTATAATAAATTAATAGGGTCTAAAGTAGAAGATGTCTGTATAGAATCTATGAAGAACGCTGTGGAAGAGGCAGTAATGGAAAATAATGGTAACAGATATTTGACTGCAGCGTTCGATGGTACCTGTCATAAACGGGGACATACATCTCTTCATGGTGTAGTATCTGCCACCAGTATGTATACAGGGAAAGTTTTAGATGTAGCAGTAATATCAAAGTATTGTAGATGTCCACAAAAATATAAAGGTACACATGAAAATAATTGCAAAGCTAACTATAGTGGCAGTAGTGGAGGAATGGAAGTGGCTGGTGTTGCCAGTATATTCCAGCATTCTGAGGCGTGTGATAAAGTGCGATATGTTAATTACCTTGGTGACGGTGATTCTAAAAGTTTTAAACATGTTCAAGGACTGAAGCCCTATGGTGATGACGTTGTAGTGCAGAAATTTGAGTGTATTGGACACGTACAGAAGCGAATGGGAACAAGACTTCGGCGACTGAAAGCTTCATACAAAAAACAAAAACTCAGTGATGGTAAAGGGTTGGATGGGAAGGGAAGGTTAACTGACAGTGTAATTGACAAAATACAGAACTATTATGGAATGGCTATTAGGCAAAATGCACAAAGTGTCGACGAAATGAAGAAGGCTGTTTGGGCTCTTTTTTTTCATACTTCTTGAACCGATGAAAATCCCCAACATAGCTTGTGTCCCAAAGAAGAAGACAGTTGGTGTAAATATAACAAAGGATTGCTAACTGTGAAGTGTACACTCATAAGCATAGTCTGCCTCATGCAATAATGGAGGTGATAAAACCTATTTTCAGAGACTTAGCAGCACCTGAACTGTTGAAAAAGTGTATTCACGGAAAAACTCAAAATCCAATGAAAGTGTAAATAGTGTTATATGGTCGAGAATCCCCAAGACTGTATTTGTTGGAATAGAAACACTTCACTTTGGTGTGTACGATGCTGTTGCGACTTTCAATGATGGCAACATTGTAAGGTGCAAGGTATTTAGAAATATGGGAATGAAGATAGGTTCTAACATGGTACGAGCGGTGCTTGCCTTAGACAAGGAACACCTTCGGGCTGCAGACAGGACTGTAAAGAGTCTAGAAATACAAGCAAGAGTAAACAGGAGGAGGAACAAGAGGAAGCTGGAGGAGGAGTTTGCAGAGGATGAAGATAATCCATCCTATGGACCTGGAATGCACTAAAAAGTTAATCCAATCTTTGTCGCTCGATTCCCAAAACTTTTATTTTCTCATACTAATTACATGTTTTCTAAGGATCTTCCAAACATATTTGTTTCAAACTTTCAGTAAATGTTACACAGTACCTTCTTCATAATCTAACACAGCCTTTTTCCAAAAAACTGTATATTTTTGAATATGTAAATAAAAAATTGCAAAAAAATGTTGTGCATTTTCATTACAATTGAAAAAAAAATCATCTTTAATAACTGAACTAAAATTTTGTAAAATCCCTGTGTTAAGTTGTAGCCCATATTCCAATAAATAATCTGTAAAAATTTCAACTTCCTACCTCAAATACTTTGTGAGGAAAGATGTAATTTATAAGCGTTATTTTAACATTGCAAGTATAGGGCGTTCCGGAGCCCTTTAAGAGAGTTTAAAACTCGGATGAAGGCCACACACCATAGAGAAAACAAATTCACCGATTAAGGCATAAAGAGAAAAGAGCTCACAGTTTTAATAACCTAAAACTCGGCTGAAGGCCACACAGAGTACTTAAGACTAAAAGGAAATCCCTATGTAAAACACAAGGAGCGGCGCTCAGAAGGTTCCAAGGGTCGCCCTGGGAAGTAACACTAACGCACTTTTAAGTGAGGCAGGCAGCCAGACCGACAGCCTCTTAATCGGAAGGCAACCCAACCGAAGGTCAGTCGACAAACCAACCAACAAAACCAGTTATGCTCCACCCGATGAGCAAAACAACAACAAGACGTCAGTAGCTCAACGTTCTGGATACTGGTGCCCAATCCAGCCAAGTCAGAATAAACGCCCAAAACTACCACCTCAACTGTCAAACTACACGCCTTACTGGACAGCAACAACACGATAAGGAAAATACACTGCTGAAAACTACATCAACAACCAGGGCAGGTAACTGGAACGTTAGCGGCCATAAGGCAGAAGATACCGCTGGTGCACGTCATTAATGAAGGTTCAAACGGTTCAAATGGCTCTGAGCACTATGGGACTCAACTGCTGAGGTCATAAGTCCCCTAGAACTTAAAACTACTTAAACCTTATTACCCTAAGGACAACACACACATCCATGCCCGAGGCAGGATTCGAACCTGCGACCGTAGCGGTCGCGCGGTTCCAGACTGAAGCGCCAGAACCGTTCGGCCACCAGCGGCCGGCATTAATGAAGGAGCGAATTAAATTAAGTTAAACCCCATCCAAGAAAATGGCTACACTTCTAGCGGACTTCAAAGCACACACAATGTTGCTCTCAGGAATCTTGCAGAAAGCAACATCCAGGATCAAACGAAGAGAAGTGATAGGAGTTGAGGCTTGATAGTAGGTTAAGTGAGCACTCAATCTTAGAGTCCAAGATCGGTGGGCGACGAACTTCGTAACACTCGCAGGAAGCGCTTCACAAGTCCAACCGCGTGTGCACGCCACCAGCGGCTCCAGCCCGACTCCACACGTTGAGGACCTCCTCGCTGCTCTGCGCCAACCGACCGACTGCCTAGGCCCAGAAACGTTCAAAGGACCAAATACACGTCAGCTGATAAGACGACCAACCGAACGACCAACCAACGGTCGTCCCGCTCCAATCTTCTTCCTTCGGACAGTTCATGTGTCGCTAGTGGTCGGCGACCACTGGCTGTCCGCGCCTCACCGGCGCTCCGTCCCCGACTTCACTGCTGCGGCGTCCCGACTGCACTCCTGGTCCGTCTCCAACTTCACTACTGCTGCGTCCCGAGCCCAACTGCACTGATGGTCCATCCCCAACTGACTTCCAGACACACGACGACACGGAAATACTATCGGGCGCCCCAGAGACGGCACGGCAGTTCACTCATTGATAAGCGCTGCTGCTGCCATTCACGGGCAAGTAAGGCGGAACTTAGTGACGCCAGTAAATGGAATAAGAAAAAGAGGCGGCAGTTCCATAAAAGAAGATGACAAACAATAAATGGCATGAACACGAGCCGTGCATGGCTCAGTACGGTTTTCGTAGTTAATTTTTTATTTTGAACAGAGAATTTTTCAGTGCAGCAAACAAGGTAAAATGTAATAATTCTCATAACTAAATCAAATAAGAAATATTACACACAAATTTTCGACGTAAAACTGGAGGGTGATTTTTTACATATCACATCCCAATGTTTTTTTCATTCTACGAAGTTTGTCAGTACATATATGTCTAACCAACTAACCAATGATCTACAAACCAGTAGAGTTACTAAGAAATGTAATAATGGTTAAAAACAACATTTATGATATATAATGAAACATAATTAATCACTTCAGACATTCTTAGAACGGAGAAAATGGTGATTTTGTTCAGATTTTCGTGGAACAAATGTATTGCAAACGCACGCTGCACCACTTGATCGCCGACGTCCCTCTGTATATTCAAACAATGTTCGGTAGTGGCTATTTACAAGTTATAAAACTTCTCGGAAAATGAACCACGACAGACAAAAATGGCTCTGAGCACTATGGGACTTAACATCTATGGTAATCAGTCCCCTAGAACTTAGAACTACTTAAACCTAACTAACCTAAGGACATCACACAACACCCAGTCATCACGAGGCAGAGAAAATCCCTGACCCCGCCGGGAATCGAACCCGGGAACCCGGGCTCGGGAAGCGAGAACGCTACCACACGACCACGAGCTGCGGACCACGAGAGACATATGTGGCATAGACGTCCCGACGCTCAGAACTGCACATTACGAGTACTGTAGGGGAGCATATATGTCTCAGGAACAACAAAAAGGGGTACCATGCTGATGGCATAGATACTCGCATCTCCTGCCGTAGCCCATTAATACAACGTTTCATCGCACTGGCCTAACGGGTACATTCGTCGTACGTCCCATACTGATTTCTGGGGTTATTTCGCTCAATGTTGCTTGTCTGTTAGCACTGACAAATCTACGTAATCACCGCTGCTCTCGGTCGAGAAAAGCCGTCGGTCGCTTCGTTGTCTGTAGTAAGAGGTAATAATGCCTGAAATGTACTGTTCTCGGCACACTCTTGTTAATGTGGATCTCGGAATACTGAATTACGATTTCCGAAACGGAATATCCCTTGCGCCTAGCTCCAACTACCATTCCGCGTTCAAAGTCTGTTAATTTCCGTAGTGTGGCTGTAACTATGTCGGAAACCTTTTCACGTGGATCACCTGATACAAACGACGTCTGCGCCAATGCACTGCTCTTGTCGACTTTGTGTACACGCTGCTACCGCCATCTTTCTATGGGCATATCGCTGTCCCTTGACCTTGTCACCCGAGTTTACATCAAACTACTCGTTTTACTATTTCTTCATTCTGTAATTCACCTGTCGTCTTACCAAGTTTCAAATGCTTGCAGTTTCTTCTTCATTGTATTTTCGAGAGATTACGTTTCATATTCATCTAATGTTGCGCTTAAGACGCACACTTCCAGGAAGTGATTCTGCACTTCATTTCAGTATCTAATATACTGAGTGCTGTTACTGAAAGAAACGTGTCCTGATAAAAAAGTGAAGACCGCACAAAGGGAGCAAGAAACGACGTGCGACTAAACGGACTGAGCTAGTCTGTAATGTTGTTTCAGTGACTACAGTTTCGAGTAAAATTTACAAAGTTGATTCAAATGTCTCTAAGCACAATGGGACTTAACATCTGAGGTCATCAGTTCCCTAGACTTAGAACTACTTAAACCTAACTAACCTAAGGACATCACACACATCCATGCCCGAGGCAGGACTCGAACCTGCGACCGTAGCAGCAGCGCGGTTCCGGACTGAAGCGCCTAGAACCGCTCGGACACAGGGGCCGGCCATTTACAAAGACATTGGAACTATGAGCCCACTTATCGGTATTACGTTGCACCCCTGCTGGACTGGATGCATGCACAGATTCGGTTGGCAAGTATGTCACAAAGACGTCGCACTCTCCCCTAAGCCAACCTGATCTACAACTGTTGCACCTGGTCTTTGAGATGCCGGACACTGGGTCCGGGACGGAGTTGACGTCAGAGCTGATCGCACTCATGTTCTGTCGGCGACAAATCTGGGGACCCTGTTGACCACAGGACTACCTCAACATAGAGACACGCGCATGCATGGACGACCACTGTCCTGTTGAAAAATGACACCGTAGCACTGTCACATCACTACCAGCAGTGACCGGTAGTCGTACCCGATGGCTCGTCACACCATGACTCAAGGAGTAACACCGCTGTTCCTCTCTAAGTCACTGGAGAAACAGAACCTCTCTTTAGATCGCCGTCGGTGTAGTGCGCAGCCTTGATTCACCTCTGAACACAGGGGCAAGACGTTTGTCATCGGCATTCAACGCTTCCCAGTTACGACAGTACTCCGAAAGCAGCGGTTTTTTGTTGTGGTGTTAACGACGGCCTACTCATGGGACGCACGTTCCCTAGCCCGACTGCTGCTAGTCTCCGGCCATTGGTGTGGGACGACATAAAATGTTGCAGGGAGTTCCTTGTTCTCGGATAGCAGGAACAGATGTGACAGAATTACTGTGTGCTCGGTCCACAATGTGGTATTTCTCCATTGTGATGGTCGACTGCAACTTTGGTGTCGAATACGCCTGTCGTCACGTTCACGTGCAGTCCATCATCGAGCAGTTGTCACCTCTGATTGCTCCACAAATCTAACTTCTAAGATTCGTCCAATCGGGCAAATGGAAATCCACCACAATAAGGCCCCTTTAAAAACATTGTCAGGTGCTGATGCAATCATCGCATATGCAGCTCCTCAATGTGCTTTACAGTGATCATTCAACATTTGATGCTGTTCACATCACCGAGCGAGGTGGCGCAGTGGTTAGCACACTGGACTCGCATTCGGGAGGACGACGGTTCAATCCCGTCTCCAGCCATCCTGATTTAGGTTTTCCGTGATTTCCCTAAATCGTTTCAGGCAAATGCCGGGATGGTTCCTTTCAAAGGGCACGGCCGATTTCCTTCCCCATCCTTCCCTAACCCGAGCTAGCGCTCCGTCTCTAATGACCTCGATGTCGACGGGACGTTCAACAACACTAACCTAACCTGTTCACATCACATATGTACCCTAGCAGGTCTGGTAACATGATTAAGCACAATGCACTCTGGTGGCCGTTTCATCTGTCACAGTGAATCGTAATTCCAGTCGTTTGCCTAACAAAAAAAAAAAAAAAAAAAAAAAGTGGTTCAAATGGCTCTGAGCACTATGGGACTTAACATCTATGGTCATCAGTCCCCTAGAATTTAGAACTACTTAAACCTAACTAACCTAAGGACATCACACACATCCATGCCCGAGGCAGGATTCGAACCTGCGACCGTAGCAGTCGCGCGGCTCCGGACTGAGCGCCTAGAACCGCTAGACTACCGCGGCCGGCGTTTGCCTAACAGCTGATGGTGTATACATTTACATCGGACCATGTCTTCTAGGAGCTTCACTTTTTTTGTCAGGTATTGTATTTTAGCCTATCTAACATCGCTTATCACCCGCCTTGTAGCATTAAAACTGCGAGTTTCAACGAAAGTTGAGAGCTGAAAACTGCCCAACTTAACAAGGCCAGTTCTTAATTCAGAACGCTCTATCGCTACTGTCACATGATACAAACGGCTGGTGTGTCAATATGTATTTTTAAACAGCAATGAGACATGCCTTCGTCTAACGAATTACTTTGATTTTTTAGATAATCTCAGCCGGTTAAACGGCCTGCCGCGCGATATACTCAATTCATTTGATTAATTGCTGTAGCATCCCAACGCCGAGGGGTAATAATCTGCGTAATCTGCTGCGCAAACGGAAATTACTCATAAAATTTCGTTCGAAATCCGTCTCCGCGATGCCATTTCCCAATGAAGTATCAGTACCGCCTATAACAAGCGCATGGATGCATTTGAATTTTACTTGCGTTATCGTAATCAGTGAATAAAATTAGTAGTAACATACTCTGTCGGCGACAAATCTGGGGACCCTGTTGACCACAGGACTACCTCAACATAGAGACACGCGCATGCATGGACGACCATTGTCCTCTTGAAAAATGACACCGTAGCACTGTCACATCACCGATTTCCTTCCCCATCCTTCCCTAACCCGAGCTAGCGCTCCGTCTCTAATGACCTCGATGTCGACGGGACGTTCAACAACACTAACCTAACCTGTTCACATCACATATGTACCCTAGCAGGTCTGGTAACATGATTAAGCACAATGCACTCTGGTGGCCGTTTCATCTGTCACAGTGAATCGTAATTCCAGTCGTTTGCCTAACATCGCTTATTGTTCTTATACAGTATCGCAAAGAAGTTTTAATGTGTGAGAACTTGGCATACAACGGAAAAAAATTACACCTTCAGGGACAAGGCCATTTTATCGACAAGTAATGAGACAGGTAGTTCATGATTCTAGGAGTATACAGTATCAAATTCAGACCAAATGAAACACCTACGTCACAGTAAGGGTCCCGAACAGTCGCTTCAATACACAGTGTATCCACCTCTGGCGGCAATGTAGATGTGGATTCCCTCACGCAAACGATCGGGAAGGTGCCGCATTGCATACAGCGGTAGGTCTGCAAGCACGTTGTATCTTTTGTTGTTATTCGGCAATGGTCCTCGCAGACTCTGGAAGACGAGTAAGTTCCTGCTTAGCAATATCACGTACGTGTTCAATTGGCGAGAGTTATAGTGATCTTTATGGCCAGGGCAATTCTTGTTCACCATGAAGAGCATGTTGAGTGGCGGCAGCAGTATGTGGACGTGCATTGTCATGCTGAAAAAGCTTTTGAATAAATGACAGTAGAACGGGGATAGTAAATAACCTGTGGAATCCAGAGAGGACTGGATACTTTAGCCTGCAGAAGCACCAAATGCGACCGAGAATTGTAACTAACGGCCCCAACACCATGAAACCTGGGATAGAATCTGTGTGTCGTGGGCGAATACACTCTGGTGTATGCCGCTCAAGAAATCTCATGCACTGAAGACCCAAACCAACTGATACACCTGCCTAATATCCTGTAGGGCCTCCGCGAACACGCAGAAGTGCCGCAACAAGAAGTGGCATGCACTCGACGAATGTTTGATGTAGTGCTGAAGGGAACTGACACCATGAATCCTGCAGGGCTGTCCATAAATCCGTAAGAGTACGAGGGGGTGGAGATCTCTTCTGAACAGTAGTTGCAAGGCATCCCAGACATGCTCAGTAATTTTCTTATATGGGGAGTTTGGTGGACAGTGGAAGTGTTTTAACTTAGAAGAGTGTTCCTGGAGCCACTCTGTACTAATTCCTTAACCATCTTCAATAGTCCCCTGCTGCCATGCAGGGTCAGTGGTTTCATGAGGTTGTATCCATACACGTACACGTACACCCGCTCGATACGATTTGAAATGACACTCGTCCGACCAGGCAACAAGTTTCCAGTCATCAACAATCCAATATCACCGTTGACGAGCCCAGGCAAGACGCAAAGCTTCATGTCCTGCAGTCATCAAGAGATTTTGTAGGTGAATAGGGCATGCAACATTCACTCTGACGTACAATCAGGTCCTGCCGACACTTAAGAACTCCTGTTTAACAGCTTCAGTCAGCGAACAGGGTTGCATTATCGGCTTGCTGAGAGGTGCATTACACTTATGTCACGTTGAACGATTCTCTTCAGTCGTCGTTGGTCCCGTTCTTGCAGGATCTTTTTCTGGCCGCAGCTATGTCGGGGATTTGATGTTTTACAGGATTCCTGATATTCACAGTACACTCGTGACAAGGTCGTACGGGAAAATGACCATTTCATCGCTACCTCGGAGATGCTGAGTCCCATTGCTCGCGCACCGTCTATAACACCATGTTCAAACTTATTTAAATCTTGATAACCTGCCATTGTAGAAGCAGTAACCGATCTAACAACTGCGCCAGACACTTGTTGTCTTATATGGACGTTTCCACCCGCAGAGCCGTCTTCTATCTGTTTACATATTTCTGTATCTGAATACGCATGCCTACACCAGTTTGTTAGCCTCTTCAGTGTAGGTCTGCGCCGTAAGCGTGTTCGTCCATCACTCGCATACAGACAGAATCTACTCTCACAGCTGAAGACCACAAAATATTTCCACCCTCCAGACGACTCTTATACGACACCAGAGTAGCCTTGCTTGGTGGTAGCGTGGTGGCAATGGCAACTTGGCCAGACGCACACGTAATCATAGCCCTGATACAGTTCCCAATGGTCCCTGGAGACTCAGCAGGTGCAACATGTGCCTAGATTTCTTAACTGCCCTCACAGTGCGTCGATCTTGCTATGAGTCTGTACCACATTAACGTCCAGAACCTGGTCCGCAGGGAATGTTCCAGAGACCTCTGCTGAAAGCAGTGACATACACCGATACAATATGCCCAACATGTGCATCAACCCTTGGATAAGTCCATACACCTTCCTGCAAGCCCATATTGTGACCCTGTTCAAGTGACTGAAGCTGTTCAACAAGAGTTCTTAAATGTCGGCGGGACCTGACTAGACGCTAATGTTGCATGCGCTGTTCACCTATAAACTTAGCACTCTCACTACCTCTGAGTCAAAACAGAGGGCGTACAGACAGGCCTCAAGAGCTCCACCTGTACACTGATGACCGTCATGAATGCATTACTAACATTACAACCCCTCAGTACCCACATACTAGCGCCACAGAACACAGTTCTTGAGGGTGATGGATTTTTTTTCTGGCTATATAACATAAAAAAGTTCACTAGCTGCTAGTGCGTCTAAAAGTACCAGCTGAAACAGAAATACAGTGACATGTATTTTACGCACCATAAGTTACTGATACACAACAGAACAAGTAAATCCATCTATTCCTTCATCAACATATTCTTCTACTTCAGTACTGCTATTTTTTACAAAATAAAAAATTATTATCTAAACTTGATCAGAGTATCCGTGGTCGTCCGATACAGTTGCACACTGTCGAGGTAATCTAAGTCTTCTGAGTTTTGTGAAACTACCAGAGAAGTTCTCCCTTCTCCTAGCAACAGAGATTGCCTGACACTCTCAAAACTGGACTGTGATACAGTGTAAGATGCAGCAGCATTTACACCACAGCAGTATTAATGACGGAGCGCTTGTAAAGCTTGAATTATGCGTAGTGGAATGCAATCTAAGTAAGAAAAGCGTTTCTGAATTTGTTAACATCCAATATCAGGTTAACTGATAGCAAGTATTTTATGAAGGAATCTGCCCTGAGTATAGCATTATATGGATGCGAATCGTGGACAGTAAGCAGTTCAGACAAAAAGAAGATAGACGCTTTTGAATTGAGGTGCTGTAGAAGAATACAGAGGATTAGGTCGGTAAAATCAATGACAAAAGAGAATGTATAGTTCACATCCTGAGGCATCAAAGAATTGTCGATTTGACAATGAAAGGAAGTGACAGGAGGAAGAGTCCGACAATTGTAGAGGGAGACCAAGACTGGAACACAATAAGAAGGGGACATCCCACGTCAAATCAACAAATGAAAGTACGATTTTCAACCTGTCGTGGATTCTTTGAAATGAAGTACGCTTGTAGTATTCATAAACAGGAACAGAAAACAATTATTTCACAGGGTTACTAGTTAATAAGTGCTCAAAAATGCAAAAACAATCGAATTTGTGACTTTCAGAAGAATATTCATTTGTTCACATCTATTGTTCCAATTAATCTGGTACAGTGACACTGAGTTCTTTTGAAAACTCTTTTAAAGGGCTTTAATATTACATAAAACATAATTTGTTGAAAGGTTATGTACTTTTTG
This sequence comes from Schistocerca serialis cubense, assembly GCF_023864345.2. NCBI lineage: Eukaryota > Metazoa > Arthropoda > Insecta > Orthoptera > Acrididae > Schistocerca > Schistocerca serialis. The sequence goes on along the minus strand of NC_064643.1, from coordinate 275,773,954 downwards.
TAAAAACATCATTTTTTAATTTCCTGACTTTTGAAAAACTGTACTTTTAAAATTCTCAGAAAAATATACGTCAAAGATAATGTTTTCGTCTACATATTCTTCAAGTTTCAACTTGGGATGAGCTTCAGACCACTACCAAAAGTTATTTTATGTTATGATGCAGTAGCACCTGCAAAAATTAGTTTTATAAATATCTGGCTTACTTCTCATCGCCTATGAGTTATTTTATAGCTAAATGTGGACATCAAAATGATATCGCTTTTAACAGATAATAGTTTAAAACAGTATTTGTCTTTTCGATGGTGATTTAACAAATACATAAGTTGCAAACCTTTTATAAAAAAAGCTGAACACCACAAATAGGCCTAAATTAAGTTATTTATTATCACTTGTTACTCACTGAGAGGAGTTACATCAGTCCAATTCATGATGCTTCCAGCCAATTAGTTTGTTGCACATCACTATATCAGCATGGAATATGCATGTTCGTCCTGTAGCAGTATGAGTATTCAGTACTGATTTTACTTCACTGCTGCATATGGAAAGTATGTGTGCATGACTGAGGAATATGAAATATGTGGATGGTCTGTATAAATGTGGGAAGCTAAGTGTGATTTCATCCTTTTCCCGATTTTTTTGCAGCTTCACAATACCAGTGTCCATTACATTTACAAGCAGTATATCCTTTGACGTCATCAAACGATATTGGCTCACTGTCAACAGTCAATTTTCCTTTCCTTAGAGTCACAATACAAATTTTTCATTATTTGTGCTTGCTTAGTGCAATAAACGTGTTAAGTTATCGTATCCCTAGGATTGTACAGTATTTCTAATCTCTCTGTTAGTCTCAGTTCTTAATTTTTATGATCTTCCATAGTAGCATACTCGAAATTTTCTTTTACATTATTCTTGGCAGACACATATTTCTGGTGTCATGATGTGATCAATGTATGGGAGCTGTAGATTCGCTCAGGTACCCAGTCGAATGACTGTTCCACCAACACCATTGCTACCACCTTTACCACGACAGGTAGCTCAAAATGCTATTTGGCTTCATTACGTTGTTCTTCAACATGATAGCATACGTTAATGCAGATCTTTCTGTTTTATACTGATCCCCCACTCCGTCAGAGAAGTAAAGTACTGGTATTTGATTAAATTTTTTGGTCAGTAAGTCAATCAAACTGGGCTGCAACTAACGCACAGCAATAGCGTCATGTGCGAAGTATTCAGATATTTTGACAAGACAAGGGTGCTCAAGTATATCACCATCCTTGCAATAACCAACAAATGGATGAAGTGTTGGTTCTGGTTTGGTCCAGTGGTAAACTTTAACTTCATCCTGTGTAAAAAATGTGAAATTCTCAGCAAAACCACAAATCGCCAGGAATACACCTTCTTCAAGCTTTTTTTTTCAATCTTTTTTGGAAGGTTGGTTGTTGGCCGGCCTTAAAGCAGTGTAAATGATTTTAACTTGGCAAAAAAAAATCAGTTAAGTCGTCGTACTGGAAAACCAAGAATGAAGTGCTCTGACTGAAAAAGGTGTAAGACAGTGATGTAGTTTTCGTCCTTGCTAACCTGGGTGAAATTTAAAAAGAATTTCAGGATCTGCTGAATGGAATAACGAGTCTAATGAGCACAGAAAATGGATTGAGGGTAAATCGAAGAAAGAGAAAAGTGATGAGAAGTAACAGAAGTGAGAAGAGCAAGAAGCTCAACATCAGAATTGTGAAGTAGTGAAGTAGTGAACGCAAGGAATTTTTCTTACCTAAGCAGAAAAAATCCATGATAGACGATGCAAGGGGGACCTAAGAAGCAGACTGACGTCAGGAAAAAGGCCACTCCTGGCCAAGAGAAGCCTACTAGTGTCAAACACAGGCCTTAATTTGAGGAGGAAATTTTTGAGAATGTGCGTCTGGAGAGCAGCATTGTGTGGTAGTGAAACGTGTACTGTGGGGAAACTGGAACAGAAGAGAACCGAAGTGTTTGGAATTTGGTGCTACAGAAGAATGTTGAAAATTAGGTGGACTGGCAAAATAAGGAATGAGGATGTTCACCGTAGAGTCAGAGAGGAGAGGAGTTTATGGAAAACATTGACATGAAGCCTGTCTCGAAGACTTCTTAAGTAATGGAACCCTATGTTGTCATCGATGGCGGGTGTTCATAAGAGACGAGGGTATCGTCAGGAGTGCCCCAGGGAAGTGTGATGACTTGGTGGACAGGGTGGGCAGCAATCTACGGTTGTTTGGTGCTGATGCCGTGGTGTACGGTATGGTGTCGAAGTTGAGTGACTGTAAGAAGATACAAGACGACTTAGACAAAATTTCCAGCTGGTGTGACGAATGGCAGTTAGCCCTAAATACTGAAAACTGTAAGTTAATGCGGATGACCAGGAAGATCAAACCTGTAATGTTAGGATATAGTATTACTAGTGTCCTGCTTGAAACAGTCAAGTCGTTTAAATATCTGGGCGTAACGTTGTAAGGCGATATGAGAAGGATCGAGCATGTGAGAACTGTGGCAGGGAAGGCGAATGGTCGACTTCGGTTTATTAGGAGAATTTTAGGAAAAGTGGTTCACCTGTAAAAGAGACCGCATATCGGACGCTGGTGCGACCTATTCTTGAATACTGTTCGAATGTGTGGAATCCCTAACAGGTGGGATTGAAGGAGTACGGAGCAGTTCAGAGGCGGGCTGCTGGATTTGTTGTCGGTATGTTCGAACAACACGTAAGTGTTACGGAGATGGTTTGGGAACTCAAATGCGAATCCCTGGAGAGAGGTTCAAAAATGGTTCAAATGGCTCTGAGCACTATGGGACTTAACTGCTGTGGTCATCAGTCCCCTAGAACTAAGAACTACTTAAACCTTACTAACCAAAGGATATCGTACACATCCATGCCCGAGGCAGGATTCGAACCTGCCACCGTAGCGGTAGCGCGGTTCCAGACTATAGCGCCTAGAACCGCTCGGCCACCCCGGACGGTCCTGGAGAGAGGGCGACGATCTTTTCGATAACCGGCATTTGAAGTTGACTGCCGAACGGTTCTATTGTCGCCAACATATACTCCGCGTGACGACCGTGAACTTAAAATACGAGAAATTAGGGCTCGTACGGAAGCATATAAAGAGTTTATTTCCTTCGCTCTGTTTGCGACTGAAACAGGACAAGAAATGACAGGTAGTGGTGCAGGGTACCCTCCGCCACGCGCCATACGGTGGCTCTGCGGAGTATCTATGTAGATGTAAATGCAGAAATAGATGATAAGGCATTTGTTAAGACATCAGCGAATTATTTCCACGGTAGAAGAGGGAGCTATAGAGTGTAAAAACTGTAGAGGAAGAAAGAGATGGGGATACATCCAGAAAATAACTGAGGACGTCGGTTGCAGTTGCTGCTCTAGTGAAGGATTTTGTGACGGTTTCTAGATGCGCAGGATCAAGTTATCTGATCAGTTTATTACCATCCAACAATTCTTGTAAATACTCTAAGTGTATCTGGTCATGAACAGCAGTGACATTCTCCATAATGGCAAGCAGATAACAATATGTTATACACGCCCCTTGCAATGGAGTCATTGTAGGCTTTTACAGGACAGCCACCATTCAGTGTCAGCCGAGAAATGTTACTCCCAGTAAGCATGCGTCTGAAGTTTTGGTGACTAGAACACACTAAAACACCACGTGTATCAATCCTTCCATCTAAAATATAAAATACAGTTTTTCGGACATAGCTCTGCATACTTTGAAAACCTATTGTGGAGTCCTGGTTAGTTGCCTAGCACTTAAATATTTTTCAAATTACTTAAAACTAATTTGGACTTGAATTTTATCTCCATCAACACTTACGACCAGAAAATCTATTTTACCAGGCATTGCCCTGCTTACATTGAAACAACAAAAGTCATGGAGGACTTCGTAATGTCGTGTCTGATCTCCTCTTACCTAGCATAATGCAGTAAATCGACGTGGCATGGACTTTACAAGTTGTTGGAAATCCCTTGCGGAAATATTGAGCCATGCTGCCTCTATAACCATCCATAATTGCAAAAGTGTTTCCAGTGCAGAATTTGGTGCACGAACTGATCTCTAGATTATGCCCCATAAATATTCGATGGACTTCATGTTGTGCGATCTGGTTGGCCAAATCATTCGCTTGAATTGTCCAGAATGTTCTTCAAACCAGTTGCAAACAATTGTGACCCACTGACATGGCGAATTGACAGCCATGAAATGAATTGCTGCAAATGATCTCCAAGTAGCCGAACATAACGGCCACGCGGGATTAGCCAAGCGGTCTAGGCTCTGCAGTCATGGACTGCGCGGCTGGTCCAGGCGGAGGTTCGAGTCCTCCCTCGGACATGGGTGTGTGTGTTTGTCCTTAGGATAATTTAGGTGAAGTAGAGTGTAAGCTTAGGGACTGATGACCTTAGCAGTTAAGTCCCATAAGATTTCGCAAACCGAATATAACGATTTTCGGTCAATGATCTGTTCAGTTGGACTAATGGATGCAGTCAATTTCATGTAAACATAGTCCAAACTATTATGCCACCACCACCAGCCTGCACAGTGTCTTGTTGACTACTTAGGTTCTTAGCTTCATGGAGTCTGCGCCAATCTCGAACTCTGCCATCAGCTCTTACGACCTCAAATAGGGACTCATCAACCAGGTCATGGCTTTCCAGTCGTCTAGGGTCCAATGATATGGTCACGAACCTAGAAGTGGCGCTACAGACGATGTTGTGCTGTTAGCAATGGCACTCGGGTCACTCTACTGGTGCCATAGCCCATTACCGCCAAATTTCGTCGCACTGTCCTAAACGATACGTTCGTCGTACGTCTCAAACAGATTTCTGCGATTATTTCAAGCAGTGTTGCTTATCTGTTAGCTCTGACAACTCTACACAAACGCCGCTGCTCTCGGTCGTTAAGTGAAGGCCGTCGGCCACTGCGTTGTCCGTGGTGAGAGGTTACGCCCAACATTTGGTGTTACCGGCAGGCTCTTGACACTGTGAATCTCAGAATATTCAATTCCCTAAGCATTTTCGAGATGGAATGTCCCATGCGTTCAGCTCAAACTACCATTCCGCGTTGAAAGCCTGCTAATTCCCGTAATTCGGCCATAATCACGTCGGAAATCTTTTCATATGAACGACCTGAGCATAAGTGACAGCACTCTTACACTTTGCGTACATGGTACTACCACCATCTGCATATGTACACATCGCTATCCCATGATCGTTGTCACCTCGGTGTATCTAATCAGAACAATAAAATTTTGTTATAAAAACAGCAGTAGTTTGATTAAGAGACGCGCCAGGTTTTCAACCGAGAGAAGACAATACACGCCTCGCCTTTAGCATATCTTTTACTTTTCTAGCCAAGTGTTTGTCTTGTTAAATTCTTCTTGAAGACCCTGCTCTTAGATGAAATATTGATAATTTCCATCTGTTCATTCTAAGATGTGTAAGTTTTGAATTTAGTTTTCAACATAAATATCAACTCTGATTCTGAACGATCATCAAAGTCTTCTTCATCAGAAGGTGGTAGCAATACTTTTCTTTGGATTGCTGAAAGTTTTATACGGTGTTTCTTAGGAAACTTTGCCTCACATAGTTTGTTTTTTTCCTCACTGGCGTTCCAGCAACAGACTGCAAAGAAGCATTCAAAGTTTCTAGGACTGCATTTGCAGCAACGTTCTGTTCCTCATTACAACTTAACATCTTTACACTTATTTGCTGAACTCAGAACAAGCTAGATCGTTATCATTTTCTGTGCTAGATGTACCAGAAACATCAGATTTGTGAAAATATTTCCGACACTTGTCACTTACTTTCTGAGATAGGGAAAGAAGACGCAAGTTTTTCTTATGGTTATTGCCAGCCTTTTCATTAAAAGGATTACAGTGCAAGCTGAAATTTTAGGCATTTTATCTCATTTTCAAATGAACGGACTACGCACCTTTTTCTATATTTAGGTACACATGACATTACTTTTCCGTTTTTTCACGTTGTGGGATAAAAGTTTCGGTAATGTTAATACCTTGCAAATACTAACAGGTTGTAGGCATATAAACTCATACATTGTTGTGAGAATTGTATAAAAGTACTTTCAAACTAATTTCAGAACACAACCATTCAGAATTAATCATGTTTTTTCATACCAAAAGAAAATGTACAGGTCACTCTCAGCAACAACTGACTAAATATTATCCAATAAAAAATACTAAATAGCTGAGAGGTAGTCCACTAACCAACCATTCTGTACATAGTGTATGAAATGAGATTTTGACTGTTTAATTAAAACATATATATTTTAGATATGTAGGTTGATTTATTAGTTTAGTTAGTTCTAAGCTTTAATATACAGTTACATGTACGAAAAGTACAATTTTGTAGACAAAGTAAAGATTCTATAAACTTGTGGCGGGTAGGAAAATACAAATAAGAACAATTCAGAATCTGAATGACAGTAAGAGAATCGTGATATACACAGTGTTACTTTCGATAGTGATCTCACGCTCATCCCAAGTTGAAAGCTTCTGAATATGTAGACAAAGACCGTCTCTTTCACATATATTTTTTTTTAGAATTTTGAAAACACGGCTTTTCAAAATTCAATAATGATTTTTCACAAAAAGAGTCTATACATTTTCAACTATATATGTCTTATATCGTATAAAAATCCCTTTAAAAGAGCTTTCAAATGAACTTAGTTCCATTGTGCTACCTTAATTAGAACAAAAATTGCCAGTCAGTCAACATTATACCATGTCAAAAATTAGAGGTGTCTTTTACATTTTTGAGCACCCATTACTCAGTAATCTTTCGTCAAAAAATATGAAAAAATTGTTTTATATTACTTTTTATGACTACCATATCTTTACGTAATTTCAATAGATCTAAGATGGTTGCTTGTTGATACGACATAGAATAGCTGCAGGTTCAAATGGATGTAGGTTGTCACAGTTACATAGGGGTGAAGAGGCTTACACAGGATAGACTAGCGTGGAGAGTTGCATCAAACCCGTCCTCGGACTTCAGATCACAACTACAGCGAGGCAGGAGTAATGCTAAGGAGTGGTAAGAAGTGAGTCCAGAAACAGGAAAGATGAATGGAAGATTTATGTTTGTTGCAAGGGTTCTAAGAAAGGACAGTGCATCTGAAGGAGCACGTCACATACAGAGCACTACCCTGAGCAATTAATTTTCTTGCTAATTAGTGTTTCAGTTACTATTGCAGATTGAATTTTCACTCAATACTCGCATATACAGCGGACTACCGAATTGCGAAGGCCAGAATCGTATCGTATCGTATCTGCTTATTAAGTGTACAGAACATCAAAGTCACTGCGATAAAATTAAATGGAAATCTCCTTTAATAATGTACTTAACTCTACATTGACCATTAGCTTACCAGACTATCGACACCGTCGTGTGTAATACAGATGATAGCACTGACATTCATTTACATTCAGTAAAGAATTTATGGTACATCTTCATCACACTCAGCAACCACCTAAATATGTATGGTGGAGAGTACTTCCGGTACCACTAACTAGTCCCCCCTTCCGTACTCCACTCGCGAATGGCACATGCGAAGAATGATTGTCGGTAAGCATCTGTGTTAGCCCACATTTCTCGATTTTTTCGTTGTGGCCATTGCATGAGATGTATGTGGGAAGGAGTAATACGTTGTCCAACTCGTCCTCGAAAGTGCTCACCCAAAATTTCAGTAGTAAACATGTACGTTATGCACAATGTCTCCCTTGCATCGTCTGCCACTGGTGTTTGTTGAGGATCTGTGTAACGCTCTCGCGGCAGCTACGCGAACCCGTGACGAAATGCACCACTCTTCGTTGATATTCTCTGCCTCTTCTATCAGTCCTACCTGGTAAGGATCCCAGAGTGAATGAACAAGTGTCTTGTAAGCCACTTCGTTAATGGATCTACATTTGCTTAAGATTCTTCCTTTGAATCTTAGACTGGTATGTGCTTTTCCTACTATTTGTTTCATGTGGTCGTTCTGGATAGCTACTCCTAGATATTTTACGTTAGGTACAGCTATCAGCAATTTCTCATCAGTAGTGTACTTGTGCAGTAGTGGATTTATTTTAATATGTATGCCCAAACTGTTACTTTATTGTTTAGCGTCAACTGTCAGAGCCTGCGCCATTCATCAGTCCTCTGCAGGTCATTCTGCAAATGGATGTCTTCTGGTGCTGCTATTATCTTATAGGCTGCCGCATCGTTTGTGAACTGTTTTTCTCAGCGATCACACCAGCACCGAAACGGAAGATAACACAGAGAAGGGCGAAACACTGAATTCGGTCTTCCGAAGTTGCTTCAAGGTGGAAGATCGTAACATTGTCCCTCCTTTCAGTCGCTGTGCGAACGTCTAAATGGCAGATACTGAGATAATCTATAGCGGAATTGAAAAGTAGATGCAATCGCTTAGTAGTGGAAAGGCATCAGGGCCAGATCAGATACCTGTAAGAATCTATAAAGATTATGCAAAGAGCTCTGTCCCTTCTAGCAGTAATTTATCGTAGATAGCTTTAGCAACGAAAGGTACCTAACGACAGGAAAAAAGCGCAGGTCTTTCCTGTTTTTAAGAAAGGCCGCAAGACAGATACACAATTATACACATATATCGTTGACGTCAATCTGTTGCAGAATTATGGAACATGTTTTATGCTCAGGAATTATAACATTTTTGGAAATTGAACATCTCTTCTATAAAAATCAACATGGATTACGCAAACAGAGGTCCTGTGAAACTCAGCTGGCTCTTTTCCTCCATGAGATCCACAGCGCAGCCATGCGATTCCTGTAAGGCATTTGACACCGTCTCACATTGCCGTGTAATGAAAAAAAAAGACGAACTTACGGAGTATCGGAGCAGACTTGCTATTGGTTTCAAGACTTTCTTACAGAAAGAACTCAACACGTCACTCTTAACGGAACTAAATCGACAGATGTAACAGGTAATATCCGGAGTACCACAGGGAAGTGTGATAGGACCGTTGCTATTTATCATATATCCAATAGAAAGCGTCGACGACCAGTAGATTACTCTACATATTGCGCATACATAGGAAAATAAATCCACTGCTCTACAGATACACAATTGTCCGCCACCATAGCTTAGTGGTTGCCCCATGTCCATAACGCTTTACGCGATTGCGCTTGAACCTCTCTTAGTATCCCTGACTCGGGAACTCCGTGAACTACATATACACGGACAGAAGATGATGTGTCAAGCCTACGCTGGCTATCTAGGGGTACTTGTGACTGACGAAAGCGAGGTGGAAACAGTACTTGAACTTGTGGCGACCTACGAACTGGCGTCAGGACGTAAACTCAACCGCAATAAATCTGGTATTATGAATCTTGGTCGGGGTATAGAGATCAGAGCCGCTGGACCTATCAACACTGTGGAAAAAATAAAATGCCTTGGAATAGAATATACGAGTAATATCCGCCGCACAGCCGCTCTCAATTCTAGAAAATTACTTGCCACATTACGGGCAAGCATACAACAACACAGCTTGCGTAATTTAAATGTAATACAAAAAGTCCAACTAGCCAATACCTATATAACTTCCAAAGTCAACTATGTTGCTCAAGTGCTGCCTCTGCCACGAACCATAGCACACCAAATGCAAGCAGCGCTTGGTTATTTTGTCAGCAGAGGTCAGATATTTAAGGTTTCATATACCTTGACGCTACCGACACGCAATGGAGGGCTACATCTGACAGACATCTACCTTAAAGCGCAAGCGTTATACGTTAGCAAAATTTATAAACAGTGGCAACGATCGACGCGGACCTTAGTGGCTCATCTCTTACGTGAAATCACCCCAGTCAGCAGAGATCCACCAATCGATGTGCATCACATCTCCCACGAGCTGTACCACTATAAACATTTTCTTGTGGTATACAGCTATGTACGCCATAGAATACCGGAGAAGGACATATATCAGGTTAAGGAGGTTTACAACACCTTGCTGAAAGGAAAACTGCACAATCGAATAGAAAACGAGTTTCGACATTATAACTGGAAATACATATGGGAAAACATATCTGACCCCCATCCACCATCCAATGTGCGATCGACATGGTACCTCGCAGTCAATAGAAAAATCCCCAACAACTCCAAATTGCACGCGATACTTGTGGCACATACACCAAACTGTTCCAGCTGCAATGTCATCGACACTGAACGCTTCGTCTGTGACGATGTGAAAGACGTGTGGAATCTCTTCAGGCAAAAACTAGCACATGTTCTCCGCACGTCACCTAACACGATTACACCGACACACGCCCTTCTGCCTGATGACGTGCCATATCCTACCTCTAAAAGAAGGTCAGCCAGCTGGCTCAAAGGGCTGACAGTCCATTACATCTCAACGGCCATGATAAAGAGTAAATCAGATTATTGCATGTTCCTGATGACAGAACATCAGAAGCTCGAACGGCAAAAGAAATACAAAGAAAATTACGCAAATTTCTTGAAACGAACATTGTCATAGCAACAGAACTGAAGAACGATCAAACGATATTTTGTTCAATCCCAGGATTCCTTTTTTTCTTTATGAAATTTTTTATTCAGTTTCTCATTCATTTTACGCCAACAAGGTGGCTATTTCGTTTCCCTTTTGCCCTCGTGTAGAAGCACAACCAGGTTGCTGACGCACACATGAGACGCCAACAGGGAGAAGTACGCCTGGCTCTCCTACAAGAATCGCTCCCCCAACAATGACGGAGGAATGTAGCGGATCTATTTTCTTTCCACCACCCCAAAAGAAGGGATTTTGTTTACTTGTATACATTTACTTCGTCAGTCAACTATCTCTTATGGACCAAACATAGCACAGAAGCTAGCCGAAGAAGGTACAAATGGCGAGCGGAAGGACGGGCTGTAGGGGAGGCAGGAGGCCCGACAAATAAAAAAAAAAAGTGGAAAGTGCGCCCACTTGTATCCCGCGGGGTCGGGTTCGATTCCCAGCTGGGTTGGAGATTTTATCCGCTCAGGGACTTGGTTTCTGTGTGTCGAAGTGGCGTCAACTCAAAAGACTTGCACCAGGTGATCAGGTCTGCCTGCCGGGAGGCCCTCGCCACACGACATTTCATTTCAGCTACATCATTGATGACAAACAGCTGGAGACAGCTGGATACACATCACGTCCATAAACAGCCCTTTACAATCAAAAAAAAAAAAAAAAATGGCTCTGAGCACTATGGAATTCAACATCTGAGGTCATCAGTCCCCTAGAACTTAGAACTACTTAAACCTAACTAACCTAAGGACATCACACACATACATGCCCGAGGCAGGATTCAAAACTGCGACCGGAGCAGTCTCCCTTTTCTGGACTGAAGCGCCTAGAACCACTCGGCCACCGCGGCCGGCCTTTTCAATCTATCCAAGGCATGTTCGATAGGGTTCATGTCTAGAGGACACTCTGGTCACTCTAATCGTGCGATGTCGTTATCCTGAAGGGAGTCATTCATAAGATGTGCAAGATGGGGGCGTGAATTGTCGTCCATGAAGACGAATACCTCGCCAATATGCTGCCGATATGGTTGCGCTATCGGTCGGAGGATGGCATTCACGTATCGTACAGCCGCTAAGGCGCCCTCCATGACCACCAGCGGCGTACGTCGGCCCCACATAATGCCACACCAAAACGGCAGAGAAACTCTACCTTTCTGCACTCGGTGCACAGTATGTCTAAGACGTTCAGCCTGACCGGGTTGCCTCCAAACACGTCTCCGACCATTGTGTGGTTGAAGGCGCATGCGACACTCGTCGGTAAAGAGAACGTGATGGGGTCCATTCAGCATGTTGTTGTGCCCCTCTGTACCGCGCTGCATGGTTTCGTGGTTGCAAAGATGGACCTCGCCATGGAAGTCGGAAGTGAAGTTGTGCATCAAGCAGCTTATTGCGCACAGTTTGTGTCGAAATACGACGTCCTGTGGCTGCACGAAAAGCAATATTCAACATGTTAGCGTTGCTGTCAGGGTTCCTCGGAGCCATAATCCTTAGGTAGCGGTCATCCACTGCAGTAGTGTGCCCTTGGGGGGCCTGAGCGAGGCATGTCATCGACAGTTCCTGTCTCTCTGTATCTCCTCCATGTCCGAACAACATCGCTTTGGTTCACTCCGAGACCACTGGACAGTTCTCTTGTTGAGAGACCTTCCTGGCACAAAGTAACATTGCTGACGCGGTCCAACAGCGGTACTGGTCGTCTAGGCGTGGTTGAAATATAGTCAACACGACCCGTGTGCCTCCTTCCTGGTGGAATGACTGAAACTGATCGGTTGTCGGACCCCCTCCGTCTAATAGGCGCTGCTCATGCATGGTTGCTTACATCTTTGTCCGGGTTTAGTGACATCTCTGAACAATCAAAGGGACTGTGTCTGTGATACAGTATCCACAGTCAAACTCTGTCTTCAGGAGTTCTGGGAACCGGGGTGATGCTAAACTTCTTTTGATGTGTGTATCTAGGCGTAACCATTCAGAGCGACCTTAAGTGTAATGACCACATGAAACAGATAGTGGGAAAAGCAGACACTAGACACACATTCATCGGAAGAATGTTAAGGAAATGTAGCTCATCACCGAAAGAAATGGTTTATAACGCGCTTATTCGCCTGGTTCTTGGGTATTGTTCATCTATCTGAGATCCCTATCAGGCAGGACTGATTGAGAAGATCCAACGAAGTGCGGTGCGTTTCGTCATGGGATCGTTTAGCTGGAGAGAGAGGATGCAGACGTTACAAGAGAGGCATTGTGCGTCACGGAAGGATTTACTATTGAAATTTCGGGACAGCACTTTTCAGCGGGAGTCGGACAACATATTACTTCCCTCCATATACATCTCGTGTATTGACCACGAGCCAAAAATTCGAGAAATTAGAGCCAATACAGAGGCTTAACGACTATCATTCTTCCCAAGCACTATTCGTGAGTGGAAAATGGTTGGAGAGATCAGATACTGGTACCGAAAATACCCTCCGCCACACACCATTAGTCGTCTTGTGGAGAATGATGTAAAGAGTTCGACGCTTGCTACTGGATCATGTATACACACTGTAAAAGTAAAGTCCTATCAGACTTCCTTACGGTACTCCAGAAATTACTATTACGTCTACAGATTTTATTCTGTTAAGAGCGACCTGTCTGCAAAGAAGTTATGAATCAGTCGCAGATCTGGTCAGATCTGGTAATCTCGTGTTTTTTTCACTAAACAGTAGTGCGGGACAGTGTGAAACGCCTTCCTTAAGGCAATGTTTTCCACTCACACCTGCTGTAAGCTATCTGCTAAAGTAATAAATGCTTTTCTGCTTCCGATTTTTCTTGCTCCTTTGTCCCACATCGAGGAAGCGATAATTAAGGGTGTCCGGATGACCTGCCTGGATAGTGGGTGGAGGAAAGTGATGTTCAGTGATAGTCAGCGTCAGAGTTTGATATCACTAGTGTGCAAACGCGTGTACTTTTGAACAGACTGTCTTCAATTTTCTTTTTGGTCTGTTTGTACTTCGCAGTTTTTATTTTCTGGTTTCGTAAGGATTATTCTCTCATTGCCTGCTCACCTATGTATCTAACCCCATCGAAATTCGGAGATATGTAATTAACACGAAACTGTTTTGAGAGATTTATATTGCTTTCTATGACAAATCAGCAGTTGTTCGGTTCCTTCTTTTCCAGAAATTTTTGCAATCAGATCTCTAATTGACCCAAGTTTGTTTGCAAAGTTATGCCTTACTAGGTCCTTTCCCAATGAAACGAATAAATTTTGATACTCTGTTTTTACTGGTGAAAAATTATACTGTAGTGAGATGACAGAATATTGATCAGTTAATGAACTGGAAACATCATCGGTCTCCCAGTTACTTTTTTAAGCCTGAGTCTTCTAACTAGTTTGATGTGGGCAACCATAAATTTCTTTCCTGTTTCAACATTATCATCTCAGAGAAGCAATTACAAAGTGCGTCCTGAGTTATTTGCTGGATGTATTCCGACATATGTCTTCCTCTACTGTTTTTGCCTTCCATAACTCCCTCTAGTAGCATTGAAGTTATTCCCTGACCTCTTCACAGTTTTCCTATTATTCTACCCGTTATTCTTTGGCAATATTTTGCATGTATCCCTTTCCTCGCCGTTTTTGGGGAGAACAACCTCGTTTCTTACCATATCCGTCCACCTAATTTTCAACATTCATCTGTAGCTCCACGTCTCAGATGCTTCAATACTCTTCTGCTTCCGTTTTCCCACAGACTATGTTTCACTGCTACCTTTACATTTTCTGCTGCTGTTGATTTTACCCTATAGTGGTCTGACCAGAAATCCTGTTTTCTTCCCTTTCACTCCACTGAAGCCACTATATCTAAACTGAGCCTTTACATTTCCTTTTTCAGATTTTCTAGCTTCCCTACGTTGGAAAGTAAAACGTATTTACAGGGAGGCTAACTGCGAAATGAACCATGGCTAACAGAAGAAACACTTCAGTCGATCGACGAAAGAAGAATGTACAAAAATGTTCAGGGAAATTCTGTAATAAGAAATAAAAGTCACTTACGTATGAAATATATAGGGAAGATAATGCGGAATGGCTACAAGAAAAATGTGAAGAAATCGGAAAACAAATGAGTGTCGGAAGGACTGACTCAGTGTACAGAAAAGTCAAAACAACTCACGATGAAGTAAAAAGGAAGGGCGATAACATGAGTGCAACGGAATTCAGCTGTTAAAGGTAAAGGTGAGAGCGGATAGGTTGACACAGTACACTGAGGGCATTTTCTAGGGGGAGGACTTACCTAATGAGGTGTTAGAAGAAGAGTCGATAGGGAAGAGGTAGTGGTTCCAGTACTGGAATCATAATTTAAAAGAGCTTTGGAAGAATTAAAATCAAATAAGACGGAAGGGATAGATAACATTCCTCTGGAATTTCTAAAATCATATGGGGAAGCGTCAACAAAACTGGTATTCACGTTGGTGTGTAATGTACGACACAGCTACTATACCCTCTGACAATATCCAGACAATACCCAAGATTGCAAGACAAATGCAAGAATTATCACACAATGATTCAGCTTGCTGACAAGAATGGAAAAGATAATTGAGGATCTGTTAGGCGACGATCAGTTCGGGTTTAGGAAAGGTAAATCCACCAAAGAGGTAGTTCATAATGGAAGCAAGACTGAAGAAAAATCAAAACAGGTTCATAGAGTTTGTCGACCTGGAGAAAGCGTTCGCCTTTGTAAAATGGTGCAAGATGTTCGAAATCCTGCGAAAAATTAGTGTATGCTATTGGGAAAGACGGGTAAGATACAATCTGTGCAAGAACCACGAGAGAATAACGCGAGTAGAAGACCAAGAACGAAGCACACGTATACGAAATGGTGTAGAACAGGGATGTAGTCTTACCCTCTTGCTGTGTCGAAGAAGGAATAATGGCAATAAGACTCACGAGTGGGATTAAAATTACCAACTGACTTTCGAAAAAGCATCATCGACACAATTCTGAAGACAACAAGAGCTGACAAGTGCGAGAACTATTGCACAATCAGCTTAACAACTGACGCAGTGAAGTTGCTTGGAAGAATAATATACAAAAGAATGGAAAAGAAAATTGAGGATACGCTAGATGACGATCAGTTTGGCTTTAGGGAAGGTAAAACACGAGAGAGGCAACTCTGACGTTGCGGTTAATAATGGAAGGAAGACTAAAGAAAAATCAAGACACATTCATAGGATTCGTCGACCTGCAAAAAGCGTTCGACAATGCAAACTGGTGCAAGATGTTCGAAATTCTGAGAAATGTAGGGGTAAGCTATACGGAGAGATGGGTCATATACAATATGTACAACAGCCTAGAGGGAATAATAAGAGTTGTCGACCAAGAACGAAGCACTCGTATTAAAATGGGTGGTCTAGGGTTAGCCGGCACGGTAGCTCAGCGTGTTCGGTCAGAGGGTTAGCTGCCCTCTGTAATAAAAAAACTGAGTTAATGGAGCAACGACGAACTGAAAAGGGTGTCTTACGACGTCCGCCCCGAGCACATACAACGAACGAAAACGAACAAAATGAGATAAAATAAAATAAAAAAAAGGGGTAGCGTCTTTGATTCATAACCAAAACGTCTTCGGTCCCGGGTTCGATCCCCACCACTGCCTAAATTTTGATAAATAATCAGCACTGGCATAAGAAGTCAGCCTCATTGTGCCAACGGCCTTGTCAAAGAGGGCGGAGGAGAGGATAGAGGTTCAGGGCACTCTCTTGTGCTAGGGGTGGGAAATTGCCCCTAAAGGCGGAAGAATCAGCAATGATCAACGACATGAGGATGCAGAAGGCAATGGAAACCACTGCATTAAAGACACGTATCGTGTATCCACAGGACATGTGGCCTGTAATTGAAGAAGTATCATGATGATCTCTCCATTGGCAAAAGATTCCGGAATAGTCCCCCATTCGGATCTCCGGGAAGGCACTGCCAAGGGGGAGGTTACCATGAGAAAAAGATTGAATAATCAACGAAAGGATAACGTTCTACGAGTCGGGCGTGGAATGTCAGAAGCTTGAACGTGGTTGATATAGTAGGGGTCAGTTGAGTGAAGTGGAAGGAAGACAAGAATTTCTGGTCAGATGAGTATCGGGCAATATCAACAGCAGCAGACAATGGTATAACAGGTGTAGGATTCGTTATGAATAGGAAGGTAGGGCAGAGGGCGTGTTACTGTGAACGGTTCAGTGACCGGGTTGTTCTAATCAGAATCGACAGCAGACCAACACCGACAACGATAGTTCAGGTATACATGCCGACGTCGCAAGCTGAAGATGAACAGATAGAGAAAGTGTATGAGGATATTGAAAGGGTAATGCAGTATGCAAAGGGGGACGAAAATCTAGTAGTCATGGGCGACTGGAATGCAGTTGTAGGGGAAGGAGTAGAAGAAAAGGTTACAGGAGAATATGGGTTTGGGACAAGGCATAAAAGAGGAGAAAGACTAATTGAGTTCTATAACAAGTTTCAGCTAGTAATAGCGAATACCCTGTTCAAGAATCACAAGAGGAGGAGGTATACTTGGAAACGGCCGGGTGATACGGGAAGAATTCAATTAGATTACATCATGGTCAGACAGAGATTCCGAAATCAGATACCGGATTGTAAGGCGTACCCAAGAGCAGATATAGACTCAGATCACAATATAGTAGTGATGAAGAGTAGGCTGAAGTTCAAGACATTAGTCAGGAAGAATCAATACGCAAAGAAGTGGGATACGGAAGTACTAAAGAATGACGAGATACGTTTGAAGTTCTCTAACGCTATAGATACAGCAATAAGGAATAGCGCAGTAGGCAGTACAGTTGAAGAGGAATGGACATCTCTAAAAAGAGCCATCACAGAAGTTGGGGTGGAAAACATAGGTACAAAGAAGGTAGCTGCGAAGAAACCATGGGTAACAGAAGAAATACTTCAGTTGATTGATGAAAGGAGGAAGTACAAGCATGTTCCGGGAAAATCGGGAATACTGAAATACAAGTCGCTGAGGAATGAAATAAATAGGAAGTGCAGGGAAGCTAAGACGAAATGGCTGCAGGAAAAATGTGAAGACATCGAAAAAGATATGATTGTCGGAACGACAGACTCAGCATACAGGAAAGTCAAAACGACCTTTGGTGACATTAAAAGCAACGGTGGTAACATTAAGAGTGCAACGGGAATTCCACTGTTAAATGCAGAGGAGAGAGCAGATAGGTGGAAAGAATACATTGAAAGCCTCTATGAGGGTGAAGATTTGTCTGATGTGATAGAAGAAGAAACAGGAGTCGATTTAGGAGAGATAGGGGATCCAGTATTAGAATCGGAATTTAAAAGAACTTTGGAGGACTTACGGTCAAATAAGGTAGAAGGGATAGATAACATTAAACAGGAGTCGATTTAGAAGAGATAGGGGATCCAGTATTAGAATAGGAATTTAAAAGAGCTTTGGAGGACTTACGGTCAAATAAGGCAGAAGGGATAGATAACATTCCATCAGAATTACTAAAATCATTGGGGGAAGTGGCAACAAAACGACTATTCACGTTGGTATGTAGAATATATGAGTCTAGCGACATACCATCTGACTTTCGGAAAAGCATCATCCACGCAATTCCGAAGACGGCAAGAGCTGACAAGTGCGAGAATTATCGCACAATCAGCTTAACAGCTCATGCATCGAAGATGCTTACAAGAATAATATACAGAAGAATGGAAAAGAAAATTGAGAATGCGCTAGGTGACTATCAGTTTGGCTTTAGGAAAAGTAAAGGGACGAGAGAGGCAATTCTGACGTTACGGCTAATAATGGAAGCAAGGCTAAAGAAAAATCAAGACACTTTCATAGGATTTGTCGACCTGGAAAAAGCGTTCGACAATATAAAATGGTGCAAGCTGTTCGAGATTCTGAAAAAAGTAGGGGTAAGCTATAGGGAGAGACGGGTCATATACAGTATGTACAACAACCAAGAAGGAATAATAAGAGTGGACGATCAAGTACGTATTAAGAAGGGTGTAAGACAAGGCTGTAGCCTTTCGCCCCTACTCTTCAATCTGTACATCGAGGAAGCAATGATGGAAATAAAAGGATGCTTCAGGAGTGGAATTAAAATACAAGGTGAAAGGATATCAATGATACGATTCGCTGATGACATTGCTATCCTGAGTGAAAGTGTAGAAGCATTACATGATCTGCTGAACGGAATGAACAGTCTAATGAGTATAGAGTATGGATTGAGAGTAAATCGAAGAAAGACGAAAGTAATGAGAAGTAGTAGAAATGAGAACAGCGAGAAACTTCACGTCAGGATTGATGGTCACGAAGTAGATGAAGTTAAGAAATTGTGGTACCCAGACAGTAAAATACCTAATGACGGACGGTGCAAAGAGGTCATTAAAGGCAGGCTAGAAACTGCAAAAATGGCATTCCTGATCAAGAGAAGTCTACTAATATCAAATATCGGCCTTAATTTGAGGAAGGAATTACTGAGAGTGTACGTCTGGACTAGTGAAACGTGTACTGTGGGAAAACCGGAACAGAAGAGAATCGAAGCATTTGAGATGTGGTGCTACAGATGAATCTTGAAAATTAGGAGGGCAGATAAGGTAAGGAATGAGAAGGTTCTGAGCAGAATCGGAGAGGAAAGGAATATGTGGAAAACACAGATAAGGAGAAGGGACAGGATGATAGGACATCAGTTAAGACATGAGGGAATGATTTCCATGGTACTAAAGGGAGCTGTAGAGGGCAAAAACTGTAGAGGAACACAGAGATTGGAATAGGTCCAGCGAATAATTAAAGAAATAGGTTCCAAGTGCTACTCTGAGATAAAGAGGTTAGCACAGGAGAGAAATTCGTGGCGGGCGGTGTCAAACAAGTCAGAAGACTGATGACCAAAAAAAAAAGAGTTAATGTCTTACTAAAGTCTACTGACCCTTGCTAATTCAGTGAAGTCAAAAGATATGAGTATTTATGTTTCATACTTAGATACATGATATCCGTATACATGCGGTCATCTAGCAGTAAAACGCGTGCCTGAAAACCAAGAGGTCGTTTGATCGGATCTTGGTCTAAGACATCCGTTTTTTTCATTTTTCATTTTAACGTAGCCTTCACCTCTCAACGATGTGAGCAGTTACCTGAAACCAGACGTGGTTCAGATTCCACGTTCAGCTGTAGGTCCCCTTTCTTCGTTTGGGTACCTGGGGTAGGATAGCGACACGGAAGTCGCCAAAGTGGCGTCCAGTAGAAAGATTTGCATCAGGCGTTAAGCCACGCCAAATTATTATCGCTATTGGTATACGTAACCCAGTTTGCACGGTCCCCTCAGAGCGCGTGTTTCTACTCGCATTCGTTACGATAAAGCACACAGTTCATTCCGTTTTGCGGGTTTCGAAACGACAAAAAAATGGTTCAAATGGCTCTGAGCACTATGGTCATCAGTCCCCTAGAACTTAGAACTACTTAAACGTAACTAACCTAAGGACGTCACACCCATCCATGCCCGAGGCAGGATTCTAACCTGCGGCCGTAGCGGTCGCGTGGTTCCAGACTGAAGTGCCTAGAACCGCTCGGCTACTCCGGCCGGCTCGAAACGACAGATCGAGGCTGTATAAGAGCAGCGGCCATGATGACCTGGAGACTCTTCCTTTTAAAAGTCGGCGAATTTGGACTTGCGCTGACGAGCGGTGTGTGTCAGTCGTGATGAAACTGTTTAAAATTATTCGGGCGAACATGTAAAATTTCTGCAGGAATTTAGTAACACAGAGAAGCTGTTGAGAGCTGCGGCCGTGGACTTAACCCTGAACAGAAGAGCGGTAAAAGTCGTGTGAGATTTCCGCAAAGCTTCATGGGCTTCAACTGAAACGCAGCGTCGAAACTTTTCTGATTTCTCAAAAGATTCGTGGGCTTCCATAGGCTATCTACAACCAATTTTTCCGACCTTTGAACAGCAGCCTCGTGTGCCGGACTTGGTGTATTATTAATCGAGCTAGTGACTCATTCTGACGCTGCTCTCGCCGTATGCAGCATGGGTTGAGTAAAAATTTTCATTACTAAACGGAACCGAGCTTTTATTAAGGATATTTACTAATTTAACCAAGTATAATCCTGCCGCAATTTAATAAAATTGTTGCTGGTTTACAGACAATAACAGGATAATGTGGCAGGTGTTCAAAAAAATGGCTCTGAGCACTATGGGACTTAACATCTGAGGTCACCAGTCCCCTAGAACTTAGAACTACTTAAACCTAACTAACCTAAGGACATCACACAAATCCATGCCCGAGGCAGGATTCGAACCTGCGACCGTAGCGGTCGCGCGGTTCCAGACTGAAGTGCCTAGAACCGCTCGGCCACTCTGGCCGGCCGCAGGTGTTCGGACGTCCGCTAGACACTTCACGAATTTTAGAAATCGGCCACACACAGGGTCAGGAAAGAGGTTTTAGTCTGTCGCAAGGTACAACTTAGAAAGGCCACGAGACACAGATATAGACCAGCTGAATTACATCACAGTAATACAAACATTTCGAAAACAAATTTTGGATTCTAAAGAATGCACAAGAGCAGCGTAGACTCAATTCGTATTTTAGTAATGGGAAGTGTAAACTGATGTTTAAGAGATTCATTGTACAAGGGAATGGGACACTGAAATATTGAGGAATGTTTTTAGATGTGTGTGTGATTCTCGATAGGGCTATAGGTACTGCGATAATGAATACCACAGTGGGGAGTCCACTTAAGGAGGAAAAGACAGGTCTAAAAAAGTGTAAATGTGCTAAGCAAACAGACAAACAAATATTAGTTTCAGAAAGATAATTGCGGATAAATTGCGTGTAACAGGAGAAATACTTTAATTAAACGATGAAAGAAGGATATACAAAAATGATGAGGAAAAGAAAGGTTAACTACAACACTGATCGCTTATTAAATGAAATCAATAGTAAGTGAATAGAAGCTAAGACGAAACCGTTGCACAAAAAAATACGAAGAAATCTAAAAAGAAACACTCGTTCAAGATCAGCTTCAAGCATATAGAATAAAAATAAATTTATGTGGTATTAAAAAGAGAGACATCAACATTGCACTACGAAATGCAGTGAGAGCAGGTAGGTGCAGAACATTGAAGGTATCTAAAGGCAAATAAACTGTCTACGAGCGGGACAGAAGAAGAAATGAGTAACAATTTGGAGGACGTATAGTGACATCAGTAGTAGTTCGACAGAGCTTTAGAAGGCGCAGGTTCATACAAGGCAGGAGCGGCAGATAACATTCCTTGAAAATTCGTAAAGTGTTTGGCAGAAATGTCAACCAAACGATTGTTGAAGTTAATGTGTAAAATATATTACAGAGGAGATGTACCATCGGACTTACAAAATAATATTGACACAAACTCTAAGACTTAAAGGACAGGAAAATATTAGAATTTTAATGAAATCAATTTGACAACTCATTAATCCACACTTCAGGCCAGAAAAATTGACAAAAAAAAGAACAATAAAATCTATTATCAGTTAAGTCTTAAGAAAGATAAAAGCATCAAAGCGGCGCTTCTCAATAAAAATCAACACTCACAAGGGATTTGTCACCCTGGAAAAAGCTTACGGCGATGTGATATTTGAAATCTCCAGGAAAATAGCCAAGCTCTGGTAGTGAAAGAGGAGTAAGACTGTAAGAGTGGAAGACCATAAGAGAACCAAAGAAGAGAAATATGTTATAAGAGGAAGTAAGACATGGATTAAGCCTCTTACTGTGGTGTTTCACATGGGCATCGAAGAAGCAACCAAAGGAAAAGTATATGTAGGTTCAGAAGTGGGATTAAAACTCACGTTGAAAGGCTGTCAGTGTTTCGATACGATGATGTCATCACTGCCAGCTGTGAAACTGAGTAACAATTATAGCATCTGTTGTATGGAATGATCAAACCACTAAAGAAAGAATACGGACTTAGAGTAAACTAAAGACCGATGAAAATACTGAGGAGATTAGCGACAAACACAACATAAAAATTGAGGACCATGTAGTAGACTAAGTGAATGATTGGTACCTTAGAAGAAAATGAAACTAAGATGACACAATGAGAAGCACTCTAAGACAGCCTAAGAGAGCATTCATTGCTAAAAGAAATTTGCTAGTAACACACCCAGCCGTTAACGTTTGGAAAAGGAATTTCTGAGTACGTACGTATAGAGCGTATCATTGTTCGGAAGTGACTTTTATATTGTGGGAAAACTGGAAAAAATTGAATGGTCTGATATGTGGTTTTACATAAGTATGCCGCAAATTAAGTGAATTAATAATGCAAGAATAGAAGAGGTTCTTCGCAGATTAGCCGAGGAAGATAACTGGTAGGAAATACCAATCAGTAGAAGGGACAATTTGATAGGAAACATCAGACAAGAGTCCGCTGCTTTAAAGAACGCCAAAGAGGGCACAAGTTATTTTGAAAAATAAAGATAAAAATGACTATTACAAATAATTTAGGTCATCGTATGCAAGACATTAAAATACAGATAACTGAGGTAGTAGTTATTCGCAGATGAAGCGTTTTGGGTCCCACAATAATGGATTTCAATATTGGATGTTCAAAAATGCTTTAAGATCCTGACTGAATTTTCTGATTTTTAGAGTGCTGAAGGAGCGACCTTTTTACTTGCTAAATAATATTCAACAGCCTAGAACGCATAAGATATTTTTTTTTGTTTAAGACAATCGGTTTGACAGACTTTATTGTCATCTTCAAGACTTATAAACCTTTTTGTTGTGAAACGTGTCCATTTTACGCTGAACCTCGCGCCAAGTTTTCAAGTGGACAAAAATTAGCACATTATAAAAGGACTGTGATGACTAACACATTTAAAAATATGAAGCACCTTTCGTAATGTGCTGATTTTTATGCACTGGACAAATTGGCGTGTGGTTCAAGGAAAAAACACGTTTGGCAACAGAAAAATTTTTAAGAACTGAAGATGGCAGCAAAGTCTTGTCTCAAATAAAGAAATATTTTAAGTGAGCTAGGCTGTTGGATGTTTTTTATTGTTTCAGATTCTGTAACAAGCCGTCGGTAGCGATACTGGCCTACGATTCTGCGCATGTGTTCACTTGCCCTTTCTACAAAAGGGAGTAACGTACTCTTTTCTAAATTCACTGGGGATTTTACGCTGCTGGAGTGGATCTCGAAATATATAAGCTTTGGAAGTGTCATTCTGCATCGTATTAAATACATAATTTACTTGGGAATTTCGGCAGGATCTTGTGTTTCATATTCTTTGACCAGTTTGATCTATTTTTCAATACAGGGTGCGAGTATTTTCGTATTAAAAATTTGTGACTTTGTGCCTCTGTCGAAAGTTGGTAAGTTATTGGCATACTCAATCATTAATGCATTTTTGTGTGCGTAATATTTCGGCTTTCTCTTATGTTCCATATCAGACACCTACGAGACAGTCAGTGCTACATTTAGATACGCTTTTTAACTGCCTTTGTGTTATGTCGTATGCTTGCTGTCGATACTACATAAATATCTAATTATGATATATCATCGCTAGATAATTTTGAATGACCCAGCAAGCGATGCTGTCGAATCCGGAAATTGTTAGAAGCATTTGACTACTAATTCGTAATTCGTCACCACTGCCGGTTTTTCTGGTCCATATGCGTTCGTAGTACTATTCACTCATGACTTCGGTAATACTTCTGCTTGATACTATAAACAAAACACATCCCATGAATTACAGTCTATCTTTCCCAGATACGTTTCACGTATCGCTGAAAATTCCTCTTTCAACTTCGGGTTTCAATCAACTCTCCTGAAGAGAGATGTTGTCGGGGACTTTTATTGCGAGAGCGTTTCAGCCGTTAAAAATTAATGTATTACTGTTATTGATTTGGTGTATAGTGCACGACCTACTTGTGGAGGACAACCTCTGAAATCTCTATGCAGGAGTGCAAAACGAGAAACCTACAGCCTGTTCGCCACAGAAGCGACTGAACGACTGTATTAAACCCTGCACCGTGATCCAGAGGATCTCGGAACGACGCTATAAATCGACTGCTTTGAAGAGCCCACAGGATTGTTGGTAACTGTCTTTATCACTAAAACCAAATCGTAAATCAACCGAGAATTCTCAATGAACATAGCTACACCCTTCAACTAACTGCAGCCAATGCGTTTATTCTGTTCAAAGAAAATATTACATGACGTTCTTACTACCACAAATTAAACGGGAGAAATCATCACATGCCTTTTAAAGTGTAGACAAACTGAGACGAGTGTATCCCATTCAGGGATATGACAAACGTGAAGGAGGTATAGTGAGCGGAAGTTTATTTTGCTCATCTTCGTTGTTCTGATTCTATCGCTGCATCTAAAAGATCTGAAAATTAACTTCCATTTCACGACAAATAAAAACATTTAGTAGATTATGGGCATCAACCTCACATTCCTACTCATATCTCTGCGTTTGAGTTGCAATGCCAAATGCAAATGTGATCAAACTTCCCACCCAAGAACTTTGAAATTCTTGTCAAGTATGATGAAAGCAACATTCTACTACAGTGCCTATAATGGTACACATAAGAGTGAAGTTTTTTTTTTTTTTTAATAGGGAAATAGCGTTCAGTCTGAGTCACCCGTAAATCTACTCTGCTGTCTTGTTCGAGTATAAAATATCTAACAGTGTTGAATGGAAGATAAAAATAGGAACTTCTGCCAAAAAATATTATTTCAGTTTTTGCTCTTGTTATGTCACGTTCTGTGAAGCAGCAACGGAGAATTCAATTAGCGAAACGAATGTGGAGGGAACTTCGAGCACAAGCAGCGTAACGGAACGGTATTACTATTTGCTCGTAGAAGTAAGTAAAACGTCAAAAGTTTAAGATTTGCTCTGTTTACTTCGTTTGTAGCTTGTGTATTCCGTAAACAGAGAAAAAGTACTGAAAACGTGTTTTTGAAATTTTTTCGAGATGGGCACATAAACAGGAACGCACATAAATAATTTATAATACCTTCATCGAATTGTTCGCGTAATAATTCACCTGCTGTACCGTAAAACGTTGGCAGATGAATCCATTAACATGCGTTACTAATAATTCACGCGTCTCTGGATTAAAGCTATTAAGCAATCAACAGAATTCAGTGTGTATAAATACAAGTACGTCTGTCTTCTTCAGTATTAACGTACATTTATTACACTGGTGGTAACAGCAGCTATGTACTGCAAGACCCTTCGATAGTAAATAGTATTTCGATACTTCCACTACTATTTCATAGTAATTTGAAGTTCAAAAATTCTGAGGTGGTCCTTCGGTTATTTGTGTTACACGTCAATCTCGTTACTCTGCATGCTAAATACACTTCTCAGTATTCAGTGCCATATACTCCTACTTTTATTTTCTCTTTTCTATCTCTGTATTACTTACGCAATTGAATTACAGCCTTTGCCCTGTTCTGAAACAGTCACGTCACATGAGTTTCATTCAATTATCAATCAGTTACCTACGATTAATGGGTTTTTCTTTGTTAATATGAGAGTTCTCACGCTTTCAATTCGGCTTGGTCCTGCAAACTTCCACACACACAGAATGAGGTTTTCATTCTGCAGCGGAGTGTGCGCTGATACGAAACTTCCTGGCAGATTATAACGGTGTGCCGGACCGAGACTCGAACTCGGGACATTTGCCTTTCGCGGGCAAGTGCTCTACCAACTGAGCTACCCAAGCACGACTCACGGCCCGTCCTCACAGCTTTACTTCCTTCCACACACACATTTGTAAAGACCTTTTCGTCTCTTCTTTCCTTCTCGTACTTCCGTACTGAGTCAGTCTTCCTGCAGTGTCTATAGTATGGCCCCATCATCTTCAGTCTTTCTTTTACTTGTTCCAATTTCAATTACTACTCATCGCGTCCATTCCAATGCTTTTTAGCTGTTTTCTATGCTTCTGCACTTCCTCGCTTATTTTCGCGATCTAACTCTGCAAAACGAATTTTGATGAAAATCAGATTTGCACTGGACATTTCCCAGGGAACATGCTGTATTCATCGTAGCAAAATGTTGTAGCGTGTAGGCTTAATGTGTTGTGAGAAGGAAGCTGAAATTGTAGTCTATGTTAATTTTTGTTAAAATTTTAGGTAACTGAAGCATAATGTATCTTTTGAGATTTTTGAAGAAATTTACAATATGATCAATGAAAATCCTAAGTAAGAGCTATCCAGACGAATTTTTGATTATGGTTGAAAGTTTCATGAGATTTAGCGCTATCATATAGCCACGATTTTGAAATTTCCTAGATCTTCTTAAAAATTAGAAAAATGTTAAACCTGAAAGGCTTTTGTCTTCCATCAGTCTTCAGACTGTCCACGATTTCCTCTCCTGTGCCAAACAGGCCAGGCTCTTCATTCCAGAGGAGCACTCGCATATAACGTCCAAGTAAATAATTTGTTGTGAACATTCGAATCTCTTTTTCTCCCTCTATGGCTCTCTCGCTGGTACCATGGATGCTACTCCTCAGCGTTTTAGCACATATCCGATCTCCCTGTCACTATTTTCAGATAGTGATGTAAGGTGAAGCTAGCCTCACCTGCGCAAGATGCACCCTGCTCTGGATTGACGAGGCTTTGGCTACCGAATGGTCTCCAGGACAAGGAGTCAACCATCCCAACGACTCTGCAGGGGTGGACTGGTAGTGGTTAGGACACTCTTTTGCTCTTGGGTCTGGAAACTTCCCTTTAAAAGTGGACGAACCACTTGTGGTCAACGGCATAGAAAGTGGCAGAGCAGCCGTTAGGACAGTAAGCACTACCTCGTCCGTAATGGCGGATGACGACTGCTGTAACTAAGAGTCCTTCAATTGTTTTGCATCTGCTTGCCACTGAAGGTAGTTCCTTGGTCATAAAGAAATATGTTTTTGTTGACGTACAGTAACATTCTCACCTGAAGGAAGTCACTCACAGCAGTCTTCCAACAAAACACTGACTCCCAACAAAAAGACCTGCGCCCATCAAGTACTTGCTACCAGTGCACGATTGTGTCGTCTGGAAGTTTTTAGTGATAACCTGGTACGTAGGTGGTAGATGTCCGATAGGTCGTCTTGCGTAGGATTGTAACTATAGAGCAGTTCTGCCGCTGCACCTACGACTGAGTAGTTCTTTTTAGGGTTCACTCTACTCATCTCATGTGGCGAAGGGTCTAGAAAATCGATTGACTATCCGCGTCCTTTGGTATCATATCAGTGTATGTTTATTGTGTGCGCGTATTGAACTGGGCACCTAGAAACCCCACTACCGGCCACACAGCAGTCCACCCACCTCACCGCCGCCCCACACCGAACTTAGGATTATTGTGGACCCCCCCTTTCCCCCCCTCTCCCTCCCGCCCATGGGAACATCTCATACCAGAGGAGTGTAGCCCCAATGTTTGCGTGGTAGAATAATTATGGTGTACGCCTACGTGAAGACAGTGTTTGCGCAGCAATCGCCGACATAGTGTAACTGGAGCGAATTAAGGGGAACCAGCCCACATTCACCGAGGCAGAGGGAAAACAGCCTTAAAAACCATCCACAGGCTGGCTGGCACACCGGACCCCGACACTAACCCGCGGGGCGGATTCGTGCCGGGGACCTTCACGCCTTCCCCCTCGGGAAGCAGCGCGTTAGGCAGCCCGGCTAGCCGGGCAGTCTATCATATCAGTGCGGTAGAACAATAAGAAATTACATTTTGCAATACTGAGTGTAAGAACATTCACTAAAGATCCTGAAAGTGACAGACCCGAAAGGAGAATAGCCATTGTGGACAGAGATATACCAGCTCTCCAGGAAACCAGTCTCGATACAGCTTCTTCTTTGGGGGGGGGGGGGGGGGGGGGAGCTACCAATGAGCATCGAATACATGGAGTGGGTTTTGCCTTCAAGAACAAGCTTCTCAGCGACATGTCGGAGCTTCCAACTCCACATAATGAACGTCTCGTGACATTAAGACTTCGAATGAATGGGAACCAGAATGCCACAGTGATCAACTCATACGTCCCCTCTTGATTCTGATGATAGTATCAGAGAAATACAGTATCCATATCCGGATGAAACCTTCTCAAAGACTAATCGCCGAGAAAAATAATCTTGCTGAGAGATTTCAATGTTAACGTGGGTAATAACCGCAAAGTTTGGATTGGTGTCATTGACAAGGAGGAGTTGACAGTCAAACCTTGAGCGGTACTGCATCTACTCAAAATATGCTGAACATTAATTAAAAATTAGAAAAAGCATTTTTCATTAAAGATATCACTTTAGAACAGCGTGGCAGCACCCTATAGCGAAGCACTAGCATCTCAGTGACTAAGTAATTGTCCGCAAAAGAGATCTAAAGAAATGGAAGGAGACGATGACTAACAGATCCATCGCTAGTCTGTCCCTATCAGCCTAGCGGATGATGCTAAAGAAACACTGTAGACATACATTTGATACAGAGACTCCTGGTAAGACAGAATATGCAACACAGTACAGAAAGCAACTTCATTCGATACTGTCGAAGAAATGTCCCAAAACACTGGCAAAGCTTGAAGAGCAATATTCTGCATGCAGAATGAAATTTTCACTCTACAGCGGAGTGTGCACTGATATGAAACTTCCTGGCAGATTAAAACGGTGTGCCGGACCGAGACTCGAACTCGAGACCTTTGCCTTTCGGGGGGAAGTGCTCTACCAACTGAGCTACCCAAGCACGACTGACGCCCCGTCCTCACAGCCCTACTTCTGCCAGTACCTCGTATCCTACCTTCCAAACTTTACAGAAGCTCTCCTGCGAACGTTGCAGAACTGAATGAAAGGATATTGCGGAGACATGGCCTAACCACAGCCTAGGGGATGTTTCTAGAATGAAATTTTCACTCTACAGCGGAGTGTGTGCTGATATGAAACTTCCTGGCAGATTAAAACTGTGTGCCGGACCGAGACTCGAACTTGGGACCATAAGAGTGCACTTCTAAAATACTAAATATCCACGATGGATGAAAAAAACATATTGAAGATTTTTTGAATCAGGACTCAGTTATTGATGAAGAGATGTACGACATAATACAAGAAGAACGCATCAAAGATAGTACTTGGCTGTCCACCAACATCAGATGAAGTTATGTGTGCTGTCAATCACGCAAAGCGTCACAAGGTCACAGACCACAGTGGCAGACCAGCGGAAGCTCTTAACGAAGGTGGTGAGATCGACCAGACGGTAACAACGACCGCTAATGAATTTTCACAGGTAGTGCTACGCCCTTGATGGAGCAGTTACTACGAGAAAACCATTGTGGCTTTATACCTTCTAGAGAAACCATAAATATCATATTCATAACTCGTCAGCTCCAAGTAAAATTCAGGGAACAAAATAAACCTCATTACATTACTTTTATTGATCTTACCTATGCATATGACTTGGTAAATCTTTAAGCTTCACGGAAGATCTTAGCTCCGTATTTATTGGCATCTTGAAATTGCTCCACACAGTTATGATAGTAGTTGTCATTGGTGACGACTCTGTTGGTGAGCCACTACGTATCAATACCGCTGAGAAGCAAGAAAGTGTGATTGTCCTAAGCTATTTTCCTTGAATGGTGGCTCGATTATGCGGTTCATCAAAGATGATATTCCTCTCCAGAAATCCAGTTGGATTACAGGATAAATATGAAAATGTTTGGTTTGAGACATCGAAATACGAAGACTCTAACCTTTTCACCAGCATTTTTTGCGTTACTGTACGTTGGTGATACTGCAGTTGTAGGTCACTCCGAAGAAGAACTAGTATTAATTCTAAAGTCCTTTACCACACTATACAAAAAGACTGGTCCAAAACTGACAGTAAAACACAGATGCTGCACTAAACAGCATATCGGGAAGGACAAAGAAGTATTGGTGTCACAATTGACAAAGTGCGTCTTCAAGTATAAAACACATTTCCTTACCTTGGCAGCATCCTCTCTTGAAGGCATCCTCGCTTGACGTACAAACACAGGCTCAGAAATTCAATACAGCATTGACATTGCAGATGACCTTGCTGATGCAGCTATGACGTCAGTGTTGCAATAAAAATCCTTGTATACAATTCTGTTGTTATTTCTCACCTAATTTATGCATCTCAATCCTGTACATGTCACAGACGGCAACTCAAAAACTCTAATATGCTTGAGGAGGATTCTGCACATAACATGACAAGACGGACGCAAAAGTGTCGGCATTCTTGCAAAAATTCGTACAACCGGTGTCCAAACGTTCATTTTAAAAGACCAAGCAACGTACTGTATAAGCTGTAGTAGCGTGGTTGGTAATAACAGCCGTACAGTTTCCGTGAGAGATGCGGTTGTGTGTGTATAACGTCAGGCACGTATTACAGATCTATGTTTTCTCACTTTTCATCCTGTGAA
The DNA here is from genome assembly GCF_023864345.2 of Schistocerca serialis cubense. Lineage (NCBI taxonomy): Eukaryota > Metazoa > Arthropoda > Insecta > Orthoptera > Acrididae > Schistocerca > Schistocerca serialis. The sequence goes on along the minus strand of NC_064643.1, from coordinate 275,742,999 downwards.
GGAGATCATGTCTTCCTCCGGGGTTCCGTTTATGATCTGGCATTGGAACTGTTATGGGGTAAACGCAGGTCTAGTTGCCAAATTAGGCAAGAATTTTCATTTTAAGGGGTGCCATTAATTAAATCAGTATTTCAGTTTTTGCCACAACACTGTCCAAACTACAATCCACATGAGTGACTGCTTCGTAATTCACAAACTTAAACTCGTTAATTCTAACGAAGACCGCAGTTTAATAACAACGAAACAATAATAACTAGAAAAAAATAACGAGTCCATGTAGTGAATAGATTTCAGCTGAAATATTATCGCAATGTGGCATTCTCATATCGGAACCGATCAAGAATATTTCTAAAAACTTTCTGTTTGCTCATACACTCGCAATTCTGAGCGCTTTTGTATTTATTATTAAAATATTTGGCTCACGTGAAACCACTCGCTATATGAGCCCAATTTAAATCCCGGCCGGCCGGGGTGACCGAGCGGATCTAGGCGCTACAGTCAGGATCCGCGCGACCGCTACGGTCGCAGGTTCGGATCCTGCCTCGGGCATGGATGTGCGTGATGTTCTTAGGTTAGTTAGGTTTAAGTAGTTCTAAGTTCTAGGGAACTGATGAGCTCAGAAGCTATGTCCCATAGGGCTCAGAGAACCATTTTTATTAAATCCCCATGATAATCACAATGTACATTTACTTATCATCATACCTGGGCTCTATATATTGTTTTGCGTTAAAAGACCATCTTCTTCCCTACAGGAAATCTGAAGTTCATGTTCTCTCAAAACTTTTATAAATTCCAAGTAACAATTATAGCTTTCAATTATTCAAATGTTTTTAAAAATATAAAGCTTGCACTGTTTATTATTCAGCAACACAATTATCACACTTCCTTACTATGAGGCATATAATTACAAACTAGGAAGAAAATAAGTTAAATGCTGTATTGCACAAAGCACCTTATTATCATTAGCTATTCCTTAAATATTTCCATTCGACGTTAAACGTAATAAAATCTTGGCCTGACGCAACGTAAAAGTATTACGTCAGTCGATTTGATATTCAAAGACAACACAAGCCTTCAATATTATTCGTTTTTATATCATAATCGGCAGCGTGGCATTCCAGGATTCCACGGCGGCAGGAGAGGAGCACTGTCGCATTGTTGTCGCACCACATGCTGATCTGGCCAGGAGCAATATTACGTCCAAAGTTTCCGGATACAGCATGGTGTCGTTGGAAATTCCCTTTCTATAACTATTTTATAAAAAATTAACACAATACAAATTCCCTTACTTGTGAGTTCATCCAGACACTCAGCGATGTGTTGTGGTCTTCAGTCCAGAGACTGGTTTGACGCAGCTCTCCAGGCTACTCTATCCTGTGCAAGCCTCATCATCTCCGAGTAACTACTGCAGACTACATCCTTCAGAATCTGCCAAGCGTATTCATCTCTTGGTCTCTCTCTACGATTTTTACCCTCCACGCTGCCCTACAATACTAAATTGGTGATCCCCTGATACCTTATAACGATTCCTACCAACCGATCCCTTTTACTACTCAAGTTGTGCCACAAATTCCTCTTCTCTCAAATTCTCTTCTTGTTTAAACTATTTATCGTCCATGTTTCTCTTCCATACAGGGCTACAATCCATACAAATACTTTCAGAAAAGACTTCCTGACACTTAAATCTACACTCGATGTTAACAAATTTCTCTTCTTCAGAAACGATTTCCTTGCCATAGCCAGTCTACATTTTATATCCTCTCTACTTCGACCATCATCACTTATTTTGCTTCTCAAATAGCAGAACTAATCAACTACTTTAAGTGTCTCATTTCCTAATCTAATTACTTCAGCGTCACCTGATTTAATACGACTACATTCCGTTATCCTCGCTTTTCTTTTGCTGATGTTCATCTTGTATCCTCCTTCGAAGACACTGAACATTCCGTTCAACTGCTCCTCCTGGGTCCTTTGCTGTCTTTGACAGAATTACAATGTCGTCGGCAAACCTCAAAATTTTTATTTCCATGCATTTGAGCTCCTACTTCAAATTTTTCTTTTCTTTCCTTTACCACTTGCGCAGCAGACATATTGAATAACATCGAGGATAGGCTACAATCCTGTCTCACCCCCTTCTCGACCACTGCTTCCCTTTCGTGCCCCTTGACTCTTATAACTGTCATCTGGTTTCTGTACAAATTGTAAATAGCCTTTCGCTCCCCGTATTTTACCACTGCCACCTATGCAAGATTCGTAGATTTGCCTTTCCTTAACCTATCTTCTAAGGTAAGTCGTAGGGTCAGTACTGCCTCGCGTGTCCCAATATTTCTACGGACCGAAACTGGACTTCCCCGAGGTCGGCTTCTGCCAGTTTTCCATTCGTCTGTGAACGTGTTAGTATTTTGCAAACGTGACTTATCAAACTGATAATTTGGTAATTTTCTCACCCGTCAACACCTGCTTTCTATGGGATTGGAATTATTATATACTTCTCGAAGTCTGTGGGTATTTCGTCTATCTCATACATCTTGCTCACCAGATGGAAGAGTTTTGTCATGGTTGGCTCCCCCAAGGCTATCAGTAGTTCTAATGGATTGTTGTCTACTCTCGGGTCCTTGTTTCGACTTAGGTCTTTCAGTGCTCTGTCAAATTCTTTACGCAGTATCATATCTCCCATTTAATTTTCATCTATCTCCTGTCCAATTTCCATAATATTACCCTCAAGTACATCACCCTTGTATAGACTCTCTTTATACTCCATCCAACTTCCTGCTTTCCCTTCCTTGCTTAGGACTGGTTTTCCATCTGAGCTCTTGATATTCATATAGGTCGTCCCCTTTTCTGCAAAGGACTCTTTAATTTTCCTGTAGGCAGTATCTATCTTACCACTAGTGAAATATGTTTTTACATCCTTACATTTGTCCTCTAGCCATCCCTGCGTAGCCATTTTGCACTTCCTGGTGAACTCCTTTCTGAGAAGTTTGTATTCTTTTTGGCCTGCTTCGTTTACTGCATATTTACATAGTCTCCTTTCATCAATTAAATTCAATATCTCTTCTGTTACCCATAGATTTCTACTTGCACTCGTCTTTTCATCTACTTGATCCTCTGCTGCCTTCAGTATTTCATCTCTCAAAGCTTCTCATTCCTCTTCCTCTGTGTTCGTTTCCCCTGTTCTTGTCAAACGTTCCCTAATGCTCTCTCTAAAACTCTTTACAACCTCCGGTTCTTTCAGTTTATTAAGATCTCATATCCTTAATATCCCACATTTTTGCAGTTTCCTCAGTTTTAATCTACAGTTCACAACTAATACTTTGTGGTCAGGGTCCACATCTGCAGCCGGCCGGTATGGCCGTGCGGTTCTAGGCGCTTCAGTCTGGAAACGCGTGACCGCTACGGTCGCAGGTTCGAATCCTGCCTCGGGCATGGATGTGTGTGATGTCCTTGGGTTAGGTAGGTTTAATTAGTTCTAAGTTCTAGGGGACTGATGACCTCAGATGTTAAGTCCCATAGTGCTCAGAGCCATTTGAACCATTTTGAACAACATCTGCCCCTGGAAATGTGTTACAATTTAAAACCTGGTTTCTAAATCTCTATCTTACCATTATGTAATCTATCTTAAACCTTCCAGTGTCTCCAGGCCTCTTCCACGTATACAACCTTGTTTCACGATTCTTAAACCAAGTGTTATGCTCTGTCCACAATTCTACCAGGCGGCTTACTTTTTCACTCTTTACCCCAATTTATATTCACAAGCTACTTTTCCTTCGCTTCCTTTTCCTACTATCGAATTCCAGTCCCCAACGACATTAAATTTTCGTCTCCCTAAACTGCCTGAATAATTTCTTTTTGTCGCTTCATACATTTCTTCAATCTCTGCATCATCTTTGGAGCTACTTGGCATATAAACGTGTACTACTATGGTAGGCGCCCGCATCTCGTGGTCGTGCGGTAGCGTTCTCGCTTCCCACGCCCGGGTTCCCGGGTTCGATTCCGGGCGGGGTCAGGGACTTTCTCTGCCTCGTGATGGCTGGGTGTTGTGTGCTGTCCTTAGGTTAGTTAGGTTTAAGTAGTTCTAAGTTCTAGGGGACGTATGACCACAGCAGTTGAGTCCCATAGTGCTCAGAGCCATTTGAACCATTTGAACTATGGTAGGCGTAGGCTTAGTGCCTATCTTGGCAACAATAATGCGTTCACCATGCTGTTCGTAGTATCTTATCCGTGTTCCTAACTTTTTATTCATTATAAAACATACTCTTGCATTACCCTTATTTGATTTTGTATTTATAACCCTGTATGCACCTGACCAGAAGTCTTGTTCCCCTTGGCACCGAGTTTCACTAATTCCCACTACATTTAACTATAAACTATCCATTTCCCCTTTCTAAATTTTCTAACCTACCTGCCCGATTACGTGATCTGACATTCCACCCTCCGTTCCGTAGAACGCCAGTTTTGTTTCTCCTAATGATGACATCCTACTGGGCAGTCCCCGCCCAGAGATCCGAATGGGAGATTATTTTACTTCCGGAATATTTTACCCAAGAGGACACCATCATCATTTAATCATAAAGTAAAATTGCGTGCCCTTGGTAAAAATTATGGCTGTAGTTTCCTCTTGGTTTCAGCCGTCTGCAGCAACAGCACAGTGAGGTTCAAAATGGTTCAAATGGCTCTGAGCACTATGGGACTTAACATCTGTGGTCATCAGTCCCCTAGAACTTAGAACTACTTAAACCTAACTAACCTAAGGACATCACAAACATCCATGCCCGAGGCAGGATTCGAACCTGCGACCGTAGCAGTCCAGCGGTTCCGGACTGAGCGCCTAGAACCGCTAGACCACCGCGGCCGGCACAGTGAGGTTGTTTTGGTTGATGATACTGGGCCAGATCAGTCAATCATCCAGATTGTTGCCCCCGCAACTACTGGAAAGGCTGCTGCCCCTCTTCAGGAACCACACTTTTATGTGGCCTCTCAACATATACACCTTCGTTGTGGTTGCACCTACAGTATGGCTATCGGTACCGCTGAGGCACCATGCCTCCCCACCAATGGCAAGGGCCTCATGGCGGCAATATGTTTCGCAAATTCTCTTGTGACTATATTTATAAGAGGTTTTTTTTAACTACTAATTGTCATCGAAGGGGAACCGCTACATAAGTTCCTCCTAAAACCAAGCAATACCATCTAAATTTCTGAGTCGATCAAACCTACCCCAAGCTGAGTTAACGATATACTGGACTTTTGAATCAGGATGTCTTGAGCAATAAATTAGTTCTTTTTTTAGTACTGCAATCGTAGAATCAGATTTCTGTAGGTCACTTCTTTCACATATATAATTTGCAAAAGAAAGGTATCACTTGTTCGAAACAACGTAATTTTCACCAGTTAAGAGGCATAAGTTTGAAATTTAGAGCAAAGTTGTCTACAGCCTTCCTCTGCAATGTTGCAAAAGCGAAGTCACCCCTGGGCTCCGCGACGCTTGAAGCAGAAAGGTGTCTACATATTTGAAATAAAAGCCACAGCTCAGAAGTTCATGTGAGGTTTAAGGTGGGTTAATGATGCCAAATTCACATCAGACTTCACCACAATTCTGCCAAACGCCATTGTGAAGGTGTTACAAGATTGTAAGATCGTCTCACTCCCTCTTAACCACATTCCACTCCTTCTTCTGATGCCTCTGCGAGGGAAATCAGAGCCGCAACACCCAGAGTTGAAATCACCCGGTTTTCTTATGGATGGCTGAAGAAAACATTCCACACACAACGTCGTTCACAATCTACGCGAAAAGCGCTCAGGAAGTGACAGAAAGGGCGTCAATCAAACCACATCAATGAAACCACCCCTTCCCCTGGGCCATTGATAGCCACACATTTCGCGTTCTAAAATTACAGGTAAGAAGTGTGATCAGCAACACGATGAAGTGCTTGACAGCGTGCCGGCCGGGGTGACCAAGCGGTTAAAGGCGCTACAGTCTGGAACCGCACGACCGCTACGGTCGCAGGTTCGAATCCTGCCTCGGGCATGGATGTGTGTGATGTCCTTAGGTTAGTTAGGTTTAAGTAGTTCTAAGTTCTAGGGGACTGATGACCTTAGAAGTTACGTCCCATAGTGCTCAGAGCCATTTGAACCATTTGACTAGTCCAAAATGTTTTGCCAGAGGGTTAATCATCATGACACTTTATTAGTTACAGGCCATATGTTCTGTGGATACAGATTATGTATCTTTGATGCAGTGGTTTCCATGCCTTCTGTATACTCATGCCGCTGATAATTATTGTTTCTTTCGTCTTTCAGGGTCAGTTGCAAACATAAAGATTAAGAAAGTGCCCTAAACTCCAGTCCACCCCTCTGCTCACTTTGACAGGGCCGTTGACAAAAGAGGGTGACTTCATATCGTGGAAGTCTTCGGCTGTCATTGCTGATGATATTTAGTATTTAAAATTGAAGCCGTAGCGGTGTTCGAACTAGAGACCGAGGACATTTGGATTACCAGCCAAAGACTCCTGGACCATGAGTGCACTGCTCCAGAAATTTACCAAATTAAGTCTTTATATCAGCTTTAATGTGCATAGCATCTACCTAGTCAAAACCAGATTACAGTTTCTTATAATTAGTTCTCATTTCCGACCTTCATTCTCCATTAGCAGCAATTAATTTAGCATGATTAGTTCTCACTAATCTCGTTATTTCACCTACTGCTTGCTGGAAAGTTAATATAAAAAGTTTATTTTAAACATAACAGAAAATATCTTAATGCAGTCACTCTGTAGATCAGCTACAGACTGGTTCGAATCGGTTTTCGATGGACCCCCGCGATGACAAAGCTGCAGCCCCACCATTCACTGCCACCCATTGCAATATCTGTCAGCGACTCTCTCGCTGTGGTTGAGAGACAGTACAGCGTCCCCTCCTGGTAGTTACTGGACTCGCCTGATACAGCATCAATTCGCTCATGCAGCTAAAGTGAAATGAGTGAGCTAACGCACTCACCATTTGCTCTGCAAACTCAGCAGTCACACTACCTGTATCACCACGACAACTGCTTCGTCGACTCTTGGACCTCTGTCCAGGAAGCCAGCGCTGCGCTGTCGGCCTCAGAGTGTCGTGAGAGTTGAACTGAATTGCACCCCACACAGAGATGAACTGAGCCGCACCCCCAATGTCCGCTGCTCACCTACTCACCTACTACAACTCGAAATTCTCCCAAAAATCAGTCAGCTGCGAGCACTATCCTGGCAGGTTCGCCAGTGTGGCGTTCCTCTGTCGGGACATGATAACTTACGTTTTTAAAACTTTTTATTTTCCCATATTCTCCTGATTCAGATTGCTTCTCAAATTATTAAAATCTCTGGTTGAGGTGAAACCACCAGCAATAGGGAGCATAACATTGAATCTGCAGGATATGCACAATGGATATTTACTTATAATCGCCCATGCTTACATTTTCGTGTGACTGTGCTTTACCATCACCTTCTACTCCACGCAAAATCTAAATTTCAAGGTGTCTCATAAAATTATGAAGAGTAATTGTAACCTTTAGCAACGTACATATTTAAGAAAAATAAAACAAAAGTTGGCAATGCATATTATTTGTCTGACCAATGATCACAGTTCATTATTATCATGTATTTAATTTAAAACTACAAAGACAAAAGATAAATGCAGTATTGCAATGCTTGTATACCTTAATTTAAAACAATCAAGAAAAAAAATCCATTAATGCTGTGCTCGTATAGTCTGGAAGCCATTATTATATTCGTGTTTACCCTATCTCGTCTTTCAATCTTGTAATTCAGTATCAGTAAAAAATGTAATAAAATCGTTGCCTGGCGCAATATAATAATATTGCATCAGGTTATATAAAGGCAAGACTGGCATCCGAGATTACTCATTTTTGTATCTTCCTCAGCAACAGTGCGCTATGGCGGCCAACTATTGTCACCCTACTATCGCCACACATGCAGTTCTGGCTGTGTCCTGTATCTCCCCCACCCATAAGCGCTTCTGGACATTACATAACGTCGCTATAAAGATTCTTCCTTAAATAAACTATCACTGAACGAATCCCCTTACTTGTGACTTCTTCTGGTCACTCAGCAATATACAGAGTGATCAAAAAGTCAGTATAAATTTAAAAACTTAATAAACCACGGAATAATGTAGATAGATAGGTAAAAATTGACACACATGCTTGGAATGACATGGGGTTTTATTAGAACCAAAAAGAAAGAAAGTTCACAAAATGTCCGACAGTTGGCGCTGGATAGCAAAACGTCAGTGACTGCGCATGACAATCGTGTATAAAAGGAACTGTAATGAGAGAGAGAATCAGATGTGCCAGCAGTCGCAGCATGTTGACGTTACCTGAAAAGGCGCTTTTAGTGAAGCTGTATTACTAGTTCAGCGTTACGATCCTATCTCCATAGGAAGGGGATTCGAACGGGTAAAGGTCCGTTGACAAATGCAGCTGTGGCGAGAATTTCGAAGTTCGAAGCCACGGGTTATTTAGACGATAGACCCCGTAGTGGCCGACCGAGCACAAGGCGTAATGCTGCTGAGACAGTTCAGGAAGAAATGGAGACTGTAGCGGGTTCGTCTAAGCACGGGGAAGTCGGCGCTCATGCAGTCGCACGTCGCACCGGCATTCCACACACTACTGTTTGGTTGGCACTTAGGTGTACCCTCCGATGCTATCCGAACAAAATCATTCGGCATCATGAACTGTTACCTGGCGATTTACTGAAGCGGGGGCCATTTGCGGTGTGGGTGTTTCAAAAGATGGCGGAAGATGAGGATTGGTTGAGTAACGTGTTGTGGACCGACGAAGCTCATTTCACGCTTCGAGGATCTGTCAACGCCCACAACTGCAGAATTTGGGCTACCTAAAATCCTAGAACTGTCGTGGAAACTCCATTGCACGACGAGAAACTCACGGTATGGGTTGGATTTACCACATCTACCGTTACCGGGCCTTTTTTCTTCGAAGAAATTCGTGATTCTGGTTTTGTAACTGCTACTGTGACGGGTGAGAGGTACGCCAATATTTTACAGACTCGCATCATCCCCAGACTGGCTGATAAACACCTGCTAAACGTACGATGTTTATGCAGGATGGCGCTCCACCCCAAATTGCTAGACGCGTGAAAGATCTCTTGCGCTCATCGTTTGGCGGTGGTCGTGTGCTCAGCCGCAACTTTCGTCATGCTTGGCCTCCCAGGTCCCCAGACCTCAGTCCGTGCGATTATTGGCTTTGCGGTTACCTGAAATCGCAAGTGTATCGTGATCGACCGACATCTCTAGGGATGCTGAAAGACAACATCCGACGCCAATGCCTCACCATAACTCCGGACATGCTTTACAGTGCTGTTCACAACATTATTCCTCGACTACAGCTATTGTTGAGGAATGATGGTGGACATATTGAGCATTTCCTGTAAAGAACATCATCTTTGTCTTACTTTTCTATGCTAATTATTGCTATTCTGATCAGATGAAGTGCCATCTGTCGGACAGTTTTTGAACTTTTGTATTTTTTTGGTTCTAATAAAACCCTATGTCATTCCAAGCATGTGTGTCAATTTTTACCTCTCTATCTACATTATTCCGTGGTTTATTAAGTTTTCAAATTTATACTGACTTTTTGATCACCCAGTATTTCAAACATTCTCCTCCGTTTATAAGAGGAGTACTTTTGAAGTGTTAAGAGCTGCCATTAGTGAACCATTACAGTGACTCGGAAGCTTGCATAATTAAATGCACGGAACAGACCTGTACAGTGTTTCGGTATTTTTAAAGGAGTCTATAAATATTAATATATATATAATAATTAATGTTGATATAATGGAGATTCACATTCTTAAAGTAACAATTCTAGTAATTGATTTTGGTTGAAATATTTAATTTGATGCAATTCTTGTGTTACCTAGAAGCAGAGTGTTGCACCACAGAATAGAAAAGGGGAATAAATTAAAATTTTTCTTAAATTCGCACTAGCACAGCCACAGGCGACACTCGGCAGAGGTGGTAAAATAGCTGTGCAGCAAAATGGAACAATCAATCCTGCATGTTGGTCGCGTAAACGAGCATATATTTGCTACATATATCAGATGCCGATCTGTCAGGCATAAGTTACACATTCAGCGAAAAGTTCACTGTGACAGAGAAAGGAAGAGAAAGAGAGAGAGAGAGAGGAAGAGAGAGAGAGAGGGAGTGGGAGAGAGAGAGAGACGGAGAGATATTCATAAATGTATTCACAGTAGTGAGCATGGTCAGCCAGCTGTTGTATAATGAAATGGCGACAATGAAAATTTGTGCCGCACTGGGAGTCGAACTCGTTTCTGCTTATCGCGAGTGGTCGCGTTATCTTTAGGCTATCCGAGTATGATTAATGACCAGACCCAAACTTCCATATGAGATCAACCTTGTATCCTCAATGTGCACGTGTACGTCCGTTATGTACTTCCCATATAGGGGACACACTTTAATTGAAAGTCACATGCCCAATGTAGGCAAATAAATATCATATTGCAGTGCTTGTGTTGATTCAAAGTACTCTGCAACCATTGTACCTCTAAACAAAACAAGCACTACGGTACCGGAAATGTATTCGTTAATTCTTGTTTCGATAAGCAACAAGCAATACATAGACGGCAACAACACCTATCGGAGGCTTGACAGTGCAGATTTACAGTTCTGTGTCTCCTTGTGCCAATAACGTGGAGGAATTCACTGTCTTTGGCTCAGCACATCTGCTCAGCAATTCTTCTGCTCCAACAATGTCCCGAAGGAACACTGCATCGCAGTTCTGACCAGCACACGCACTACAATATCGGAGATACATTCGTTAGGTCTTGTTATGCTAAGCAACAAGTAATATGTACACCGCAACAACACGTACCAGAGGCCTGACAGTACATTTAAGAGCCCGTAACGAATTGTTAAGCAAATACAATGGAGCAAGGACCGCTGACAACTACTAAAGTTGCGGTGCACATTCGGTATAACGACCAGAGCCTCACATCATAGCTCCTTGCCACTCCCCAAAAATACCCAGTTCTCCAGCTCTGAACTCAGCTGGTACTTAGGACTGCTGGCGTCATATCGAAGCACTCCATTGAGTGATTATTGCACTGTACCCACAACTATATCTTAGATGTTCTGGCACGTCTTATCAACACTCTGCTTGTCGTTCCTGAGATGACAGCATCCAGCTCACCACAACCTGCCACTCATGGGACTTTGCATTGACCACCTACTTCAACCCTGATGGGGAGGCTGAAGATCTTCTGTTACCCTACATCTCTCAGTGCATGTTGCACTAGCGTCATCGTCACAACTGAGTGAGAGGGCCATCTGGTGGTGAGGAGCCCATCGCTGCTGCAGGCACTTCCAAGTGGCAAAGGGCCTACCTGTCTGGCGGGACCAGGACCATCCGACCACATAAATTTTGGTGACACGGTGTTTCCCTATGGAACATCGTGGGCCATCGTCATCTCCTGGAGCGGGATCGAGGATGCTCTAAAGCCGTGTGAGACCACGCTCTCCCGCCATGGCTTTGCCTGACAGATGGCAGCCCGTCAGACAGGCTGCGTTGTTGGAGCGGGGGGCCTTGCTGAGTAAATCGCCGAACCGAACGACTGGCGTGAAGGGGCAGCCGAGGTTGACAAGGACACCCCTATAGGATTTTGATTACTCAAAAGGGCACAGATTCGCGGGTGCTATTATTATGGGTATTGTGAAACGTCCCCTTAGAGAAATTATACAAGACTGTGCTTAAAGTGACACACAATATTTTTTAGCGCAACGCAATCTGACTTTCAATAATCCCTACAAAAGAATGGCCCTGTCTAATGTAACCTATACGTTTCCCAAATCACTTACCTCACAAAAATCTTGGTTACTCGAACTACTGCAATACAGCGAGCGCCACTACTGCCAGCTAAATAAAAGATTCAAACTACGGAAGGCACTAACTACTGATAGGGATAGTTAGCAAATGAAAGATATTAATAGAGAACAAACAATGTATTTACCTTAATAGTCATAATATATGTAGCAGTTCATGACAAAGTACAAAACTCCGCCATCTCTCTCCCCACATCCACCACTGCTGGCGGCTCACCTCCAACTGCGCAACGCTACGCGCTGTTCACGGCCAGCTGCCTAACACTACAATGGCGAGTATTACAACAATGCAAAGCAGCCACAGACTGCACACAGCACAGCCAGTGATTTTCATACAGAGGTGGCGTTACCAATAAAAAAAACCTAAACAGCCTACTTACAATTGTTTTCTTTGGAGTTCATAGCCGTGTTATATTTTTTAGCTTCATAAGGCTTTTTGTTTCGTTCCCGTGTATACCTGTATTTACCTATACTGTACACATCTGCAACAGACAGATAGTGCAAAACTAGTTTCAGTAGTTTAACTTACTCTTCTCGAATGGGACCAGGTGATAGTCGGATTTAACGTCACCATCAACGGTGTACGATACCCACACTCCGCAATGCTCTGCGAGTGAATTTAATCCACACGATTTGCATAGAGAAATACAATGAGGATTTTTACTTTCTACCCCGGCCAGGGAAACTTTCCACTAGATAACCTCAGCTCCAATGCGTGCAGCTTTAGGGTAACAAAACACGTCGTCTAGGTGGTCAGTGTTTGCACATGTCAGAAAACTCATCAAACATTCCTCATCATTCTCTTGAATTTTGCGCTTTTTCTGAGGCTTAGCGTCGTGTAGATGGCTGGTTCATTACAGACGGACGAAAATCTTTGGTATGGATGCGGTAGGCAGTCAGCGTCCTTTTCAAAGGAACCATCTCAGAATTCTGTCTAATCGTAAGACCAACATGTGGATGAAACGTAGGAGAACTGAACCCTTTTCTCTCCCTGAAAGTGATTAGACTATGTATCTGATGGTTCAAATGGCTCTGAGCACTATGGGACTTAACTTCTGTGGTCATCAGTCCCCTAGAACTTAGAACTACTTAAACCTAACTAACCTAAGGACATCACACACATCCATGCCCGAGGCAGGATTCGAACCTGCGACCGTAGCAGTAGTCGCGCGGTTCCGGACTGAGCGCCTTAACCGCGAGACCACCGCGGCCGGCAGACTATGTATCTGAGATGCAAGTATAGTTTGTTAGCAAAAATTCTATCGAGCGTAAATTATTTTCAAACCAAGAAGACTAAGCAGTTTTCTGTAGCCTTCGTCCAACAGAATAACATGTCTAACTTGCTGCTAACAAAACAACTGTATCAGCATCGACAATGCTGGGGCATCGTCCAGCACTTTAGAACAGTTGGGAGGTATGGTCTTTCATATTCATGGGAACGAAACAGCTTAAAACTACTCGTCCGCCGGGCCAAGTAAACAGCTTACGCTTTGGGAGGAAGAATAAATAAGTTGCACGGCCACGAAGTTCTAAATACGGTCGCTAAGACGGTGATTAACAGTCGCGAACTAGGCCCATCCCATACAGCTCCTCCATCTCCCCCACTCCACATGCCGTTCGCCCCACCCACGCCACCCTTGGCAGCCTCCCTGAACCCAATTCGGCTTTAGTTTGTTTCAATTAAAGAGGGGAGGAGGAGGAATCGCCGCCGCTTTGCAAATTAAATCGTAAATGGTGGCCCCCGTGGCGGGGCGGTGGCCATGTTTGCTGCCTCGCCGGCGCACTGGCGCGCGTTTTAATCTTCATGTTTTTATGCATCCGCACTCGCACGGCCCGGACTCTCCTGTGTTTTTTCTCCCCTCCTTCCTCTATTCTCTGCCTCCGCGGCGCAAAGCAAGCGCCAGCGCACGCGCAGAATGGACGCATTATACTGTTTCGCGCAGATTAATTCGAAACTGTTGGGAAGTGAAATGGGGATCGTGGCTCAGCGTCCCCTTCGCAGCCGCACGTACGCACACACACACACACACACACACACACACACACACACACACATACACACTCGCATACGCTCGCATGGACATGCGTGCATGAACGCAGAATCGTACACATTATTACGAACTCACATACAGACGCATTATCAGACACTATAAGGGTGGGACGCACACAAAAAACACACACTCACAGAGAGAGATAGATAGATAGATAGACAGAGAGAGAGAGAGAGAGAGAGAGAGAGAAAGAGAGAGGGAAAAAGGGAGAAATACACGCCTTTGATTCCTTAACTGCTGCGTCTGAGGAGAAGATACCAGGAACTTCTCGTCTCCACATAAAAATATTCCGTTCTCAAGTCAAACTGTAGGGGTATGAGTATTATTAGACTCACTGGTAAGTAATACCCTCATACTGCTGCGGGAAAGGCGAACCAAATACAGCCTTGTATTGACAGAACATTGAGACAGTGCAAAATATTCACTGTATTGGCTGCCTACACTACGCTTGTCGTGGACCTCATATGAAATTAAATACAGAATTACGATGTCTTACCATTCAGTTACCGCAGAGAAAATGTACTAAAAATGGTTCAAATGGCTCTGAGCACTATGGGACTCAACTGCTGTGGTCATCAGTCCCCTAGAACTTAGAACTACTTAAACCTAACTAACCTAAGGACATCACACACACCCATGCCCGAGGCAGGATTCGAACCTGCGACCGTAGCAGCAGCGCGGCTCCGGACTGGAGCGCCTAGAACCGCACGGCTACCGCGGCCGGCGAAAATGTACTAATATCTGGTAACATCGTAGTATAAATATTCTCCAAATTTGAAGACTAAAATCAACATTTTGCTCAGTACCCTTTTCCTCAATTCGACGAAGATTCATACGGATGGATCCAAGACCACCGACAGCAGGACGTGCAGTGTACAACCCTGCAGAAAACGATCAGACCCTATATTCTCTATATAAGGAAGCAACGATCTACACTCCTGGAAATTGAAATAAGAACACCGTGAGTTCATTGTCCCAGGAAGGGGAAACTTCATTGACACATTCCTGGGGTCAGATACATCACATGATCACACTGACAGAACCACAGGCACATAGACACAGGCAACAGAGCATGCACAATGTCGGCACTAGTACAGTGTATATCCACCTTTCGCAGCAATGCAGGCTGCTATTCTCCCATGGAGACGATCGTAGAGATGCTGGATGTAGTCCTGTGGAACGGCTTGCCATGCCATTTCCACCTGGCGCCTCAGTTGGACCAGCGTTCGTGCTGGACGTGCAGACCGCGTGAGACGACGCTTCATCCAGTCCCAAACATGCTCAATGGGGGACAGATCCGGATATCTTGCTGGCCAGGGTAGTTGACTTACACCTTCTAGAGCACGTTGGGTGGCACGGGATACATGCGGACGTGCATTGTCCTGTTGGAACAGCAAGTTCCCTTGCCGGTCTAGGAATGGTAGAACGATGGGTTCGATGACGGTTTGGATGTACCGTGCGCTATTCAGTGTCCCCTCGACGATCACCAGTGGTGTACGGCCAGTGTAGGAGATCGCTCCCCACACCATGATGCCGGGTGTTGGCCCTGTGTGCCTCGGTCGTATGCAGTCCTGATTGTGGCGCTCACCTGCACGGCGCCAAACACGCATACGACCATCATTGGCACCAAGTCAGAAGCGACTCTCATCGCTGAAGACGACACGTCTCCATTCGTCCCTCCATTCACGCCTGTCGCGACACCACTGGAGGCGGGCTGCACGATGTTGGGGCGTGAGCGGAAGACGGCCTAACGGTGTGCGGGACCGTAGCCCAGCTTCATGGAGACGGTTGCGAATGGTCCTCGCCGATACCCCAGGAGCAACAGTGTCCCTAATTTGCTGGGAAGTGGCGGTGCGGTCCCCTACGGCACTGCGTAGGATCCTACGGTCTTGGCGTGCATCCGTGCGTCGCTGCGGTCCGGTCCCAGGTCGACGGACACTTGCACCTTCCGCCGACCACTGGCGACAACATCGATGTACTGTGGAGACCTCACGCCCCACGTGTTGAGCAATTCGGCGGTATGTTCACCCGGCCTCCCGCATGCCCACTATACGCCCTCGCTCAAAGTCCGTCAACTGCACATACGGTTCACGTCCACGCTGTCGCGGCATGCTACCAGTGTTAAAGACTGCGATGGAGCTCCGTATGCCACGGCAAACTGGCTGACACTGACGGCGGCGGTGCACAAATGCTGCGCAGCTAGCGCCATTCGACGGCCAACACCGCGGTTCCTGATGTGTCCGCTGTGCCGTGCGTGTGATCATTGCTTGTACAGCCCTCTCGCAGTGTCCGAAGCAAGTATGGTGGGTCTGACACACCGGTGTCAAAGTGTTCTTTTTTCCATTTCCAGGAGTGTATTATGCAGAAGGATCGTAGTTAGAGAAGCAGTGAAGTGCGGAAAATCTTGTAGACGAAGCAGTATGGTGATAGTAATAGACTGCCTAAACCAAAATGGAGCAAACGTCTGTCATCTGTAATTACAGATATTATTAAAGAAGTAGTTGCAAATAAGCAAGCAGGAATTGTGTAAAAAATTTATTTTGGATTCCAGGGCACAGTGGCATCATTCGAAATGAAATAATAGACAGCTTAGCGAAGCGAGCAATGCAATTAGATGAAATCCTAAATGAAAGACTGCCTTATAAAGAAATGCTGAGACTAATCGAAGAAAAAGCGAAAAACGACTAGCTAACGCAATGGAATTCGACGAATTTATCCAATGCAGTACACTGTGGACAGCTGCCGAATAAAATTGAGTTATCCCGTTGCTTTGCTGATTAGAAATAGGAGCAGACGATTTCATAACAAAGATTACACGCATGTGCTTAAATCGTGGCAAATTTCTAACCTACCTTTACCGAATAGGTTGAAGGAATCTCAATCATGTGATTTACGCAGTGGAGACTTGAATCATCTACTGCTCTCGTGTACCAGAAATAACACACAACAAAAGTCGTTTATCAGGACATTGGTCAACGAAATATTTCCTCATCCGACGTCGGCTGCAATGTGTCGTCAACCCAAAAGAGTGCACTAGTTTTAAATGTGATATTTAATTACGTAAATATGAATGACCTACCTAGACACACTGCACACACGGTGTGTAGATTTTTGTTTGTTATGTTCTTTTATTAATATTATTATTCTGGTATAATCACTTTGTAGCACCATAGCTCTAATACTCTACGGATTTATTTTGCTTTTGTTTCATCTAATGTTACATCATTGAGCTACTGTAAATGTGATTGATTGAATAGATAACACAGAATTGTATACTACTTTCTTTGTACAAACTTTGATGTCATGGTTTGGTTCAATGCAAAGTAGTGTATCTTTCATTTAAACTCTTTGTCCCATTTGGAGGGAACAAAACTTACTGTATATAATTGTAATTTTGTGTGAATAATTTTTTGTAGAAATGTCAATATGTGCAAATATTCTGTCTTCTTTAAAATGTATGTTTGTTGTTATGTAAATTGCTGATCCTCACTTAGGGTTCTTAGTTAGCTTGTACGTAAACGGTGTAGTGGTTCCCCTCGGGAACGGAACTGTGTAGCGCGCGCAAATTGTGGTTGGCCTAGGTAGAAAAGGTGGAATAAGAGCGAGTCGGGGACGAGCACGAGTCGGAGACGAGTTACGAGTCGGGGACGAGCTACAAACTGTGCACTGTCATGTAAATGTTGCATATCGTGCTGGTTCCGAGAGAGGCTTTTCCTGCCGCTTTCCAATGCCTCGGATGGATGGATAAATAGCTGGAACTATTCTGGAATTTGTATCTATCATCGCCACCAAGAAATGACAGAGTCCAGCAATTCTACCTGCAATTCCACCTAACAACATGCAGTTGCCACCACATTGCGCAATCATTACATCGGAATACTACAATGATGTACAGTGAAGGATCAGCTTAATGGATGTGTTAGTGTGCTCAAATATAAGGTAATTTATATCTGAATTTATGTACCTACCCTGATTTTTCTCCTCATCATAACACCTCTCAGTTTCCTCTCCGTTTGAGCTAAGGTGATATCCGAGTGTCCTTACTAAAAGAACATTAAAGCCCAGTATTTTGCTCATTAATGCCTCTTCAACATAGTAAAAAGAAAGTTAAAGTTAATGTGGCAAGAGAGTGAGTTAAAGTAAATGTTGTTTGCTGAAAATATTCCTATTAAAACTGCTTGTTAAAGTGCTGTTGCCAACTGCAAACTTAAAAGTTCTTAAGACTGAGGCTTATAAAGTTTTGCTTAGTAAATGATCACATTGCTGTCTGTAGTAAATTCTAAAAGGTGAGTTAGTTTCTTGCAATTTTGCCAACATGGTGTTTCACTGTAGTAAAAGTGGAAAACTGCAGTTGTGAAACTTTATATACTCATGTTTATTAAGTGTATGTCTCTCTTGTGTATAGGAAGTGCATATTTATAATATAACAGGATCCACAGTTTGTCTATTGTATTAATGCTGGGTAACATGTAATGGGAAGACCACTGATTATAAAAACCAAAATTTCTTTATTCAAATGATAATGAGAAGCAACCTGTGAGTGGATTCCAATTAACTTTCATTTTAAATAGTAAAGTATTTAACTGAGAGAGACTTCACATATGTACAATTTATGATCCTGCAGTGAATGTTAATAGTAATGATATAAATACCATTCAGTTTGAACAAGGCCTGGAAGTAATAGTGTGTTTCGGTATCTGTTATAATTTTGCAAATAGTTTGTACTGCTCCAGTTGTTAGCTTCAACCTTAACGTAAACATATGTATGTGTCAGGGTTTATTGCACTCGCGTGTGGCCAATTATAGGTTGTGTTTATCCATTAGAGTTACTAATAATCATTTTCTTGAACGAGAATGTTAATCATTCTTTTGCCTAGTTAGGCTGGCGACCGTTTTCTTTATCAGTTAAACAGTGCAGATAGGCAAAATTTTGTTTGTTACTGTTCAAATATTTACGCAATTCTGATTTTCAATTCCGATAAGCCACCTCTGTTAGGTACAACACGGTCAACATAACAAAATTCTTCTCAGAGGGTAACGCCGCTCTGCTGCTTTATACCATAATTGCTTTAACAAAATAATTCTGTTTTGCAAATTGCCTCCAGTTTCGAGGTTATGGTATAGCGGAAGCAGACGGGAGTGTTATACGTGGCTTTTCCGTGACAGGACTATTTGTTCTGTTGGGGCATACTACGTAATAAACCAAACTTGGTATATCATAGTATAAGCTACGTAAATGCTGTTGTAGTGTTATAACTTTAAGAGCAATTTATAGTGACGGTATGTATTAATCATTTATTAGTAAATATCCATTTTCTCTGCCTCGTGATGACTGGGTGTTGTGTGCTGTCCTTAGGTTAGTTAGGTTTAAGTAGATCTAAGTTCTAGGGGACTGATGACCATAGATGTTAAGTCCCATAGTGCTCAGAGCCATTTGAACCAGTAAATATCCAAATGTGTGTGAAATCTTATGGGACTTAACTGCTAAGGTCATCAGTCCCTAAGCTTACACACTACTTAACCTAAATTATCTCAAGGACAAACACACACACTCATGCCCGAGGGAGGACTCGAACCTCCGCCGGAACCAGCCGCACAGTCCACGACTACAGCGCCCTAGACCGTTCGGCTAATCCCGCGCGGCATTTATTAGTACCCTAAACATTTTTAAAACCAGCAATTCACGAAGTGTATAATAGAATAACCGTTAAGAAAGATATGGCCAAACTCAAAAAATTAATTAAGTAATTAAATTAAATAAAACTCATGCTTGTTCGACCTCTTCTGGAATATTACTGAGCGAATGGGATTCTTAGCTAAAAAAAAAAAAAAAAAAAAAATGGCTCTGAGCACTATGGAACTTAACTGCAGTGGTCATCAGTACCCTAGAACTTAGAAATACTTAACCCTAACTAACCTAAGGACATCACACACATCCACGCCCGAGGCAGGATTCGAACCTGCGACCGTAGCGGTCGCGCGGTTCCAGACTGTAGCGCCTAGAACCGCTTGGCCACTCCAGCCGGCCGATTCTTAGCAGATGGGATGGATAGAGCACATCGAAAAAGTTCTAAGAAGGGTAACTCTCTATACTCGTACTATCACAAATTCAGGAAGATAGTGTCATAGATATGGCAGTCGAGTTGGTATGGAAGTCATTAAAACAAAGGCATTTTCTGATGCAGCGACACATTTTCACGAATTTACTGTCGTCCACTTTCCCTCCCAACGCCAAAATATTTTGTTGACTCCACTTAAATAGGAAAGACCATCGTTACTCAATAAGAGGTATCAGACCTCGCGCAGAAAAATTTAAGTGTTCACTTTTCCCACGTGTTATTCGAGGGTGGAATGGTAGAGAAACAGTCCGAACGAGGGTCCATGAAACCTCTCATGTATGAATCGGAGTGTATTGCTTTAGATGTAGATCTAGAGCGCCATATAATCCTGCGTTACATAACCTTTTCCCTTTGCGAATGTTTATAACACTTCTGAAGTTCACTAGGTTGATGTAAGTAGACTTTCTCTGAATGAAAGAGGATTTATAACACTGGTTCAGCAATATCAGTTGTTTATCGTGTGATCTTCAGCGTACTCTTAATTAATTTCTCATGGAAATTTCTTCCATGACAAACGTATTATACACACAAAAAAAAACTCCTGTAGACGATAACTGTGGATATTGTATCACAAACACTGTCCCTTTGACGATTCAGAGCTGTCACTAACCCCGACGCATTATGGCTCGGAGGAACCCTGACAGCAACGCCACCACGTTGAACTATGGTTTTCGTGTCTGTCACAGGACGTCGTATTACGACTCAAACTGTGCGCAATAGGATGATGATACGCAACTTCACTCCCGACGTCCATTCAGCGCAGTATAGATGAGCTCAACAACATGCCGGATGTCCCGCTCAGGATTGGCATCACGTTCTCTTCACCGATGAGTGTCGCGTATGCCTTCAACCAGACAATCGTCGGAGATGTGTTTGGAGGGAACCCGGTCAGGCTGAACGCCTTAGACGCACTATTTAGCGAGAGCAGCAAAGTTGACGTTCCCTGATGTTTTGGGGTGGCATTATGTGGGGTAGACGTACACCGGTATCAATGTCGGTCTGTGAGGCCTGGTACGGAGTTCCAAGACATCCGAAAGGTGTTCTATAGGATTCAAGTCAGGATTCTGTGCAGGCCAGTCCATTACAGGGATGTTTTTGTCGTGTAACCACTCCACCACGAGCCGTGCAGTATGAACAGCTGCTCGATCTTGTTGATAGATGCAATCGCCATCCCTGAATTGCTCTTCAACAGTGAGAAGCAAGAAGGTGCTTAAAAAATCAATGTAGGCCTGTGCTGTGATAGTGCCACGCGAAACAACAACGGGTGCAAGCCCCCTCCATGAAAAACACGACCACACCATAACATCACCGCCGCCGAATTTTGCTTTTGGCACTACACACGATTGCGGATGACGTTCGCCGGGCATTCGCCATACCCACACCCTGCCATCGGATCGCCACATTGTGTACCGTGATTCGTCACTCCACACAACGTTTTTCCACAGTTCAATCGTCCAATGTTTACGCTCCTTACACAAAGCGAGGCGTCGTTTGGCATTTACTAGCGTGATATGTGGCTTATGAGCATCCGCTCGGCCATGAGAACCTAGTTTTTGTCAACTCCCTCCTAACTGTCATACTACTTGCAGTGGGTCCTGATGCAGTTAGGAATTCCTGTGTGATGGTCTGTATAGATGTCTGCCTATTACACATTACCACCCTCTTCAACTGTCGGCGGTCTCTATCAGTCAACAGACGAGGTCGGTTCAAATGGTTCAAATGGCTCTGAGCACTATGGGACTCAACTGCTGTGGTCATAAGTCCCCTAGAACGTAGAACTACTTAAACCTAACTAACCTAAGGACAGCACACAACACCCAGCCATCACGAGGCAGAGAAAATCCCTGACCCCGCCGGGAATCGAACCCGGGAACCCGGGCGTGGGAAGCGAGAACGCTACCGCACGACCACGAGATGCGGGCGACGAGGTCGGCCTGTACGCTTTTGTACTGTGCGTGTCCCTTCAAGTTTCCACTTCACTATCTCATCGGAAACAGTGGACTCAGGGATTTTTAGGAGTGTGTAAATCTCGCGTACTGACGTATGACACAAGTGACACCCAGTCACCTGACCACGTTCGAAGTCCGTGAGTTCTGCGGAGCGCCCCATCCTGCTTTCTCACGATGTCTAATGACTACTGAGGTCGCTGATATGGAGTACCTGGCAATAGGTGGCAGCACAATGCACCTAATATGCAAAACATACGTTTTTGGAGGTGTCCAGATACTTTTGATCACGTAGTGTAGGTCTATGAGTGTGCACGTCTGTCCTACGGTCCTTCTTGGAAACGGGAAACCTGCGCTTTCTACCAGTGGCTAGGTACCCTTTGTTGCTCAAGCGATCTACAATAAATTACTGCTGAAGGTGAGCAAGTTCTTTCGCATAATCTTTGTAGAATCTGGTCCTGACGCCTTTTCTCTACTAAGCGATTGTGGTGGTTTTCCGATTGCACGATCGGTTATCTCAGTATTGCCATTTCGACGTTCGTACGACGACTGAAAGGAGGGACTGCGTTACGATCTTCCACGGTGAAACAATTTCGAAACACTGAATTCCGCATTTCAGCCTTCTCTCTTTTATTGTTCTGTTTCGATGCCATATGGTCACTGAGTGAATCAATAGATTATTTTGAGCCGCTTACTGATTTTACATACGACCAAAACCTCTTAGGGGTTTTAATATGATCGGTTGACATAGTTTCACATTCAGTGTCACTGAACACTACTCTCATTGCTCACCTTACGCTCATTTTCGCTTCGCTCAGCTTTTGTTTGTCAAGCAGGTTTTTATTTCTCTTGAATCTGAGATGAAGTTTTCTTTGTTGAAGGAGCCAGTTTTGTAACACGGCTGTTAAGCCACGGTGGATCTTTTCCATCCCTTAAGACTTTGCTCGGAACTTACTTGTGTAGGGTATATTGGGCGATTCCATTGAATTTTTTACATTTGTTTTCCACCTCTTGGTCTTCATCGCCGAATATTTGATGCTGACTGGTCAGATAGTCTGAAATTCGTATCCTGTTACTCTTACTAAGCAGAAATATATTCCTACCTTTCTTAAGATTCTTTGTCAGACCCGTTATAAAGATCCTATCACAGCTATGACAGTCCTATGATCACTGATAGCTTCCTCTACGTTAACTGATTCGATAGGTTCAGGTCTGTTTGTTGCCAGGAGGTCTAAGACGTTACCCTCACGAGAGGTTTGCATAATTGTCTGTAAGAATAGGATCCAACAATTCTCTGTATGGAGTAGGAGGCCACCTGAGTACATTAATGTTGTGCGTGGTTTTACTAGGCCTGGTACGGTATATGGGAGGCGTCTAGAGCATCATATGTCAAATAATCACTGTGAAGGACACCGAGTTGCCACGTACTCAAGCGGGATAGCGTTATCAGCACCTTTGTTTCCCACTGTTTATCTTATTCACCACGGGTGATCAGCATGATTCTCTACCACACCAAAATGCAACGACCGAATTCCTCCACAGATCCGTGGATGTCTAAACAAGAACGAACGCCAGTGAGTTGTGGCTTGCCCTTGGGAACCACACAGTAATTATAACTAATGTGCTCGTACAGCTTCGCAGGTTTCAGGACAGTAACATTCAATATACCCTGAGGTTACAAACATCATGGGACACCTGCTAGTATCGTGTAGGACCTCCTTTTGCCCAGATTTGTGCAGATACTAGACGTGGTATGGACTCAAGAAGTCATTAGAAGTGCCCTGCAGAAATATAAAACTGTACCGCCTCAACAGCCATCCATAATTTCGAAAGTGTTGCCGGTGCAGCATATTTGTGCACAAACTGACCTGTCTATTATGCCCCATGTATGTTCTACGGGATTCATGTTGGGCAATCTGGGTAGTCAAATCGTTCACTGGAATTTCCAGAATGTTCTTCAAACCAATCGCGAACATTTGTGACGTGATGACATGGCGCATTGTTACCTATAAAAATTCCGTCATTGTTTGAATGCATGAATGACTGCAAATAGTCTCCAAGTAGCCGAACAACCGAAAGACTCAGTCCGTTCCATGTAAACACAACACACACCATTATGGAGCAGTTTGCACATCGTCTTGTTCACAATATGGGTCTATGGCTTCGTGGTGTCTGTGCCACACTTGAACCCTATCATCAGCTCTTACCAATAGAAATCATCTGAACAGGCCACGGTTGTCCAGATGTTTAGAGTCCAGCCGATCAGGTCACGAGCCCAAGAGAGGCGCTGCTGACGATGTTGAGCTCTTAGCACAGGCAATCGCGTCGGTCGTCTGTTGCTATAGTATATTTCGCCTCACTGACCGAACGGATTCGTTCGTCGTACGTCCCACTTTGATTTCTGTGGTTACTTCACGTATTGTTGCTTGTATGTTAGCGCTGACAACCCTACGCAAACGCCTCTACTCTCGGTCGTTAAGTGTGTTGTCTGTGTAGAGAGGTAGTGCCTGAAATGGTGGGGTGGTGGAGGGTGGGTAAGGTATTCTCGGCACACTTTTGACACTGTGGATCGCGTATTATTGAGTTTCCTAACGATTTCCGAAATGGAATGTCCCATGCTTCTAGCTCCAACAAGCATTCCACGTTCAAAGTCTGTTAATTCCCGTCGTGCGACCGTATTCTCATAGGAAACCCTTTCAAATGATTCACATGAGTACAGATGACAGTTGTGTGCTTTGTACGCGACACTACTTACATGACGAGACGACGACGATGTATCCGCGTCTGTCATAGATGCGCATGAAAAACTGAACCAGCACTAAACTAGTAGATCTAGATACAATATAATTCTAGTTCGTAGCTTGGTGAAATAGTGTCTGTTCTAAAAATTTATCTAGGCTTTGGTGCCTACCCATCAGAAAATGAGGTTAGCAACACCTGTAGCTACAGAATCCCATCCCCTGGTGCTATTCACTACGGAGGTATGCGTAACATGTTGACTGGCGCTAACAGGGGCAATGATAAACTACAATATGATAGCTCAAACTTTTTTTAAGAACGTCCACCATGCTAAACTGTTAGATAAAGGTACTGCAGTTTGCACATTTCCATGACGTTTTGCATACGGGAAGAAATTCTGTGTGTCTTATCGAGGACTGCCACCTTAATGATCCTAATACAACAGTTAAAGCAAATTTGCTTGAACGACAGAGCATTCGGTTACTATATCAGAAAAGGCTTGAAGGATACGTAATTTTAAATGTAAAGGTGGGTAACATCAGCATCAATAGGATAGTACTATGAAATCAGTAATTAAAGCAGCAACTGCAACATTTGGCACAAGGAATAAACGTTTCTGTGCCATTGAGATGATGAAATACGTAGTCAAATTGAAGAATTCTGGCTGAAGCAGATATAAATATAGACTGAACTGAATATGCAAAACATAAACAAAGAAGCAAAAGATCTTTAGGAAGATCCATGAAGAGTTGGCTTGACCAATTTTGACGGAAACGGAATAGACTAAAAGGCCCGAACTCCGACTTAGATGACAGTGATAATGAACGTATTTCATTTTAGCAAAGGGTATAAAAATATCATTATAACATCACATTACATCTATACAGGGGGACTCACATAAGACTTGCACCATAAATATAAGTGTTACTGATGTGCGGCTTTCACAGAATGGATTGGTGGTCGAGGGCTCGTATTGTTAGCCAATCAACAGATTGTACTAATACATAGTAAGTGTAATTTTTGTGCAAATATACGTTTTTTCAATAGAACAAAGCCTATTGACACTAACAAACTAAAAGAAGGGTAATGTCAGTGGTGTTTGTTGCAGGATTATAGAGCTAGTCGTTTAGGCGAGACATCGTATATTGAAAGTTACCACACTGACACTTGTATAGTACCTGTGATAGCACACACTAAAGAACAAAAGTGCTTACATAAGTTATGTGGATTCTGACAAGTAACGAGACTACTGACCATCACAGGTTGTGTTCAAAATGACCACCGGCAGCGGCAATACACGCTTCCAATCTGCCCACGTGCTAGCATTTCAGCGGATTGTTCGAGCAGGCTGTAGAAATACGCGTTCCATAACATCTGATGTAATTTGTATGTTCTTGTAGAAGAGTCTTTCAGTTTTCCACACAGAGAAATGTCTACAGGCGTCAAATCCGGGGAAGCGTTCGGTCAAGATACAGGTCCTCTGCGTCCAACCCAACGATTTGGAAACAATTCATGAAGACATCTCGTAGTACTTTGTGCACTAAGGGGCTACAAAGCCATCATGTCGGTACCACAGCTACCTCCTAGCCTGCAGAGGAACTTCTTCCAGCATCCGTGGAAGATTGTCTGTAGAAGGCTGCGATACGTGTGCGCGTTCAGCGTTCCGTCTATGAAACATTGGCCTATGAGCTGATGGTTCACTACCCCACACCATACGTTTACGCTCCCTCGATGCTGACGTTCCATCTGACGAAGCCAACGGGGATTATCAACAGAGCAACAGAGCATGTTGCCTCGGTTAACATGGACTTGATTGTAAGTGTAGCTTTATCACGAAACAAGATACATAATTCATCTGGAGTACGTTGTCTTAATGTCCATGTACGGCAGTTAGCAAGATTCTAATAGTCGTTTACATGCAGCTCTTAATGGGGAGAGATGTGATAGGGATGGAATCTATGTCGATGAAGAATGTGTAGCACACTTGCAAAACTCAAGCTACTTCGTCGTGCGATTGCGTGGGAGCTAACATGCAGATCAACTACAACAGCGACAAAACGTTAAATTCCCCTCTTCTGTCGTTACTTGTTTCCTGCTGTTACGTTGTCTAGGTGCTACACTACTACTTTCACATGTATGGGTGAAGAGGCTGACAAATAACTGCCGACACAGTTGACGTCTATTCGGAAATCTTGCCGCATATACCTTTCAAGAACAAAATGCATTCTTCTTACACTCTCCGTAATCACTAGCATATCGGCTTTATCTGGATTATTAAATCTCATCATCCACTCACGATGTACTGGTAGGACTGTCACACACTAACTGATTAGCAAGTCACAATGCACTCAAAGAAAACACAAGCACACTGTAAGCAATCATTAAATCGTACCTAACGACCATGCGGGTTGAGTGGCACAAACAGATGTCGGCGTGGGAGCTTTTCAAAATACGATATCTCGTAAACTACTCGCACTAGAATCCTGCAACAAACATTCGTATTTTCCGTACTTTTAGTTTCTTGATGTCAATAGGCATTGTTTCTTTCGAAAGAGTGTATTGAGCTGTGTGACGCTCAAGTTACGTGCTAGAGAAACCAAAATTGCAATTTAACCACAACTACTCAAAGGAGATAGGAGGCTAGGGATTTTTGCTGATGGACAAACTTTTGGTTGGTACCTAATTTTCATTTCAACTAAAACAGAAATTTCATTATTACAGTATTACAGAATCAGAATAACTATATAAAAATTTAATTCGGATCTTGTCCTCTTAAGAAAATCTACAACTTAGCTTAACCGTCTGCGCCTTTAAAAAAAAGAAATGAAATTACCATAGATCAAGTCTTCAAATTTCGGACACTTGTCCTTCACCAAACTTAGAAAAACTATATGATTGGATCATGAATTAATATAACAAATAGTATTTTAAAGATAATTATTAGATGTGATTGCAAAAGGATTGCTGACAGTCACCACCATAACCACACTGTCAAGTTTATTGATTACGTAACCAAAATTCACACAACACTAAT
Source organism: Schistocerca serialis cubense (assembly GCF_023864345.2). Lineage (NCBI taxonomy): Eukaryota > Metazoa > Arthropoda > Insecta > Orthoptera > Acrididae > Schistocerca > Schistocerca serialis. Next base: position 275,715,200 of record NC_064643.1, on the reverse strand, counting down.
GATTCACCTTGATTTACTTATGAAGAGATCTCGCCCGTCCTGGCGGACAGGCCGGATATTTAACTAAGAGATGGGAGCACGGCTTATACACTGTAGTACTCGGAACAAACGAGTAGAAAGCAAGCGCCAACAAATTTCGAAGATGATCATGCTGCATGCCAGCCAGGGCAGAAAACACGCCTAACACACACACGATCTCAGCCTGCCCGCCAAGGCGACAAACCCCATCTACCGCACATAACAGACCATTTCTGCAACAGCAAATAATTCACGCGACAGACAAATTCAACTCGTGATTCACCTTTTTCAAGGCTATGCAAGGCTTACTAACTACGTGACTATCTGCAACACAACTGAAAACCAAAATGAAACATTTACCGAACGAAAGAACAACTAAAATTACACTGACTTAACACAGCTCTGCCCTTCATATTAAAAGCAAGTTTAAAACTAAAACTGGGCGAAGAGCACACTAATTAACATACTACATCAGATTAACACTGCAAGGAACCTATAAAACAAGCAGTAATACTCTATTCCCTTTTGGATTTGCCGAAATAATTAGACTCTGCTCCGCGGAAACAACACTTCGAAGCCTTAGACTTCGTAAGTTCAGTATAACACTATTTTATTCAGAACCACCCTTAACAGATTTCCGGCAGATACAACATGCCACCATAAGTTTCACAAATCTTCACAGGTTAACAGCGGCATATGAGTCATACGTAACTTAATGCTTCCCGTTACGCGATGAGAAGATGTCCAGCCTAAGATGACGGACCCGCGCCGTTTCGCACGCAAACGCGTCGACTGATCAGCACCGTACACCCGGCGCGCGGCAAAACGGCGAGGACGGCGAGGCCCAGGCACAGCCGATCGAGACGAGGACCTGCCTTCAAAACATGTTGCCTCGTAGAACGCCGACCGGAGAGAGCCCTCGGAGACACGCCAAGCCGGAAAACCAAAGTCGGAACAGTCAGAGATACAGGATCAGACGAGTGTCGATATCAGCGACGCAAGTGCAGCATAACCAGCGTCAGTCGCCACGGCTCATGTATGTTTACATAAGAAATGCACTTTCTAGGTATTATTTCAGTCTGTTTGTTGGCTAATAGCACGAGCTCCTGACTACGAACCCATTCCGTGGAAACCAAACATCAGTAGCACTTTCCATTTCCGCAATATTTGCAGTGCTAGATTTAGGTGATTCAGCCTATTCAGAAGAATTTTGGTTGCAGTACTTACTTGGAGATGAAGAGGGTGGCCCAGTATAGACTAACATGGAGAGCTGCATCGGACCTGACTTTAGAATGAAGACCACAACAGTAGTAACTGTTTTAATGCTCCACTATCGTAGTTAAAGCCGACTGCCACAAAGAAAATGAAACCGGACACTGTCCATAATTTGGGTCTTGCGTTTCTTGCATCACTGAAGCTTTTTCTGGACATTCAGTTTCTTTTGATGTGCTTTGGCATAACAAGTTTACTATTAATAGATAATATCGTTTATGAGAGAGGTCTTCTAACTAGAAGCAAAAATCGACTTGGATCCATTACTTATTCTATCTGTAAATTTACTATTCCTTCCAGTGTTGTGTCATCCTGACGAGGTATCTGTGCCATGTGTATATTTCCATGAGATTAAACGTAGTGATTCTAGAGCAGACTGTTTGATTTCTGACAGTTACAGCAGATACAGCAACTAAACAGGTACCGACAATTTCCTTTCTGTATGTCGTTGGATACGCGCAAAATCCGATATGAATGTACAGAAACACATAACGCCGAACAAAAACGTAATGGTGGATGACTAAGTTTTCACAGATAGTAATGCACACTGCGAAAGTAAAAAGAAAACGTACGTTACAAGTAAGGTAGAGTTCTGGAGATCGTTTGCATCATTTTGGTTGCATAGGATTCCTGTACATCACACAACGTAATCAAACTGAAAGCTAACGCTTTTCGCTTGACCGTGTGCCATTAGTCTATAGGTTTGTCAGCTCACCAATTCGCTTTTTTGGCACAAGAACAGGTATTACATGTGGGACACATCACTAAGTGCTGTTACCACTTGATGATCTCAGTTCATATTACAATACTTATGTTCTGGTGAACGTATTCATCATTGAAAAGTCTGAGAACGATATGTTCTACGTAACACATAATTAATACATAAAGTGAGCTTCAAATATGCTAATATCTGTAATGTTACTTTTGTTTTGATACAATCGTGCGACAGAGTTGCAGATTTGCAAGAAATAGAAACAATTCTTAAACTGAAACTACCGTTTACGGAACATACCTGTTATTGCATTATGAGTCTCTATTGGATACTCCAAAGAATAAATGTAACGGACAAGTTATCTGACTGCTGCAACAGCAGAACGCAGACTAATGAGCTTTAAGAGCACAGGTAAACACAAGAACCATACCTGAGTTACGTGTTTGCTTACATTTGGCAGACGTTTATGAACCTCTCCTCCTAATGGCAGGTTAGTAGAATACGGCACTGTTATCTTGACAGTATTTGAAAAAGCCCCGTATATGTTATCTCGTTGTAGTTCCCTTTGAAGCTTCTTTCAAATCTCGCAGAAAAGCTTTTACAGTTCCATTAGAAAAAAAAACGAAGTTGATATCGTAATTCGGCGACTATATACGATAAAAATTACTTGTGAACGTCAGTAAATTCACCATGTTGTTCGGGTTCGATTCCCGGCGGGGTCAGGGATTTTCTCTGCCTCGTGATGACTGGGTGTTGTGTGATGTCCTTAGGTTAGTTAGGTTTAAGTAGTTTTAAGTTCTAGGGGACTGATGACCATAGATGTTAAGTCCCATAGTGCTCAGAGTCATTTGAACCATTGAACCATGTTGTTCACTACAACCGCACCTAGATATATCAATTCATTCTAGATATATTTGAGGTGGTGTGCCGTAGCTTCCCCACTGTATATAAAGATCCAATTCTAGATCACTATGTTTATGATTTTGTGGTTTTACTCCACTTTCGTCAGTAATAGGACTGATAGAAAATCGAAGTGCTTACGTCTTGAATCGCATCTTCATATACACTGAAGATCCTACGCCCTTGCAACAACTGATACATAATAGCGTGGTCTCTATTCTAGTTCTTCACTAATGAGATGGAATTCGAACAACGAAGAAGAAGAAGAAGCAAGGTAGAGCTTTCCTTAATCGTGTTATTAACAACATATCCGTAGAACTTCATATACCTGGCTACTCATACTGCGAGCCAGGAACAATGTTGATGAAATGACTAAACAAAAGTGATGTTGGAGTCAACCCAGTAGATATAGCACACAAGAAACATGACATCGCTTATCCAGTGAATACAAACAGTTTGTCAGTTAATCATCGTTCAGACTAATTTCTGGCTGAAAAAGCATGGAGTCGAGTGAAAGCAAAAGACTCTAAGATCAGTAAAACAGTAGAGGCTTTAACAATGGCTGGTGGAATGAAAGCTAACGTTTAAAATGGTATCTATGTGAAGAAGATGAAGAAAAAGAAGAACATAAATGAAGAAACTGTAGTGAACAGAATAATTAAAACTGTTAAAATTGGTCTAAAGTATATGTAAACCAGTCAGTAACCTCACAGCAGCTGTCAAAATCACTTGCAAAATTGCTTCACAAGTTGCTACAAAAGCAAAATCTCTCGACGGAAAGAATATAATACCTGTTCCCAAAACATGTGGGCTATTATTCCAATATTTTATGAGCTCTTGAAGGATACAGGGAGGTACTGCAGGGGCTGTCAAAGCTGTTAATGATGCAAAAGCCTCTCGCAAACAGCTAGATGAGAGTCAAGGACACGATGATACACATAAAGCAATGGTACTTCGAGCTAACATAAGAATAAATACCTCTTTGAGGTTTGGTAACTACAAGGAATTCAGAACGGCAATGGTTGTCTGTGCAGTAAAAATTACTCTGATTTGGTTACCCGCTATTCAGTGTCGAATGATGTGCAACAGTCTGTCACCAGCAAACTGCCGTTTGTGAATTAACACCCTAATCCAACAGGTATTAAATCGCCAATACAATGCGCAGTAATGACTGAAGATCTGATTCACAATGCACACAAGCTGTACAGCTTAAGAAGAACATAAATTTTTCTAGACCAACAAGGTCTTCTAATCAATTTTCCCATTATAGGGAAGCTACATAATTCTTAAAATTAAAGTATCCAGTGACTGAAATAGTTTTGTTTTCCAAAATAGTTTAGGCCGATATATTTTGACAAATTTTATGAAATACAATCAAATCTGCCAAAAAAAGCCCAAGAAATCTTTCTCAAAAGCTTGGCCCCAATTCAAATTCAGGTGTAGTCCACGAAATATAAAACATGTGAAGGCTACCATGCATTTTCCTTGGACTTCACCCAGATTGGCAGTGTAAATACGACCGGAATCAATTACCATTTAAATTTGTAGCACTTCCTAGAATACAGCTGAACAGCACACTTCTGCAGAATTTACAGGCTAAAAACTGGGCGACACGCTGGCAGATCACGTAAGTACTGGATTGACAAGGCGCACAAGCAAAGGAAATGCTCACCGAACTAACTGTAGTCTCAACAAAATGGCCAAGTGGGTTAGTACAGCCGGCCGTTGTGACCGAGCGGTTCTAGGCGCTTCAGTCTGGAACCGCCCAACCGCTACGGTCCCAGGTTCGAATCCTGCCTCGGGCATGGATGTTTGTGATGTCTTTAGGTTAGTTAGGTTTAAGTAGTTCTAAGTTCTAGGGGACTGATTACCTCAGATGTTAAGTCCCACAGTGCTCACAGCCATTTGGTTAATACATACACATTCCCGGCTCAGTCAGTTGACGTGAAAGTGCATGAAACTCAGAGAAAGGTAAAGGCGGCTAACGGCCCAGAATCCACTCTCTCAGCCACAGGTCAACAATGGGCCCTGGCTCACTTCACTTGCAGCTGGTATGGCGGTTCACATCCTGGTGCCTTTCCCGCTGGCCAGTCCGAGACAGTCTGATCAAACAAGTCCTCCTATCAGAGGTCTTCCTGCACGTCCTTTAGTACCCCCGGCGTAGCACTCGAAGGTAATGACCACTGTTAGATTAGAGATTAGATTAGATTAGTACTTGTTCCATAGATCATGAATACGACACTTCGTAATGATGTGGAACGTGTCAGGTTAATAAAAGGTGTCTATACAAGATATTACATTATACAAAATATTACATGACACTTAATGTTTTTAATTTTTTTTTTTTTTTTTTTTTTGGGAGTTGGGGAAATTACCCACTTTTTATATCGAAAAATTCATCTAATGAGTAGAAGGAGTTTCCATTAAGAAATTCTTCTAGTTTCCTTTTAAATGCTATATGGCTATCTGTCAGACTTTTGATGCTATTAGGTAAGTGACCAAAGACTTTCGTGGAAGCATGATTTACCCCCTTCTGAGCCAAAGTTGGATTTATCCTTGAGTAGTGTAGTTCATCCTTTCTCCTAGTGTCGTAGCCATGTACACTGCTATTACTTTTGAATTCGTTCAGATTGTGAATAACAAATTTCAGAAGTGAATATATATATTGTGAGGCTACAGTGAAGATCTCTAGCTCTTTAAATAAGTGTCTGCTGGATGATCTTGGATGAGCTCCAGCAATTGTTCTGATTACATGCTTTTGTGCAATGAACACTCTTTTAAATGATGCGTTACCCCAGAATATGATGCCATAGGAAAACAGAAAATTAAAATGGGCATGGTAAGCTAATTTCCTCAAATGTATATCGCCAAAATTTGCAATGACCCTAATAGCATAGTAGCTGAACTCAGACGTTTCAGCAGATCCTCAGTGTGTTTTTTCCAGTTAGACCCCTCATCAATGCATACACCTAGAAATTTTGAATATTCTACCTTAGCTACCGATTTCTGATCGAAGTCTATATTTATCAATGGTGTCATTCCATTTACTGTGTGGAACTGTATGTACTGTGTTTTGTCAAAGTTTAATCAGCGCACATTTGCAGAGAACCACTTAATGATTTTCTGAAAAACATCTTTAACAATTTCACCAGTTAATTCTTGTTTGTTGGGTGTGATAGCTATACTTGTATCATCGGCAGAAAGTACCAGCTTTCCATCTTCGTGAATATAGAATGGCAAGTCATTAGTATATATTAAGAACAGCAGAGGACCCAAGACCGAACCTTGCGGCACCCCATTCTTGGTTGTTCCCCAGTTTGAGAAATCACCAGTTTTTTTGCATATTATGTGAACTGCGTATTTCAACTTTCTGCACTCTTCCAGTTAGGTATGATTTAAACCATTGGAGCACTGTCCCATTCATACCACAGTACTTGAGCTTATCCAGAAGTATTCTATGATCTACACAATCAAAAGCCTTTGATAGATCACAAAAAATCCCAACGGGTGACTTCCAGTTACTCAGAGCATGTAATATTTCATTAGTGAAAGTATATATATATATATATATATATATATATATATATATATATATATATATATATATAGCATTTTCCATTGAAAAACCCTTTTGGAAACCAAACTGACATTTTGTTAAAACTTTATTTTTACAAAGGTGTGAAACTACACTACAATACATTACTTTTTCAAAAATTTTGGATAAGGCAGTCAGAAGAGATATTGGGCAGTAGTTGACATCAGATGTATCCCCTTTTTTATGCAGTGGTTTAACAATGGCGTACTTCAGTCTGTCTGGGAACATACCCTGCTTCAGAGAGCAATTACATACGTGGCTAAGAATCCCACTTATATCTTGGAAACAAGCTTTTATTATCATGCTGGAAATGCCATCAAGCCCATGTGAGCTTTTATTCTTGAGAGAGTTTATTATCTTCCTAATTTCAGTAGGACCGATGGGTGGAATTTCAATTGTATCAAATGGTGTGGGTAAGGCCTCTTCCATTAACTGCCTTGCGTCTACTAATGAACATTTAGATCCTATTTTCTCTACAACATTTAGAAAATCATTATTCAAAATGTTTTCGACTTCCAGCTTGTTGTTTATCGAGTTTCCATTCGCTTTGGTGGTGATGCCATCATCCTGTACTCTTGGTTGCCCTGTCTCCCTTGTAATAATATTCCAAATTGTTTTGATTTTGTTATCAGAGGTATTAATCTCAGACATGATGCACATGCGTCTGGACTTTTTAATAACCTTTCTTAATGTAGCACAGTAGTTTTTAGAATATTTGGCTGTTTCTGGGCCATTACTCTTTCTTGTTGGTAGATACAGTTCCCTTTTGTGGTTACAAGATATTTTTATTCATTTAGTAAGCCAAGGTTTTTGGCATGGCTTCTTATAATTAGTTTTAACTACTTTTTTGGGGAAACAGTTTTCAAATTCTCTTACAAGTGTATCATGAAATAAGTTATATTTTAAATTAGCATCAGGTTCCTTGTACACCTCATCCCAGTCTAACTGCTGAAGATTTTCTCTGAAATTTCTAATTGTTGAGTCATTAATTGAATGCACAGCTTTGGAAGGTAGTCTTGAATTACTGAATGGAGCTATGTCATATACTGTAACTAGCTGAGCATCATGATCAGAAGGCCCATTCTCATCAGGACAAGAAATTACGTTTGTAAACCTGTCTTGGTCTATAAAAGTGTTATCTGTCAATGTGCTGCTGTCCTTCACTACCCGAGTAGGAAAATTAATGACAGATGTCAAGTTAAAAGAACCGAGCAAGACTTCCAGATCATTCTTCCTATTACACTCTTTCAGTGAATCAGCATTGAAGTCCCCACAAATAATAATTTGCTTTCCCCTATCTGACAGATAGCACAACAAGGCATCCAAGTTTTCCAGGAATAAATGAAAGTTCCCTGAAGGGGACCTATATACTTTTAGAATTATAAAAGAGCCATCCTTCATTTTAAGTTGACAGGCACATGCTTCTATATGTTGCTCTAGACCAAACTTTTTTGTATCTAAGCTTTCTACACAGTGATAACTTTTCACATATATGGCAACTCCTCCTCTCACCTTATTCTCTCTACTCATACGTGTAGCTAGTTTATAACCACTGATATTTACCTTTTCCATATCAGACACAATGAGATGCTCAGACAGGCATAGTATATCTATTGCATTATCAGATTCAATGTCATCTAAACAAACCACGAGCTCATCTACTTTATTCTTCAATCTCAGAATATTTTGGTGAAAAATGGTAACATTATATTTTACTTTACTTTTGGGAGAATCTACTTTTCTCTTTAATCCACCAATATTTGGGTTAAATATGGTAACATCATTATTTACTTTCCTGTTCTGAGAATTTTGTCTGTTTTGTATCTCTTTAGCACCTGCCTGCCTGAACTTCTCATTGGACACTGATATTAGTCTATAAAAGAGGTACATCCATGAATACTAGTGTCCCTCCTTATGGATTTCGCTAACAACCCTGCCAATTTACCCTTCCCTTTCCTATTAAGGTGTAGGCCATGCCTTGTGAAATCCCCCCTATCGATAGCCTCGACAGGAACCAATCCAGTGTCTGACAGAGTGGCCGCCCTACGCAACTGATCCAACTCCATATTTCCCCTTCTGACAGAGCGGTTCAACTGGGGCTGATCATGCCGCATGAAAGCAGGCACAAGCCCAGCATTGGTATGGGTCGTTGCTAGGGCTATTTTCACCAGGTGACACTCAATACTGTAGCCTTGATCCCTGTCAATACTATTTCCCACTCCACCCACTATCATCACATGATCCTGCTTTGTGAAATCCTTGCACAAGGATCCTATATCCTCTACCACCTGGCTAAGACTTGCGCTTGGCTTGAAAAAGTTTGTGGCCTGGTACCTGACACCTAATTTTTCCTGCAAAATCTGGCCCACACCTCTTCCATGGCTGCTACCTAGCAACAGAACTTTCCTCTTACTTCCTACTTTTTTTTTGAAACAGTTGGTTTCCTAGTGAGATTATGTTGCATCTTAACTACATTTACTTCTACTGGAGCCTCTTCCTTACTTAACTGTGGTAGCAAGGCAAATCTATTGGTTGCGCCAATTGGGAAACTGTCAGACACTGTTCTCCTTCTGTGGCCCCTGTTCCCAGCTACCACTTCCCACCGCTGATTACCCTCCTCCCCCTTTAACCTCTTCAGTTCCTCCCTCGCTCTGTCACAATCAGCCTGAAGGGCTCAATTTTTCCCCTCCTGATTCAGCTATAATTCTGTCTCTTGAGCAAACCCTGCAAAAGAATGGAAGAGTCTCGTTTGCTTCCCCAATTCCCACGCCGCTACAATTTCCCTAATGACACCACCTTGTCACAACAGCTGCTCAAAACCCCTGAACTAACTTTCCTACTGCAGCTCACACACTTAGTATCCATGGTAGTATAGAAATTAGTTAAGAGATTTATTAAGTGATAACGATAATATATTAAATACAGATGCAAAAGGACACTAAATATGTTTTGGAAACTAATATGTAAGTAAACTATTACCAAATGCACTTCAATTTGTGGTATAACGCTAAATATGCGCGATCAAAAATTAAGCCTAAACAGCCGAATGTAACGAAAACGAACTTTCTGCGATAAGTGGAAGAATACGTAAATAAATGAAAAACCTTTAATGGTAAACTTGAAGAGCACACTAATGAACGTATTTAATTAGTTAATCTATACCAAATGTACTTAAGATTGCGGTATAACGCTAAGTACGCACACTCGGAAAGTAAGGCAAAGCCGCGAAATATATACAAAACGAACGTTTCGCGAGTACTGGAACAATACGCAAATAAAAGAAAAACCTTTAATGGTGAGCTTGAAAGGCACCCTAATGAACGTATTTAATCAGTTAAACTACAGCAAATGCACTTCCAATGGCGGTATAACGCAAAATATGCACACTCGAAAAATTAGGCCTAAGCAGAAGTAAGCAAACAAACGAACTTTTCGCGATTACTAGAACACTTCGCAAATAAAAGAAAAACTCTTAATGGTGAGCTTGAAGAGTACACTAAAGAACGTATTTAATTAGTTAAAAGTGTTCAACTACAATTAATTACAACCTAAATTACTTAACTTTCACGAGAGCTCTGTCTCCATACGTGTGGCCTTGTGCAGGGCTACCAACAAAGTGTCGGCAAACGAAATCGATAGAGCCTTTATATGTCATGCACAGTTTCTCTTTAGGGATGCCTGTTATTCAATAGGGGTATTCACTGGTCAATATCACCTCGCTGCTGGAGAGGCTACTTTAGATGGCTCCCTTTGAGAATGTTGGAAGGGGGTTTCAAGGCCACAGTTTCGGTTTGTCTATACACAGGTGCTCTAATCCTGTCTGTGAGTGGATGGGGACCGTGGACTGGCTTAAGAAGATGGTGCCCAAGATATCTCAGTGAGAGAAGGCAAGGCCGCTGGTCAACACAGCAACGGAACTCTTCAACACCGCGAAGATACCAATTTGCGTACCTAAATTTCTTAAGGATGTTCCTCGAAAGATAATGTTCGAGGAAGTATGGGTGCAGTAGCGAAAGTTCTTGACAGACGACTGAAGGATAATCAACTGGAAAGTTTCCAGAATGAATCTTCACTCTGTGTGTTCTTAGTGTGCGTTGATATGAATCTTCCTGGTACATTAAAGCTGTGTGCCAGTCGAGGACTCGAATCTTGAAACTTTGCCTTTTGCAGGCAAGTGATCTACCAACAGAGCTACCCAATTTCTACTCATAATTGGTATTCTGAGGTACTGCGGGAAGTGACGCTGTGAGGAGAGGTCAAGAGGCATGCTTGAATAACTCGGAAGGGCACCTGCCCTCGAAAGGCAGAGGTCCAAGGTTGTCAACAAGACAAAAAATTTTCAGAACATTCAGTACTAATATTTTGGTTTTAAGTCGTTGAAAATTTGAACAACCACTTTCGGTATGAATAAATTTAAAAGCATTCTGTTACTATAAAAATATTAAGTAAACTTCATTAAATGGAATAGTACAAACAACTCACATCCCTGAGCGATATCTTCCACTGATTTAGCATTCAGTAACATTTCGAAAGCGGGAGAAGTGAGAAACTCTTCTAGCTTACAGTTTACGTGTCTCTTGCTAGAAAGCAGACATGTCAATAACACACCTTGACATCAACTGACACAATGTGTCAGTGATATATGCTTAATCTACATCAAAAATATACTCAATTTCAGAAGAGTCAGAAATTTCACTCATTTAATTTGAATCAAATGAGGCAGTGTTATGCCATTTAAAACCTCTATATGGTAAATATTGACACATAGCACATACATATAAAGTATCTGCATCTAAATATACTACAGAATTCGATATAATATTTTTATCAGAATTTTTCATATATTTATTATTAGCTTTAACATATATTTTACAACATCGTGGTATACCTCCTCTTATTTCTTTTTCAGCTGTTAAACTCATATCATAACATTTTAATGTCGAATGGCAAGCTAAACCTAGTGCTGTAAAATTCCAGTCAATAGCTTTTATCTAAGTTTCTCAAAAATTTTCAAAACATCAGCTAATAATGAAACATTAGTTTTAAAACATAAATGATTATATTCTCCTAAATTTTTATGCTACATTTTTTCCAAATTAGTTTGGCGTGATTGCAGGCTCATTCACTAGTATCAAATTCATTTAATTTATTACAAAATTCTTCTTTCAGTGGAAATCTTCTTTCTTCAGATTTTTCCCATATAATCATCAGGATAAACTCATTTTTTACTTACTAAATTTCTTACATCTCCACGAAAAATTTTGTTACTATTTTTCACTCGATTCATTCTTAAGTTTGAAGAAAGTTTATCAAGGCTTGAAATGTTAACTTTAAATTTATGGGGAACTGAATCGCTTACAGCCATCCTTATGATTTCATTTATTTTGTAACTATCAGTTTCGGCGCCTCAGTGCACCATCTTCAGACAGTAGTTGATGTTGAAGGGGTCGACATAATCCCTATATGTACCGTATCAGTGCCAAACATAACTGGTTACGCAGACTATCGGAAAACCATGGTGTAAGCACTCCAACTGTCAACTGCCAATATGGGGCCAAGTGCATTTCTGTGTTGGTAAATCAGCGGTCCTCTATTTCTGCAGTCCAGCATGCTTTGGAACGGGACTTCTGTCGTTGGTGGCATTACATCTGTTACTCCCTTGAAAGGTTTGAACCGGATTGCATGAACAATTGTTGTTTTTATGGGTAACTGTAACTTCACATTCACTGGTGATGTGATTTCGACAACTTTGTATGGACCCTCGTAATTTGTCACAATTTTTTTTCCCTTTAGCAACATAGGCAATGGGTTGAAAAACCTACTGTCCAATTTTGAAATGAACTGCAACTTAATGACGTAGGTGTCTCATTTTCTCACAATAGTAAAGAGCCATTGTCCTCAAGACCTACTATCAAAATTATAGACATACAAAAAAAATGTTTATGTATCAGTAGATCTCATTTTTAACTTCTCTTTTTTTACCAAAAGAAACATATCTATCTTCATTATTTGCTATTAAATATATTTCTTCTTTGTAATTACAAAATTCTTTGAAAAAGATGAGAATCACAGCTGTATGCTATGTAAATAAATTGGCACATAATTAGGGTGTTTTAATTATAAATTACAGTTATTACATAATGGATCTGTATATTTTTCCAGTCAAATGTTCATGGTGATGAACTTTTTATTACTTTTCTTATAATGTTTGCTACATAAAGAAGGAATTTTAGATTTATCATCTCTTGAGTGTTCTTCTGGTGTCAGTGGTCTCATTTCTTCAGTTTAACAATAATTTCTTCCAATTTCTTCACCTTTTTTTCATACATTTAATAAAAATTTTATAACAATTTATTCCTATATATTTAACTGGATCTTGCAGTGTCCATTTATATGAGGGTCATTCAATAATCAAAGAGAAAAATTAGTCTGGAGAAAAAAGTGTTTATTTTTACTAAACAATAATTTTTATACTTTTCAGCATAATACCCTTGAACCTTTATGCACTTAATCAAAATATCCACGGGTGTACTGCCGGTCTACAGTGTCCAATGGGCACAATATTTCGGCGATCATACATGTCACCATCATCAGGTGAACTGACAGACTGAGCTCCTGTGAACGTGCCGGTACGGAGATCCGTACGCTATGGATGCTCAGGGGGAACTGGGTTCGGTCGTGGCGGCGGCTGATTTAAATACCCTCCGCCCGCGGCGCACTCCCTCCGCCGTCCGCGCCCCACGCCACGGTCGGGCGGTGGAACAGATTGCGACGGCGTCTAAGATGACGTCGGTGTGATGGCTTGTGGTCTGTCTGGTCGTCACAACTATACGCTTGCTCGATTTACTCTTGATTAACCCAATTGCTGGTTCCCAAGCCTTGCTAAGATTATAGCCACAGTCACGGTTTATGAGGTCGTCATTGGAGCGAATTTCGATGGCCTCTGTAACAACGCTGTCCCAGTATCTCGACGTCTGTACCAGAATCCTCGTGCGTTCACACTCCATAGCGTGATTTTCCGACAAACAATGTTCAGCGACCGCCAACTTGCTCGGATACATCAGTCGAGTGTGCCTCTGGTGTTCACGGTATCGATCCTCGACGGTATGCATCGTCTGACCAATATACGACTTGCCACATTGACACGGAATCTGGTACACGCCGGCCTTCCTCAAACCGAAGTCATCTTTGGCGCTCCCCACCAGTGCACGAGTTTTATTCAGCGGACAAAACACAGTTTCGACCCGGTGTTCCTTCAAACTGCGGGCGATTTTCCCCGAGAGTGCGCCTGTATATGGAATAAACGCAGTGCCTACCTCCTCCCTCGTGATTTCATCCATCTCCATAGGTTGTGCTGTAGTGGTTGGGCGGAGGGCACGTTGAATCTGCCACTCTGAGTACCCATTTTTTCGAAATACAGTTCTCAGATGTTCCAATTCCTGGGGTAGACTCTCAGCGTCAGAGATAGTGCGCGCCCTATGTACTAGAGTTGTAAGTACCCCATTCCTCTGTGAATGGTGGTGGCAGCTGTCTGCGTGCAAATACAGATCAGTGTGCCTTGTCTTCCGATACACCCCATGACCTAGGGTGCCGTCAGCCCTTCTCTTGACCAAGACGTCAAGGAAAGGTAATTTTAGTCTCTATTTTCTGAATGTCATCAATTTTAACAGGAAATGAGATGTAAGGTAATTTTTTCTCAAATTTCATAACAAATTCTTTATAATTGCTTGTTCTATCTCCTTTTTTACATTAAATCCACTGGATTTAATGCTGAACCTATAGCCCATAAAAATGTTTTGATCTTAATTTTTAACATCGATACAAACATGTTTTTCATTTATTCTTTCTGGTCATTTGATGTAAGATGAACCTCTCAGAGGAATATATCTACTATATCTATCGCTAATCATATTCTAATAATTCTGTTTAATGTCCATCCTGATCCTCAAGTTCAAAAATCTGAGATTTTGTTAAAATTTCGTTTTTTCCTCCTCTTATTTTTACATATATCTGTTTGTGTAGTAATCCTATAGCTTTGAGTTTGATTTCCATATTCCATAACTTTGTTATTTGTCTACATTTCGTACTCACAAACAAAATTAATTTTTATTTTTAAACCATTAAATGAATTTTAATTTTCCTCAACTACTTTCATAATTTTTGGTTTTACAGCATTTAAGAATCGATTACACTCAATTGAGCTCAAATTATTTTCGAAATTTATAGTTTCTAATCTTTTTAAATGCTTTTACAACAATTATTAACTGATCTTCTGAAAGGTTTAGATTCAAAAATTTCATCATCATTAATACCAATATTAGGAAAAAGTAACATATTCTCGATTTTTCTGTTTCTTATTGTTTCATTATAAACGTAATTAAATTGGCATTCTTTGCTTGAACAAACCCGTACATTTTCGGCTTTAAAAATCATAAAGTTCTTTTACAGTGAAGATACCCTTAAGAAAGTCATGAGCTTTAAGCACATGGAATATATTAATGAATTCTAGTTCATATAACATATTATTATTTATTCCTATGTATTTTAGTTTGGTGTTTGCTTTTTTAAAACATTAAAATTCATATTCATCAATTACTATATTGTATCTTTTTGGCAAAATAATTTTAAATTCATTATTGAGTTCTAAATAAATTCTTTTACTATATTTAGTATTTATATATTCACAGTTTGTAATATTACATTAGAAGTTTAATTCCAGTTCACTAATTTTTTTAACGGTTTTTTATTTGCATATTTATTTACAAGGAACTAATGAAAATGCATTAAAATGAAAAATGAATTGAATACTAGTTTTGGTAAAACTAGTTTTGTACATTTTTGTTATAATTTATAAGTATTTATTTGGTACACTTTTTGAAAAATGAAAAATAAGAATTTATTAGAGTTAAAAAATAGAAAAATGAGTTCAATACTAGATTTTTTGTTATAATTTATAACATAAAATTTGTATTAGGTTTTTAAAAATGATGAATCAAGAAATTTACTGATTTCTTTGAAAAACGGCATCTTATAAAACTTAAGTGTTTTCATGTGCAAGATTATATTAAAGTTTTAATCTGTTAGAAATTTAAAGTTAGCTGATTACTAAACCAATTCATTTTTGGTCAAAAAATTACAGTTATATGATTTCTTAAATCAGTTCATATTTGATAAAATTTGTAATTTTTTAAAATTAGATTCGTCCATTACATTCATTTAAATTTATTTATTTGATTGAAGGTGGTTGGGGGAAAAGTTTTTGGCAGTAGTAGATGGAAATTGCTGGGTTTGCCTCCTATTGGGGAGGCAGCCCCAATTTCCATCTACTCAGTCCAGAGAAGGTAACCAACTCAAAGCAGAGTCGAAGTGAAAGTTGAATGTAATCGGGTATGGTTACAGCATTCATCCAGGTGACGTGCATCCTGGGGCTGTGGGGTCTTTCCAGATCTTCGCTTACAGTTGTAGTTTGCAGAATGCGATGCCACTGATGGTAAAGGCTGCACATAAGGGTCGATCTGCGAAAGCAGTGATTGCTGGTGTTGCTTTCGGAGTTGTTTACAGCAGCTTGCTTCATTTCATGACTGATAACTATCCCTACAGGAAGAGCATCTTCGAGCAGTGTAGCTGTCCATATCACAACGCCAGAATCATGTTGCAGGTGATTAAGGAGCATGGTAATGAACTCACATTGATGTCTTCCTTACCAAATTAGACAGATCTTCATTTGATTGAAGGTGGTTTGGGGAAATGTTTTTGGCAGTAGTAGATGGAAATTGCTGGGCTTGCCTCCTATTGGGGAGGCAGCCCCAATTTCCATCTACTCAGTCCAGAGAAGGTAACCAACTCAAAGCAGAGTCGAAGTGAAAGTTGAATGTAATTGGGCATGGTCACAGCATTCCTCCAGGTGACTTGCATCCTCGGAGTGTGGGGTCTTCCAAGACCTTCGCTTACAGTTGTAGTTTGCAGAATGCGATGCAACTGGTGGTAAAGGCTGCACATAAGGGTCTATCTGCGAAAGCAGTGATTGCTGGATATTGCTTTCGGAGTTGTTTACAGCAGCCTGCTTCATTTCATGTTTGATAACTATCCCTACAGGAAGAGCATCTTCGAGCAGTGTAGCTGTCCATATCACAACGCCAGAATCATGTTGCAGGTGATTGAGGAGCATGGTAATGAACTCACATTGATGTCTTGCTTACCAAATTCGACAGATCTGCACCCTATGGAACACTATGGGAAACTATCGAGTGCAAGCTCCACCGCCACAGACCAGAGAGCCGTAATTTGCGGGAACTCTGTGACCTGTGCATGGATATCTGATACCATATAGGTACCTCCAGAGACCTACAATAATTCGGCGGAATCTGTCACACAGAATCGATATGGTATTACTTACCAAAGGTGGAGCAATATCCTATTAAGATTCAGCTTCATGAAACCAACTGAGGTATTACAAGACCGCTTAGCAGCGACTCCAAGGCCAAAAAAGTGTACAACGACCGAGAGAGCGGCGTGCTGACCACATACCCCTTCATACCACCTCCAATCCTGCTATTGACTAAGATTGACATGGCAGTCGGCCGGGATAAGTTGGCTTGTCTAGAGCCTGAAGCCTAGCTTTATCTACCTTTTAACCATAATGCTTTTGGTCATCAGTGTAGAATGCCATTTCTTCTTGAGTCTCATCAGATACACGATCAGAGGTCGTGTGACTAGCGCCTCTTATTGGGTAGACCGTTCGCCGGGTGCAAGTCTTTCGATTTGATGCCACTTCGACGACTTGCGCGTGTATGGGGATGAAAAGGTGATGATTAGGACAACACAACACCCATTCCCTGAGCCGAGAAAATCTCCGACCGAGCCGGGAATTGAACCCGGCCCTTTGGATTAACATTCTGTCGCGCTGACCTCTCAGCTACCGGGGGCGGACAGATACAAGATAAAGGACATAGATATAATGAGAAGAACAATATCATCAGATAATATTGGTAACGGTAATCTACTGTGATATCATTAACTTGTCACGTGAGGTGATGCAGCAGGCCTACAGCCATATTATGATTACATGCTCACGTTCTGCATCATGTCATTGATTAATCCACTTCATGTAATAACTTTAACGTCGTATTTTGGGCATGGCCCCTCATCACAATAAGAAACAATCTTGAAACAAAGTAACGTATCAAGTGGTTCACCAGTACTATTAGAGTGACCACTTCAGTGTATATTACGTATCAAGTTTTCTTCTGATAGTCTGATGTTGAGTCTTGTCCAAAACGTGTCAATGAAGTTATAGAGCAAGTTGGTTTACGTTATTAGCCGATATGAAGCACTGGTGAAGGAATCCTGAGTCTATTGCATTTTGTCACATCGTTTAAAAACCAAGCGAACACACTACTGACATCAAACATATCGGAGAATGCAGCGATTCTACACATGGACCAGAATTCTATCTTGATCGATGCAGTAGTGCTAATACTATTGCGAACATGTCACAGATATGATGATACTCCACTCCATGCAGACTGACTAAAGGATTGTTGTAAATTCATTCAAACACAACTTTCATAAAATATAATGTATACACAGGGCGAACATCAATAAAAGGGACAAACAGCAGGGACATATTCCTGAATGGAAATGTGTGCGGAAATGCATCCTTGCCACTGTAGATGGCACTGCCGAGCGAAAGTTCCTCTGACCACGTTCCACGTGTTCCTTGTGTGTTGCAGGCTGTGTGATTGACGCAGATGACTGTGTGTCGATCGGTATTCATGTCGGAACAAGGCCAGATCGTGTTTGTGTATGGCCAAGTAGGTAGGAACTGTCGACAGACAGCTCAGCTACATAAAAATGGGTACCATCGCAGACACCAACCACATCACACAATATCTGAAGCCGTTTTATGGCGTGTTTGGGATCATGGGTCCTTCCAGACAGATGAATTTGCAGGAAGGCAGTTAAATGTGCGCACACCAAATATGGACGACCAGGTCTTGCCTGTAGACCGTTTCCATCTGCCTGGCCGTACACAAATATCATCTCGGCTTGTTTCCGACGGGAATACTGGACCATACTACTGCTTGCAGTGTGCTACGTTCATCACACAGCCTTCAACAAACGGCATAAGGTCAGAGGAATTTTCATTCATCAACGCCATTTACCGTGGCAACGACACATTTCTGCACACGTATTCATAGGTCTAATTTTCCTCCTTCCAGTCAGGAATCCGTCCCTGCAGTTTGTCGGTTTTATTAATATTCGTCCTGTATAATTAAAATGATTACTGCAGAAACGATGTAAGTGTGTGTTGGCAAATTTTACTGGATAACAAAGAAACCTAAATTGAAAAATAATACCAACATTTTTTCTGTGTCTGTAAACTGATTATACATCCGTACACACCTTCTGTTAAGAACTTCTGAATTCGGTTTCATTTACAGTTCCTAAAAACATTTTGAATAAAAACATATATTTTTTGCACTGAATGACATTTGGACAGAATTGACTTGGGGAGGAAGTCATACAGTCAAACTGTATATTTTTTAAAGTAAGAGAAATAATTGAAAAAGATTAAGTGAAACTGATAAATTTAGAAAAACGTCATCTTTCGCAGCGTTATTTTCGTTTTTATTTCACATCATCCAATTTATTATTATTATTATTTGTCCATCGGAACAGCCGCATAAACATAGTATAGTGAGCTTGGAAGCAAGGTGTTCTGAGGTTAAGGCAGTATTTTTGCATAAACTTGTTAATAAATAGAATTTGTATTGTCGTAAGTTGTATCATGAATCATCATTAAATTTTCGTATATTTACTAGCCGAAAGTTTACCTTTCCGTTGAGCAGGAAAGAGTTTTCTCAATGAGTGCACAACTAAAGGATTTTTGTTGTATTAGTCTCTCCAAAATTTATCAAATTTATTGGTTTTTGTTTCATGTCCTTCTTGACACAGCACACAGCTATATTTCTTGAAATGTTTCTTCATTCAAACAACAGGAAATGGAATGCAACGGCAAGTTTTTCACTGGGTCACGTCCTCTTCATTGGCGCGCTTCCATTATCAGTTGCACTATAACTCACTGTCAGATGGCTCCGTTCACAGCAGATTATCAGCTAGACAGCAGATACTTTCGATGCTGACGATAATGTGAATACACTGTTGCATGCGCTCTATTTGTGAATATCGAACATGCCAGTGTAATATTGAGTCACATCACTGTGAAGCCATTAACTGAAGCAGGAAGAAAGCACCTAAGGTTTATATAGTTTTTGAAGTCATTGAAGTTATCTGCGTTCCCATATCTTCCGGACACAGACTAGCTTTATTTCCAGCAAAGTGCGTATTAGTCTGTGACAAGACCAATATTGCCTTAAAATGTGATACGAATTCAGGGCTTCTGTGGTTTCTGAAATCACCCATTTACTTGTGGTTTACTGATATCCCAAAATGTTGAATCAATATGTAGCTTATAAGGTAAACTCTATGTGCAACCAGCTGTGCTTCAGACATTGCTGGTGAGGTCCTGAAATATTCCCAGCAGTAACTCCCATCAGGTCACCTACAGCTATGAATCTTTAGTAGTGTGTCAAACATCCTTCGCTATGGCCTTTCCACGTACATTGCAGCATCAATAAGGTCGACCATTTCCCCCCCGAACGCAGTAATAGAATGTTCGGTTTACGATTACGACTTGAAACATTTCTCTGGGTAGTATACGCAACACATTTTATTACCTTTTTCGCTCAAAAACCGCAACAAAATTTTATACTACCTTTTAATGGTCTAAATATATCTGTAAAAATCTCTCGTATACTCTGTCATATTTCACAAGGGCAAGTATAAGTGGATGGCAGACCTCTGCTGGTTCTGTAAGTACTCCGCAGTGAAGAATTTGGGAAAAGGCAACAAAAAATGAGATAGTGGTGCAAACAATAATAATAGACGAATTTTTGAACTGGAATATCAATGTAATGCGGATTACAGCTTTCGAAAGAAAATAACCTCCACTTGCTACCCAACGAATCTACAATTTCGACTCCTCTGACAGAGAGAATACAGCGAAGAGTTTTCATTGGCCACGACCTCAAAGATGTAGAAGACATCACTTAGTTTTGCTTTGAAAGTTAGCCTGGTCATTTAGCAATTTAATTTTTACCTGCTATAGTTTGCGTTTCACAGATCGCGACAGTTATCTTCACAATACATTGCGTATCTCTACAATACTGAGCTTCGGCGCTCGAAATAAGCTCTTCGAGCAATCTCTTTGCATGTCCATTGAGGCACTTTCCCATCTTTGGGAGGTCAGTTTGTCTATCAGCCAATGGGAAGCTTTCGCAATTTCGAAGCAACGAGCTGTTCCTTGTTTGATTGTGCTTCTGCCATTCGGGTTATGTGCCTTGCTGTGTTATGTTCCTGTACCGTAAGATTTCTGTCTTGGGGGGAAGCCTGGCTTTGTCTGGTATCTGTCTGAACTGGTCTGGAGATCCTACAATGATGAATTAATTTGGTGAGAGTAATTCGGTTACTTGCCATGGTGAATTACGAGTAAGTTCTTAAGATTATTTCAGAACTGCTTGCCTAACGTCCACAAAGCTTATTCGTGACTACTCCGCATTCAGTGTTGTTGCAGTATTAACTAAACCATAATTTGGTATGTAAAAACTCTTTTAATACCTGGACCGTAATTTTGATTATACAGTTAAAGCACTAGGATTAATTTGAGTTGCTTTCTACAACCTTCTTCAGATAATTATCTCATAAGAAGCTAGTAGTAAAGAAGGAATGTTGCCATTTGCGTTATTAAAAATTGTAACTAGGCATTTTCCTTCTTTATTACTCGCAGCTTGCGAGATTACGACCTGAGACGGTTGTAGAAAGCAACCGAAATTATCGTATTTTGCTTGTATAATGAAAATTACGGTCCAGGCGTTAAAAACGATTTTTACATTAAGAAACTTTTGTTTAGTAAATTACATTAACACCGCTGTCTCCTTCCTGACAATGTCAGACTTCAGTTGCGGCAGGATTATTCCATATAGCGAAATCGAAACTCGTAGGTTGCTCGGTTGGAACTAAATCTTTTCAATCCATCCTGCTATTTATTCGAAATTCTCATCTTCTCTAGAATTATAGAATGTTACTGTCACATTTAATATTGTGTACGGAGAAGTTAGTATTCCCATCGCTCATTACAAATTTCATACATATTTGTCTTTTTGTGAGGACCCATATAGGCTTTAAAAATGAACTGTAGTCATTGGAAAAATATATATTTTTATCAGTGAAATTCTTTTTGAACTCCATTTAAACCAAGTCATTGCTTTGTTATTTGTGTGTGATACAATGCTACGCTGCTTCGCCGTCATATTGCGTTAATTTGTTGATCCTAATAACTGCCCGTGATTAATATTACGCATTAAAGGTCATTCATTGAATTAGTTTTCCAACTGCAAAACTTTAGGAATAAGTATTGTCTTTTAAGACGAAGTTAGGTTCCTCGTGCAGAAAGGTAAGTCGACGACTGCCGCTACAGCTATCAGTGCTTACTAAATGTACTGCGGAATTATCTGGCACCTTGCTGGAATATTCAGTGGAAATGTTATTCACAAATTATGTGCACATTTCAATGATTCAATTAGTTTTTCATGCTGAGGATCAGTGACTACATGCCGGATGGGACATCCTCAAGGGCACTGGTGGTCGCTATAAGTAGAAAGCATACACTGATTTCATTCTTGGTCAAAAAGGGAAAATCCAGGATGAAAAGGATAGATTGTGAAACGTCCCCTTTGAACAATTCTACAGGACTGTGCTTAAACTGACATACAATATTTTGTTAACGCAACGCAATCTGACTTTCAAAATTCCCTACAAAAGAATGGCCCTGACTAACATTAAACTATACCTTTCACAAATCACTTACCTCACAAAAATCTTCGCTGCTCAAGCTACTGCAATACAGCGAGCGCCACTACTGCCAGCTAAATAAAAGATTCAAACTATGGAAGGCACTAACTACTGATAGGGATAGTTAGCAAATGAAAGATATTAGTAGAGAACAAATAATGTATTTACCTTGATATCATCATATATAAATATAGCAGTTCATGCCAAATTACAAAACTCCGCCATCTCTCTCCCCACATCCACCACTGCTGGCGGCTCACCTCCAACTGCGCAACGCTACGCGCTGTTCACAGCCAGCTGCCTAACACTACAATGGCGAGTATTACAACAATGCAAAGCAGACACAGACTGCCCACAGCACAGCCAGTGATTGTCATACAGAGGTGGCGTTACCAATAAAAAACCTAAACAGCCTACTTACATAGAGAAAACATAAACAGCCTACTTACATAGCCCCCATGCTCCCCACAAAATTTTTTACAAATGGTGTTGGGCACTGGCCAATACAGATTTGACAAAAATTTTTCACAATTACAGTAACAAAGATATAAAATGCACACACTTATTAATATTATGTTGGTCAAAAGATCAAAATTTCTCACAGTCCATAAAGACAGTCCACATTGTTCATCACAGTAAAAATGCAGAGTTTTTCTCAAAGTCCAAGCAGTAAAAGAAAATGCACATAGAAGTAGTGGATTTCCATGCAGTCTTGAAGAAGTAGTGTTGTCCTTCCAATGGAAAGACAGTGCTGACTCTTGACAGGCATACAGGTAATGGTCCACAACAGAGCAAACCCACAGCAGAGTCATTCGAAGTTCTGACGAATATTGGTAGGTAGGTCATCACAGAGCAGACCCACTGTAGTCCTGGTAGAGATTACGGTATTGGTGGGCCACCAGAGGTGCAGACCCACTGCAGTTCTTGTAGAAATAATGGTATTGATGGATCATCAAAGATGTAGACCCACTGTAGTCCTTGAAGAGATGGCCAGCAGCCATCTGTTGTGACTGTGCAGGTGCACAATCACCATTGAAGAGTCTTGCGGAGAATATAGCAAGTCCATAAACCACCACTTGTGCACTCACAAAGTTTTTGGAATTGTCCTTAGAACAAGCAATGCTGTTATCCAGTCCCTTGCTGAATTAGTAACACACGTGCAAACACTAACAGTCCCAACTTCTCACATATTGTCCATATACTATGACCAACAGAAACGTGTGCAGTGAAATGGAACTTACAAGTTAATAATATCATGAACTGGTGACAATTACAATTTTATAACATAAGAATACAATTACAAAGGTACAAAATACATCATTAAAAACATAATAATACAGATAACATTTGTAGTACAGGCTTTACAAAAGAATAGAAATAAACATATACGTCAGTGTTACAAAAATAGTGACATAAGTACATACATAAAATAATGAGAATAGTTTTCGAAACATTAATTTCACACATGAACATTGAAACAGAACAGAATTGTAAACAACTTTACAAAGAAAATAACATATTATTAATGCAACTTATATTTGAGGATAACAGTATTCCTCCTCATAGTGAATATAGCTTAGTATTAGAAGAGAAAAAAAATTCTATGAAACAGTACACAGAGACAGGAAGAAAACAAATACTCAAGGGTACACAAACACATAGTGGGATAACACCAATAGGAAAGGACAGGGTTCGTTTTCAGTGTAACATTTGGTACTGCAGTCCAACCCAAAACTTCATATATCTTTCCTCTTATTTCATCCTCTGTTTCCACCAAAAAAAATTCTATCTAAGCATGCTTTCTGTATTTATATGTTCACACATTTCTTACCTCAACATTTATTTCCAAGAAAATCCTACCTAAACCTGTTTTCTCAATGCATTTCTTCCAATTCATCGCAACTCATTCTCTTAGAGGCTACCCCCTCTTAAGCTAACTTAAATCTACTGAGCTCAGATGCTAAACTAAGGGACGAGGCAATGCAGCATCACATAACAAATCAACACAAACAGCAGTGCAAAAAATGCAAATTGGCATAGCTAACAGCATAAATGAGCAAAAGTCAAATTCAATAACACTATGCCTGGCAAACAGCAGCAACTTATACGTAAACATGACATAGCGCAAGCAGAAAAAATATTACAGTAAACAACAATGCAGATAAGGGAAATGTATATTCACATCTTAATGTCTATGTAATTAAAGTGGTGCACCACAAGAAGTTATTCTACCAAAAAGTTACCTATTACTTGAAAAGAAAATTATGAATGCAGTTACTAGTTCCTTCTTATTGTTCTCTCCATTCCAAGTGCTCCTTTTTTAAAGAATGTGGATCATAAAATAATTATTTAATAGATCTGTTGACAGAAAGTGTTCACATTAGCAAATGCATTTCATTTTATAAAAGCAATGCTGCAACACAGCTGGAAACCAGGTATCAAATGAAATAAGCAATTACGCAAACCAAAGCATAAAAATATCATTCAATAGTCATGTGACATTTCATAAGTTAGTAGAAATTCTCTCAACTCTCGTAGAAAGACGCTTGTCGTAATCAGGTGTGCAGATGAACGAATATTTCTCGTCATTTCATTAGGCATTTCAGTAAATATCATAAATTACGAGCTCCACATTATACTTTCAACAAGGAAATGTCAATACCGAGGATAATGGCCTTCCCTTTTTTTTTTTTTTTTTCTACCTGTGCTTCCGGAAAGGCTAATGGCTTTTTTTTTTTTTTTCGGGCGGCTGTCGCCCAGGTGGGTGCCCGCGACGCATTATGTGCAGGTGGTCACTTAACTTTCTTACGGAAATATTTACGACACCAGCTTCCGCTACGGTAACAGTCTCACATAATTCACAGGTCAAGAATTAGCGTTGCAAATCTGTAGAAACAAAATCCTATAAATATAAGTGTCCAAAAAAAATATTCGTCAGCATTGTGATACAGTCACACATTTCATAACTCTTAAAGTACGATTCTTGGTTTCCAACAACCTTTTCCACAAATCAGAGTCCCTAATCACTACTCATTATTCCTTACCTTATTACACATATACATATTCGTATTCATCAACACATAATAACTACATAGCATAATCAGATTCCTCATATAACATCAGCTTAGTGACCATAAACATACCTCAACAGCATAGTGCACATCGTCGTCGTAAAAATAACATCATTACACCTCAGTCAAATCTCAAAAACGTCGTAGCTTTCTGCAATAATTTCAAACCCTAAAAAATTCTCTGCTCATGTCAAAAGTGTCATCTGCCTCAAACGTACTTTAAAAATCATGAATCCATACCAAATACATCATTCAAAGCTCTCATAGTATCACAATGGTTCCAAAAAAATATGAAGAGTTCACACAGTACAGACAAAATACAATTTCATAAGTTTGAAGTTACCCAACTGTGTAATTGCGTAAACATCTGTCACTGATATAGTAAAAATAAATGTTTGTCTCTCTCAGTTAAATGATCGGATAGCTGTGTAATTTGTGTGTTAGAGAAATATGGTACCGATGTGTAAAGTTGTATAAGCAAATACCATATTAGCTAGGGCTCCTTGTGCTTGCCAAACACATGGTACACAAAGTAAGCGTGTACCCCCCTGAGGATAAACGTAATTATACCCTCAGGTGTTACAAATTACAGCAATGGAATGAAATGTATCACGGAAAACTTTCTTTGTAATTAAAAAATCTTTGAAAATAAGTGTTTTAAGTATAAGATTAATCACTCAAATGCGTGTCCTGTAGCGCTAAATGCGCGTCTTGCTGTAAGATAATTCTGTGGAACTGTCGTAGTTATCGTCCTCTGTAAGCAAAGTTCTGCTAAAGTCAATGTACTTACCTCATGATACACAAAAGTGAAATGCTTTACGTATAGATATCTTAGTTATTACGCTTATTGCCGTGATGAGGAAAGTACTGTACAGTAACGTATTGTTATGCCACGAAAAAGGCTGTCTCATTGTTGCTATACCACAAAAGTTACTACTAAAACATGTTTTTCTTCCTAGAAGAATTCAGAAAACTGTGCAGATATAAAACAGATACACTGCAAAAGCAACATTGTAAATTGTCACTCATTAGTAGCGTCGTGATAAAAATCGTGTAGCTGTCACATAAACTAACCTCTGTGTCATCTGGTATCTCTCAGAAAGTACTTTAAATCCGGAATGTATTTTCAAGTAAACCAAAATGTTGCATTAAAATCTCATTAGCAGTACTGGTAAATGTTCTAATCGTACAACTAACAAGCAAGAATGTACACACACAATTACACTGTGTCGTCTGTTCGCAATAACAATGCATTCGTAATTTCTGTTTAAATAATTTCTCTTGGTTCTTGGCTGGATATTTAACTTCAAACATTGTTGCATGGTAACAGTTTCTAAAGTCTGACAAAGCATACTAGAAATGTGAAGCGAAACGTTTTATGGCAAAGACAAAGTTAAAAAGCAGATTATCTCCCAATAAATGGTTTTACATGTGAAATGTGGTGTAGCCCTTTACTCTTCCTAGCACGCAGAGTTTCAACTTTAACGCAATTATCATGTGGTATACGTCGGTAAAGAATACTGGAATTTTGCTCAAGGTTAGCGTCAATGTTATTTTTCCCTGAGCCAGCGGGCGCACGCGGCTGCCTGCGGTGTGAGTCATTGTCTGTTTCTTTGTTGGCGCGCGCCGTTACTGGGATTAGGAGGCCTAACTTCCACAAATTCGCCTTGCCCAGAGGGCCCAGCTCTGTTTAAAGCTCGCCAGTTCTGATGGAATTCAGGTCTGTCGTTATGTCGGTAGTTGACATACTTTCTTGTTTGTCGGTCATGTGGTGGAGAATTTCTCCCGGAATCGTAATTGCGTGGTGGACCGTTGCGTCTGAAGTTATTCTGTCTCCCTTGATAATAATTATTTTGGTTCCCATATTGTCTGTTTC
Source organism: Schistocerca serialis cubense (assembly GCF_023864345.2). Taxonomy (NCBI): domain Eukaryota; kingdom Metazoa; phylum Arthropoda; class Insecta; order Orthoptera; family Acrididae; genus Schistocerca; species Schistocerca serialis. The sequence goes on along the minus strand of NC_064643.1, from coordinate 275,687,844 downwards.
TCTGATTGTCTCTGTGATAGTCATTACTGCGGCGAGGTGATCTTTCCCTGTACTTATTACTACTCTGCCAGCGGTTGTCATACGGGTGGTGTCTATTTTGGTCACGATTTACGTTGTAAGAATAGAATTGTCGTGTCCAGTTATTGTTTCTGTCGTCACGGAATTGTGACGGATGTGCCCTGTAGTGATTGTTTTGCTCCTGTTTTCGCGTTCCGCGGTTGTCAGTGTCAATTTCCAGTTCTTGTAACAGTCCCTGAAAAGCTTCAATGTCATCTTTGCAACGTCCTGCCAAAATAATATGCCGTAAGTGTTCAGGCAGTTTGATTAAGCAAATGCGGATGAGTTCTGAGGGGCTGTATGGGTTTGAAAGATATTGATTCTTATGCAACATGTCTTCAAAATATTTCACAAGACTGAAAAATTCAGATTGTTCGAAATGTTTCATCATTATGATACCATGTTTTACCCGGTCTTGTGTGGCTTGAGACCAATATGCTGAGAGGAAGGCATGGTAAAATTCTCCTTCACTGTGGCAATCGTGAATGACCGATCGCATTCTTACAGCTGGTTCATTCTCTAAGTAGCCACACATAAATTCTAATCTGTGCTCTAATGACCAGTTGGGAGGAAAACAATGAGAGAATTGATGGAGCCACGCTTGTGGATGAATGTCGTTGCCAGAATTCTTAAATGTTTTGAATTTACGTGTAGTAATGAACAGCTTATAGTCAAAATCATCGTGTCGGCGAGTAGCATATCGGTCATTGTTAGGTCGTGTCGGCCGTTCCATCTCAAAATTCGGTGCACATTCCCAATTTCTTTCATTACTTCCGAAATGCCCTGTGTTATTATTTTGCAGCTTTTCCGTGTTTCTAAGTCCCTCTTCCCGTGTTGGAGCGCGAGTGTCCTCTGAAATACGTAATTCTTGTATTACCTGTGTCAGCTGATCTTGTACTTCCCGGATTTCTCTTTGGTGTTGTGTATTAATTTGATTCTGATTTTGTTTGAATTTTCTTATTTGTTCATACTCTTCTGTGTCAGTGAAGGCTACGGGTCTTGTGTCATTCAGATCATCATCTACCTTTGTAGATAAGTTAGTGAATTGATCCGAAAGTTCGGCTACTTTCTCCGATAGTGTACTTATTTCCTCAGCGTGTTTTTCTGAACCAAGTTTCAGAGTATCTACTTTGTCCTTTAAGTTTTCCTGAGCTTTTGCAAGTTGCGTAACCGAATCGGTAGATGCAACTGAGTCAAATTTAGCCCACAAGGTGTCATGATTTTCATGAACAATGGTTTGCAGCTCTTTTATGGCTGCTTCGTGATTCTGTAATGCATTTTCATGCCGCGAAAAAATAGGTTGAAAATGCTCACAAATTTGTGTTTTTACGTCATTACAGACTTTTTGACATTTCGATTCAATGTTATGTAACTCAGTAGTTAAATCTTCACGTGTTTGTTCAAGCGTGGTGTGAAGATTTTGTTCCATTGCGTCTAACTGTTGCTGTGTTTGTCTCTGGTGTTGTTCCATTGTGTCTAACTTTTTAAGATTTTGTTCCACTGTGTCTAACTTTTTAAGATTTTGTTCCACTGTGTCTAACTTTTTAAGATTTTGTCCCATTTGTCTCTGATTTTGTTCCATTTGTTGCATTAATTGCAATAATAATGTATTAGTGTCTGGAATCTGTTTCTCTACGCTTTTCGGCAGTGCATTTGCACCGGCAGCATTCACATTTTGACAAGCGGAAAATGTGTCTTGACTCATGTGGGAAAACGGTGAGGACGCAAAACCTGAATCTACAGTATTTGCAAAATTGTGTCCTGTCATTTCGGATTCCTGAGGCGAGCTGTTGCCGACCGATCGATCGATAATGCTTCCCTCTTCACTAATTGTTTCACTGTCCACGCCATTGTTTGCCGCCCGCTCCATTTCCCTATGCACAATTAACAAATTACTACCTTGAACATTAGTTAATTCATTACTCGGTGGCGCTAACACACTGCTTTAATTTTCACTGTCATTTCTCAGTTTACTTTGGAGCCTAGTATTACGTTTTTCACAAGCCATTATTGTCACAGTATTTCACACGACAACACAGAAAAACACAATTTGAAGATCAAAAATAAGAGAACACATTAACATAGCACTGAAAATAATATCTAGTTAACTGCAAGCGCAGCTGCGAAATACTTGGTGCAAATCTACATGCACGCCACAACTGTTTTACTGTACAACAATGAAAGACTGCAACTACAAAGGAGATTTTCTCTACAATTACGCGCTAGCAATAAACAAAATCTACACTAATTACACAAACTACAACAAAAAATCAGAAGATTCCAGTGAGGTATCCTCGGCTAAGGGTCGACATATGAAACGTCCCCTTTGAACAATTCTACAGGACTGTGCTTAAACTGACATACAATATTTTGTTAACGCAACGCAATCTGACTTTCAAAATTCCCTACAAAAGAATGGCCCTGACTAACATTAAACTATACCTTTCACAAATCACTTACCTCACAAAAATCTTCGCTGCTCAAGCTACTGCAATACAGCGAGCGCCACTACTGCCAGCTAAATAAAAGATTCAAACTATGGAAGGCACTAACTACTGATAGGGATAGTTAGCAAATGAAAGATATTAGTAGAGAACAAATAATGTATTTACCTTGATATCATCATATATAAATATAGCAGTTCATGCCAAATTACAAAACTCCGCCATCTCTCTCCCCACATCCACCACTGCTGGCGGCTCACCTCCAACTGCGCAACGCTACGCGCTGTTCACAGCCAGCTGCCTAACACTACAATGGCGAGTATTACAACAATGCAAAGCAGACACAGACTGCCCACAGCACAGCCAGTGATTGTCATACAGAGGTGGCGTTACCAATAAAAAACCTAAACAGCCTACTTACATAGAGAAAACATAAACAGCCTACTTACAATTGCTGCTCACCATGCTGAGTCGCAGACAGACACAACAAAATGACTGTCAGACAAGTAGGCTTTCGGCCAAAAAGGCCTTCGTCGGAATTAGACAAAACACACACACACACACACACACACACACACACACACACACACACATACTCTCGCAAATGCACCTCTCTCTCACACACACACACACACACACACACACACACACACACACACACACATGACCACAGTCCCTAGCTACCGAGCCCAGACTGTCTGGCGCCGGCAGCCAGACATTGTGGTCACATGAATGTGTGTGCGAGTTGCACTTTCGTGAGTGCGTGTGCATATGCTGTCTAATTCCAATGGAAGCCTTCTTGGCCGAAAGCTTACTTGTTTGGCAGCCTTAATTCTTAGTCAGTGTCTTGATGAACTAGTACTTAGTGCTCTGTGTTCAAGTGGTTGCGATTAATTTGTGTAAGTGCACGCTCGGGCCTTTTGTGTGTGTGTATGTGTGTGTCTATTGTGTGAATTGTTACCGGTAAAATCACGTTTCCAGTTTCATTACGGGGCTTCAAGGTTCATACATAATGCGGAGCTTAGGCATTCAGGTCTTTTCTATTCACTGTTCGTGGTAGTAGTTCACATCTTATCTCAACATACAGCATACAGCTTCCTAGAGGACAACACACTGAAATGAAAAGTGACAGGCTAGAGCTCGAACTCGGATCCCAGCCTCTTGCAGCCAGCGTACTGCTAATTTTAGTCAGTGAGACCACTTCATAAATCTATTTAAGTTTTCTTGACGTTCTCTGCAATATTAGGACAAAGATCTTTCTGCATAGGATGTCCGAAAGGTCGCCGTATCCCTTTTGGCCTTTTACATGTGTGGAGATAAATAGTTTGATTCGTTGTTTTCAACCTGACAGTGTTTTGTATTTAGTATTGCCTTGTTTTGTATCTGTTATGAGGCAATGGCTCATGGAAGTCAACAGAAATGTAGAGCTATAGAGTGATTAGTGTTTGTGTGTATGTGGGGGGGGGGGGGGGGGGAGGAGGGATGGGGGGGATGGAGAGTGTCCATGAACATCATCAGACATTTCAACAATTACTGAGATAATGACTGTATTTAGAGATGCCTTTGACAAGGCCCTACTTATCTCTCAAAAAACAAAGTATGGCGCCAAAACGAAGTGTTTTTAAGAAACCTGAGTCTCATGGTAATAGATTTTCGAGTAAAGGGAAACAGTGTGTTCAACACGTAGCGTGTGAAGTTACAGACAATGAAATACAGGCAAACTCGTCAGTATCTCGAGAAACACCCACTAGTGCTTTGAAGATTAAAGTAGAACGTTGTGATACACAGTTTCTCAAAACGAAAGTGATGTAAATGGTAGGTCAGGTTGTATTCTGATAGATTTACACATCTTAACGAGGGTGTTAGGTGAATATGTGTGTTGTAAAATACGTGGAGGACCAGTTAGTTTATATGAGGACAGTGAGGTATCAAATGGACTAGCTAGGAAACTTATCATTAATTGCGCCAGTTCTTAATATACTCAGTCATTTAGGAATTCTGATAAGTGTAAAGATAATTATTTTGAAGTAAATGTTAGGTGGTTTTATGGGCTGGGAGCTATTGCCAGAGGACACATTGCAGCAGAAACAATGTTTGCCATGATGAATATGCCACGCCCACCTTGTAAAATCGAAAGTATTGAGAATTTCTTGGAGCTGCTGTGGAATCTGTTGCATGTGAGTCGATGAAGGGTGCTGCAAACGAATCTGTTGAAATAAATGATGGTACGGCTGACATACCAGTAGCTTTTGATGGCACTTGGCAGAAGCATGGCTACATTTGTAAGAATTCTGTTGCTGTGGTGACAGCTGTGGATACTGCAAAAGGTAATAAATTTCCAGATTTCAACCAAACATTGTTATAAGTGTAAATCTGGGAATGAAGAAGAGCATATCTGTGACAGAAATTATGAAGGAGCAAGTTATGGTATGCAGGCCTTTGCAGCTATTGAAATTTTTAGTCGATCTGTGAACGAAGGGGGAGTGTGTTACACTAATTCTTAGGCGATGGAGACTCAGAAGCATATAACAGTGTGGTAGCCGCTCAGAGTTATGGTGAGAAGATTACCACAAAACTGGATTGTGTTGGTCACGTCCAGAAGAGGATGGGCACCAGGTTGAGAAAGTTAAAAAAAGTTTGAGAGATAAGAAACTTGCTGATGGTAAAACTATAATGGCAGGTTGTTGGGCCCATCTGTGCCGCGCTGCATGGTGGCGTGGTTGCAAAGGTGGACCTCAGAGCGCATCGTGCTGCCTACTGCGCACAGTTTGAGTCGAAACATGACGTCCTATGGCTCCACGAAAAGCATTACTCAACATGTGGGCGTTGCTGTCAGGGTTCCTCAGAGCCACAATCCGTAGGCAGCGGTCATCCTCTGCAGTAGTAGCCCTTGGGCAGCGTGAGCGAGGCATGTCATCTACAATTCCTGTCTCTCTGTATTTCCTCCATGTCCGAACAACATCTCTTTGGTTCACTCCGAGACGCCTGGACACTTCCGTTGTTGCGAGCCCTTCCTGGCACAAAGTAACAACGAGGACGCAATAGAACCGCGGTATTGACTGTCTAGGCGTGGTTGAACTACAGACAAAATCCGAGCCCTGTACCTCCTTCCTGGTGGAAGGACTGAAAGTAATCGGCTGTAGGAGCCCTCTGTCTAATAGAAGCTGTTCATGCATGGTTGTTTACATCTTTGGGCGGCTTTAGTGATATCTCTGAACAGAAAAGGGACTGTGTCTGTGATACAATATCCACAGTAGCGTTTATCTTCAGGATTTCCGGGAACCGGTATGGCACAAAACTTTTTCTGATGTGTGTATTTCTGGCTACCTCCGCTGCTGTGACCCCTCTATTGAACTCAAACCGAAGAATATATCGAAAATGCTCCGATTTCTCCACTTGGCACTCCACTTTCTAGCGTCCGTAGCTCCACACACTATCTCCAAACGACGAAGCGACCACATGTAAATTCAAGTAGCAACACGAACAACAAATACAAAAAGTTATAAATAAACTCATAGCAATCGAAATAATAACATGCAAAACAAAATTGCAATGAACTTATGGACCATCCTAATGTGAACTACGTACTTGTTAATCGTTGTACACTTCATGCGTTCATAACAATAAATATGCATTTCCGACCATTGGTTTCCTGTCTCAATATAATCGGTTGTGGATGCCCTATCACCTGCTTCAGTATGGTCCGAAAGATCTGAGACACCCTGTGTACTGAACAGGACACCGTGGACTTGTCTTTATTCGACGTGTACGCTCCAAACGCACGACAATGACGAGTTGTTATCGTGCGTTTGGAGTGTGCACGTCGAATAAATAGAAGTCAACGGTTTCCATTTCATTATATATGGTACCTTCTACACGTGTGCCAATGTTTGGATCTCTCCATTCGTTCTTCGCATAGTGGTCTGACGATGCTAATATAGCGCCGAAACTGGTGGCTTAAATAACAAGAATAAAAAAAAAATTATTAATAGAAATAATTACGGATGTTGGTATCCTTAGAGTACGAGTTATGATCTGTTCTGGGAAAATGAATGGAAGTGCTGGAGTATGTTGCCATAGATCTAACAACCGTGCACATGGCTTGGGATCAGCGTGACTATAGTGCCAAATGGGACACGAGACAGTTGAAGGAATGGGAAAAGATAGAGTATGTCAATCAGCGAGCACTTAAGGTGCACTGCAGTGGTCTTCTTCGTTGCAAGGTGGTCTGGAGACATCGTTTTGATGATTTCGTATGGAAAAGAATCATAACGAAATTGGAAGAATGACGAAGTGTTACGAGTGTAGACCAATAGTCTGGCATTGCTCATAGCATTGTTTAACGTTCATGGGGAGCGTTCCGAACCACAAGCATTGCTCCACGAAGGGGAGGTGGTGGTCGACCACTGTCAACTAAAACAGCAGGTGACCGCTACGCTGAGCAACAGGCAAGAAGGGACCCAAGTCAAACATCCAGTTCACCATAGAACATGAGAAAGATAGCAAAATTAATTTTCTAAACCCTAAATATTAATGTATACACAAAACCAGCATACACAGACACAGTCATTAATAAATCTTCCACACCCTAACTCACATAAACAAGCTACATTCAGATCCTTCTTAAACAGAGCACAAAAATTCCCACTTAATGCTGCTGACTATGAGACAGAAATGAACACTCTCAAATACATTGCACGTAATAATGGCTATCACGAACATGAAATAGAAACACTATCACAACACACAAATAAAAATAACAACAAACAATGTGACACAGCTTCCTCACACAACATCCAAAAACCAAAGTACATAACGTTACCATATTTAGGTGTCATATCAAAGTAGCCAAGTTGTGTAAAAAAGAAAAACAGACATCATGATCACCTTTGCCACCAACGACAACTTAAAAAAGAAACTGATACATAACATCTCACATCCCACAGAGAAACTTAACAAAGCAGGAATTTATAAAATTACATGCAGTCATTGCAACAAATACTACATTTGCCAAACGGGAATAAACTGTAAAACCCGCTTTAAATAACACATTGAGTGTTTCAGACTTGGCAAACCGAATAAATCAGCTATAAGGAAAAATATAAATGAAACAGGATACAGTGTTACATTAGACAACGATCTCAAAGTACTACATAATTTAGAACAGACATGGAAAATGGACATCTTGGAAGAAATGGGGAATAACGATGTCCTGAACGAAATGACAGACTTCAAAAATTCACATTTCTTTTCGAATTTAACTACAGTACTCCTAGAATAAAAGATACATAACATGACAGTCGTATGACTCTAGCCCCAGCAATAGCTTACAAATATGTAAAGTAAATAGTTTATATCATGATGTGTTCAATAATATTGTAACAGGTGCTCAATTTTTTATGTATTTCGTCAACCTACATACTATAACAAGACGTGCAGAAGACATGTAAACATCTGACACCACATAGATCGACAAATCGATAGTCAAATTGAAACCAGCTGTATTTCGACCGCCATCTTGTCCACTGCACTACAGAATTGTTTGTGATCGTGTTTCCAAGCTACTGCTATGTTTGTGATAATTTGTTAACAGTGATCAAGAGAGCCATGGAGATGTAAACACCACAATGCATCACAACGACACTGCCACGCCAGAAGAAAAAAATTGAGTGATCGTTACAAAACATTTCCGTGCAAACATCAGTCCAGTTTCCAAAGTGTCATCACCTCTTGCTAAGTTTTCTCTTCTTCCACAGGATGACCACAGCATTAACGAAAAGACTATGTAACATCAGCATGACCTTATTGTAAAGTTGTTTTTGTAATGCCATTTAGCCTGAAGATGACGTATAACCCTCGAAACATGTTGCTAAATAAATAAGTTATACAATAGTTGACAAAGCTTGTGACTGGCAGCGGTAATTTAAAAGAACTTGTACATAGAAATTTGTGTCTTTGAAGTGGGGCTGCAGATGTCTCCAATCATCGTAAGCCACTAAGCTAAAACGACTTTTCTTTTGCCAGACGATGGTTCACATATGCCACCAGCCGACTCCTGTGGTGGAGGGGTGGCTACGATGCAGGATGGCAGGTGGCAAATGTTTGTGGCAAGAAAGCTCGCCAGTGAAGCCCTAGACAGACTCGGCTCTCAAAACTGACACTTTATTTTACTCTGTTCTAAAACTGTGTGGGTTAGGGACCATACTTCCAATCTCCTGTGAGAGAGCTGGCTGACGTACTTCCTATGTTCATGTTTTTTGAGAATGCGTTTATGTCGTCCACACCTGAAGACCACGCCACACCTCTCAGCATAACAGTGCCCTCACGCTCAGGTCAATATAAGTCGAGCATGCAAGAGCTTAGCTCCATTTCGAGACCTCAGCTACAGGAGCCAACACCATAGTGAAGGGTCAACGAGTTGTTAAAATTTCAGATGAACTTGTACTATTGTAAATGTCGAACATTGGGCCTTAAGAGAACATTTTGTTTCTTAGTCAGTACTTCTATGACAAAGAAGCGTGTCAAATTTAAGCTATTCTTTTATCCATTTATGTAATATAGTGAACTAATACTTCATGTATTCTAGTTTGAGGAGCAATCACAGGACCCACAGTGATGGCGGGATGAAAGAAGTTGCGCCCGGTCACAACAGAACCTTGCACTCATGTGCTTCTTATACCTCTGCTCAAGCCACGGCTTCAACTGCTCGGACGTCTTTGCATTCCTCAGCGCCTTTACACATTTCACAAAGATTTTCGCCTCTCCCAATGGACATACATTTCCCACCCATAATAACTATCAGACAAACCGCCCATACCCTCCGATCTCGTAGGTCCTCTATGAACGGTGCCACATATCTCACACGATCTTCCAGGAAAGGAAATGACTAGGCTAGCGGAAGCTGAATTTACCTCATGGTGTGGTGACGGTAGCAATAATATTTGATCGTATTTAAGTGAAATTTGCCTCTGCAACACCGTTTTATCTGTCGACTGCAGTGCTACCTTTTCCGTCAATAAAGAGAAGGCATCTCTGATGGTGCCGTCGCGACACGTTTACCCATCACTCACATATAATATACACCATATAAATACGCAACAACTCATAGACTACAAATTACACTCCACGCTTTATATTTAACCATATAGACTCCCTGCGTTGCCTTGTATTATGACAATGACAGTGTCACGTAAGACTAGTTACAGACACTGACTAGGCGCACGACACAGTATGCCCAGACAGATTACGCTGTGAGCATCTATTGTTCCCTGCAGTTACCCTGAAATTTGGAAAGACTTTCCAGTCCTTCTGGGTTAAACAATGTCACCTTTCAGCAATGGTGACACTGCCGTCTAGATCCCACGTTTGTCACACACATCAGAAATAATCAACAGTTCTATCACGCCACCACTTCTGATAGCAACTATAGCCGACAAACATCTTGCGTCACCGGCGCACGAAGATGTCTGGAAATCTTGCTACGGTAGCCAGTTCTGAGATGAATGGCTGCATCTCAGTGGACGCTGGATGTGATACGACCCGCTGCCCCTGGCAAAAGTCGGGCTTGCCGACGGACTGAGCGGTGACGCCCCGCTACCAAGGCACCAAGTAAGGAAGATGGACCTAATGTGCCTGGTATCGCGACGGATATTGATACTGCTGATGGCGGCTCTATGAGGTCTGCTTGTCTGGCGTAGCCCCCAAATCCTGGTAGTAATGCTGGGCTGTGAATAAAATTGCACCAAAATGATAGCTCTTTATACAAGATAGCAGCACTCTTGTTACGCTCGTGCCTCGCTTCTAGCCACGTTCTCAGCAACACCCCTGGAACCCATTGGTGGAGAAATTCCTTTGCCTGTAATCCAAGAACTGTGGCTTACCGCTGCCCTGGCAGGTTGCACCGAGCAGTCCTGGGAACCACAATATTTGAACAGCTCTGTTGCTATAACCAAAATGATAATACCTTGCGCTCGCCCGCTACCAGCGGCTGCTGCAGTACTACACCACATATTTCCACTGAATTGTCCGTAAAATGGTAGCTGCAGTACATACCTAACTAGTACCACACTTCGATGAAGCTGGTGAAGCGATTTTCGCTCACTTCGGAAGCGTCAACTGCTTACACATTTTCGATGTATTGTCTCGTTTGTCACTGCACAAACCAGACGACACCTCCTGATGTAAGCAAAAGTCGGATATAAAATATCACCTCTGACGATGTTTCATATATAAAATGAAATGCGTTTGGCGACAAAAATACATATTTTGTTTTAGTTGCACAGTTTTAAAGTACCTATAATGGGCAGTCAAATGAGACATGGATAAAAGGTAACTAAGATATTTTTGTTGTAGCAAAAGTAGTCGCCATTAGTGTTAATACAAATCATTGTGAAGAAGACAGAAAATGCCTTCAAGGAATAATGTTTGTGGTTGCCTATCAAGCTATGACTGCATTCAGGGTTGCACCGTTTCGTCTGAAGGATTTCGACGGACGCTTTTCATTAACTTAAGTGCTCCATCAAGTCCAGACACTCAGGAATATGGATGGAAGGCATCATTCTGTTGCAGGGTGGTGCCCGCGCACATGTTGACAAGATTGTTTCGATTACACTGCAGAAGTTTCGCTGGGAAGTCCTGGCACATCCTCCACACAGTCCCGATTCCTCAAAAATGGTTCAAATGGCTCTGAGTACTATGGGACTTAACATCTGAGGTCCCCTAGAACTTAGAACTACTTAAACCTAACCAACCCAAGAACATCACACACATCCATGCCCGAGGCAGGATTCGAACCTGCGACCGTAGCGGTCTCGCGGTTCCAGACTGAAGCGCCTAGAAGCGCTCGGCCACAGCGGCCGGCCACGATTCCTCCCCAGGCGATTTTCATATTTTTGGACTCCTGAAGACAAACATTCTAGGCACTCGATTTGGTTGGAGCGAAGAAGTTCGCGCCTGGGTACAATCGTGGTTCTGTAGTATAGTGTTACTCAGCCATTACTATCAAAATGTTCGTAGATGTACAGAAAGTAAATATCCCACGTTGTACTAACTATTCTAATGTTTCCAGAATGAGATTTTCACTCTGCAGCGGAGTGTGCGCTGATATGAAACTTCCTGGCAGATTAAAACTGTGTGCCCGACCAGGACTCGAACTCGGGATCTTTGCCTTTCGCGGGCGAGTGCTCTACCAATTGAGCTACCGAAGCACGACTCACGCCCCCTACACACAGCTTTACTTCTGCCAGTATCTCGTCTCCTACCTTCCAGACTTTACAGAAGCTCTCCTGCGAACCTTGCAGAACTAGCACTCCTGAAAGAAAGGATATAGCGGAGACATGGCTTAGCCACAGTCTGGGGGATGTTTCCAGAATGAGATTTTCACTCTGCAGCGGAGTGTGCGCTGATATGAAACTTCCTGGCAGATTAAAACTGTGTGCCCGACCGAGACTCGAACTCGGGACGTTTGCCTTTCGCGGGCAAGTGTTCAGTTGGTAGAGCACTTGCCCGCGAAAGGCAAAGGTCTCGAGTTCGAGTCTCGGTCGGGCACACAGTTTTAATCTGCCAGGAAGTTTCATATTCTAATGTTGTCAAAGTTTATATAATTTCGTAAGGACAGAAACGCTATATCAGCATATGTTACTGATCTTGCTATGACTGCCTCGTTGTGTAGTGTGTCTGCTCCTGCTCATGCTTTCCAATTAATGGGTCCACTTTCAGTAAAAGTCGTTGGAACGTTGTTTCTTTTTGACACTATCAATGTTTATTCATAAATTTTTGACACTTTCTACAGAACCACTTGTTAAGTAAATGCATTGTGCAACATTTCAGCACAACACAAAGAGCTTAATAGTTACATTAACTAATCTCGACAACAACTGAAGCTATTATGGCGAGTTTGGCGTCTAATATTTCTATAAATATTATTAATAATAAAGCTTGCAAATTTTGACAGTTTTGCACAGTTGTCGGTTGAATCAGCGATAGTAAAATTAAAAAAAATTATAAATGGAAACAAATTTTGTTTACATCTAAACAAAAGAATAATGCTACTAGTTTCACAATGAAGTGGTTTTTGACTCATCTAAGTTAAGGATTGTGATTACTAATTTTCGTGATTCATCATCGATGTTGCTAAATGCATGGGTACGGAAATAAAAATTACATTATCAGAAAAATAGTGTTTCGGTGACCCAATATATGCAAAATTGTCTTTAGATGTGGAGTATACGAATCATTTAAGAGTAAAAATTAACTCAAGTAAGGCCGAAGTTTATACAGAATCTAACATTTCAGTTCAAGCATGAAAGTTCTGAGGAGGCAAGATTCACTACAGGGGGAAACAGCAAACATATTTTCCATTGGTCTCTTATATCTCAGTGAGACAAATGTATTAACAGTTGAGGCGATTACTATTGAAATAATAAACAGCTTACTTAATATTACGAAAAGGTTAGATTGCTACTCGCCATATAGCGAAGATGTTGAGTCGTAGATAGGGACAATAAATGACTGTCAAACAAGTAAGCTTTCGGCCAAAAGGCCTTCTTCCGAGTTGCACAACGTACACACACACACACACCGACGCAAGCACGACTCACACACACACACACACATGTTCACTGTCTCTGGCTGCCAAGGCCATGACGCACTGGTCATGTGTATGTGAGTTGCGTTTGCGTGAGTGTTAGTGCGTATGTTGTCTGATCGGGAAGAAGGCCTCCTGGGCGAAGGCTTACTCGTTTGACATGCATTTTGCTGTCGCTATATGCGACTCAGCATCTCCGCTATGTGGTAGCAGCACATTAAACTTTTCAAAATATTGTCATGATTTAAATATCTTGAACATTTGGAGGCCCTCTCAGCAACTGTGTAAATATTAATTTTAATAATTAACAGCCTCAGTTGCATTGTTTGCCTATAATTTACCTAGATTTCAGTCGGGATAACCCAACCTTCTTCAGAATAACAGCAACTACCGTCTTTCCATAGTGGACATCGTCAAGCTAAAACGACAAATCCATAAATTACCGTCAGACTATAAAACTTACCTGGAACTGCCTCGGCCCCACTTCGCGACCGCGATGCGGGAGCCACGAGTGCTGTACTGCAGTTACTGTAATTCTGAAGAAGGTTGTGTTATCCCGACTGAAACCTAGGTAAATTCTAGGCAAACAGTGCAGCTGAGGCTGTTAATTAGTAAAATTAAAAATAATATAGTCATTATTCCATCCTGTTATTTTCATTGTTTGATACAGCTTACTTACTTTTTTTCGTCTCTCTAGCTTCCATTTGACTACCTCTTATCCAATAATTAGAATGCAATTTCGTACAATATGGCCACAGATATGAACAAAGTTTCGTATCTGCAGCTTGGCATTGTCGATGTAAACACCTGTTGGTGTTGGTGGATTCTAGTAGCTGGAGTCTGTCACGAGGGCACGGCAATGAGTGGTCTCTGTAGCGTGTTTAGACGCTTCCTCTCGCTTCCTGAGAGGCCGTTGTTCGCCTTTGTAGACACGCGTGCGCTCCCCCGCTAATGGTGGAGACGCAGCTGGCGGGTAGGCTTGAGGCAGGTGGAAGCTGTTGGGTGTATTTAATGCTGTGCGCGGCAACATTAGCGGCGGTGACGAAGTTGCGCGTCGGGTCTATTCAGGCCTCGCGGAGAGGTCGCTACTGTGCATCATCGCGCGGTGCGTGCAGACACAGCGGGCGGGCTCAGCCGACGTCACAAAGTTGCAGCCTCTCCGCCCCCGCTCGCATCCGCGTGGTAATTAATCTTAGCGCGCCAGCCGACACTCATTACCCAGACACGGCGGGGTCGGCTGGCTGCAATAACACGAGTTAAGCGTTAATCAGGCGCGCGCGCCAGCCAGAGCGATCGTATATCTGGAGGCGGCGTCTGCCACTGCCGCCGCGGGCGCAGGTCGCGGCAGCCGCCGGGAGGCGGCGCGCCGCGTGGGGGCGGATGTGGCAAGACGCAGCCGTGGTTGGTCTGTTCGCGCGGACGCAAGTTTACGGCACGGCCCGAAATTGCTGGCGGGCGGTAATGAGCGAGGAAGCCGCCCCCAGCTCCCCTTCTTGCACGGCCGCTGTTTTATAAGCTCTTCACGTTGCGTCAGCGTCCACAGAACGGATGCTCTTGCGTCGGGAGGCGAAGCAAAGAGGAGATGAAAGTCTATTCACGGATGTTGTACATCTACTAGTACATATACATACATACTCCGCAGACCAACACACCGTTCATGACAGGGGCACACCGTACGACGGGTGTTCAATAGATGAAGCAACACATTGCTTTCTGAGATCTACATCTACATCCATACTCCTCAAGCCACCCGACGGTGTGTGGCAGAGGGCACTTTGAGTACCTCTATCTGTTCTCCCTTCTATTCCAGTCTCGTATTGTTCGTGGAAGGAAAGATTGTCGGCATGCCTCTGTGTGAGCTCTAATCTCTCTGATTTTATCCTCATGGTCTCTTCGCGAGATATACGTAGGAGGGAGCAATATACTGCTTGACTCATCGGTGAAGATATGTTCTCGAAACTTCAACAAAAGCCCGTACCGAGCTACTGAGCGTCTCTCCTGCAGAGTCTTCCACTGGAGTTTATCTATCTTCTCCGTAAGGCTTTCGCGGTTATTAAATGATCCTGTAACGATGCGCGCTGCTCTCCGTTGGATCTTCTCTATCTCTTCCATCAACCCTATCCGGTACGGATCGCACACTGGTGAATGGTATTCAAGCAGTGGGCGAACAAGTGTACTGTAACCTACTTCCTTTGTTTTCGGATTGCGTTTCCTTAGGATTCTTCCAATGAATCTCAGTATGGCATCTGCCTTACCGACCATCAACTTTATATGATCATTCCATTTTAAATCACTCCTAATGCCTACTCCCAGATAATTTATGGAATTAACTGCTTCCAGTTGCTGACCTGCTGTGTTGTAGCTAAATGATGAAGGACCTTTCTTTCTATGTATTCGCAGCACATTACACTTGTCTACATTGAGATTCAATTGCCATTCCTTGCACCATACGTCAATTCGTTGCAGATCCTCCTGCATTTCAGTACAATTTTCCATTGTTAGAACCTCTCTATTTACCACAGCATCATCCGCAAAAACCTCAGTGAACTTCTGATGTTATCCACAAGGTCATTTATGTATATTGTGAATAGAAACGGTCCTGCGACACTCCCCTGCGGCACACCTGAAATCACTCTTACTTCGGAAGACTTCTCTCCATTGAGAATGACATGCTGCGTTTGGTTTTGTGCAGGACTTAAACACATCATGTTGTTCCCCACTCTTTTGATTACAAAACCGTATTTTTCAACATAATTTCCCTTCAGATCAATGGCCATACGAAACCTTAATGGAAGTGCTTCGGACGGAGTGCATCCTTAACTGGTGCAAACAGATGGAAGTCGGAAGGTGCGAGACCGCAGCAGCCACACACCTTTGACTGTTCCAACCAGTGGGTGAGTGTGTCATCATTATCAACAGGGATTTCCATTAGTGAAGCGAGGATTTTGTGATCCGTCGCACACCTCGAATGAGAGTGTCTGCACGTTCCAACATTGCAGGTCTCACAACTGCGTGCTGCCGACCAGCATTCGGTAGATCGGACACGTTTGGGCGACCTTGTTGCGATGATGACAGACACATCGCACAACAACTCATTGTGCTTTTGTTCACTGCCAGGTCTCCGCAGACCTCATGCAAGCGCCTATGAATATCTGTGACGTTCTTGTTTTCTCCCAAAAGAAACTCAATGAGAGCCCTCTGCTTGCAACGCACCGCCATTTTGAAAACTACGTACAGCGTCGTCACCAATCGGAAGTTGTAGGAGATGAATATTCCACGATATCCCAGTTCCGCATTTTTTCAGCCGAATTTGGCCGAGGAAAAACATGTCCTGCATTACTTATTGGACCCATCTCCTGTTTCTTATTCCTTTTTGCCGTTCCACTCGCAAAGTGAGCGTGGAAAATGCGACTGTCTGTGTACTTCCACACGAATCTTCATTTCTCTTGCCTTCGGAACCATTTGTTGACATCCACTTACTTTTCATTGGCTCTGAGCACTATGGGACTTAACATCTATGGTCATCAGTCCCCTAGAACTTAGAACTACTTAAACCTAACTAACCTAAGGACATCACACAACACCCAGTCATCACGAGGCAGAGAAAATCCCTGACCCCGCCGGGAATCGAACCCGGGAACCCGGGCGCGGGAAGCGAGAACGCTACCGCACGACCACGAGTTGCGGACTTACTTTTTATTCAATGACCAGTATTATGAGGAGACAGATGACGTTGCGATGGTAGTCCGTTGTCTTCTGTTTCTGCAAATTTGTTTATGGAACACTTCGAAAACGTGCATTGGAATCGGCGCCTTTGAAACCCGCCTGTTTCTTCAGATGTGTTGATGATACATTTGTTGTTTAGCCTCATGGTGCGCAGAATTTGAATGTCTTTTTAGAACATCTGAACTCGATCCACCTGAACAAACGTTTTACGATGGAGATGGAAATTATGGTTTCCTTCTCTTTCTTGATGTTTTGGTTAGGAGGAAGGTTGATGGATCATTGGGACATGCAGTTTTCCGGAAATGTACTCACACTGAGTTGTATTTATAGGCTGATAGTTGTCACCATCAGGCTCAGTGTGAAGGGGTACTTCGTACCTTGGTACATAGGGCACATGTCATGTCCTACACTGAGACTTTGCCAGCTGAGCTGGCCCATCTTGAAGCTGCATTTCGTCAAAATGAGTATAGTAAAAGACAGGTTGAACGTGCGTTGCGCTATCGACCAACTGTACAAAGGGTGACTGATGTTAATACTGAGTCGACACGAAGTCTACTGCCTTTTTGCCTTACGTAGAAAACACGGTCATAATTAACGGAAATACGATGTGAAATGTGTTTTCCGACCCCCCTCTAAAATTAGAGTGATTTTGGATTCTGTTAAGGATGATCTTGGTTTGCGTAAGGCGGGTGTATATCGCGTTCCTTGTAGCTGTGGCATGGCATATATTCGTCAGACTATCAGGACCGTGGAGGACCGATGTACTGAGCATAAAGGGTACACACGATTACAGCAGGCAAGTAGCTCTGCTGTTGCCAAAAGTGTTTGGATACTGGTCACCCCATGTTATATAATAACACCGAGATATTGGCATGTACGTCCAGCTATTGGGACAGTGTAATTAAGGAATCTGTTGAGATTAAATTAGCGAGCAACCTCGTAAACAGGGATGGTGGTTTTTGCTTCAACTCTGCTTGGAATCCTGCTCCCTCCCTTGTCGAAACACAGAGGGACAAAGTCAAAGTTAACTCACTTGCCAATTCGTAGCCTTTCACTATCGATACCTCTGACTTTGGTCAACTTTGGTGGCACTAATGTTCAGTGTGTGTGTGTGTGTGTGTGTGTGTGTGTGTGTGTGTGTGTGTTACCTTTCTGAATTACTTCAAGAACCAAGGTTTTAAATTTGCCTGTACATCGCCTGTCCGTTGCAGTTTGTGCCTTGAAGATGGCGGGGTGTACTCCCGCCGAAATATCGACGATCACTGCAAACATTACCTGGCTGTATTTCTGTAAGTTGTTCGAAAAATGTATACGTCAGGAGAAACTCAGGTCTCAAAGAGAATGGTTATAAAATACCTGCATTGAAATAGAAACCTCAAAACTGGAACATTACTGGAGTTATTCCCAAACTAGAAGATTAGTAAGACAAAAAATTATGCAATTGCAGAGTTTGAAAGTATCAGCCAATCAGTTGCAAAAATAAACGTTTGCTGGAACCATGACCTACGTTTCGGCAATTACAAAATTATCTTTTTCAGAGGTTGTAATGGACACTAAAAATTACATTAGTAGTTACAAAAATATTTCAAAGAAAGCAAGTAACAACAGTAGATAAAAAAATAAGTGTGAGGAAAGCGTACTCACTTGTTACATCACATGGTGATAAAACACAACGCCTCGCGGGGCAGTCGTATGGTCTAGGGCGCCTTTCCATGGGTTGCGCTACTTCCCCTGTAGAAGAACCAAGTCCTCCCTCGGGCATATGTATGTGTGTGTGTGTGTGTGTGTGTGTGTGTGTGTGTGTGTGTGTGTGTGTGTTTTGTCCTTAGCGTAAGTTAGTCTAAATTAGCTTAAGAAGTGTGTAAGCAAATGTTCAAATGTGTGTGAAATCATATGGGATGTAACTACTAAGGCTACACACTACTTAACCTAAATTATCCTACGGACAAACTCACTCACCCATGCACGAGGGAGGACTCGAACTTCCGCCAATCAGTTGCAAAAATAAACGTTTGCTGGAGCCATGACCTACGTTTCGGCAATTACAAAATTATCTTTTCCAGAGGTTGTAATGGACACTAAAGTTACATTAGTAGTTACAAAAATATTTCAAAGAAAGCAAGTAACAACAGTATGCCCTCGGGCATATGTTTGTGTGTGTGTGTGTGTGTGTGTGTGTGTGTGTGTGTGTGTGTGTGTGTGTTTTGTCCTTAGCGTAAGTTAGTCTAAATTAGCTTAAGAAGTGTGTAAGCAAATGTTCAAATGTGTATGAAATCATATGGGATGTAACTACTAAGCTTACACACTGCTTAACCTAAATTATCCTAAGGACAAACACACTCACCCATGCCCAAGGGAGGACTCGAACCTCCGCCGTGACCAGCCGCACAGTCCATGACTGCAGCGCCTAAGACCGCTCGGTTAATGCCGCCCGGCAGTGTCTAAGCCTAGGGAGCGATGAACTCAGCAGTTTGGTCCTATAGGAACTTACCACGATTTTCAAAATTTCCAAAACACAGCGAATAAAGCAAAAAAACTATTGTCATATGAGACATTGATCTAAAGAACAAAAAATCACAAGCTATAGCTTTAGACTGTAGCAGCATAGGATTTCTGGATCGCATATGAAATGCCAAGTGTAGGAGCAAATTGACATAAGGCCTTCACTAAGTTAAAGTTGACTTATATACAATAAAACACAGTAATGGCACCTAGATTTCAGTAGTATGCGTATGTCGAATTGAAAAAGTTAACTGCCATAATTTACAGGCTCCAGCTCTAAGGAAAGCTAGATGCAGGAGGCGCTAAATGTATGCGCTTAAAAACGCGGCTTGGCTGTATCGAGTAGCTCGTGTTCGTTAACACAGAAAAGAAAATCGCGCCTTGTGTAAGGCCACTGTTAATCGAAAGTGATACAAAAACGAAACAGAAATCACAAGCGTATAAAAATGGAATCCGAAAACCATCTTACGATATGACAGAGTAACGCAGCAACGGCATTTCGCAGTTCATGAGTAAAAGATGTGCTAATAAAAGTAATAAATACTGTTAAAAGAGAGGGGTGAGGGGACAAACATAAATAAAGTTATTAAAACCTTATTACTAAAACTGAGAAACTTTCGCTTAGCCAATACAGAAGTATACACACAGTAGACGAAGTAGAACTGCCATTAAACTCGAGATCCAAATTAGGCTCAAAGCTGTTACAAGAAAAATGTATCTACATTGCTAAAAATAAGGCTACGTACATGTAAAAATTCGCCTACAGACGAGGAAAGGCATTAAATAGCTGTCCCGAGAAGGCGTCTTGAGGCGAACGACATACTTGCCGAAGCTAGGGGAGACCGGTTAGCGCATGCCATGCAGCCGTGAGGGGCTGCCTAAAGCCGTTGAGGGAGTTCTTACTTGCAAGCTGAGGCTGATCACTGAATGTGTTACCAACTGCATTAGCTAAATGCTTGAATATTTCATTTTCTTCAAAGAAATCTAATTTCCACCCTTTTTGCTCTTGACGTAAAATTACTGTTTCTTCCAGGTTCTTCGAAGAGTAATAAGAAATAAGCAAGTTTTATGAAAAAGAAGGATTATATACATTCCACCCTTCCATTCATGGCAAGAGTTCCTCATACCTGACTTTAACAGTCCTTCCAGAGAATCTTAAATAACAACGATGACAACTAGCCTGTATGACATTTTGTAGATCTTCATTTTTTAGCGGTGTCCTAAATTTTTCTTCAAATTATTGTTGATGTAGAAAGTAACCACACAGCCGTAATTTTTAGCCAAAATTCGGCAAAACCTGTCAGAAAACTATCTAAAAACTGTACAAAAATAAAACTGCCATTTCTTCTTCACCATACTTTAGTTTATTAATTACATTAGCGGTTACAAAAATGTTTTAAACAAAACAAAGATGTGACAAATGCTGTTAGTAAAACTGCAAGATGAGCTTACTCGCTAGTTACATCACAAGCTGATAAAGTAAATTGAATACAGCGAAATGGCATATGGCATAAGTCATATGAGACATTCATGCTCAGAACAAAAGATCGCAAGCCACACCTTGAGATTGTAGCAAAACAGAATTTCAAATGTGAAGATTAAGTGACAAATGCAGTAGTGTATTTACATGAGGCTCTTGTCGAAGTTAAAGTTGATTTTACACAATAAAATACAGTGGTGGCATCTGGATTAAAACAGTATGCATTTGGCAAATAGTAAATGTCAACTGCCCTAATGTGAAGTCTAGCGCTAAGTAAAGTTATATGTACAATGGGCTAAATGTATGCGGTTAGCAAATGCTTCTTGACTGTATTGAACACCGTATGTACAATTAAACTGAAAAGGAAACCGTGCCCTTTGTAATGTCACTGTCACTATCAAACAGCGTGCAAAAAGCAACCTGAAAACCTTCTTACGAGCTAGCAGAGTAACACAGTAACGACATTTCACCGTGCATGTGTAAAACAATATGCTAATAGAATTAACAAAAACTGATAAAAGAGGGAAGGGTACGGGGCAAACATGAACGAAAAATTATTAAAATGCTGTTGCTATAATCGGGAAACTTTCAAGTAGCAAAGAAACTTCCTGGCAGATTAAAAGTGTGTGCCGGACCGAGTCTCAAACTCGGGACCTTTGCCTTTCGCGGGCAAGTGCTCTACCACCGAGATACCCAAGCATAACTCACGACTCGTCCTCACACGTTCAGTTCTGGCAGTACCTCGTCTCCTACCTTCCAAACTTAACAGAAGCTCCTCTGCGAACCTTTCAGAATTAGTACTGGAAGGAAGGACATTGCGGAGACATGGCTTAGCCACAGCCTGGGGGATGTTTCCAGAATGAGATTTTTACTCTGCAGCCGAGTGTGGGCTGATATGAAACTTCCTGCAGAGTGAAACTCTCATTCTGGAAACATCTCCCAGGCTGTGGCTAAGCCACGTCTCCGTAATATCCTTCCTTCCAGGCGTGCTAGTTCTGCAAGGTTCGCTGAAGAGCTTCTGTGAAGTTTGGAAGGTAGGAGACGAGGTACTGGCAGAATTGAAGCTGTGAGGACGGATCGTGAGTCGTGCTTGGGTATCTCGATGGTGGAGCACTTGGCAGCGAAAGGCCAAAGACACGAGTTCAAGTCTCGGTCCGGCACACAGTTTTAATCTGCCATGAAGTTTCATATCAGCGCACATTCAGCTGCAGATTAAAAATCTCATTCTACAAGAATTAAACAAGTTTACATACAGTAGATGAAGCAGAGTTGGCAATAAACTCCACATTCAAATTATGCTCAAAGCTGTTACAAGAAAAATGTGTCGAAAATGATAACAATAAAACTTACGTAGAAGTACTAGGCGCAGAATAGAATAAAGGGCGACAGTGAGATTGTGCTGTTTTCTGAACTGGGGTCCGCTGCAACCTGTTGTAGAGGCATGTAACTATGTATCTCAGAAATGTGTGTGAATTCATAAGGGACCAAACTGATAAGATCATCGCTCCCTAGACTTACACATCACTTAAACTAACTTATGCTAAGAACAACAAGCACACCCATGCCCGAGGGATGACTCGAACCTCCGGCGGGAAACTATGTATCTGAATGGGAAAGATGTGATAGGTATTTTGACTCAGTCTGGAGTGCGAATTGTGACTGGTTGTCGTTCACGTTTATAGTTATGTTTTTATAATTTTTGGTGAATTTCAACACAGGATAAGCCGTTAGTTGTTATTTGTACGCCCTTAACTGACTTGCTGTGAACTGTATGCCATTCGCTGTTCGGTAGTTATACAGGGTGGGGAAAATGAAGTGGCCCGGACGAGTGAATACGATTGGCACCATTAATGGAGGACGAAAAGACCTACCGTTACTTTGAACAGGGAAAAGCAACTGCCCGTACAGCCGGCCGAACCATGGAGCCCATTTACACAATCTTCACGCCTGACAGTGTTGTTAGCAGAAGTCAGTCTGGTAGCAGCCCCAGCTGGTCGCACGGGTCACCTGATTTGCCCGTGTACGATTACTTTGTGTGGGGAGCCCTCAAGTCTAAGGTGTATCGCAACGACCCCAATAGTCTTCAAGAACTAAAGCAGAACATTTTGGATGAGACTGCAGCAATTTCAGCAGTCCAGCTTCGATCCGCCTATAGCAACTTGATGATCAGAGCCCAAAAATGCCAAGAGATGGATGGTGATCATATTCAACATCTGCCATAGTCAAGTTAGTACTATACTTCTTTTCCTCTGTTGTGGTTCTTTCTACCCTGGAACTCTCTTCTCTCTGCTACTTTTATTTGCCGCACCCCGTATAATACTTTTAAATGCATGACTTATTATGCCCCCACAATAGTTGTTAACCTGAAATGTGCTCTTGAGACGGAATGGGACAGGGTATAATGCGATAATGAGATCGTCAGTCTTTTTTGATTCATGTAGATTTCAAACTATATATTTCTTTTATTTTTTCTCTTGCTTTTCCAACACATATATATATATATATATATATATATATGTGTGTGTGTGTGTGTGTGTGTGTATATATAGGAAAAGCAAGAGAAAAAAATAAAATAAATATGTAGTTTGAAATCTACATGAATAAAGAAGACTGGGCTGCTAACCAACTTAGATGCTTTTGGAACTCCGATTTTAGAAGATGAAATGCGTGCAACTATCATTTTCAGTGATTTAATGTCAGATTGCTGTCTTTCAGTCTGTCAATATATATATATAATCACTGGAAATGGCAGTTTCATGGATTTTATCTTCTGAAATCGGAGTTTCAAAAGCATCTATGTTATTTAGAGCAATGTCGGCAAGATGCATTTATAAGATAAAGAATAACCCCAATTACTGAGAGAAACTTGCAGCGTACAATTTCAATGATTTGCTGGATGCGTTCCAAGAATCAATCTGAAATTCTGATTCTGAAAATTACTTTCAATTTTTTCAATGACGTCAGTATTTTTCACACGATAGCAAGTCATATTTTTAAGATTTAAGTAATCAAAGCCGAAATATTAAAATAAAATTACAATAAATGTATGTTTTTATAACTATTTTTCAAGGCGCATACTAAAAATACCACCAACAGTTGTCTTAGCAACATTATAAGTATTCTCTTACACTTAATATTCCAATTTTCTTACTTTTGATTTCCTTTCAGAATCTTCACCTTTACTGTACCTCTTCAGCATCCAACTACAGTGATCCGTCATATTTTCATTTCATATTGCCCAGTATCCCTACTCTATCACATTAACGTCCCGCCCCACATTGCATGGAAAGTAGTCAATATGTGACTGCAGGCAATGGACTTATACACTGGTGCTATAACCCGAAGGGCAATCCATGCATCTTTCTCTGTGACAGTCATTGTCTTTTTAAATTATTGATCCTTCGTCAGATTGTGAATTTGAGGACGAAAAATAAATCCAGGTTTCAAATTTTGTTGACTGATGAACCAATATTTCACAGAAAAGTATTTAAATTACTATGCATCTTTTCTAGAAGTCCTTAGAAACTGGTCCATTCATCTCAGTTTTATATATAGTTTAAAGAAATTTTTATAGCCAAGATCGTATTCAAAACTATTTTTTATTGAGCAGTTTCGACACACAAGACTGTCATCTTCACGCATTCGAAAACTTTTGTGCTTGTACGTCAAGATCCGTTGTACGTTCATTACTCGCGCCAAATTAGCATTTTAGACGAGACTGTATTGCATATTCCACACAGGTTTGCCATAAATTTCTTTTCTTGATCGCCCCCTTTCATTTCTCATCATGAGGAACTTCAGTCGTTCTATACATGGGTGTATTGGCAAACTTTTTTGCGCTGTGCAAGCGATTCATGCAGGACGTTTTTAGTCGCAGCCACAATTGTCTCCCATTTCGTCAAATCTTTTCACTCGAGTACTTTTGCTTTGCCGTGCTAGCCCGCTCACGCAAAAGTGGAGCATTTTCGTCTCCCCTGCTTGCTTTCCCCATAAAACGCCTATAATTAAAAATAAATCAAAATTGTAAGTGGAAGATGAATACTAAGGACAATTTTGAAGTCAGCACAAAAAAATTATTCAAGAAATATTCGTTTTCAATCATCTGGTATCATGTAGTCGGAGTTATCACATGTGTTTGAAAACCTGGGTACGTATTTCATTTGTCGGCAGCTCGTGGTCGTGCGGTAGCGTTACGCTTCCCACGCCCGGGTTCCCGGGTTCGATTCCCGGCGGGGTCAGGGATTTTCTATGCCTCGTGATGACTGGGTGTTGTGTGCTGTCCTTATGTTAGTTAGGTTTAAGTAGTTCTAAGTTCTAGGGGACTGATGACCATAGATGTTAAGTCCCATAGTGCTCAGAGCCATCTGAACGTATTTCATTACGCATCATGCAACATCGATATTAGTCGCATTAATCCTTCAACTCCTACCCCGACAGTTCTGTTAGTTTTCTTAACGCAGTGATACACATTTTTAGGACACGAGACTTTGTACTTCGACTAGTTTTATACCATTTGGTTTCCTCAGAATGTATGAGCCAGCTGTTTTGTCAGCAGTGAATGCTGCGTCTCAATACAGCAACGTGCTCAGCTGTACAGCTGCTGTTGCCTGGTAACAGGCACACAACAGGGAAGTGGCGGGCGACTGCTGAGCTCTCCCAGTTACCCCCACGCAGACGGCTCCAGGCGTCCAGATAAACTGTTGCGCTCTGTCCAGACGTCTTAAGCCGCGGCACGCCTTGTTTCGGAAGCAGGCATAATCTCCATTTCAATTACAACAGCAATAATTAGTTCGACAATCTTAGGTCCACAGAGGCTTCCGAGTCGGCCGGTCCGGCCTAATCCAATAAGAAGCGACGCCTGCGCGAGCAGAGCTCCGTGCCGTAATCCGAGGACGGCTTAGTCGTATCCAAGGGGCGCCGCCTTGTCTTCGGTAGCGGCGACGCGCGGCACAGCCGACTGCCGCCACAGCGGCGAATCCTGCGTGTCTAGCACAGTGTGCCAGCCATACCGCTAGCGGCACGGGGCAATTTTAAAATGCCACAGAACAAAAAAATTTTCTGAAGTACACGGTGTCTATAAAATGCTGCTATCACTTCAAAAATTCGTAATTTAGAAATTGCTGGAGAAAGAGCAGCTTGATTTCTTGTAACACGTTTAACAGCTTTCAAAATTCTCTCTCTCTTATGCCCGAATATCAGTGTTCGTCCCAGTCGTCACTCGTGAAGTCGTAAAACTTCAACACGATATTCCAGTTCTGCCTATGCTGAGTGAGCCATTGCGTTGAGCACAAAGGGTAACACTTATTCGACAGGTGCTGTGTAGGTACACAACATTCTTGACCTAACTCCACAAGTACATGTGTAATGGTGCAACGCCAGGAGAGCGAGGGACCATGCGATGGGACGACTCATCCACCTCTTAGGAAATGTTCCATTCAACACATCCCGCACGTTCGAATTCCAGTGTGAGGTTGCAGCAACATCCTGGAAGACGGTGGACGGCTGCAGCTCTTAAGGTAGCAGGAACTGTTCGATCACGTCCAGGTAAACATTTCCCCTCACGGTTTTCTCTGCGAAGAAAAATATGCCTATTGTCCTGTCGTGCACTTGGAAGCCCAACATTAGGCTATCACGAATGAGCTGACTTTGTTGTTTGGGTTTTCTGAGACCCAAATCCGAATGTGGTTATTCGCATATCCAGAAATGTTGAACGTTGCTGATAATAGGTAAATTTTCAAGTTTTTTTCTTTCTTTTTTTTCTTTTTGGGGCCAATTCGAAACACACACAGATTCGTACTGCAGAAGACGATCATTTGGCTTTTGGCTGCAATACTTGTACCATCGGCACTTGGCTCGCGAAAAAGGCTAACAGCTTATGTAACATTTTATGTGCAGTTGAGACTGCTCCCTACGAACTGACTTCTGGGGACTTTGTTGCGATGAGCTTGCACTTTGCAAACACGTTCTTGACATACAGGGTGGGGAGGGAGCGAGTGGTTGGTGGGTGACGTCCACTTCGAGGAAGATCTTTGATACTGCTGTCTCTTAAAAGTTTCTCAACCACCTCCTTACACCTGTTTTCCCTGGTGGAGGTCTCCCACGCTGGTAATGGTAATTCCAGTAACACTGCCACAGGTTTGGAGTCTGCAAACCAGACGACACACCGTATCTTCTTCTTATTTCTCAGTAATTTGAAGTACTCGAATTTAAATTTGCAACAAAGGACAAACCAAAAAAAAAATTGGGAGCTGCTAAAATGATAATTCTCTCTCTGTAATAGTTTCCCAGAATTCCCAATTTTTTTTATGGTACTGGGAATTTATGGACAACCTGTGTTCTTTTGGAAAAGCAAAGAGTAAATTATTTGTCGACCTAACTATATTTCTTTCAGTACATTTTCTACTGTAACGTTTTTTACTCCATATGATCAAGAATTCATGTAACCTCACCGGAGGAACTTCTTAAAGAGATCACACTGGTCGCTTTGGAGTGGTGTAGAACTGGTAGCAGACGCTGATGTGACCATCCAGCGCTGACCCAAGTCATGGCAGTGAACTGCCACTCGGTGGTAAGAAACTATCGCAGTTAAGTGGGTCGACATAGGGACGTGACAGAATGGCAGAAAGGAGATATCGCTTCTAGAAATGGTAATGGACAAACTGTGAATGGATTTGCTGGATTTGTTGGTGAACTAAAGCAGGCTTGTCTGCGAGGAATACTGTGCCAGTCGGAGACATCAACAGTGTGATAATAGTAATCGTACAAAGATCCTAAGCGATAGGAAACGGACACAGGTGTCATGCCTTCACAACTGGATCAAAACCTGACAGAAAGTGATGCAGTTAAAGAATTCAGGTCCATATCAACCAGTTTACGAGATAATGTTGCATGCAATGGACTTCCGGAGTTGGATAACTCACAAACGGCCACTATTCACACTTGCATATAAAGGTGTGGATTAAACGAACCAAACAACACATAGCCGGCCGGGGTGGCCGAGCGGTTCTAGGCGCTACAGTCTGGAACCGCGCGACCGCTACGGTCGCAGGTTCGAATACTGCCTCGGGCGTGGATGTGAGTGATGTCCTTAGCTTAGTTAGGTTTAAGTAGTTCTAAGTTCTAGGGGACTGATGACCTTAGAAGTTACGTCCCATAGCGCTCAGAGCCATTTGAACCATTTTTGAATCAAGCAACACATAAACAAGACAGTAGTGGCCTGGGATTGTGTATTGTAGACAGAAGAGTATCAGATCAGCCTCTTTTCAAGTGTTGCAGTTCATCAAGAGTACTGACATCCCAATGAGTTGTTTAACCAGCAGTGTTTGAAGGGTGTAGAAACACTACAACACGCTATCCGGGCACTCAATCAGTGGGGTCAACTAAATGTAGCAACAGACCACATGGCCAAAACATAACACGCGATCTATAAATGAGACCATACAGGCGTCGCACCAAACGTCAAGGAGACCATAGAGTCAGTTCAGATGACGACTCCAGTGCAAAGGACCTCATCAACACAGCGAACGTAACACACGAAGAAGAACCCGTAGACACTGGAATAGAGGAAAGTTTAACTTAGATCAGACCAGTGCCTTTGGAGGCCTTGCCCAGGGGTGTCGGGCTCCAGCTCACATTCATAGACTTTCTACGTGGGTACTGCAATTGAAGAGATATGTATTACTCACTCTCCTTTTATCACTCTCCTTAAAACATTTTTTTCTTTCATAATTTCCTGCTTAGAATGTTATGTACGATAGTTTTACTACGGAGCCGTTATTTTCATAAAAAAAGAGAACAAGAGAACTCTACAAAGCTGCACCTCCATGTGGTGTTCCACGTGCAATGGAGCCCGCAGCCTCAGCTGCGCGATGGCGATTGTGGGTATCGCCTAAGAGGACTGAGCACTACGGCCTGCACAGAGCTTACTAAAGGGCAGGCGCTAGTAGTACAAATGGAGTATGGGAATAAAAAGAAAAATAGACCAGGGTCGGAGGTCGTTCCGTGACGTTTTAGGGGTATTTTTCCTACCATGACTTGGGCTCACTGATTTGGGTTAGTGTAAACTCGAACCAGGATACGATATTGCAGTGCCTGTACTTTTCACAAATTGGATGCACTATTCCTTCGGTCATGCATGCATGTCCGAACGGACAGGCATTGCGGCGAATATAGCCGTTATGAAATACATGAAATCTATTCACAGCCTCGAATATGAACAACCGTCAGCTATGTAAAGAAATGATGACAATGAAAATCTGTGCCGAACTAGGATTTACCGAGCGGGGTGGCGCAATGGTTAGACACTGGACTCGCATTCGGGAGGACGACGGTTCAATCCCGCGTCCGGCCATCCTGATTTAGGTTTTCCGTGATTTCCCTAAATCGCTCCAGGCAAATGCCGGGATGGTTCCTCTGAAAGGGCACGGCCGACTTCTTTTCCCATCCTTCCCTAATCCGATGAGACCGATGACCACGCTGTCTGGTCTCCTTCCCCAAACCAACCAACCAACTAGGATTAGAACCCCGAATATCACGAGCGGTCGCCTTCCCAACAGGCTATCCGTGCACGCTTCACGGCCAGACCCTAACTTCCTCCAGCCGGTGTGGCCGAGCGGTTCTAGGCACTTCAGCCTGGAACAGCCAGAACGCTACTGTCGCAGGTTCGAATCCTGCCTCGGGCATGGATGTGTTTGAACCCTAACTTCCACACGTCGGAACCATGCGTTTACAACCTGCACTCGTACGTCCATTATGTGTATCTCTATACAGGGAAGACATTTTAATTGAAAGTCGGTAGCCCGGTGTCGGTGCATCAGTACGAAATTTCAGTGTCTCTGTTGTTCAGAAGTGCGATGCAATGTTCCTCCGGCCATCATGCACATATTTATACATGCATGCATACACAATGGATGTATGAGTGCTGATCGTAGACGTATGGTTGACGACATATTGAGGTTTGGGTCTGGCCGTGAAGCGTATTCGGATTGCCTTATGGTAAGGCGACCGCTCGCGATGAGCGGGAAATACGTGTTCGAATCCCGGTTCAGCACAGATTTTCGTTGTCGTCATTCCACCATACAGCTGATGGTTGTCCACATTCACAACAACGAACGCATTTCATTTATCGTACCAGGATGCTAGTTTCAATATTCCCAATGATCAGCTGTTGACCTTTGTTCTATCTTTTCATGATGAATGTGCTACTATCTCTTTTTCTCACGAATTTTAAGCCATTATCAAGACTATAGAGTGTAATACACAGTACTTTCTGTAAACTGTGCTACACAGTTTCAATGATCTTAAAGAATGGCATCACGAATCACCAAATGCTATAGTAGCTATTTACTTACATACTGAGAACCAGTATCGATCAAGCGATCATCTACGGGTCACGAATGTCATAGCAGTGGGTTAAACGACGTTTCCTTGACGTATAATACACAACTGTTATGATACGCCTTTCATGTGGCAATATGCCGAACAGTGCAGTGGACTGTCAATTTATGAGTTAGTGACTACGTAAAAATATGCTGTTTCTCTACATCAATATGCCATGTTTTCGATTTGCTCCCAAAACCAAATTAAGTGTAATATATTTACTTCCTTCTCAGAAATAAGTTTTATTTACAGGTAATTTTTGAAAGAAAAAAAAATTACAAAATCAAAACGAATGTCACTCCAAAAGGTTTAACGACGTTTCCTTGAAGTGTAGTACATAAGTGCTATAATACGGGTTTGATGTGGCAGCATGCGGAATAGTGCAGTGGACTGTCAATATATGTCTTAGTGACTATGTAAAAATATGCAGGTTATCTGCACCAAAATATCTTGTACTCAATTTTCTCCCAAAACAAAATTAAATTAAATACATTAATTTCCTTTGCAGGAATAAGTTTTATGTCAAGATAAGTTTAAAAAAAAAATTACAGCATCAAATCGAACACTTTCACACGAAGCTCCTGCGGTGACGCGAAAAAAAGTGTGGACTGTATTTAATTTCCGTCAAGGTCTGCTGCAACATGTCTGGAGGAATGGTATCGATGACCTCCACAGTCCGAGTACAGAGCACATGAAGCTTCCGCACTGCAGTGGTGAATACCCTATCCTTCACGTTGCCTCATTGGCACGTGCCCTGCGAAGATCCCGTGAGGCCTGGCGAACTGATTTGCTTGGACTTCTTTGGAACGCCTGATGGTCACTCTCAGTTTCTTCTGCAGAAATACGCTAACCCCCTGCATGCCGCTTCAGAATGCTACCAGCGTCCGTAAGCTGCTTATGCCACGCTTTTATCCTCTTGGCGTTTGGTGGTACTTTTCTGTAAACAGAACGGAACTGCATCAACAAAAGCAAAACTAGGATAATGGAATGTAGTCGAATTAAGTCGGGTGATGCTGATGAAATTAGATTAGGAAATGAGACACTTAAAGTGCTAAAGGAGTTTTGCTATTTGGGGAGCAAAATATCTGATGATGGTCGAAGTAGAGACGATATAAAATGTAGACTGGCAATGGCAAGGAAAGCGTTTCTAAAGAAGAGAAATTTGCTAACATCGAGTATAGATTTGTCAGGAAGTCGTTTCTAAAAGTATTTGTATGGATTGTAGCCATGTATGGAAGTGAAACATGGACGATAAATAGTTTGGATAAGAAGAGAATAGAAGCTTTCGAAATGTGGTGCTACAGAAGAATGCTGAAGATTAGATGGGTAGATCACATAACTAATGAGGAGGTGTTGAACAGAATTGAATAGAATTGAGGAGAAGAGGAGTTTGTGGCTCAACTTGACTAGAAGAAGGGATCGGTTGGTAGGACATGTTCTGAAGCATCAAGGGATCACCAATTTAGTATTGGAGGGAAGCGCGGGGGGTAAAAACCGTAGAGGGAGACCAAGAGATGAATTCACTAAGCAGATTCAGAAGGATGTAGGTTGCGGTAGGTACTGGGAGATAAAGAAGCTTGCACAGGATAGAGTAGCATGGAAAGCTGCATCAAACCAGTCTCAGGACTGAAGACCACAGCAACAACAACGAAACTGCATTGCATCATGACAATGGATTTAAATTCTGCGTACCGAAGCACAGTTTCTTCCTTCTTCTGAAATAACGTTATTTTCGCTTCGATAGACTGAAATGGTACGCCAATTTGGGGTCAGCATAATTAGCTGTTGGGTGGGAGACCAGGCCGCAACAAGAAGACGGAACTAATATCTCAACTCCATTCAGAATTAAATAACAAAGTTCAATAAACACTTATTTTAAAAGGTTACTTTACATATAATTTACAGTTAAATTATTTAGATCTTAATTGTAAACTTTTTCCTACAGAATACACAGAAAAAAAATTTTAAACGGGCGCCATCGTAAACAGTCACAACATGGTGAGCCCAGTCGCCAGAACAGGATCAGCGAACAGGGCCCATAGGCACGGGTAGAAGGGCAGTTACAAGTAAATCACTACAACATACTAAGAACGAGGATTACATTTCCCACATAAACAGAACCCCAACAAATATCCCGCCCCCCTCCTCGCCTCTTTTTAACTATAAAACTAAAATGTTTTAAAGTAAATACTAACAAATTTTGCCAATTTTTTTTTAATTCGACCTCTTTAAGAAAATTTCAGTATGCTTCCAGAAAGCCTCTACTTTGCACAACACTGACCATAACTAATGTTTGACAAATAATTAAAAAAACGAACTTAAAAAGGAATACCTCTTTGGAGTTTAAGTAATTCAGGAACGGCAACGACCAGCCTTGCAGTAAACTACATACTGGGTTGGCTAAACCCAATTAAGTGACAACTGCTATTTAACAGTCCTGCAGAGGCAAACTGCCGTTTGAAAATTAAGCTACTTAATGGAAAAGGTATTAAACCACCAGAACAATGCGCTGTAATGACTCAAAATCTGATGCACGGCAGATTTTCAGCTTAACAAACACAGACACGTTTCTAGGTTAACAAGGTCTTCTCTCCCGTTTGCCCAATAGGATGAAGCCACATAATTCTTAAGATAAAATATAACAAGGATTGAAACAGCTTTGCTCTCCTAAAGTCAAAAGAGAATAGATTTTTGCTGCTCTTTTTAAGCATAGTGAAATCTGACCACAAACACTAAGTTCACTCAACAGGTTTGCCCTAAGTAACGTTCGAACCTTAGTTGCGAAATATCAAATACACAAAGCCTATCATGCATATGCCTTGCGCTGCATTCACCCAAACTGTTAAATCCACCAGACCACAAACACTAGCTTCATTAATTATTATTTAAATTTACTGTGTTTCCTATAAGACAACGGAACAAGTTGCTACTGTAGTTTTCACAGTCAACCTAGAACTGAAGTGCCACATTATACGAACAACAGAATCGCTCACCAAATCAACTGTAGCCTTGAATGAATTGTAGCCTTGACACATAAGCAGATGGGTTTTGTACATGCACATATCCCGCACAGGCAGGCTGACAACAAACTGCATGAAATGCAGAGCAAGGCATTACACCGGCCAGAGCCACACGGTACTTCATAATAACCACGCAGATGACTCAGTATACAATTCCGGGCAGCCAACCGCCTAAAATCCACTCCCACGGCCATGCCACAACTGTCCACAGCTCGTCATGCCTGCAGTCGGTATTGCTGCTCAGTTTCTAGTGTCTGGTCAAGACATCACTCCATGACGCCCTCTGGCTGATCCAAAACTTTCCTCTTACTTTCCGTTCTTCCATCCGTGCGCGGCCTCTCGTACACCAGTGCAGCAATTAGCTGAAGATCGAAAGGAGGCTGCACAGCTCATAGGCAACAATGAAACTATGAAAACGAACCAAACTTTGACAAAATGTAAAAATCAACTTTAGGTCATTCTGCATCAAACAGAGATGTCACCAGTGAAGCAAAGAAAGACCCTGTTAAACTGCCTCAAAAAATATGGCTCTTTGGTGTGGTTGCATGTGTAAGTGACAGGTGCCACAATGCATGTGATGTCTACGGACCTTTCTTTAACCTGATGTAATGAGATTCGTGACTCGAAGTTGCTCACCTGAACGAACTGTATCGACATTTCTTGGGCCGTGACACGGTTCTTTAAGGTATTAGAGTGATGTCTTCTGTGCGGAAATGATCGTCTTGCTGGAAAAAAAGTTTCCGAACAGACGACTTCGCCGGCCGCGGTGGTCTAGCGGTTCTGGCACTGCAGTCCGGAACCGCGGGACTGCTACGGTCGCAGGTTCGAATCCTGCCTCGGGCATGGGTGTGTGTGATGTCCTTAGGTTAGTTAGGTTTAAGTAGTTCAAAGTTCTAGGGGACTTATGACCTAAGATGTTGAGTCCCATAGTGCTCAGAGCCATTTGAACCATTTTTGAACAGACGACTTCTCCGCCAGTGCTGTGGTGCTGGGTCTTGGTTCCTCCACACAGCACTATACATAATTTCACTCCTCTCGTGAGTGCTACATTTTCCGCATAAACGTCCCAGAAACGAATGAAGTTACGGCAAAGAGAAGAACTGCTGAGTCATTTTTGTGATTGCCTTTTGCTTCCTGCTCGTAATTCTCCAACCATGTGTATCGTCTATGATAATATCTGCTAGAAAGCCGTCTCTTATCGCCTTTCTTCACATCAAAATGGCCGCCTCAGTTCGTGCAGGCATCATTGTGTCACCTTCACTGAACATCATATTCACCCATCAAGCACTCAGTTTGGAGAAAGTGAGTGAAGGAGTCACTCATAAGAAAGGATCTGATGTCTGTATTTAATTCTTTGGGTAAAAATGTTAGAGGAAGTCATCGGTTCTCACGAATGAAGCCAGTGCTTTCCTGTTCTCTCACACTATCCTCACATTTGCCTAAAATACTCTTGCTTTAAAAGCTAAATCACTTTAAATAAAACACTCGAGCTTTCGATACCTGAGCCCACCATCGCATCAGGACTTAAAACTACTGACTGCTGGACCCAGCACGATGTTCTGCAACATTGGTAGCTAATGGCAACAGTGTGCGGGACTCGACGTATCCAATGGTAAGCACAGTATGAGACTACGGAGCGTAATTGAACAGCTTATTCGACGAGTAATTCACAACAGTGCTACAGTGCTAATGGTGTTGATGCAAAGCAGAGCAATGGCAACAATAAACAAAGAAAATATTGCATTTCATCTACACCAACAGTTGCCGAGGTTGACATTTTGTCAGAAAGAAACCGAAGGAATTTCGCAAAGTGATGAACAGTTGGTGGATGAAATACCAGCGTTTTTGCAAGATGAGTCAGTGACATGTGTGGTCGCGTACACGCTCGACTGTGCGGACAGCATACGTAAGGAGTACAGGAATGCAATGACGACGGTTCGTGCTTAACAAGCGACAGTGGTATTGAAACCGGTTTCAATCCATGTAGTTCATGAACTTCGTCAGACCGGGAGCCACAAATCACGCCACCAGTGAAACGAAGTAAAGGACAACTGTTGCTCAAGGAGCGCGTACTAAACGTAATTAAGTATATGGAAGATCATCCATAGCATAGCAAAACACCCATTTATGGACTTCTTATAAGTCCGCAGCAACATGACTGTGTTGTGCATAAGAAAAACTACGGATATTCAAGGGAGGACAAGGCGCACTTGATGCAGAAACTGTTCTTTTCTTTCACGTTTCAAGGAAGCGCGATACAATTTACAGTATGTGCTTGATAGTGATTTAGTACGTTATCCACATCAAACTGCTCGTGACATACATTACATTGATTTCAACGGAAGCAATGGATTGTTGAATAACTCCAAAATGTGCGGAACTGGAATGCGTAAAATAACAAAATTTCAAACAAAGCGTCAGGTTGACAATGTACAGTAAACTGTGGAGTCGGCCCGAAAATTTGTTGACGAGGTAAACAATCTTATCCCATCGTTCAGTAAGAAGTTTGTTTTCAACTCTGACCAATCAGGATTTGAAGAGGAAATGAATGTGAAAGGAACCCTGGAAATTAGTGGTACCAAGAGAGTTGTATAAAGATCAATTATCATCAATGCCTTAACGCATTCGTAGACAATTATGCCTACTGTTAATCTGGATAGACACAAAGCCCATGCCTACTACAGTAGTACAAGCTTATATGGCAACTAGCTCTGCAGATGATGAAGAAATTGATGAAATGTATGACGAGATAAAAGAAATTATTCAGGTAGTGAAGGGAGACGAAAATTTAATAGTCATGGGTGACTGGAATTCGTCAGTAGGAAAAGGGAGAGAAGGAAACATAGTAGGTGAATATGGATTGGGGGGAAGAAATGAAAGAGGAAGCCGTCTGGTAGAATTTTGCACAGAGCATAACTTAATCATAGCTAACACTTGGTTCAAGAATCATGAAAGAAGTTTGTATACCTGGAGGAATCCTGGAGATACTAAAAGGTATCAGATAGATTACATAATGGTAAGACAGAGATTTAGGAACCAGGTTTTAAATTGTAAGACATTTCCAGGGGCAGATGTGGATTCTGACCACAATCTATTGGTTATGAACTGCAGATTGAAACTGAAGGAACTGCAAAAAGGCAGGAATTTAAGGAGATGGGACCTGGATAAACTGAAAGAACCAGAGGTTGTAGAGAGTTTCAGGGAGAGCATAAGGGAACAATTGACAGGAATGGGGGAAAGAAATACAGTAGCAATGGGTAGCAATGGGTAGCTCTGAGGGATGAAGTAGTGAAGACAGCAGAGGATCAAGTAGGTAAAAAGACGAGGGCTAATAGAAATCCTTGGGCAACAGAAGAAATATTGAATTTAATTGATGAAAGGAGAAAATATAAAAATGTAGTAAATGAAACAGGCAAAAAGGAATACAAACGTCTCAAAAATGAGATCGACAGGAAGTGCAATATGGCTAAGCAGGGTGGCTAGAGGACAAATGTAAGGATGTAGAGGCTTGTCTCACTAGGGGTAAGATAGATACTGCCTACAGGAAAATTAAAGAGACCTTTGGAGAGAACGACTTGTATGAATATCAAGAGCTTAGATGGCAACCCAGTTCTAAGCAAAGAAGGGAAGGCAGAAAGGTGGAAGGAATATATAGAGGGTTTATACAAGGGCGATGTACTTGAGGACAATATTATGGAAATGGAAGAGGATGTAGATGAAGATGAAATGGGAGATAAGATACTGCGTGAAGAGTTTGACAGAGCGCTGAAAGACCTGAGTCGAAACAAGGCCCTGGGAGTAGACAACATTCCAGTAGAACTACTGATGGCCTTGGAAGAGCCAGTCATGACAAAACTCTACCATCTGGTGAGCAAGATGTATAAGACAGGCGAAATACCCACAGACTTCAAGAAGAATATAATAATTCCAATCCCAAAGAAAGCAGGTGTTGACAGATGTGAAAATTACCCAACTATCAGTTTAATAAGTCACAGCTGCAAAATACTAACGCGAATTCTTTTCAGACGAATGGAAAAACTGGTAGAACCGGACCTCGGGGAAGATCAGTTTGGATTCCGTAGAAATGTTGGAACACGTGAGGCAATACTAACCTTACGACTTATCTTAGAAGAAAGATTAAGGAAAGGCAAACCTACGTTTCTAGCATTTGTATACTTAGAGAAATCTTTTGACAACGTTAACTAGAATACTCTCTTTCAAATTCTGAAGGTGGCAGGGGTAAAATACAGGGAGCGAAAGGCTATTTACAATTTCTACAGAAACCAGATGGCAGTTATAAGAGTCGAGGGCATGAAAGGGAAGCAGTGGTTGGGAAAGGAGTGAGACAGGGTTGTAGCCTCTCCCCGATGTTATTCAATCCGTATATTGAGCAAGTAGTAAAGGAAACAAAAGAAAAATTCGGAGTAGGTATTAAAATTCATGGAGAAGAAGTAAAAACTTTGAGGTTCGCCGATGACATTGTAATTCTGTCAGAGACAGCAAAGGACTTGGAAGTGCAGTTGAACGGAATGGACAGTGTCTTGAAAGGAGGATATAAGATGAACATCAACAAAAGCAAAACGAGGATAATGGAATGTAGTCAAATTAAATCGGGTGATACTGAGGGGATTAGATTAGGAAATGAGACACTTAAAGCAGTAAAGGAGTTTTGCTATTTAGGGAGCAAAATAACTGATGATGGTCGAAGTAGAGAGGATATAAAATGTAGACTGGCAATGGCAAGGAAATCGTTTCTGAAGAAGAGAAATTTGTTAACATCGAGTATAAATTTAAGTGTCAGGAAGTCGTTTCTGAAAGTATTTGTATGGAGTGTAGCCATGTATGGAAGTGAAACATGGACGATAACCAGTTTGGACAAGAAGAGAATAGAAGCTTTCGAAATGTGGTGCTACAGAAGAATGCTGAAGATAAGGTGGGTAGATCACGTAACTAATGAGGAGGTATTGAATAGGATTGGGGAGAAGAGAAGTTTGTGGCACAACTTGACTAGAAGAAGGGATCGGTTGGTAGGACATGTCTTGAGGCATCAAGGGATCACAAATTTAGCATTGGAGGGCAGCGTGGAGGGTAAAAATCGTAGAGGGAGACCAAGAGATCAATACACTAAGCAGATTCAGAAGGATGTAGGTTGCAGTAGGTACTGGGAGATGTAGAAGCTTGCACAGGATAGAGTAGCATGGAGAGCTGCATCAAACCAGTCTCAGGACTGAAGACCACAACAACAACAATGTGGATGGTAAATTGACCTGAAAGTTATTTTGGTTTTCCCGATACGATTCTTTCTCGCGTGCGTGATCTTGCAAGGGCAGCAGGAAATATTTACCTCACACAAAGCAAGAGTGGGAAAATGGGCGTAGAAAAGTTGTAACTATGGTATGAGCACTGTTTTTGGCCATTATCTGGTCAAAATAATTGCTTCTGCTCGATTCCTGGTCTGCGTACGAAAATCATACTCCTTTAGAGGAAACTATTCCTCCTGAAATGTGTGTGACATTGTGATTTATACTATTTGGAACCAATGGACAAATTCAACCTCAGGACGCTTGTTTTCTTCCGTGCCTATAAAACATATTAGTGCCTTAACTGCAGCTGTGCTTTAAAGGATAGCCAACTGCACGCTAAGCCACAGGTGGCCCGTAGTACTGGTCTCAGTCCATGTCTATTCATCACGCGTCCTGTCTTGCTAGTAGCTGCTCCACGGTATGGAAGGAATGTAGCCGGCTTGACCTCTTCCAGCGATTCACTAGGCATCTTTCGTCGGTGTCACCTGAAAGCTTTCGCAGTTTTCCCACGTTGTAAACATTTTCTCTAAACACATATTTAAAATGCTAAAAATTCAGTCTTTAGACGGTTGTCATCAGAAATGATCTTTGCCCTCTGTATTAACATCGCTTTCTTGCGCACGGGGTGGTGAAAGCTGTTAGCGTTCAAGTAATGGTCAGTGTGCGTAAATTTCCTGTACACTGAGTGACCAAGCCGATCTCCTGCCTTCCGCTCCACTAAGACAGCCAATAATGGAAGTTTTCCAACCCTCTATAAACGATGGTAAATTCAATGCATCGAAATAATCAGCAACCAGTTGCATAAAGGAAATTTCATTTCTTAAACATTATCAGACACTTAATGGCTTTCTTCAGAAGGTTGTACAGAAAAGTAAACCACAAATAAGTAGAAGTTAGATAAGACTACTAAAATGTTCATGATATTTGCACTTTCTGTTTCGCTCCTTTATACCATTTTTCTACAGGCACTACGAACCAATGTAATGTACTAAGGCATTCATTATTGTATTACTACTCTTGTATTTTTTTAGAACCACAACAATATGCATCTTACTGTTTAGACTCACAAATAATGCGACAGATGTACGTACCATTTTCTACCGTTAATTTTTGTAACTTTTCGCTCCCAATTTTAATATTCTTATATATCTTCTGCTTATTTGTGGTGTATTTTCCTGTACAGCTTTCTGCAGAATGGCACTAAGTGCCTGAAACCGGATAAGAAATTAAATTTCTTCTGTGAAAGTTACTGATTATTTCTATGTATATATATATATATATATATATATATATATATATATATATATATATATATACAATTGCTGTAGGTGGATAAAATACTGGAGTAATTTTAATGTTGGGAT
The DNA here is from genome assembly GCF_023864345.2 of Schistocerca serialis cubense. NCBI lineage: Eukaryota > Metazoa > Arthropoda > Insecta > Orthoptera > Acrididae > Schistocerca > Schistocerca serialis. The sequence continues at coordinate 275,647,985 of NC_064643.1, read as the reverse complement.
GGACACCGTTCACGTGGTGTTCGAACAGCTGCAGTGATTTTTCATAACGAGACCACATGAAAAAGATGTCGTCAATATACCGCCATCTCGCAGGATTCACAGTTTGCTCCTCAAAGTGCTCCATGAAAACGCGGCGCCAGAGACGGTGGGGATCGTATGGCTGTGCCATCCTTCATCTCACAATAATCGTTGATAAGGCACGACGCGACAGCTTCACGCCGGCCGGGGTGGCCGAGCGGTTCTAGGTGCTACAGTCTGGAACAGCGCGACTTCTACGGTCGCAAGTTCGAATCCTGCCTCGGGCATGGATGTGTGTGATGTCCTTAGGTTAGTTAGGTTTAAGTAGTACTAAGTTCTAGGGGACTGATGACCTCAGTAGTTAAGTCCCATAGTGCTCAGAGCCATTTGAACCATTTGACAGCTTCACGATGTCAAGTACAAACTGTTGAACCAAAAGGTTCAGCATGTCTTCTACAGGCACCCTCGTAAAAAGTGACACAAGGTCCAGACTGATTATGTCTTTTTGGCCTATACTGCAGAGCAACTGCTAGCAAGTTAGGACGTATGCTGAATAGTCACAGACTGAGACCAGTATTTCGACCCGCTTCCAAGATAAGAGACATGTTACGCCCCGGTAAAGACAACACAAATCTTCCAGTTCCTGGCATGTAGGATGTCCAATGTGAATGTGGTAGCATCTACGTAGGTTAATCTATTCGAGCTATTGGTGAGTATTCTGAGGAGTGCTCACGACAAATTAAACAATTAAGAACTTGAAACGTCGGCGATTGCTTAACATTACCTACAAACCGGGCATAAAATACTGTTTGAGAAGACGAAATTTCTGGCGCAAACATTATCATATTGGGATTTTCTTATAAAAAAAAGCGGCCAAAATTAGAAAGAACAGCAAAAATTTTATCAAAGACCAGAGGTACACACTCAGTATGGCGTGGGAGCGGGCGTCGGATAGCTAAAGAAAAGAAAGACGAAGGCTTGACACTTGTACGAATGCGGGGGCGGAGGCTTCAAACGAGACGGCGGCCCCTCGCTCCATCTGACGTCACTCTGTCCCTCGGCGGACAGAGCTGTTAGAAGCTTCCCGACAGGTGTCACTGTCACGCATCGCGCGTGTGTCGCTCCGGCCGTCTCTGGAAGGTTCCAGACGCTGCCATTACATCTATGTAATATGCCAAAACTAGCAGTCAATGATTTTAACTCCTGACGACGATGGCGGACACAACTATCGAAAATGCGAGTGTTTTATTCGAACTGGTGCCGCTTGTCAACCGAGAAGATTTGATTTGAAAATACCACCACCATAGACTCCGAGGACACGTGTCTTTCCTCGGTATTGGAGAAATAAAGTGCAGAGTTGGACTGTTAGAAAAGCGGCCGAAGAAGAAATCACATCAGCAGACATTTAGAATTTTTACATCGCTGCTGGGAAAACTGGGTAATTTCTCGCCTTATTAAAGTCTAGCATTACATGCGTACTGTTGGAGTGGACACTATTTTGAAAAAGCGAACACGGCGGACAAAGTATGAGATTGATGTTTATGCCAGAAGACTACTTGATTTTCACCTACTTCCGTCGTCAACCTTGTCACCATTCGATTGGGAAGTAGGTAGACGTATCCACAGTAACGCAACAGCGTGCGAGTATGTGCAAGACGATGTCTACACAATGTTCCAAGTTAACCACTTAACTCACGGAGGTGCCAACTTTTCAAACAAAACTGGATGACGGCTCTGTTGCAGCACCGAGTAAAAGCCTTAATTTTTCTCCTCCATGGCGACATCTGCCAATAATGGACATTGTTAGTAGAATAGAGTAGTGCACTAGCCATCGCTCACTCGACGCAGCTGAGAACGCTTATCTAACTACTACCCGTATCGTAGCGAAATCTAACCCACCGAAACCCGATATTTGATGGAACGACGTGGCTTACGCGTATTGCGTGAGAATGAAGACATCGATATTTTCTAGCCGATAACGCAACTGCCATTGCGGTCCTGTACACCAAAGACAACCACCTGAAGACGCTTCATTCATTAGAAGGTGATAAATTTCTGAGGCTTAGTCGCTATTCCACACGGACCATCGTGAAGAAGACAAGGAAGTTAACAAAGACTCTGGTGCGCCAGAAGAAGTGACGAAGAAATTAATGCCACATGAAACCAACCATCCCACGCTTTATGGACTGCCGAAAAATTACAAGGAAAGTAATCAGTTCGCCTAGCTACAGATCTGCAAAACATCTGGTCGGGTGACAGGCACTCTGCTGCTACTCTGCGAACATAACTTTTGTTAACTCGCAGTCAATCGTTGATACCCTCGGGAAAACAAAGATAGGCCAAAACAACATAATGGTTAGTCTGGACGTTATGTCACTTTTTACAAGGGTGCCGGTACACGACACGTTGGATTTTTTGGCCAACATTTTAAACGTGAGGTCATCAGATTGTTCCACCATGCATTAGCACAGCGTACTTTCTGTACCGCAGCGAGTATTATGAGATGACGGACGGTACAGCCATGCTATCCTCACTGCCTCTGGCCGTCGCGAACTTTTTCATGAGTACTTTGAAGGAAAAGCTCTGAAATATTGCGTCCACACTGCTTCCTACGGTACACTGACACCGTCTTGATATGGCTGTATGGCGGTAATGCGCTACAGCTGTTTGTCGACCACATGGACGTTGTCCATCCCAAAATTAAATTTACTGTCGAGTTGGAGAGGGACGGCCAGCTTCCATTCTTGGATGTTTTACTTAAACGGAAAGCTTGGCCATTCATTGAACAGGAAATCTACGCACACCTACCGATACTTGAATGTCAATAGTTTTCACTACCTTGTAAACAAGAAAGCGGTCCTGGATACGTTAGTACGCAGGGCAAAGATTATTTCTGACGACGACTGTCAGCAATTGAAGTACGTCTTCGGAGAGGTACTTACAACGACGGTAAAATTGCGAAAGCTGTCAGGTGTCACTGACGGAAGACGCCTAGTGAATCGCCGGAAGAGGTGAAGCCGGCTGCATCCCTTCCAAAAAATGGTTCAAATGGCTCTGAGCACTACGGGACTTAACATCTCAGGTCATCAGTCCCCTAGAACTTAGAACTACTTAAACCTAACTAACCTAAGGACGTCACACACATCCATGCCCGAGGCAGGATGCGAACCTGCGACCGTAGCGGTTGCGCGGTTCCAAACTGAAGTTAGCACACTGGACTCGCATTCGGGAGGACGACGGTTCAATCCCGTCTCCAGCCATCCTGATTTAGGTTATCAGTGATTTCCCTAAATCGTTTCAGGCAAATGCCGGGATGGTTCCTTTGAAAGGGCACGGCCGATTTCCTTCCCAATCCTTCCCTAACCCGAGCTTGCGCTCCGTCTCTAATGACCTCGTTGTCGACGGGACGTTAAACACTAACCACCACCACCACCAGACTGAAGCGCCTAGAACCGCTCGGCCACCAGCGGCCGGCGCAATTCTTCCATACTGTGGAGTAACTACCAGCGAAATAAGAAGCATACTGAAGAAACGCAGGCTATGACCAATGTTCCAGCCCGCCTCCAAGGTAAGAGATCTGTATATTGCGTCCCGTTAAAGGAAATATAGGTCGAAGAGTTCCTGGCGTATATGGTTTCCGCTGTGTATGTGATAGCATTTCCATAGGTCAGAATATTTGTACTCTTGCTGAGCTTTGTGCAAAGCACTAACGACGTACCAAACAAAGAGACCTTGAGAAGTCGGCGGTGGCTGAATATTGCCTAGAAAACAGGCGTAAAATACAGTTTGAAAAGACGAGAGTTTTGGCTCAAATGGCATCACACTGGCAGTCTGATTTAATAGAACCAGCAGAGCTTAAACAGTAACAATTTTAACAGCAATCAGGGGTACACACTAATTGGGGCATGGGGGCGAGCTATGAACATTGCGTGAAAGCAAAGACGGAGTCTCGACGCTTGTAGGGACACGGCAGCGGCAGTTTCAAACTTGGTGCCGGTCCTTCGCGTCATCTTGACATCACTCGGTATCGCGCCTGCGGCACTTCAGCCCTCTTTGGATGGTTCAGGACGCTGCCATTTCATCTATAAAACCAGAAAATCACTCAGCACCGACAGTCAGTGATTCAAACTCCAGATGACGATGTCGGACTCAGGTGTCAAAAGTTCGAGTTTTTTATTCGAAGTGACGTAACTTCTACACCGAGAAGACTTTTTGAAGCATGCCACCACCAAAGACTCCGAGGACACATCCTCATACTATTATTCTAGTACACAATATAAATTATGAAAGATTTAGTATCATGAATAACAAAGGAGCAGCTTTCCCAGAAATTGGGCCGCAACAGTCTCTCTTTGTCAAAGTTGCTTATGTCGGTGGATTATTCCTATTTTCGGCTCGTATCGCCGCTGGAATGATTCGCACTCTTATAGATACAGGGTGGTCCACTGATAGTGACCGGGCTAAATATATCACGAAATAAGCATCAAACGAAAAAACTACAAAGAACAAAACTCCTTTAGCTTGAAGGGGGAACCAGATGGCGCTATGGTTAGCCCGCTAGATGGCGCTGCCATAGGTCAAACGGATCTCAACTGCGTTTTCTTAAACAGGAAACCCCATTTTTTATTACATATTCGTGTAGAACGTAAAGAAATATGAATGTTTTACTTGGACTACTTTTTTCGCTTAGTGATAGATGGCGCTGTAATAGTCACAAACGTATAAGTTGTTGTGGATTGGCAGGAGCCAATCCACGGAGTATGGAGGAAGCCGAAGGGCACGCGTTTTAGCTCACGCAGGCTGACGTGAGGTCTGGAACAGGACAAGGAATTTAGACTAGAAAAAAAGGATGTAGCTGGTGGAATACTTAACTTTAATCCATTAATGTTGAACGTAGCTCTTGTCTGTACATTCTTCACAATACCAATAGCAACTGATAATGGCGCCTTGCTAGGTCGTAGCAAATGACGTAGCTGAAGGCTATGCTAACTATCGTCTCGGCAAATGAGAGCGTATTTTGTCAGTGAACCATCGCTAGCAAAGTCGGTTGTACAACTGGGGCGAGTGCTAGGAAGTCTCTCTAGACCTGCCGTGTGGCGGCGCTCGGTCTGCAATCACTGATAGTGGCGACACGCAGGTCCGACGTATACTAACGGACCGTGGCCGATTTAAAGGCTACCACCTACCAAGTGTGGTGTCTGGCGGTGACACCACATAAGTACGTGGTATCACGTAACACTCCGCAAGTGCGGAAGGTATTTGCTTCGTGATACATTACCCGTATTAAAATGGACCGTTTATCAATTGCGGAAAAGGTCGATATCGTGTTGATGTATGGCTATTGTGATCAAAATGCCCAACGGGCCTGTGCTGTGTATGCTGGTCGGTATCCTGGAAGACATCATCCAAGTGTCCGGACCGTTCGCCGGATACTTACGTTATTTAAAGAAACAGGAAGTGATCAGCCACATGTGAAACGTCAACCACGACCTGCAACAAATGATGATGCCCAAGTAGATGTTTTAGCTGCTGTCACGGCTAATCCGCACATCAGTAGGAGACAAACTGCGCGGTAATCGCGACTCTCAAAAACGTCGGTGTTGAGAATGCTACATCAACATCGATTTCACCCGTACCATATTTCTATGCGCCAGGAATTGCTTGGCGACGACTTTGAACGTCGTGTTCAGATCTGCCACTGGGCACAAGAGAAATTACGGGACGATAAAAGATTTTTTCCCCGCGTTCTATTTAGCGACGAAGCGTCATTCACCAACAGTGGTAACGTACACCGGCATAATATGCACTATTGGGCAACGGAAATTCCACGATGGCTGCGACATCCTTGGCATGTTAATGTATGGTGCGGCATTATCGATGGGAATCTAAATGGTGCAATGTTCTACTGATGTTGCTACAAGATCTTTCACTCCATGACAGAATGGCGATGTACTTCCACCATGATGGATGATCGGCACATGGCTCGCGTGCGGTTGAAGCGGTATTGAATAGCATATTTCATGACAGGTGGATTGGTCATCGAAGCTCCATACCATGGCCCGCACGTTCACCGGATCTGACGTCCCCAGATTTCTTTCTGTGGGGAATGTTGAAGAATATTTGCTATCGTGATCGACCGACAACGCCTGACAACATGCGTCAGCGCATTGTCAATGCATATGCGAACATTACGGAAGGAGAACTACTCGCTGTTGAGACGAATTTCGTTAGAAGTATTGGCAAATGCATTGAGGTTGACGGAAATCATTTTGAACATTTATTGCATTAATGTGATATTTACCACGTACTTATATGTTTGTGACTATTACAGCGCCATCTATCACTAAGCGAAAAATGTTGTCTAAGTAAAACATTCATATTTCTTTACGTACTACACGAATGTGTAATAAAAAATGGGGGTTCATATTTAAGAAAACGCAGTTGATATCCGTTTGACCTATGGCAGCGCCATCTAGCGGGCAAGCCATAGCGCCATCTGGTTTCCTCATTCAAGCTAGACAAGTTTCGTTCTGTGTAGTTTTTTCGTTTGACGCTTATTTCGTGAGATAATTATCTTGGTCACGATCAATTGGCCACCCTGTATGTACACTCCTGGAAATGGAAAAAAGAACACATTGACACCGGTGTGTCAGACCCACCATACTTGCTCCGGACACTGCGAGAGGGCTGTACGAGCAATGATCACACGCACGGCACAGCGGACACACCAGGAACCGCGGTTTTGGCCGTCGAATGGCGCTAGCTGCGCAGCATTTGTGCACCGCCGCCGTCAGTGTCAGCCAGTTTGCCGTGGCATACGGAGCTCCATCGCAGTCTTTAACACTGGTAGCATGCCGCGACAGCGTGGACGTGAACCGTATGTGCAGTTGACGGACTTTGAGCAAGGGCGTATAGTGGGCATGCGGGAGGCCGGGTGGACGTACCGCCGAATTGCTCAACACGTGGGGCGTGAGGTCTCCACAGTACATCGATGTTGTCGCCAGTGGTCGGCGGAAGGTGCACGTGCCCGTCGACCTGGGACCGGACCGCAGCGACGCACGGATGCACGCCAAGACCGTAGGATCCTACGCAGTGCCGTAGGGGACCGCACCGCCACTTCCCAGCAAATTAGGGACACTGTTGCTCCTGGGGTATCGGCGAGGACCATTCGCAACCGTCTCCATGAAGCTGGGCTACGGTCCCGCACACCGTTAGGCCGTCTTCCGCTCACGCACCAACATCGTGCAGCCCGCCTCCAGTGGTGTCGCGACAGGCGTGAATGGAGGGACGAATGGAGACGTGTCGTCTTCAGCGATGAGAGTCGCTTCTGCCTTGGTGCCAATGATGGTCGTATGCGTGTTTGGCGCCGTGCAGGTGAGCGCCACAATCAGGACTGCATAGGACCGAGGCACACAGGGCCAACACCCGGCATCATGGTGTGGGGAGCGATCTCCTACACTGGCCGTACACCACTGGTGATCGTCGAGGGGACACTGAATAGTGCACGGTACATCCAAACCGTCATCGAACCCATCGTTCTACCATTCCTAGACCGGCAAGGGAACCTGCTGTTCCAACAGGACAATGCACGTCCGCATGTATCCCGTGCCACCCAACGTGCTCTAGAAGGTGTAAGTCAACTACCCTGGCCAGCAAGATCTCCGGATCTGTCCCCCATTGAGCATGTTTGGGACTGGATGAAGCGTCGTCTCACGCGGTCTGCACGTCCAGCACGAACGCTGGTCCAACTGAGGCGCCAGGTGGAAATGGCATGGCAAGCCGTTCCACAGGACTACATCCAGCATCTCTACGATCGTCTCCATGGGAGAATAGCAGCCTGCATTGCTGCGAAAGGTGGATATACACTGTACTAGTGCCGACATTGTGCATGCTCTGTTGCCTGTGTCTATGTGCCTGTGGTTCTGTCAGTGTGATCATGTGATGTATCTGACCCCAGGAATGTGTCAATAAAGTTTCCCCTTCCTGGGACAATGAATTCACGGTGTTCTTATTTCAATTTCCAGGAGTGTATATTAAATTTCCGCTCATCAGGTTACCTATAAGGGGCGATTAAGAAATTTCCATCTAAGGGCGTTGCTGCGGCATCAATATGTAGGTAAGGAATTAGCATGGCATTCGTGACTTTCCGACGTGCGTGCGTTAAATGTGCAACTACAGGGACATTATCGCCAAATACGTCCAAACACGACTAACATGCTGTCATTCTTTTCTTGGCTACCGAAGGACAAACACCGGTAGAAATCTATCAGAGAATGAAGAGTGTGTATGGGACAACATACCTGTCGAAAACCACCGTTGTTGAATGGTGCGCCAATCTCCGTGCTGGTCGCGAATCGACACAAGACGCCGGTCGATGTGAGAGGCCAGCCTCATACATTACTGACACTTGACCTCTAGCCCTATAGTCCGGATCTGTCCCTATGCGATTACCGCGCCTTCGGGCTCTTGAAGGGTCGGCGATTCCTGTCGCACGAGGATGTGCCGCAGCGCAATTACGGACTTCTGCACGCAGCAGGACACGGTGTTTTGGCTCTGAGCACTATGGGACTTAACTTCTGAGGTCATCAGTCCCCTAGAACTCAGAACTACTTGAATCTAACTAACCTAAGACATCAGACACATCCATGCCAGAGGCAGTATTCGAACCTGCGACCGTAGCGCACTGTGTTTCACCAGACGGGTATATACAATCTGGTGCGTCGGTAGTATGACTGCCTAAATGGTCACGGCGATTTTGCCTGATTCGCATACCGATTCTGGACTTTAAGGCATTCGGACGGAAAATTTTTAATCACCCCTTATAACACACATCCTCTGAGGTTCTGTAGGTTGTCCTCTTAAGTATTAGCTTCTAATTACGGAATAAATTTTTCAATACAGAGGAGTGTGTGCTCTTTCGAAACTTCATCGCAGGTTGAAAAAATGGACTGGACGTGATACAAAATCAGAACCTTTCATTTTGCCAGGAAGCTACAAAATACGTTCACTCACTTGTGAAATTCCCGGTAACAATACGGTGATCACGCTGACCGCTTTGGGCTCTGGGCAGAGTCGCATCTTCATAAATGTGTTTGATCGTGAACACATTCTCTAAGTAAATAAGAACGTGGCAGTAGAATTCTATCGATTTAAACCTAGATGGGAAAAATCAGAAAGCGAAAATAGAAATGAAGGACACAAACAACGTCTATGAATACAATACCACGTACATTAACCATCATCTGTGAAATAAAGGAATAAAATAGTGTCATGGCATCCAAACGGAATTAAATTTTATTAGAGAATATTTTTAAAGAACTTAAATGATCTACGTACAGATGATTTTGTAACTGAACAATCTGAACAATGAATAAGCAGAAATGTAATTATCTTCCATCAGTTTAATGAATACTTGGTCATCAGTTATTGTCCACTACGAGATTTTCTCTATACCCAGAATACAGACCTGCACATGGCGAAGTAGAGCAGTACTAATTCGACTTCGGAATGCAGCTGCTTGGACTAGTCAGTATTCGTGAAAACAAGTGCAAGTGATAATGAGAAAAAATGAAATAAAATGACATTAATACTTAGGAAAGAATGTCACTATTCAGTTGTAGAGATGTAATCTTTAGATTTCGCTATCCCTTAGTTATTGTCATATTTAACATTGGAAGGTTGGTACAGTGGTCATCACACTGCGGCCCGCTGGTCGTATGTTGCCCGAATCGAGTGTTCCTGTGGCTCGCTGTTATCAGCCTTGTTTTATAACATGCGAATGGAAACTAACACTCGAATCAAAAAAAAATCAGTTACCATCAAAAGATCTCTAAGAGTTTAGTTGCCCTGCTTGATACTAACAATAATACTTACAGAGAGAATAATAGGAGCATTACTTTTAATTGACTCTGGTGAATTCGGCCGTGAGCTAAATAAAACTGACCGTTTACCGCGGGGGCAGGGGGGTAGAGTGCAATAACCTGGCCAATAGGTATGCAGTCGGCAGGGCACTCGTGGGAAGAGCGATGGCGGTGGGGATTGTGGACAGGCGCCATAGGGGAAATAGCGTTGTAAACTGAAGTCTACAGTCACATTTTTGCACATATTAAGTGGAGCACCTACATGCCGAAACTTGCACGGTGACCATTCAAAAAGATACACTGCTTTCGCTAGCGTCTAAAAGAATTCCACTTTAAAATGCAAGGGAAAAAAATGGTTCAAATTCCTCTAAGTACTATGGGACTTAACTTCGGAGGTCATAAGTCCCCTAGAACTTAGAACTACTTAAACCTAACTAACCTAAGGACATCACACACATCCGTGCCCGAGGCAGGATTCGAACCTGCGACCGTAGTGGTCGCGCAGTTCCAGACTGTAGCGCCTAGAACCGCTCGGCCACCCCGACCAGAAAAATGCAAGAGAGATAGCGATTTATTTTCGTCTGGTTTGACAGCCATTTGCAACTTACAGAGAAACGTCGTGAGAGGCAGAATTTGAGTAACCTACATTTCTCTTGTAGTCATGTTAAAAATTGCTTCTTTGATAAAACATAACGACGTTTACACAATCTCAGCTCACTAACATGTTGTGCAGACGCAATTGCGAGAGAATTTCGAAAGAGTGGTTCATTAATTTCATTAAGTGAGGAACTGAGGAAAAGTAAAGTCAATAGATTATGAAGAAATACATCCTCGGTACAAAAGTAAACGTGTAATGCCTTCACCTACTTTGTTCCAAAACCCACAGGATTTCTCGTTTCACCAGCTACTGATAGCCCCTAAAAATTATATTCTTTCATCTAAAAAGTCTGTAGTTAGTGGAATAAAACGTTATCCTGAGCGGACTCTTAAGTGGCGCGGACACTGGGGGTTACAGGATGTGAGAGGAGGAATGTTTTATTGTTTGTCTTCAAATACCGACAAATCAAATGGGTGAGCGACTCGTGCCGATCAAATGCTATGGTATAAATTTTGACACAGCGATTCATGGACACAAATCAGCATTTATTTGTAACAAGTAAAACCAAATTAAATTAAGGCCGTTGTAATTCGGAACAACGAGCAGAAGAAAAAGATATCAGAGCACAATTACTGTTTTAATCAACTAATAATCCACTCACACAGACAATACAGCAACACTTCGTCACGGAATTACTGTGTCACAACTTTAGGGTTACTGAGGGTGGCAGCAGCCAAACAGATAACAGTTGACACAAAGTGTTCCGAATGGTGCACCTTCTAACGATCAGTACTCAGGGGGCAGTGACCAACTTACCGTGCCCTTACTATAGCTATTCTATTGGATGCAGATTATATACTAATTTATGTAGTTTACCTATTAATAGTAACTTACGTATATGAGTGACCCGAGCTGGCGCCACACAATGTCAGAGTTGGCTCTTTTGCAAAACAGGTTGACGCCCACTGGCTTAGTGGGAGTTGTAAGACGAACTCAAAATGTCTTAACTTTCGAAAAGTGGAAGAAGCTAATTCTGAAAATGAATCATATATAATATGACAAATCTGACAAAACGTAATAAATAAATCTGTGTTCTGTAGCGGATCTTTTCCCTAAAGAACTATTGCGTCTGAACCTCGGTCTTCATTACTTCTTACAGCTGGAAACATCCTCCTGGCTGTGGCTAAGCCATGCCCTCGCAATATCCTTTCTTCCACAATTGCTAGTCCAGCAAATCTCACAGAAGAACTTCTGAAAAGTTTGAAAGGCATGGGATGGGTAATGGCAGAAGTAAGGCTGTGAGAATTGGTCACGAATTGAGCCTTAGTAGTTTAGTAGGTCGAGTACTTGGCCGGGAAAGACAAACATCTCGGTTTCGAGACCCAGTGAGGCACACGGTGTTACTCTGCCACGAAGTTTCAAATTTATTAATTTAGAATTATTGAAAATGCCACACTTCATAAAATGGCAACTATTTGTATCAACATGACAGAAATCGGCACGAAATAACAAAATACGTTAAAATTAACAATTTTTATGGTATTCTAAATAATCTTTCAACTTGAGATTAAAATTCTGACCATTTACTGGATCGTCTGCTAAACAGGCGTGAATGTTAATGATGTGTTTGTGCAGTCGTAATCAGTTAAGAAAACTGGACATATTCGCCACAACGGAGTTATCCCCGAGTCTTATTTGTACGAAATAGCCCTATTTTTCTGTTTACCGGTTTCTGGAAATGTCGATCTTTTTCAGATCTATTAAACAACACAATACACTGCAAGTCGGTTGTAACCGTGCGTTCACAAAGCTTAAAATATAGTAGCATACTTTGACTATATATTAAAATTTTTAAAATTAATCTGATTGGTGGAAAAGCCTTTTAGATAAAAAGTGTGCCCTCTATCTAAACCCGTTGGTACTTACACAGGGCATTATTTATAGCTCCAAGCGTTGCGACAATCACGTTCCTTTTCATAATCTTAGTACAAAGCGACAGCACGAGAGTATGATTTTGGTGTATGGCAGTGAACTGACAGGTTGCTCTCTTGCTAAGACATTTGGTATGTTAAACAACTTTTATATTATTCAAAAAGATTTCGGGCTTGCAGCCGGATGTCGTTAGCTTCCATCCACGATATTTCGACTGGACAACTGCCAGCCATCCTCAAATGAGCCATGGAAGACTGACGAAGACGCCCTCCGTTCCGTAATATATAGCGTGCAGCGAATCAGCAGCCCTCAAACCAACTGTTTTTTGGAGGTACGTGGATGACACTTTCGTAGTGTGGCTTCATGGAGAAGAAAAATTAATGGTGTTTTTTAGATCACCTCAACTCCATTCATGAGAACATTCGGTTTACCATAGAATTACAGAAAAATGGTTGACTCTCTTTCTTGGATGTGCTAGTTAGACGGAAGACTGATGGCTCTCTGGGGCATTCGGTTTATCGAAAGCCTACACATATTGATTTGTATTTAAATTCGTCCAGCTGCCAACACCCATCGCAAACAATGAGTGTACTTAAAACACTTGTGCACAGAGCTCATGTAGTGTCAGATGCAGATAGTTTACCTGAAGAGCTTGCCCATCTGAAGAGGGTTTTCAAAGAGAATGGATATTCTACCCGGCAAATTAGCAAGGCACTTGCAATTAAGCCAAAGAAAGAGGGAGTGGAGAAAGAAGAGAGCACGTCTACTAAATCTTTAGCTTCTCTTTCATTTGTTGGCAACATTTCCTTCAAAATTGCAAGAATCCTCCACGGTTTCGAAGTGAAAGTAATTTTCCGTCCATCATCGAAGATTTCCGACCTGCTGGGATCAGTGAAAGACGATCTGTTATTGCGGAAGGCAGGAATTTATAAAATACCTTGTCAGTGTGGCATGTCATATATAGGACAAACATTGCGAACAGTAGAAGAACGTTGCGCTGTACTCGCCTTTTGCAACCTAGCAAGTCTGCAATTGCTGAGCACTGCATTTCCACTGGACACTCAATGGAGTATGACGAGAAAACAATTTCGGCCACAGCAACATCCTTTTGGGACTCCGTCATAAAAGAATCAGTGGAAATTCGCATGACAGACAATCTTATCAACCGTGACAATGGCTACCAGCTAGATAATGCGTGGAACACCGTCATCTCTAAGATCTGCTCCAGACCAAGACGTCAGAGTACTCCGATGGCCGCGGCAATTGACAACGCCGAGGACAGCTGAGTTCTGCAGTTCCACCAGCGAGGGCGCTGCTGGCGGGCGGTGTGGTTCGTCTCTCCATATGATTTTGACGCATGCGCGGAATACTCGCTGCATGCTATATATTACGGAACGGAGGGCGTCTTCGTCAGTCATCGATGGCTCACCTGAGGATGGCTGGCAGTTGTCCAGTCGAAATATCGCGGATGGAAGCTAACGACGACCGGCTGCAATCCCGAAATCTTTTTGAATATTCAGTTCGTCGGGAAAACTTCAAATTTCACATCAGACGCCTTTACGGGGAGGAGATGGCCTCACATGTAAGAAGTTTTGACAAACTACGTGGTAAGAGAGCTAAGCTTTTGTGTTCTTTGACCTTTTTATTGAGATGTCGGGACCAAGCCATAATACCAAAATTTGCCAGAGTGACGCATTTTATTAAGACTGCCACTGCACGGAAGATAACGGAAAAGGCCAGTCGCGCTATTGTTAAACAGAGGATCTGCCACACACGACGAAAATTGGAAGCCATTTCAGAAGAATTGTCCCATCTGCATCTGAAGATTGCAGCATATCTGTCTACTGTATCATGGGACTGGATTGATGGAATAACCTCCGCCGAATCTGAGTGGGTACACAAGGATGCAAGTTCTCGGCAGATGTCAAAATTTGATCGTCTGGTGCTACAACAGTCGTCGCCACAGGGGATTACTGCTCGACGTTCCGTTGTTAACCTCACGGACAAGAATTTGGACGACGCGACGCTGTGGGGGGGTTAAGTAAGGGTTTTAATTTTGCACCTACACCTAGAGCACCACCTTTGATAAGTTTTGTGAGTGGTGTAGAAGAAGCCGTACGACACCTTCCTATGGAAACTGCAGAGGAAGTAAGAAGGGAAACTTGCCGTGTTCTTCTGAAGTCTCCTCCTCAACACAGTAACATTACCGCCGCAGAAAGGGCTGCGCTGCGAAATCTCCGAGAAGATCCGGACGTTGTGGTACTGAAGGCTGATAAAGGCAATTTAACTGTACTGTTACCTCGCAGTTTGTATGTGGATAAGATGTATGGTCTCCTGAATGATTCTGCCTACAGGAATATTGATAACGGTCCTACAGGACGTGTGCAACGGAAGACATCTACACTCCTGAATTCTTCCTCGTTGCCTCCAGAGACGATCAAGCGCTTAAGACCTCATGGCAGCGTACCTCCAAGACTGTAAGGCCTTCCGAAGGTACGTAAAGACGGACTACCCTTACGGCCAATAGTAAGTAATATTGGGGCCCCCACTTACGATTTAGCCAAACATCTTGCATCCTTGCTGAGGCCATTTGTGGGCAAATGTCCACATCACATACGTAACTCGGCCGATTTTATCAACAGACTGGGGACTCTCCGCCTAAGTACTTCTGATCTTTTAGTTAGTTTTTACGTGGGGTCTCTTTTTACAAAGGTACCTCTTGCAGACTCCTTGGCACTGATTGGCACTGTTTCAGGTGGGCATCACTGCTTTGTTTCGCCACGCTCTCTCCTCAACATATTTTATGTTCAACCAATAATATTTTGAACAGATTGAAGGCGTCACCAAGGGTAGCCCCTTGTTTCCCTTGGTGGCCAAGCTTTTTATGGAGGATTTTGAGGAGAGAGCTCTTGAATCAGCAGCCCTCAAACTCTAAGTTGGCTCACAAATACCTCACAACATCGCTACGAGCATAAATCATGCGTTTTTCTATATGTCCTTGGGAAGATGATGAAGTCAGCTGATGAGTAATTAAGGTTTCTCTTCTAAATATAAAATCGTCCTTCTTGTAAATTAAAATGGTGGTATGTGTCCTACCAAACAATGTACGTTTTCATACATCGTTTTCCTTCATTATTTGGTTGTTCATAGACAAAAGATTGTATTTTGTTGAAATAATCAACAAAAGCTTGCACAAAAGAAATTTTAATCCTCTACCTAGCATCCTTCTTCAGAATATTATACACTCCTGGAAATTGAAATAAGAACACCGTGAATTCATTGTCCCAGGAAGGGGAAACTTTATTGACACATTCCTGGGGTCAGATACATCACATGATCACACTGACAGAACCACAGGCACATAGACACAGGCAACAGAGCATGCACAATGTCGGCACTAGTACAGTGTATATCCACCTTTCGCAGCAATGCAGGCTGCTATTCTCCCATGGAGACGATCGTAGAGATGCTGGATGTAGTCCTGTGGAACGGCTTGCCATGCCATTTCCACCTGGCGCCTCAGTTGGACCAGCGTTCGTGCTGGACGTGCAGACCGCGTGAGACGACGCTTCATCCAGTCCCAAACATGCTCAATGGGGGACAGATCCGGAGATCTTGCTGGCCAGGGTAGTTGACTTACACCTTCTAGAGCACGTTGGGTGTCACGGGATACATGCGGACGTGCATTGTCCTGTTGGAACAGCAAGTTCCCTTGCCGGTCTAGGAATGGTAGAACGATGGGTTCGATGACGGTTTGGATGTACCGTGCACTATTCAGTGTCCCCTCGAGGATCGCCAGTGGTGTACGGCCAGTGTAGGAGATCGCTCCCCACACCATGATGCCGGGTGTTGGCCCTGTGTGCCTCGGTCGTATGCAGTCCTGATTGTGGCGCTCACCTGCACGGCGCCAAACACGCATACGACCATCATTGGCACCAAGGCATAAGCGACTCTCATCGCTGAAGACGACACGTCTCCATTCGTCCCTCCATTCACGCCTGTCGCGACACCACTGGAGGCGGGCTGCACGATGTTGGGGCGTGAGCGGAAGACGGCCTAACGGTGTGCGGGACCGTAGCCCAGCTTCATGGAGACGGTTGCGAATGGTCCACGCCGATACACCAGGAGCAACAGTGTCCCTAATTTGCTGGGAAGTGGCGGTGCGGTCCCCTACGGCACTGCGTAGGATCCTACGGTCTTGGCGTGCATCCGTGCGTCGCTGCGGTCCGGTCCCAGGTCGACGGGCACGTGCACCTTCCGCCGACCACTGGCGACAACATCGATGTACTGTGGAGACCTCACGCCCCACGTGTTGAGCAATTCGGCGGTACGTCCACCCGGCCTCCCGCATGCCCACTATACGCCCTCGCTCAAAGTCCGTCAACTGCACATACGGTTCACGTCCACGCTGTCGCGGCATGCTACCAGTGTTAAAGACTGCGATGGAGCTCCGTATGCCACGGCAAAATGGCTGACACTGACGGCGGAGGTGCACAAATGCTGCGCAGCTAGCGCCATTCGACGGCCAACACCGCGGTTCCTGGTGTGTCCGCTGTGCCGTGCGTGTGATCATTGCTTGTACAGCCCTCTCGCAGTGTCCGGAGCAAGTATGGTGGGTCTGACACACCGGTGTCAATGTGTTCTTTTTTCCATTTCCAGGAGTGTAATTATCGCATTATTAGCGAACGTCAAAAATAATCAGGTGTTTGCAGCAGATTACTGTAGTCATGTGGATGGTGGTGCTTGTACAAATATGATATAAGGAAACCAAACAACAATCGCATACATAATGTCAGAACTGACTAGCTTGATATCAGCACAAAAATTGTAATCTTTTGAGGAGCCTGATACCGATAAAGTAATAAAATTTATTTCGTGCAACTGGTTGCTGACTGTTACAACAAACAGAAATACAATTGCTGAGGATGGACAAAATAGTAAAATTTGAGGTGCATTTGGGATACATACGTGTTACACAGTAATTCCATCTCTTGACAACGCCTGGAAAGATGATTCGACCTGGTGCTCATTAGGTGTGTCCCATGTCACTTTCATAGTCGGCAGCACAGAAAGACATTTATTCTTCGTAATGAAAAGTAAATCGTAGTACCGGGAAAAAGAGAAAGAGTATTAGAACTTTTATTTTTTGTCAAGTAAGGTATGTAAGTGTACTCCCATATCGCTGGTTTAGTTGTGGAGTATCTTTGCGGGCAGCCGCGTCTAGACAGTCGAGTGTGGGACGCGGAACTGATATTTTGTGTAGTGTGTAGCTCTGCATGTGAGAGGCATTGTTAGTATGGAAGTTGAAGTGTTGCTACAAGTGCTATTATAGTAAAGTGATGATATAGAAATGGTTCAGAGGAAAGTGCGTCAAGAAGTAATTAAAAATGAGCAGTGCCGTCAATAACGTATTTATGTATCCTCTCGTTGCGTGTCGCACAGCATCTAACATTCGCGCCGTGTTCGGTCTTCCGGAATGAGCTAATGGGAATCAGTAAAAATTAGTTACCATAAAAGAGTGCAGTCAAGTGCCAGTGTCTTGTAGCGAGCGTGAGGACGTGCGTTCGGTCATCGCGTTCCGCATTTATCAACAATTAGTTACGCGCGCACTTGTACAAGTGAGAACTAAGAAACTGAAAAATTAACTTTACGAACAGTGTTATATCATTACTTGTGACGAGCGTAAGAACTTTCGTTCGATCATTCGGCTTCCGCATCATTAACAATCTCCCGCGTCGTGTAGGTTACGCGTACACTCGTCTTGAGTGATATTGTGGACACATAATCATCAAGACTGTTAATTGGGATCAACATTTACGACTTAGAATGTAAACAGTGCAACCTGTTATTCCTTATCGTCTCAGAAAAAAATGGCTCTGAGCGCTATGGGACTTAACTTCTAAGGTCATCAGTCCCCTAGAACTTAGAACTACTTAAACCTAACTAACCTAAGGACAGCACACACATCCATGCCCGAGGCAGGATTCGAACATGCGACTGTAGCGGTCAGGTGGTTCCAGACTGTAGCGCCTAGAACCGCTCGGCCACCCCAGCCGGCATCGTCTCAGAATATAGATGTTCATACCAGACATAGGACAGTGTTGTGCTTGACGTTGAGTGGCTCCCCTAAACCGGCTTGCATATTTCGGTAGATAATTTCAGGCAAGCCAGCAGCAGTGTGGAGCAGAACAGTACGACCGCCGCGGGATTATCAGGTATGTGGCGTGGACAGGGCGCACGGTCAAGCAACGGTCGAAACGACAAACAGTTTAAAAGTATACCCCCCCCCCCCCCACCCATTAGTACTGTTACAGGTACACCTCGTAATGTTGTACTACTGCCAGAATAAAATAAAACGATTCAGATACACTCACCAGTGCTTGAATAACAACGAAGTGACAATGCATTGCCGCGCGCGATTAGCCGAGCGGTCTAAGGCGCTGCAGTCATGGACTGTGGGGCTGGTCCCGGCCGAGGTTCGAGTCCTCCCTCGGGCATGGCTGTGTGTGTTTGTCCTTAGGATAATTTAGGTTAAGTAGTGTGTAAGCTTAGCGACTGATGACCTTTGCAGTTAAGTCCCATAAGATTTCACAAACATTTGAACATTTGACAATGCATTGAACCATATCAAATAGATAAATACTCATATCAATTGAAAGGTATACGAAAACAATAAAATGTTACCAAACTGTAGTAAAGCGTTTGCTCATTCTCCTGATCCCAGAGCGGTACATTATAATAACAGCAATGTGTGAAGGGGTGGCAGGGGGAGGGAGAGGGAGGGAGGAAGCAACGACGTGGCTGAAGTACCCAGAGCAATGTGTTCTGAAAAGAGACTCCCAACACAACTGTTGTCAACGTTGGCACGTCTGTGTTACTGCTCGTGAGCGATTACTTCTGCCTTCAGACCTGAGTAGTTAACTCACTTCATTGTGCTTTGCCAGAAATAGATACTGAGAAAACTTTTCTTATTAACCTGGTAATTAGGGGCAGCTTCAAAATGAATGTTTCATTATCGAGCTCGACGGTGAGCACAGCTCGGCGGAGTGCGGTATCAGGTGAGGGCAGGGCAGGGCAGCCTTCCGGAGCAGACGGGGGGTCGCAGGCCCGGCAGAGGACAGCGCTTACCGGTGCCCTTATTTCCGTGCCGGGGACCTCCGGGACCCACCGAAATGCCGCCGGCAACGAGAAATCTTAAATAACTTCGTTAATCCTCGCAATTTCCTCCGCCCACCTTGAATAACTGCGAATCCTTTGCCTAAGCTGAATTTAATTCGATATTTAAATAATTGAATGTATTCGAATGAGGAAGGTGGAGATGAAAAGTACTTTAATGAGTTTGGATTTGGAATAATTAAGAGCCTCTTGAAATTCATACTGTCTCCCGTTGTTTACGTTTTTTGCCTCCCTCGGCCGCCCCCCTCGTCCTCCCCTGCTGGACGGAAAACTTGGTTGCGCGCGGCGCTGCTCCCAGCCTCCAGTACCTGCTCCGCCGGAGATACGGTTACGCTCTCATTAACGTTTCAGACGGCCCGACTGCGACGAGTTGACACTCTTCTGATTGTGCAGCAATCTCTCTTTGACTGCCAGGTGCGGCCGTTTTTTTTTTTTTTTTAGAGCGCTCTGAACAAGCGGCTCGGCGGAATTCAATTTGCGAGCACAACCTGCGCGTCCCGAAATTGATTTGAGAGCTCGCGATCCTGGACTAAACAAGGAGACTGAATTGTGCGAGTCTTTCGCACTGAACCTGCCACCTGTCTTCCCCAGGTGTAAATTAGTGAAGCTGTCGATAGACGACGGCAGTACCACAGGCTAAAACCAGCACAGCAATCGAATACACCGTATTTTTTACATCAAACTCCGAAGACGTTAAAGTACTCTAAAAGCAAGTTTAGCTTCCTTAATAATAGAAAGAGTACGTAAACGTGGATCACCTCGTTCACGTGTAGGACTGAATGGCTAAAGCAAATAAAAACTTTAAAAATACGCGAGTAGTGCCTGAAAGAAAATTCTGTTGATAGTGGCCGCAACGACTGCAACATAAAACAATATATTCAATTTACCACGTACAATTCTTTTCGCAGTGACGTCTGTCTCCCCTACAATGGTGATGCGATTAATTAATCAGAAGACGTCAGGTGCCTCAAGAAAGTGGGTTCGAAGCTGTTCAAAGCGACCATTTCCGATTAGTTTACTGTTTTGCACAGTTTGCATGAACGATTGACTGGTTGATGTTTCAAATCCTACCCTACCTAAGTAAGCTCACCACGGAAACCAAACTCCACCTTCTTTTTACTGTGCCGTTCTCCCGCATTAGTGCAGTGTTGCTATGGTTATTAATGGATTTGTATGGGTAATTTAAGGGGTGGCTGCATGTCCTTTCTGTCTCTATCCGCCGGCCACTGTGGTCGAGCGGTTCTAGGCGCTTGAATCTGGGACAACGCGACCGCTACGGTCGCAGCTTCGAATTCTGCCTCGGGCATGGACGTGTGTGATGTCTTTAGGTTAGTTAGGTTTAAGTAGTTCTACTTTCTAGGGGACTAATGACCTCAGATTTTAAGTCCCATAGTGCTCAGACCCATTTGAATCATTTGTCGCTATCCCGTTACCCCACGGGACGGAATTTGTGTAGCCCAACCGTCTCCGTTATGTGTTATTCCTGTGAAAGTGTTCAAGAGTTCTCTAAATTGTTTGAGAATAGTAGAACTGAAGTGTGGCTTGGGTACTCTCTACATCTACATCCACATCCATACTCCGCAAGCCACCCGATGGTGTGTTGCAGAGGGCACTTTGAGTACCTCTATCGATTCTCCCTTCTATTCCAGTCTCGTATTGTTCGTGGATAGAAGGATTGTCGGTATGCTTCTGTGTGGGCTCTAATGTCTCTGATTTTATCCTCATGATCTCTTCGCGAGATATACGTAGGAGGGAGCAATATACTGCTTGACTCCTCGGTGAAGGCATGTTCTCGAAACTTCAACAAAAGCCCGTACCGAGCTACTGAACGCCTCTCGTGCAAAGTCTTCCACTGGAGTTTATCTAACATTTCCGTAACGCTTTCGCCATTACTAAATGATCCTGTACGAAGCGCGCTGCTCTCCTTTGGATCTTCTCTGTTTCTTCTATCAACCCTATCTGGTACGGAACCCACACTGGTGAGCAAAATTCAGGCAGTGGGCGAACAAGCGTACTGAAACCTACTTCCTTTGTTTTCGGATTGCATTTCCTTAGGATTCTTCCAATGAATCTCAGTCTGGCATCTGCTTTATCGACGATCAACTTTATACACTAACCATTCCATTTTAAATCACTCCTAATGCCTACTCCCAGATAATTTATGGAATTAACTGCTTCCAGTTGCTGACCTGCTATATTGTAGCTAAATGATAAAGGATCTTCCTTTCTACGTATTCGCAGCACATTACACTATCTCGGTATTCAGAGAGGCAAATGTGGGAAGCCGCCAAAAATCCGCAGCCCAGCTGGCCCGCACTCCGACAGTCGGAGCTGATCCACTACTGGGATTCAATCTGGGACGGGTGCACCACCCCATAAAGGAATCGGCGCTTTCCGCAAACGATTATCCGAGGGGGGGGGGGGGGGTGGAGTGGAAACAGTATCTCAACTGTTGGCTATTAAAGTATAAACTTTCGGTCGGTCAAAATAGTTTACCGACACAGAATAACAAAAATGTGACTGGTTTCAGACCATTCAGCCCATTTTCACATTGTATGTATTGCAACGTGAACATGTAGATTACAACTGAAAGTTGTTTTAATCTGATATATAGTATATAACTCTAATACGTATTTCTTACCACTATAGCAAGCTAAAAATAAATAAGTAGAAGTGCGAACGACCCAAACTCTTTCATGCTGTTATCATTTATGTTTGTGATTTTTTTTATATTTACTATCCGAAGATGTTCGGCAATAGCAGATCTATTTGGCTGCTGCAATCGTGGGTGCCGTTTATGCTCAGTATAACGGTCCTCCACGGTCCTGATAGTTTGACCAATATATGCCATGCTGCAGCTACAAGTAATACAATATACACCCGCCTTACGCAGTCCAAGATCATCCTTAACGGAACTCAAAAGTGCTCTAATTTTAGATGGAGGTCGGAAAACACATTTCACATGCTTGGATACTGGTCACCCCATGTTATATAATAACACCGAGATATTGGCATGCACGTCCAGCTATTGGGACAGTGTTATTAGGGAGGCAGTTGAGGTTAAAATAGCGAGTAATCTCGTTAACAGGGATGGAGGTTTCTGTTTAAACTCTGTTTGGAATCCGGCTCTCTCCCTTGTCAAAAAACAGAGGGACAGAGTCAATGCTACCTCACCTGTGAATTCATAGTCTCACTATCGATAGCTCTGACTTTGGTCATCTTTGGTGGCACTAGTGTTCAGTGTGTGTGTTATCTTTTCTGCTTTAGTCCGAGAACCGATGTTTAAAATTTACATGTACGCCGGCTGTTCGTTGCAGTTTGCCTTGAAAATGGCGGGGTGTTCTCCCGCCGAAATATCGGCGGTCGCTGAAAGTGTTACCTGGCTGAATTCCCGGAAGTTATTCGAAAGTTGAATACGCCAGGAGAAACTCAGGTCACAAATTAGTTTTGGTTAATCTCGTTCCTCACAAATAGTGACCATAGCCAGTAATGTCTACGACTACATATTTATATTTTAAGCGTGATTTAATAACGCATTATTGTTTAGAGAATTATGTTTTGACGATGGTGAATAACAAAATTAACACCATGCAGAGGATGGATAGAAAATGGACACCACCTTAAGTGGCTCATATATCATGCAGTGAGGATTGTGTTATGGGAGTTTTTTCGTTTTCTTTAAGCCATCAATCTTTTGACCTGTTTGATTCAGGTCACCACTTTTTGCTCTTTTATTAGTCTCTCATCTTGAAATAACACTTGAATGTTGTCAGTATATTCAACCACCCTTCATTTGGATCATGTATTTTCGCATTGACTATGGGAAAGTTCTTTACCCTTACTTTCCGACTGCACATCGATCGATTTCCGTATTTACCACTGCTACATGGGAATTGATTTTTACTTGTGGTCTTTGAAGTCGGTAGCTCGACCAATGAGCAGCTAGGGCGTGGTTGTGCATGAAGAATTAGAAAGAACGAAGGAGAAGCAGTTGTACAGAGTCAGTCAGTGTGTTGTGCTCAGACGTGGGCAGTCCTAAGTGGTCTCGTCGTGTAATATAGCGCATTTTATTGTGAATTAATCAGCACTGAGCAGTTTTACGTATGTTGTGTCTGTTATTGTGACATATGTGGACAGGCAGAACTGAGCCGGGAGGAACTGTTTGAAACTTTGAACACTTTCTTCGCGCAGATGGGAAAGGTGCAAATATGTTTCACAAAATTCGTGACACAAAGCTATGCCTATTACAACGTGTAAATGAGCAGGCTACTCTTTCTACCACCCGTTTCCGTCAACGTTCGGGAAGTCTGTTTTCAATATTTTTTTTAATTAGTGGAGGTTCTCTCACTTTCTCTTTTTCCTTACTAAAATTTCTTTTGTTTGCCGGTTCTGTCTGTACATTCATGAGCCGTGTTGGTTTTGTTGTTGACAGTGCGTATGGTTAGTCTGTGAATGTATGACTGGAATTTTAATGCCCAGGCAGCAAGTCCATCCAAGTGAGCTGGTCCTCACACGACAGATAAGTATCATGTGTTGAATGAAGCTGGCAGTTTCTAGAATTCCTTCCAGTTTTCGAAATTTAACTTTTATGCTATTTCCTTCTCTGGAAGTTATCTACGAAATTAGGAAATTGGTATATACTGAGGTGATAAAAGTAATGTAAATGGGCTGCCTCCTGATATCGTGACGGAGTTCCTTTTGCCTGGAGTACTGCAGCAACTCGCCATGGCAGAAACTCAACAAGTAGCTGGAAGTCGCTGCAGAAATATTGACCAATGCTTCCTCTAAAGTCGTTCACAATTGAAAAAGTTTTGTCGATGCAAGATTATGTGCACGAACTGAACTCAAGGTTATATCACATAAATGTTCGATGGGATTCAAGCCGGGCGATAGGGTGACAAATTACACTACTGGCCTTCAAAACTCCTGCACCACGAAGATGACGTGCTACAGACGCGAAATTTAACCGACAGGAAGAAGATGCTGTGATATGCAAATGATTAGATTTTCAGACTATTCACTCAAGGTTGGCGCCGCTGGCGACACCTACAACGTGTTCACATGAGGAAAGTTTCCAACCGATTTCTCATACACAAACAGCAGTTGACCGGTGTTACCTGGTGAAACGTTGTTGTGATGCCTCGTGTAAGGAGGATAAATGCGTGCCATCACGTTTCCGACTTTGATAAAGGTCGGATTGTAGCCTATGGCAATTGCGGTTTATCGTATCGCGACATTGCTGCTCTCGTTTTGTCGAGATCCAATGACTGTTAGCAGAATATGGAATCGGTAGGTTCAGGAGGGTAATACGGAACGCCGTGTTGGATCCCAACGGCCTTATATCACTAGCAGTCGAGATGACAGGCATCTTATCCGCATGGCTGTAACGGATCGTGTAGCCACGTCTCGATCCCTGAGTCAACAGATGGGGGCGTTTGCAAGACAACCACCATCTGCACGAACAGTTCTACGACGTTTGCAGCAGCATGGATTATCAGCTCGGAGACCATGGCTGCGGTTACCCATGACGCTGCATCACAGACAGGAACCCCTGTGATGATGTACTCAACGACGAAACTGGGTGCACGAATGGCAAAGCGTCATTTTTTCGGATGAATCCAGGTTCTGTTTACAGCATCATGATGGTCGCATCCGTGTTTGGCGACATCGCGGTGAACGCACATTAGAGGCGTGTATTCGTCATCGCCTTACGGCGTATCACCCGACGTGATGGTATGGTGTGCCATTGGTTACACGTCCCGATCATCTCTTGTTCGCATTGACGGCACTTTGAACAGTGGACGTTACATTTCGGATGTGTTACGACCCGTGTCTCTACCCTCCATTCGATCCCTGCGAAACCCTACATTTCGGCAGGATAACGCACGACCGCATGTTGCAGGTCCTGTACGGGCTTTTCTGGATACAGAAGATGCGACTGCTGCCCTGTTCAGCATATTCTCCAGATCTTTCACCAATTGAAAACGTCTGGTCAATGGTGGCCGAGCAACTGCCTCTTTACAATACGCCAGCCACTACTCTTGATGAACTGTGGTATCGTGTTGAAACTGCATGGGCAGCTGTACCTGTACACGCCATCCAAGCTCTGTTTGACTCAATGCCCAGGGGTATCAAGGCCGTTATTACGGCCAGTGGCGGTTGTTCTGGTTACTGATTTCTCTGGATATATGCACCCACATTGCGTGAAAATGTAATCACATGTCAGTTGTAGTATAATATATTTGTCCAATGAATACTCGTTTATCGTCTGCATTTCTTCTTGGTGTAACAGATTTTAATGGTCAGTAGTGTAATCGCTCGAATTTTCCAGAATGTTCTTCAGACCAGTCGCGAACAACTGTGGCCTGATGATACGACGTCGTTTTTTGGGAACATGAAGTTCTGAATGTCTGCAAGTGGTTTCCATTTATAGTGGATGATCGTTTCCATGTAAACGCAAGCCTTACCATTATGAGGCAACCACCATCTTGCACGTTGCCTTGTTGACATCTTGGGTTCAAGGCTTCGTGGGGCGTGCACCACTCTTGAACCCTACCCTCAGCTCTTACCAAGTGAAATCGGGACTCATCTGACCAGCCCACCAGTTTTCCAGTCGTCTGGGCTCCAACCGATAATGTCCCGAGGCTGCATGGGATGTCGTTCTATCAGCAGAGATACTCGCATCCATTGTCTGCTGCATTAATCCATTAACGTCAAATTTCGGCCCACTACCCTAACGAATACGTTGATCGTACGTGTCACATTGATTTTTGCGGTTATTTCACGCAGTGTTGCTTGTCTGTTAGCACTGACAACTCAAAGCAAACGCATCGGCTCTCGGTCGTTAAGTGAAGGCCGTCGACTACTGCGCTAAACATGATGGTAGGTAATGCCTGAAATTTGATATTTTCGACACACACTTCACTCTGTAGACCTCGGAATAATGAATTCCCTATGGATTTTCGAAATGGAGTTTTCCATTCGTCTAGCTCCAACTACGATTTTGTGTTCGAAAGTCTGTTAAATCCCGCCGTGAGGCCTTATTCACGTCAACACCTCTTCACATGAATCCCCTGAATACAAATGACAGTGTAAGTAGGCTGTTTAGGTTTTTATGTTGGTAACGGCATATAGCGCTCTATATGAAAATCACTGACTGTGCTGTGTGCAGTCTGTGGCTGGTTTGCATTGATGGAACATTCGCTATTGTAGTGTTGGGCAGCTGGATGTGAACAGCGCGTAGCGTTGCGCAGTCGGAGGTGAGCCGCCAGCAGTGGTGGATGTGGGAAGAGAGATGACGGAGTTTTGAGAGCGGATGATCTGGACGTGTGTCCATCAGAGACAGTAAATTTGTAAGACTGGATGTCATGAACTGCTACATATATATATATATAATGAATTTTGAACACTATTAAAGTAAATATATAGTTTGTTCTCTATCAAAGTCTTTCATTTGCTAACTACGCCTATCAGTAGCTAGTGCCTTCAGTAGTTTAGAATCTTTTATTCAGCTGGCAGAACTGGCGCACGCTGTATTGCAGTAGTTTGAGTAACGAAGATTTTTGTGAGGTAAGTCATTCATGAAAGGTACAGGCTATTGTTAGTCAGGGCCATCCTTTTGTAGGGATTTTTGAGTCAGATTGCGTTGCGCTAAAAAAAATATTGTGTGTCAGTTTAAGCACAGTCATTTATAATTTTTCTAAGGGGACGTTTCATATGTCGAGCTATAGCCGAGGATACCTCACTGGAATCTTCTGATTTTTCTTGTAGTTTGTTTATTTAGTGTAGCTATTGTTTATTGCTAGTGCGTAATTATAGAGAGAATTTGCTTTGTAGTTGTAGTTTTTCATTGTTGTACAGTAAAACAGTTGTGGCATGCATGTAGA
Source organism: Schistocerca serialis cubense (assembly GCF_023864345.2). NCBI lineage: Eukaryota > Metazoa > Arthropoda > Insecta > Orthoptera > Acrididae > Schistocerca > Schistocerca serialis. Next base: position 275,620,515 of record NC_064643.1, on the reverse strand, counting down.
TTTGCACCAAGTATTTCGCAGTTCTGCTTGCAATTAACTAGATATTATTTTCAGTGCTATGTTAATGTGTTTTCTTATTTTTGCAATTCAAATTGTGCTTTGCTTGTTATCATGTGAAATACGTGATAATTATGGCGTGTGAAAAACGTACCAGTAGGCTCCAAAGAAAATTGAGAAATGATAGTGACGACGAGCATAGCTTATCAGCACCACCGTGTAATGAATTAACAGACATTTAAAGTAGTAATTTGGTAATTGTGCATAGGGAAATGGAGCGGGCGGGAAATAATGGTGTAAACAGTGAAACAATTAGTGAACGGGGAAGTATTAGCGATCGAACGGTCGGCAACAGCTCGCCTCACGAATCCGAAATGACAGGACTCAGTCTTGCAAATACTGTAGATTCAGGTTTTGCGTCCTCGTCGTTTTCTCAAATAAGTCAAGACACATTTTCTGCTTTTCGAAATGCGAATATTGCCGGTTCAAATGCACTGCCGAATAGCACTGAGGAACATGTTTCAGACACCAGTGCATTGTTATTACAATTAATGCAACAAATGGGACAAAAGCTTCAAAAGTTAGACACAATGGAACAAAATCTTCAAAAGTTAGACACAATGGAACAAAATCAGAGACAAACACAGCAAAAGTTAGACACAATGGAACAAAATCTTCAAAAGTTAGACACGATGGAACAAAATCAGAGACAAACACAGCAACAGCTTCAAAAGTTAGACTCAATGGAACAAACGCTTGAACAAACACGTGAAGGCTTAACTGCTGAGTTACTTCAAACCGAATCGAAATGTCAAAAAGTCTGTAATGACGTAAAACACAAATTTGTGAGCATTTTCAACCTATCTTTTCGCGTCACGAAAATTCATTACGGAATCACGAAGCAGCCATAAGAGAACTGCAAACTGTTCTTCATGAAAATCACGACATCTTGCAAGCTAAAATTGACTCAGTTGCATCTACCGATTCGGTTACGCAACTTGCAAAAACTCAGGAAAACTTAAAGGACACAGTAGATACGATTTCAGCACAAATGGACACTCTGAAACTTGGTTCAGAAAAACACACAGAGGAAATCAGTTCACTATCGGAGAAAGTAGCCGAGCTTTCGGATCAGTTCACTAACTTATGGACAAAGGTAGATGATGATCTGAATGACACAAGACCCATAGCCTTCACTGACACAGAAGAGTATGAACAAATTAGAAAATTCAAACAAAGTCAAAATCAAATCAATACACAGTACAAAAGAGAAATCCGGAAGTACAAGATCAGTTGACACAGGTAATTCAAGAATTACATATTTCAGAGGACACTCGCGCTCCAATACGGGAAGAGGGACATAGAAATACGGAACAGCCACAAAATAATAACACAGGGCACTTCAGAAATTATGAAAGAAATTGGCAAGTTACACCGGATTTTGAGATGGAACCGCCGAAACGAAGTAACAATGGCCGATATGCGACTCGCCGACATGATTCTTTTGACTATAAGCTGTTCATTACTACACGTAAATTCAAAACATTTAAGAATTCTGGCAACGACATTCATCCACAAGCATGGCTCCATCAATTCTCTTATTGTTTTCCTCCCAACTAGTCATTGGAGCACAGGTTAGAATTTGTGTGTGGCTACTTAGAGAATGAACCAGCTGTAAGAATGCGATCAGTCATTCACGATTGTCACAGTGAAGGAGAATTTTGTGATGCCTTCCTCTCAGCATATAGGTCTCAAGCTACACAAGACCGAGTAAAACATAGCATCATAATGACGAAACATTTCGAACAATCTGAATTTTCCAGTCTTGTCAAATATTTCGAAGTCATGTTACATAAGAATCAGTATCTTTCAAACCCATACAGCCCCTCAGAACTCAACCGCATTTGCTTAATCAAATTACCTGAACATTTACGACATATTATTTTGGCAGGACGTTTCAAAGACGACATTGAAGCTTTTCAGGGACTGTTACAAGAATTGGAAATTGACACTGATAATCGCTGAACGCGAAAACAGGAGCACAACAATTACAGGTCACATCCGTCACAATTTCGCGATGACAGAAATATTAACTGGACACGACAAGGTTATTCTTACAACGTAAATCGTGACCAAAACAGACACCACCTGTATGACAACCACTGCCAGAGTAATACTAGTTACAGAGAAAGATCGCATTTCCGTAGTAATGAATATGACAGAGATAACCATAGAAACACACAATATGGGAACCAAAATAATTATTATCAAGGGAGACAGAATAACTTCAGACGCAACGGTCCACCGGGCAGTTACGACTCACGGAAAAATTCTCCGCCACGTGACCCACAAGAAAAAAATTACAGAAACTACCGACATGACGACAGACGATATAATCTTAACAACAGACCAGAATTTAACCAAAATAGGCGTGGTTCAAACAGGGCAGGGGCCTGTCGACAAGGTGAATTTCTAGAAGATAGATCTCCAAATCCTAATAACGACGCATGCCAACAAAGCGACAGACAATGACTCGTACAGCAGGCAGCCACGTGCGCCGGCTGGCTCAGAGAAAAGTAACATAGACGCTAACCTAGAGAAAAATTTTAGCAATCCTTGCCGACGTATACAACATGATAATTGCTTTGAAGTTGAAACTCTGCGTACTAGGAAGAGTAAAGGTTTACACCACATTTCACATGTAAAACCGTTTATTGAAAGATAATCTGCTTTTTAACTTAAGTCTTTGCCGTAAAACTTTTCACTTCACGTTACTAGTGTGCTTTGTCAGACTTAGAAACTGTTAACATGCAACTATGTTTGAAGTTAAATATCCAGTCTAGAACCTAGGGAACGTATTTAGACAGTAATTACAAATGCATTGTTATAGTGAACAGAGGACACAGTGTTACTGTGTGTGTACTTTCTTGCGTGTTAGTTGCACGATTACATAACGACTATAAGGCTTACATACCTAGAACATATACGGCTAATGAGATTTTAATGCAACATTTTGGTTTACTTGAAAAGACATTCTTTATTTGAAGTACTTTCTGTGAGATTAAAGATAACTTACTATTTGGTTTCATTGACAGCTACACGATTATATCACGACGCTACTAATGTGTGACACAATTTACATTGTTGCTTTTGTGCTGTATCTGTCTTATATCCGCACAGTTTTTCTGAAATCTTCTGGAAAGTAAAATATGTTTTAGTAGTAGCTTTTGTGGTATAGCTACGATAAGACAGCCTTTTTCGTAGCACAACAATACATTACATTGTAGTTCGTTCTTAGTCACGGTACTGTACGTAATAACTACGATATCTATATGCATAGCATTTCGCTTTTGTTTATTACGAAGTAAGTACATTGACTACCACAGAACTTTGCTTACAGCCGACGATATTTACGACACATGGCACGTTTTTTACCCTTAAATAATGACAGAGATTATCTTACAACAAGACGCACAGTTTAGCGCTACAGTACACGTATTTGAGTGATTAATTTTGTACTTAAAACATTTATTTTTAAATATTTTTGAATTACAATGATACAAAGGTTTTCCGTGATACATTTCATTCCATTGCTGTAATCTGTAACACCTAAGGGTATAATTACATTAATCCTCAGGGGGGGTACACGCCTGTGTACCGTGTGTTGGGCAAGCACAAGGAGCCCTAGCTAATATGGTATTTCCTTATACAACTTTACACATCGGTACCATAATTCTCTAACACATAAAATACACAGCTATCTGATCATTTAACTGAGAGATACAAATATTTTTTTTACTATGACAGTGACAGATGTTTACGTAATTACACATTTGGGTAACTTCACACTTATGAAATTGTATTTTGTCTGTACTTTGTGAACTGTTCATATTTTTTTCGGAACCATTGTGATAGTATGAGAACTTTGAATGATGTGTTTGGTATGGGATCATGATTTTAAAGTGCGATTGAGGTAGATGACACTATTGAAATGAGCAGAGAATTTTTTTAGGTTTTGAAATTATTGCAGAAAGCTACGACGTTTTTGAGATTTGGCTGAGTTTTTATGATGTTATTATTACGACGACGATGTGTATTATGCTGCTGAGGTATGTTTATGATCAATAAGCTGATGCTATATGAGGAATTTGATTTTGCGACATATTTATTATGATGAAATATTGAAGAAGTGTCGACAAACATGTATATGTGTAATAAGGCAAGGAATAATGAGTAGTGTTTAGGGACCCCGTTTTGTGAAAAAGGATGTTGGAAACCAAGAATCGTACTTTAAGAATTATGAAATGTGCGTATAAGTGTGAATGTATCACAATGCCAGCGAAAATTTTTTTGGACACTGGTATATTTACAGGATTTTGTTTCTACACATTTGTAACGCAAATTCTCGACCCGTGAAATTTTTTTTATATGAGACTGTCACTGTAGCGCAAACTGCTGTCGTAAATATTTCGGTAAGAAAGGTAAGTGACCTTGACGTAATGCGTTCTGGGCGTCCAGCTGTGTCAGCTGCCTGGAGAAACAGCCATTAGGTGGAGTAAAAAGAGTCCATTAACTTGGCTATTGAAATTCCTTTGTAGAAAGCATCACAAATACAACACGCTCATTACCTGGAAGCATATGATTACTCGTACTTCGTGCTACTCACTGAAATGCTTATGACTTGATGGGAAATGTTCTTACATCTGCACACCTGATTATGACGAGTGTCTTTCTACGAGAGTTGAGAGAATTTCTACTGACTTATGAAATGCCACATGGCTATTAAATGAAGTTTTTATGCTTTGCTTTACATAGTTGCTTCTTTCATTTGATATCTGGTTTCCAGCTGTGCTTCAGCATTGGTTTTATAAAATAAAATTAAATGCATTTGCTAATGTGGACACATTTTGTCAACAGATCTATTAAATAATAATTTTATGATCCACATTCTTTGATAAAGGAGCACTTGGAAAGGAAAGAACAATAAGGGACTAATAACAGTAACTGCATACAAAATTTTCTTTTTTTTTTTTTTTTTTTTGTAGAATAAGTTGTGGTGCACCACTTTAATGACATAGACACTAAGATGTGAATAGACACTTCCCTCATCTGCATTGCTGTCTTTAGTGTACTATTTTTTCCGCTTGTGGGGTTGTCATGTTTAGATATAAGTTATTGCATTTGCTGCTGCAGTTTGCCAGGCATAGTGCTACTAAACTTCACTTTGTATTACTCTGTTAAGCCAGTTTTACTACTGATTTATTTTTATTGTTGCTGCACATTGGCTCATATTAGTTGTAACGTTGCATTAGCTTTGCTAATTTAGATATATTGCTGCTTGCTTTGCCAATTTGCATTTTTGCCATTGCCCTTTGTGTTAATTGTTTTGTGCTGCTGCATTGCCTCATACCTTAGTTTATGCATCTGAGCTCAGTAGATTTAAGTTACCTTAAGATGGGGTAGGCTATATAAGAGAACGTGTTGTGATGAATTGGAAGAAATGCATTGAGAAGTTATAAGAAGATGGTTTGGCCAAAAAAGTAGTGTACAGTGGAGAATAACTATTTTGAAAGAGGGTATGAATAGAATACAGAAAGCATGCTTGGATAGGAATTTTTTGTGGGAACAAATGTTGAAATAAGAGGAACGATCTATGGAACGAAGTTCTGGGTTGGACTGCAGTACCAAATGCCACACTGACAACAAACCCTGAGCTGTCCTTTTGTGTTATTCCACTATGTGTCTGTGTACCTTGTGTATTTGTGTTCTTCCTGTCTTTATGTGTTTATCTGATAAGACTTATGTTGTAGAATTTTTCTAATACTCAGCTACATTCACTATGATGAGGAACACTGTTATCCTCAAATATAATTTGCATTTATAATATGTTATTTACTTTTTAAAGATGTTTAGACATTTTTTATTCTGTTTTGTCTTAATGCTCACGTTTGAAGTTGATGTTTCGAAAGCTATTCTGACCTCTTATGTATTTACTTATGTCATAATTCCTGTAACACTGATGTATATGTTATTTCGAGTCTTTTGTAAAGCCCGTATTAGTACAAATGTTATCTGTATTGTTATGTTCTTTAATGATGTATTTTGTACCTTTGCAATTGTATTCTTACATTGTAAATTTATAACTGTATAGACACCAGTTCTTCAAATTAAGTTTCATTTCACTGCACACGTTTCTGTTGGTCATAATATATGCACAATATGTGAGAAGTTGGGATTGTTAGTGTTTGCACGTGTGTTAATAATTCAGTAAGGGACTGGTTAACAACATTGCTGGTACTAAGGACAATTCCGAAAACTTTGTGAGTGCACAAGTGGTGGTTTATGGACTTGCTATATTGTCCTCAAGACTCTTCGATGGTGATTGTGCACCTGCATAGTCGCAACAGATGGCTGATGGCCGTCTCTTCAAGGACTACAGTGGGTCTGCATCTTTGATGGCCCACCAATACCATAATCTCTACCAGGACTACAGTGGGTCTACTCTGTGATGACCTACCTACCAATATTCTTCAAAACTTGGACTGACTCTGCTGTGGGTTTGCTCTGTTGTAGCCCATTACCTGCATGTCAAGAGTTAGCACTGTCTTTTTGTTGGAAGGACTACACTACTTCTTCAAGACTGCATGGAAATCCACTACTTCCGTGTGCATTTTCTTTTACTGCTCAGCCTTTGTGAAAGAAAACCCTGTAATTACTATTGTGATAAACGATCAGAACTGTCTTTATGAGAACAATTTTTGCTTTTGACCAACATTGAATCAGTAAGTGTGTGCATTTGATTTCTTTGTTATTGTAATCATGAAAAATTGTTTTTCACTCTATATTGGCCACTGCCCAAAACAATTTGCAAATTTTTTTGTGGGGAGCATGGGGGCTATGTAAGTAGGCTGCTTAGGTTTTTATGTTGTTAACGCCATGTAGCGCTCTATATGAAAATAACTGACTGTGCTGTGTGCAGTCTGTGGCTGGTTTGCATTGTTGGAACATTCGCTATTGTAGTGTTGGGCAGCTGGATGTGAACAGCGCGTAGCGTTGCGCAGTTGGAGGTGAGCCGCCAGCAGTGGTGGATGTGGGGAGAGAAATGGCGGAGTTTTGAGAGCGAATGATCTGGACGTGTGTCCATCAGAGACAGTAAATTTGTAAGACTGGATGTCATGAACTGATATATAATGACTTTTGAACACTATTAAGGTAAATACATTGTTTGTTCTCTATCAAAATCTTTCATTTGCTAACTATGCCTATCGGTAGTTAGTGCCTTCAGCAGTTAGAATCTTTTATTCAGCTGGCAGTATTGGCGCACACTTTATTGTAGTAGTTTGAGTAACGAAGATTTTTGTGAGGTAAGTGATTCATGAAAGGTATATGTTATTGTTAGTCAGGGCCATTCTTCTGCACGGATTTTTGAAAGTCAGATTGTGTTGCGCTAAAAAAAATATTGTGTGTCAGTTTAAGCACAGTCATTTATAAATTTTTTAAGGGGATGTTTCAACAGTTCCGCCAATGCACTGCCCTTTTATCCCATGAGTTCTGTCACATCAATGTATTAAGTGAAAATTTAAGCGCACTTATTTTTTTACGTGAGGGGAAGTGGTCGTGACCCCGCGGTTCTTCGGCGGTTGGATTCGCACTTGTCAAAGTGAACGATTAGGCAGTGCTGTATGGTGCAAGCAGACAACCCGCGGACGCCTCACAAAGAGAGCTAACTGAACGCATTACATAGTCCGGCCTGCGCCAGCGCCCCACGCAGCACGGCCCGTGTCCCACACGAAAGATGTACACCAGGCCCTGGTGAGTTCTTCCTCAGTGTCTCGGGCTCGGCTTGATGTTCCCAGTCTCAGACAGCCAGCACCACGCCAAACCGCGCAGCAGGCCACACCCTCCATGGTCGGTCGGTAGGTCGTTACTGAAGTGGTACTGCGTGCTAGGAGAGATCGATCCACCAGCGTCAGGGACTACTGATACGTAGGATGGAGATTACACTTAGCACTCAATTCTGCGTTAAACACAGACAAAAGGCAATAAACAACGAGTTATTGGTATCGTCAAATCATTGAACAGTGTAGCATTAGCTCTTTACATAGTAAAATAACTTCTTTGCAAAATTCTCTAAGTGAGGTACTATTGTACACTAGAGTTAAACCGTATGAGGCTGCGCTGCTTTAAACAGACTGATCTTATATTATGGAGAATCTCCAATTCCTCAGTTACGTTGTCCTTGATTTCCCTAAATGACTTAAGGCAGATGCTGAGATGACTCCTGCTATAAGGCCACGGCTGACAACCTGTGCGAGCCTTGTTAAACTAGACGTGCTTAGTAGCTAATTGTCCACTTCTGAAATGCAACACGGAAGCGATTCTGCATGGCATGGATTAGACTATTGTTATATAAAGCTGGTATCTGTACAGATACCATTGGTGATCTTGCAGCTCCCGAAGCATGAAATTATCATGCAATCCAGACCTTTATCTGGTTACAGGAATGATAAATATCAACGGGGACAGTTGAAAAATGTGTGCCCCGAACAGGACTCGAACCCGGGACCTCCTGTTTACATGGAAGACGCTCTATCCAACTTTTTTAAATTTTTTATCATAATTTTTTTAATTGCCTTTTTCACTGCAGTCGTATGCGCCATCTTCTTTTTCTTTTTTTTGCGGGTAGGTGCTCTACCATCTTTTCTTTCAAAAGGCGAACGAAAGCAGCTTGTACTTTCTTTCTTTTTTGTAAGGAAGTTAGGATAAGGAGAAATCTTTATTATTCACAAAACCATAGTACGTCCTTACACTTATAACTGTCCTGGAAGGAACCTCGCTGCCGTCCTACCATGCAGCATGAAATAACCACAAAGTCAAAGTGGGGCCACATCCGGTACCCTTAAAAAAGTATTTATAGACATTAAAACCAAATTCGAAGTAACATTGCATTGACAACTGTGCAAGTGTTAGTTCTTCCTAGGTCGCATACTCGGGTAGTTGTCCTTAGCTGATCACTTTACTTGGTCGGTTTCACAACGACAGCACCGCCGCTCATCTTTGCGAACCCAGCGCACCGCAAGTATATGGCAGGTCTGCAAAAACCTTTACTAGGAAATTGGCATACCAGTCCTTGTACTTTCGTATCCGTAACAGTTTTGTGTGTCCATCTTGCAAGTATTGCCAGTAATCAAGTACGTTCAGAAGTGTGTCTCTATATATGTAATGGACCGTCATACCTGTGATCCACGACACTGCGTTCGTCTTATGACGCGGAAAATATTTTTCCTCTGGAAAAAATACTATGTCGTAAGATATTGTTGTATAGACAGTCAGTGCGCGGCATGGACGATATTATCTTCCTTGCAAGAGTGCAGACAGCCATTGCCTGGCCGCAGACCACCCGGTGGTCGTCCGTATCCAGCACGCCGCATTGCTCACACATAGGAGAATCCGCCAAATCTATTGCGTACTTTTCATCATTCTTAGGGTATTTTCGGTTCACTACAATGTACCATGTTGACCTGTCTGTTGTAGGTAGGTGGGGGTGGTATACCGTCCACCACACCACGTGCCAATTAACGGCTGGACGTTTCCGTTCCACCTGTTCCGGGGGATCTGTCGAAGAAGCAGATGGTACATGTCCTTCGATGTCGACTGTCAGGATGTCGGTAAACGCTCTCGACCGTAACTGTGTTCAACGATGTACGTGCGCACACACGTTAACGGGGGCGATATATGGCCAACACAGGCTGGGGGAAGATTGAGATGTTGGTACTAGTTCTTCGATTATCGTCCCCGTAAGCGAGTGATTCCTGTTGCACCACCGTTTTAGCCTTGTATTAATATACATGGCACTCGCCTTCTCGTGCACGTTCACTAAACCAATGCCCCCTTCTCGCTCTTGGATGGTAAGCGTGTTGTAGTGTACCTTAAAGAGCTGTCCCAGGCTTACATAGTACCAAAAAGCTGCCTGAATCCTCACAGCCATCGTGCGCGTAAAGGGCAGGTGTCAGGTGGCACATCATGGGCCGAAGTGGCCGTGCGGTTAAAGGCGCTGCAGTCTGGAACCGCAAGACCGCTACGGTCGCAGGTTCGAATCCTGCCTCGGGCATGGATGTTTGTGATGTCCTTAGGTTAGTTAGGTTTAACTAGTTCTAAGTTCTAGGGGACTAATGACCTCAGCAGTTGAGTCCCATAGTGCTCAGAGCCATTGCCACATCATGGGCGGGAGATAAAGGTTGACGAGTAACACGCTCTGCAGCATATCCATCGACTGTAGGGCGTTCAGTCTTACTGACGTGCGGATTCTGAGTAACAGCCGTCGGTAGTTGTCCGCAGCCGTTCCCTCCGTCTCCTTATGAAAGGTGATATCCAAACAGCGGAGGATTTGCACCACAGGTAAGGGTCCTTCTGTTCCTGGTTATAGTCCACGCCCCACATGCACGAATTGTGATTTTCGGAAGTTGACCTCGCTGCCAGCTGCCATCCCATAGTCTGTAGCCAATCCAGTGCTGATTGAGTCTCCCCATCATTCCGGACGAGGACTACAATGTCATCCGCGTATGCTCTGCGATTTAATGGTGGATGCCCAGGGAGATACCGGTAAGACGGCGGCGAAGGTCTGCGAGGCAGGGTTCTAAGGTGACTGCATATAGGAGGATCGACAAGAGGCAACACTGTCTGACTGATCTTAAGGTCTTAAAATACTCAGTTCTCCCTCCGTTGATCACCATCGCTGATCTGGCGCCGTGCAACAGCCGCATCACTGCAGTGGTGAATAATGGCGAGACACCCATCCTGTTCATCACCGCCGCGAGATACGCATGATCCACTCGATCATAAGAATGATCGAAATCTACAGCAACCAGTGCCCGGATTCGATTCCCGGTTGGGTCGGAGATTTTCTCCGCTCAGGGTTGGGTGTTGTGTTGTCATAATTATCATGATTTCAACCTCATCGACGCGCAAGTCGCCGCAGTGGCGTCAAATTGAAAGACTTGCACCCGGAAAATTGTTTACCCGACAGGAGGCCCTACTCACACGACATTTATTTACCTCTGGCACGCTTCCCGTGAGACGCACACTTTCCAACTTTCTGTCCACACTGTTTAACTGTTGCAATGTGGCCCTGTACGGAAGTGAAGTGTCAACGATAAACAGTTCAGAAAAGAACAGAATATAAACTGAAGATTAGATGGATACGTCGAATAATTAATTAGATATTGAATCTAATTGAGGAAAAATAAATTTATCGAACAATACAGCTAAAAGAAGTGATCAGTTGATACTTGGATTGAAGACTCCAACACTAACAGTCTACAGCTGTCATGGGCCTACGATTATTACCAAAGGAGCATGAAACCCGGGAGAATTTCCCCTATTGCATTATATTGCCGGAACCAGCCAGGCGACATGATTCCATTAATCCATGGTCCAATCTCGATGAACCGTAACTGACGATGTCGTTGGTTCAACACTGGAACATGTGTAAGTCGTCTCCTGCGCAGGCTCATGTTGAACTATGTGAACTGAACGGTGCGCTCCAAAACACTTCCGCCTCCACCAGCATTGTACTCTGTTGACAGATCTGTCACAGATCGTCGCCTAGCCTGCTTCCCAGAAAGGGCAACCTCCGACCTCCATTTTCTGTGATGAGGTGTGAACATTTAACACGTAGTCGTCATCCCGTGGCGCTACCGTCCTTCAACCACTTTCCACAGTTGCTAAGGACGGTAGTACGCTAACAACCGACCAGCTTCACCATTTACTACACGCTTGTTTGCAGGCGTTGGACCATAACAATGTGTCTTTTATTAAAGTGACTTACGTCAGCGGATTTCCCACTTTCTTTTTTGAATTACCGATCTTCTGCCTGGTTTCATGCAGACCTCCCATCAGTTCTTCATCTGAGAGTGGCACTTGCACACTACGTCCTCAGTTACCTGTCAGAAGTATTCCAATCCCTGTCTTCCTCTAAAGTCTTTTCCCTCTACAGTTCTCTTTAGTTCCATGAAGATCATTCCCTGATACCTTAACGCATCTCCTATAATCCTGCTGCATCTTATTATCAGTGTTCTCAATATGTGCGGCTCATTTCGTCACCAGAATTATTACATATTAATCTCTGCTTGCCTTATAAAACACACATCAAAAAAGTTTTGCATCACCCCGGTTTCCAGAACTCCTGAAGACAGACATTGACTATGGATATTGTATCACAGACGCAGTCCCTTTGACTATTCACAGATGTCACTAAACCCACCCAAACATGCAAACAACCAAGCATGAGCACCGCCTTTTAGACAACCGATCAGTTCCAGTCATTCCACCAGGAAGGAGGTATACGGCTCATGTTGTCTGTAGTTCAACCATGCTTAGATGGTCAATACCGCGGTTCGATCGCGTCCGCATTGTTACTTTGTGCCAGGAAGAGCTCTCAACAAGGGTTGTGTTCAGACGACTCGGAGTGAACCAAAGCGATGTTGTTCGGACATGGAGTAGGTGGAGGATATGCAGAGAGACAGGAACAGTCGATGACATGCCTCGCTCAGGCCGCCCAAGGACTACTACTGCACTGGATGACCGCTACCTACGGATTATGCCTCGGAGGAGCCATGACAGCAACGCCACCATGTTGAATAACACTTTTCGTGCAAAAAAATGGTTCAAATGGCTCTGAGCACTATGGGACTTAACATCTGTGGTCATCAGTCCCCTAGAACTTACAACTACTTAAACCTAACTAACCTAAGGACATCACACACATCCATGCCCGAGGCAGGATTCGAACCTGCGACCGTAGCGGTCACGCGGTTCCAGACTGAAGCGCCTAGAACCGCACGGCCACACCGGCCGGCTGATTTTCGTGCAGCCACAGGACATCGTGTTACGACTCAAACTGTGCACAATAGGTTGCATGATGCGCAACTTCACTCCCGACGTCCATGGCCAGGTCCATCTTTGTAACCACGATACTAGGCAGCGCAGTACACATAGGTCCAACAACATGCAGAATGGACCGCTCAGCATTGGTATCACGTTCTCTTCACCGATGAGTGTCGCATATGTCTTCAACCAAACAACCGTCGGGAGATGTGTTTGGAGGCAACTCCGTCAGGCTAACGCCTTAGACAAATTGTCCAGCATGTGCAGCAAGGATGAGGTTCCCAGCTGTTTTGGGGTGGCATTATGTGGGGTCGGCGTACGCCGCTGGTGGTTATGGAAGGCGCCGTAACAGCTGTACGATACGTCAGTGCCTTCCTCCGACCAATAGAACAACCACATCGACAATATATTGGCTATAATTCGTGCTCCCACCGTGCAAATTTCGTGAATTACTTCCTTCAGCATAAAGACATCGCTCGACTAGAGTGACCAGCATGTTCTCCAGACATGATCCCTATCGAACATGTATGGGGTGGATTGAAAAGGGCTGTTTATAGAAGACGTGACCCACCAGCTACTCTGAGGGGTCTACGCCGAATCGCCGTTGAGGATCAACACTGCCTTGAAGAACTTGCGGATAGTATGCCACGACGAATACAGGCATGCATAAACACAAAAGGACGTGCTACTGATTATTAGATGTGTTGGTGTGTACAGCAACCTGGACCATCATCTCTGAAGGTCTCGCTCTACGGTGGCACAACGTACTATTTGTGGTTTTCATGAGGAATAAAAAGGGTGGAAATGATGTTTATGTTGATCTCTATTCCAATTTTCTGTACAGGTTCAGGAACTCTGGGAACCGAGTTTTTTGATGTGCGTATATGGACCTTACGGCGTCATGTGCCCGCAATGTCACCAGGCGGTATTACTCCTCACGGTGAGTGATGGTCATATTTGTTTGCCTCTTCTTTGTGCCTGAATCTGTTCATCGGAGACAAGGATATTGTCAGGAGTCAGGTAAGTATGATATGAAATTGTTACATTCTATAAACATGAATGCTCTGGCGGAGAAGGTGAGCATCGATGTGGCTGTTTGTTATGATGCTGTGGTGCACGGACTTTTGTCGCCGTTGAGCGAGTGCAGGAAGATATAAGATGACTTAGACAAAATCTGTAGCTGGTGTGATAAATGGTAGTTGACTCTAAAAGTAGAAAAATGTAAGTTAATACGGATGAGGAGGAACAAAAAACCGTAATGTTCGAATACAGCATTAGTAGTCATGCGGTTTGACACAGTCACGTCGATTAAATATGTAGGGGTAACGTTGCGAAGCCACATGAAATGGAATAACCATGTATCATGGAAAGGGAATAGACCACTTCAATTTATTGTGAGTATTTCAGGAATTGTAGGAAAGTGTGGTTCATTTCTAAAGGTGATCGTAATTAGGACACTAGTGCGACCCATTCTAGAGAAATGCTTGAATGTTAGGGGTCCGTAGCCGGTCGGATTACAGAAAGACATTCAACCAATTCAGAGGTGCGGTGACAGAAATGTTATCGGTAGGTTCGAACGGCACGTAAGTATTAAGAAGATGCTTCGGGAACTCAGATGGGACCCCTGGAAGGAAGGCGACGTTCTTTTCGAGGAATATTATTGAAACCATTAGAGAACAGGCTTTTCAAGCTGACTGCAGAACGATTCTACTGCTGCTAACGTACATTTCGCGTAACGTTCACGAACAATTGATAGATAAATTAGGGCTCGCACGGAGGCGTATAAACGGTAGTCGCTCTCTTTGTGAGCGGAAGAGGAAGGGAAACGACTAGTAGTGATAGAGGGCAGTAGGTAGAGGTAGAGTGTACCCTCCGCTACACACCGTACGGTGTCTTGCGGAATATCTGTAAAGAAGTAGATGAAGACGTAAATGCCTGTTTGCGTTTAGCCTGATCCTTTTTCTTCTTCTTCTTCTTCTGAAACTACATTATCATGAAATTTCTACCATCCTTGTGAAAGTGATCCACGAATCGGCAAAACTAATTCTGGAACTAATAGTAACAAAAGACAAAAACAAAAATGGGGCTGGCGACTTGAACTGGAAGTATATTAGTACGGAAGACAATGGGATGGACATACAAGTAGGATGGAAAACGAAACATTGCCAGAATCCAATACAGATAAAAACCAATAAGATGAAGAAGGTAAAAGGATTTAGATTAATCTCAACACGTAGGATTATCCGCTAGATTATTACTTGCAGAATAACAAACCAAAATACGGAAGTTATGGGGATAAGCATAGCAGTCGGAAAAATGGGCTAATCTGAACATCCAACTAAGGCGAGTTACCACTGCATTCGCCATCCAGAACTGGACAACGCCTCAGTGTAAAAGAGACCTGAACGGTGTTAAAATATATATTGACTCACAAATAAACTATTTTACTTTCTCCAGAGATGAAAGTTTTTCTTGTTTTAATCCTAAAGAGGAAAAATTTAACAATGCGAGTACAGATGATTCTTTATCAAAAATGGTATTATTGCACTAAGTGTAAGGCATAGTTTGCATTACGGCATTCCAACAGTTGTTGCGTATTGGAAGGTCACTGTGAAGGAATTGTTAACAGATTCAACGTTACAGCAGATTTTCAAATTTACACGTGAAGTGTAAGTAAAGCAAGGGTGACCGCCGCCATAGTTTACAATATGCCTTCCGAAATACCGAATGGTTTTTGGACAACTACGGAACATCAAAGTTTTGTAAGTACAGTTGGAAAAGTGTGTGAAAAACCGACGCTTTACACTAGATAACAGAGATTGGATTTTATGCTCTGCCTTGAAAAGGCACATTTGGTTGTATTTTACGGTTCGTGGAGAAATATTATATGTCAATCAGCCATGCACTGTGCGATACGCAACACAATTTACCAAGTTCCTCTCCCCAGAAAACTCATTTGTCTCAAAACGATCGAACAATAACATTTTCGTCAAGGATGCCCGCCTACACTTCGATAGTTACTGATGTTACACAAACCCTTCCGGCAAAACGATCCATCGCCGGACGTTTCAACTCAGTGCCCTATTTAGGCTCACCAGATTTCATCAGGAAGGATTGGATCAGAACCCATAACAAGCAACGCAGATCGCGGACGCTGTGACACCCACGTTTTAAAGTCACATGGAACTACTCCACCGACGGAGCAACAAGCCCCAACGAATATCGAAGACGCACGTGAGCACCAAACGTAGTTATCAATAATGTCTCCATCACGGTCGCGGAAACACAACCCACAACGAATCAGAGCCACATCCGCAAGAAACACAACGACAATATGGTGAGAAGTATTAGCAGAAGAGTATCTCGGCAATTTTTTAGAAGCCTGGAGATATATATTATATGACCAAAAGCATTCGAGCACCTTTCAGTGGACATTAATATATGGGCTACCACCAAGCGACTTTTGTGATAGGTTGAGCTTGGCTTTCTTTGTGTGTGGGGAATGGCATACTATTTTTCCTCAAGAGCCGTAACCAGAGAAGGTTGAACTGCTGAACACTGGGGTCCGGGGCGAAGTTGAACTCTTCCCAAAGGTAGGGCATATTATTCCATTTCAGGGATGTTATTGTCCTCAAGTTATTACTTCACAGATGCTGGTTTATGGCAGGGTGCTGATACAATCGTCATCTCCGCACTCTTCCTCTACTGTGCACAGTACACATTGTTGTAAAACGCGTTCATATCATTCCGTATTTAGCGTTTTCTCAAGTGCAATAAGTGGCCACACCATAACCAAAAAACCACCTCCATACTGTAACACCACCTCCGTACTTCACTGTTGGCATTAGACATGTAACTTTCTACTGGCATCGGATTTAAACAGGGTATAGCGCGATCTATCACCTCAAATCACTCGTTTCCAGTCATCCACCGCACAGTGTAGCTTAGCTTATCGGGAGCTGTTCGGCAATTGTAACCCATTCTTTTGAACACCCTATGCACGGTTAATGCGATAGCTGATTTATTGGTAGTACTTAGAAACTCACGAGTTATTCTTTCAGCTCTACATTCACGAGAGCGCTCGCGAGTGCGACAGAGAGAGAGAGAGAGAGAGAGAGAGAGAGAGAGAGAGAAAAGGGGTAGCGAAAGAGGAAAATGTACAGAGAGCGGTGAAACTACGAGACATTCCGAGATCGTTGCCGTCGAGACTTTAATTACAATAAGTACATAAAAAGTACGCCACCTGTCGTCCAAGGTGGGGGCCGCATTTCTGACGGTAGTAGTGTTTCTGAAAATAGATAGTTTGTGTATTGACTTTGGTGTAGCTTGCTGTTACATTTTTGTTCGTATATATTAAAACTGCACAGCAGTAATTATGAAAAATAACATTAGTCAGTTAACGTCAATTATTTTCCACTCTAATTACACAGTCAAAGGAGGAAGGTATAATTTGCTACTTAATCAAATTGACCCCTGATTCGTGATTGCAATGGCCGACAACAAATGACATTGGTCAGGAACAATCTCGCTGCATTTGTGAAACGAATTTCCTCTTGTTAGTTAGTAACATGTTCTACAAATTATTTCAGTGGTTCTTTGATCGAAATGATGAGGAAAGAATCAGTTTATATAATGTATGTACATGATTAAAGTTAATATTATTGAACACATTATTATTTTTAGTTCTACTCATACAGCTATTCAGCATTCTTTGTTTCTACCCGGTTTTAAGTAAAAAATCAGCAATGAAATAGGAAGACTTGTCTGGGAGAAATGATTGTAAATTGGATTTAAAACTTGCTTCGTTACCTTGTAGATATTTTACGTAATTGGGCAAACAGTCAAAAATTTTTGTTGCTGCATATTGAACTTTCTGAGCCACTGACAGCTTTAACAGCCTGTAACAATGTCATTTTTCCCTCCAGTGTTGTAGGTATGTACATCACTCGTCTTCTCAAATTGTGATAGACTATTTATATGTAATTTCACGAGGGAATGTGTGAATTGTGACGGCGCAAATAAAATGTCTATCTCCTTAAAGAAATACCTACATGATGACTGTGGGTGACCATTGCACATTATTCTTACTGCTCTCTTTTCTGCAGCCAGTACTTTCTTTCTAGTGACGAGTTACTCCAGAAACTTATTCTGTGTCACATTAATGAGTTTAAATATGCAAAATATGGCAGGAGGTTGATACGTTTGTTTCCAAGATAAGTAATTGTACGAAGAATAGAAGTAGCTGAACTTAATTGTTTGAGAAGTTCAGTGATATGCTCCTTCCACTTTAAGTTTTCATTAAGATGTACACCCGGAAATCAGGAGCATTCTATCCTATCTACTGACTTCTGCTCATGTGGTACATCAATTATTTTTGCGATCATTTGTTCCATAGATCTCAATGTAGTGCGTTTTTTGTTTTTTTTTCAGAATTTAGAGACAGTTTATTTTCAGTGAACCAGTTAATAATTTTTTTGGATAATGTCAATTACAAACTCTTCTGTTGTATTCTCTCTGATAGGATTTACTATAAAACTAGTATTGTCAGCAAAAAGTAATAATTTTGTTCATTGAATAGTATGTGGAGGGTAATTCACATATAAGGAATAGGAATGGATCCAAAATTGAACCCTGTGGGTCTCCCATTGTGATTTTTTTCCCCCTAACACTAAAATTTTCCATCTTTCTGACATTGTCTGATTATTCAGTAAAACTCTTTGCTTTCTGTTTATTATGTATGATTCAAACCACCTCTGTGTGAAGTTATCAATTCCATAATACTTGAATTTTTCTAAGAGAGTAAAATGATCTACAGAATAAAACGCCTTGGACAGATCACAAAAAATATCAACTGGGAATATGGTATTATTTAAGACTCTTACTATTTGATGAGTGAATGTATAAATAGTATTATTAATTGAGCATTCGTTCTGGAATCAAAGCTGTGACAAGCTTATTAAATTGTTTGCACTCGAGTATGCTGCTACTCTTCAGTACAGAACTTTTCTGAATATTATCGAAAAATATGGCTGTTAGGAAACTGAATGGTAATTGTCGAAGTCTGACTTGTCCCCTTTCTCATGTAGTGATTTACTAATTGTATATTTTAATCTGTCTGGAAAAATTCCCTATATATCAATATTACATATTAAGTTGGGACAACTTTTAAGAATTCTGTTCAAAATTCCGTCTAATCAGCTTTTGCTTTTACAGTTGTATTAATTTCAGTATTTCAGTGAAGGATGCTGGTGTTACTTCTAGTTGTTCTAAGTTTTGTGGGATGCCATTTTTAATGTATTTGTCAATATTATTGAAATTTCCCTACAGCCACGTAACTGAGATGTTCTTTTACTTTATTTTCAAGGCTACCAGTTTCGGCATTCCGCTATGCCATCTTCGGGCCCCATATGCATCTCTCCAAATAAACGATAATTTTATATAGTGCCATATGTCCCTGGATGTCGTGCATTCAATCGTTTCACTAGTGCTTCATTTGAAGCAATCAAGTCTAGAGAAACGGCTGTATTCGTGACATCCAGGGAATTATGGCACTATTGACATTATTGTTTATTTGGAGAGATGCATATGAGGCCTGAAAACGGCAAAGTGGAATGCCGAAACTAGTACCCTTCAAAATAAAATAAAGTAACATCTTGGTTACAGGACTGTTGGAGAATTTAATTAATTTTGACAATTACTTAACCAGCCGACGTCCCCAGTCTATGATGGATCAACAGAGATTTTTAATGTATTGTCTTGCATTTTCAACTGAACCATTCAATCCTACATTCGTTTCTACGTTTAGAAAGTGATAGTTAAAAGTACTTGCAGGTTGTGATTGATAATGCAGTCACACCACTGTTAGAAATCTTGTGCACTGGCTGTCCTGTCTCCCATCTGACATTATCCCATATACTTTTAATCTCATTATCGGCATTTTTTTCCTGTGAAGAGGTGCACACTTCTGGACATTTTCATGACTTTTCATAAAATATTACATTATTTTCTGTAGTATGCAAGTACTGTAGCATCTTGACATACTCTGGTCTTTTCATAAATTTCCCTCTTCCTCTTACACAAATCTTTCATTCCGTTGGTTATACAAAGCTTACTAGTTTTTTAAGGGATTCTCTGGATATATTTTTTTTTTTGGGGGGGGGGGGGAAGGGAAGGGGGAAGCAACTTTCAAATATTGACACAAATTTGCTATTGAATACATTGAATTTGACTTTAGTATCTCTTCCTAGATATATCTAATCTTCTGACGTGCTCTTGAAACATTTTTTTGTGTTCTCATTAATAAGCCTCACTGCTTTGTATTAACCTGCCTTAGGATCGTAAGGTGCCATACTGTTTATTGAACATTCCGCTGGTGTACTGTGGAACAAAGATCTACAAAACGCCGTAAAATAGTGTACTGTAGTCGAGTGAAACTACATCGGATGTGGGCATCCGTTAGCGTAAATAACATGAGGAGCTTAGCCTGCGGAACACGAGAAGGGCGCCCAGAATGTCGGTCGGAGGTCGCGTGACCAGCCTCCTCGGGCCGGGCATGGCCGTGAGAGCGACGTGACGTCGACAGGCGCACATCGCTCAGCGCCGTAATTGAATCGCCTGCCGGCAGATAGCATCACAGCCGCTCCTCTTTCTCTTAATGAAATCGCAGGCGCCCACCGCGGCACATTTTCGGCTCTCTTCCAGCTGGCGCCGTCCCGCGGGGGAATTTGTCGATACGCTATATGAGGTAAGTGCTCCTGCAGATGTTTTCAAGTGTACTCTTCACAGGCCACTAGATGGTTTCTTGTCTACTTATAGTCTTTGACAGTTGAAGCTTGCACGTTATGTGCTTACTTTCAGAACTGGTATGTGTGCTGGTAAATAACCAGATATGTTACTATATGTTGCTCCCATTGTTGGAAAAAAATACAGGACTTCGAATGTCACCGCCACACCTTCAACATCCAGTACAGTGGCATCATTGTCAGTGTACACTAGAGATGGGCAAACTGAAACACTTAACTGTTTCGAAACAAATGAAACAGTACACTGTAATGTTTCGATACGCTGTTTCGAAACAGTGAAACACTTTGTGTTTTGTAATCCAATAAACCTACACATTTTATCATCTTGAATGCCTACTGTATAAGTATGTCCATATAAACACAAATGAGGTGCGAGAGCGCTAATCATTTCGCAGAAAGTATGAAACTATCACTTGGGCGTCTTGGCAGTTTCGTATTTCCTGCAGCAAATGCGCTACTTTCGTGTTGTGTGAATTATATACTTTTCAATTGGCTGAGGACAGCCATAGCTGAAGACAGAAGAACCACCGCGAACGGAACTGAAGGTAGGAGCAAACTGCAGAAACAACGGATATGCTACTGGGATTCCCACATTCCGTTAGTATGGGTAATATACCCATCCTGCTAATTTCCATGCACACAAAGGGAATCATTGTGGATAATAGGCACAGTGACTATAGACTCACAAATAACGCCAAATAATTCGAATGAATAACAAAATATAACAGAAAAAAATTTTGTCTTTCAAGGTGTTTCGAACCGTTACTATAAAGTCACCATGTTTCCCAGCCCTTCCCGTTCACCACTACACTGTCAGTGATATGTCAAACAGATTGCTTGCAATTATACCTAGATCAAATTTATGTATATGTCTAATAACTGTCACTCTACGCCTTCTTTTATTCAAAATGTTGTAGGCTTAGTTGCGTTTCTTAATATGATTACTGTACATGAAAAGAGAAGCGTGTGTTATGAAAAAAAGGTGTAATTTAATAGAATGATTTTCACATATTTATTATTTTGAATGTGAATAGTATGCGTTGTTTTATTGTTTGGTTAGTGGTTACAGTTTGATTAGTAAACTATTAGATGTTATTTGCCGCGAGGGATTAGCCGAGCGGTCTAAGGCGGTGCAGCCATGGACTGTGCGGCTGGTCCCGGCGGAGGTTCGAGTTCTCCCTCGGGCATGGGTGTGTGTGTTTGTCCTTAGGATAATTTAGGTTAAGTAGTGTGTAAGCTTAGGGACTGATGACCTTAGCAGTTAAGTCCCATAAGATTTCACACACATCTGAACACGTCTAGTGGTTATAAAGCAGATGTTACGCCATTTCGTAATAGGACAGTCAGCTAGGAACGAAGCTTTATTTTCGGATATCTTAAGCTTCATTCTATTGCTTGTCAAAAATATTTCGCCAAAGTGTTTCATTAAGTGTTATGTTGTGTTTCAGTATCTGTGCCGAGCCCGAATCTCGTACGACACAGAGCGGAATGAAACATCACTGTTTCGATAAAGTTAGTCCGTTCCAAGCGCAGGAGGACTGAAACAGCCTTATTTTGAAACAACGATACAGTTTCTGTGTCTGGCTCGAGATCGAATCTGGTGCGGTTATCTGATACAGCGGTGGAATGAAACGCCACTGTTTCGAAACAGTGAACCACAGCCGTTCCGAAACACTGAAACAATTCCACGTATCGATACACTGTATCGAAACATAGAAACAGTGCCCAAGTCTAGTGTACACATACCCCAAGATAGTTAGGCAGCTCTCCACCAGTGATATCCGCAAACTAGGTTCCAATAACCCCATTGCCCCCACCTGCACACACTCCATATCCCAGCGCAATTTCAACCAACTCCGTCTCCAAGATAATGAGATCCGCCCAAATATTATCCCTCGTACCAATGTTAACTCTTTCCCACCTATCCCACTCCACAACAGGACTCCCCTAGTATTTTCCTTCTATATCCATCCCCTATCCCTTTCCCTGTTCCATTTTCGTATTCAACTGTACTTTTCCCGATATGTGGCCACGTTGCCAGATTTCTGTGCAGAGTTCAGTCACTGATTGAAAGTTGTCTGTCATATTCACAGCTTTCAGCAATCTTTTACGATAGTAACGTTCTGTGCTGGTTTTACTTTTGCGTTTCCTTGAATCGGTGATACGTTGCAAAGACATTCTATTCTGTACCGAACAGTCGATCTTTGAAGGCATGATTGTGTTTGACTACGCCAAGTAATTGGCCAATAGTTACTCTTTGAGGGGATCAGTTCCGGCAAGCGAGATTCTAATGCCCCACGTGGCTGGTAAAGAAATTTTGCGTTTGACGGATAGTGCTACCCTGTAGCTGGTGCTCGAGAGATGCAGGTGTGTTAAGGCAGAGTAAGATTTTTGCAGAATTGAAATAATAGTCTACGTACTTTAGCCAGTATACAGTAAATAAGGCCTATTTTCTGATTCATTTTGTCGTGGCGATATTTACCGTATTTCAGGACGTGAGCACTTTCTACGTTGAGACAATAAGTTCTTGCCTTGGTGAGATGCGTGAACTTCGAAGCAAGGTACAGAATTGGGTTCGTATTTATCCATCCGAATATTAGGGCACTTGAATTTATTACATCCCCATTCAGGGAGCAATTTCATTACTTTCTGATGAATATCGAATTCCTGTGACTGAATCTTCACCTGCATAATTTCTGGTACCATATGTTTGGCGCACGGATGTTGTGTGCATCAGGGGACTTAATCCGTTCTTTAAGTACAGTCGTCAACAACAGTTTGGACATGTTTACAACCGAACTGTACTTTGCAACCACCATTACACTATTTCAAGTAATGGTCATTCTGCCTTCAGCAGAGGTAGTAGTTCACCTTGTAATGGATCTTTATTTGCGAAACCATTACTACCCGCCAACCCTATGTTTCGTTACCGTAGATTAATGAATATTTTTCTACGTAACGTCTCATATTTTGGTTTCATTTTTATATCTATGTACGTCGATATTTTGAGATGTTGAAATCGATGTAATGTCTAGTGTGAATATCTTTGTACTTATTGTTATCTTTGATGCTGACTTGTGTCTTTTGGCGCGGAATCGTACAGAGTAGGCAAGTTTTTATGTTGAATATGAACAGGCTTGACTTTGTGTTGGAAATGTACAGATGAGTCTGAGTTGTGGACAATGAAAAATGTTGTGAGTTTTATTAAGAGCAGTAACGGCTGCGAAATTGTATGATGAAGTAATGTTTTGAACATGCGAAAGTATAAAAAGTTTAATAAATGTGAATTCTTGTGAAAAGTGAGTGTCAAAAAGCATTTTCACGTGACCAGTGTTTAAAAAAAGTATGAAGCACATTGCAATGAAAAACACAAATCATCAAATTAATCCCGAAAGACTGTCTTCGTAAGTTCTTCAAGTCGGCGTAATTAACATCCTAGTGCCTTTCACACCAACAGCGACAGTCATGCTACCTAGACAACACTTTTAATTACGAGCCAAAGCCAGAGCGAGATCGTCGTTGGATTGCAAATACAAGATAAGTGACGTTATTGTTAATTTTCTTCAGTCACTGTAATCAATTGATGTAGCAATACCTGCCACATTAAAGACCTTTTAGTTGCGCAATAAAAAGATCATACTTTGAGTGCGCGGTGTGATAATTTTTGAACTAATTAACTGCTAGTGGAGGTACGTTATAACCTGTATTATCATTGCGACCAGTATACATGCATTTAAAAAACAACATTGGGCAATATGCTTTATCTATTTTCTGTGCGTAACACTTGTCCTTACTTTGTGTCGGGAACGAGAGAGCGGCCAGCACCTGGTGCAACTTGACTTCCTACAGATGTTCGCTGATCATTTCCTGTTCGTTTTGTTTGTCTTTGTAGTTAGTCCTTTGACTGTGACGCTGCTAGTAGTGGTTCTGGCTCATATTGCACGTAAATATCGGAATAGATTTTTGTGATACCATTGACTTCAAGTGCAAGAGCTGGTGTTGGTTGCCTAGATGCAGGGACAATGACGTCACAATCCAGGATGGCAGTAACCCCACCCACTTATTAATGACGTCGTCATCACTGTCATCATAATAATGTGAGAAGCATACCTTTTATCTTCCTCTCCCACTCTCTTCCCTCTTCACCTCCCTCGCATATACAGACGATCTCTGCATACTATTTTAGTTTGTAATAAAAGGAGACAGCCAATCAGAACGTACCTGTAAAATCATGTTATCTTCTTTAGAAATTATTAAAAATGGCGCCAAGATACACAGTATTTCCGAAAAAATTACGTACGGTTCGTACGATTTGGTGACATGTTCAAAAATATTTACTTAAATTGCGTCATCTATCCCTCTCCGCCCCTCCCCCCCATTTTTCTTTCTCTCTGTCTCTCTTTCTCTTCCTCTCTCTGTCTCTGTCTCTCTGTCTGTCTCTCTCTCTCTCTCTCTCTCTCTCTCTCTTTCTCTCTCTCTTTCTCTCCTTGTCTGCCTCATCATCAAATTTCATCTCACATTTATGGCACACACTGCAAAAAATCAGCATTCATTACAAGAACAGCAATAAATGCTATCTATTTAAAAATACAGATTCAGTTAAAACACAGGCACATATAAGCTTCAAGACAATAATTTTTTATCTAAAGAGAACAACTACCTGAATTAAGACACTGTAACATTACAGGAGTAGCTGGTTAAATTCAAACTGAAAAGTAAATCTCAAGAGCAGCAAATTCTGAAAAATATAGTAGTTAATCTAGGGAAGATCAAACAGGAATTAATAACAAATACTCTGAATGAGGAAGGAAATTTGGAGAAGAGGCATCAAATCTTGAGCACAGTAACTAGTTTTAAATAAAGCATTAAATCTCGAGGGCAGTAAATACTTTAAAGAAGGCATCAAATCTCGAAAAGAGTGAATATTTTAAATAAGGCGTCGAATCTCGAGATCATGACATTTCGTAAAATCTATCATTAAATTCCCAGGGCAACTCCAGAAGTGGACGAGCCTAAACAACATAGACTGTAACGTCGCTGTGAACCGGAACACCTCACAATAGGCCGCCTGAGCAACTGAGATTAGCTGCATCTAAGACACGCATAAAATTCGATTTTAAGGCAAGAGATGCCCTCGATCATGCAGCACCATATGTCAACTTATTTTTCTGACATGTTAGGCCGGCCGCGGTGGCCGAGCGATTCTAGGCGCTTCAGTCAGGAACCGCGAGACTGCTACGGTCGCAGGTTCGAATCCGGCCTCGGGCATGGATGTGTGTGATGTCCTTATGTTAGTTAGGTTTAAGTAGTTCTAAGTTCTATGGGACTGATGACCTCAGATGTTAAGTCCCATATTGCTCAGAGCCATTTGAACCATTTTTCTGACAGTTTAGGTAAAGGAATATATCCCTCCCGATGCGAGTACGATAAAAGGGAACTGGCATGTGTACATTCAGACGTAGAACACTTTCTGTATGCAAGGCAAGTAACTGCAACAGATTATTACGCAGTAAACAGTTCCTTCACTAGCAGTACAGGTAAGTTGTGAAATTCAAATACTAGGTGTGAAGGCCGTCAGTAATACTCTTTAAATTTATAAACCATCAAATATAATACTTACACTGAAGAGCCAAAGAAACTGCTACACCTGCCTAATATCGTGTAGGGGCCCCGCGACCACCCAGATGTGCTACAACACGACGTGGCACGGGTTCGACTAATGTCTGAAATAGTGCTGGAGGGAATTGATACCGTGAACCCTGCACGGCTGTCCATAAATTCATAACAGTAAGACGGGGTGGAGATGTCTTCTGAACAGCACTTTGCAAGGCATCCCACATATGTTCAATAATGTTCAGGTTTGGGGAGTTTGGTGGCCAGCAGAAGCGATCCTAGGTCCACTCTGCAGCAATTCTGGAAGTGTGAAGTGTCGCATTGTCCTGCTGAAATTGCCCAAGTCCCTCGGAATGCATAACGTACATGAATGGATGCAGGTGATCCGACAGGATGCTTAAGTACGCATCACCTGTCACAGTCGTATCTAGATGCATCAGGGGTCCCGTATCACTCCATCTGCACACGCCCCACACCATTACAGAACCTCCACCACCTTGAACAGTCCCCTGCTGACATACAGGGTCCATAGATTCTTGAGATTATCTGCATAACCGTACACGTCCATCCACTCAATACAACTTGAAACGAAACTAGTCCGACCAGGCAACATATTTCCAGTCATCAACAGTCCAATGGAGCTGTTGACGGGCCCAGGCGAGGCGTAAAGCTTCATGTTGTGCAATCATCACGGATACACGAGTGGGCCTTCGACCCCGAAACACCATATCGATAGTGTTTCATTGAATGGTTCGCACGCTGACACTTGTTGATGGCCCAGCATTGAAATCTGCTGCAATATGCGGTAGGGCTGCACTTCTGTCACGTTGAACAATTCTCCTCAGCGTTGTTAGTCCTGTTCTTGCAGGATATTTTTCCGGATGGTCGTACGGGAAAATCCCCACTTCATCGCTACCTCGGAGATGCTGTGTCCCATTGCTTGTGCGGCGGACTATAACACCATGTTCAAACTCTCTTAAATCTTGATAACCTGCCATAGTAGCAGCAGTAACCGATCTATCAACTGCACCAGACACTTTTTGTCTTATACAGGGGTTGCAGCCCGCAGTTCCGTCACATGTCTGTTTACATACCTCCGTATTTGAATACGCATGCCTATACCAGTTTCTTTGGCGCTTCAATGTATATTACGACGGTACTGGTCACCACCTACTGTTGTTAAATAGTTAGGTTCGAGGCCCCACGTGCCATGGCCACGAATACTCAGCTAATTGAGTGGCCCAGAGATGTGGCTGGTCTCAATGTTTGGCTTCGGTTTTCGTCATACGCTGCCAGCTCACACCGGTCTTAAACTCAATTTTTAAGCTGAAATAAAATGTAAGGAAACAATGCAGGCAGGTATTGCGGTCAAAATTAAAAGTATTGAGTCACTCACGTTGATTTATAATTTTAACAAGTAGTTTATTTCTATTTCTCCACGGAAGTTTTCAAAATATTCACTAAACACATAAAATGCAGTCTGAGGGGCCTTTACGTGAGGGTGGCCGTTAGCAACTGAGGCTACAACAGTTCACTATAAAATTCACATGTCGCGATCACGACACTCGGCAGTCTGTTCACAGTTCACAAAATACACTGTTGTCTGCTGTCCTAATCCAATATACTGCGCTCAACTTGATCGTTTTCGAAAATCGCTACATGTATACCCTCGAAACGACTCCCTAACTGATAATAATATTTCCCAAAAATTACGAAAATTCTAAAACCAAACACAAAACATATATGATACATTGAAAAAATATGGAACTTTTCTGGGAAATGAGTCCAATTTTTTGTATTTGCGACCGTTTTTCTCAGAAATAATGTTCTTGTGGCGCGATTTTGCTTTTCCTGGATTTTTTGATACTAAATATAAATAAGCAAATAAAAATACATACTTAATTACTCATCTGCCTCTTTAAACCTTAGAATGGTGCCGCTGGTTTCGTCTCTTTAAATTTAGTTATTACCAAAAACACAGCTTATCTCTGTCGAATCCCATATTCCGACCTCTCATTGAGAAATGGTACAGATTCTCCTAAATCGGCTATGATTTCTCGATTCAGCTCTACTAGCTGCATACGTAGACACTTTTTTTATATTACTCGGCCAAAGCATTGCCGAAATATTAGCTTTTGAACTTTCATAAATATATAGTTTTTAAGACTACAATAACATTTAAACTATTATATATTTTTGTGGCGCGTCTAGGTAATATAGCTCTACACATTCTTCTGTCCATGAGTGCCAACTCGCACCTGCGTGACACTGTTAGTTTTATTTTTATCAATTTTCCCCTGGAATACAAATTCCTCTAAGGGCGAAAAAACGGCCATATGCGCCCGTGCCAAGCGCTCTGGTTTTTTCCATGGCTGCGTAAACGCTAGCCACTCGCCAAGGACCGAGCGAGGTGGCGCAATGGCTAGCACACTGGACTCGCATTCGGGAGGAAGACGGTCCAATCCCGCATCCGGCCATCCTGATTTAGGTTTTCCGTGATTTCCCTAAATCGCTCCAGGCAAATGCTGGGATGGTTCCTTTAAAAGGGCACGGCTGACTTCTGTCCTCGTCTTTTCCTAATCCTATGAGCCCGATGACCTCGCTGTCTGGTCTCCTCCTCCGAACAACCCAACCCAACCCAACCCACTCGTCACGGCCCCGTAGCAAGCACCAGCCATGTGCTCTGCGGCGGGAAACTGTCGCTCTAATCTCCCCCTACAGCTTGTACGCTCACAATATCAAGATGAAGGTATCAAATAAAAAACAAATAAACATACTAGAAGGACTTTCCGAGTAGGAGACTGGGTATAGCCAAAACGAGACGACAGGTTACAGTCGCAATAGTGACAGTTTGGTGCCATAAAAGTTCATACAGCAAAGGCGATAAGTTAGCAACTATGCTCTAGGGAAATAAACACCCGGAGATGACCAGGCAGGACTGCACGACATGAAAGCTACACAAGGAAGGACGCCACATGACAAATGAATTCTAGCGAATAGGTCCAAAACTTGCTCACCCTGTATCTTTACTGGAGACTCGTAGAAGGGTGCTTCCGGCTTGAAGATGTCAACCACTATAGTTCCTGTAACTGGAGCCACACAGCGGAATGCGCCCCTAAAGCAGCAATAGACCGCCTACTGCCATTTGTCGTCTCCTGTTTCGGTGCGGTTGTACCGGACTGATCCTTTAACTTGCTGTCTTCCGCCAAACAGTTCTCTGCATGCCTGATGGACCAGCTCAGTGGTGAACTAGGGATCCAAGAATGGTCAACACGACTCGGCAACACGTGTCAGACTCAGCTCCCCTGGAGCCGCTTGCTTCCTGCTGCCACCACCACCGTCCTTGCCAGTCAAATTTCGAGAGACCCCAGCAGAGCCCCAGTTCACCATACGTACACGCTCGCCCTCTGGCCCAGCCGCAAGCCAGAGGTGACCTATCGACTCGTAGCACTGCTCCGGGAACTCTGGCTGGTTGTTTGACATTTTATTCCGTCACACACACTGCTGTATCTCCCACCAATAAAATGGCAAACTGTATAAAATATGAATACTATGCCCGTAATATAAGAATTAACCGGTTTGTCATACTGAAATAGAAACATTTCAGTTTCATAAATACCCATCTCTACATATAAAAGGCGACGTCCCGACTGATTGACTCATCATCGATCAGCCCAAACCATTAAGAATAGAAACTTGAAATTTGCAGAGAGTGTGGATCTTAAACTGCAGGTGTCGTTTAAGGAGGGTTTCTTTGAAATAAGAGAAGAAACATATTTTGACAATATATCACTATTAAGACAACCTACGAAAATAGGTATTTTGTTTCTCGATTAGAAATAAAGAACTATTTGTTTAAACATTCTTGCACATTTAAAGCCTATTTCTCTGGGGGTGGAATAGCTTGTGAAAGATTTTTGGGAACTAAATCATTATTAATGAACTGCTGAAGTGTTTTAATGCTACGTCTATGAATATTGGTATTTGGCTTCTTGATTAGAAGAAAAAATACGAGTTTCAGTGGTTTTGGAAATTCAGTCGTTAAGGGCGTGATATAAGGGATGAAATGTTTTATGAAAATATATAATTATGAAAGTATTTTTAAAGCTATTTCTATTAAAATTTGAATTTGTCTTCTCACTTACAAATAAAAAATGTATGTTAAAAAAATACATGTTTCACTGTTTTCGGATATTCAACCTCTATGGGGATGAAATAGGGGACGGAAGTTTTTATGGAAATTTTTCAGCACGCAAACATGTTTGAAGTTAAATGTATGAAAATTTGCATTTGGCTTCTTTGCTGGAAATAAAGAAGTATGGATTTCATTGTTCTTGGAAATTCTGTACTTAATGGGGTAAAATAGGGGATGAAAGTCTTTTTGAAAATATGTTGTTGTTAACAGTTTTGAAGCTACGACTACGAAAATTGATATTTGGTTTCTGTCAGATATTAAAATTATGTGGTTTTTTGTTTTTGTTTTTGGAAATGTGTGTTTGGAAATTCAAACAATAAGGGGGTGAAGTAGTGGTTGAAAGTTTTTTCGAAAATTAATCATTATCAAACAACTAAACTAAAACTAAAACTAAACTCCTCCCGCACAGGCCATGAAGGCCCAAAGGCCCAAAGGTACCAACCGGCCGCCTTGACATCCTCAGTCCACAGGCTTCGCTGGATGCGGATATGGAGGGGCATGTGGTCAGCACACCGCTCTCGCGGCCGTAGGTCAGTTCCTGAGAGTGGAGCCGCTACTTCCCAATCAAGTAACTCCTCAGTTTGCCTCACAAGGGGTGAGTGCTTGGCAACAGCGCTCGGCAGACCGGATGGTCACCCATCCAAGTGCTAGCCCAGCCCGACAACGCTCAACTTCAGTGATCTGATGGGAACCGGTGTTACCACTGTGGTAAGGCCATTGGCTTATGAAAGAATTAGTAAAGCTTTTTTAAAGCTATATCTATGAAGACTGATATTTGACTTGTCGCTTACAAATAAAAAAAGTTCGTGTTTCAACGTTTCTGAAAATTCAACACCCAAGAAGATGAAATCGGGATAAGAATTTTTAAGAATGTGTTTCCCGGTATTAAGGAAAAAGGTAAATCCATGAAAAGTGGTACTTGACTTGTTGGTTGGATACAAAGAAATATGTGATAGAGGATGAAAGTTTCTATGGAAATATCACCACAAGAACGCAAAAGGCAAAATCAACAAAAACGGTGGACTCCAACTGCCAGAGTCGCTTTTTGGTCAGAACTACATTCGGAAAAGATCATGCTTTAGAAGCCTCAATTAACGTAAAAAGTTTAGAAGAGGTTACAATTTGTGAACTAAATCAAGGAAAGCTATTTAACAGTTAATACTACAGACTAACTTTGTCAGAATTGCACAGAAAAAGAAATGGTTCATTAACACATTAATTTTTCAGTAGGCCTAATCTATGTTTATGAAATTAGTTTTGATGTAACTACTATGCAAAAGCAAGCGAAGCAGTGGACACTAAGCTGGTCATTGATATAAAAAGGACCTATGACACTCTTGGAAGAGAAAAGATATGACAACTTCTCAACAGACTGAAACTGTCAAAATGAACGGAACTGAGAATCAGAAATTTGTATAACAAATTCCTGACTTGCGTCGTAATAGATGGAAAAAACCGGAATGGTTTAGAATAGAGGGGTTCTATATGCAAGTGTGCTGTCTCCAGTAATCTTTAATATAGTTATAGGCAACATCATAAAGAAAGTTCTTCAAGTGCCAACAGCAGATGATATGAAAATCACGTCATATGCAGAGAAGCAGAAATTGGAAAAACGATCAAGTATCTCGCAGAGAGTAATTGAAGAAGCAGGCATGGAAGTAAGGTTAGCAAAACGTGAGGTAAAGGAAATCAGCAGGAAAAATTAACGATATGAAGGAGTTAGGTAGTAATGTAAAAATTATTCAAGAAGTAGTAGATGCTTTCAAATATCTAGGTAGTAAATTAACCAGCAAACGATATATCACGCATGAGATTTCGGAGAGGATAGAAAATTGCTCAGAGTTTTAATACTGTGCATCAGATACAATTATAAATTGGAAAATATCTTCAAAATCAAAGCCCTACATTACGTGACTATTCTGTAATTCGCACTTAAGTGCCTGGCAGAGGGTTCATCGAACCAGATGTAAGATATTTCTCTACCGTTCCACTTTTGAAACCGTGTGGGTAAAATGAATACTTAAATTCCTTCGTGCGAGCGTTAACAAAACATTTTCGCATTCTGAGGCGAAATTTGGTAATAATACTTACCAGTCTGCTGTGCTCTGAACTTTTTCGATGTCCTCCAACAGTCTTATCTCTTGTGGACCACACATTGCGCAGGAACACTCGAGAATACGACGGAGAAGGGTAGTGTAGACAATCTCTTTCTCAGAAATGTTAATAAATGTATTCATACCTAAAGCAATAAAGTGTTCAGGATCTTTATAACAATTCCTCTTAAATGAATGTTTTATTTCCATAATCACTTCTAAAAAACATTTCTGTCACAACTAATACCACTTATTTTATATGTGAAAACTAGATACTCTTGCAAACGAACCATGGGGCTACAATAATCTACTTTTTGAGATCCTGTATTAAGGTTTCTTAAATTCCACTGCGCGATATTCTTTGAACAGAAAATATTATTTTACACGCGGAGGGTTTCTATAAGATATATGAGAGAAAAAATTATGTCATACTATTTTCGAATTCAGCGATGACCATGTTGTTCACTCTTTTGCAGTAAATCGTGCACATGGCGCCATTGTTCATAAAGTGAAGTCTACCGTCATTGATAGTCGAGAATCGTGATAGGAATATGTTTTGTAGTTGGACAAGTGAACCAGCACAACTCCCAAAATTATAGACACATCTCACACTTAATGTTGGATGGTGCAGCCCTATTTCCAGTGCAAATAGTTCCTCACTATGTATTACGCTCCCAAAGTGCCTCAAGGTCAGTAATATGCAAGTATTTCCTTGTATTACAAGTAATTGGTAAGCAAACGTATGCGATGATTCCATTAGTGGCACGTAGCGCATGTCATACTTACATTTTGGATACATGAGGAAGAAAGCGATGAAAGATGTCAGGAGCTTTGATGATGACGATGTCTCTGATGGTATAGCAACAAAACTACTGCAGTGAGTCTTCCAACTTTTATAACGCAAGACGATGCTGAGTCAGAAAGTTCGGATGGGCAACAAATGAGTTTATTCAACATTAGTAACCAAGTGCTACCTTATTGGCATGCCATCATATTTTAGTTTCCCACATTCTCAAGGAACATGGTCTTGCAGGAATGCGAACTCCGAGATATGCGGAAACTCAACCTTGGGACGTGTTTTATATCTCTACAACAGGAAACAGGCATAAATATTCAAGGAAATGTGCAACTATGCGCCGTGGTTAGCCGCAGTTTTGCGGTAAAAGAGAATTATTTAACTACCGCCCTTTAAGGCGCGCAGAATAATCCAAGGTGTGCGCACCTTTGACGTCAAAACACTCATCAGCTGCCGCCAGCCGGCTCCGCGATAAGGCAGCACCCAACTGGGATGCTACATTGCACGTTAAACTGTTATGCGTCCAGGTGCTGCAGTTACTTGAACTATTTCCTAAACAGATTTTGCAGGAGACCGCAATGTCAGAACTGACTCTCTGGTGCCTTTACCTTTCCTAACGGAATTTTCTCTACGCAACTACAACTGAGTCTTTCAACAGTCATCTTAAACTTCATACAGCAATCGGACAGATTTTCTTTCATTCGACAGATTTTCTTTCATTATCATGCGACTTTCTGCACAAATAATTTCAGTCGTGAACATTAAGTGCATTTTCGTTATATTTCCGCATAGTTACAGATAAACACTGCCTCATATGTCACTGTTGTTCCCATGTTACAGCAAAAAACGAGTAAAAGATTGTCCTATCAAAAATTTTAAAATTGTAAAATTAATACGATATGTGTCCAGCTTTCACAACTTTTTATGTCCACTTTGCTACTTACGTCAAGGGTTTCTTGCTGCCCAGGTACCAATATTCCTTAAGTTCGTCTACTCCGTGAACCCAAATTCTGATACAAAGTTTCTCTCTGTTTTTATTTTTACTACTTCTAATTACTTCCGTCCTTCTTTGATTTGCTCTGAGTCCATAATATATATTCATTAGGTGTTCATTCCACTCAACACATCCAGTAATTCTTCTTCACTTTTGCTGAGGATAGCATTATCATCAGCGAATCTTATAATTGATATTCTTACACCCTGAATTTTAATCCCACTCTTGAAACTTTCTTTTATTGACGTCATTGCTTCTTCGATATATAGATTCAACAGTTGTGATGAAAGACTACATCCCTCTCTTACACCCTTTTTAATCCGAGCGTTTCGTTCTTGGTCTTCCAGTCTTATCGTTCCCCTTGGTTTTGTACAAAATAAATATTACCCGTCCTACAATGTAGCTTACCCCTACTTTTCTCAGAATTTCGAACGCCTTGCACCTTTAACACTGTCGAACGCCTGTTTTAGATCGACAAATCCTATGAATATGTCTTGATTTCTCTTCAGTCTTCCTTCAGTTATCAACCGCCGCTTCGTAATTGACTCTTTGGTACCTTTACCTTACCTAAAGCCAAACTGCTCGTCATCGACCAGATCTTCGATTTCTTTTCCATTCTTCTGTATATTATTCTTTCCACCAACCTCAACATATGAGATGTTAAGCTGATTGTGCGATAATAGTCTCACTTGTCGGCTCTTGTTATCTTTGAAACTGTCTGGATGATATTTTTCCGAGAGTATGATGGTATATAACAAGTCTCAAACATTCTACACGCCAACGTGAATAGTCGTTTCGTTGCAACTACCCGCAATGATTTTTAGAAATTCCGATGGAATGTCACCTAGGTCGCCGGCCGATGTGGCCGAGAGGTTCTATGCCCTTCAGTCTGGAACAGCGAGACCGCTACGGTCGCTGGTTCGAATCCTGCCTCAGGCATGGATGTGTGTGATGTCCTTAGGTTAGCTAGGTTTAAGTCGTTCTAAGTTCTAGGAGACTGACGACCTCAGATGTTAAGTCCCATAGTGCTCAGAGCCATTTTTGTTATCTAGGCGCTGCAGTCATGGACTGTGCGGCTGGTCCCGGCGGAGGTTCGAGTCCTCCCTCTGGCATGGGTGTGTGTGTTTGTAGTTAGAATAATTTAGGTTAAGTAGTGTGTAAGCTTAGGGACTGATAACCTTAGCAGTTAAGTTCCATAAGATTTCACACACATTTGAACATTTTGTTATCTAGGTCTTCTGCTTTACTTGATCCTAAATCGTCGAAAACACTTTTAAATTCTGCATCTAATACTGGATCCCCTATCTCTTCCCTGTTGGTTGCTGTTCGTCCTTCTGTCATGTCACCTGTCAAGTTCTTCCCCTTATAGATCCCTTGAATCTACTCTTTCCAATTCTCCGCTCTCTCTTCTGCATTCGACAGTATAATTCCCAATGCACTCTTAATGTCACCGTCCTTACTTCTGATTTCAGCAAAGACTGGTTTGACTTTTCAGTATGATGAGTTAGCCCTTCAGACAATCATTCCTTTTTCGTTTATGCTAGAGACAGAAAATCCATGAAGTCAAAATCACAAACGAAATCTTTTGTATTTGAATCGATTACTAGAAGGATTCTTATACGATCTTGTCGTCATGGGTTCTCAACCCCTAACATAGAAATAAACGTTTACAACAGATTGTATATATCTTGGATGACAAAGTCAACAAACTTGATTTTTTTACGATTTCTCCACTATTTCTACTGTACTCAGCAGACAATGCTGTCAAATGTTTTCATATCCTTCTGCTTTTAGCGTTTTCTTAAGTGCAATAATCGGTCCACTCCCTACCCACGAAAACGCCCCCATGTCGTAACACCATCGATACTTCACTGGCTGCAGTTAACATTCACACTCCAAATCACTCGTTCCCAGTCATCCACTGCCCAGTGGCACTGCTACATTGCTACTTGCACCATCTCAAGCGTCGCTTAGCACTGACTGCAGAAATGTGTAGAGCTGCTGGATCATTACACTCCATACTTTCTGTCTATACACAGTCTTTGTGAAAAACTGGACTGCCGGTAGCCCTTTGGAACTCACGAGTGATTGCTATTGCTGACTTCATCCGATGATTAACAACTACCCTCTGCAATGCTCGACAATCCTCGTCCGTCACTACATGAGGTCTGTTTGGTCCTGGTTCCGTTGCAACTGTTGTTGTTCCTTCATAGTTCCACTTTACATATGCTACTCAGACGACATCCAATGACCAGACCAAGTTCGAAGTCATTGCTCTGTCCCAACCAAGCCCTTCTTCATGTACTGCTTCTGTACAACCAACACAATACACATCTCGCACCTCTGTTTTTACCAGAGATTGCACCATGGAATTTAAGACGCAGAGCTTCAAAACGCTTCAAAAAATGCATTTCATTCACAAATTTCTTTGGAGAACTGCGTAACGTGATGGTGAAAAACTCGTGCTGGATTCACTCATGTTGTTGTAAAGTATTTTGCAATACATTGTTTGTAATACATTACCTTTTCCTCCTTGAAACGTTTCTGTTTATGCAGGTCGTTCACAGAGCTTCCTCCAGGCTATTCCTTTCCTACCACAGTCTGTCACATTATCTTTCATCTAGTCTCTCCGTCTGGTTTGTGGTTTTCCAATTGGTCTTCGTCCAGATTCTGAGACTCTTCTTTAATGTGGCCAAGCTATTTAATCCTCACAAGCTGCGACATTGTCACGAAAAAACACAGTGACCTGTATATGTAATAAGTTTCCTTTAATTTACGTCTATGGTCACAATCATTTCTTTGTTTAACAGATTACCGGTTTTGGTCTTTAATGACCATCATCAGATCTGCAGCAAAAATGGGAAAAATATAAATACACTCGCAAACTGTATACAGCTTAAGAACAATACATAGAGCATATTGAAAAGCGGTACTGACAAAATTTACGTTAGTGCGCTTTAAAGATGAAGAGGAATACCTGTTTCATAAATACAAAGTCCTAATGTATTGCAGCCATAGTCGCATCGTCAGATCATCATCATCATCATCATCAGACAATTCAATCATTAGATGATGTGGCCTCTTCGAGCCGTGGATTCAGGTAGGCTTTCAGAAGTCTTCTCCAATTGGGACGGTCTTGGGCAGTTCTCTGCCAGGTGTTACCAGCGATCTTCTTGATGACTTTGTCCCATCTGTCTGGTGGTCTTCCTCTAGGCCTCCGGCGCTCTCTCGGACTCCACTCTAGTACTAGCTTCGTCCATCTGTTGTCTTTCCTTCTTGCAACGTGGCGAGCCCACTGTCATTTCAAGGAACCTACTCTCTCTAAGATGTCAATAGCCTTCGTCACAGACCGGATGTCATCTGCCCTTTTCTTGTCCTTTCTTGTATAGCCCAGCGTTGATCTCTCCATGGCTCTCTGTGCTGTCCTAAGTTTCCCTTTTGTGAATGAGTTCAGTGTCCATGTCTCGCAGCCATACGTCATCACAGGAAGAATGCATTGATCAAATACTGCTTTCTTCAGATTTACTGGCATTTTTGATCTGAATACTTTAGAATTCTTCCCAAATGCTTGCCAGCCAAGCTTGATGCGTCGATAGATTTCTGGCCTTATGTCTCCCTTCATATTTATAATCTGGCCAAGGTAGACATTTCACTGACCTCTTCTAGTAGACTGTCCTTGACTTTCACATCTCCAGCTGGGACCCATTTGTTGGATATCACTTTTGTTCTGGAAAGGTTCACGTTCAAGCCAACCAGCTGACATTTCGATGCAAGATCTGTAACTAAGTTTTGGAGCTCTGCGAAGTCTTTGGCCAGTAAGGCAATATCATCAGCAAATCTCAAGCTGGTAAGCCTTATTCCATTAATTCTAATTCCCTTACCTTCCCAGCTCAGCTTTGACATAGCCATTTCCAATACAGCAGAGAAATCAGCACCAGCATCGTCAAATACATATAAATCACATCACATACACGAGTCATGTTGTCAGTAAAACTACTGTTTAAAACAAGCTGCCGTACAGTAGCCACAAGATGTTTGTGTTGTAAGTTGACCAGATGTCGCTAATGTTGACGTACACTAGTTTTCAATAATTAATTGAACCAGCGAAAATAAAAGGGGGATACAATAGTTAATTTTTTTTCCTTTATTGATTTTCAATTCCTGGCTGGCAGCAACTTAGTACGCTGCTCTACAGCCTACAGACTTTGTTTCTAAAAACGGAAGAAGAAAAGAAACGAGAAAAACAGGCGATAAAACGGTGACTTAAAGTGTAAAAGGCGGAAAAATGTGGAAAGTTAAAACAGAAAGCAAAAGGGGTTGGCAATGTTTATAAAAGATACAGGAATCAGACAAGTAACATCGTACACACACAATTAAAAAAACATGGCAACAGTCTGGTTTCTGTTCGCAAGAGATAAAAAGCACACACAGCGACAGTATGATGGCCGTTTGCAACACTTCTCAAAAAACACAACACGGAACACTCACTGTAAAACACTGCACGAAAATGGCGGCACAAAGATGACACTCCCGAGCCAAAGGCAGATGGGTGGGGGGACCTGGAGGAGGGGGAAGAACAAGGAAGGAGGAAAAAAACACAAAGGGGGCGACCTAGGAGGGAGAGGACTCATAAAGGGGAAGAGGGGCAGGGCAGACGCAAGAGGGAATGAAAGGAGGCAGAGGAGCGAAATGCAAAAGGACTTGGGCGAGAGAAGGGGGGCAGAGAGAGGGGAGGTGGGGAAAAAAGAGGATGGAAGGGGGGGAGAGGGAGCCCGGGAAAAGGACAGAGGAAAGGAGGGGGAATGAGGATCAGAGTCGATAGGAGGGATAAATAGAGGGAGAGAGGGCATCATCCGGGAGGGGGAGTTGATGGAAGCCACCTTGGGAAAGGAGATGAAGGGTGTAGAGATGGAGGGTAGGGGGGACACAACATTGAAGACATGGCAGGGGGCGGGGATGGGAGAGGAGAGGACCAACCAGGAGGTGAGGGGGATCAAGGCGGCGGGAGGTGTAGAGGATGCGGATATGTTCGAGGAATAGGAGCAGATGGGGGAAAGGAATGAGTTCATAGAGGATCTGTGTGGGGGACGGGAGGCATATACAGAAGGCGAGGTGGAGTGCATGACGCTCAAGGATCTGGAGGGACATAGAATTTGGGGGGGGGGGGCGGCAGATATCTAGGCAGGACTGGCATAACAGAGGATGGGACGGATTAAGGATTTGTAGGTGTGGAGGATGGTAGAGGGGTGCAACCCCCATGTCCGGCCAGAGAGGAGTTTGAGGAGTCGGAGGCGGTTGTGGGCTTTGGATTGGATGCAGTGGAGATGAGGGATCCAGGTGAGGTGACGGTCAATGGTGAGGCCAAGGTAGGTGAGGGTGGGGTAAGGCAGACAGGATGGGCACAGACAGTAAGGGAGAAATCCAGGAGCCGGAAGGAGCGAGTGGTACGACCTATGATGATTGCCTGGGTCTTGGAAGGATTGATTTTCAGAAGCCACTGGTTACACCATGCGGCAAAAGGGTCAAGGTGATTCTGGAGAAGGCGGTGGGACCGTTGGAGGGTAGGAGCGAGGGTGAGGAATGCGGTGTCATCAGCATATTGCAAGAGGTGTACTGGTGGGGGGGGGGGCATATCTGCTGTGTACAGGAGGTAGTGGAGAGGGGAGAGGACAGAGCCCTGGGGTACACCTGCAGAGGGGTAGAAGGTGTGGGAAATGGCATTATGGATGGTAACATAGGAAGAGTGGTGGGAGAGGA
The DNA here is from genome assembly GCF_023864345.2 of Schistocerca serialis cubense. NCBI lineage: Eukaryota > Metazoa > Arthropoda > Insecta > Orthoptera > Acrididae > Schistocerca > Schistocerca serialis. The sequence goes on along the minus strand of NC_064643.1, from coordinate 275,580,383 downwards.
AGGAGGCCATCAGATGGATGTAGTTGATAGGAAGGGCGTAGGTTTGGAGCTTAAACAGGAGACCGGGATGCCAGACACGGTCGTAGGCCTTTTTGAGGTCGAGGGAGACAAAAATTGCGAAGCGACGGGAGTTAAGCTGGAGGGAGAGGAGATGAGTGAGATGGAGGAGTTGGTCATCAGCAGAGAAGGAAGGTCGAAAGCCACATTGGGTGTTGGGGAATAGTTAAAGTCTGCAATAAGCTTATAAAGTATAAAAGGTGGTCTTTTTTTTTCTTTATTGTGATTTCATGTGTCAGCGGCACAATCCGCCGCTCTTCAGCCGAGTGACACGACAACTAAAACAAGAATAATATAATACATACATAAGGAGATAAAAAAGGGGAACATAAAACAGAGTACGTGGAGAAAATGGAGGTAAAAATACACTGACATGTAGACGTTCATTGGGGACAGTTAAAAAAGGCACCAGAAAGTTAAAAATCACAGTTGGCGATTCTTAAAACGCAGAGAAGACAATGGATGCGTATGCACAGGTTAAAAGTTGGCCACAGTATTAAAAACACTCCGAAACAACACACTTAAAACCCACTTGGAGCAACACGACTAAGAACAAAACTACCAGGTGGGACCTGCCGAGGGAAAGGTCAGAGAGGATGGAAAAGGAAGGGAGAGCATGGGGCAGCTGTGGAAGCAGCGGGATGAAGAGAGGAGGGGCAACCGTGGGCACACGAAGAGGCAGGAGACACATGGGGCGGGAGAGGAAAAGGGAAGACAGGGCAGGAGGGAGCGCAGAGACACTGAAAGAAGGCACAAGAGATTGAGGGGGAGTAGGAGGGGAAATCCGCTCAGAAGGAGGGAGGGGGAGGAGCCCTGAGGAGGAGGCAGGAAGAGGGGGTTAGAGTTGGTAGGAAGGGTAGATGTCAGGGCGAAGCTCATCATCCGGGAGGGGTAGACGGTGGAAGTTGTGTTGGGAAAGGAAATGGAGGGTGTGGAGATGGAGAGAGGGATGGACACAACGGTAAAGGCGCGGCAACTGGGTGGGAGTGGAGAGGAAGGGAGACACCAGGGGGTGAGGGGGATCAAGGCGGCGGACAATATATAGTGTGCGGATGTGTTCAAGGAAAAGGAGAAGGTGGGGGAAGGAGATGAGGTCATAGAGGATGCGCGTGGGGGACGGAAGGCGGATGCGGAAGGCGAGGTGGAGTGCATGGCGTTCGAGGATTTGGAGGGCTTTATAGAACCGGGGAGGGGCGGAAATCCAAGCGATGCTGGCATAACAAAGGATGGGGCGGATCATGGATTTGTAGGTGTGAGGGATGGTGGAAGGATGCAAACCCCACGTCCGGCCAGACAGGAGTTTCAGGAGACGGAGGCGGTTGTGAGCTTTGTTTTGGATGGTAAGGAGATGGGGAGTCCAGGTGAGGTGGCGGTCGAGTGTGAGGCCAAGGTATTTGAGGGTAGGAGTGAGGTGGATAGGATGGCCATAAATGGTGAGGTAAAAGGTGGTCCAGTAACACAAAGCAATAAAAAGAAGAAAACGACAGAAGTAATATTGTTAAAAAGACGAAAACTTAAAAAACAGTGGTTGACATATGCTCTAGTGCCAATATTCTAGACAATGACATAAATATTAAAGACCTTTGATATTGAACCGGGTAATATTAAACAACATAAAACAAATCGCTAAAGGGGCCACAAATGAAAGAAAATATAGTGCTGGACATAATCAGCGCCCTCTGTTAGCGCTAACTCTAGAATTCCGCACAGGCGGGAAGTAGTTGGAGGAACGTGACCGGCAGAGGGCCCCTCGTACCCTGCGGTACTCCGTTGCAAGAAAAGAATGAGAAAATTCCGTAAGAGTGGATGATCTACATTATCTGATTAATGCAGTCTATGTAATGAATAAAGAAGGAACAAGAACCTACTAGAGTCATGCGTAAAACGTATGAAAACGAAGTAAATATGTGATGCACTCAATACTAGGTGAACTTACGAACACGCTATATATAACAGAGGCGTGCATAAGCTTATTGCAGACTTTAACGAGTGTATCCCCCTTTTGTTTTCGCTGGTTCAATTGTTTATTGAAAACTAGTGTATGTCGACATTAGCGACATCTGGTCAACTTACAACACAAACATTTTGTGGCTACTGCACGGCACCTTGTTTTGAACAGTAGCTTCACTGACAACATGACTCGTGGATGTGATTTATATGTACTTGACGATGCTGGTGCTGATTCCGCACTTAGCATTTGACGATGCCACTATGGCTGCAGTACATTAGGACTTTGTTTTTATGAAACAGGTATGCCTCTTCATCTTTAAAGCGCACAAATGTAAATTTTGTCAGTACTACTTCTCAATATGCTCTATGTATTGTTCTTAAGCTGTATATAGTTTGCGAGTGTATTTATATTTTTCTCATTTTTGCTCCAGATCTGATGATGGTCATTAAAGACCGAAACCGGTAATGCGTTAAACAAAAAAGATTGTGACCATAGACGTAAATTAAAGGAAACTTATTTAATCCTGTCGCTCTCTACAATCCTTTTAAGGAACTGGGCTGAAGCTATTTCGCATTGTCTCATTTTTTCTTTTGCTTTGCCTTCTCTCTTATCCACGATGCCCCGTAAGAAAAGCGTCTCTGTACCCTGTACTCTGCTCAACTCTTTATTTGTCCAAGTCCGACCTTCTGATTCACAGGTCAAAACTGGCAGATCATATGGAGTAGTCCGCTGAATTAAGTACCCATATCACTAACGTGGATTTGGGTTAGGAATTTGGAACATACACTGTACTCGAAAATTACGAATTACCTCGAAGATAAGGATTTACAGACAAATATCCAACACTGGTTCAGAAAATATCTTTCTTGCAAACACGACCAGTTTTCTACTCACACGAAGTAATGTGCTATCGGCAGGGGATCTCAAATTGATTCCATATATTTAGATTTCCAGAAGTCTTGTGACAAGGTTCCTCACAAGCGACTTCTAATCAAATTGCGTGTCCATGGGCTGTCTTCTCAGTTGTCTCGTCTGCCAGAAAGGTCACAGTCATAGCAACTGATGGAAAACAGAAGTGTTATCCGACGTTCCCCGAGCACGTGTTATAGACCCTCTGCTGTTCCTGATGTACATAAAAGATTCAGAAGAGAACCTGAACAGCCCTGATATTGTTTGCAGATGATGCTGGCGTTTACTGTCTCGTAAACTCATCAGATGCTCAAAACTAATTGAAAAATAATTCAGACGAGATATCTGGTGCAGAAATTGCCAACAAACCCAAAATAATGAAAAGTGTGAAGCGATCCACATGAGTACTTAAAGCAATCCACTAAATCTCGTTCACCCGATAAATCACACCGCTAAATTGCGGTCACACGATAAATCACACGAATCTGCGAATTCAGCTAAATACTTCGGGATTACAAATACGAATAATTTAAATTGGAACGATCACATAAAGAGTGTTGTGGGGGAAATCAAACCAAAGATTCATTGGCAGAACTTACAGAAGAGGTAACAGGTCTACTAAAGAGATTGTCTACACTAGGCTTGTCCGTCGACTTCTGGAGTGTTAATGCTCGATGCGGAATCCGCATCAGATAGACTGATGGAGGACATCGAAAAAGTTCAAAGAACGGCAGCAAGGTATGTATTATCGCGAAAAAGGGAGAGATTGCCACGGATATGGTACGCAAGTCGAGGTGGCACTCATTAAGAAAAGAAATACTTTTCCGTTGCGGCAGTATTTTCTTATGAAATTTCAGTCATTAGCTTTCTCCTCTAAATGTGAAAACATTTTGCTGGCGCCCAGCTACATATGGAGATATGATCATTGTAATAAAATAAGCGAAATGAGAGTTCACATGGAAAGATTTACGAGTTCGTTTTTCCTGCATACTGTTCGAGAGAGGAACGGTAGAGAAATAGCGTGCAACTGGTTCGATGAATCCTCTGCCAGACACTTAAGTGCGAATTGCAGGATAGTCATGTAGATCTAGAGCTTTGCTTTCGCAGTTATTTTCTAATTTTCTAGTTATGTGCGGTACACAATAATTAAATTTTTAACAATTTTCTGTTCGCTTCGAAATTTCAAACTTGATGTTTCCTTTGTTTGTTAACTTACTTCCTAAATATTTGAAAGCATCTACTACTTCTTCCGTGATTATTACATTACAACTTACAGCCTTAATTTCTTTTATTTTTCATGCACTTTTTCATTACCCCATTTTTTGCAAAGCTTACTTATGTGCCTGCTTCTTCATCTGCTCTCTGCCAGTAATTAGGTGTTACAATTTCTGCTCGTTTGCTTCCAAAATCATCACATCATCTCCATATGCTATTGTTTCCATATCATCTGCTGTTAAGATTTGAAGAACTTTCTTTATGACACTGTCCATGATTATTTTAAGGAATGCTGTAGAGAGCACACTTTCTTGTCGAGCCCCTCTGTTGTAAATTATACTGATTTCATGCCGTCTATTATAACGCAACTGAGGCATTTGTTATACATGTTTCTGCTTCTGGGTTGCATTCCTTTCCACAGTTCCCGGCACTCATCCCAGACACATGCAGCACGCCACACCTGTATGATCTGTTCTGCGGGAGAACGCAGTTACACTTTTTTAAAGTTTTACTCTCTTATCATCATGAGACTAGTTACCCAGTGTGCTTACATGCCATCAAGGCATAAAAGACTTCGTATGTGAATCTTTCTTTACACTGAATTTAAGATTGCTCTCCAGCTGACAATGTCAGGTTTTCATAATGCAACCAAATTCACCTACTTGCTGTAACTAAGACATGCTTCATTCAAGCAAGTAGTATCTCAATCAAGTAGCGGAGAATCTGCAAAGCAGCTGTGGTCTAGTACCCTGATCCAAGAGGGTAGATAAGATGTGATGGGTAACAGGGTTCGGTTTAAAGAGCGTATACATTTCTTGCATGCCTATTTCCAAGTTTTCAGAAACAGAGCTCGACTAATTAACCAATTTCTTAAAATCAGTAGTTTACTGTCTGCCAGTTTCTCTTGCCAAAACCATACGAATACAATCAAATGTATCTCAATACAAAGCATGCGAATTTAATGCCATCTGAAATCAGTGATGACTGCTACTCGACTGATGCAATTGGCAATGTGTTACAGAAACTTGAGACTTTTCGCACGGAGATTATCGCTAGCTGTTGAAGGGAATAGCTCAACTTCATATTAATGTAAATGCAAAAAGGGGTTTTGCTCTGGACTATAGGTGAAACTGCCCAAAGTGATGGCAAACAAACATACAGTAACAAACCCCTAGTCAAACGATTTTGCATGTTTTAACTGGTCAGTTTTATCCTGTAAACACGAAAGTAAACAGTGTGCTAAATAAACTGACCGAAAAAAATTGTAACACAAAAAGTAATTAATGTAGAGTAATGACTTTTCGGGAATACATTTTCTAGTTAACATATTTAAAACGTTAACATTGCAATATCACAGGTTAATGTTAGCGCGGGATAAGCCATTGCAAATGTGAACTGTTGGTACGATAACAACCGGGTGTTAACTCCAGGGTGTTGATTGCAAGCATATGAACGTGTGTGCATTGTCTTGCACAGGTGCCGGATGTCGTTTGTGGGCTGGAGTTTCATGGCTGTTGCAGTTGGTCAGTCAAAACAGGGACGGTTAATGCTCTTTTGGATGATGCAGGAGCTGTGTCCCATGATGTCCCATACGAGTTCGATTTGAGATAGATCAGGTGACTGAGCAGGCCAAGCCAACATGTCGACACTGTAGAGCACATTGGGTTACAACAACGGTATTTTGGCGCACGTTATCCTGTTGGAAGACATCCCCTGGAGTACTGTTCAAGAATGACAGCACAACAAGTCGAATGATCAAATTGACGTACAAATTTGCACTCTGTGTGGGTGGGATAACTACGAGACTGATCCTGCTGTCACAAGAAATTCCACGCCAGACCATAACTCCAGATGTAGATCCAGTGTGTCTAGCACGCAGACAGGTTGTTCGCAGGCCTTCAGCTAGCCTCCCAATCAACACACGGCCGTCTCTGACACCGATGCAGAACCAGCTTTCATCGAAAACACGACAGATCTCCAAGCCACCCTCCAGTGAGCTCTGTCTTGTGACCACTGAATCCGCAACTGGCAGTGGCTCTGTGTCACTGGAATGCACGCTGGAGGGCGTCTGGTTCGGATCTGTCCTTAAGTAATACATGTTAAACAAATATCCGGCAAATCATGTAAAACTTTGCTACAGAGGCACTGATGACTTAATCTATCACATTACAACTCCATCTATCAACTCTATCTACGAGGATATTAGGCATGATGTCCATACAAGGTTTGATACTTCAGGTCTCCTCCAAATAACAGAAACAATATTCTGCCAGTAAATAGTAGTTGGGCTACTCCAAGACTAATTTGACTGTGAACCTATTACACAATTTGTCGACGTATGAGCAAAACTGTGTACACATGAGATGGAGTATGGAGCCGTAATGCATAGAGAAAAGGGTACAAAACTTTCTTCTGTTAATAGGTTTACAAGAAAGATACAAGTTAAAACGGCTGTGCAGTATGTAATTCAGTCAAGGCCCCATGTAGTTTCTGTTATTAAACAAACTAGGCTCATCTGGCCAGATAATAAATGTAGTATACTCCTAGATTATGTGATTAAATTGGTTTGTTATCACTATCACATCAAAATTGATGATCTATTATTGATTTTAATGTAAATACATGGAACATGTAACTAATGGGCAATATATGTATGTGTGTTTAAGAAATACAAATAATGTAGATAGCTGAAAAACGTGATTTTGTGAATGTGTGGAAAAGGTAAATTTTATATTGAAACTCTAATTGTAGACTGTAACATGGGAACACTACCAACCACGTAACTCATGTGAATTCACATACTCTTACAGAAACACTCCATTATGTTCTCATTATCTTGAGTTCTTCTGGTTTCAAGTACTTTGTATACAGGGATTCATAATTAAAACTCAAATTTAAAAACGCTGTAGAAAGAGAACCGCTGCTCAGAATGACGTCAAATTTTAACAGCACATTACTGACGCAGGTGGAAACGTCATGGAAAAAAAGCTGTAAAGAAAATTTTAAGCACTGTATGCGTCTTAATGTAAATTGGGTCGGCTACTAATGACACATGAATTGCAATACGACGGCTATGTATGATATGTCGCATGAATGCATGGTGTCTGTTCTTTCGGACATGGACGGGGACTGCCGATTGGAGGCGCTAGTTGGGAATGTGGATGAACTGTGAGGCGTGCCGAGATAGTCTGCAAAGTTGCGATAAACACTGTGTCTGTATGGGGAAGAATACAACCGTCTAGTAAGCAGGAGATGACAAGTTCTAATCCCAACCCCACATACTTTTTCACTCGTCGCCGCTGATTCCCCCCTCCACCTTCAGTTTATATACAATGGCTATAATCTTAATTCCACATTAAACCATCCATACTCTTCAATGTGCATGACTGCATGAGTTCGACTGTCAACAGTTGTGGCGTTGGTTGTTAGGTATGCCCACACACCACATCAGAAGGGGAAAATGTGTTTTTAATTGTCCTGAGGCATAAAAAAGCAAAATGACATCGGTTTTTAATTGTTCTAAGGCCAAAAACCGCACTAAAAGCAAAATACATCGGATTTTAATAATCCTGGGGTCGAAAACTGAATAAAAAGCAAAATGACGTCGGTTTGCCTTGAGACTCACGCAAGGCATATTTAATATGGTAACCACGGTTTTCTGCCACATGTTGAAATCGTAAAACAGCATCTTCCAGAACAAATCGGAGTGTCACACGGGTCACTTTAAGAATACATTATGCAAAGCGTCCCTTCAATTCAGTTTTGTTCCTAATTGGAGCACTGAATACATCTTTCAGTTAACATTTTTCAGATAACCCCACAGCCAGAATTCACAAGGGTTAAGGACAGAAAGAAGCCTGGAGATACTGCCAGGTTTCAGATAGATTATATAATGGTAAGACAGAGATTTAGGAACCAGGTTTTAAATTGTAAGGCATTTCCAGTGGCAGATGTGGACTCCGACCACAATCTATTGGTAATGAACTGTAGATTAAAACTGAAGAAATTGCAAAATGGTGGGAATTTAAGGAGATGGGACGTGGATAAACTCAAAGGACCAAAGGTTGTACAGAGTTTCAGGAAGAACATAAGGGAACAAATGACAGGAATGGGGGAAAGAAATACAGTAGAAGAGGAATGGGTAGCTTTGAGGGATGAAGTAGTGAAGGCAGCAGAGGATCAAGTAGGTAAAAAGACGAGGGCTAGTAGAAATCCTTGGGTAACAGAAGAAATATTGAATTTAATTGATGAAAGGAGAAAATATCAAAATGCAGTAAGTGAAGCAGGCAAAAAGGAATACAAACGTCTCAAAAATGAGATCGACAGGAAGTGCAAAATGGCTAAGCAGGAATGGCTAGAGGAAAATGTAGGGATGTAGAGCGTTATCTCACTAGGGGTAAGGTAGATACTGCCTACAGAAAAATTAAAGAGACCTTTGGAGAAAAGAGAACCACTTGTATGAATATCAAGAGCTTAGATGGAAACACAGTTCTAAGCAAAGAAGGGAAAGCAGGAAAGTGGAAGGAGTATATAGAGGGACCATACTAGGGCGATGTACTTGAGGACAATATTATTGAAATGGAAGAGGATGTAGATGAAGATGAAATGGGAGATATGATACAGCGTGAAGAGTTTGACAGAACACTAAAAGACCTAAGTCGAAACAAGACAACATTCGATTAGAACTACTGACAGCCTTGGGAGAGCCAGTCCCGACAAAACTCTACCATCTGGTGAGCAAGATGTATGAGACTGGCGAAATTCCCTCAGACGTCAAGAAGAATATAATAATTCCAATCCCAAAGAAAGCAGGTGTTGCCAGATGTGAAAATTACCGAACTATCAGTTTAATAAGCAACGGCTCCAAAATACTAACGCGAATTCTTTACAGACGAATGGAAAAACTGGTAGAAGGTGACCTCGGGGAAGATCAGTTTGGATTCCGTAGAAATATCGGAACACGTGAGGCAATACTGACCCTACGACTTATCTTAGAAGCTAGATTAAGGAAAGGCAAACCTACGTTTCTAGCATTTGTAGAATTAGAGAAAGCTTTTGACAACGTTGACTGGAATAATCTCTTTCAAATTCTGAAGGTGGCAGGGGAAAAATTATTTTTTTTTTTTTTTTTTTTTTTTTTTTTTTTTTTTTTTTTTTTGGTCATCAGTCTACTAACTGATTTGATGCGGCCCGCCACGAATTCCTTTTCTGTGCTAACCTCTTCATCTCAGAGTAGCACTTGCAACCTACGTCCTCAATTATTTGCTTGACGTATTCCAATCTCTGTCTTCCTATACAGTTCTTGCCCTCTACAGCTCCCTCTAGTATCATGGAAGTCATTCCCTCATGTCTTAGCAGATGTCCTATTATCCTGTCCCTTCTCCTTATCAGTGTTTTCCACATATTCCTTTCCGATTCTGTGTAGAACCTCCTCATTCCTTACCTTATCAGTCCACCTAATTTTCAACATTCGTCTATAGCACCACATCTCAAATGCTTCGATTGTCTTCTGTTCCGGTTTTCCCACAGTCCATGTTTCACTACCATACAATGCTGTATTCCAGACGTACATCCTCAGAAATTTCTTCCTCAAATTAAGGCCGGTATTTGATATTAGTAGACTTCTCTTGGCCAGAAATGCCTTTTTTGCCATAGCGAGTCTGCTTTTGATGTCCTCCTTGCTCCGTCCGTCATTGGTTATTTTACTGCCTAGGTAGCAGAATTCCTTAACTTCGTTGACTTCGTGACCATCAATCCTGATGTTAAGTTTCTCGCTGTTCTCATTTCTACTACTTCTCATTACATTCGTCTTTCTCCGATTTACTCTCAAACCATACTGTGTACTCATTAGACTGTTCATTCCGTTCAGCAGATCATTTAATTCTTCTTCACTTTCACTCAGGATAGCAATGCCATCAGCGAATCGTATCATTGATATCCTTTCACCTTGTATTTTAATTCCACTCCTGAACCTTTCTTTTATTTCCATCATTGCTTCCTCGATGTACAGATTGAAGAGTAGGGGCGAAAGACTACAGCCTTGTCTTACACCCTTCTTAATACTAGCACTTCGTTCTTGATCGTCCACTCTAATTATTCCCTCTTGGTTGTTGTACATATTGTATATGACCCGTCTCTCCCTATAGCTTACCCCTACTTTTTTCAGAATCTCGAACAGTTTGCACCATTTTATATTGTCGAACGCTTTTTCCAGGTAGACATATCCTATGAAAGTGTCTTGATTTTTCTTTATCCGTGCTTCCATTATAGGCCGTAACGTCAGAATTGCCTCTCTCGTCCCTTTACTTTTCCTCAAGCCAAATTGATCGTCACCTAGCGCATTCTCAATTTTCTTTTCCATTCTTCTGTATATTATTCTTGTAAGCAGCTTCGAAGCATGAGCTGTTAAGCTGATTGTGCGACAATTCTTACACTTGTCAGCTCTTGCCGTCTTCGGAATTGTGTGGATGATGCTTTTCCGAAAGTCAGATGGTATATCGCTAGACTCATATATTCTACACACCAACGTGAATAGTCGTTTTGTTGCCACTTCCCCCAATTATTTAAGAAATTCTGATGGAATGTTATCTATCCCTTCTGCCTTACTTGACCGTAAGTCCTCCAAAGCTCTTTTAAATTCCGATTCTAATACTGGATCCCCTATCTCTTCTAAATCGACTCCTGTTTCTTCTTCTATCACATCAGACAAATATTCACCCTCATAGAGGCTTTCAATGTATTCTTTCCACCTATCTGCTCTCTCCTCTGCATTTAACAGTGGAATCCCCGTTGCACTCTTAATGTTACCACCGTTGCTTTTAATGTCACCAAAGGTTGTTTTGACTTTCCTGTATGCTGAGTCTGTCCTTCCGACAATCATATCTTTTTCGATGTCTTCACATTTTTCCTGCAGCCATTTCGTCTTAGCTTCCCTGCACTTCCTATTTATTTCATTCCTCAGCGACTTGTATTTCTGTATTCCTGATTTTCCCGGAACATGTTTGTACTTCCTCCTTTCATCAATCAACTGAAGTATTTCTTCTGTTACCCATGGTGTCTTCGCAGCTACCTTCTTTGTACCTATGTTTTCCTTCCCAACTTCTGTGATGGCCCTTTTTAGATTTTCGTCCCCCTTTACATACTGCATTACCCTTTTAATATATTCATACACTTTCTCTATCTGTTCATCTTCAGCTTGCGACGTCGGCATGTATACCTGAACTATCGTTGTCGGTGTTGGTCTGCTGTCGATTCTGATTAGAACAATCCGGTCACTGAACTGTTCACAGTAACACACCCTCTGCCCTACCTTCCTATTCATAACGAATCCTACACCTGTTATACCATTTTATGGTGCTGTTGATATTACCCGATACTTATCTGACCAGAAATCCTTGTGTTCCTTCCACTTCACTTCACTGACCTATACTATATCTAGATTGAGCCTTTGCATTTCCCTTTTCAGATTTTCTAGTTTCCCTACCACGTTCAAGCTTCTGACATTCCACGCCCCGAATCGTAGAACGTTATCCTTTCGTTGATTATTCAATCTTTTTCTCATGGTAGCCTCCCCCCTGGCAGTCCCCTCCCGGAGAACCGAATGGGGAACTATTCCGGAATCTTTTGCCAATGGAGAGATCATCATGACACTTCTTCAATTACAGGCCACATGTCCTGTGGATACACGTTACGTGTCTTCAGTGCAGTGGTTTCCATTGCCTTCTGCATCCTCATGTCGTTGATCATTGCTGATTCTTCCGCCTTTAGGGGCAATTTCCCACCCCTAGGACAAGAGAGTGCCCTAAACCTCTATCCGCTTCTCCGCCCTCTTTGACAAGGCCGTTGGCAGAATGAGGCTGACTTCTTATGCCGGAAGTTTTCGGCCGCAAATGCTGATTATTTATCAAAATTTAGGCAGTGGCGGGGATCGAACCCGGGACCGAAGACGTTTTGATTATGAGTCAAAGACGCCACCCCTACAGCTAAGGGAGCGAAAGGCTATTTACAATTTGTACAGAAACCAGATGGCAGTTATAAGAGTCGAGGGACATGAAAGGGAAGAAGTAGTTGCGAAGGGAGTGAGACAGGGTTGTAGCCAATCCCCGATGTCATTCAATCTTAATATAGAGCAAGCAGTGAAGGAAACAAAAGAAAAATTCGGAGTAGGTATTAAAATCCATGGAGAAGAAATAAAAACTTTGAGGTTCGCCGATGACATTGTAATTCTGTCAGAGACAGCAGAGACAGCAAAGGACTTGGAAGAACAGCTGAACGGAATGGACAGTGTCTTGAAATTAGGATATAAGATGAACATCAACGAAAGCAAAACGAGGATAATGGAATGTAGTCGAGTTAACTCGGGTGATGTTGAGGGAATTAGATTAGGAAATGAGACACTTAAAATAGTAAAGGAGTTTTGCTATTTGGGGAGGAAAATAATTGATGATGGTCAAAGTAGAGAGGATATAAAATGTAGACTGGCAATGGCAAGGAAAGCGTTTCTGAAGAAGAGAAATTTGTTAACATCGAGTATAGATTTAAGTGTCAGGAAGTCGTTTCTGAAAGTATTTGTATGGAGTGTAGCCATGTATGGAAGTGAAATATGGACGATAAATAGTTTGGACAAGAAGAGAGTAGAAGCTTTCGAAATGTGGTGTTACAGAAGAAAGCTGAAGATTAGATTGGTAGATCACATAACTAATGAGGAGATATTAAATAGGATTGCGGATAAGAGGAGTTCGTGGCACAACTTGACTAGAAGAAGGGATCAGTTGGTAGGACATGTTCTGAGGCATCAGGGGATCACCAACTAATTATTGGAGGGCAGCGTGGAGGATAAAAATCGTAGAGGGAGACCAAGAGATGAATACACTACGCCGATTCAGAAGGATGTGGGTTGCAGTAAGTACTGGGAGATGAAGAAGCTTGCACAGAATAGAGTAGCATGGAGAGCTGCATAAAACCAGTCTCGGGACTGAAGACCACAACAACAACAGAAAGTCAGGTGATATGGACGGCCAGGATGTAGGGAAATGATGGCAGATACTTCTAGCATTTCCGAAATCCCTCTGCAGTTGAGGCTTCACTGGCTGGAAAATGTACGGAGGAACGTCGTCTTGTATAAAAATGATAATACACTCAAATCCACACGGTTGAACTGTTGGATTGACCTTTGTTCCCAAAATACCCTTGTAGCATTTACCATTGATGGTACAAGTAACAGGACCCGCAAGGCTCATCTCCTCCAAAAAACGGGGCGCTACAATAAACGACGCCATCAACCTGCACCACATCGTCACCTTCGCAGAATGAAGCTATACCGGCTGATGTGCACGCGGATTATTCGTTGCCCATATTCTGAAACTCTGTGTAGTGGCATGTTCTTGAAGATGAAAACGGGCTTCGTCTGACCACATGAAGTTCCATGGCCATTCATTGGTCACTTCCATGCGAGAAAGAAATTTCAGAGAGAATGTCTGTCTTGCTAGCAGGTCAGCAGGAATCAGCTTCTGAACATGGCTGATTTTGGACAGACAGCAATGAAGTATGTTTTGTAGGATTTCACGCACCGTTCTTGTAGGCATATCCAACCGTCAGGCAATTCCCTATGCCCTCCACGTTTGCATACAACTGCTGGACTCTCTTCAAAGCTGTGGCCACATCATAGACAGACATCGAATTGACAGACGTCAGACCAACTGCTTTTCTTCCTCTGCCTCATAGCACTCCCAGTTCGCCTGTCTTTTCAAATTTTGTAATGATTTTCTCCAAATCCTTGGCAGATATTTGACCAACACCATTTTTTATACCGTTGAGTGTCCGAAACTTCTTCACACCCACTAGCGCACAGTCGCCTTCTTATGCAAGAGTATTACCAGTAATGGAGCCTTTCATTTGAGCGTCTAAGACGCAAACTGTGGAACAGCTATGTGCCAAACGTTTCTTGGTGTGCATATTCTGACACTTACAGCGCCATCTATTGGCCAGATTTTCGGTTTCTTTGTAATTATATAAAAATACAAAATGCACGAACAATTGTACAATTTAAACTTTGACTGCCCTTTGTTGTTGCTAGTCTGAACGTAATAGCCCATGCTGGAATGTAAGAACATTGAATGCAGAAACATTATATGTACAAACATTGAATGTAAAATTGTTAATAATTTGTATGTGCAAAGAAATTTTTGTTTGGGTCCTTTTTTGCTCCTATACCCTCTCTAATATGTTTTTTGTGCTTCATACAAGAGAAGTAGACGTTATTTGATGTCTGTCATGTCTCTAAACAGGCCAGCTGGCGAAATTTTCAGCCACCTTCATCATTGAGAAATTAGAAGCTGTATCTTATTTTTAATTATAGTAATTTCTCAATGTTCATTTTGTGTAATTTGGAAACATTGTACATCAAACCTGCTCCATATACTTATTTTTAGATCTTAAGATGATCATCGTTGACCAAAATGAATAACCTGATTAATAACCATTTGTGATCCATAACTAGATTTGTAATAAAATATTCTTGGATGAATATGTAATAAAATAAATAATTCTTGCATCACTGGTTAACGCTACTGCTACTTTGTCACAAATCGTGTATCTCTTTCTCTTACACTAGGCACTGAGTTGTCTCTCAGCAGCAAGTTTCTGCATTAACGCTTACAACATGTTTCCCTGATGTGTACGTGTGTGCTACTAACGACGAAGATCCAGTATTATACATTTTTGAACATGATGGAGCACACATATGAGATGATATTTAATGAGGAAGTTGATGCAGAGAGAGTGGGATACGAAATTCAATGTGGTGTATAAGTTAGAAAACAGTGATTAGACAGATGGGAAAAATTTAATCTTCTCACGAAGTTCCAGTCACCAACTTTCTTCTCCGAATGCGAAAACATTTTGTTGACACCGATCTACATAGGGAAGACCGGTCGCCATGATAAACTAAGGGAAATCAGAGCTCGTACGGAAAGATATTTGTGTTCATTCTTTCTGTGCTCTGTACTAGATTGGAATAATAGAGAAGTGTGAAGGTGGTTCGATGAACCCTCTGCCAGGTACTTAAATGTGATTTGCAGAGTATGCATGTAGATGTAGATGTAGAATGTCAAGGCAGTAAAATATATACAGAGTTGGAACGAAATGAGTGTGTGTGTGTGTGTGTGTGTGTGTGTGTGTGTGTGTGTGTGTGTGCGTGCGTACATAATTCAGAAGCAAATGTCTCCGAACATAACATGCCAATTTATGTGAAACATAAATAGTTTTTGCATATTCTGCACAGCTTTGAACTTGGCGCCATTTTTTCGCAGTTCAGATGAAGCTTTCGTAACTTCACAGCTACATTCATATACAATGCTATGACTGGCTGCCTCATTATAATTCTATGGTGAGATTAGGTTGATAAGTGAGAGGGGGGCAAGGGGAAGTGGAGGGGGAGGGTGGAGGGGAGAGGGGAGAAGAGGAGTGGTTTTCCACATGATCGTGATTATGGCATTGATAAGTTGGCGGGGATTCAAACCAGCTTAGTCATTGTCCCTGCATGTAGACAAACCGCACTATCCCTTGCACTTTGAGACAGAGGCACTACAAGGTTCAATATCGCATTTCAGTGCAAAGTGAGCCGGAACCCGCATAACCATACTAATGGTGTTGCTAGTCGTAACACTTAATAGCTATCTGCTACATCAGTCGCCTTGTACGTTTCATTATGCTGTTTTACTGGCATCAGAACAAGATTAATTATTCCGTGGAGTGTGAACAACGCAAGCTGTAATATGGAGTTGTACTATTCCTCGAGGAAAGTATCAGACGTGGTATTCAGTATGGTTTAGCCACCACCGTTAAAAGACACAAGCTTGTCATGTATGTTGAACATCTTTGAAATCAAATTCCATCGTAAAAAACGTTCAGCAAATTGTTTCTACGACTGTGAGACGTGCTTCATTAGCAAGGACAAAGGATGGCGGTAGAGTTTGCTCAGTTTGAGCGACGGATGTGGAGGAATGAGTAAAAAGATGATCCTGAAACGTGTGTGGAAAACTGGAGTTGCTGAAGGCATTGAACACTGTTTTATGCCCAAGTCTGCATGGTCAGTTATTTGACTCATCTTTCTTACATCGAGGGGGGGGGGGTGACAATTCTCAGCCGAAAGCCCACCATGCCACACACAGTTCATCCATATGATTCTAAGACAGATCGCCGATGATCAGCAGTTCATAGCTTTTATTTTATTTACGGATGAAGTCTAATCACACAAAGTGGGGTAATAAATTATCACAACTACGTGTGGACAGATGCAAATACATGGGCGATCATGGAATCAAGGCATCAGGGCAGCAGTTTCGCTATAGTATCAATATGTGGGCAGGAACTCTTGGTGACTGATTTGCAGAGCAGTACACTTCACTGATTGAGATTCGTCTGGAGAGTCTTAAGTGAATGTAATTCATCCACGAAAGAAGTACCTTACAAAACATTCGTCCCACAAATCCTACTGTAATATTTATGAGTCTGCGACGCTCACCAAATAGGAATAATAAGAGATAGAGAGGATCGAAAGAAGAGCGGAAAGTTTCGTCAGAGGATTGTCTACTCGGCGGGAGGGCATTATCGAGATGTTCAACAAAGTCCAGTGGCAGACACTACAAGAAAGATAATGTACATCACGGAGAGGTTTTCTGTTGAAGTTTCGAGAGCTTGCGTTCCAAGAACATTTGTGAAATATATCACTTCGTCACACGTTCTTCTCGCACAATGATCCTGGTGAGAAACTTAGAGAAATTAGACGTCATACGAAGCTTTACCGACAGTCATTTTTCCCACTTACCATTCGAGAATGCAACAGGAAAAGGGGGAACAGATAGTGGCACCAGAGGTACTCTCCGTCACACACCGGAAGGTGGATTGCGGAATGTAAATATAGATGTAGATATAGAATACAGAATCATTTATATATGTCCACAGTAAATTTTTTCCTCTGGAGTTACACGGAGTTAGTGGTCTGTGATAGCCCAGTAGAAACTAAGGAGGAAGTAAGTGATAGGACCCTTGCACCATATCTCGATGTACAACAAACGAAAGACATGTTAAAAATACTGTGACATTGTACCAGATGGGCGTCAGCTGGGAAATTGTAAAGAGTGTAAGTTATGGCCATGAGGTCTGCTTTGCTTATGTTGGTGTTTAAAAATAATTTGCGATGGATATTAATCAAATAAATCGTAGGCAAGGATGCCTTGCACAGGAAAGAAAAAAAAGGTTCTACAGTTATTTTTATGTTGTGTTCATGATCTACTGATATTATAAGGATTACATAGCTTATAAGATTGAATATGCCCAACAAAAGTATTAATACGGGTTACAAGATAAACGGGTAACTCAGGCATATTAATACACATGCTGACTGGAAAGTGACAACGCATGGGTTGGCCTGGAGTTCATTACTATATAAATATATTTCATCCCCTTTCCAAAAACATAAACATACTAAGCACGTCATTGGAGTTGGCTGAACAGATCTAATTTGAAATCGTACTAGGCGTCAAGGAAAGATGGGGTTTTTAATTACGCAAAACGGCAGTTATTTAAGGATGAAAAGTATGAAGTTGACATATATATTCACAAGAAAGAGTGCTAGAGCTTCTGACATATGAACACGATTCTCAAAACACAGTGATTCACTCTTATCACTCTCTCACAGTATTTAATTCAACAAAGCCTCCCTTATCATCTGCAACAAAACAAGAAATAATGGACTCAAGGGTGTCATCTTCAAGATGGCTACATTCATGTCCGAGACAGGTCTGGGATTGGTGAAATGAACATATGAATTACTCTGACATATCGACACAGTCAAGCGGGTGATGTTAAGTCTCAAAACCAACACATTTAAGCGAATCGGAGAGTAAGCACGGAGAGAACTATTACAGTGGTAGTCATAGCATGAAGAAAAATCTATGAATCGAAAACGAAAAGAAATTCATTAAGCACGTAGGTATTCTTTACATGCGTGATTTCTCGTATTATGAGAAGGATTATTGCATTTCCAAACGGATATAAAACAAGGGACACGTGGCATGGAATCCCCACGATGAATGAGTCCTACATTGAGAAAAATACCGAAACTTTTGTGAAAAATGCAAAAAAAGGTCATGAAATGACTAAGAGATAGATCTCTGAAGGTGCTAGTTGATACGTTGTTCGTCTGGCGTCAGTACCTCTTACTTGTAGTGTCATCTTTGCCACAAATTTCGCGTTGGCAGGGCGCGAGTCAGTTGTTCATCGTGGGTTCGGCTCTTTAAGTCTGCAACATCGAGGCAGCGGCCCTGACTGTGTGGTCTGTTGTTGCGGTTACAACACGTTCTGCAGGTTGGTCCTTACTTGGTGCGCATGACCATTGCGCGTGGTATTACTGGAGTGTTGCGACCGCAGACGGCGGACAGATTTTGGGTTTCGACACGAGACGTGGTATTTGGCTTTTCTCGCCACGCAGTGTATTTTGAGAAGAAGAGCTTGCCATAGCGTTGCCGGGCATTAACCGTTCGCCTGAGCATATGGTGTGTGTTTGATTTAAACAGGTACAGTTGTGTGCTTATATGTATATTTGTTAATGGTTAACTAATGTTGTTTTCAGGGACGAATCTGATATGTCAAAGTTAGGTCACACGTGTCGTGATAACAGAGCTTGGGTTTTCCATCTTAGTTTCCTACCACTTGATGAAGGACCTGCAGCTAACGAAATCCGGCGAGCTCCTCATTATTGAGCCATAGTATATTTAAAATTGTTGTAACCTTGGTCATTAAGTACCAAAATTTGTACCTAAATTAACGAGTAACGAAATACTATGTTGTCTCGGAAAACGACATCAGATCCGTGGAAGTGTAGTTCTGGTGGGCTCTTGACCGTATGAAGTAATACTCAGCTGTTGCTATTACGTTTCAAGAAACAATCTTATTTATGTGCGTACTGCAGTGTTTAAGTGGATTCTTAAGTGTCGAAAAAAAAGCGAGCTTTCCTGTTTTAATGTTGTGTTTTATCCTCTTATTTAATATGAACGTGCAATTTCAAGTGCGCTGTTATAGTTTATTTATGTTTCACTTCAGCGGAGCGCAGTGTATTGCGTCCAGTACGTTGGGACGTGGCACCGGGGCCTGACGACTTGGCCGTTGCCAGTGGAACTGTGTTTAGTGAGATTGGGCTCCATGCTCCTGGCCTTCTGTCTCGATCTCGTCCTTCAGTTGAGTATTGCTGTTCTCTTTGTTTCTGGCTCTGTCAGGTCGTTAAGCTTAGTAGGTCGTTCCTCTGCCGCCTTGGCGGATGCACCTTTCACTCTAAATATGAATTTAAACCTGTAAAACTGGGACACTCTGTAATTAGCGCACGATCAGATGCTGGAGGCTCTGCCTTACTAACTCTGTATTCCCGTAGTAACCATTTGTATCATATTTGTACCTTGTACGTTGACTGTGAAGTTTTTTATTCAGGAGGGATTCATATGCATGTGTTCTGAGGGATTGTTTAGATGCCGAGGTTCTGAATTTTATTAATTGTTTGTTATTTAATTAGTGCCTATTTGTACTCGCATAAACTGGATTATTCCATAGTCTGAAATTTGTGTGCCTGGTATCTTCATTGTCAGGCATTGCAAATTTAGAAGTTGCCTCATTGTTATTTGCGTGCCTTATACTGTATTATGCCTTAATGTTATACCTTGGTATGAATTTATATTGCAAAAGACAAGTCTTTGTACAAGATAGTCTTGTGGGTCCAGAGTTTGGCAAGTTTTGATTGTATTAAATATTTACACCAACAGAAATTTTCTTATTGTTTTATGCATTTCTTATGCAGATGTCGACAGGGTTTTAAGAATTTTTATTGTGCTTCTGTTGAAACGTCCCCTTAGAACAATTATAAATGACTGTGCTTATAAACCTCTTACGTTATTTGCTTTTCAAACAGCTGAGCAAAACTGAACATTCTCAGACATTACTCTCTTTACTTATTCTGATCAACACTAAACTGACACACAATATTTTTAGCGCAACGCAGTCTGACTTTCAATAATCCTTACAAAAGAATGGCCCTGACTAACATTAACCTATACCTTTCACAAATCACTTACCTCACAAAAATCTTCGTTACTCGAACTACTGCAATACAGCGAGCGCCACTACTGCCAGCTAAATGAAAGATTCTAACTACTGAAGACACTAACTACTGATAGGCATAGCCAGCAAATGAAAGATTTTGATAGAGAACAAACAATGTATTTACCTTAATAGTGTTCAAAAGTCATAATATATATAGCAGTTCATGGCATCCAGTCTTACAAATTTACTGTCTCTGATGGACACACGCCCAGATCATCTGCTCTCACAAATTCGCCATCTCTCCCCCCACATCCACCACTGCTGGCGGCTCACCTCCAACTGCACAACGCTACGCGCTGTTAACAGCCAACTGCCCAACGCTACAATGGCGAGTATTACAGCAATGCCAACCAGCCACAGACTGCACACAGCACAGCCAGTGATGTTGATACAGAGCGTTACGTGGCGGCGGCGTTACCAATATAAGAACCCAAACAGCCTACTTACATAGCCCCCATGTTCCCCACAAAAAATTTTACAAATTGTTTTGGGCAGTGGCCAATAACGATTTGATAAATTTTTTCATAATTACAATAACAAAGATATCAAATGCACACACTTATTGATACAATGTTGGTCAAAGCTAAAATTTTCTCACAGTCCATAAAGACAGTCCTGATCATTCATCACAGTAAAATTGCAGTGTTTTTTTTTCTCAAAGTCTGAGCAGTAAAAGAGAATGCACACGGAAGTAGTGGATTTCCATGCAGTCTTGAAGTAGTGTTGTCCTTCCAACAGAAAGACAATGCTGACTCTTGACATGCAGACAGGTAATGGGCCACAACAGAGCAAAGCCACAGCAGAGTCAGTCGAAGTTTTGAAGAATATTGGTAGGTAGGTCACCACAGAGCAGACCCACTGTAGTCCTGGTAGAGATTATGTTATTGGTGGGCCACCAGAGGTGCAGACCCACCGCAATCCTTGTAGAAATAATGGTACTGGTGAGTCATCAAAGGTGTAGACCCACTCTAGTCCTTGTAGAAATAATGGTATTGGTGGGTCATCAAAGATGCAGACCCACTGTAGTCCTTGTAGAGATGGCCAGCAGCCATCTATTGTGACTATGCGCATGCACAATCACCATTGAAGAGTCTTGCGGATAATATAGCAAGTCCATAACCACAACTTGTGCACTCACAAAGTTTTTGGAATTGTCATTAGAACCAGCAATGCTGAATTATTATCACACCTGCAAACACTAACAGTCTCTACTTCTCATATATTGTCCATATACTATGACCAACAGAAACGTGGGCAGTGAAATGTAACTTACAAGTTACTTAATTTGATGAAATGGTGTCAATTACAATTTTATAACATAAGAATACAATAACAAAGGTACAAAATACATCATTAAAGAACATAACAATATAGATAACATTTGTAGTAACACAGGCTTTACAAAAGAATAGAAACAAACATATACATCAGTGTTACAGGAATTATGACGTAAGTAAATATATAAAATAATGAGAATAGTTTTCGAAACATTAATTTCACACATGAGCACTGAAACAGAACAGAATAAATAATGTCTAAACATCTTTACAAAGAAAATAACATATTATAAATGCAAATTATATTTGAGGATAACAGTATTCCTCATCATAGCGAATGTAGCTTAGTACTAGAAAAATTCTACAACATAAATCTTATTAGCGAAACACATAAATACAGGAAAAACACAGATACACAAGAGTTCACAAACAAATAGCAGAATAGCACAGGAGGAAAGGACAGTGTTTGTTTTCAGTGTAACATTTGGTACTGCAGTCCAACCCAAAACTTCATTCCATAGATCTTTCGTCTTATTTCAACATTTGTTTCCACCATAAAATCCTATCCAAGCATGCTTTCTGTATTTATATGTTCACATATTTCTTACCTCATTATTTATTTTCCATTATCTTACCTCATCATTTATTTCATAGAAAACCCTACCTAAACCTGTTGTCCCTAAACCCTACTTCTTTTGTTCATATCCTCTTTCAAAATACTTTTTTGGCCAAACCATTTTCTTATAGCTTCTCAGTGCATTTCTTCCAATTCATCACAACTCGTTCTCTTATATAGCGTACCCCATCTTAAGCTAACTTAAATCTACTGAGCTCAGATGCTAAACTAAGGGACGAGGCAATGCAGCAGTACAAATCAATTAACACAAACAGCAATGACAAAAAAAAATGCAAATTGGCAAAGCTAGCAGCACTAAATCTAAATTTGAAGAGCAAATGCAACATTATCACTAATATGAGCCAATGTGCAGCAAAAAAAAAAAAAAAAAATAAAATAAAATAAAATAAAAAATCAGTAGTACAACTGGCTTTACAGAGCAATACAAAGTGAAATTTAGTAGCACTATGCCTGGCAAGCAGCAGAAGCAAATGAAATAACTTATACCTACATTTACATCTACAACTACATTAATACTCTGCAAGCCACCCAACGATATGTGGCGGAGGGCACTTTACGTGCCACTGTCATTACCTCCCTTTTCTGTTCCAGTCGCATATGGTTCACAGGAAGAACGACTGCCTGAAAGCCTCTGTGCGCGCTCGAATCTCTCTAAGTTTTCATTCGTGATCTCCTCGGGAGGTATAAGTAGAGGGAAGCAATGTATTCGATACCTCATCCAGAAACGCACCCTCTCGAAACCTGGCGAGCAAGCTACACCGCGATGCAGAGCGCCTCTCTTGCAAAGTCTGAGACTTGAGTTTGCTAAACATCTCCATAACGCTATCACGGTTACCAAATAACCCTGTGACGAAACGCGCCGCTCTTCTTTGGATCTTCTCTATGTCCTCCATCAACCCAATCTGGTATGGATCCCACACTGATGAGCAATACTCAAGTTAGGCCAAACGAGTGTTTTGCAAGCCACCTCCTTTGTTGATGGACTACATTCTCTAAGGATTCTCCAAATGAATCTCAACCCGGTACCCGCCTTACCAACAATTAATTTAATATGATCATTCCACTTGAAATCGTTCCGCATGCATACTCCCAGATATTTTACAGAAGTAACTGCTACCAGTGTTTGTTCTGCTATCATATCATCATACAATAAAGACACATGACAAAGCTCAAGCAGAAAAATAGTACACTAAAGACAACAATTCAGATAAGGGAAATGTCTGTTCCCATCTTAATATCTATGTTATTAAAGTGGTGCACCACAAGAAGTTATTCTACCAAAAAAAATTACCAAGTAGTTGAAAAGAAAATTCCGTATGCAATTCCTGTGAAGGAAAATGTCTTTTTGTGCTCCTTCGTTTTTTTTAAGTAGATCATAAAGTTATTATTTACTGGATCTGTAGGTATAAAATATTTATATTAATACATCTATAAAATTTTATTTTAATCAATGCTGCAGTGGAGCTAGATACTAGATATTAAACAAAATGAGCAATCTCTCAACTACAAAGACAATAGATATAAAATGTTTCTCATCATTTCATTAGGCATTTTAGTAAATATCATAAATTACGAGCTCACCAGTGTAATCATATGTTTTCAAGTTTGAGCGTGTCGTATTTGCGGTGCTTTCTACAAAGAAATGTCAATAGCGAGGATAATGGCCTCCTTTATTCTCCACCTTTGCCTCTGAAAGGCATCCACTAATGGCTTTTTTCCAGGCGACTGTCGCGCAGCTGGGTGCCCACGACGCATTACGTGAAGGTGGTCACTTAACTTTCTTACCGAAATATATACAACACCAGTTTGCACTACAGTGACCGTCTCATATAAAATTTCACAGATCGAGAATTGGCGTTACAAATGTGTAGAAAGAAAATCTTTAAATATAATAGTGTCCAAAAAATTTTCGTCAGTATTGTGATACATTCACGCATTTACACACATTTCATAGCTCTTTAAAGTACGATTCTTGGTTTCCATCATCCTTTTTCACAAGTCAGAATCCATAACCACTACTCCTTATTCCTTACCTTATTACACATATACATATTCATCTACATGTCTTCAATATTTCATCATAATAAATACATAGCATAATCAGATTCCTCATATAGCATCATCTCATTGATCATAAACATACCTCAACAGCATAATACACTTCGCCGTCATAATAATAACATCATAACAGGTCACATCTCAAAATCATCATAGCTTTCTGAATATTTTAAAACCTAAAAAAAATTCTCTGCCCATTTCAAAAGTGTCATCTACCTCAAACGTACTTTAAAAATCATGATCCCATACCAAATACGACATTCAAAGCTCTCATAGTATCACAATGGTTCCGAAAAAATATGAACAGTTCACAAAGTACAAACAAAATACTATTTCATAAGTGTGAAGTTATCCAACGGTGTAATTACGTAAACATCTGTCACTGATGTAGTAAAATAAATATTTGTCTCTCTCAGTTAAATAATCAGATAGCTGTGTAATTCTGTGTTAGAGAAACGTGGTACCGAAGTGTAAAGTTGTATAAGCAAATACTATATTAGCTAGGGCTCCTTGTGCTTGCCAAACACACGGTACACAAAGTAAGCGTGTACCCCCCTGAGGATTAATGTAATTATACCCTCAGGTGTTACAGATTAAAGCAATGGAATGAAATGTATCACGGAAAACTTTCTCTGTAATTCAAAAATCTTTAAAAATAAATGTCTTAAGTACAAAATTAATCACTCAAATGCCTGTCCTGTAGCACTAAATTGTGCGTCTTGTTGTAACATAATCTCTGTCATTACTTAAGGGTAAAAAATGTGCCAAGTGTCGTAATTATCGTCGTCCGTAAGCAAAGTTCTGTGGAAGTCAATGTACTTACCTCGTAATAAAGAAAAGAGAAATGCTATGCGTATAGATACCGTAGTTATTACGTACAGTACTGTGATCTAGAATGTACTATACTGTAACGTATTGTTGTGTTACAAAAAAGGCTGTGATAGTTGTAGGTATACCACAAAATTACTACTAAAACATGTTTTACTTTACAGAAGAATTCAGAAAAACTGTGCAGATATGAAGCAGATACAGCACAAAAGCAACAATGTAAATTGTGTCACACATTAGTAGCGTCGTGATATAATTGTGTAGCTGTCAAAGCAACCAAATGCTAAGTCATCTTTAATTCCACAGAAAGTGCTTCAAATAAAGAATGTCTTTTCAAGTAAACCAAAATGTTGCATGAAAATCTCATTACCAGTTCCAGTATATGTTCTAAGTATGTGAGCCTTATAGTCATTACGTGATCATGCAACTAACAAGCAAGAATGAACAAACAACAACACTGTGTCGTCTGTTCACTATAACAATGCATTCGTAATTTCTGTTTAAATAAGTTCTCTTGGTTCTTGACTGGATATTTAACTTCAAACATTGCAGATTATCTTTCAATAAACGGTTTTACATGTGAAATGTGATGCAAGCCTTTAGTCTTCCTAGTGCTCAGAGTTAACTTCAAAGCAATTATCATGTTGTATACATCTGTAAGAAATCCTAAAATTTTTCTCAAAGTTAGCGTCTATGTTATTTTTCTCTGAGCCAGCCGGCGCACATGGCTGCCTGTGGCGCGAGTCATTGTCTGTCTCTTTGTTGGCGCGCGTCGTTATTAGGATTAGGGGACCTAACTTCTACAAATTCACCCTGTCGCGAGTGCCCTGCTCTGTTTGAATCTCGCCAGTTCTGATGCAATTGAAGTCTGTCGTTACGATTATATCGTCTGTCGTCATGTCGGTAGTTCCTGTAGTTTCTATCTTGTCGGTGAAGTGGTGGAGAATTTTTTCCCTGAATTATCACTGCACGGTGGACCGTTGCGTCTGAAGTTATTCTGTCTCCCATGATAATAATAGTTCTGGTTGCCATATTGTCTGTTTCTGTGATTGTCTCTGTTATATTCATTGCTACGGAAATGCGGTCTTTCTCTGTAACTATTACTCTGCCAGTGGTTGTCAAACGGGTGGTGTCTGTTTTGGTCACGATTTGCGTTGTAAGAATAGCCTTGTCGTGTCCAGTTATTATTTCTGTCATCGCGGAATTGTGACGGATGTGACCTGTAATTGTTGTGCTCCTGTTTTCGCGTTCCGCGATTGTCAGTATCAATTTCCAATTCTTGTAACAGTCCCTGAAAAGCTTCAATGTCGTCTTTGCAACGTCCTGCCAAAATAATATGTCATAAATGTTCAGGCAATTTGATTAAGCAAATGTGGATGAGTTCTGAGGGGCTGTATGGGTTTGACAGGTACTGATTCTTGTGCAACATGTCTTCAAAATATTTCACAAGACTGGAAAATTCAGACTGTTCGAAATGTTTCATCATTATGATGCTATGTTTACTCGGTCTTGTGTGACTTGAGACCAATATGTTGAGAGGAAGGCATGATAAAATTCTCCTTCACTGTGGCAATCGTGAATGACCGATCGTATTCTTACAGCTGGTTCATTCTCTAAGTAGCCACACATAAATTCGAATCTGTGCTCTAATGACCAGTTGGGAGGAAAACAATGAGAGAATTGATGGCGCCACGCTTGTGGATGAATGTCGTTGCCAGAATTCTTAAATGTCTTGAATTTACGTGTAGTAACGAACAGCTTATAGTCAAAAGAATCATGTCGGCGAGTCGCATATCGGTCATTGTTACTTCGTTTCGGCGGTTCCATCTCAAAATCCGGTGTACCTTGCCAATTTCTTTCATAATTTCTGAAGTGCCCTGTGTTATTATTTTGTGGCTGTTCCGTATTTCTAAGTCACTCTTCCCGTGTTGGAGCACGAGTGTCCTCTGAAATTTGTAATTTTTGTATTACTTGTGCCAACTGATCTTGTAGTACCCGGATTTCTCTTTTGTGTTGCGAATTAATTTGATTCTGATTTTGTTTGAATTTCTTAATTTGTTCATACTCTTCTGTGTCAGTGGTGGCTACAGGACTTGTGTCATTCAAATCATCATCTACCTTTGTAGATAAGTTAGTGAACTGATCCGAAAGTTCGGCTATTTTCTCCGATAGTGTAGTTATTTCCTCAGTGTGTTTTTCTGAACCAAGTTTCAGAGTGTCCATTTGTGTTTAAATCGTATCTACTGTGTCCTTTAAGTTTTCCTGAGTTTTTGCAAGTTGCGTAACCGAATCGGTAGATGCAACTGAGTCAATTTTAGCTTGCAAGGTCTCATGATTTTCATGAACAATAGTTTACAGTTCTTTTATGGCTGCTTCGTGATTCTGTAATGTATTTTCATGCCGCGAAAAAATAGGTTGGAAATGCTCACAAATTTGTGTTTTTACGTCATTACAAACTTTTTCACATTTCCATTCGATTTTATGTAACTCAGTTGTTAAATCTTCACGTGTTTGTTCAAGCATGGTGTGAAGATTTTGTTCCATTGTGTCTAACTTTTGAAGATTTTGTCCCATTTTTTTCTGATTTTGTTGAAGTGTTGTGTCTAACTTCTGTAGCCTTTGTCCCATTTGATGCATCAACTGTAATAACAATGCACTGGTGTCTGAAACATGTTCCTCAGTGCTATTCGGCAGTGCATTTCAACCGGCAATATTCGCATTTTGAAAAGCAGAAAATGTGTCTTGGCTTATTTGAGAAAACGGTGAGGACGCAAAACCTGAATCTACAGTATTTGCAAAATTGAGTCCTGTCATTTCGGATTCCTGAGGCGAGCTGTTGCCGACCGATCGAACGATAATACTTCCCTGTTCACTAATTGTTTCACTGTCTACGCCATTATTTGCCGCCCGCTGCATTTCCCTATGCACAATTACCAAATTACTACTTTGAATGTCTGTTAATTCATTACACAGTGTTGCTCATAAGCTACGCTCATTGTCACTATTATTTCTCAGTTTACTTTGTAGCCTAGTGTTACGTTTTTCACACGCCATAATTATCACGTATTTCACACGATAACGCAGAAAAGCACAATTTGAAGAGCAAAATAAGAAAACACATTAACATAGCACTGAAAATAATATCTAGTTAATCGCAAGCGCAGCTGTGAAATACTTGGTGCAAATCTACATGCATACCACAACTGTTTTACTGTACAACAATGAAAGACTGCAACTACAA
This sequence comes from Schistocerca serialis cubense, assembly GCF_023864345.2. Taxonomy (NCBI): domain Eukaryota; kingdom Metazoa; phylum Arthropoda; class Insecta; order Orthoptera; family Acrididae; genus Schistocerca; species Schistocerca serialis. The sequence goes on along the minus strand of NC_064643.1, from coordinate 275,552,061 downwards.
AGGAGATTCTCTCTACAATTACGCAATTACGCAATTACAAAAGCTGCACTGATTACACAAACTACAAGAAAAAATCAGAAGATTCCAGTGAGGTATCCTCGGCTAAGGGTCGACATATGAAACGTCCCCTTAGAACAATTATAAATGACTGTGCTTATAAACCTCTCACGTTATTTGCTTTTCAAACAGCTGAGCAAAACTGAACGTTCTCAGACATTACTCTCTTTACTTATTCTGATCAACACTAAACTGACACACAATATTTTTAGCGCAACGCAATCTGACTTTCAATAATCCTTACAAAAGAATGGCCCTGACTAACATTAACCTATACCTTTCACAAATCACTTACCTCACAAAAATCTTCGTTACTCGAACTACTGCAATACAGCGAGCGCCACTACTGCCAGCTGAATAAAAGATTCTAACTACTGAAGACACTAACTACTGATAGGCATAGCCAGCAAATGAAAGATTTTGATAGAGAACAAACAATGTATTTACCTTAATAGTGTTCAAAAGTCATAATATATATAGCAGTTCATGGCATCCAGTCTTACAAATTTACTCTTTCTGATGGACACACGTCCAGATCATCCGCTCTCAAAAATCCGCCATCTCTCCCCCCCACATCCTCCACTGCTGGCGGCTCACCTTCGACTGCACAACGCTACGCGCTGTTAACAGCCAACTGCCCAACGCTACAATGGCGAGTATTACAACAATGCCAACCAGCCACAGCACAGCCAGTGATTTTCATACAGAGCGCTATGTGGCGGCGGCGTTACCAATATAAGAACCTAAACAGCCTACTTACACTGTGAGGTTGTGAAATTCATGTTCTATTGTATTTAAATTGTGCAAGCTAATAAATATTGCTTAACACAAGCGGTGACGGTTTGATAATTATAGCCCTGTGTCCTCCTATCGTATTATTGGACGCAAATAGCACGTTCCACGAGTCTCTTTACTTCATCAGTTCAGAATAAATTTAACCTGGCCACATCAACATGTGGTAATCTAACGCGGGTGAAGCAGACAGCGCGCTGACCCAACTGCACGTGCGGTCACTTTTCGGAATAGGTCAACTGCGCTTGGTCAATTTTTGAGTCAAATAACTCCGCGTGGAGGAAAACACAAGGTAAGTTTGCACTGTTGTATTTTATTTCTCATTTTGATAGACTAAGGACTCACTGTAATTGCTAAGCTAGACTAGTCATAAGTTTGATTAAAAATGCGTAATAAAATACTCGTGCCCATAATGGGTACTTCTCAAGTTATTTAAAGGGACAGAAAACTATTTTCATTCCCATGATAATAAGAAACACTTTCTAAAAAATTCAGTCGTGTCGTAGTTTCATATCAGTACTTTCAATTCAATTCCTGTACATCCTGCATGTTTTCAAGTTTATTGTTAGATCGGTGTGTTCTATCTCTATCATTCATTTTAGTGTTTCTGGCTGCCTGAGTCTGGACAATATCAACAAATTGACGTACATGTGAACGTGCCCTCTCTAAATTAAGACTGAATGGAGTGTGAAATGCCCCACAAGCACTGGTTGTTCTTTCAGAACTCACAGTACTGGAAGCCCAAATTTCGGGCGGAAATCCACATTCTGTGTCCACGAACGTATGTCATATAATCAGTAACAAATGTAAACTATCAAAAAGCAGTCGTGAAATAGTTCCAGTATCAAAGTACACGGCATTAAAGTTAGTCATCGATGAGACGTTTACTTTCTTTTTTTTTTATTCTTCAAAAAGACATTTCTTGCATAAAACTATGAACTTCATTTAACGTTTTCGGTAATGGTGGCAAAATCGACATACTGTCCTGATAAATACGTTTCTTAGTGTTAATGACATCTTGGCTAGAAAAATCATGTCTATTGGAAACAATTTCTTTACATATTAATTTTATAGGTTCAAAATGGTTCAAATGGCTCTGAGCACTATGGGACTTAACTGCTAAGGTCATCAGTCCACTAGAACTTAGAACTACTTAAACCCAACTAACCTAAGGACATCACACACAGCCATGCCCGAGGCAGGATAAGAACCTGCGACCGTGGCGGTCGCGCGGTTCCAAACTGTAGCGCGGTTCTCGGCCACCGTAGGAGGCTCTCAGCTGGAGACGCCCGGCTCAGGTACAAAACTTGCTCTGCCGTGACGAACGTACATACAGTGATTTATATTGCAGTATGCTTGAAAACATATTCGCCGAAGAAAACTGCCGGACGCAGCATATTCAGCTCAGCCCAATCGGCTTTTCTCGCCCAGAAGGACAAGGGAATTGCTCTCCAGGAACAATTTGCGTTAAAAGATGGTTCAAATGGCTCTGAGCACTATGGGACTTAACAACTGTGGTCATCAGTCCCCTAGAACTTAGAACTACTTAAACCTAACTAACCTAAGGACATCACAAACATCCATGCCCCAGGCAGGATTCGAACCTGCGACCGTAGCAGTCGCGCGGTTCCGGACTGAGCGCCTAGATGAGTCCTGGAATTGCAGACTAAAGGTAATTAACGAAAACACTTTTTTTGGTCAGATTTTGGTCAAAATTAGTCAAAACATAATTTCTGGTCTGCCATATTGGCTTAGCCATTTTGAATTTTGAAAATCTAACGTCAGATTCGTGTTCAACGACGTCAAATATACATAACGTATAGTTATTTATGCAAATAGAAGTAATAATACACATAAAAGTTTTCCCTACACTTTAAACAGGTTTTTATCGAGAAATGATTTTTTCAAAACTCCTTGCAGCATGAAATAAAATGTTCTATCTATTAATTTCTACCTTTGACCTCGGAAAAGATAACACTTATCTTGGAAGCGTATACTCATAAAAGTGAAACAAACCTCCAAAAGTTGAACTCAGTTCGAGTTAGCACCATATACTTATATTTATGGTTATTTGATTGTAATTAGGAATAAGCTCTCACAAATTTATTGTAATATCGACTAACTTTATCCATTTTTCATTTCAGATAACTTCTCAGCGACTACACTGCATGTAGTCTGCGTACTTCAGACTCGCAGGTCCTGGATCATAATAATAATTATGGGCACCATTTTTTTGTATTGAAAATCTAAAAATAAAGCTCAAAGTATTATCAGTCATAATCTCCAAACAGATCCGTTGTATGTCTTTTCTTTGTCTCAAAGAAATTTCGACTCTGTCACATTTTTTTGCTCATTTGAATGAAAACCTGGCCTTAATTACTAACCAGAATTTGGGTTGGAGTATCCTTAACTAAATAAGGGACTTACCTGTTTTTACTGTACATCTCCACGCTACTACACCTTGTGTTTCTCCATCTCTCAGAAATTAATTTCTTGCAACAAGGATCAACTTGTGGCCTATTTCACTTCTCATGTGCTCCACAAGAACGTTACAATCCATTTCTCACGCACTAGTCATGTACGAGGAGTAGGAACTGGCATACACAGCACGGCACTCGGAGCAAGGGATTAATGATAACAGTGCTACCAACAGCTCAAAACAGTAAACGAAACACTTGCGCGCTGTCAACCTGTTTGCTGAGGTAATGCTGAACCTGCTCTCACGCAGTTGGACAAACAGTACATATTTTCGCGCGCTATCTGTACCCACGCTTATAACAAACAAATGATCCAAGTTCCCAGACATCGGCTACTAGCTTAAAAATACCGATAATTTGAGTTAAAATCGCGGGCTGATATGCGAATATATTAGCAACTAAGCGGCTCGTGGAAGACTAAGAACAACAAACTATGGATGCATGTGGTTGCACTTTGGACTCAACAAAGCCCTTCATACTAAGCAGCACTCTTTACATAATATTAATTTAAAGAAATAGCAAACCTAGAATGAAATTTTCACCCTACAGCGGAGTGTGCGTTGATATGAAACTTCCTGGCAGATTAAAACTGTGTGCCGGACCGAGACTCGAACTCGGGACCTTGCAGAAGTAAGGCTGTGAGGATGTGCCGTGAGTCGTGCTTGGGTAGCTCAGATGGTAGAGCACTTGCCCGCGAAGGCAAAGGTCCCGAGTTCGAGTCTCGGTCCGGCACACAGTTTTAATCTGCCAGGAAGTTTCAAATAGCAAACCTATTATATTACACTGGGGAAAGAAACAGATCAAGCCCAAACTGTACGTTGGATTAACTCAGGCCGATATCTGACTTGAAGACCCAATAATAATCTCAAGCATCCGGAACAAGTGTGAGTCCGTTAGCGATTTTCGCAGGTCGCTTCCTAAAGGAATGTGCAGACGAGAACTGATCCATTAGTTACTGTCAATTTTTGCCTACAGGCGTTTTCGCAGAAACCTATTTGCTGTTTCTGACCTGGTTCCTGCCGCACTCGACTGCAAAAATTCTGTTACGTTGGCAGAAACTCAGATATACAGTTGTCGTTCTGGTCACGTAAGGTGTGACTTGCGTGATATGAACACGCCCTCAAATTCTGAATTGATAACTCTTATGAAATTGTATTCAAAAGTCTCTTTTCAGTCTCAATAAAGATCTTAAAATTTTTTCTGACTAAAACTTACTATCTCAGAGTACTCAGTTTTGAGGCCCTACTATCTACATAATTTTGATACTAAACAGTTCGGAAAAACTATATAATGCAACAACGCTCATACGTCATGTTTCCCGATGGGGTTGTTGCAAAGATAATGAATGGTTATGAAGAAACAACTTGCAACCGAATAGGAACGGTGATTGTTGTACATACAAGGAAGTACTGTTAAGTAATCATTATTTTAGTTAATAAGGTAATAGGAGCCTTCAATTTGTCATTTCTCACGAATTACCTTACGATGTTGTCGGAGATACAAAGGGCACAAAAACGCCAATAAGTCACAAGATGAACAGATAAAAAAGTTATAAGAAGAAGAAAAAAGAGTAATGCAAAGAAAAGAGAGAAATATTATTGTTTAACCTCCAGTCGACGACATGGTCATTAGGGGTGGGACAGAATCTCGTATTTGGGAAGGATGGGGAAGGAAATCGGATGTGCCCTTTCAAAGGAATAATCCCAGCACTTAACAGTTTAGAGAAACTACAGAAGAATCTAAATCTGTTTGACGGGGTGGGGATTTGAACTGTCGTTTCCCCAATAGGAGTCAGTGTTTTAGTACTGCGCTGTCGAGCTCGGTGTGGAAAAAAGAGGAAATTTGTATACAAGATGTGCATGAAAATATGAGGTAAAAGTGTCGACTGGACCGGATGGAGATGCTTTAAATAACTTAAGGAGGAAATCGCGACAACGGTAAGAAATAACGCTTTCATTTGATCGTGAACAGTGAATGGTCTTGCACATCAAAAGAGACCGACATAAGAAATAACATCATGTGGACCTACGGTGTAGGGAGGCAATGTCACTGTTTACCAGAGATACGCGTTTCTATAGAAACGATTTCAACAGTTTCAGAAAATATTTTTAAGGCAAGATGGCATACTGGTACCACCCAAATCTGGTCTATCGCTACTACCAACAAATTTGGGAGAAGTTAGAGAGAGCCCAGATTGTAAGTAAATAGAAGTAACAAATATTATTATTCAATTTTCTTTTAAAGTAGCTAATTTAATATCGGGTTCTATCATTCATCTCTTCTAGGCGGCATTTGTAGACGTTGTGTCTATACCTGTTATGAATTAAAGTCACTGTCGTGTTTTTTCTGCATGTATGTGAAGATTAATTTCAACTAGCAGACTGATTTAGGAGAAAGATTTGCATAAATTATATATGAAAATTCTGGTAATTTCCAAGAATTATTGCCTATCGAAGTTGGAGGGCTCCAAATGATACATATCGAAGTTGCGATAGTAAATCGATCATGGAAGTCTCGTGGCGCGCGTAATGATAAATTATTTGTGATCGTCATTTTTACCAGTTTTGCGTTGTTTCTTCAGTTCGAGTACATTACATCCCCGCCGTAATAGTGATTCCATCGACACGGTTTCTCTTCATAGCGAGTGTAATGTGTGCTGCTTCTCAAGTTTCTTCTGCGGATTGCCTCACATGGAAAACTCTAATTCCATGCATATCCGGCATAGACAAATGTTGGACTTTTTGCCGGAAATATGGACTTCTACCGGACGAGGAAAGGAGGGACTGTGTTGACTGTGGTGCTGCGAAGTCTGTGAAACTCCGTAAGAGGAGTGTGGACAATGAGATTCCGTTGCAATTTCATTGCGGCCTTTGCGGAAAGCGAACCAGCGTCAGGAAAACTAGGTGGTTCGAGTCCTCCAAACTATCGATTCAGACGAGCGTAATTCTTGTGTCGTGCTGGATTCGAGATTACACGTTGGAAGCCACAGCATCAGAAACTGAGTTATCGACAAATACCGTGTGTGACTACTTCGGGTTTTGCCGAGAAGTGTGCTACGTGATAGTGGCAAATGACTGTGTGCCAATTGGAAGTCCGAAAAGGTAGTAGAAGTAGACGAGTCTCATGTTGCTAGACGAAGGAATCAGAGAGGACGACCTTGTAAAAGTGAAGTAGATCATATTTGGGTTTTTGGTGGGATAGAAAGGGAGTCACGCAAGTGTTTCATTGTGAGGGTATTGTCCCTAGACAAGGTGGCTTTAGTGGGTCTCATAAAAAATTTCGTACTGCCTGGAACATAAGTCATCACAGATGGGTTTCAGTCGTACCAGACTCTCAAAGCTGAAGGGTTCGAGCACGAATTCTTGAACCACTCTGTGGAGTTTGTCTCTTCAGATGACGCCATTGTACATACCCAGAATATAGATGGCTGTGGAGGTCTGTCAAGTCTACCATAAAAAGAGAAAGGTGTCAAGGACAGAGACGAACTGTATTTGTTCCAGTACATAAAATCTCACAACTTGCGTTTGCAGGGGAAAGTCGACGCACGCGACACTCTGCCGATATTCCTGCGCGATATTGGCAGAGTTTACCCTGGGTACGGGAAAAAAGGAATTGTCCCTGCAGCTAATACATAACGCGGACTGTCACAAGACGGTAACAACGACGACGAGTAAGGCAAGTCGTCACCTTTCAATTTACAAGTGCTTCTCTAACGCTTCTCTTTTGGCGTTGCTGTAGTGACAACTTGAAACATACTCGTAACGCGCGCCACAAGACTTCCATAATCGATTTAGTATCGCAACTTCGATATGTATCGTTTGGAGCCCTCCAACTTTGATAGGCAATCATTCTTGGAAATTACCAAAATTCCTTTCAAATTGGTTTAACTAGGCTACGATGAAATAAAGTCATTAGCAGCGCTTTGCTGTCAGTGTATGAAGGCTAGCCTCAGGAACAACCGTAGGGTTTTGATACGTGTTTCATTAAGAGACAGACTGATTCACGGGAAAAGTTGGGGTATAGAATTTATTACTTCTACGCCAGACAAGTGGTGCTAGCCGTGGTGGGTCGATAGTTATGTGTAATTTAAGGTTATCTGTTTTCAAAAATACATTTGTGTTACATCACGAACAAATTTCGACAGAATGCCGTACCCTTAGATTATTGAAAGTCGGTTATAGCATTTTCGCTTTCTTATCCTTCACCACCATTAATGTAATCGAAAACAGGTTGTTAGCTTTAATGTAGATCGATAAAAGGAAAAATTTCACAAATAAACGCACGTGTTTCAGGAACGTCTCTGAACTTTTTCTGAGTACGCCCTCCTCTGCTACTATACTGCATGACAGCCTAGGTGTTTTAACTCCACTCAGAACAAATTTCTCTGTAATATTCTGCTACAATGATTTTCGATGAACTATATGTCTCCCTTACTATCGAACGGAGCGTCTTGAAGGTGGGAGAGCTTAGCAACCGTAACGTTAACAGACAGCTAGTATGATCATAATTGCACACTTTAAATATCGTTATAGTAATCTTAGCTATGGCGTAATGCTTACATTTCTTTTTCCTCACGTATTCTATAGGGAACCTAGGCCAAATTTTCACAATTATGGTATGAAGTTCGTTTCTTTTTAAAGCATGGTACTGAGAAACTACTCATCGTCTTCTACACTCGTTTTCTGTCTCGTTGAACTGGGTCCTGTGCCACAACACGTCAAAGCCGCCAATACCTCCATACCCGAGGATACCGAAGGCAAGAGAGGGCTGCTCCCCTCCCCCCACCGCCCCCGTAGCTCTTACATAAAAGAAAAAATAAAGTGAAGTCGATTGTTTTTCTGTCAAGAAAATGTTTTAGAAGTCGGTTCTAGTACATTTTTAGCAGGGCCTGAACTGGTATAACTTTTTTTATAGTTACTTTCAAATCCTCCAAATTGTTAAAAATACTTCATACCCCGAACGTATGGGAGCCCTTGCACACGTTAAGCATGTTTTCTCTTTCGACAGATTGAGATATACAGCTTCTACGACGACATTCACATACTGAATTCTTTAAGGATCTTCATTTAGCGCACAAAATAGTGATGATCGTACGGGCCCAGGTAAGTGACTGTAAAACAAAACAAACAAATGGGAAGATCTTACTTGGGATTTTTTAAATTACATATATGATCTTGTGTTATGGAAAAAAGATAATGACATCGATGTTACGATCAACAAAATTGTTGTAGATTTCTTCTACAAACTTCTTAAACAAAGGGAGGAAGCTGTCGACATCAAGGCACTTAGAATTAGGTGGCTCTACACAAGAATAGAAAAATCGCCTACCGTGTCCCTGTTAAAGGCGTCGTCGTGGTTCTCACCTGAAGTGGGACGGAACTAACTGCTAAATCAAAATTGCCCACATGTTGTCAAGGTTCTTTCGAATACAGTTCCGACCTCTCACGATACCATTTCCATGTTTTGGAGTCCTGAAGGAAGGCATTCGTGGCCTTCGATTTCCTTTTGAGGAAGAGGTGCACACCTGCGTGCTATCACGGCTCCGCAGGCAACCGGAAATGTTTTTCTAGGAAGGCAACGACCGCCTTGTCTCACATTGGGATACATGTATTAACAGTTAGGGGGGTTATTTTGAAATAATAACAAGCTTACGTACTTTTTTCCGTCTGTCTTTTCATCTGACTGCTCCTCATATATCTTGTATACTAGGTAGAATAGTTTCCTCACTTTACATTTTCCAAAGGATCTCATTAACTTTGAGTGAATGCCGTCTGCTCCAAGCGCATTGTTTTGACTTAAATCTTTCAGTAGCACGATTTTCCTGTCCGTTAAACGTTTCCCAGTCCTTTTGAGGCACAGACGTATATGGAAACTGTATTTGAAGTAACCCGTGAGTGCCGCGGTGCGCCCACAGGCCGCGCCGCTGCCGCCCGACCTGCCAGAGCGCATATCCTACTTCAACAACTACAAACCACCCGACGAGGCCATCCTCAGAAGGGGCGGCTCCTCGACCTTCTACGATTCGGTGCGCAAACCCAAGCCCGGTTGGGACCCCAAGACCCCGCGCTGCGACCGCAGCAACCAGCAACTCGCTCGCGACGAAATATGGAGAGAGGTACGTACCGACCACTTACGCACACGAGTCTATCCACTGTCTGTAGTTGGGAAGAAAGTGCGCTTCAGGAATGCGGTAACGAATCGGGTGTGCGTTGTGACTTGCTCTAAACGAGAATAGTACACGCTGTTCTAAAAAATATTTTAATCAATCGTCGCATCGCGGTACATGTTCTATCACAAGTTTGGGCGAAGATGTGGCTTGTGTAGTGCAATCAGGACTTTGATGATGACAATGTAGTTTCAAGGCTACTAACTCACTTTTGACGGAATGTCAGTGAGGGAGTGTCCTACGATACTTGTTACCGGTGATTCTGGAACGGGGACGGCCGGCCGAGGTGGCCGAGCGGTTCTAGACACTACAGTCTGGAACCGCGCGACCGCTACGGTCGCAGGTTCGAATCCTGACTCGGGCATGGATGTGTGTGATGTCCTTAGGTTAGTTAGGTTTAAGTAGTTCTAAGTTATAGGGGACTGATGACCTCAAAAGTTAAGTCCCATAGTGCTCAGAGCCATTTGAACCATTTGGAACGGGGACGAGAAGTTGTGCAAAATGGTTCAAATGGCTCTGAGCACTATGGGACTTAACTTCTGACGTCATCAGTCCCCTAGAACTTAGAACTACTTAAACCTAACTAACCTAAGGACATCACAAGCACCCATGCCCGAGGCAGGATTCAAACCTGCTGCTGTAACAGCAGCGTGGTTCCGTACTGAAGCGCCTAGGAGCACTCAGCCACAACGGCCGGCAGATAAGTTGTGATTCGTAAGAAGTGAATAAGGGAACAAACAGCTGAGCATTCAATATAAAAACCATATATTTCCTCAATAGCTTAACCTTATTCGGGGAGATGTCTTACAGTGGCTGCCCACATTTACAATTCAATGAGTACAGCGTACAGCGTAACGTTCCGTATGTTGGCCCGTTCCAGCAACTCCTGGTCTTGAATTCTACCTTTTGCTATCAGAGACAAGCGCTTTCTTTGCATTTCGTTCCAACAATACCCAGTCAAATATTCTAATCATAATTGAAGACTAGTGCGAAACAGCACTCCTTCTTCTTTATATTCTGACAGACAAAATACACTCCTGGAAATTGAAATAAGAACACCGTGAATTCATTGTCCCAGGAAGGGGAAACTTTATTGACACATTCCTGGGGTCAGATACATCACATGATCACACTGACAGAACCACAGGCACATAGACACAGGCAACAGAGCATGCACAATGTCGGCACTAGTACAGTGTATATCCACCTTTCGCAGCAATGCAGGCTGCTATTCTCCCATGGAGACGATCGTAGAGATGCTGGATGTAGTCCTGTGGAACGGCTTGCCATGCCATTTCCACCTGGCGCCTCAGTTGGACCAGCGTTCGTGCTGGACGTGCAGACCGCGTGAGACGACGCTTCATCCAGTCCCAAACATGCTCAATGGGGGACAGATCCGGAGATCTTGCTGGCCAGGGTAGTTGACTTACACCTTCTAGAGCACGTTGGGTGGCACGGGATACATGCGGACGTGCATTGTCCTGTTGGAACAGCAAGTTCCCTTGCCGGTCTAGGAATGGTAGAACGATGGGTTCGATGACGGTTTGGATGTACCGTGCACTATTCAGTGTCCCCTCGACGATCACCAGTGGTGTACGGCCAGTGTAGGAGATCGCTCCCCACACCATGATGCTGGGTGTTGACCCTGTGTGCCTCGGTCGTATGCAGTCCTGATTGTGGCGCTCACCTGCACGGCGCCAAACACGCATACGACCATCATTGGCACCAAGGCAGAAGCGACTCTCATCGCTGAAGGCGACACGTCTCCATTCGTCCCTCCATTCACGCCTGTCGCGACACCACTGGAGGCGGGCTGCACGATGTTGGGGCGTGAGCGGAAGACGGCCTAACGGTGTGCGGGACCGTAGCCCAGCTTCATGGAGACGATTGCGAATGGTCCTCGCCGATACCCCAGGAGCAACAGTGTCCCAAATTTGCTGCGAAGTGGCGGTGCGGTCCCCTACGGCACTGCGTAGGATCCTACGGTCTTGGCGTGCATCCGTGCGTCGCTGCGGTCCGGTCTCAGGTCGACGGGCACGTGCACCTTCCGCCGACCACTGGCGACAACATCGATGTACTGTGGAGACCTCACGCCCCACGTGTTGAGCAATTCGGCGGTACGTCCACCCGGCCTCCCGCATGCCCACTATACGCCCTCGCTCAAAGTCCGTCAACTGCACATACTGTTCATGTCCACGCTGTCGCGGCATGCTACCAGTGTTAAAGACTGCGATGGAGCTCCGTATGCCACGGCAAACTGGCTGACACTGACGGCGGCGGTGCACAAATGCTGCGCAGCTAGCGCCATTCGACGGCCAACACCGCGGTTCCTGCTGTGTCCGCTGTGGCGTGCGTGTGATCATTGCTTGTACAGCCCTCTCGCAGTGTCCGGAGCAAGTATGGTGGGTCTGACACACCGGTGTCAATGTGTTCTTTTTTCCATTTCCAGGAGTGTATGTTAACTATTACTCGTTACAGTATACGCAATCAGATATTTTATTCACAGTAGAAGATAAGTGCAAGACTGCACTTGTTCGTCTTTATATCCTAATAAACAGAAAATATCAATTACTAATCGTTGTTATCAAGACAAACATTGTAGTGCTTACTCTTCTTTAACACAGAGAACTCAAGATAACAACTGTTGCTGGCCACTTATCGGAAACGCAGACCCAACATCCAAGTGTCACTCTATAGCGACTTCAGTGCAGTATAGCTGCTCCTGACGGCTACTAACTGTGACTGCTTCCTGGTATCGACTGCTTCTAATTCAGGATACTGACTGACTTGGCCCTGAGTGCTAGCCGATCATACACGGTGGTCGGAAACAGTCTGAAAGGCTTGTGATAGTGTTGCAGGGCTGTGCTGAGAAAAAAATTCGATGAAGTGGTTGCGTTTCCGAGTTAATTATCATTGAATTTATAAAATCAGGCCGTTGCGCGTGCAAATTGAGGTGGCCCGCTAGATACAGTTAGTGCCAGGTGTTACGAGTGCGGAAGAGGCTGCTCAGCCTTTGACTCGGGTTCGATCCATACTACCGTCCCTTGTCCAGATTTTGAATCGCTCTCTTCTTCTGTTTTAGAAAACCAGACCGAAATAAAGAAAACATCAGATACTAATCGCTGTTACCAGAGACAAACACTGTAGTGCTTACTCACTCTTAACAGGCAGAGAATTCAATATTTGACTTTATCTCTGGTGGGAAGCTTAAATTTTCGACCGCAACCGGCTGATTGGCTAACTTTAGCGCTAGTTAACTCTGAAACGGCACCACGTATCGAATTTTTGAAACAGTTATTTCCCAGCAAAAGTTATCCTGCAACAGCCGCACAAGCTTTTCAGACTGTTTCTGACCATCCTGTATACTGAGTTTTCTAGGCTCTTGGACGATTTTCTCCCATAGTGTCGCTTTCTCTTCACTCTTCCGAAGATGTCCGTAATGACTGAGGGTTTTCTAGAATGTCGTAGAACGTTCTGGCTGGTGTTGCCTCTGCTCGGTACTTTCACTTTGGTGCCCCCTATCTGCGCTGGGATGCTTTTGTTCTCGCCAGCAGTTACAGCAACACCATTTTCTCAGCTGGCCGTTAATATCTTACCTCATACGTAGCTCTGGTCCAGAAAGCTGCTTCCTGTTCCACACCTCAATACACTGTCTTAAATTTACTACTTAACAAAGTTCCTTTCTTCTCATATCATCCACGATACCTCTTACATTAACAAAATTTCACATACATCACAGAATGTCCTTACAACAATGTGACTGTGACTGAATTTAAGTGATTTGAATGACATAAATACATTGACGGAAAGGGAAAGTGTTACTTCGTAGAGCACCTCTCCAATGTATATCAAAATTTGTTAATATTTCCATCATGTAACTGGAATTAGTTGATTAAACTGTCATTTTACTCGAAACATGTCCATTATTATCATTAGTATGTGCGACCCATACCAGCAGGAATAAACTTCCACATTTGTTTTGGCAGGTATTTGTTGTGACATGTATCACTAACCTATTTTCTGTTATTATTAAAAATGACAAACTGTACTGTTGCAAATTTATTTTTAGGAATGGTATTAAAGTGTGTGCATCCATTTTAGGCGAGAAGGAAGTTCGTAATGATACTCAAAAAAACTAAAAAATATATTTATTTGATTCTCATAGATGTTCTAGATCTTATAATTAAATGTTTCCCTGAGAGATTTAAGTCTCTTCCTTATCTACGATAATGATCGAAGCAGAAGAAATGAATTAAAATTTGTGCTGCGGCCGGGACTCGAACCCGCGTCTTCTTGCTTAGTAGGCAGCGATGTCTTGTGGTCGTGCAATGGTTAGCATTTCTGCCTAGTAAGCAAGAAGAGCCGGGTTCGAGTATCGTTCACAGCAGAAATTTTAATTCATTTCTTCTGCTTAGATCATTATCGTTCATAGATGTTAGTCGAAATTATGAATCGATGTATGATTCATTCTCGTCTAGTAGGTATTATGGTTTCTGTTGTTGACAAATGAGGCATCTGCTGCGTAATAAATTTTTATCCACCCTTCTTATTTTTTCAAGTAATTTTTCAACATAGTTTCAAAGTTTGGTTTCCAATCTGTAACATCACAATTTCATGACAGACGCTTCACGCATTTCAGTCTTCTAACCTATGACAGACGTCTTCCAATTGCTTGCGCGATAACTCAGTTGCTATTGCCTTTTATACGCAAATGAACAAGTACAGTGATGCATAAAGCCGCAGTTCAGAGATTATTAAATACACCGGTCTTTAACAACCAAAGAGTTTAATAACATTTATTACTTCTGCCCAAATGTTTTCAGAGTAATTCATGCAAATAGAAATAATGACAGTAAATTTAAATTATAATTACAATTTCAAATTAATCTCGTAATAAATCATGTGTTATTTTCACGTATTAGCGACATTTATGAAAAATATGAGATTAATTTCTATTTTAATAAAAATTATTTCCACTGGATTGCGTCATAAGTTTAATGTAAGTATCATATACTATGATAGAAGAAGAGAGAGACAGGAGAGATGATTAGTTCCATTACGCATGAAGCGTACGGTCATCGAAAGTCATCTTGAAGAACTTCTTGCCATGTCTAAAACGCTTGGTGTGTTTTTAATGAAGGTTGCTGACTGGAGGCCGGTATAAAATTAAATATATTTCGAGCGCACTGTAGACGTAGCCAGTGGGTGACGAATAAGGTGACTGGGCAGGCCAACCAAAGATCCGGAGGTTGTTCAAGGGATTTGTGATGTGGACTGCTGTGTGTGGTTTTACGCTATGCTGCTAACAAACGCAATTTGTTACCATCATGAAGGGTATGCCAACAGGGTTTACTTTTCTTCTCACACACTGGTGAGCATTCGACCACCGTTCAACAACTGCCGGATCACTTTTATTTTCGTGTTCAATATCTCCCTATTCCAAGATGCTACGATTAGGAGAGGTACAGATCTTAAGAATCACTACTTCCTGCGGACTCCCACCGGGTCGTATACGGACAAGATGGCATCAATTTTAGCGCAACAAACATATACAGGACTTGTTGCTGAATGCCACAGATACGACTCATTGCTCCAGTTGACGCTGGCGCTACAGCATGTAAATCCGTGTTGCCAGTAATCTGTTTCCACCGGTTCGTGGTGACATGCTGCCACTAATCTCTGCCTGGATTTCAACTATTGTCATCCATCCGGTAGTGAGGGCCAGTAGAGAAATCCCACGATCTTCTTCCGGTTGCGTTCTTCTGAAAGAGCAAGTGCCGACTCTCGTGGTCACACTGCCGTTAGGAGAGCATCTCGTCGCCAGTCATTCCGCAATCATTGCACCACAGCAAACTACCTGTGATGTATGTACGAGGGGCGTTCAGAAAGTAAGCTCCGATCGGTCGCGAAATGGAAACGACTATGAAAATCCGATAAAGCTTTGCACAGATGTGTTGGGTAGTGTCTCTAGTATAACCCCAGTTAGCATCACGTCGCTCTTCTCATTTCTGAGCTCGCAGTGAGTGCGTAAAGATGTCTAGAAAATAGTGTCTGCCGCCAAGTACGAGGGCCTGGTGAGAAATTTCGCCTGAAGCTGTGCAGCTAACATTACATAACTGTCGTGCTGTTTCTTCTTCAAGACAATTCTCAGCCGCATTCTGCAGGGGCAATGAAGATGCTCCTGCATCGTTTTCAAATGGAAATGTTAGATTACCCACAATACAGTCCGCAATTGTCTCCCCCTGAGTTTCATTTCTGGTCACATGAACCGCTGTCTTTGAAGACAACATTTTGACACAGACAACGAGGTGTAGGCCAGCGTGGAGAATTGGCGGAAAGCACTGGCGGCTGCCTTCTATGATGAGGCTATTGAAAAGTTGGTACAACGCTATGACAAAAGTCTAAGTCAGAACGGCGACTACGTAGAGAACTAGCTGAAAGGTGTAGCTAATTGTTAGAAGTAAAACATTTCTGATGTTCACTGTGGTTTCAATTTGGCAATCAATCGGAGCTTACTTTCTGAACAGGCCTCGTAGATATCGTATTACCATGTAATGCCAATGATTCAATGTCTTTCGAAGTCCGAAAGATGGCAGTAAGTTGAACGTGCACGTCCTCTGCGGATGAAGTGTTGTGATCCCAATCTGAAAAGTTCTAAAAACACCGACATTTACATCTACATTCAAAGACCCAAAGCCACCGTATGGTACTTGGTGGAGGGCTCCCTGTGTTACTACTAGTCATTTCCTTTCCTGTTCCACTCGGAAACAGAACGAGGGAAAAACAACTATCTATATGCCTCCGTACGAACCCCAATCTCTAATATTATCTGCATGGTCCTTATCCGAAATGTGCCTTGGGAGCAATAGAATCGTTCTGCACTCAGTATCAAATGCTGGTTCTCTAAATTTTATAGATAGTGCTTCTCGAAAAGATTCCTTCCAGGGACCCCGTTTGGGTTCCCGAAGCATTTCCATAACACTTTTGTGTTGTTCGAACCTACTGCTAACAAATCTAGCAGCCCGGCTCTGAACTGCTTCGATGTCCTCCTTTAATTAGACCTCGTGCTGATCCCAAACAGGTTCGAATCCTGCCTCGGGCATGGATGTGTGTGATATCCTTAGGTTAGTTAGGTTTAAGTAGTTCTAAGTTCTAGGGGACTGATGACCTAAGATGTTAAGTCCCATAGTGCTCAGAGCCATTTGAACCATTTTGATCCCAAACACTCGAACAGTTCTCAAGAATGCGTCGCATTAGTGCCCTATATGCAGTCTCCTTTGCAGATGAACTACTTATCTACCAGATGCCTGCTCTGAGAGGCTCTTCCACTTCTGTCTGTCCAATACGATGTTTGTCCAGTTGCTGTTGCTGTTCATCCTAGTTGTGTCCTTCCGAATATTACCCCGCCATCTGATTCTGGGTCTCCCACTTCCTCTCGTTCTATGTATTGTTCTTCTGAATGCACATTCCACCCTACTGGCCATTAAAATTGCTATACCACGAAGATGACGTGCTACAGACGCGAAATTTAACCGACAGGAAGAAGATCCTGTGATATGCAAATGATTAGCTTTTCAGAGCATTCACACAAGGCTGGCGCCAGTGGCGACACCTACAACGTGCTGACATGAGGAAAGTTTCCAACCGATTTCTCATACACAAACTGCAGTTGACCAGCGTTGCCTGGTGAAACGTTGTTGTGATGCCTCGTGTAAGGAGGAGAAATGCGTACCATCATGTTTCCGACTTTGATAAAGGTCGGACTGTAGCCTATCACGATTGCGGTTTATCGTATCGCGGCATTACTACTCGCGTTGGTCGAGATCCAATGACTGTTAGCAGAATATGGAATCGGTGGGTTCAGAAGGGTAATACGGAACGCCATGCTGGATCCCAACGGCCTCGTATCGCTAGCAGTCGAGATGACAGGCATCTTATCCGCATCGCTGTAACGGATCGTGCAGCCACGTCTCGATCCCTGAGTCAACAGATTGCAAGACAACAACCGTCTGCACGAACAGTTCGACGACGTTTGCAGCAGCAGGGACTATCAGCTCGGAGATCATGGCTGCGGTTACCCTTGACGCTGCATCACAGACAGGAGCGCATGCAATGGTGTACTCATCGACGAACCTGGGTGCACGAATGGCAAAACGCCATTTTTTCGGACGAGTCCAGGTTCTGTTTACAGAATCATGATGGTCGCACCCGTGTTTGGCGACATCACTGTGAACGCACATTGAAGCGTGTATTCGTCATCGCCACACTGGCGTGTCACCCGGCGTGATGGTATGTGGACCATTGGTTACACGTCTCGGTCACCTCTTGTTCGCATTGACGGCACTTTGAACAGTGGACGTTACATTTCAGATGTGTTACGACCCGTGGCTCTACCCTTCATTCGATCCCTGCGAAACCCTACATTTCAGCAGGATAATGCACGACCGCATGTTGTAGGTCCTGTAGGGGCCTTTCTGGATACCGAAAATGTTCGACTGCTGCCCTGGCCAGCACATTCTCCAGATCTCTCACCAATTGAAAACGTCTGGTCAATGGTGGCCGAGCAACTGGCTCGTCACAATACACCAGTCAATATTCTTGATGAACTGTGGTATCGTGTTGAAGCTGCATGGGAAGCTGTACCTGTACACTCCATCCAAGCTCTGTTTCACTCAACGCTCAGGCGTATCAAGGCCGTTATTCCGGCCAGAGGTGGTTGTTCTGGTTACTGATTTCTCAGGATCTATGCATCCAAATTGCGTGAAAATATAATCATATGTCAGTTCCAGTATAATATATTTGTCCAATGAATACCCATTTATCATCTGCATTTCTTCTTGGTGTAGCAATTTTAATGGCCAGTAGTGTAGGTAGTCTATTCTCTGTCACTCTTGCTATAGGGCTTGCCCAATTCAACCTTCTTCTCTTGAGCACTTTGACGATGTTACGGTGTTTGTACAGCCCTCTTAATTCTTCATTTCTTCTTATTCTCCAATCCATGTTATTTTCGTAGTGTACAGGTTCAAAAATTTTCCTTGGTATTTTTCTTTCGAACATTAACTGTTTTTCTTCATCTTTCTTTGTAAATATTAATGTTTCACATCCATATAACAAAACAGGTATAATGGTCGATTGATATAAGCGAAGTTACTGCTAAGTGATCTTTTTCTTAGAATTTTGATGAAACTAAAATGGGTCTTGTTTGATGTTGATAAACGTGCATCTAATTCTATATCTGTTTTGTTGTTATTACTAAAAAGACTTCCTAGGTATTTGAAGTGGTCAACAGTCTTGAAACTGAATCCATCTACGGTCAGAGGTGCATCTCTTCTGGTTTTTTTACTTATGGGCAGATGTTCTGTCTTTTCTTCATTAATATGTAATCCTGTTTTCTCAGCAATTTTGTAGTATTTTTGCATCATTCTGATTAATTCTCTTTTGGAACTACTTATTAGTGCTACATAATCTGCATAGGCAATTCTTGGAATGTTCACATCCTGTAGCTGGATCCCTTGTGGACTGATTTTAGACAATTCTCTATCGATCTTCTCTAGGACAAGGTTAAATAAAGTATGTAAAATGGTATCCCCTTGTCTCAGTCCAGTGTACACCTTAAAATCTTTAGTTCCTCCTACCGTTGTCTTTGTGCGACACAAAGTTTCGTCTACACACATTTTAATTAATTTGATTTATTTTGGTGGTATTTTAAATTCCTTCATTATATTTCGGAGTGCCTGTCGGTGTATGCTATCATAAGCCTTTTAAAATATACGAATAATATATGGACATCTACACTGAATTCCCACGCCTTCTCAGTTACATGTCTTAGGGTGATCTAATATGAATCGGTTTCTGCGGAAACCGCATTGGTAGTCCCCAGTCAGTTCTTCTGTTATTGGAATCATCCTGTTTAATAGGCAGCTCGATAAGATTTTGTAGGTGACATCCAGTAAGGCAATTCTTCTGTAGTTATCATAGACAAGCGTATCATTCTTCTTAAATATGGAGCACACAATTGCAGTTTTCCAACCTGCAGGAATGTTTTCTGTCTTCCAAATTGTTTCTATTAACGCCTGTATTTCTAATTCCAGTTGTGGGTCTCCATTCTTTAATAACTCAGCGTATATCTGGTCTTCGCAAAAATCCTTGTTATTCTTTAATTTCTTTATTGCTTCCTGTATTTCATTTACTTATGGGGTAGTAACTGTATCAGCTGTATCAACTGTATCAGGTTTTTCCAATTTAGAGCGAGAGTGAGGGTCATTGCAGTTGAGAAGTTGTGAAAAGAATGTTTTCCACCTTTTATGTATATCACTTTTCTTGGTCAATGAACTACACCTTCCAAAAAAATCTCCCAATAAAGAGAAGTCTTGTTTTTCCAACTCATCAGAATTAACTTATATTTTTCTACATTTATAGTTAGCTGACATTCATCACACAAACCAAAAATTCTGTCTAAGTCATGTCGTATCCCTCTACACTCACTCAGCGGCGAAACTTTCCCACCCACCACAGTATCATCAGCAACCAGTCGCAGACTGCTGCGGCTTACCCTGTCCGCCAGATCATTTGGGTATATGGAAAATAACAGCGGTCCTATCACACCCCTGACGAAACTATCAGAACATCAGATAAACCCGATAGCCAGTATGTACGCATGCGACTGTTAATTTTCGTAATGGCTTTTCTTCTTGTACTGAATATAAGCTCTTCAATCTATGAAATTTTATTCCACATGTTTAAGTAGCATAGAATTACCATTTTTTAGTCAAGATATCCATGGTGTAACATTTTCCATCCCATCAGCATACGTTAAATCTTCTCAACTCCTCAGTGTACTGATACCTTCGAAATTATATCGGTCAAATTTTTACATGTTTGTGTACATGGTAATGTTAGATGCTGTCATAATAATTTATTAATGCTTGTACCTAATTACATGCGCTTTTGGGTCAAGATAAGCGTTCCTTCAATACTATGGTTACCTCGTCCCTTTCCAATTTCTAGTATTTCCTGTTTGTAATGTATATATGATGTCTGTATGCGCGTTTCACTAAAATTTTCCTCTTTTTCTGTACCGTGAATAAAAATTGAAAAGAACTAGGAGACTTTAAACTTTGAAGAATAAAACTCAAGACTGAGAGTGACAACGCTACGACAAACATCATGGGAAGCCCCAAAGGGGAGGAGTGAGGGAAAATACTGTCTCGCTGCCTCTCTCATTGCAGTCGTTCCTCTCAGCTGACTACTGTAGGGCAGACGGTTGCACCTTGGGACACTCTGAGGTCTTTCACCTCTAGCCAGGTCCATAATAGTGGTGTAACATATTTTCCTATTCCTTTTTTAAATGATGGCATTCACTTTTTATGTGCTCCAGCCTTTCTCTGAAATTGCAAAAATTACTCCAGAAAATTAAGGTATTCAAAAGTGTAACATGCTCTTATATCAAGGGACAATTGATGTTCTGTTGATAGTTGAAAGCGATTCTATTACATTGTTAGTCCACCCTTTTTTTCTTTTTGTGTAATCAGTCTTCCTCTCTTGTGTCAACCGTTTCATCTCAGAGCAGTAATCGCATCCCACATCATTAATTATTTGCCGGATGTATTCCAACCTTTTTCTTCCTCTACAATTTTTACCTGCTACAGATCCCTCTAGTACCATGGGAGTTATCTCCTGATGCCTTAACGGGTGTACTATCATTTTGTCCCTTCTTCTTGTCAGTGTTTTCCATATGTTCCTTTCCTCGTCGATTCTGCGGAGAACCTCCACATTTCTTACCTTATTAATCCACCTAATTTTCTGTTGTAGCACCCCATCTCAAAGCCTTCCATTCTGTTCTGTTCTGTTTCTCCCACAGCCTGATTCCCACTACCATACGATGCTGGGCTGCGAACGTGCATTCTAAGTTTCTTCCTCAAGGGGAGACCTAAGTTTGGTACTAGCTGACATCTCTGGGCGACGAGAGTCTTTTCCAACAGTGCTGGCATACTTTTTACATCCTCCTTGCTCCATCTGTCATACGTCATTTTGCTGTCTAGATAGGAGAATTCCTTAACTTCGTCTACTTAGTGATCCCCAATCGTAATGTTAAGTTTCTCACTATTCTCATTTCTGGCACTTCTCATTGCTTTCGTCTTTCTTCTATTTACTCTCAGTCCATATTCTGTATTCTATACAACGTATCCTGCAATCCTTCTTCACTTTCATTGAGAATAGCAAAGTCATTAGCGAATCTTATCATTGAAATCCTTTCACCCTGATTTTCACTCCCACTCTGGAACCTTTCTTTTGTTTCCCTCATTATTTCTTCGATGTATAAATAGAACAATACGGGTGAAAGACATCTTCTTTGTCTTACACCCTTTTTAATCCGAGTACTTCTTTCTTGGTCTCCACTCTTATCGTTCCCTCTCGGTTCTAGATCATAATGTATGTTAGCCGTCTTTCCCTATAGCTTACTGTCTTTCTCAGAATGTCCAATATCTTGCACTGTTTGATAATGTCGAACGCTTTTTCCAGGTCGACAAATCGAATGACATGTCTTGATTTTTCTTCAGTTTCGCTTCCGTTATCAACAGCAACTTCATAACTGCCTCTCTGGTGTCTTTACCTTTCCTAAAGCCAAACTGATCATCTAACAGATCCTCAGTTTTCTTATCCATTCTTCTGTGTATTGTTCTTGTCAATAACTTGGATGAATGAGTTCTTGAACTGAAAGTCCAATAATTGTCGCACTTATCGGCTCTTGCTGTCTGAGGAATTGTGGGATGATGTTTTCCCGAAAGTCCGATGGTATACCACCAGCCTCATATATTCAACTAACCAACGTGAATAGTCGTTTTGTTGCCAGTTCCCCAATAATTTTAGAGATTCTGATGGAATAATATCTATCCCCTCTGCCTTATTTGAGCTTAAGACTGTTTTAAATTCTGATTGCAATACTGAATCCCCTTTATCTTCCGTATCGACTCCTGTCTCTTCTTCTATCATATACCTGTCCTCCCTCTCGCAGAGACACCCAATTTTTCCTTTCCACCTATCCGCTCTTCTATGACTCTTAATGTCACAGTCTTTCCTTTTAATTTCACCGAATGCTGATTTCACTTTTCTGTGTGCTGAGCCCGTCCTTCCAAAAATCATTTCTCTTTCTAATTCTGCGCATTTTTTATGCAGCCACTGCCATAGCTCCCTATTTATTTCGTTCATAAGTGACTTGTGTTTCTGTATTCCTTATTTTTCTGAAGCCGCTGAAGTATTTCATCTGTTATCCATAGTTTCTTCCCAGTTGCATTCCTTGTACCGACGGTTTTCTGTCCAACTTCTGTGATTGTCCTCTTTAGAGATGTCCATTCCTCTTCAACTTTACCGCCTGCTGAGTTATTCATTATCACGGTATCTATAGCCTCAAAGAACTTCAAGCGTATCTCTTCATTGTTTCAGAACGGAATTAATCTTTCTTCTCTATCGATCCTACTACAAAGCCCATATTCTCCTATAACTCTTTCTCGTACTCCCTCCCCTACAACTGCATTCCATTCCATTATGACTATTACATTTTCCTCTCCCTTTACGTACTGAGTTACTCGTTCTGTTTTTTCATATATTTTACATACTTTATCTCTTCATCCTCTGCTTGCAACGTCGGCATGCATCCCCTGAAGTACTGTTATAGGTGTTGGTTTCCTGCCGAATGTGATGAGAACAGCCCTATCACTGAATGTTCACAGTAACTCACTCTCTGCCCTACCTTCCTATTCGTAACGAAATTTACTCCCATTATACCATTTTTTGCAGCAGTTGATATTACCCTGTTCTCATCTGACCAGAAATCCTTTTCTTTCTTCCATTTCACCTCACTGTCCTCCACTCTATCTAGGTTGAGCCTTTGAATTTCCCTTTCCAGATTTTCTAGCTTCCCTACCATATCCAAACTTCTGACTTTCCAAGCCGAGACTCCTAGAGCGCTACACTTTTGTTGGTTATTCAGTATTTTCTCACGGTCACCTCCCCCTTTGCAATCCCTTCCCGGAGATCCTATGGAGAGATCATCATGATACTTTTTCAATTACAGGCCATATGACCTGTGGATAAACTTGTGTCTTTAATGCAGTGGTTTCCACTGCCTTCTGCATCCTCACGTCATTGATCATTACTGATTCTACCGCCTTTAGGGACAATTTCCCTCCACAAGGGCAAGAGAAATACCCTGAACCTCTATCCGCTCGTCCTCCCTCTTTGGCAAGACGGTCGTATGACTGAGGGTGCCTTCTTATGGCGGAAATCTTCGACCGCCACTGCTGATGATTTTGATTCAAAATTTAAACGGTTGTAGGATTCATTCGAACCCGGGACCTAGGACGTTTTGCTTATTAATGAAAGTCGCTACCCCCTTTTTTATCTCTTTTTGCTCGTTATTGTCCATTCCTTGTGTTCGGGGCGTACGTCGCTTGACACCCATTGAAGTTGAAGTTGATCCTTTCATTCAGTGTTTTTTATATAAGAAGGGAAGGAAACCTCTGACCGAACACACTGAGCTACTGTCCCGGCAACCCTAGACCACGGATGCATTACTCTACTATCCTCCAGTTGTCATAAAGTGAAATGAAATTCAGCAGAAGTATAATCGTAAACCAGTTACAAGTTAAATACATTTTGAAATTGAAGTTATTGCAAACTAAGTAAAATATTTCCTGTTCAAGACAAATACGATTGTTAATGTACTATTGAAACTCATTTAATTTGCAAATTTATCATGTTTCTGGTAGTAAAAAATTAAATGTTTCAAGGAACAAGATGGTACACGACGGATGGCGCATGGCCTTACCGTCCACGCACTACACAAATGGTTTAAAAATTTGTGTAATTTTATTTGCTATAAAATTCTGTAACTGAATCACCAACAACATATTCCAATTAGCTTTAATATATTATACATCTCTTAAATGTGTAGAACAAGAAATATTAAAAATGCTACGCAAAACACAAGTTCATGTCTGTAAACAACAAAAACTGTACAAAACGGCAGAAACTGCTTGTGGTCGTGTCTAGTGCGCATTACTTCATGTGATTTTAAAATCAGTCACTATACTGAAGCACCGAGCATAAAACTACCGTCTAGCTACAACACTCTTACCGCACGGGGTAGCCGTGCGGTCTCAGGCGCCTCGCCTCGCCACGGTTCGCGCGGCTCCCCCCGTCGGAGGTTTGATTCCTCCCTTGGGCATGGGTGTGTGTGTTCTCCTTAGTGTAAGTTGGTTTAAGTTAGATTAAGTAGTGTGTAAGCCTAGGGACCGATGAACTCAGCAGTTTGCTCCCACAGAACTTTCCGCAAATTTCCAATTTACAACACTCTTCCCTGTTCGTCCGACGGCTGCGTAGAAATTAGTACAAAATTGGTTGTAATTTTGCTAACTACATTATCAAACAACTTCGGATACGCCGTTTATCCTACAAAGCATCTACAGTGCCATCTTGCTTGAGTTAGGTAATTTAAATCAGTTACATTTCTTAATTACAGACAGAGCGCTTACGTGGTTAAATTTTCGTATTTAAAAATGAATTTCCTTGGAATATAGTTAATGAAATTAAATAATTTTGTGTGTCAGCTGCAGGAATGTGATTCAAGTGCAATACCATGTGTTCGTCTTCGCAGCAGGCTGGCTGGTGATGCTGAGGGGGGTAGGGGGAACTATGCATCGATTATGTTCACGCATCAAAAAAAAGTTTTGCGTCCCTACGGTTCCAAGAGCTCCGGAACCTGTACAGAAAATTGGAATAGAGATCAATATAAACATCATTTCCGCCTTTTTATTGCTCATGAAAACCACATATTGCATGTTGCACCACCATACAGCGAGACCTTCAGAGGTGGTGGTCCAGATTGCTGTACACGCCGGCACCTCTAATACCCAGTAGCACGTCCTCTATACATGCCTATATTCGTCGTGGCATACTATCCACCAGTTCATCAAGGCACTTTTGGTCCAGATTGTCCCACCCCTCGATTCGGCGTAGATCCCTCAGAGTTGTCGGTCGGTCACGTCGTCCATAAACAACCCTTTTCAATGTATCCCAGACATGTTCGATAGTGCTCAAGTCTGAAGAACATGCTGGCCACCCGTCGTTGCCTTGAAGGAAGTCATTCAGAAGACGTGCGCGATGGCAGCGCGAATTGTCGTCCATGAACACGAATGCCTCGCCAGTATATTGCCTATATGGTTGCACTATCGGTAGGAGGATGGCATTCACGTATCGTACAGCCGTTACAGCACCCATGACCACAAGCGGCTTACGTTGGCCCCACATAATGCCGCCCCAAAACAGCAGGGAACCTCCACCTTGCTGCACTCGCTGGACAATGTGTCTAAGGCGTTCAGCCTGACCGGGTTGCCTCTAGACACGTCTCCCGACGATTGTCTGGTTGAAGGTGTACGCGATACTCCTCAGTGAAGAGAGCGTGATGCCAATCCTATAGCAGTCCATTCGGCATGTTGTTGGGCCTATCTGTACCGCGCTGCATGGTGTGGTTGCCAAGATGTACCTCACCATTGGCGTCGGGAGTGAAGTTGCACAGCATGCAGTCTATTGCGCACAGTTTGAGTCGTAACTCGACGTCCTGTGGCTGCATGAAAAGCATTATTCAACATGGTGGCGTTGCTTTCAGGGTTCCTCCGTGCCATAATCCGTAGGTAGCGGTCATCCAGTGCAGTAGTAGCTCTTGGGCGGCCTGAGCGAGGCATATCATCGACAGTTCTTGTCTCTCTGTGTCTCCTCTATGTCCGAACAACACCGCTTTGGTTCACTACGTGACGCCTGGACATTTTCCTTGTTGAGAGCCCTTCCTGGCACAAAGTAACAATGCGGACGAGATCAACCGCGGTATTGACCGTCTAGTCATGGTTGAACTACAGACAACACGAACCGTGAACCTCCTTCCTGGCGGAATGTCTGCAATGATCGGCTGTCGGATTCCCTCCGTCTAATAGGCAGGTTTAGTGCCATCTCTGAACAGTCAATGGAATTGTGTCTGTGATACAACATCCACAGTCAACGTCTATCATCAGGAGTTCTGGGAATTGGGGTGATGCAAAACTTTTTTGATGTGTGTAGAATGAGGAATCAGGAAGGCAGGCACAAATAGCGAAGTCTGTTTTGTTGCAGGAGGAGCACAAGCCAGTTCCGACGATATCGTCTCTAGAGTACGGCCGACCATGCCGACCTCTGTTGGACGAACGCTGCAGCAGGTATGGTCGCGTCGAGGAGTGCAAGACCTTTAGGTCACGGCGCGGCATCAACCTGGAGCCGGATCCAGGACGGCCTTGCGAGGCAACCAAGCCGCCCAGCGCAGAACTCTGACCGCACCTCATCGTCAAATAACCTCAGGGACAGTGTAGACACTTCTATCGGCCTTCCCTTAAAAAAAATCCAAAAAATTTGCCAATACTTACCAACATATTACTAATCCGTTTGATATTCGATTAAAATTTTCATCTTCTGCGAAAGAAATTTCTGGAATATGAATCTAAATAAATTTAATTAATTTATTCAGTTCATTTCAGTTATTATAGGAGTCCAGATTATTATTCCTCTCAGAAACATTAGATATAAGATCAATTGCAATTCATTCACTAAAATGAAGTAAATGGTATTGTTGACATTGAAATAAATGAAATGCCACGCTATAAGCTGACTACACTGAAATCCGTTCAGGCGGGTTTTCTTGAAATGCGAACTTAAATCCACTGAAGTACATATCTGTATGGCACATTAAATTCTTCCTGTATAAGAAATTTAAAGCAAAATCATCGGATGCTAGCAGTTAATCTCACTTCTTACAGGTACATTGAATGATTTCTGTGATGACAAAGATGTTCCCACTAAGATGAAAATTCTTAACGTCTGTGACATAAATGAGTGATTACGACTGTAAGACGTGATCTACAGTAAAAGAGAAAACAGAAAAAAAATTGTTAACTTTCTCGCCATTGCAACGATTTGATGTGGAAAACTGTGCTTTATGACTGACCATTACAGTTTTGCTTCAGGACATTCTAATTCAGACAAAGTAAGATGCGTATTAATTGACTGAAATGAGAACGAGGAGTACAAAATTGTTATTTAACGTCCCGTCGACAACGAGGTCATTAGAGACGGAGCACAAGCTTTGATTAGGGAATGATGATGAAGGCTATCGCTCATGCCCTTTCAACGGAACCTTCCTGGTATTTACCTGAAGCGATTTTGGGACGTTACGGAAAACCTAAATCAGGATGGCCGGAACCGGGTTTGAACTATCGTTCTCCCGAATTCGGTAAATTGATTGGGAACAAGACGAATATAACATCCAGGCAGATTAGATCTGTGTTTATAAATGGAACTTTAACTCGGAGCCATATGTACTGTGAGTAGTGCGTTTACTGCCTGAGCAATCCAGGAAAGACTCTTTCCGCACCTACCCTCCCCCCCCCCCCTACCCTGGCCAAAGCTTAACTCCTACCAATCTCTCTTCCACTTCCAAAAATGCACAGTTTTTATCTTCCAGGAAGCTCAAAGCTCAAACCCGTACACCCTCTGTCACAGAGTGACAGATTCATTCAGTAAACAACCACGAGGCTGCGGCCAAACGATTTCTCTGTGTTATCTGTTGTTCCAGGAGTTTTCTTCCAGAAAGGTATTTCGCAGATTCGTGAAATTTGGCAAGCAAATGAGGAAGATTAGATGTACTGACAAAAAAAACTGTTAGGACAGGTCATAAATCACGTTTGGATAGTTTAATCACTAAAACTGTTACCCACGAAAGGCATACTGTTCTGATTAAGACTATGTCTGGAACACAGACTAAATCAGATAGAAAGTACACACTCTATTGAGGAATGGAAGATGCGTTCTGAAGACAGTTAAAACTTCAGTAACATTTATAGGAAAATATTCTGATTTTGTCCCCCTATATCACTGTATAGAAGATTCATCAGTATTATTAAACGGTTTTATTATGGAAATTGAAGACGTTGTGAAAGTCTACTTACAGTATTACACAACACAAATGTGTTATAGACAAATGTAAGATTTTCTCAATGTGCTCTCCAGACATCACGAAGCCACGCTAACGCCTCGTACTGCAGTCAAATAGACAAACAAGCACAAAGTAATTATTAAATATAGTGGCAAACGGAGCAAACCCGGAGGAACTTGTCTAACCTTGCGCGAGCGGGGAACTTGAAATGTAAACACAGCAAAATGACTCAGCTGATAGCCATCAACTCAGCTTGATTTAGTTTGAGAGTAAAAATTTCACAAGGAAACTATCAGGCTGCTGATATGGTGTAAAGCAACAAGCTGGAGCCCTGAAGGCTATTCTTGCGAAACAGAGAGCGGTGAAGACTACCGATGAGCTTGGAGAAGTAGACAACATTCGCTAAACCCCTGCCCGACATCACGTCATTGCCTCAAAAAAATGGTTCAAATGACTCTGAGCACTACGGGACTTAACTTCTGAGGTCATCAGTCCCCTAGAACTTACAACTACTTAATCCTAACTAACCTAAGGATATCACACACATCCATGCCCGATGCAGGATTCGAACCTGCGACAGTAGCGGTATCGCGGTTCCAGACTGTAGCGCCTAGAACCGCTCGGACACCCCGGCCGGCCATTGTCTCAAAGCAGTAGAAATAAATACTCAGACTTCCAAGTCTTTGCGATTAATCTTTACATCGCAGTACACGAGCTACATGACCAAGCCTGTGAAGCGTTGCGCCCAGCGCGCCGACTGACCTACTCCGCTGCTCTCCACACTTCATCAGCTGACAACAGTAGGGGTCACTGCAAGACGAAAGTAAGTCAGATACTGACCTACCGCGAACTGTTCAGTGACATGATTATTCTCATCAGAATCGACAGCAAAGAAACGCCAATAACAATGCTTCAGTTATACATACCGATGTCAAGAGCAGAAGATGAGAGGCTGGAGAAAGCATAAGAAGAAGATATTGAACGTCTAACTCAGTATGAAAGTGGAGACAGAAATCTAATAATGATGAGTGGTTGGACCTCTGTAGTACGGAGAGAATGGAAGACAGGGATACAAAGGAATTTTGCTACACTAGTCGTCGGGTTTGACCATTCACACCGTAAATATGCCACAAACGTTGTAAACAACATGGCGACTGTTCACTGATCAGCCACAACATTATGACCACCTACCTAATAGCCGGTATGTCCATCTTTTGCGCGGATAACAGCGATGACGCATAGTGGCACGGAAGCAATGAGTCTTGGTAGGTCGCTAGAGGGAGTGGGCACCACGTCTGCACGCACGAGTCACCTGCTTCCAGTAAATTCCGGGGAGGGGACAAAAACATCTGCAGTAGTTGTCACAATAGGCAGTGCGAACTAAAATAAAAGTTATATGCTGTTATCTATATATATATATACTTATCCAAACGATTGGTATATGGGAAAATACACTTTACCTATATATCTCAAGAGGAGATGGCGATACGCAGTTTGGAATAAGTGTACTTTTCAGAAGTAAATGGAAAAGAATTTGACAAGACGACGTTAACTATCTATCAGAAATAAAATGAATCGAGTATAGGTATCGTAGAAACAAGCGCTACAGCTGTAATTGACGTAGCTACAAAGGGCCTACAATACAATCTTCAAAAATATACGTATTGTAAAGAAATCAAAACCAGTATCGGAAAATACAAAAAATGGTTCAAATGGCTCTGAGCACTATGAGACTTAACTG
Source organism: Schistocerca serialis cubense (assembly GCF_023864345.2). NCBI lineage: Eukaryota > Metazoa > Arthropoda > Insecta > Orthoptera > Acrididae > Schistocerca > Schistocerca serialis. Next base: position 275,521,813 of record NC_064643.1, on the reverse strand, counting down.
CTGACGTCATCAGTCCCCTAGAACTTAGAACTACTTAAAGCTAACTAACCTAAGGACATTACACACATCCATGCCCGAGGCAGGATTCGAACCTGCAATTGTAGTGCCTAGAACCGCTCGGCCACCTCGGCCGGCCGAAAAATACATTTTAGCTAAGTAGATCAAGAGGAGAAAGCGACACACATTTACGAATGTTTGTACTTCTGCAGAAGTAAATAGAAACATTAGGTGAATAGTCTCACTTTAACTATATGTCGAAAAAAACTGAATCTAGTATCGTAAAAACAGCCCTAGAGCTGTAACAGGGATTAACAAACGCAGTACGAACTGAAAAGAAATATTTATCGTAAGGAAGTGGAAGGTAGCATCGGATAATACGGTTTTGTTCCGTAACTCGAGGAGACAGGGATACGCAGTTACGCATATATGTACTTTCAGTGATTAAGCCGAATTATCGTCAGAGGAAGAACGTAAACTATCATTTGAAAGGAAAAGAATTGAGTATGGTAAAATAGCTCTATAGCTGCACTTGAAAGCGCAGTACAAAGAACGAATTTAAAAAAAATATTTAAAGTAAATAAATCGTCGCTAGTATTGAAAATATATTTCACCTATGTAGCTAGTGGAGACTGCAGTATATGCACGTATCACTAGTAAATATAGGTAGTAAACCGAAACGCCCATCACACAAGATCTTTAACTATTTAGCGTAGCGTAAGCGGACGGAGTACTGTAAGAAAACACTTCAAATGTAGTTCGGACTGCAGTAGACAGTTCGAATTAAAAAAAAAAAAAAAAAATCCGGAAAAAAAGATTGACAAATCGACTACATAGTATTAGTCTCTCCGAACAATACAGACAGCATTTTGTTTCTTACGCTGAGCAAAGATTAAAAATGCATAATTTCTCACGTAACCAACGAAAATACGATAGAAAATAGCACTATACAGAAATGTAAATTAACATGTGCACGAAGAAGTGAAGAAACGGCACTTGTTAAAACAGACGTCTACTATCGCAAATTACGCTTGATCCGAAGGTAGAGTCACGGGAGAATAAGGACACGTTAGTAGAAATGAGAAAGGAGGAAGACCAACTGGGTTCTTCGGCAAATTTCAACTACTAACAGCGAATGAATTGTTCAGAACTCCAAGACGAAGTGGTATATTTCGTGAAGGCCTGGAGATACGACATGATTGAAGCTGGATTACAACCTGGTGAGACAGAGATTCTGAAATCAGATAGTGGACTTTAAGATGTGCTAAGGCACAAAAATAAACCCACACCACAATTTAACTATCATGAAGAGCAAACTGAAGTTTAAGATAATTGCGTCAAAGGATCACTGTGGAGTGAAGTGGGATAGTGAGCCGGCCGGAGTGGCCGTGCGATTCTGGGCGCTACAGTCTGGAGCCGCGTGACCGCTACGGTCGCAGGTTCGAATCCTGCCTCGGGCATGGATGTGTGTGATGTCCTTAGGTTAGTTAGGTTTAAGTAGCTCTAAGTTCTAGGGGACTGATGACCACAGCAGTTAAGTCCCATAGTGCTCAGAGCCATTTTTTTGGGACAGTGAAGTAATGAGGTGCGTTTCAAGTTCTTTAAGTCTGTGGAAATTACGATAGTAAGGAAGTTAACTGCGGAAAACTCTGGTATGAGACGAAATATTTCAACAAATCGATAAAATGTAAACGTCGTGTGACTAGAGCCTCCCACCTGGTAGACCGTTCGCCGGGTGCAAGTATTTCGATTTGACGCCACTTGGGCGACTTGCGCGTCGATGGGGATGAAATGATGATGATTAGGACAACACAACACCCACGACCTGAGCGGAGAAAATCTCTACCCAGCCGGGAATCAAACCCTTGTCTTTACGATTGACATTCTGTCGCGCTGATCACTCAGATAGCGGGCGCGGACAACAAATCGGTGAAAGAATGAAGTAAAGAATGTTCAGGAACACAATAAAAAAATAAGTCACTTGGGAACGAAATGGAAGTGCAGAGAAATGGAAGTGCAGGGAAGTCAAAGCGAGAAGGCTGCAGGAAACAGCTAACCAAATCTAATAAACAAATGAGTGTCGAAATAATTGATTCAGCATACAGAAAAGTAAAAAGAATCTTCCTGAATTTAATAGCAGAGACGTCAACATTGAGAGTGAAGTGGGGAGAATTTCACTCTCAAGCGCTATGAGAGAGCGGACAGAGGAAAAGAGTACGCTGAAGACCACTACGAGGGCAACTTGTCTGATGACATGATTGAGGAAGAAATGGGAGTCGATACGGAAGGAAGACAGAGGAGATCCAGTATTAGATATGGAGCTGAATAGAGCTTTGGAAGACTTGAGATCAATAGGACATAACAGATACGAGGGTTGTCCAGAAAGTAAGTTCCGATCGGTCGCTAAATCGAAACCACAGTGAAAACCAGAAACAATTTATTTGCAACAGTTAGATACACCCCCCCCCACCCCCCTCCCCATGAACCATGGGCCTTGTCGTTTGTCGGGAGGCTTGCGTGCCTCAGCGATACAGATGGCCGTACCATAGGTGTAACCACAACGGAGGGCTATCTGTTGAGAGGCCAGACAAACGTGTGGTTCCTGAAGAGGCAGCCTTTTCAGTAGTTGCAGGGGCAACAGTCTGGATGATTGACTGATCTGGCCTTGTAACATTGTAACATTAACCACAACGGCCTTGCTGTGCTGGTACTGCGAACGGCTGAAAGCAAGGGGAAACTACAACCGTAATTTTTGCCGAGGGCATGCAGCTTTACTGTATGGTTAAATGATGATGGCGTCCTCTTGGGTAAAATATTCCGGAGGTAAAATAGTCCCCCATTCGGATCTCCTGGCGGGGACTACTCAAGAGGACGTCGTTATCAGGAGAAAGAAAACTGGCGTTGTACGGACCGGAGCGTGGAATGTCAGATCCCTTAATCGGGCAAGTAGGTTAGAAAATTTAAAAAGGGAAATGGATAGGTTAAAGCTAGATATAGAGGGAATTAGTGAAGTTCGGTGGCAGGAGGAACAAGACTTTTGGTCAGGTGAATACAGGGTTATAAATACAAAATCAAATAGGGGTAATGCAGGAGTAGGTTTAAGGTTTAATAATGAATAAAAAAATAGGAGTGCGGGTAAGCTACTACAAACAGCATGGTGAACGCATTATTGTGGCCAAGGTAGATACGAAGCCCATGCCTACCACAGTAGTACAAGTTTATATGCCAACTAGCTCTGCAGATGATGAAGAAATTGATGAAATGTGTGATGAGATAAAAGAAATTATTCAGGCAGTGAAGGGAGACGAAAATTTAATAGTCATGGCTGACTGGAATTCGAGAGTAGGAAAAGGGAGAGAGGGAAACATAATGGGTGAATATGGACTGGGGGAGAGAAATGAAAGAGGAAGCCGTCTGGTAGAATTTTGCACAGAGCATAACTTAATCATAACTAACACTTGGTTCAAGAATCATAAAAGAAGGTTGTATACATGGAAGAATCCTGGAGATAATAGAAGATATCAGATAGATTATATAATGGTAAGACAGAGATTTATGAACCAGGTTTTAAGTTGTAAGACATTTCCAGGGGCAGATGTGGACTCTGACCACACTCTATTGGTTATGAACTGTAGATTAAAACTGAAGAAACTGCAAAAAGGTGGGAATTTAAGGAGATGGGACCTGGATAAACTGACTAAACCACAGGTTGTACAGAGTTTCAGGGAGAGCATAAGGGAACAATTGACAGGAATGGGGGAAAGAAATACAGTAGATGACGAATGGGTAGCTTTGAGGGATGAAGCAGTGAAGGCAGCAGAGGATCAAGTAGGTAAAAAGACGAGGGCCAGTAGAAATCCTTGGGTAACAGAAGAAATATTGAATTTAACTGATGAAAGGAGAAAATATAAAAATGCAGTAAATGAAGCAGGCAAAAAGGAATACAAACGTCTCAAAAATGAGATCGACAGGAAGTGCAAAATGGCTAAGCAGGGATGGCTAGAGGACAAATGTAAGGATGTAGAGGCTTATCTCACAAGGAGCAAGATAGATACTGCCTATAGGAAAATTAAAGAGACCTTTGGAGAAAAGAGAGCCACTTGTATGAATATCAAGAGCTCAGATGGAAACCCAGTTCTTAGCAAAGAAGGGAAAGCAGAAAGATGGAAGGAGTATATAGAGGGTCTATACAAGGGCGATGTACTTGAGGACAATATTATGGAAATGGAAGAGGATGTAGATGAAGATGAAATGTGAGATACGATATTGCGTGAAGAGTTTGACAGAGCACTGAAAGACCTGAGTCGAAACAAGGCCCCAGGAGTAGACAAAATTCCATTGGAACTACTGACGGCCTTGGGAGAGCCAGTCCTGACAAAACTCTATCATCTGGTGAGCAAGATGAATGACACAGGTGAAATACCCTCAGATTTCAAGAAGAATATAATAATTCCAATCCCAAAGAAAGCAGGTGTTGACAGATGTGAAAATTACCGAACTATCAGTTTAATAAGTCACAGCTGCAAAATACTAACGCGAATTCTTTACAGACGAATGGAAAAACTGGTAGAAGCAGACCTCGGGGAAGATCAGTTTGGATTCCGTAGAAATGTTGGAACACGTGAGGCAATGCTGACCCTACAACTTATCTTAGAAAATAGATTAAGGAAAGGCAAACCTACGTTTCTAGCATTTGTAGACTTAGAGAAAGCTTTTGACAAGGTTGACTGGAATATTCTCTTTCAAATTCTGAAGGTGGCAGGGGTAAAATACAGGGAGCGAAAGGCTATTTACAATTTGTACAGAAACCAGATGGCAGTTATAAGAGACGATGGGCATGAAAGGGAAGCAGCGGTTGGGAAGGGAGTGAGACAGAGTTGTAGCCTGTCCCCGATGTTATTCAATCTGTATATTGAGCAAGCAGTAAAGGAAACAAAAGAAAAATTAGGAGTAGGTATTAAAACTCCATGGAGAAGAAATAAAAACTTTGAGGTTCGCCGATGACATTGTAATTCTGTCAGAGACAGCAAAGGACTTGGAAGAGCAGTTGAACGGAATGGACAGTGTCTTGAAAGGAGGATATAAGATGAACATCAACAAAAGCAAAACGAGGATAATGGAATGTGGTCAAATTAAGTCGAGTGATGATGAGGGAATTAGATTAGGAAATGGGACACTTAAAGTAGTAAAGGAGTTTTGCTATTTGGGGAGCAAAATAACTGATGATGGTCGAAGAAGAGAGGATATAAAATGTAGACTGGCACTGGCAAGGAAGGCGTTTCTGAAGAAGAGAAATTTGTTGACATAGAGTATAGATTTAATTGTCAGGAGGTAATTTCTGAAATTATTTGTATGGAGTGTAGCCATGTATGGATGTGAAACATGGACGATAAATAGTGTAGACAAAAAGAGAATAGATACTTTCAAAATATTGTGCTACAGAAGAGTGCTGAAGATTAGATGGGTAGATCACGTCACTAATGAGGAGGTGCTGAATAGAATTGGGGAGAAGAGGAATTTGTGACACAACTTGACTAGAAGAAGGGATCGGTTGGTAGGACATGTTCTGAGGCATAAAGCGATCATCAATTCGGTATTGGAGGGCAGCGTGGAGGGTAAAAATCGTTGAGGGCGACCAAGAGATGAATACACTAAACAGATTCAGAAGTATGTAGGTTGCAGTAAGTACTCGGAAATGAAGAAGCTTGCACAGGATAGAGTAGCATGGAGAGCTGCATCAAACCAGTCTCAGGACTGAAGACCATAACAACAACAACAGGTACACCTTCCACCTACTTCTCTACATAGTCGCCGCTCCAACTTCGAGTTTTGTCTTAGTGTTATATCAACTTTCCAGTATCCTCGTCATAGGAAGCAGCCGCCTGTGCTTTCGGTCAGTTATCTGCACTGGCCTGCATCTCGTTGTCTGTGGGGAAATTTTGTCTTCATAGCCAGCGGTTTTTGTGAGCAGAGATGAGACTCTAGTGGAGCCAATTACGGTCTACATTGCGGGTGATCAAACGCTTCTCATCGAAAACGCTGCAGGAGCGTCTTCATTGCCCCTGCAGTGTGCGGCCGAGAATTGGCGTACAGTTGTGTTATATGGGATGCATGACAAAGGTCTTCGTACTTGGAGGGAGACGTTATTCCCTACGCATCTTTACGTGCTCACTGTTCACTCAAAACTGAAAAGAGCGACGCGACACGATCGACGGGCATACAAGAGACACTGCCCAACACATCTGTGCAAAGCTGTACCGAATTTTCCCAGTGGTTTCCATTTCGTGACCGATCGGATCTTACTTTCTGGACAACCCTCATACGTAACACTCCTTCAGAATTTCTGAAATTGTGAAGGGAAGCAGCAGTCAAGCAGCTATTTAGGTAGGTGTTGCAACGCTTTGTTATTTAAAGACATGGATGTAATAATTTTCCTGAGAATTAATCATTTCCGTATATGATAATCTTTGTAAAAAGATTCAAGTATCGATTGTTTTCAAAAATTGATCAACGTTTTACTGTGCAATCTTCATATGTCGTTTGCTCCTTGTTCACTCTCTCGAATTAACCTGCAGAGAAAGAGGTCAGGTGTTTAGTTTTCTGTAATATACGTAAAAATTAGAAATATTTATTTTCATTCGCTTCGTATTTATTACGATCCTGTTCTATTAACTGAGAAACATTTTCAGATTTCCAGCTAATTAAACCATTGGAAATGGACGGTTTGATCACACGACAACTACGCGCCACCAGCGGGCTGTAATACGTTTACGTTTTAATAAGTCGAACCTGCTGTGTATTTTCTTTTTATGAAGTCCAATTACCATTGCTCCTATCATCCGAATCATTAATTACGCTGCAATTTAATATAATCACAGTCCTGTACCACCAAGCCCTCCACTCTTCAATGATGACTCCTTCACATGATTTTTGTAAGTAACTGAGCTTTCAGAAAACCATTTTTTACACAGCAGAATTTCAGTTAAGCTTTAAGACACGAAATCTAAACTTTAATCTAAATTTTAAGACAAGAAATCTATTATTATATTCCTGCATTCATCAGTATGATGTGTCCCACAACCCGAACAATTAATACTAAAAAATTAGACTTTATTCATTTTATTTTATTTTACGGATACATTACAGTGGCGACACTGTGACATGACTTTTTTGACTTGTTATATACATTGCATGTAAATTTTATGTCATCACACTGTTGTCACTTTCCTTGTATTGTTTTATGAACCACAAAATTGTTGTGTGTTGAACAACAGATGATCAGCACATCAGTAATAAGAATAACCAAAAGAAATTGGATAACAGTAATATTTACAGAAAAGTTTATAAAAAGAATTATTTTATTAAATTCAATTGGACGGCTCTCTATGTTATACCGTAACACAAAAAATAAGGGCAAAACTGTTAATTTCCTTTGCCTGTGTAGAGCAGATTTGCGGAATTCCTGCACTCATTCAAGGCTAAATTTTGATGGATATTTAGAATCTTAAAAGAATTTATGGTAATTAGCATTAACAATAGTGAAACCGTAATTTGTACAAGATGCCTAAGTTCATGTCACGAATGTGCGTAACAGCGCAAGGGTTCTTTATTGTTTTGACCCAATAATGTCGTCCTTCCAGAAACTTCTTGCTGAGGAATATTGCTGTTTTCGTCCTGATATTAAAATGAAATATGTGATTTTATGCGCGTGATTTCAGTTATCTTAAATGATATAATGGTAAAAGAATGAGTCTCAAAAATGTAAACTGAAACCAGAGACAAAATAGGATCCATTGTTGCTGACACCGCCATTGAGACTGTCGAAACCTTAAATGGAATGTCGTCTGCACTGACTAGTACGGTGACAGACATGACAAACCTGTCATTACAACTACAGAAACCACCACATTGAAAAATGCGTACCAGGACATATCTAAAGCGATAAAAAGTTGCCTGATGAACAAACATAAACAAAACTATCTGTTAGAAAGGTAGAGCTAAACGTAGAGAGAGAAACTCACTGAGAGTACCAGGCCGAGATTGAACTCCAATTTGATACACAAAGAGAAAGTCTTGGCGTAAGATTTTTTCCAGTGGACTTCCAGTTAGGAAACCAACGTACCCGGAAGATTAAATGCAGAATCACTGTGTGCTGTTCAGCAGACAGTTAGTGAAGTGTTATCACAGGTGGGCATTTCAGGATTAGTTAACATGGAGTTGGACCATGGGTATTTCAGGAGTAATTAACATGGATTTGTACCAAATTAAAACGGTGCTAAGCAAAGAATTACTGCAGTGGCGAGATAATGCCGTGACACAAATCAGTAATATTTAACAGGAGCTGTCGATGGTTAAACAAAGAATTAACAAGTCACCGCCTTCCCTTGACAGGACAGTCCTTGAATATATTAGTCCTATATCATCTGAAGGAAGATATAGCACTGTCATAAATAACGCAGGTATCATGTGGGACGGGAGTAATACCCATGAAAGCGTGTTGAAGCACCAGTAGTTCCATATGTTCACAGCACACGAAACAAGTATTCATCCCCTTATCTTCATTTAAGGACTTCTTTGCCAAGGACATGAACAGAAGGCCAGATCATCACATCAAGGAGAAGTCTGGTCAAAATTACGAATATTCCGAAAGGGCAGTCCTTTCAAACCACTGGCCAGTTGCGTCCAAGAAAGACTCTGTAAGGAAGATTTTAATCAAGAGCCCTTTAACAGTAATCAAGGAAGCCTCCACAAGTAATTTTAAAATTACTTGAATAACAGCGACAATAACGGCGGAGCAGTGTCCTCTTCATCGCGCTCATAATCGTACAACCTGTAACGCGCCCGGGAGTACGAATGGGGGTGGTACTGCCTTTTAAACTGTTTGTTGGGTCGTGACCGTGCGCCCTGTCCACACCACGTACCTGGTAATCCCGCGGCGGTCGTACTGTTCTGCTCCACACTGCTGTTGGCTTGCCTGAAATTATCTATCGAAATATGAAAGGGGGTTTAGGGGAGCCACTCAACGTTGAAACACAACACTGGCCTATGTCTGCTATGAACATCTATATTCTGAGACGATATGGAAATCACAGGTTTCACTGTTTACACTCCAAATCGTAAATGTTTATCCCAATTGACAATCTTGATAATTAACAGTCCAAAAATATAATTCAGACGAACGTACGCGTAACCGACACGACGCGGGTGATTGTTGATGATGCGGAAGCCGAATGATCGAACGAAAGTTCTTACGCTCGTCACACATTCAGATATCTGGTAATAGTCCTCCTTGTCACTATTGATGATATAACATTGTTCGTAAAGTTAATTTTTCAGTTTTCAGTTCCCACTTGTACGAGCGTGCGCGTAACCGTCGCGGCGCGGGTGATTATTGATAATGCGGAAACGCGATGATCTAACGCATGTCCTCACGCTCGCTACAAGACACTGGCACTTGACTGCACTCTATTATGGTAACTAATTTTTACTGATTCACATTGGTTCATTTTGGGAGACGGAACGCGGCGCGGAAGATCGATGCCGTGCGACACGCAACGAGAAGACAAATACGTTATTGGCGGCACTGCTCATTTTTAATTACATCTTGACACACTTTCCTCTGAATTACTTCCATATTTAATCACTTTACTGTACTAGCACCTGTAGCAACACTTCAACCTAAATACTAAAAAAGCTTCTCACATGCACAGCTACACACTACACAACATAACAGTACCGTGTCCCGCGCTCGACTCTCTAGACGCGGCCGCCTGCAAAGATACTCCACAACTAAACCAGCGATATGACAATACGCTTACAAACCATGGCGGGCCACATGACAATCGGGTAAATTACAGTGTCAGTCGAGGTCGCCTCCAATGCGTAATGGGCAGCAGGTTGATCTCGGTTCACCAAAACTTCTTAAAAAGTGCAAAAATATTAACTCATATCATCCACCTTACTATGGGAAAGTAAATGTGCACTGACAGAACTATAACAACAGCAACATGTCAGTGAAAGCCCCAAATGGGGAACCGCAATCAACCAACCATGTATAGCAATCACAACCTGCATGAAATTTCGATAAATATGGTACTTTCAAAAATGATTGATGGGCACCTCAAACGTTGGTCCTGAGGTGAATTGGGGGCAAAGTGTATAATCCAGTAAACTTATTACGTTACAACAATGACACGGACATTAGCGAATAATTAACAGCCAACTGTTCCAAATTCTGTGGTTAGGGTAAAGAGATAGCGCAAGCCATATGTACCTCTGCAAAATTCTAGGCTCATTGGAGCAATTGGCGCTAAAATGCGAAATCTAAAAATGCAGGTGGAAGCTGAAATAGGAGAGGGAGCTATAAAATGCTTTTTCCTAATAGTACGTGCACTGACTGTAAAATGCAGTTTTGGCATCGATTTCCTGAGAGGGAAGGACGCAGTGCTCGTCTTCTCATCAGGAAAATGCTATTTAAATATTTATGGTAACAGTATTGTGGCTGGTGTAGTAAAAATGAAGATAGAACATGATAAATACCTCCTGGGCTGTAAAGTAAAGTTTCTTAAAGCAAAGACAACATTCACTGTTAGTATACTTTCACACGGTTGTCAGGTTGAGATTACTGAAAATCAAGCAAAAGGCAAGAGTGTATAATCTACGCTATTGGCACCTTGCATCCGGCAGAATTAAAAGACTGTCTTTAAAGTATGTTCATTTATTTGGAAACAAATGTGGTATAATTAACATGCACCATTACCAAGTGCAAGTTTTGCCCCCTGACATGTTCTGTCAGAATACATACTCTGTCACATAGACCAAGAGAGCAGTGGTCACTAATGAAATAAGGCAAATCTCCCAGTGCAGAATTATACAGCGCTCAGTGTCACCATATTGTAGCCCTTTGCTACCTGTGGCAAGGCTTGATAGAAACATTTGCATAGGTTTAGATGCAAGAGCCATCAACAGAACCATTATTCCTATAAGATCTGATAGATGAACAGCTGGAGAAGTTTCCATGGAGTTAAGTACCTTAGCAGCTGCGATTTGAGATATTCATACTGACAGGAAGCCTACGCAAATAACTGGATGCACTGATTTTTGGAGCAAGGAGTTATCAAATTTGTGTTTTATTATTTGGGTTAAATGTGATTTCAGGTATATTCATTAAAGTGTTTGATATTGTTTTAAGGCCTCAATTACTAGACAAAATCGTTTTATATGTTGCTGATATTTTGATAGCCACCCCCCATGTGGGAGTATCGAATAGATTTATTGGGGAGAGCATTTCATAAATTTTATGAATCAGGTGTTATAGCAAACCTACAAAAGTCAAAATTTGTAAGGGACAAAATTAAACTATTTCTTCCACGCGAATAACATCAGACCTGGACAAAATCAGTGCTATAAAGAATTTTCCTGGTTACACCACTAGAAACAAAAAAAATGGTTCAAATGGCTCTGAGCACTATTAAAGTGTTTGATATTGTTTTAAGGCCTCAATTACTAGACAAAATCGTTTTATATGTTGCTGATATTTTGATAGCCACCCCCCATGTGGGAGTATCGAATAGATTTATTGGGGAGAGCATTTCATAAATTTTATGAATCAGGTGTTATAGCAAACCTACAAAAGTCAAAATTTGTAAGGGACAAAATTAAACTATTTCTTCCACGCGAATAACATCAGACCTGGACAAAATCAGTGCTATAAAGAATTTTCCTGGTTACACCACTAGAAACAAAAAAAATGGTTCAAATGGCTCTGAGCACTATGGGACTCGACTGCTGAGCTCATTAGTCCCCTAGAACTTAGAACTAGTTAAACCTAACTAACCTAAGGACATCAAGAACATCCATGCCCGAGGCAGGATTCGAACCTGCGACCGTAGCGGTCTTGCGGTTCCAGACTGCAGCGCCTTTAACCGCACGGCCACTTCGGCCGGCTCCACTAAAAACAGCTTACGGCATTTTTTGTATTATAGTTTCAGATGGTCCATATCAAATCAGCTTTTAAATAGCGCAAGTTTGTTAAATTTGTTAAATAAAAATGCACTGTAGATGTAGACAAGCGATTGCAAAAAAGACTTTGATACAAATAAGGCCACTTTAGGTAACTCAACTATTTTATATCATTTAGATCTGACCAAAGCTATTTGCATAATGACCTCATTTTTGGTTTGGGAGCACATTTATTTCAAGTTAAAGAAGATGGTGACAACCAACATATTCATTTTTAAATTTTACTAGTCACTCCTTGTCAGCATGCAAGCAACCCTGTTCTGCTACCAAGGTGGAGACTCTAGCAGTAGTTTGGGCCTCTGAAAAGTTCAGTTACTATATTTATGAAAAAACACCAAGGTCGTTTATGATCACTGGGCATAAATCTTACTTATGTCATGCGAACTACTCCACGCACACGTACCATGTTGGTCACTATTCTTATGAGAGCACAGTTTTGAGGTCATACACATCTCAGAAAAAGATAATATAGTGGCAGACACTCTGCCATGCCCAATACAAAGTTTACCGGATTACACAGAACTTATAGATCAAAGCTTTGTATCACTAACAAAAGAGAGTAATTACTGACAATATTATTTAGACATGTGCAGAAACGTGCCTGCTTTGCAGAATGATGAAGTGTTGGTGTATTGTTAAAGAAAAATAAAACTACATTACAAATTACATTATGAGGTCCTCTTCTTCAGACATGATGCTCGAACTAACACATGGTGTGGTTTCATTCCAGCTGTATGTGAGAATACTTTAACTTGGTACATACAACATCCACAGGCGCATTTGTCGAACCTGCCACGTTACTGTCAGACAACACATCGAATTTTACTTGTCGAATACGGAAAACATTTCTACATGAATATAAAATTAAACAGATACTAATAATACAATTTCATCCAAAAAGCAACCCCACAAGACGTATTTTTCGTCACTTTCACTGCTTTGTACGAACATGCACATACTCATGAGACAATATGGACGGTTTAACACTGAACGCCACACGTTCATTCCAGCTGAACTAGTATGAAAAATGAAAGAGAAGAATGGGTACATCCGCTTCCAAGGCTTCAGAGAGGTGAATGTTCCTGAGAAGAAACGGCAAGACAAGCCTCACCCTTCCCCACCAAGGAAGTACACTTGAGAAAAACCTATTGTGATAAAAGATTACAGTAAGTGGAAGGATATCAGTGGAAAAAGTATTTTGTTGAAAACCCGCCCAAAATGTCTGCTTGTTACCAAAAGAATTTGTAAATGGCATCTTTTGTACAGGTCCTTATAAAATAGTCAAGATTCTGCATGAAGGAGGCTACCTCTTGGCCTATCCTAAAACCAATAAAATTAAGGGGTTATACGCCCACCAGGATCTTAAAAGGTACTTGAACATTCATTACAAGGAGAAAACTTTTTTTAGTAGTATCTAGGTAGGGTACTGCTTAAGATATTAAAAGACTTACTGATAAGTGTGTGTTAATAGTATTCACTAAGAACGTAAGATCAAAAGGCACTTTAGTATTAGCGTAAATACAACATGGACAATGCAATGTGGTGACAAACGAGTTAGAGCCACTGACTGATGAACTATGAGAGAAGTTTCAGTACTTCTGGTCATATAATACAGATGAAATTACTTTATTCCAGGGAAGATTAGCCTATTTATATTTGGTGAAAAAAAAGGAAGATATTTGTATATCTGTATGAGTTGTCTCTTTCCTGTGTGAAAAATCTGTTGTGTTTATAGTATTAAGTATTTAGTGGTAAGGATTATGTCGTCATGCAATTTTACACAAGAGACAAAAGCTTAGCGTAAAAAGGTTGTCCTTTAATTAGCTTTTTTTTTGTAGATACCCAATATATCATGTTACTCTAATGTAGTGACAGAAAGTTAATTTAGTATTAGTAGTATTCAGAGCCATGTAAATATTAAAATTAGTCATGTAAGCTGTCTCTGAATGAGTACTGATATGGCAGACGATTTCAAAGTACGTGATCTGCTCAGTTTTGAGAGGGATATTCTGCAACTACAATTGTTATCGTTTGATGTGCTCTACACTTAATTACGTCCGTGGTTTCAGACTACATTGCATTTGTGGCCAATTGCACCAAAAAACTGTACTGGTCTATAATGTATAAAGCCAATACGAATGTGGTTTGTCCAAGTGCGGATAACAACTGGCAAGCTACTTTTCTTGCCTCAGAATTCCCTTCTTGAGAAAGCTTTTCCAAACTTTTCACAATTAGGACGATATGTTCCTCAAACATCGAAATACTTTTTTATTTATGACATCTTTTTATTTAACACAGTAGTGGTGTTTTCAGGGCATATTTTTGACGCAAAATTGATTCCATGAAAAAATTAACTTCATCTTTCACAGTTACACTGCAGTTGCGGAACATTATTGAAATCGTTTAGTTTGTGGCAGGTGCAGTGAAAATATAAAACCTTTTTATATGTTGCTATTAATATTTTTTGGCCACTGCAATCTTCTCCCGCCTTGGTAGCACATCCATCGTAGACCTAGTCCACATATTTGTTAAAATCAATGTTTAATTCATTGATGAATCCATTTATTTCAGCAGCTATCGTTTGGGCAACCATTTTTTTCTAACTCGATAGAACTCGTAAATTCTTCCTTGACATTTTTTGTTTGTTCTCTTTTTCATCGTAATATCAAAGACCTATTTATGGTTGCTGCTTTACTGAAATATCAGCTAATTCATCAAGAAAAATGCTGTAGCCACTTGCAGTTTTTACATTAATGACCAATTTTTCTCTGATTAGTACTACACATATAATTAAAATCTCATTTTGCACTTTTGGAGATGTATACTGAATACATTCCTATTATCGTCAATAATTTATGTTAGGCCTTTTTGCATAACAAACTGTTCATTTGTTTTTGTGTTGCCAAAGAAACCAGCAGACCTACAATACTCTCGGTGCCGTTGACTACATACACGTGCGTTAAGATAATTGTCTATATCTTTATATTTATTGAGTGTTTGGGCAATTAGAAATCCCTGCACAACGTGTAAATCATATTTTTCAGGACGTACCCAGGATCGCTTTAACATTTCAATTCGCTTTTCGTTAGTCATTAAAAGAGATCGTCCGACCCAACGCCCGATATCATAACGGATGTAGATACAGAGGCATGAGATACATATGCTGCCTCATCAATAATATTACCAGGGTATGCGGGTTCCGATTCCGATCCTTGTGTTGGATTCAGTACTGAGTTACGCAAATATTTTATTACTACTGTCTCTTGTATGACGAAACTACGTAGGATTCTGTAAATGACACTGGATGCACCTCATTATATTTACTGCCTCTGGAAATACCCCTTTACTCCTTAGTTTCCTCTTTTTTTGTTTTGCGACTGCAAAAATAAAAAAAACAAGCCTAAAAATCGTTTTTCAAATATACTATTGCCAGCGACAGCTCGCTTAATTAGTAAATCAGTTTGTTTTGAAATTCTCACTGATCATTATTTTAACCGACTTCAGAGATAGAGATATTTCTATTTTACTTGTATATATGTATTAATAACTATTCCATTATTTTCTTAAAAACCAATAAATTGATTATATTTATGCACCATGCGTATTTGTCAGCAACTTTTAACGACCCACACACGAGCGACGGATCGCAGCGGTCCGTCTCCTGGCTGACAGATCGCTTCCTAGACCGCACGTGTATGGGCAAACCGCAGCTTTCGATCGCTGGTCACATGGAAATTCCAGGTAATCTGATGGATTGCATGCGATTCGTGCATGCAATATGGTCGCCTGGCTGGTTAGCAGAGGTGTGGGACAATACGGCATCAACTCGCTTCTCTCTTTATTAAGCATGGTTGTGTAGTTTTTATTATTATTATTTTTTTTTTTTTTTGTTGAATGGGAAATTTAAGTTAGAGTTTGAAGATATCTGGGGATCACGAACCACTCTGTGAAGTGAAGTGGGGCCGGACTTACCCTTTATATTGAGAAGTAATTAAAAATATACCACCCGATTTTGCAGTGATTAGCATTTTGAAGCTTATGCTATAGAATTTGAACTGATAGTAGTTCATAGTCGTTATACAATCGGCTCCCTCTTATGATTTTGAATTATTTGTGAAATAGTTATATGCATTATTAAAGTTTTTAACTTCGAAACAGAGTGACTTACATACCTACTGTAAAGTTAAGAGCACATTTTAATTCAAATGTTCAGGGCAAATCTGTTGTACATTATACAGTTACTCTCAAATTCCATATTGTTTCATGAAAACTAACTCTCCTTCGTATTATTTGTAGCAAGAGCTATGGTAATCAGGAGCGCTGCTACTGACAACACCTCTGTAGAAACATTGAGTCGCCGGCCGCGGTGGCCGAGCGGTTCTAGGCGCTTCAGTCCGGAACCGCGCTGCTGCTACGGTCGCAGGTTCGAATCCTGCCTCGGGCATGGCTCTGAGCACTATGGGACTCAACTGCTAAGGTCATTAGTCCCCTAGAACTTAGAACTAGTTAAACCTAACTAACCTAAGGACATCACAAACATCCATGCCCGAGGCAGGATTCGAACCTGCGACCGTAGCGATCTTGCGGTTCCAGACTGCAGCGCCTTTAACCGCACGGCCACTTCGGCCGGCCTCGGGCATGGATGTGTGTGATGTCCTTAGGTTAGTCAGGTTTAAGTAGTTCTAAGTCTAGGGGACTGATGACCTCAGATGTTAAGTCCCACAGTGCTCAGAGCCATTTGAGCCAAACATTGAGTAAACAGTGTAAATACTTCCAGATAAATTATAAGATTAATGGACAAAATGGAACTGAGAAGTAACAAACGTAAAACGAACTGTAAGGGCACACTGAAAAGCTGTACACAATCCATTTGGCGTCAGTGAAAAATGTAACATGTTCTGTACAGTAAATTACAGTTCCCACAAAAAGCAATACAAGTTTAACAAATTGTAACCCATATTTATTTTAAATTTATGTTTTGCAAGTATTTCTGGGGATATGGAAATCAGCTACAACTGCTGCTAAATACAAATCAATTTCCAGAGCAGAGCTTCTCGACTCAGTGACTTTCATAGTATTTATTGAAACTGATGGCAAATAGCCCGTATGTGCGGTGTCAAGGCGATCAGCCGATTACAGGCGATATCAAATGCCCTCTAGTTGATCAATTAACAATTAAAATCACGAAATATGTTTGAAGATGTATCAAAATAAAAGTAATCTTCATGCAAGTACTTGTCCATAGGTAGAAAAAGATTACTATTAAACAAGACAGATGTACAAAAGGGAAATTTTAACAAATTAAGTGTGAGGAACATCTGTGTACTAACTTAGATAGCCTGACATTAAAAGTTGACATTTGAATTGTGTGGTGCTGATGTTCTTAAGAACGGGAGGTTCAGTTTTTGTTTGCCAAGCTATGAAGAAATTGAAAAGTTTCCAGTAGTTAAAATCAGCTGTGTTGTTGTTGTGGTCTTCAGTCCAGAGATTGGTTTTATGCTGCACTCCATGCTACTCTACTTTGTGCAAGCCCCTTCATCTCCGAGTAACTAGAGCAACCTACATCCTTCTGAATCTGCATAGTGTATTCATGTCTTTGTCTTCCTCCTGTATTAAATTGATGATCCCTTGATGCCTCAGAGCGAGTCCTAGCAACCGAACCCTTCTTGAAGTCAAGTTGTACCAGAAATCCTCGTCTCCCCATTTCTTTTCAGTTCCTCCTCATTAGCAACGTGATCTACCAAATTAATATTCAGCATTCTTCTACAGCACCACATTTCGAAAGTTTCTTTCCATATCCAAACTATTTATCGCCCATGTTTCGCTTCCATACATGACTACACTCCATACAAATACTTTCAGAAACGGCTTCCTGACACTTAAATCTATACTCGATGTTAACAAATTTCTCTTCTTCAGAAACGTTTTCCTTGCTATTTCCAGTCTACATTTTATATCCTCTTTACTTCGACTATCATCAGTTATTTGGTTCCTCAAATAGCAAAACTGCTTTACTTCTTTAAGTGTCTCCTTTCCTAACCTAATTCTCTCAGCATCACCCGATTTAATTCGACTACATTCCATTATCCTCGTTTTGCTTCTGTTGATGCTCATTGTATATCCTCCTTTCAAGTCACTGTCCATTCCGTTCAGTTGCTCTTCCAGGTTCTTTGCTGTCTCTGACAGAATTACAATGTCATCGGCGAACCTCAAAGTTTTTATTTCTTCTCCATGGCTTTTAATGCCTACTCCTAATTTTTCTTTTGTTTCCTTTACTGCTTGCTCAATATACAGATTGAATAACATCGGGGATAGGTTACAACTCTGTCTCAATCCCTTCTCAACCACTGCTTCCCTTTCATGTCCCTCGACTCTTATAACTGCCATCTGGTTTCTGTACAAATTGTAAATAGCCTTTCGCTTCCTGTATTTTACCCCTGCCACCTTCAGAACTTGAAAGAGAGTATTCCAGTCAACATTGTCAAAAACTTTCTCTAAGTCTAAAAACGCTGGAAACGTAGGTTTGCCTTTCCTTAGCCTATCTCGTAAGGTAAGTCGTAGGGTCAATATCGCCTCGCGTATTCCAACATTTCTACGGAATCCAAACTGATCTTCCCCGAGGTCGGTTTCTACCTGTCTTCCACTCGTCTGTAAAGAATTCATGCTAGTATTTTGCAACCGTGACAAATTCCTACTATATCCAACTTGAACATATGCATTTCTCTTCTAAAATTTTCTAACCTACCTTATACTCCATCTGATATTCCACGTTTCGATCTGTACAACTCTAGTTTTGTTTCTCCCGATAACGACGTCCTCCTGAGTAGTCCCCGCCCGGAGTTCCGAATGGGCCACTATTTTACCTCTGAAATGTTTACCCAAGTGGACGCCATGATCATTTAACCATACAGTAAATCAGCTACAGTTGCATAAATCGGTATGATGACCACAAATCCATAATATCAGATACCTACGTAACCTACACCAAGTTATGAACAGCATTGTTTCGTTTTACAAATGAAATATGAAACTTAATAATAAAAAAAATACTTACAAAAATTACGAATATCCAGTATTATTCAATCCAGAGTTATTCGACGTGACATTCCTTATTACTTTTTAACAGAATCCAGGTATCACAACACAATATCAATCAGATCCTTTAATTTAGTTTCATATGGACACTGAATGACTACTTTTCAACACCTACTTTAGGCTCCTTCAAAACATTAATATGTCAAATAACTGCAAGCCGCTTAAAACTCCCGTTTTCGATCTCGCAGTCTAGTATACGAGAGCTCGGCCAGATTCGGTAACTTTAGCACGTCTCCGGCGCGGCGGCGTCTGGTCAGTTAACGCATAATATATTGTAAAGTAAGTCGTAACGTCACACCGACATACCTCTGATCGACAAAGGTAGTTACGCAGTCATACTCTGCGTACAAAATCCGGAGGAGAGCAGCCGGCTGCCGACAACCCCTCCCCCCCTCCCCCTCTCCCACCAGCCGCACCCATGGGCTCAAACTCTACAGAAAAAATTGCACTTACGCTTGATGAAGTCAGTAACTTACTGTCCGCTTCTGGTGAGTGCAAGACGATGAAAGTTGCCTTGTGTGTAGTGGAACGCTTATTCGAATATTTAGACGCACTAAGAACTTCGGTGTTCGACACGCTCTGGCACTCAACAACGTAGTGGTGTAACCTACGATATCGGGGGCTACGAGCCACACCCGATTGTCGCTGCAACTCCTGGGCCCGTCTTCATTGTCAATTTGAACCGTATACTTTGAAACAATATAAAATATAAATATCCTATTTATACTTTGTTATTGCTATTAACGCAAAAATTGTACTCGTATACTAACAAACAATTTTCTTTCAGTGAGACTTATGTAGATCGTACGTTGCATAGTAATACATAATCCTATTTTACAACTGTTTCGCGTAACCTGGTAACGCTGAACTCTGTGAGGCAACCTTGAGACGCAAGGAGAACTAAGCTTACATTCTCCGCTTACCGTTCCGACCGATGACATTTCTGATAGGAACCTGGTCGCCGAGATAGATCCCACGACAGCCGACGACGTCGCCTGGTTCTTATTGTTGGGCCCATCGCACCCGGTCATTCACTCCAGAAACATCCAACCATTCCTTCAATCCAGTATCTTATGATATTTAAAGCCTATTGTTGTAAAAAAAGAATGTAACTGTAACCACCTTTCTACTGTCACTATCTTGTGTGTCGTACCATGAAAACTCGACACTATTTACAGAAACAACAGAACTAAGAAATACACATCCTAATTAAAAATATGTATGAAACATTAGTCGCAACCGATAAATCGATCACAACAATTTAAAATGTTAAAGCATCAACTATCAAAAACTATACCACTCTAAGTAAATCGCGCATTATAACAAATTTCCTTTCAAAAATAAAACTTTACTTAACTTTTTAATATCTGTAATGTGCGCCATGTTTTTCATTTTTTCAGTTAACAGCAACATGTGTCACTTGTAAAGTTTCCTGTCGACGGTGCTCAGCTCGGTTGGGATAGGAGGAATATTTATCTAAATAGTCTTGAGCTCAGTTAAAATTCCGTACATTAACACTAAGTCATTTTGTTATTAAACTATTATGTGTTGTAAATGACAATGAGTTCCTCTTGAATTTTATATTAATTCCGTACGCCAACTCTCTGTCATGTTTTACACTAGAATTCATGCAAATACTCAGACCCTATATGAATTACAGTTGAATGGTGGAAATAGATTACTATTAAATTTGTTTCCACTATTCAAGGGAGCACTGTAACGCATCCTAATTTCATGACAAAGATATAATCATTTTCCTGAGAATTAATGAATACCTTGTATGACAGTGTTTGTAAAAATTTCAAGTATCGACTGTTTCGAAGAACTTGATATATGATTTAATCTAGAATAATCACTTACCTTTTGCTCCTTGTTTGTGTTCTCAAATGGACGCGAATGGAAAGAGGTTACGTATTTAATTTTCTGTAATATACTTATTGACTAGAAATGTTGTTTCTTTAATTCGCTTCATATCTGTTATGATCCTGTCCTATTAACAGTGAACCATTTTTATGTTTCGAGCTAATTAAACCGCTGGATGTGAACGCTTTGGTGACGTGACAATTGCACGCTATCAGCGTTCTATAATACGTACATTTACATTTTCACAAATCTATCCTGAAGTCTAATTTTCTTGTAATGAAGTCTGATTATTTGCGCTTTCCATGAAAGTCATTAATTACATTGAAATTAAATATTATCATTGTCCTGCAGTGCCATGAAACTAAAGTCTATGTTATTAACAAAGCATGATTGTAATTATTATTATCATTAAAAACTAACTTCTGCGGTTTCCATTACCAATAATATGGTTTAGCTTCGCTAACCTTGCGCTTTCCAACGGCGACTGCTTGACCAGAAACTAAAATCACTTTATGCCACAACAAAAGGCTCAGAATACCTATTGGCAATATGATATTTTCTTTCTCTCGACAACATTTCACTATCACGAATAAGCTTCAAATAATGATCCATATTGGAAGAACGAAGATACATCATTAATAAGATAAATTATGAGAACGTTCTCTGCAGGATGGGCGTTCAAAGGAACGTATGGTAATCTCTGATTAGATGCAGGTGCTGATGATAGCACATGTGTTAAGATATCAAGTAGTAACTTTCATGGTAGTAGAGACATCATTAGAGCGTAAAAAATGTAGTGGCAGACAGAGATTTGAATACTAGCAACAAAAAAGTGAGAATGTAGGATTCAAGTGCTACGCTGAGGTGAGGAGGTCGGCAGAAGACAGCGTAACGGGCAGACTTTGGCCCCCTAGTACCGTGCTGGCAGTCCTTCACTAAGTCGATATCTCGTATGGAGCAACACAAAACTGAATATAATTTCTTAGTTTTCTTTCTGTTAATTGTCTTCAGTTATCTTATGAGTTATGTTTTCTTATATATAACGAGAAAATGCAACGATAACTGATAAAAAATATCTGTGTAAAGCTTCTACGAACGAGGAGGCAGTTGATGAGCGGGCCGGTTCAAGGCGGAACTGTGTTGTGGAAGACGGAAAGTTGTGTGTGAGATGCATTTTTTATTATATTATCTCAGTTTGTGAAAAACAGAGCTGTCTCATTAGTGTGGAAATAAGGAACAGTTTGGAGAATACTGCTTCATCATGATTTACTCTGAGCAGTCAAGCGAAATTCGTTTTCGTGATAAAGAAGGTGAGCTAGGGACTGTGATCTTTGTTGTTTCTCGTTACTGGCGAGTGGAAATTTTACTGAACTAATTCTTAATACCGAACTGTTATTTACTTTGTACAAACCGGTGTCTACAAGTGTGAGGGCCTAGCTTCCTCTAGTGGGTTCTGACTGGAATAATAATCCGATATCTAGATATGTTAGAACGTAATTAAGCTGTTGTCATTGTTACAGTGCGGTATCTGTTCCTAACCCGATGGGATCCAGTCCCATATCTAGTCTGAAAAACAGTTAAGTAGAAGGCGAGCTAGCGACTGAGTTTTGTTGTGTGGAAATTTTACTGGTCTCGTTCTGAACACCAAACTGTTACTTACTTCGTACAATACTGTGTCTACAAGTGTAAGGGCTAGCCTTCCTCCCTTTGGTTTTGAAAAGAAAATAATCCGACGTCAAGATGTCTTACTACGTAAGCAAGCCGCTATCATTGTTAAAGTGCATTATGTCTTTCTAAGTCGACGAGATCCAATCTCATATCTAGTCTGGGAAACAGTTAAAGATTACTTATTTTGTGTGTTCTGCTGCTAACAGATTTGGTCATTATCTTAGTTACTATCAAAGTTGCCACAGCCATCTTGTAGCAACATACGTCTTTCACGACAGCGGAGATGTTGGAGGCGATGCAGCTTAGACGAGTGAATTCATCTGTGACTTCAGACCTCACTCCCACCTTTGTTTTATCATGTAACAACAGAATCATTATCCAAACAACAGATAAACTGAGACGAATTGCACATATAGCGATAGTGACTATTTCAAAAAATAAGTAAAAGTGTTAATCACAATGTAGTTTACGTTAGTGGCATATAATTTTCCCTATCAGTGTGAAGTTCACAACCAGATGATTTAATTGGTGTTTACCTCAGAGTTTACCCTCTGAATATCTTCTTCCTTCTTCTTTTTATGGCCACAGTTTGACTTTACGAGAACTGTTTATTTAAATGCACGTCGAGGGAGCTAAAGATGAGATTAAAGACTATAGTAATTTATTCAGATAAACAAAATGAAAACTAATTTCCGTTAGGGTGACAGCCGCTTTGCGTTGGGACTGCATACAGTGGTACCATTGACTTTCACTGTTTTCAGGTGCTCATCGAGACAGAGTAAGGCAACTGCAGTTAAAAAGCTTATCTAACGCTTCGTTAATCATATCACATAATGCTCCTGAAGATTATCTCTCGGAAATATTTTGTCTGTGTACCGGGCATGTCATTTGCCTGCATCTTGATACTGTGTTATGATATGAGTCATAAATGAGCCTTTTAGAGATGTCCTACATGTGCAGTCTGAAATAAATTAGTTTCTCATATTTATTTTCATCTACTATACATGTATTACAGATAGTTTGCAGCTGAAGAATATTCTTGCATTGAAAAAAAAAATTCAGAGTTCGTTGCATATTTACTATTACATAAAATATTTACGAGGGCTATCCACAAAGTACATTACGTTTTGGAATTAAAAATAGATAAAGTATTGGAAATTTTTTTATTATATACAGATGAAAGCCACACTTAAATACTACTTTTCTACATAGTTGCCATTTAAATTAAGGCACTTATCGTAGCGATGGACGAGCTTGGAAATTCCTTCGTCGTAAAATTCGGCCGCCTGCGCCTTCAACCAGGTGACGTTCAGCTTCCTGTTTGCCTGTTTTGTGCGGAGGTGGAAAGCGCTAACCTGTGTCTTAGATGGATTTGGTTTGAGGGAGTTCTCTTTATAGTATTCAGACATTACGTATAGCGAGCTTTCTAATTTCCCTTCTATTTCCTCGAAGCTATTTCCTTGCGCTGCAATGCCCAGATCGTCGGCATACAACAAATGGGTAGTACGTTCCGGTGTTGGTTGGTCATTGGTGTATAGGTTACATAGTAGGGGGGCCAGCACACTGCCCTGGGCGAGACCGTTCTTTAGTCGACGCCATCGGCTTTTTTTTCCGTCCAGCATTACATAGAACTGTCTGTTTTGCAGCAGAGATTCAATGATTTTTGTGAACCGATGACCCTTAAATGTACAGTACAGTTTTTCCATGAGCTTTCTGTGGTTGACGGTGTCGTATGCAGAACTTATGTCCACAAATGCTACACCTGTTATTTGTTTGTTTTCAAACCCTTCCTCTATGTGTTCTGTGAGTGCTAGGATTTGACTGGTGCATGATTTACCGGGACTGAATCCAGCCTGTTGGGAAATGAGCTTTTGGTCTGCGATATTTGCTATGCGGTTTAGGATTATTCGTTCGTACAGTTTGTACAAATGGCACAGGAGTGCTGTTGGGCGGTAATTCTTCGGTTGACCTGCGTCTTTCCCAGGTTTTAGTAGCGCCACTACCTTTGATTTCCTCCACATCTTTGGGATCTTACACGTTTTTAAGCAATGATTAAAGAGCTGCAGGATCCATTGCTTGGAACTAGGTCCGTTCCACGCATATATCGTCGACTCCCGCTGCTTTCCCGTTTTTCATTGAGTTCATTCCATGATTAAGATCTTTCACGGTAAATGGTATTTCGAACATGCTTGACTCTCGACTCTGAATTCTGCTGATTGTTATTTTCTGACATTTCTTGTTGAGTTTTCCATTTAGTAGGAGCTGATGGGCAATTTGATTGGGTGTTACTGAAGAGCATTGTTTAGCTGTTCCAAAGTCAAAATTAAGTTTTTTTATTAAGTTCCAAGCGACTTTGCTACTGTGGGTCATATCCATTCTTTCCAGAGTTTCGACCCATTTCCTTTGTCTTGATTCACTAATCATTTCCATTAGTGTCTCTCCACATTGGACTACTTCTTCACTAAAGGGGTCCTGTTCGTAAAGCGTTTCGTACTCCCTCAGGATGTTCTTTGATTCGTCAGAGAGACCTGGGATAAAATGCTCTCTGCAGCCTCGGGGTATGTGTCTTCGAGAAATCTTTTGGAGGGTCTCTACGAAAGTTCGATAATTTTCTGGAATTGTGTGTAGATTTTTTATTTCTGCATCCAGCTCCACAGCATATTCTGTCCATTTAGCTTTTTTAAAGTTGAAGCGTCTGCGGAATGGTATTTTCGTTGTTCTCAAAGCAGCGTGTATTTGGATTCCGATAGGTCGGTGTCGTGTTTTAGGAAAAGGTGCGTATGCAGTTTTTAAGCATCGGTCTTCCACGTTTGCGCTTATAAAACAAATATGGGTTGTATTCGCACTTCCAGATTTTGCTGCTGAACGAGCATGGTAGCTTGGGATCATGGATCAGGGATAAGTTATTTATTTCCGCCCACTGCTCTAATTTATGACCGTTGTCGTCTGTATGTTTGTAGCCCCATGATGTGCTGTGGCAGTTGAAGTCTCCTAAGATGAACCGTGTTTTCTGGTTGTTGAAGTTTGGCGGCAAAGTCAAGTTGAACTTCTCTCCGGGCGGCTTGTATACTGACGTTACGGTGAAGGTGCTACACTCGACAGTCAGTAATTCTATATTATTGTATGTAGTTCTGTTAGTTGATATTATAGCCATCTCAGGTTTTGTGAAGACAGCGCTGCCATATTTAGGATGTGGATTTTCTATGGCAAATTTCATTTCTTCTATTTCGGGTCTTATTGCCCCTTCTTTCTTGTGTGTTTCTTGTATACACAGTATGTCCCATTTGTGCGTGCGGCAAAGTTGTGATATGATTTGTTGTTTGTTTTTGGTGACACCCTCTACGTTTAGGCTTTTTGCTTTTCCGCTGTTGGAAGGATTGTCCGTTGTCTTTTGTTGCAACGTTTCCGGCAGTCGCCGGCATTATCTGACAGATGATTCTCGGTCCCTTATCTCAGATAGTGCACGTGTGTAGGCTCCTTCCTTGTCCCCCAGCTTCTAATAAAATTTATTTCTTCCTTAGAAGATTTGATGAGGTAGTAAATTTGGTTACTAGTTTACATGTTAAAAGAAACTATATCTTTCACTACTACAGGACCACCAACCCTGAAAAATGCAGTTCACAGGATGACAAAATTCACATTTAAGACGTAGAAGACAGTAAAATGTGTACAGTGCTACCTCTTACATCCCCTGCTTGACTTTATGGGGAGAGGGGATGATGGAAAAGTAAGTTCTATCAACGGACTGCAGTAAAGAGAAGATCAGTTTGGATAGCAATCTGGGCTTCAATCGTGTGGTGTAACCATACTGTTGGTGATTTGTGATTCGTGTGTACCAACTACCGAAGTGAGGACGCATGCAGGTGTAGTTCAAGAGGACCAAGAACTGCTTCATCACTCACAGCCTATACAATCTAAATGTACGTTAGTGACTTGAATGTGAGCATTTGGCAGTGGCTAGTAGAGAGCTACAGCATTACACTACTGCCTAACCGTCAAGACCGGCAGCGATCACCACGAAGTCGTGCGACTTCTGAGAGGTCAAAGAATATAAGCACACAGGGAAAAACATTACTCTTCCCTAGGAGGCATCATAAGCCTCTAATCTTGATAATGATCTCAGTTCCGATTGATTATTAACTCCCATAAAGTAAAAAATTGAAGGTGCGTTGACTGCTGTAATCACATATTCTTTGGGATTATTATCTGATCATTTATAGTGCCATTTGAGATATGATAGGTTGCCTGAGTGTTAGTGAAACCAGGAACTTGTGTGTGCAGCTCTTGAACACTTCTGTTGTCTTATTGGAAGACTGGAATGTCCACAGTGTGTAAGCACTGTTGTTCTGTTGCTAATTTTGTCTACTAGCGTGAGCAAGACCCAACATGTCCTGATTTGAAGAAACTACTACTTGGTTAACAAACGCTATCTGACTGTCAGACTACCAACGACAGTTAACACAAGACACACTTACGTTAGCCGCGGAACACAAGTGAACCTGAAAATTATCTCTAACATTCCAGTCAGTATTCATTAATACGTGCCAGCGAACCGATTTTTCGGTGATATATGACCATAACGGTAAAATGTTAATCTCTGAGCAAATACGATTCTGCAGGAACATTTACAGCGCCTCACCAACTAGCACCAGCGTCGTGATCTACCTTATTTGCAGTAAAATGCATGCAGTAGAATGGGAATAGGTAATGGTTAGAATAGGGAATAGTATTCGAGATGTGGAATTTTATATGAAAATTAACAAATGCATCAATTACCGGAGATGAGGTTGCGCTTCACAACACATGATCACGTAATGGCGACAGAGTCAAAGTTAAGCTGAAGTGCTTCGGGATCATGTCAAAGAGATCAGATGAGAGATAAGACTTGGCTTCCATGTTATATAGTTAATTCAGAGACAAGTGAACAGAATGACACGACCTCTTAGTGACACAAAAACACGTAGCAAGAAAAATCGGATATGTAAGAACCTCACTGCGGTCATGGCTGTGCGGCTGGTCCCGGCGGAGGTTCGAGTCCTCCCTCGGGCATGGGTGTGTGTGTTTGTCCTTAGGATAATTTAGGTTAAGTAGTGTGTGAGCTTAGGGACTGATGACCTTAGCACTTAAGTCCCATAAGATTTCACACACATTTGAACATTTTGTAAGCACCTCAAATACGATAGAACACGTTTAATAAGCTAAACTGAGATGAAGAGAGAATACTTTGACTGCTCCTCGGACTAAAAGACCGAATTCTGATTGAGTACCAAGACTTGTGACTGCTGATCTCATCTGACAAATACTTAGCTACGACAAGCGGAGCATAATTACACTCGTGGGGTGCATGCTAACCTGCTACGTAAATTTACCCATGAAAGACAAATACCGCACTACTGTTTCACAAATTTATTTTGCCAACAGGCAACACCTCTAGATAAACCTTATAACAGAAGACACTTCATCAAATAGCAAAAACAGCGATCGGCTCCATTCAGCTCAGTACATCTCACGTCAACCCCCAAAACCAATCAAACTGTAAGGCTTCGTTTTCCTCGCTCGGAGGGTATCGCTGCGATTGGCTCGCTGAACTGAAGAACGCATTGACTTCCCGTCAGCTTTAAAGACTACACGTACTAACCAAACTGTTTGCAGTTGGTTCGTGGTACAGAATACCATCTTTTATTTACTCGAACCAGCTGCTCCACTTCTCCAGAAGGGTTACCTTAACCGACTCGGTCATTGGATACGCTTCCAGTCCAACCCA
The DNA here is from genome assembly GCF_023864345.2 of Schistocerca serialis cubense. Classification (NCBI taxonomy): domain Eukaryota; kingdom Metazoa; phylum Arthropoda; class Insecta; order Orthoptera; family Acrididae; genus Schistocerca; species Schistocerca serialis. The sequence goes on along the minus strand of NC_064643.1, from coordinate 275,493,405 downwards.
AATTCTCAGCTGCCATACACAAGCAGCTCCCCCCATCCTCTAGCCCCACTGTAGTAGCATTCGTGAAGTCCCGCAAGGAATATGTGGTGTGTATTTCGTCGTTCTAGAAAAGTGGAGTATCCTGGTTAAAGCACCTGTCCGCGTAAATTTTAACCTTCACCATTGGTTTATTTCAATTCCTGCAGGCTGCTTCTCGTAATGTAGTTGCTTTACGGCCGCTGTACTACCAGAACAGCTATCACATATTTAAAAATGTAATTGAAAATTGGAAGTGGCTGTTCAACAGGCAATTTTCAATTGTACTGATCGTGAAAATGTTAACTATCATCACCTGGACTCAGAGAATGTTGAAATAAAAATCTTGGTAATGTTCACGGTAACCTGAATGAGCAGGCCCCATCACAGAAAGGTCTCCGGCCTAACTACAATCTATGCACACTGCATGTTAAACATTGGGCTGTCGCTGCAATGGACGGCTTGCTTCATCTGAAAATAGCCAAAATCACGACTCGCTGGTCCACGTTACATACCTCCAATCGGCAACTGTCTAGTATCAATGTTGTTTTAATGCATGAACAACATCGGTAGCGATGCATGTGCAGGTCCAGGTGGAGTATTCGTCTCTATGGCCGAAGTGATATGCCGATCTCTTGCGACAGGCGTCGGGTTGATTTGGTAGGACTCTGAAGCATTTTCTGCCGAACTGCAGCCACATATTCTGTTGTTTCGGAATGTTTTTTGACTTCTTCAAAACATATCTTGTCTGATTCCATTTTCGGACTAAGCATTTCCTGGCACTCTTTTCTTGCAATTTTACACCATTAAACTTCCAGCAAACAACTGACCACACCGTTTCCACGACGTTTTTGTTAAGTACCATTCCACAACGAACACCCGGTGTTCCACTGTTCCATTGCCACCTTTTCACTGCTCCACTCACAATGACAAAGCCCGCACTACGCTCTGAACCGATGCGGACCACGTGGTGTTGCGCGTCGTTGCGTGTGGTTATCTGCACACATTCGCCCAATCATATTCACTCGTCCGAGCGTCTTTTATTTGCCGCACCCTGTATTTGCTGTACCGAGTCTTCCAAACATCGTGGACGAACACAGATGGGTACTCTGCGGCACGGGAGCCTCCTGCTAGGAAACGGTTACAATCCCGGAGAGTGGAAGGAGGAGAAATTTTTTAGCGCAAGACGCAATTGTGCACAAAAACAGAAAGCACAAAAACAGAAAGTTTTTCTCCGTAAAACAGCGGACGCCACAGATAGACACCTCTAAAATAGAGTGTGGGCCCGCAGTTTTGTGCCTTTGAAAGCCGGAGACGCCGCTGGACCTGTTTACTTTACATAAACTAAATGTTTATTCGTTATAAGTACCACAGGAATTGACTCACATAAATAAAAAAAAGAGGCTAGACAGAGAAGTTCGGCTGTTCTGACGAGGTTGGGGGTTGTTTTGGGGAAGGAGACCAGACAGCGAGGTCATCGGTCCCATCGGATTAGGGAAGGACGGGGAAGGAAGTCGGCCGTGCCCTTTGAAAGGAACCATTCCGGCATTGGCCTGGAGCGATTTAGGGAAATCACGGAAAACCTAAATCAGGATGGCCGGACGCGGGATTGAACCGTCGTCCTCCCGAATGCGAGTCCAGTGTTTAACCACTGCGCCACCTCGCTCGGTTCTGACAAGGTCCACACCTTTGGTCACAGGAGGAGATGGAGGGAGAGTGAGGCGAATTTTCCTGTGCAAAATGTTAGAACCCATGTTACTGGTTAACCGAAGAGAGCATAGCCCAGCGAAGCTACTAACGTGTTATAAGGAGTAATTTGATCAGTCAACACTTGGAAGATCCGAAACCTAGCCAGTCTGAATACAGTAAAAGACGCGAAACATGGCCATGCGAGTTTTCCTGGTAGAAACATTCCATCAGATATCATGTCATCTTCATTATCTTCTTCGGAAACTTCATGTTTCGAGACACGCCGCCGGCCTGCCTCAGCCAGAGCTGATGTAGAGGTTCAGAGAAAATTCGGACTGATTAGCACTTTGCCATTGGCGAAGGGTCGTTGGTGCCACTAATGACTGATTCCACAACCACTTCAGCCTCTACGTGCAATGCTGCGGTGAGATCTAGCTGCAACCGCATGAAAATGTTTAGGGGAAACTAAAATAACTTTTTAACATTTCAATCACTTCATCCTTCACTTTTAAAACTTGCTCTTTTACCAGTATTTTGATAAACAGTTTGCTTTCATCTCCAATCATAAGTACGACGTATTCTCTTCTGTAGTACTATGTATCTTTCAATGAACATCATGACAATCTTTGGCCACTGTACAATTGTAATTAATTCATTTGCGCAATTATTAGAACGTTTACCCCTACCTCTTGTCAGATATACAAAGATGTTTTTAGATTAATAGTGCTATTTTTTTGTCAACTGTTTATCTACATCTTCATCAGAATAAGTCAGAGTAATTGCAATAAATTTCTCATTTATTAGTCATAAGCCTCCCAATTTTGGAGGTTGCTTCATTAACATGTCAGAAACAGAGTCCACTTTAACATTTTGTATAGAAATTAACGACCACGCCCGAGCAACCTCTAGGAATCGCACTAGTCTGAACTTTATTCCCAGCACTACATAGCACGTAAAGAACAAAAAATGGCTCTGAGCACTATGAGACTTAACATCTCAGATAATCAGTCCCCTAGAACTTAGAACTACTTAAACCTAAATAACCTAAGGACGTCACACAAATCCATGCACGAGGCAGGATTCGAACCTGCGACCGTAACGGTCGCGCGGTTCCAAACTGAAGCGCCTAGAACCGCTCGGCCCGTCAAGAACAATTTGTGTTTGTATCTAGTGGCATACGAAACCCGTCGGTTACAATCTTTTTTCAACCACAGTTCTTACACTGTATTATATGACCGAGAGTGGTACAACATTCCTTGTAAACTCTCCTAAAATAAAAATCTCATAAATTACCTTTTGCGTTTCATAGACGGCTGAGGCTAAGTTACGTTTAAATATTTTTCAAATGTGTCAGTCTATGCTATTTATTTTAAGTGGTACTTACTTTGCTTTACCAGATAGTCAACATGTTTCGAATGTTTACTGGCATTTGCATGTTTCATGCTTAATTTCAAAATTATTGACAATTACAATTCATTCCTGGGAGAGAGCGTTCTTACATGTGCGTTACGTCAAATATTACAGAACACACTTTCCTTCAGTTAATAAAGTTCCAGAATCTTTTAAAAAAGCGAAAGAAAAAACGGACGCGGACCCACGCTCCAATTAGATGCCTCTTCATAACCCACCACTCAGACCAATACACTGCTGCAGAGCCCTTTAACTCTTTCGAGCTCGGTTTCAAATTTAAACACCATGAAGACTCCAATTGCCGTTATGTTCCTACCTTACATTTAATTATAACAAACTGTAGAAACAGCGACGCCTTCTCGAAAGATCCTCCGTATTTGAAGCAGCCTATATTCATAGGAAACATATAATTTAAAACCTATTAGATATGACGTCGCCCACTTCTCAGAACTCGATACGACCACGAATGTCTATAGAAGTCCTCGACGGACGGACCTGGTCATGCAAACGTCTGTAGCGAACTATAGATACAGGTCAGAGCACACGTCTGTGTGACGTCAGGACCTAAGGCACGTGTTACGCTGTAAAAGATCTCTCACAATGACCTTTGTCAAAGATTTTGTCAAACTACTTTGACCTAACTACTTCACTGGTGCTATTACACATTCGTAAGATTTTTTTGTCATAATTGTTCGGGAATGGGTGCCGAACATATCTAGTGGCATACAAAACCCGTCGGTTACAATATTTTTTCAACCACAGTTCTTACGCTGTGTTATATGACCGAGAGTCGTACAAAATTCATTGTAAACTATCCTAAAATAAAAAATCCATAAATTATCTTTTGTGCTTCATAGACTGCTGAGGCTAAGTTACGTTTAAATGGCGAGTGCATTGCCTGGAAAGAAATGGAAACAACTGGGGCTGAGACTGTAAATAGAGAGGAAAGTAGTGTTTACCAAAATTTGTTTTATGAGCTACAGTGCAAGGATATGAAAAACAACGTAAATTATTTGAGACTGGGAGAACAATCATTTCAGTCTGCCCTCATGAAAGTTATTCTCATGTTTGCGTACACGACTATTATCAAGAGGAGATACTCACATTTGATATTTTAGGTGGTGTTCGTGTATGTGAAGTTCTGATTCTCTTGACCTGCAATTGCGTTTTTATGATTTATTGCAGTCGGGCAGATTTCTATTGTCCTATTTTCCGAAGCATGGTATAAAATACCTTTGTAAATATTTGTACTTGATAATGAGAATAAATTCTCGCAAATAACCGTGCAGATAGTGAAAAAATACATAACTGGTGTAATGTTTCATTACTTAAATCACGGAAACTGTTTTCGCTAAAGATCATGACATGGTCAGATCAAGATTTTCACCAACAGGTAAAAACTGTTCTAGCTTGCAATATAGTACTCGAATCCCGCAGTGTACCATTTGACGCATTGTTACAGTAACATGTTAACCAAAATATAATTCACCTAAGTAGAAATTTATGAGGATTAGGTTAGGCTATTTCGAGTAAAAATCAGCACAGTTTTTTCACTTATGTACACTGTGAACACACTCGGCTTTCCACATTTCCACATCCTTTCTTTCTATATGTAAGGTGCCCCACAGTGCAACCACTTCGAATACAGCTGATTGCTGCAGCTGTTTCTAGATTCCAACTGCTTATCACGCTTTATGAAGACAGTTTGCTTTTTGTTGTGCAGAATTTCATATTCTTCGTACTTTTCAATGATCACAGTGGTGCTAGCGACGTACCAAACATATTACTTCATTTAACAGCTTAAATGCACTAAAGGAAGCGGAGTGACATGCACACAATGGGGAACTTTGATCAAAGTTAGGCCCTCGCTCCAAGTTTTTCCGAACTTTTTTGACACAAATTTCCCTATTACACTGTCAAAGGATTAGCCAAAAGACTTTTATAAGTATTATCGTTGGTCACAGACGCTACATTCCTGACGTCAATCGCTTGCGCTCAGGCCTTGTGCTTATCGTTGGCCACGGTAGTCATCCGAGGCCTACGAAATACAGGCCGCGGCACTTACGCCACGAAGGTAGGCCTGTTGAAACGTCCCCTTACAAAATTAATGAATTACTGTGCTGATAAACCTCATACATTATTTGATTTTCAAACAGCTGAGCAGAACTGAACGTACTCAGACATTTCTCTCTTTACTTACTCTGGTCATCACTAAACTGACACACAATATTTTTAGCGCAACGCAATCTGACTTTCAAAAATCCCTACAAAAGAATGGCCCTGACTAACAATAACCTATACCTTTCATCAATCACTTACCTCACAACAATCTTCGTTACTCAAACCACTACAATACAGCGAGCGCCAATACTGCCACCTAAATAATAGATTCTAACTACTGAAGTCACTAACTACTGATAAGCGTAGTTAGCAAATGAAAGATTTTAATAAAGAACAAACAATGTATTTACCTTAAGAGTGTTCAAAAGTCATTATATATATATATATATATATATATATATATATATATATATATATATATATATATATATATAACGTCCAGATCGTCCGCGCTCAAAACTCCGCCATCTCTCTCCCCACATCCACCACTGCTGGCGGCTCACCTCCAACTGCGCAACGCTACGCGCGGAGGCTGCACACAGCATAGTCAGTGATTTTCATATAGAGCGCTACATGGCGTTACCAACATAAAAACCTAAACAGCCTACTTACACTGTGCTCGCTCAACTTAGCAGACAGATTACATCTCCACACCTGTTAACTGGTACCTAGGTGTCTACATACAAGAATTGCATCCTCTGTTGGAATCCGCTATTATGGAGTCTTAGTGTTATTAGTTCTAAAATGATTGGAAGTCCGTAGATCTACTTATAATTTGTTACGAGAAGTCCATAGGCCTATTTTTTTCTTGCGGCTGTACCGGAGAACAATAAAATTAAAATCATTCCAAAATGATTATCAGTTGCATAAGGCACCACTTTTTGTATGAAATGGGGACTGTTAAGCAGAAGAGACTAAATGCTATAAAAAAGCCGTTATGCCATATATATCGAGTATTGACCTTAAATTTAAATTTTGTTGTAATACTGTTAATCAGTACGACTTCATAATTGCAGATTCCAGTAGAAATACAATTCTCGTTAGCACGTACACGCCCAGCTGCGAGTCAACAGGTTTAGAAATTGTGGTGTGCGTACTGTAAGACCTTCGGTACACACAGCATCAGATTATTTGACTTCTCGCTCTAACGAAGTAGGCGAGTGTCAGAAATATGTCTCGTGGTCTTATCGTGGTGTGGGTGTCTTCTGCCGTTAGGTCAGACGATAGAAATGCCACTTGCACGCTTAGAGTAGCGGATTGACGGTGACCAACTTTAAACAGAACTTGATTAATTTTCACATACATCTATTAAAATAATAAAAAGCATAGAATTTACTTAACTTGATTCTGGATGCTGTTTACAATTGACAATCTGAAGTTCCTTTGGTCTTGGTACGTTAATCTTACTCTCGCATATCTCTGATACTTGACAAAGTGTCTATACATTTCTCTTCATGACTATGTACAGGAATATGGTAATCTTATTAGGCACAGACTGAAACTTGACTATAGACTGGTACAGACAAATGCAGACTAATGCAGACTGACTAATCGGAGGTCTGTACACTCGTTATAATACCTCGCGCGTTCAGGTATCACTGCGCGAGTGTGATCCGCGAGGAGAAAAGGTTCTACGTTAGCAGCAATCTCATTGGCTGCGAGACATATTAATACGCGGATCGGCGGAAGCAGAATTTGGTCCGTCTCTAAGACAACGCCCTCTCGTAGTGCGGAGACGGACGAGCGCTGCGCCTGCGCTGTTGTGTTTAGCGGGGCGCGCCCTAGTGGGAAAGTTGTGTACGCGCTGTCTACGCGGAACTGTGTACACAACAGAAACGCATTATGTATGCTGAGCTGAGCGAGCGAGCGAGTTCAGGCCTACCTTCATGACGTACTCGACGCGGCCTTTCTTCCTCGTGGGGCTCAGTACTCAATCATGGAGAAGTGTTACCGAGGCGAACCTAGCCTCTCCGCCCTCTACACTACAGCAGTCAGTTTGGGGATCGGGCTAGCTTCCTCCTCATCATGCAAGCCCCTCTGGTAATCTGCCAGCTTATAGTTTACACACTCTACTGTCATCTGGTGATAAACCTTCCTAGTTCGAAGAGCCAGTAGTGGCTCTGTTCCGTGAAAATGAATAGAATAAAAAATAACGGCTGTCAGCTAGCTTGATTCCGCTAAGAAATTACATGTCTCACGGAAGCGCCCCTAAAAGCTAATGGTGACAATTTTCTGGCAGCTGACTTTCTACAACGGCGCGCCCGCAGTTGTGTGACCACAGCAGATACGCACGAGCGGCAGCAGCGCAGGTACTGGCGCTAGTACAAAGGGAAACAGACAAATGCGCCGCCGCCCGCCCCGGCCGGGGACATTGTACGCCGCAGCAGCGCACAATAGCAGCGGCAAAACTCCAAGTGCAAACAAATGACGCTAAACAACGAGCGCGCCTTTATTTACGGCGTAGCGCAAACAGGGCGCAAATAGCGTAAGTAAACTGGCATTAATGCACATACAGTGCGCGCACCCTGCGAACAGCAGTGGTGGGATGGGGGAGGGGGGGGGGGGAGGGAGGGTGCGAGAGTGGTCGCAGATCGCCGCCCGATGAGCAATGACGCTACCCGCGAGTGGACACATACGGCGGCTCTGCCTCCGCGGCATGAATGAAACACTAAGCTCACAATCGGGAAGCGGGCAACAGGTCAAAGGTAATGGGCTTGTCAAAAACACTACGTCAGAAGCGTGGCACCAGACGCGACAAACAGAGCAAGAGTAAGCAAGTGCACTTTCCACACAGGACGCCGCGGCACTAACAGCATATCGTAGCAGAGTGACCAATATCCACCGATTGCTAGCTGGCGAGTGATACGATGTAAACGTCCAGTTACAGGTGACCGGGTAGCAAACAGTTGGTCTACGATTCACCGTTAAGCACGGGTTGCCGGACTTTTTCTTTGTCACAAGTGATTGTCTGTAATGTGCAGATAAAACAGTAGATGGTGATCAAATCCATCATCTTCACTTCCTCAGTTTCAGTATTTACAACCTGAAGTTAAAGATACTCAAATAACTACATTAAAAGTTCTAGAAATACCGGCTCTTGCAGCCATGATCGTTTTGTTTTCATCAAAAATATATTCCATATTATAGCGAGCAATTGACGACGCACGAAACTATTTATAGTATAAGTAGCCTGTTTGTATGTTGGCAGCGCTACAGACTGCGTCAATATCGCTGACTAGCTGTTAGCGAGTGGATAGAGAAGTGTATGGACGTGTTTTTTCTTAGTGGAGACTCCGTGTTGGTAGGACACGCAATGTAAAGTGAGATGAAATTATTATAAGATAATATGCAAGGAAAGGTATGATAATGGACGTATGGTTGATAATGTTTGGGTACTGGAATTATTGACAACTGCATAATTTTTGGAACTGGTTGTCACATGAATAAGGTAAAATTTTCTAAATACATTGTTCGCTCTACAACAAAAACTATCTTTTGCTAACGATAAGCCTCCTAGTAGTTAGCGCCTAAGCTAGTTAGAATCTTTTTATTTAGCTGGCCGTTGTTGCTACTTGCTGTAATTGCTGTAGTTCGTGTTACGAAGATCTTCAATGAGGTAAGTGATTTATAAACAAAATGGGGGTTTCCACTATCGGGATTCGTGATTGAAATGATTTTATGCAATTAACAGAGTTGGAGGTAACTTCACATTTCTTTAATTTCAAATTTTTTGGATTTGTATTATCGTTAGAATTTCTTGCGATTCAGGGCCATTCTTTTGTGCCAACTATTGGAAGTCATGTTGTCAGTGTATGGCACTCAGGTTGCGTTGGGCTTGTATATTGTGGGTAATAAATGAATAGGTCAAGTTTGAGTTGTCTTTGTCAGGGAAGATTCTGTAGGTCAGTGTTTGATAAAAAATAAGTAAAGAGTTAGTTAGCTAAACATAAACGAAGCCAAGACAGAGAACCTCGTCATGACGCGTGGTCATTTTCAGACTGCCGATCATCTACAATCACTCCAGGTTGGGGACCAGTCCTACAAGAGAGTGCGAGAATTCAAATACCTAGGGGCACTTTTCACTGAGAACTCGTCATGTGAAGTAGAGATCAATGCCAGAATACAAGCAGGAAACCGATCTTACCACAGCCTAGCACAACTGCTTCGGTCCAGATATCTCTCCAGACAGTTCAAGATTAGACTGTACAAAACCCTGATCCAGCCTGTTGTTCTATATGGCTGTGAGACATGGAGTATCCGGAAACAGGACTTCCATAAGCTCCTTGTTTTTGAGAGAAAAGTGCTTCGGAAGATCTTCGGTCCGGTTCTGGATGCAGATACAGGGGAATGGAGGATCAAATACAACCAAGAGCTTGAGGAACTATACCAGCAGCCCAACATAGCAGGAACTGTCAAAGCCAAACGAACGCAGTGGGCCGGTCATGTGGCCCGGATGGAAGATCACAGATGGCCTCGGAAGCTTCTGGATTTCACACTTACAGGAAAGAGACCGCCAGGGAGACCCAAGAAGCGTTGTAGGGATGGACTCCATGAAGATTTAAACCAAGTGTCAATAGATGTGAACGGATGGCGGATAGCAGGAATGGACAGAATACAGTGGAGGAGGAAACTTGTAGATGCGTGCGGTCCACTGGGCCTGATCACGTAGTAGTAGTAGTAGTAGTAGTAGTAAAGAGTTAGTTTCAATAGGTGTTTAAAAATGGATTAAAAGAGTCTTGACCGTAATAAAATATGTATTTGCAATGTTTACCTATTTCAGTCAGGCTGTGACCATCATCAAACCATTTATACCATGATAGTAGGCGGTGCCGGGGAACGGATCAGGTGTTGTGACTCCACGAACGTCGACAACGAGCAGTTGACATTCTGAAGTCCGTTCATCGCCACCGCCTACCATCACGGTATAAATCGCCTGTAGATCTCATTCTGACCAAAACCGGTAACCATTGCTAATAAATATTTTGTTGCGGTCAAGACTGTTTTTAATCCATGTTTAAAGTATTCAACCAGACCGCTGTTTTTCTGCACGAGAAATGTTCTTAAAAATTACTAATCGGTGTTTTCCACAAAGGAAAATTGCCACGTGTAGGTTTTCACGCCGTATTTCTGTTAGGTAATCTCCTTTTCGTTGAACTCTGATGGGCTTCTGTGAGATGGTTTGCAAACCAAGACGGTCACTGCTTTCTTTGAAAAAAGCTTACGGTGGCGAATGGGACTATGAATATGCCCAGGTGTGCATCTCTTCATCCGAAGCTTGTTGACGGCCATGAATGACTTCCTTCGGGGCTCCAGATATATGGAAATCGCGTCGGAGGAGATCAGGACTGCATGGAGGATGTGTGAGGGCTTCCGAGTGAAACTTCTGCAGCGTAGTCCATACAGTATTGGCTACAATGGGCGGGCAATATCCTGACATAGAATCGTGCCATCCGTCAACATTCCTGGGCGTTTGGGCTTGGTTATGCGCTTCAGTTTCTGCGTTAACTGTTGCAAACAGAGAATGAGCAGTGGGCCCTTGGAGTCAAACGATTGTGACGTCCCGGAACTGACGTGCCTGTCGTTTCGACAAAGCTACAGAAGTTTCGCCGGAAGCTCTTACACATCTCAGAAGCTGCGACATTGTCGCGAAAAAAAAAACAGTGACCCGTATATCAGATCTGTTTCATAAAAACAGAAGCCACTATGGCTGCAGTACATTAGGACTTTGTTCTTATGAAACAGTTCTGATGATGGTCATTAAAGACCGAAACCGGTAATTTGTTAACAAAAAGTTTGTGACCATAGACGTAAATTAAAGGAATCTTCCTTACACATCTTCCATACAGTCCCGATCTCTACCCATGCGGTTTCCATGTTTTTGGAGTGCTGAAGAAAGACGTTCGTGGGCGCCGTTTTGCTTCGAACGAAGAAGTGCATTCCTGGCAATGGCAACAACGAACATTTTTCCATGAAGGTATTGACCGTCTTGTCTCACAGTGGGGTAAATTGTTTTAACAGTTATGGAGATTATTTTTGAAATAATAAAGAGTTTACTTACATTTTTTTCCTATCTGTCTCGTCTTCATTTGACCGCCCCTTATAATAATTAATTAAACTACGTGATAAATTAGAGTTTTCAAATGGGTAGAAAGTCTCTCTTCAGTGAACTCGTTAGGGAATAGTTATTAAATAATTTAATAATAACTTTTGAAAAAAACATATTAACAGCCGAATCACTTTGTGCGTTGTCGGGAGGTCAAACGCAGTGCCCTAGAAAGTGGTCCGTGCTGGCCGTGAGTTGGTGGGGCAGCAAACGTTGCTGTCAGTAGTGCGGCAGCGTGTTGGCGTGAGCCTGCGAACAGTGCAAGCCAGTTTGACATTAGAAAACTTATTTGTTACTCGCTGTGCGTAAACAGTGTTGTCGTAACATATGCGGATCCTCTTTCATGTGGTTTATAAGTCGATCGTTGTAAACCTGCGATTTTGTTACCACCACCTTGTTATTTTAACCAATGCCAACCTAGAGAATAAAATAACTGGTGTCCCTTGCAATTTGGTAGTATGTCTACGCCAAAATATCTGAGTCAGGCACAATAGCAATCAATTTCAGACAGTGGTGCCTATCAAGATCCGACACATCGGCTACCACTGCGCTGCGACAAACCACTTGGAGTGATGACTCCAGGATAGTACAACTTACAGAACACTGCCATTTTTTCCGATGGGTTAAGGTCCTATTGCGACCCCTATACGGGCTGCAGTTTAGTACAAATGCGGGCAGTGCCGTGATCACAGTGGTAACATTTCTGGGGGAAGGTTTCATTCAAAACCACTTACCTGTCGTAAAATGCGGTGCCATAACTGAAGATTTAAGCAAGAGAATAAATGCTTTTATGGAAATAAATATGGTGCTGGAAAGTGGTTGGTGGAATGCTAACAGTGGGAAAAAGCATAAATCACATATCCTATAGGCTTTAAGCGTATGCAGGTAAAAAAGCTAGATTTGGAACTGGTAGCTTAGCGTCCAGTGCACTTCTTGAAAACATGTCGCCCAGACACTGCTGTATTGTAGAGGGCAACACCTTTTCCAGTTTTAGCTTCATAAAATGACGTTCATCATATATTCATGAAGGATAACTGAATTCAGTCAGTCGCCAATTTGTCAGATAAACGAAGCATATGTTTTCCAAGAAGCCTCTCGAATAAATAACCATTTAAAAATTTCGTCCGTAAAGGACGGAATCATGAGGGCTGCTACTGTTGGTAAAAATAAACAAAACAGTTTTCTGCGCCAGTCACTTACTTTTTTTGCCTATACGCATTTCAATTAAACGTAGCATTTGTAGACGGGGTAAGTAAAAGTGTGAGGTCGAATGGTAAACCATGATTGTGTTTTGGTTTGTTTAGTAAGAAATAGTAGATTTCATTTATGTCCTCCAATATGCCTAAAGAAACGTTACGGAAGTTCATCGACAGTGCTGTTTTAAAGATAAGATATGTTTGAGCAGACATTCACTATCACTCACGCTTAACTTTTTACAACATACACACACTAGCGATGAAGCAGGCTATAAATGGGGAAATGCACTGACATAAGCGACTTTGATAAAGGCCAGATTGCTGTTGCCCTGTGCCAGGGAACGAGCATCTCGGAAACGACGAAGCTGGTCGGCTGTTTGCATGCTACTGTCGAGTGCATCTATGGAAGGTGGCTGAAGGACGGTGAAACCAGCTGTCCACACTGTGTGTGTGTGTGAATTCATAAGGGACCAAACTGCTGAGGTCATTTTTTTTAATTCTTTATTGACATAACAATAATACAATAATAATTATACATATGTGGTCCACCTCCTAACATGTTAGTGGACCATTAATTGTTACATAAGACTAACAAGGGGAGGCCGCCAATTGTGAAATTCAGATTCGATTCATACTGCGCATAATAAAAGCTCATGGCCAGAGGTGTAATGTGGTAAAGCACCAAGATGCACTTCTCAGCCGTTGTCGAGAAAATCGACAGTTAAAAGAAACCGTTGCGGTGAAATACTCTCTGCGATTGATAATTTTCTACAGCGTCGTGGCGCAGCGGTAAGCGCTCGGGTTCGTAATCCAAAGGTCGCAGGATCGAATCTCGCGCCATGCAACTTTTTTTTATTATTTGTTTTTTGTAATTCAAATGTATACAGACACATATATATATATATATATATATATATATATATATATATATATATATATATATATATATATATATATACAATTCCCGGCAATCAGTTGCAATAATTATGCATACAATAAGTTGTTGAAAGTGGTTTGCCGTGGAAAAACTGGCGACTTCGAACATCATTATGTTTTCCGCAAACAAAGTTGTATTTCACAATGTTATTAATTGTCTTCATAATGTTTACCACGTGTAGTTAACGGAAGACGTAGAAACGATATTCCGAAACGAACACGTATATTGTAAGTCAAACGTTCGAATTACAATAGAGACGCCACGAACACAAATTTGGTGTGGCAGGTATGAAATATAAACTCCGTTACTCGCTCGTTACACTTGAAGGACAGATGTTGAATGGGCAGAAACGAGCCGCCGCATAACAGCGTAGTTGCCCGCTAACTTCGAAAGAAGGTAGATGCGGTCCCTGGCGCAACTTATAACATCGTCGAATATCAGTGTGTACGTGAGAGCTTTGGTACACCCTGTCAAACAAACGGAAAATGGAGGCGGTACAATTAGAGAGTGATCCGGGCCCTTCGCATGAAAGTGATGTGATCGAAGAAGATTCTATATACAGTGAAGTGGCGAAACAACAACTGAAAGATGCGCTGGTGTATTTTGAAAGCCTCCTTCGCAACAGTAATCGCATCGCAGCAGAACCGTCATCATCAGTCAACGAAGAAGCCATGGTAATTGGGGAAGAAATGTTCCAGAATACGCTGCAAATACTCGCCGAAAACACCCTGGTTCATGTTGAGGAACTGATAGACATTAATGAAATCGACGATGCGCTCGATGTCGTGCTGTTTTCTGCTTTCCATGTTACTATGATAACTATTAACTATCACTCTGGTTCGTGCGATACTCCAGCTACTTCTGGTCACTAATTGTTAATTATGTGCGAGTATATACCGAACTTTTCAATAAATTGTATCCACTTGAATATTATCTGTGATATTGTGTTTTATTTCAAGTATTAGTTTTCCACGACAAACGACTTTCATCAAATTATTATATGCATAATTGTTGCAACTGATTGCCGGGAATATATATATATATATATATATATATATATATATATGTGTGTGTATACATTTTAATTACTAAAAACAAATAATAGAAAAAATGCTGCATGGCGCGAGATTCGATCCGGCGACCTTCGGACTATGAACCCGAGCGCTTACCACTGCGCCACGACGCTGTAGAAGATTACTAATCGTTGAGAGCATTTCACCGCAACGGTTTCTTTTAACTGTCGATTTTCTCGACAACGGCTGAGAAGTGCATCTTGGTGCTTTGCCACATTACACCTCTGGCAATGAGCTTTTATTATGTCCAGTATGAATCGAATCTGAATTTCACAACTGGCGGCCTCCCCTTGTAAGTTTTTTGCAGCTTAGATTACAGTTTTGTTGTTAGTGAGCTACTATTAAGTTCCTAAGGTAGTGTTAGATTCCTACAACAACAATGGGCAGTTTAGTTTTTACCTACTTCTAACCTAGGAATGACTTCTAACTGCAGCGTCACAGGTGTGCCAGTAAAATATAAACCTACTTGGAGTGGCCAGGCTCCTCAAGCTAACCCCGAGGAGCATGCCCCTGGCACCGGGCCGGCCAAGGTTAGTAATCGCTGCAGTTTCCTATGTTAGTATTCTAAACTACGTCCTACTACTACTAGCTTAACCTACGTTATAGTTGGTGCTTGTCGTAATCGGTGTGATTGATCCCACCCCCCTAATCCCATACGTGGCGGTTTCCAACTAATGGAAGTCGGCCATTCCACGCACAGGCGGAATGGGATTGGGATCAGGTCATAATCGGTTGGTTAAAGAGTTCGGAGTTTATTCTTGATCCCTCAGGTATTCTATTAAGACCTTTCGTGATATCTCTTCTGCCAGAGCGTTCAGGGTATGGAATGTGTCTTCTTGTCTGAGAAGATTGTATGTCTCGTGATTTGGAAGTCTGTCTCTGAGTGTCATTGCCACGTCATTGAAGAGAGGGCACTCGAAAACCACATGATCAGGAGTTCCCTCTGCCGCGCCACAGTCACGCTCGGGGGTTCCCCTTTTCCCAAACCGACATAAATATGTCGGGTAGGGTCCATGACCAGTGAGAAAGTGGATGAGTCCTCGTGTGGGTTCAAAATATTTCATGGTCCCACGATCTTTAACATCAGGTAGAAACTGAAATGTTCTTCTCCCCGTTTCATCTTCCTCCCAAACCCTCTGCCACAATTCCTCCCCTCTGTTTCTTATTCCCCTTTTATCCTCTACTCTCACACCCATGATATCTGTTATTTTTTCCCCATTCCCTTTTTTGGCCGAATACCATGCCGCTTGTTCACGTATTTTAATGTCTAACGGGCAGAGCCCCATTATGACTAACAGGGCTCCCCCTGGTGATGTCCTGTAGGCCCCTACTGATCTTAGAATCATATTCCTTTGGACTCTTCTCACTATCATGGCGGGCACGACCCGCGTGAGCCTGTGCGCCCAGACTCACGAGCCGTAACCCACTACTGAAGTCAAGATGCTATTGTGATAGAGTCTGATGAGATGAGGGGGGAGATGAAATCGTTTATGTCCAATGGAAATGAGATTATTTAGTAGCTGGAGGGCTCTCTGAGTCACGGCTTCTATGTGTTTTCCAAAGTTCCATCTCTCGTCAATTATAACTCCCAGATATCGCGCCTCTCGTCGCCGAAGAACTGGTGAGCCTTCAATTCTGACCGTGGGATTCCTGACAAGCTGACCTTTTAGCAGTAAGTATGTGGATTTGGTAGGAGATATTTTCATCTTCGTTTTAAGGCACCATTGGTGCAGTTTTTCAATGGCCCTTTCGATCTTTGGCTCGATGTCCTCTCGGCTACGACCGTCGACCAGCAGGAGGAGGTCGTCTGCGTAGGCTATCACCTCTAGCACTTCCTCACTTTGTTGCAGTTCGTCCAGTAGTGGTTCCATGTGGATATCCCAGAACAGGGGCCCCAGAACAGAGCCTTGGGGACATCCCTTTGTGATTACTTTTCCAATTCTCCCGCTAGGGGATGATAGCCAAACCTCCCTGTCTTTACAATAGCTCCTCAGACATCCATAAAGCGGCCCTGGACACTCTTTCTCCCGTAAGCAGGAGAAGAGCGAAGGCCACCATAGGTTGTCAAGGGCGCCACTAATATCCACCATGATGCCGACGACGTACTTATGCGGGGTCGAGCCACAGACCTCAGCCGCCAGAGCGATGGCATCAGAAGCCGACCGCCCCTGCCTGAAGCCGAACTGCCTGCTGCTCATCCCCCACAGTACCCAGTGGGCCGTCAATCTGTCAGCCAGCAGTTTCTCTAGGAGCTTCCCTAATAGGTCCAATAGGCAGATTGGCCTGTAAGATTTAGCTTCGGTTGGATCTTTCTCCGGTCCTTTTTTAATTATCATCACGTTCGCGGTTTTCCACCTCTTGGGAAACCTTCTTTGTCTTAGACATTCGTTGAATAGGTGGGTCAACGGCGCGAGTAACTGGGGTGCCAGGAATTGCACCACCTCAGCCACAATGCCGTCTGGTCCTGGAGCTTTCCCTCTTTTTAGGGATCTTATTTGTGCAGCTACCTCCTCTTCCGAGAATGGGTAGACTGCCGTGTTGTTGTTATAGTCCACTAGATATGCGTCACGCAGTTGCTTCTGGACTTCAGTTTCTTCATCCGCATTGTCGTCAGGCAGCAGGGACTGGAGAAGGACCTCAGCAGTTTCCTGCCAAGACTCCGTCATCCCGTCCCCTCGCCTGACTGTTGATAACTCCAGGGGAGAGCGGATTTTTTCCCTTACTAATTTATAAGGGAGACCCCATGGATCTAAGGCTAACTGGTTCAGCACGTAGGTTTCCCAGCTACGCATTCTCACTTCGCGTAATGTAACACTACCGCCCTGCTCGGACGTACGTTATCTCTATAAAGCCTGTACTGCAATAAGTTCACGGGCTTCACCTTATAAACAAGGATTTTAGTACATAAGTTGACCGCGTGTACCTAATAGAAGCAGGATCGGACTTATACTCAGTCAATAACTACAGTGATGCATCAAGCAAATGTAAAGTATAATTACTCTTTCGCATGGACAAGAAGTACACACAGTAGATGTTACCTATGATTAACAATTCGGTCGCCAGCCTACTTAGGCAATGAGTGAGTTTTTCCTTGTACAAGTGGGTGCATGTACAAGCATAGTAACACGTAGTAATGATGCGTTATATGGCAAAGTTTGGAACCAGAAAAATCCACTGAACTAAAGTTTTCTCTTTTTGTACTAATTTGGACGAGCTAAATTTACACAACACCACACAGCAATGATTACTACGAACTACATTTTGTATATTGATCAGACTGAAATCGGGCATAGATTGCCCTAGCATTAGCAATCTCGAAAGTACACACACTATGTTACTATTAAGGATGGAAAAACACTAATACACTTAGGTTTAATATAGAACTCAACTTTACAGGTCAAATCTGGTCAGTACACGTCAAGGTTTGAAAGAATGGACTAGAGAAAGGGGGGGGGGGGCTGAAACTGTTATGGTCGTTATACTGAAACTATTAAGTACTTAAAGCAAATTTACACTCAAATTTAGCAATCTATGGATAACTACTCTTTTGTCTTACTTCTGAATAATTTAACTGTCATTATTTCTGTCTAAAATTAATTAAATAACATCGCTAACTCAATTCAAAAAACTCTCTTCCAATTTAGTCATGCTTTTGTTCTTTACCAGCATTTGCAATAACACATAGGAATTTTAGACTCCTTTATGGCATAGATTAATCTGCTGATAATTTTCATTAACACTAACATTAAACTTTCAGTTCAGGATACTCGGATTGCACAATACGAGGTAAGGATCCTGTCTATGTCAGTGATCAGGATCAGTAATGGCTAAGGCAATTCTGGTAAAAGTCACGTTATTATTGAACAGTTAGAAACAGTTTCGACACTGGTCCACACATATACACTTCTAAAGATGAAATAAATGTTTGACCTGTGCAAGTCGGTGCGGCGGTTGGCGGGCAGCGAGATAGCGGGCAGCACGGCACACATACAAACACGGCTAAGGCTCACACAACATCGGCACTTTCCATCTTCTTAGCGTCGTAATATTTCCAATTTTGTGCCTCAGAATATAGCCATGCCAAGTAGTCGTCGGAATCGGTCCATCCGAGGCTCAATGGAATCCACTTATCCTGGGTAGCCTCCTCGGTACAGTACGTGTACTTCCGACTGTTGCTCGCCTCCGACTGTGTTACTGTGCCCGTTGTGCCGAACCGCGCCAGTGTGCGTTTTCCCGCCTCGCCTGCCTCCACCTTTTCCCGCTCCCCTACAGGTAGGGTATTCACCACAGGTTTTCTACTACACATATCCTAATGCATTACTTACGTATGGACCAAGTGTATAAATTACAATTTTCACATCTTACAATAGTTTTAACATTAAATACACT
This sequence comes from Schistocerca serialis cubense, assembly GCF_023864345.2. Classification (NCBI taxonomy): domain Eukaryota; kingdom Metazoa; phylum Arthropoda; class Insecta; order Orthoptera; family Acrididae; genus Schistocerca; species Schistocerca serialis. The sequence continues at coordinate 275,474,472 of NC_064643.1, read as the reverse complement.
TTCCTTTGATTACCACATTATTTGAAATTTAACATAAATAATAATATTCATTTCAAAAGTTGCTCACAGTCTCTTTAACATAACGATACAAACCGAAAAAAAATTCAAAACATTGCTTACATTAATTTATCTAAATTCATAAAGAAAAAATTTTTATATGTGCAGTTGTCGTTACACATCCCCTGTTTCCAGAAAATTTTCTTAAGTCCAAATTTTATGGGAACACTAAATCTCATAATTATACAGTGGTTCTGAATCTTTACTTAAATGTCTAAAAAGATTTACACTACATATTTCCTTTTACTCACTGTATATAGGTTTACACTTTTTTAACACATCATGAATAATTACTTGTCATTTACTCAAGTGCTTTTTGCACAGTCCAACTTCCCATCATAACATCACTAAAATAGCAATTTGATCAGTTTTTCTAAATTTCTCAAAGAAATAATTTAAAATTCTGGAATACAAACATTTAACTACAAAAACAATTGCATATTTTGTATACACTATAAGATAAATTGTCGCTGCTTGCTTTGAATAGCAGTCTATTTTCTTACTCACTAACCAAAACACACACACATATATTCAGAAAATTAACTACACATATTTGCTGCCTATTATGCGGATTTGGGCAGTCCTTTTCACTTCATATTGTCACATCTCCTGGATCACATTTACAATTTTCCATCGATTATTTATCTGCCCTCATTGGTATTTGGCAGACCTTCATATTATGGTTCATACACTGCCCATTTTCATTTTTGACAGTCCCATCTTTTATCTGGCTGATAACATTTATCCTTTCTTTTCAGTCCTTTTCTCCATACATTTTTACAGTTACAGTACAATTGGTAATCTGAAACTCACATAACTACATTAGCACACTTTCAAGGGTATACAGACATTTACAAAGATTAGATACATTTAGAATAACTTGGGTTCAGCATAAGATACAGCACATTTACTCGTTCCTAGGAACATACAGTTTCAGGTCCACAATATTTCTTACACCTATAGGTCTTTTGGATTTTGGGTAGATCAGGTAGTAAGCATTGTCGTGTGGAATATTCTGTATTATATATGGTCCATTATAAATATATTTAAATTTTGAAATTTCATGGTTTAGTTCACTAGATTTTTCGTGGGTTTTTAAAAGAACATAATCTCCAATTTTAAATTTTGAATCTTTTAAATTTTTATCGTGTCTTTTAGATCTAGATTTAGCTTTTTGCTTTGCCCTTTTTATCACCAATTCTTTCTTTTGATCCAATCCCAAACTTGTACAAGGTGGAAACTCTAGTTTTTCTTCAATTAAACTTTTACTACTTCTGCCTAACAAAATTTCTTCCGGTGGAAATCCTGTAGTTTCATGATGTAATGTGTTCATGACATTCTCAAAATCCGATATAAATCTGCCCCAGACTCTAAATCATGCCCCTTCCTGTCTTTTTCCGCAACGCACCTTGGTCGACTGTGACATCGTCCCAAGATACGTTCCTGACCTGTGAACCATTTATATCTGGCGGCTTTTTCGGTTTCTGGAGTTCAAAGTCTTTGCTTACTTGAACTCTTTGCAAAATATACATTGAGTCGTCAGGTGGCTCTTTCTTTCCGTGTTCTGTTTCAACGTCTGGATTTTGTTTTGATACGTCGTCATCGTTAGGTACAATATCGCCATTAACTGCATCCCCTTTATTTTCACTGATTTTCTCATACCCTCTTTCAGTAAAAGTATATTCATTTTCCTCTACACCTGAAAATTCATCTTCACTAGAGTCATCACTACTCTCTTCCTCAACATCAGATTCACTTAAGTACGCTACTTTTGCACAATAGGGAGAGTTAGAATATTCAATTTTGTTTGCATTTGCGTACCTTCCATCATCCGAACTATCGTCGGAATCCGACCATTCCGGATCGCTTTCAGGTTCTAACATAAAAGCTTTTCTGAGACAGGCACTAAGTTCTTCCTCTGTATTGTCGTCAGGCTTGAATTTTAATTCAATCTCCTCTTTTGGCAAAACGGCCTCATCATCAGCTTTATTTACATCTACTGTGACTTCATATTTAGTGTAATCCTCGTGGACTTTAATTACTTTCAGGTAATCATCTACCCCTTCTCCACGGTGCCTCTCGGTAGCAGCTTGTACTATTGGCGGACTGTTAGCAGAAGTTATTTCTTCGTCAATGCTGAGGATTTCATCCTCCAAATCCTTCCTATCATTAATCTGCGTCCTATCGGCAGCACGCGCACTTTGCGCGGCGCTATTTACTTTCCCCTCTTCAAATTTGGGCCACGTCACTTTATGGACGTCCCTACTATCTCTCTTTCCACCAACTAATTCCTTCGCCTCATCCTCCTTCTTAAAATCCTCCCACTCACATTGCTTTAGGCCCTTGTACAGATCATCGATCTGCACACGCCAATCAGTTACTTCTGCTAATTCATCCTCGCCTTTTATCTCATTGCAAACACTGCTAACCGCACCTCTCTGTGCATTCACAGTTTCATTTATTGTTTCCTTTGTCACGGAATTATCACTCGTAAAATTTTCCTCAGCTCTTACGGCTACGTTCGTACCTACTGCTGCCGTATTGCTAGCGGCTTCTTCCCGAACAGATGTTCTGCTAGGCTGGGCCGTTGCCCTCTGATGCTCTACTCGCCTGTTAACATGTAGTGCTCTGTGCGGCAGAGATGACTCATTCTGGCTCGCACTTGACGCTTGTTTCGCCACACCACTTTGCGGCGTTCCATGTCCGTCCCTAGCCTGTCTCATTACATTACGGTCGGTCCGGTATCTTTTCTTAAATCGGGGCCGGTATGTATTGTCCGCTTCCGTTTGGCCCGCAACGTTCGCGGATATTAGTTTCCCGCGTCGTTATTATTTTGCGCGGTATACCCTCTGCCGCGACCTGAATTATTTCCTCTGCCTCTTCCTCTGCCTCTTCCTCTCTGTATTATATTATATTGACGCGAAATCCATCGCCGTCATTTCTTTCGTCATTGTTTTGGTTATTACAGTTACCAAAATTTCGATAATTGGCACGACTTTCGCGCCAATGATCTTCGTCTTCGACTCTTTCGATAAATGCTTGGAAGCTGCGATGATTGCTTCCCACATACCTCTTTGAATCTTCTGGAAGCTTTTTATATAGCTCCCAGATAATTTCTGAATCTGATCTGCGGCCTCTTAAATTCGTCAGTTTCCGGTACCAATACTCGCAGAAATCTTTCAAAGAATTCCTGCCCCTATTATCATGCTGTTTGGCCATGATAAACTCGCGCCATAAATGGTCCTGCTTTTGTTCAGACCAATATTCTTCCGTAAATCTTTGCCTAAATTCTTCGAACGTCATTCGTTCGGTATTTAAATTTATTCCCCAGCGCTTGGCATCACCTGCTAAGGCGCTAATTACAACATTTATCTTTTCCTGATCAGACAAGTGCTCAGGAAATATTCTCTCGCAATTTTTGATAAAATCTAACGGATGCCACCCGTTATATTTCTTGGCTGGATCGAAGCGTTCCTCGCCTTCTAACAGCTTCGTAATTGGTGTGCCATTACAGACAACACCAGGCCTATCTTTAATTTTGCTCTCCAGATCGAAAATTCTGCCTTGAATTTTCGTAGTATTTTGTTCACAATTTTGAACACATCCGGATACTTTTTTACTCAAATCCCTTTCAGTGTCTAAAACTACCTTTTTCAATTGCGATATCCCGTGTTGACATTCGTTTACGATCTCAGTTTTAAGACCGAAGACTTTTTCGTCTACCTTAGTTTCAACCAGAGGTTCGACTTTCTCTTGGATGTTGAGAATTTCAACATCGAATCTACTATTAATGTTTCCAATTTCCTGCATAGTATCCATATTTTTGTTAATGGTATCAATGTCAAGTCTCAATGTATTTACCACAGAACTTAAATTACCCACTTTTTGTTCTACCTGTTCTATTTGTTTACTAATTTTAATTCCCTGTCCTTCGACCTGTGCTTTAATTTGATCCACCTGTGTTTTGAGTTGCTCGTCAACGTGTGTTTTAAGCTGCTCATTCTGTGTTTTGAGCTGCTCGTCAACGTGCGTTTTAAGCTGCTCGTTCTGTATTTTGAGCTGATGGCTCTGTGTTTTAAGCTGCTCGTCAACGTGTGTTTTAAGCTGACTAACCTGACTACCGACTTGTTTTTGAAGCTGATCATTCCGTGTTTTGATCTGCTCACTCTGTCCTGAAATTTGTTTGGTTAATTGTTCAAATAAATCGTTTATGCTTAAAATTTTCACACTGTTTTGTCCTACGGAATCGGTGTATTCCGATCCTACTTCAAAAGTTTCTTTCGGTTCTTTCTTTATCTGTGGAGAATCAAACATGTCAGTGGATTCATTCACATACCCACTATCATCTACAAAGTCACCCTCTGCTTCCTGTTTTGTCCCTTGCTGTGTCCGAGGCGATCTCAACCTTTCAATCTGTTCATTGACATGTTCGTGGTATTGTATGTACGCCAACTGTCTTTCGCTAACGCCATCTGTTATCTGGCCGCGTAAACTCCGGCTACTGCCAGCCGCATTCTCCATTTCACTTGGCGCATCTACCCTGCCTACGTTCCTGTCCATATTGAATGCCAACTATACCACACTATTATACTTGACTCACACTGCAATTTATTTTACTGACTCTTATTGCAATTCGTGCCACTGAACATCCACTGTTCGGTATTTACATTAATTTGTAACCGACAACAGCTGGATGTCCTGTCACCGGGAAGCCACTTGTAATACTACCGCCCTGCTCGGACGTACGTTATCTCTATACAGCCTGTACTGCAATAAGTTCACGGGCTTCACCTTATAAACAAGGATTTTAGTACATAAGTTGACCGCGTGTACCTAATAGAAGCAAGATCGGACTTATACTCAGTCAATAACTACAGTGATGCATTAAGCAAATGTAAAGTATAATTACTCTTTCGCATGGACAAGAAGTACACACAGTAGATGTTACCTATGATTAACAATTCGGTCGCCAGCCTACTTAGGCAATGAGTGAGTTTTTCCTTGTACAAGTGGGTGCATGTATAAGCATAGTAACACGTAGTAATGATGCGTTATATGGCAAAGTTTGGAACCAGAAAAATCCACTGAACTAAAGTTTTCTCTTTTTGTACTAATTTGGACGAGCTAAATTTACACAACACCACACAGCAATGATTACTACGAACTACATTTTGTATATTGATCAGACTGAAATCGGGCATAGATTGCCCTAGCATTAGCAATCTCGAAAGTACACACACTATGTTACTATTAAGGATGGAAAAACACTAATACACTTAGGTTTAATATAGAACTCAACTTTACAGGTCAAATCTGGTCAGTACACGTCAAGGTTTGAAAGAATGGACTAGAGAAAGGGGGGGGGGGGCTGAAACTGTTATGGTCGTTATACTGAAACTATTAAGTACTTAAAGCAAATTTACACTCAAATTTAGCAATCTATGGATAACTACTCTTTTGTCTTACTTCTGAATAATTTAACTGTCATTATTTCTGTCTAAAATTAATTAAATAACATCGCTAACTCAATTCAAAAAACTCTCTTCCAATTTAGTCATGCTTTTGTTCTTTACCAGCATTTGCAATAACACACAGGAATTTTAGACTCCTTTATGGCATAGATTAATCTGCTGATAATTTTCATTAACACTAACATTAAACTTTCAGTTCAGAATACTCGGATTGCACAATACGAGGTAAGGATCCTGTCTATGTCAGTGATCAGGATCAGTAATGGCTAAGGCAATTCTGGTAAAAGTCACGTTTTTATTGAACAGTTAGAAACAGTTTCGACACTGGTCCACACATATACACTTCTAAAGATGAAATAAATGTTTGACCTGTGCAAGTCGGTGCGGCGGTTGGCGGGCAGCGAGATAGCGGGCAGCACGGCACACATACAAACACGGCTAAGGCTCACACAACATCGGCACTTTCCATCTTCTTAGCGTCGTAATATTTCCAATTTTGTGCCTCAGAATATAGCCATGCCAAGTAGTCGTCGGAATCGGTCCATCCGAGGCTCAATGGAATCCACTTATCCTGGGTAGCCTCCTCGGTACAGTACGTGTACTTCCGACTGTTGCTCGCCTCCGACTGTGTTACTGTGCCCGTTGTGCCGAACCGCGCCAGTGTGCGTTTTCCCGCCTCGCCTGCCTCCACCTTTTCCCGCTCCCCTACAGGTAGGGTATTCACCACAGGTTTTCTACTACACATATCCTAATGCATTACCTACGTATGGACCAAGTGTATAAATTACAATTTTCACATCTTACAATAGTTTTAACATTAAATACACTTTCCTTTGATTACCACATTATTTGAAATCTAACATAAATAATAATATTCATTTCAAAAGTTGCTCCCAGTCTCTTTAACATAACGATACAAACCGAAAAAAAATTCAAAACATTGCTTACATTAATTTATCTAAATTCATAAAGAAAAATTTTTTATATGTACAGTTGTCGTTACAGTAACTCCTTCTGGAATCTTTGTTTGGCTTCCCTGTATTGCAACTGCCATCTTTGTCTTTCCAGCCAGACGACACTGCGCTGGTAGTTTCTCCTTAGCCTTCTGACAGATTGCCGTAACTCCTCTAATTCGGGCGACCATGGTGATGGCGAGGCCGCCACGGCCTTCCTCCTGGTTGGTACAGCGACCCTCACCGCTCTATGTACTGCACCCACCAGTTCCTCGGCTCTGTCGTCTACGTCTAGGTCTTGATATGCGTCACCTTCTGGTAAGGCAGGAATGTCGCACTCCCTTGCTAAAAGTTCCCAATTTGCTTTGTTATAGTTAAATTGCACCTCCCACCCCATGGTCCAGCGGCACTCTCTTTCACTTAGAGTGAAGGTTATCAAGTTGTGGTCACTCGTGGTGGCATTGCTTACGACTATCCAATTTTTTATTAGGTTAGCTGCATTGTGTGATGTAAGGGTCACATCTATATTCGTGCCTTGTCCTCCTCCTGCTGTGTATGTAGGAGGATTCCCCGGCCTGTTGGCCACCACGAGCTGCGAAGCCATAAGAAATTCTTCCACTTTCTCGCCGTTTGCGTCTCTGGTGCCGCTGTACCACAGGGGGGATTTTGCATTGATATCAGCTGTTATGATTATCTTTCGTCCCCGCAACGCTGTGGTAACTCTTGCTAGATGTTCTAAGTGTTGTTCTATCTCATCTCCGTATTGAAAATACATATTTATGAGAATAATTACTCCCATCGGGGACTGAAGCTCCACGACGTTGCAGTGACGAGTTGCAAATTGTGTGAGCGTAGTTACCCTCAAAAGTTTGTTTGTTACTACTATTGCTGCTCTAGAGTCCTCACCTCTGCTGATAATTTGCCAAGTAGTGGCAACAAAAGCTATTTTCCCAGCTTCGGAGTACGGCTCCTGTAGGCAGAGCACGTCCAGTCTCCTCTCCTCCACCTCTTTACGGAGCTCCTGCATAACAAGTCGACTGTTGTGCGTATTTAACTGTCCAATTATTATCTCAGTCGTCATGGGAAGTATGTATGTATGTGGTCGTCCGGCCAGGTCTTACTCCAGTCGAAAGCAATTCGTCCATTTGCCAGTACGGCCTGTTCGTAAATGTTCTGGAGGTCAAACTTTTCGCCACGTCTCTCAAAACCTTTTTTCAGTAAGTCCTGCAGGGCTCCGAAATCAGTGGAGAGATTCACTGACTTGAGCTGTATTCTGTCCACAGCCTCCATTACCGAGAAGGTTACCTGTTTACCCTCTTCGTGTCCTACACGGACCACATGCCGTAAGGCAGTGGCCAGGGTGATCGGCTCTTCCAGCCTGGCCAGTTGCATCGTGTACTCGATGTTGGGGTATACCCTTACCGGGTCCACGGGTGGCAATCTGACCACTGGAGTGTTCTGCGTTGTGGACTTTAGGCTTGTACTGGTAACAGCACTATCTTGGATGGGTCGGTTTTCTTTGGGTTTTGTCTGGGATATTGCAGTCATAGGATGCCCTTGCCGTTTCGGGTGGATTGTCGGCTTTGTTTCCCGGCGTTGAGGGGCAGGATCTGTGTTCTGTACGGGAAAATATGTTTGTATGCTTATGTCAACCATGTAAGGCTCTGTTTGTATGGCCTTGTCTATTATTTCTGTTTTAGTGGCACCCGAAAGCGCCAGCAGGAAGTTCTTGAACCTGGTTGCCCTCATAGCGTCCCGTCTCCTCTTACTTGGGGATTTATGCTTTGGCATCCTGTTTGGTGGGCTGTGATCAGCCATAGTCGATTTTAGAAATTAGTCGTTGTTCCAACATTCTGTATGTTGGGCAATTGCGTCCTGAGGCTCCGCATGACTTTTTCCCGCGGTTTTTGCAGCGAATGCAGACCGCTGCTGCTTTGCAGTCTTTGCGGTTGTGTCCACTTGTGCCACACTTCGTGCAGGCCGACTCCCTGGTACAAAGCCTTAGGATGTGATCCAAGTCACCGCAATTGTGGCAGCGAGGTACCACGATGTAGTCTCTGACGTTAACAGAATGAAATCCTACATATAGTCTGCCCATTGCTGTGATTTTCCTCCACATTGGTGCCGTGACCTCAGCAACGTGATGAACCACATCACGCCCCCGAGGCCCCGTCTTGAATCTCAATTTGAAACTCTTTCGAAATTCCTCCTCATTTATATCATCAAAATTTTGCTCTTTTATTGTGTTTGTCAGTTCTTCATCCGTCATAATAGTTGGCACGTCATAGAGGATTACTAAGGGATTCCTTTTCTTTGGTGGTTCACATTTGATTAGTGCGTTTAGTTTCTGATTGTTTAATATTTTATCCTTGTCTTCCTCTGAGGCTACTTCCACAATTACTGAATTTTTTCTGGGTTTTATTCTCTTTACTTTAATTTTGTCTTTAGCTGGGTTGACAGTTTTTGTAAACAGCTCCTGAATTTTCTTCACACTGGTGTCTTGCCCAGGTAGTGTCCTGAGAAAGACCGCAGTGTCTGTTCTTTTGGCTGCTTTATCTATTGTTTCCTTTGTTGTGTGCGGCTTGGTTGGCGCTTGCGCAGCCACCGCCGCCCAGGTCTTGGTCGGTTGGTTTCTCAATCTGTTGTTTTCCTTTTCTAACTCCTCCACTCTGCCTTCAAGTTTTGCGTGGGCAATGGCCCATGCAGTAAGTTCATTTTTTATAATTGTTAAAGCTGCTTGGCTTATTTTGCCGTTTTTGACGTTCTGCTCTAAGAGCAGTGAAATTCTACCATGTCTTTGTGTCACGGATTCACCTTCTGCCTGTCCCAGCTCGTCCTGGGGAGAGGGATCAGGCGCAATAGAAGCGCGTTTGGACGCACAAGAATCACTCGTTTCGGTTGCCGCCATGATGAGTAACGAGTGATAAGAAATGGGAGCCCGTCTCTTGCCCCGGACCGGCTCCTCTGGCATGGGGGGGGGGGGGGGGGGGGGACATGAGGCAGCTCGCCCACCGGCCTTGCCCCAAGACCAAGGGCACTCTTCGAACTGCAGGGTACAGCGCGCCGTTGCCAGCGCACTGGTCACCATCGGTGGCTCCGTCATCGTCGATTTCACTCGACGCTCCTCGGCAAGTGCACCCCGCACTCCAGAGAGGCGGATGCACCTCTCGCCCTTCGCCGCTTACTAGCCCGAGCTTCCACCTGTCGGCCAAGGACCCACTCCTACTCAGGTGGTGTGTCGGTCACCCAGTCGTTCAGCGGTCTGGACCCATCTAACCTGGCCCAGGCGATGTCACCACCTCCTGGGTTTGGCAGAACACGCCCCGGTTACCCAGGGGCGCGGCGAAGCACCCTTGCCGAGTCGCGCCTCGATCCCACGCCGACGAACGAGGTCTCCGGCATGCAGGACACCTGATGGTCTGTGCCTTGCGAACAGAAAGGGACTGGTGTTCGGTCCCTTGACATAGCTCCCCCTGTGCCACGCACCCTTCGCTTTCGCATCGGGTTGGGTCGCAGCTCTCCCTTTTGTCGCAAGGCAGAATGCCAAGCTTAACGTCTGGCACCACGGGAAGGCGGAAAGAGCCACTTGGGAAGGAGAGGCTATAAGAGACGCTTCACTTCCCCTGTGAGGACTGCCGCGGCACACCCGACTGGGAAGCGATACGCCCCAGTGCGAGCCTCCGTGCCTTACGGCGCGCCGGCAACGGGCGGGCCCGCGCCGAAACGCGCCGTCAAGCGACTGACCTCACGCCAGACTGCTGAGGTCATTAGCACATACACTTACATAGTGTTGTTCTTAGAATAAGTTAGTTTAAGTACTATGTAAGTGTATGCTGAGGTCATTAGCACATACACTTACATAGTACTTAAACTAACTTATTCTAAGAACAACACACAGTCCGATTCCCGAGGGAAGACTTGAACCTGTCGCGGCAGAGGCCGCGCAGTCCGTCACATGGTGCCTCGAACTGCACAGCCACTCCATGCAGCTCAGTCTATGTCCAGCGGCTGCGGAGAAGAAGGAGTGCACTTTATTTATTTTGGAATAATTTATTTAGGAATGGATTTCACGTAGTAAATTTATTACACTGATACAAAACACTCCGCCAGGTGTGCTTGGGGTCACAATAAATAGCCTACAGTCCTGCAATTTACTCGTAGATCACCGAAATAATGCAGTATACTGATGTGCAGAAATGAAAACAACTCGTGAAACGTCAAAATAATGCATGTATAATGATCTGCAAACATGCCTGCAAATGGCAAATAATGCCTGTAAAACGCAATGCAAACACATTCACTAATTGTAAACTGTCGAAATAATGCATTGCACAGACTACAGACCTTTTCACAAAGTAATGCAGCAGACAAGTACACTACACGTAAAACTGGCTACACAATACATGTATAACGTTCTGCAAACACTCTCTCAACACATCAACAGCATAAAATAATGCACAGACACTTATTGCATGTAAAAACGCTTTTGAACTATCATCTTTATAATTTACAAAGTCAACAATGCTATTTCTCATGTCTAGAGAACCAGAAAACGTGTCTTCAACTTGTCTTTCACCTGCTAGGTGCACACAGCACAATCGAAGTTATCTCAACCGAATAAAGGGGCAAAGGTGCAGGAGAAGTGAATCGGAAAATTTAAATGGGAGATAATAATGGTCCAGTGCAGACACGCGTATGCATTGAATCTTATCAAATTTCCACAGAGAACACCCATGATCGTGAAGGCTGTCTGACACATACTGAGTATTAGTTCGCTATTCAGCCGTCTACAGATCAGCTACTTTCCTGTACCCCAACCGGTCTTTCAATTCGGACGGCTCCTGCTGTTATCGGGAAACGTGAATCATTCCAACCACAAGTCACCGCCGCCTCGCGCCACGCACCCCTAGACAGAATCGCCCTAGGAAACCAGCTACATATATATTTGATCACTGAACTTGCAATTAAATATTACGATCGCTGTCTCAATTGGACGACATTTGACAGCGAGCGAAGTACTAGATATACCCTTGCTGACGGCAGTGGCTCTGGAAAAAGTTATATCTGTACCATTCTTATCACTTGACATACTTTTCCAAGTAAAAAAAATCTTTCATTCCCTTTGCTATCGCAGTATTGCACGTTAAATCCATACCTTCCTTGCGACTGGACAAAGTCTTTTCTTTCCACATGTCTGGACACACACATACACATACTTCATAAGCCTCATGCTCAAGGCGAACCTAACAGGCATCCCCTACTACTAAGTATAATACTTCGCCAACGACTGATTGCTGGCCATACGAAACAATACTGAGCGAAAATCAGCGATTGGGAACATGTCTCACAAGTTTTCTCTGAGAATGGTACCATTGTGTGTTATAAAGAGAGGCGTAATCGTCTTACTAGTCGCCAGATGTCAAAAACACGACCGCAACGCCCATGTTACTCTCCAATCGTTCATGGTTGTACTGGCGGACGCAAGTATCCATATTAAAAGCTACAGTGGCTTTATAAATCGAGGTATTGCATTACCTCCAAATGAAATACCGCATCACTGAATGTAGACATTTATCGCCGGAGTGTATATTATTAGACCAACAGTGTGGTTACACGTCACAGATGGTGCAACCTCGTAATGAAAACACCGAATTTTAAAAGCAGTTCGGCTAAGGAAGGTGGAATGAAGCCGATATTTGCAACTCCATCACGCTACCACTAGATATTTCTCCAATATTTGTAATGCATTCTGCCCTGATGCCATGTCAGAGGGTCTACAATATACCCACCAGGTTATAGGTGGTGGTTGTTTGAGAAGGATCACATACAGTAGATGCTGTGCTGATTGAGGTTGTAAGAAATGTACAGAGGCTTTTCGGATCTTTAGTGTTATGCTTTCCGGTAGAAATGCTATCTGCGATTTGAAATCAAGTCTTTCCATTCAACCACATACCTGTGTATGGAGAAGTCTTTTAATGAATACAGTCACTAGTGAATCATATTTCTGGCACTCTCATATCTCAAAACGACTCCCCTTTTTCGAACCTATCTGCTACAGTTAAACTTCAGACAGTCCCTATGCATCTTGCAACTGCCTCTCAGATTCTGTGCTGCCACACTGCAGCTTTGCGCATGTGACTGTTCCAATTTCGGTTGGAACTGATCAGAAGTCGGAGAGAGCTATATGTACGACATTCACAGCCCATGTAGTAATAGGCTAAACTGAGTTAGTGCGACAGAACCGTGTTTTGACCAATCGGTAGAAATGGGAACGTGTTGTCATAGCTCCGCCAACAGTGTACGATGTGTAATGTCAGCCGGCCGGTGTGGCCGTGCGGTTCTAGGCGCTTGAGTCTGGAATCGCGTGACCACTACGGTCGCATGTTCGAATCCTGCCTCGGGCATGGATGTGTGTGATGTCCATAGGTTAGTTAGGTTTAAGTAGTTCTAAGTTCTAGGGGACTGATGACCTCTGAAGTTTAGTCCCATAGTGCTCAGAGCCATTTGAACCATTTTTTGTGTAATGTCAGCGCCGGAGGAAACTTACTCCTGCAACATAAGGTAGTATACAGACGGTAAGTACAGTAATCAAATATATATAAAACCAGTTTACTATGATGATTCTGTCTGGGGGTGTGTGGCACGGGGTGGAGGTGGCGTGTGGCAGAACTGATTAACGTTTCCCGCTAACGGTAGGAGCCGTCCTAATTGAAAAACCGGTTGGGGTACAGTAATGTAGCTGACTAGACAGCTGAATAGGGAACTAATACTTACTATGTGCCAGACAGCCTTCATGGTCGCGTGTGTTCTCTATGGAAATTTGAGAAGATTCAATATGGACGTGTGTTTGCACTCGAGCATTATTCTCTCCCATATAAATTGTCTGAATGCTTCTTCGCACTTGCCCTTTTTATTTGGTTGATAGAACATCGATTGTGGTGTGTGCACCTAGCAGGTGAAAGACAGATTGAAGACACGTTTGCTGGTTCTCTAGACATGAGAGACACCATTGTCGATTTTGCAAATTATAGGGATGATAGTTCAAAAGCGTTTTTACATGCAATGAGTGTCTGTGCAGTGCATTATTTTATGCTGTTAAAGTGTTGTGAGAGTGTTTGCAGACCGTTATACATGTATTATGTTGCCAATTTTATGTGTAGTGAACTTGTCTGTTGCATTACTTTGTAAGCAGGTCTGTAGTCTGTGCAATGCATTATTTTTACTGTTTACAATTAGTGAACGTGTTTGCATAGCCTTTTTACGGGCATTATTTTGTCAATCTACGAGTTGTTTGCGCGATTGTACATAACTGTAATGTATTATTTCGGTAATTTATGAGTAATTTGCAGATATGCAGGCTCTGCAGTGCAGTATTTCGACATTTTGTGATTTGCAGGCATGTTTTCAGATCATTATACATGCATTATTTTGACAATTTACGAGTTTTTCTCGTGTCTGCACATCAGTATACTGCATGATTTTGGTGATTTACGAGTAAATGCAGGACTGTAGGCTATTTATTGTGACCCCAAGCACACCAGGGCGAGTGTTTTGTATCAGCGTAATAAATTTACTATGTGAAATCCATTCCTAAATAAATTGTTCCAAAATAAATAACGTACACTCCTTCTTCTCCCCAGCAGCTGGACGTAGACTGAGCTGCATGGAGTGGCTGTGTTGCTTGAGGTTCCATGTGACGGATTGGGCGGCCTCTGTCGTCAAAGGTTCAAGTCCTCCCTCGGGAATGGGTGTGTGTGGTGTTCTTAGCATACGTTAGTTAAAGTAGTATGTAAGCCTATGGACCAATGATCTCAGCAAGAATTCACACACACACACACACACACACACAGATTGAATCTTTTTCTCGCCCCCCCCCCCCCCCCCCCCTGCCCCAGACCACCATGGGACGAGAATACTCTCTTGTAGCCATACTGTGTACTAGGTCAGTTGGACTTTGGGCATCATGGTGAACACACTGATGGAGCTACTGCCTATGACAAGTAAAATTGTTTAAATAAAGACTGAATTCAAAATAGAGATCTACGTCCATCCTATCCAGCAGCCCAGCACAGGCTGTCCTTTTTCCACCAATAGCAAGGAAGAGGCGGTGGTCGGATGACTTAGGTTGGTGGACGTAGCCCAACTGACCTATTTTCACGTCATTTTCTTAGGTTAGTGGAGGTAGCCAGAGTGACCTTTTTTCTGCCAAAACTTGAACTCCTCACCATTTTCTTGGGGAGAGGGTAGGGGAGAGGAGGGACAGAGAGGGTTTGATTAGTGCAGGTAGCCCAATTGACCTATTTTCCTGCCAAAATTTGAATTCCCGCAATGACGCCACTGAGACATTACCACATCGATTGCCGCCATCTTGTATAAATTTGCAATGAAGGTTGCCCTACTACTATCGAGTGTATAGCGACAGTGCTGGTACTGAAAAACGACATGAGAATGAAGTGCAATCTGTAGATGGTGAATAATTGTTAAAATACAGAAATGAATGCTAAGTGCATTATTTGTTGTTAGCCCATAAATGCGAGTAGCCATGAGCAAACCAGTACATAAATAGCGCCCTTTTTTGTCACAGACATGTAATTGCGACGTTGTTCTATGCCCAGTTTTCGTTTGACACTGAGGGCTCCCTTGCGATATTTTGTAACGTGGAAGGTCTAGACCCAAGGCATGGTATATTTTTAATATTTTGGAAGACCAACGGCGACTTGAAAGTAGTCATAAAAAGTTCCATTTCAGACCATGCTAAAAGCCACAGTAACACCGACTTTTAAATCGTTTTATTAAAAGAGAAACACCTGACTATGCTATATTTGTTTTCCTGTACCCGAGAACTTGGGGGAGGGGGTGGGGGCGGGCCCCCATTGACCTTGAGTATGGGCGCCCTTGTTTGACAGAGCACACATTTTCTCATGGTGGAGGTGGACTAAACAAGAATACAACCGTTTTGTTTGTTATTGACGGAATATTTATCTTTCTGTCCGAAGTATGTACTAGAGAGTTGGCCGGCCTAAGTGACCGAGCGGTTCCAGGTGCTACAGTCTGGTACCGCGAGACCGCTATGGTCGCAGGTCGAATCCTGCCTCGGGCATGGATGTGTGTGATGTCCTTAGGTTAGTTAGGTTTAAGCAGTTCTAAGTTCTAGGGGACTGATGACCAAAGAAGTTAAGTCCCATAGTGCTCAGAGCCAGTTTTTTTACTAGAGAGTTAAACATACCCGAGCTACCAGTCTTCCTCTAATGAAACACTTTTGCAGTTGTGTACTCGTCATGAATTAATTTAGTTTTATCTTACACCCTCCGCAGTCTCACAAAACACAGCTTCGTTAAAAGGTCATCTGATCCCGACAGTCTGTCATTTCGCCTCGTCAGGCCTACTTTACAGCAGCAAGATCGCCTACTCATCGTCCGTACTAACATTAAATCACGGCTTATTATACACTGCTGCACGCTTCAGAGAGAACCAGCAGACGAGTATGAACCGACTACAGCGCCACAGTTCTCAGGCTATTCATACTCGCGGGGCGACGGCGGAAACGAAGGCGGCCCGTTAGCACTGATGTATCAGCGGCGCCTTGTTTTGTGATGCAGGCAACTCACAGCATTAGACTCGTTTTCGCTCCGAGTCTCATCTGCACTGGACATGTCTTCTTCTCGAATTGGAAATATAGGATGTATCAAAAAAGATCGTCCGATATGGTACGTCTATATTTCTGAAACTAATAAACGTATACAATAAATTTTGTTTCTTGATGAACGGGGAACTCGAAAAGTTCTCTTGTATATCTTTTCAAAGGTGTGTAAGGGATGAGCCAGACAGTAGGAGATTTTACTTTATTATATGAGCCCCCAAACGGTAACTTCATTTTTCCATTGCGGCCAAGCCACGGTCGGCAGTGTTAGCTGCCTGTAAATTCTTTCATCCCACGGTCTAGTAACAGGAAGTCAGCACCGAGGAAGGGCACCTTGGACACCACTCTCCTTTGCTGCCGAGGTAACGCCGCCCCAGGCGTCGCTTAGCAGGCAACGCTCTGGAAAGTTCCATGCCGCCCGCACGGTTTGCTCGGTCCTGACCAATCAGGGCGGAGGAAGCCGCGTGGTGCGTCGAACATACCCGGCCGCCCGTCGCCGGGCTCGCCCTCTTGTGTTCTTGCTCACCCGCGAGTCGGATGCGCGCCCTGTAGCATTGAACAACTCCCGCTTCTCCCAGTGCTGAGGCACTGTGGACATAGTTTTGACAGACAACCACTAATCGGTAGCTTCGCGAACAATGTTTCGCCAAATTCTAATCTCTGACTCACCCTCACCTCCCTAGGCCTATGTAGCCCCTTTCAATATGCTTTAGCCAATAAATGGCCTTTCTCTAAAAATAGCCATAATCATTCCACAACGCCCACCGCCTGCTCATACGCCCATCCTGTACAGGTGTTCAGTACGCCGCCCATGAGATGCACGGCATATGCCAATGCCGTATTCAAATTGTTTCCACTCTGCAGCGAGCATGTCTTGAGTTAGAGATTCCATAGCTACTGTTATATGCTGTCTCAGTTCATCCACTGTCTTTGGTAACGGAGTTAGATAAACAGAGTCTTTTATAAACCCTCACAAGAAATAGTCACGTACAGTCAGATTCTGTGATCTTGAAGGCCAGTAATGTAAGGCTGAATTATTTGGTCCAGTGAGACCGGTCCATCGTTCAGTAATCCTTTGATTTAAAAATTCTCACACTTCCAGATGCCAGTTTGGCCGTGCTCCATCCTGTTGGTAAATGAAGTCGTTCGAATCAGTCTCCAACTGTGGGAAAAGGAAGTTCTCAAGCATATCGAGATATGTGCTTCGTGTAACAGTATTTTCGGCAAAGAAAAATGGACCATACACCTTTTCCCGTGAAACTGCACAAAACACTTTAAATTTTGGAGAGTCCCTCTCATGTTGTACAACTTCATGTGGTTGTTCCGTCCTGTGGTTGTTCCGTACCCCATATTCCCACATTATGTTGGTTCACCTCTCCATTTAAATGGAATGTTGCCTCGTCACTAAACACTAAGCGTGGAAGAAAACTATCATCCTTCATTTTGCCAAGAACGGAATTACGGAACTCCATACATTGTTGTTTGTCCCCTTCACGAAGAGCTTGCAGTAGCTGAATTTTGTATCGTTTTATGTGTAAACGACGACGCAACACACGCCAGACGGACATCGGGGGCATGTGCTGTCGAGCTGAACTGCGAATGGATTTCTGCGGACTTCTAGAGAAACTGTGGCTCATGCTCTCGATGTCTGTTTCAGACATTTGTGGACAGCCCGGTGATTTGCCTTTTCAGAAACAACATGTTTCTCGAAATTATTCATTCCATCATCTAATGCTCTGTGCTGTAGGAGGATCCACACCGTACCTACCACGAAAGTCACGCTGACCAGTTATTACTGACCCGCACTGCGAAAAACGTAGAACACAAAACGCTTTCTGTTGTCCCGACACCATTTTTGTAGAACTGAAGTGGGCGCACACTGCTCCAACCTGGCGGGAACCATGTAAAACTCGCGAGTTTGCTCTTTCCAACAGTACGCTGTTCACGCACATCTTAAACAACATAACAGTTATGATTTTTTTTAATCGGATGTTTCTTTTTGATACACCCTGTATACGTCGCATGCTCGTTTGGACAGTATTATGCTACGGAGGAAACTCACCTATGCTTTCATGGTATCTGTGGTAGTATTGGAGAGGAACCCTGAGAGTTGTGGACTACGTAACGGTGTGCGGGACCGAAGGGACCCAGAAAATGTCAAGCCACTCAACTGACAATCGTGAACGGATGAAAATAGAAATTTTACTTCAATTGAATGAAGAAAATGTAAGCAAGGTATGTTAATATCACTGGAAACTGAAGTAAAGGCCGTCTAATGAGGTCCCTACGATACAAAAACAGCAAAACGCATCTTTTTTTCGTTATAAAACGACGTGTGAACTTATTTGCAACAGACATTAATGTACTTAGGCTTCGACATCAAACAAAAAATTGATATACTTCCACATTGCGAAAGCTATTATTGCTACCAGTGTACACAAGTGTTTACTCATAACACGTTGTCTTAGGTAGAATTGAGCACGGTGTAGTATACGGATCGTCTAGAAGTCTCGAATAAAAGAACTGCATAAAAACTGACGTTTGGAAGTGACATCTGCTTAGCAATGTGTGACCTCTCATACCTGACACAATGGCCTCCATGAATTTTTTCTTAGAAAAACTCGGAAGAAGGAAGTCCGATAGTGTTAACGGCTCGCAAATCTGTCGACCTGTATTTAGCAGTGGTGTGTAATTCCCAAGCTCATCTTGCATAATTAATCTGTATTCAAAATATTGTATAATTTGAAATTATATGGTGCAATTAACATTTACATTTAGATGTGATTGGTTCATCATTTTGTACGCCAACGTATAGCTGCTTACGCTATGGACTCGTAGAGCTCGTCGATGATAATCCTCGATTCCTAAATGCATAATTAATCCATTTGTCTCTAAACGATGCTTGAAACCAGTGATACTGTACTTTTATTTCTACATATATGAGCAGCTTTAACGTCTGCAAATGAATAATTTACTGTTCAATTTTAGCTACTATTATCACAAACGAACCAGACGTACAACTATTTACCCGTGAAGCGCAACATGTCGCTAATTAATTACATCTAGTTCGATACCGCTGTTCAGATTTCCATAATTTCTCTCTCATCCCTGCCTGCTGCCATTCTCTTCATTCAATTTCCTATTTCGCACTTTATCTCTCCCCCACCCACTCGTCGCTCTCTCTCGCACTTTCTCTTTCTCCTTTATTTTTGTATATATCCCTTTCTCTTTTTTCTATGTCGTCTCTTGCCTTCGTTGGAATCCTAGCACAAGCCATTTCGGCAATCTAATTCAGGCAAAATATCAAGTAAATTGCACATCATTGGTACAGAATATACGGACGATAGTGTTGCCCAAAGAGAAATACATCTAAGGTAAATTTATACTGTAAAACAAGCGAAAAGAATTACAAAAAGTAGTGCAGCGGTCACTAATTAACCGAAAACTAATAAAAATTCACATGTCCGTTTTCCGAAAAGGACAGCAGTGAGTAGAATCTGATGCCCCTGCAAATGTCACTCTTTCTGCAGAGTTATGAGCGTGGTTTGTTTAGTTATTTTTCACATATGCCTTCCCTCAGTAGCAGACAAAGTGCATGGCAGCAAAAGACGCAACATAACTTGCCCTGCACTTAGTCTGCTGCTGTTCAAAAATGGTTCAAATGGCTCTAAGCACTATGAGACTTAACATCTGAGGTCATCAGTCCCCTAGACTTAGAACTACTTAAACTTAACCAACCTACGGACATCACACACATCCATGCCCGAGGCAGGATTCGAACCTGCGACCGTAGCAGCAGCGCTGTTCCGGACTGAAGCGCCTAGAACCGCTCGGCCACAGCGACCGGCCGTCTGCTGCTGTGAAAAGGCGTCTGTGCTCTTCACCAACACCAGCTGTGTAATCAAGGAATTCTTTCCCTGAAGATGAAGGCTTGAACCATTGAATAGTTTTTGAGCTATGTCTGTAAGCAACTGTCAGGAATGAAAATATTGCACATTATAATGAGTTAAAAGAAAGTTACTTGTGGCGTTTTATTGTCAATCATATGAATAAAATCTTTACAGTTCGTGTAAATAGGCGCTACTAAAGCCTTCATACTTCTTTAACGAGGGTACAGACAAAACACACCAGGCAGTTGGTTTCATTTTGGCACGACTGTAGATTTCGTTTCCAAAAACACCAATGAACGAGTTGCTCTGAACAACAAAGTTTCAGCACATTACACTGTGCACTGCGTTCTGAAGTGTCACCAAGTGCCTGCGAGAAGACTGCCAGTGACAGATGGCTCCTTAATTTCGGCAACGACATGCTGATGTATTCTGTTATAATTCTGTTTAAATCCCCACTCTTTTTGTCAGACTAAGGTCGAATGGAAGCTCTTGACTTAATGTCGGTTCAGTTGCCTCAGATTGAAGATTTTTATTCTTTATAACATAAATTTTCACGTATTGAAAGTTGGTTATGATGTAACTAAAGATACATTTTCAGCTACAATATAAAGTTGCTTGAAAATACGCTTCTCTTTACATGTCAGTCTTTTGACTTATATTCACTTTATCAGTTGTCACAATGCGATCCAAGTTTTCTAACTGGTCTTCCTGTTTATGTATTGTTCATAGCATTACTAACGTGTATAAAGTAATAACCACCTCTTATCCTCAGTGACGTAATTTATGTGGCTGATAGTCTGTATGCGCTAATCCGACGAAGCCTAGTAATAGGATTCCTTTTCGACGCTTTAAGAAGCATCCTGAAGCAGCTGAGATAGCTTAGAGTACGAGGTCGAAATACCTTGATAATCTGAAACGCGATATTTCAGATAATGAAGATATCTAAAAGCATACGATAAATTACGAAATACTTTGTCTTGGAAAAATCAAATTACAGATTTGTAAATCACTAATCAAATGTGATGTTTGATGTAATCGTCAACCACATTCTGTTCTCTTTTTATGTTGGCAGTTTTTTAGTGATTTTCGTATCTGTATGTTTTGACTCTCCTGTCTTCATGTAAACCAGGTTCAGTATACATTTTACAAACATGTTTTACGGGCGAACAGAATCTGTTTTCTATGAGGGTCCCCGAATTCCATTTTATTGCTCTCAGTCAGGCTCAAAATTGACCTTAAGTGTCATCTGAATTTTTATAAATAATATCTTGAGTCAAAATACATTGCGTAATTCTGCCTTATAGCTTGGTTGTAAACACTCTTGGAAACGAAACAAGATGCCAGATTACAACTGCACCTTTGCCTTTTGCTTTCAAGTACTCTGCCAACTGAGCTATCCAAGCAAGACTCACTAGTTCCCCTCCTAACGTTATTTCCGCAAGTACCTCATCTCCTACCTTCCTAAATTCACAGAAGTCCTCTTCCATACCTTGTGAGACTATCTCTCCGCTGCAGAGTAAAAATTCAGTTTGGAAACTCTTGGGAACGTTACTCGGTTGAATAATGAAAATATAAATGATTGTTAAAGACAAACTACATTCATGCAATCAGCAAAGAGTAGCTCCAGACATACAAACACCATGTGCAACATGTGCTAAAATTTGGCCTACCCGATGATCGTCAAAAAAATGTTCAAATCTGTGTGAATTCCTAAGGGACCAAACTGCTGAGGTCATCGGTCCCTAGACTTACACACTACTTAAACTGACTTATGCTAAGAACAGCACACACACCCATGCCCGAGGGAGGACTCGAACCTCCGGCGGGAGGGACCGCGCGATTCGTGACATGGCGCTTCTAACCGCACGGCCTCTTAGGGCGGCTGATGATCGTCCTTAGACTCATTGTGTACGAATGATAAAAGCAGAAGGAAACAACTGTCTTTGGTTACTTTTAGATTTCCCTTGTCCGATTCGAAACTTTCAACAAAAACCGATAACGGACGAAAGTTATAAATCGACTTATTGGTCCTTAAGATACCAATAATTTGCAGGTGTACAGCCGCATAACATCTTTGACAGCCGACGGTATCACGATAAGTTGTAACTTTGACATTTCCTCGGTTGTTGTGCTTCTATGTGGAGAGCACCATATTACACCAAAGAAGTGGAACGATTGTATGATACATAGGTTTTCTAGTCAGGGGTGAACGATAAAAGACGCTCATGCAATTGGCCTCCTGGAGAAATTTGTGGGCGCCATTAGAGTGTGTCGAATTTACTTTGCTATTGTACGACATTAATTACGTCAGATTAAGAGAATACTCATTGCAAATTAGTGTAATAATTATGTAGTAAGGTGTCAGGCAAATCCAACACCTTCCATGAAAACCCTGACATGATAAGCAAATCCAGTAGTATGTCACATAGCTCCGAATAAATCGTGACATTAAATTAACCAAAGTAATACGAGTAACGAGTGAGCAAATGGAATACCACAGACTAACACAAGAATGCCTAAATGCATGTCACACCTTCCCACCTTGAGACAGATGCAGTTCCGAGGGGAGAAACGAGAACAGTAGCCGAGAGCAGAACCGTGTTAAGATGGAAGGCCCTACGATAAGGGACGGACGGACACCCACGTCGCCAGCTAACTGCTAGGACCACACCACCCGCAAGTTTTAGCATGAGATTTTTCGCGTCTCTGTTACGATAGGACCACCCCCCCCCCCCACCCCCTCGCCCATGTTAAGAGATAGAGCCCTCCAGAAGAACAGTATAGAAGTTACGATAACACTAAAGGACCACACCAGCTGCAAGTTTTAGCGTGAGACTTTTTCGCGTCTCTGTTACATTGCAAACTTTAAAAACATTCCCCCACCACGAAAAGTATAACGTTTCTCTTTGGATAGACAGAATTTTTGTAGGCGGAGCTTAAGGTTAACATTGAAACCCTGATTGGTCAGATGAAAACACAGCCAGATAGTTTTTTTAAACCAACTTCGGTAAATTGTAGTAAGGAGAAGTTAGGAGGGAGTTGCTTCCGAGACGACGAGGCGAACGGAGCTGCGCCGGCCGCCGCCCCCTGACGAACACCGACAAGGTAATGAATGCACGCGATGCCACATTTTTGAGCGCATAAGGCTTCACTCAGAACTGCAGAAGTCTCATCTGTTACATCCCCTTTTTACGTAATATTAGTGTCGATTGTCAATTAAAGCTTATGGTGTTCACATTTGCCACTTGAAGTTAAAATCTGAAACGCGATGATTTTTCTGTTATATAATTATTGAGAAGCCACATCAGCCACTGTAATTTACGACAAGTTAGATAAGTAATTAAAGATAATTGAGGGTCACTGTAGACCATTTTGATAGTTTTCTCTTTCGTGAAACTTAATTTAAACCTAGATTATAGATGTGATATGGCATAGGTCATCCTTCGATCCATTGTAGAACTTGGAAACCCATTCAGGGAATATTTGTTCACATTTTTGTTGAACGCAGTTGGTTTTTACCATCCTGTATTAAAACGTTTCCTTTTATCAATAGTGCAATTTATAAACAGTGTTTTGTGAGTAGAATAAAATTTCCAATGGTAAACTTATCTGCTTTTTCGACGTTATTTTACCAGCTGACTAAAAATAGGAAAGCCTTGAACCCCTTCCACTAAATTTAGTTAGTATTACGATTCTTTTACAGGGAGTGCAGTGGAGCTGACGCTGAAATCATTAAGTGTTTGGTTATATCATCGCTAGTCTCACTGAACTTTTCTGAACTCTAAATGTCATGTGTGGTCTGGTGTCTCCTTACCAGCAACAGGTCCCAGGTTCAAACTAGTCGATTCCCTAAAAAAACACGCTCAGAGCGTCGTTGTGCGAAAGTTGTAGGGAGACACGGTATAGAACAAACAGACACCACGCAGAATGTTAGAATGTTAATGCACAATTCTACGTCAAAAGGTAACTAATACTTTCTGTTCATTTCAAGTGACTTACATTAAATTGTGGACGACGATTATTGCTGTAGATCTTCCGAAAAATGCTTTTTGGATACTCCCTGGCGAGTCGTGGTCAATCCATTGAGATGTTCATTAACTCGTGAATAATTCTCTGTGAATTTCCTACGCTACCAGACAGATACCCATGTTTCATTTGTGAACAGCAATGTACTCCGGAAGTCTCAGAAAGTCCCAGTCAAAGAAAAGGATCATTTTAGGTGTTACAGGCGACCGAACAATCATCACGCAGCTGATCAACGATATCTTCGTGACCATCGCTGCGACTGTAATTAGTTTGAGGTTTCTATCCACAGTTTCTACGAAGAGTAACACTGGATACATTACATCGTTGAAGTTAAGCTGAGGTGGGATAACAGTAATGAAAAACAATTAATAAAATTTCCGGGCTATTATGACGTGGTTGAATGGATTTCACCTTAAAACACGACGTTTCGTTCCCATCCTCGCAGGGCATCTTCAAGGGGGATGGTAGCCTTTTTGAATGTCCGATTCACACTGTGTCGCTACTCGCTACAGCAAATTTCCTCTTCCGCGAGCTTCCGCGCAATGGCGTAGCGTAACACGTTCTTCTTATGACTATTCCACGATGTCAACATACGCTTCCTAATAGTACCGCGGAACAGTCTGTCAATTCTATCCCAATCATCACTACACATTTTGCTGCTGATAATAATATGGAGGGACATTAACTTACAGTCTGTGCTTGCCTGGTCCCAGGGCGTCTGTTTATAGGGAGTGGCCGAGCGGTTCTAGGCGCTGCAGTCTGGAACCGCGCGACCGCTACGGTCGCAGGTTCGAATCCTGTCTCGGGCATGGATGTGTGTGATGTCCTTAGGTTAGTTAGGTTTAAGTAGTTCTAAGTTTTAGGGGACTGATGACCTCAGAAGTTAAGTCCCATAGTTCTCAGAGCCATTTGAACCATTATGTGTCCCTTTCCATATATTTGACATGAACAATATAAATAACGAGAAAAGAACTACACATGCGTAATGCTGTGTGAACTTAAATGCCTAATTGTGATACGGACAAAGTGAGGAAATAACTTTAAAGACAATTTATGGATCCTGATAACAGAAAAGATACATTATTCCCCGTGATGTACGATCATATGTGTAAACTAAATAACTGAACACTATAATCTTTGTTATATTATAAAAGGTCTGGAAGACAATGAACTTAGTCGTCTTCTGATGTTTTCTTGTGTCTTAGCTATTGTTTGAGTGCAGAAGGTACGATTGTATTGCGATAGCTTTTGTCTTTCTCTCGTTTAATCACTAGAATATAATTGATGTGTAAAATAGTTACGAAAATATAATAAGCTAATCTGGAGTGCAGAGTAATCATTTAAGGAACCCACGCCCACATTTGTTATAACGCAAGAGTTTGTGTAGCATTTTTTGGAGCTGCTGCGGAGCTAGCTGCTATCATCTTTGACTGATAAAGTTGGCCGCCATTACGTGGCACATTTAAACTTTTTATTTCCACAGGAAGTACGACGATGCAGGAGCAGAAAACTTATTTAAAAATACTATCAAAATTAATTAACATCAAATCACAAGATTTATCATAAAGTGACTGTTTTCATTGATACAATTTATTATAGGTCAGGTGCCTCTTTGCATAAATGGAACGCATAAATGCTAACGCATCTGATATTATTTGTAGGGAGCCTGGAACTCGTTTTCAACCAGAATTTAAAGTTTAATTTGGCTACCTGCAAATACAATGTTGCTTGTTTGTAATTGTTTCTTACGAGGTTTTATGAAAGATAGCTTTACGAAATTTAACTTCACGAACTTAATAGAATCCTCATATTACTTATAGAAGAAAGAGACATTACATGTTGAATCGTTCTTGTAGTAAAGCCTCTTCCGTCCGTTTGAAAATACTCTGCGCCTTGGCCGAGCCGCATAGTCGCTTAATCCTGAAAAACGTCGGTATAATACTGACCGCTCTGCAACGAGACAGAAAAGTGAGAGAACAGAAGAGCTGCACTCTTTTCTTCTGGAAACAGCTGCAGGAGGGGACAGGCGAGAGATTAAATTTTCTTGATGTGCTAGTTTTCAAGAAAGAAGATGGTAACTTGGGCCACACGGTTTACCGAAAACCCATGCACACAGACCGTTATCTACACCGGAATTCGAACCACCACCCACAATAAAAGGGAGGCATCGTAAATGCGTTGGTGGATAGTTTTGTGTTAGCAGAAGAGCCAACACCGTGTTACGAGTAGAGGCCGAAATGCACGCGTTTTTAGCTCACGCACGCTGGCGAGAGGAGGGAAGAACTATACTGACGTGAGGTCTGGAACATGACAAGGAATGAGAATTCAGAAAGCGGACGTAATTAGTTTCATACTTAACTTTAATCCATTAATGATGAACGTCGCTCTTGACGGTACATGATTCACAATATTATCTGTTCAGAATACATTCTTGATGATAGTAACCATAGTAACTAAATATGGCGCCTTGCTAGGTCGTAGCAAATGACGTAGCTGAAGGCTATGCTAAACTGTCGTCTCTGCAAATGAGAGCGTATGTAGTCAGTGAACCATCCCTAGCAAAGTCGGCTGTACAACTGGGGCGAGTGCTAGGGAATCTCTCTAGACTAGACCTGCCGTGTGGCGGCGCTCGGTCTGCAATCACTGACAGCGGCGACACGCGGGTCCGACGTATACTAACGGACCGCGGCCGATTTAAAGGCTACCACCTAGCAAGTGTGGTGTCTGGCGGTGACACGAAACAGAGCTGCTTGATGCAGAATTAAAACATCTCACCAACGTATTGCTCAAAAGTGGTTATTCGTTCACTGAGATGAAAAAAGCGTTAAGAACACCGCGTAGAAATTACAGCTACGCTCAAGCGCAGGTGAAATCTGAAGTTTACCTGCCATTCATTAAGAACGTGACTGTCCGCATAGCGAAAAGCTTAAAAAAGCGGAACATAGCGGCAATCTACACATTTACACGAAGATACAAGGTCACCTAAAATCGGACAAGGATGCTCGCCAGCCGCTAGACAAAGCTGGAATTTATAGGGTTCCGTGTAATTGTGGGGAGGTGTACGTGGGTACTATAAAAAGAACTGTCAAAAAGCTAGAAGATTACAAGGGAAATTACAGAAGCGGGGAGACTAACAGATCGGCTGTTGCGGAACATGCTTTACAGCCAGCAGACCACCACATTGATTTTGATAGGACTCAAGTTCTGACAGTCACAAGCGGATACCATGAGAGGCTACACAGAGAGGCCATAGAGATTGCAAAACACCCCAGGAATTTCAGTAGGAAGGAGGAGGGCGTGAAGTTGAATGACATTTGGATTCCGGTGCTGAAGAAGACGTGTATCAGTCTTTCACCATGGGATGATTGCAACAGCGGACGACGGCAGTCGACAACGGTCAACTGCGCTCGCGTATTAAAAACATGTGACGTGACAGCACTGCGAGGAAGCTCGCAGAAGCTGCTTTTGTGAGTCGGACATTCAAAAAAGCTACGATCCCCCTTGAAAATGTCCTCCGCAGATGGGGTCGAAATGTCGGATTTCAAGGCGAAATCCATTCGACCAAGGCCTAATAGCCCGGCACATCTTGTAATTGTGGCATTTCCGGCCGGGAAAAATT
This sequence comes from Schistocerca serialis cubense, assembly GCF_023864345.2. NCBI lineage: Eukaryota > Metazoa > Arthropoda > Insecta > Orthoptera > Acrididae > Schistocerca > Schistocerca serialis. The sequence goes on along the minus strand of NC_064643.1, from coordinate 275,446,816 downwards.
TACATTTTACAATAATAATAAGCAAAAGATTGAAGATTAAATCCAAAACAATAATAAAAGGTGAACAGCCCGTCATTTTCAAGATATAAATGCGAGACCACTGTGGAGCTGCATTCTCGTAAGATATTTAGCATTGTGAGAAGAAATCAGGTTTCACACTGAGAAGCAAACTGGTTATTCCTAGGAAATTAGCAACTGCATTTCGCCAGTCGGTAAAGGATTTAAGGTGTGACGTAGTGGCCGTCATTAGGCAGAGCCAGCTTGCATATCAAACGGCGGCGGGATATCGCCTTGAGCCAGTGGAGGCACGCGGATTGCCTGCTATTGCGCATGCGCCATAATGGCCCAATTGCTGGCCGGGCTAGCGGCAGGCGGTCTATTGCGCTGCGGTCAAGCCAGGCGCGTAACAATGAATACTAATCAGCGGAGGCGTATATCAGCGAGTGCCCGCTGCCGTCTTTGAGCGCCGTGATCCGCAGCGGCCCACCGCCGCACCTCTGTCTGGCGCCGCCGGAACGCCGGCCAGCGGTGTAATTACATCCCCGGTCCCCTGGCCGCAAGAAGTAGTCGCAGCAATGCCGGCGTTTATTGCGTCGCTCCAGAAAACCGCGCAGCACTTGTCGCCGGGACAAAGAAAACACGACCAGCGGCGTAGCTGGACCTCAAGGAACGAGCCCACGGCCTTTGCTGTCTTCTCTTGATAGCGTGTTCGCCACGGACTGCAGCTATCTTCCTTCTTGGATTGCTGTCGTGGTGAAAGCTTGGTCGTAAAATGAGCAATGATTGGTATTCTTTTACTCTTAGTAAACTATGGTTCATTGACACTTTAACCCATTGACTGCCACGTCGCTCACCGGGTCTCTGATAATCACTTCTTATGCCATGCCAGTTAAGAGGTTGCTCCAAATAAGGTGTTTTACTGGGTAATTTTATTGTTTCTTTTTTTTTTTCTTTTCTTTAAGTCGTCAGCCTTCACACTGATTTGGTGCGGCCCGCCACCAATTCCTCTCCTGTGGACAACCATTTCATCCCAGAGTAGCAATGGAAGTTATCCTCTGATGCTTTAACAGATGTTCTGTCACCCTGTCTATTCTTCTTGTCAGTGCTGTCCATATGTTCCTCTCCTCGCCGATGCTGTGTGGGACCGCCTCATTTCTTGCTTTATTAGTCCACCTAATTTTCAACATTCTTTTGTAGCACCATATCCGATAGGCTTCCATTCTATTCTGTTCAGTTTTTCCCACAGTCCATGTCCTCCTTGCTCCATCCGTCATAGTTTATTTTGCTGCCTAGGTAGCAGAATACCATAACTTCGCCTACTTAATGATCCCCAATTATAATGTTAAATTCTTCGCTGTTCTCATTTCTGCTACTTCTCACTACTTTCCTCTTTCTCTGATTTACTGACGGTCCATATTCCGTACTCATTCTACATCTATATCTACATCCATACTCTGCAAGCCACCTGACGGTGTGTGGCGGAGGGTACCTTGAGTACCTCTATCGGTTCTCCCTTCTATTCCAGTCTCGTATTGTTAGTGGAAAGAACGATTGTCGGTATGCCTCTGTGTGGGCTCTAACCTCTCTGATTTTATCCGCATGGTCTCTTCGCGAGATATACGTAGGAGGGAGCAATATACTGCTTGACTCCTCGGTGAAGGTATGTTCTCGAAACTTCAACAAAAGCACGTACCGAGCTACTGAGCGTCTCTCTTGCAGAGTCTTCCACTGGAGTTTATCTATCATCTCCGTAACGCTTACGCGATTATCAAATGATCCTGTAACGAAGCGAGCTGCTCTCCTTTGGATCTTCTCTATCTCTTCTATCAATCCTATCTGATACGGATCCCACACTGGTGAGCAGTATTCAAGCAGTGGGCGAACAAATGTACTGTAAACTACTTCCTTTGTTTTCGGATTGCATTTCCTTAGGATTCTTCCAATGAATCTCAGTCTGGCATCTGCTTTACCGACGATCAACTTTATATGATCATTCCATTTTAAATCACTGCTAATGCCTACTCCCAGATAATTTATGGAATTAACTGCTTCCAGTTACTGACCTGCTATATTGTAGCTAAATAATAAGGGATCTTTCTTTCTATGTATTCGCAGCACATTACACTTTCCTACATTGAGATTCAATTGCCATTCCCTGCACCATGCGTCAATTCGCTGCAGATCCTCCTGCATTTCAGTACAATTTTCCATTGTTGCAACCTCTCGATATACCACAGTATCATCCGCAAAAGCCTCAGTGAATTTCCGATGTTATCCAAAAGGTCATTTATGTATATTGTGAACAGCAACGGTCCTACGACACTCCCCTGCGGCACACCTGAAATCACTCTCACTTCGGAAGACTTTTCTCCATTGAGAATGACATGCTGCCTTCTGTTATCTAGGAAGTCTTCAATCCAATCACACTATTGGTCTGATAGTCCACATGCTCTTACTTTGTCCATTAAACGACTGTGGGGAACTGTATCGAACGCCTTGCGGAAGTAAAGAAACACGGCATATACCTGGGAACGCGTGTCTATGGCCCTCTGAGTCTCATGGACGAATAACGCGAGCTGGGCTTCACACGATCGTCTTTTTCTAAACCCATGCTGATTCCTACAGTGTAGATTTCTAGTCTCCAGAAAAGTCATTATACTCGAATATAATACGTATTCCCAAATTCTACAACTGATCCCCGCGTGTGCCTGCTCAGACCTTGCTGAAGGAGCGGCCACATGTCCACTCACAGGCCGAGCGTGCGATGCCACACGGCCAGCCTCCACACTGACCCTCCGCCTCGTGAGCCGCGAACGCCGCTGAACCCGCCACTGCCCTAGGGGAGAGGGTGGCCCAACCGCGCCCGATACCCGCGAAGATGTCTCGACAGCAGGGAGTACCCACGGTACACTCCGAGGCAGCAGCCTGAAGACGGCTGACCGCGGCCATTACACTCTTCAACACATAATGCAATTCTTCTTCACTTTCACTGAGGATAGCAATGTCATCGACGAATCTTATCATTGATATCCTTTCACCATGACTTTTATCCCAATCTTGCGCCTCTCTTTTATTTCCCTCATAGCTTCTTCGATGTATATATTGATCAGTAGGAAAAAAAGACTACATCCCTTATTAAACAGAGCAATTTGTTCTTGGTTTTAGAGTGTTAGCGTTCCCTCTTGGTTCTTGTGCATATTGTATATTACCCGCCATCAGCTTAACACTATTTTTCTCGGAATTCCGAACATCTTGCACTATTTTACATTGTCGAACGCTTTTTTCGGGTCGACGAAAGCAATGAACGTGTCTCGATTTTTCTTCAGACTGCTTCCACTATCAAACGCAACATCAGAACTGCCTTTCTGATGCCTTTACATTTCTTAAAGCCAAAATGATCGTCATCTAACAGATCTTCAATTTTCTTTTGGATTGTTATGTGTATTATCCTTTTCAGTAACTTTGATGCATGATCTGTTAAGCTGATTGTGAGATAATTCTCCCACTTGTCGGCTCTTGTTACCTTCGGAATTGTGTGTATGATGTTTTTTCTGTAAGTCTGATGGTACATCTCGCGTCTCATAATCTTACACACCAACGTGACTAGTCGTTTTGTTGCCACTTCCCCCAATGATGAAATGTTACCTATCCTTTCTGCCTTATTTGAACTCAAGTCCTCCAAAGTTCTTTTAAATTGTGATTCTTATGCTGGATCCCATATTTCTTCCCTGTCGACTCTAGTTTCTTTTTCTTTCATGTCTTCAGATAAGTCTTTTCTTTCGTGGAGGCGTTCTGTGTACTCTTTCCACCCATTCGCTCTCTCCTCTGCATTTAACAGTGGAATTCCCATTTAACTCTCAACCTTACCGCCCTTGATTTCAATTTCACGCAAAATTGTTTTGAATCCGACAAGCACATCTTTCGCGATTTCTTCGCATTTTTATGCAACGATTTTGCCTTAGCTTCCACGCATTAACTATTTGTTTTGTTCCTAAGCGACTCGTATTTCTGTACTCGTGAATTTCCCTGAACATTTTAGCCCTTCCTTTGTTTGTCGATCAGCTGAAGTATTTCATCTGTTATCCTTGGTTTCTTCGCAGTTTCCTTCCTCTTACCTAAGGTTTTCTTTACAACTTTAGAGATGTCCATTCCTCTTCAACTGTACTGCGTACTTTGTTATTCGTTATCAAAGTGCCTAGAGCTTCAGATAACTTAAAGCGTATCTGTTAACTGTTAAACAATTCTGTGTCCCACTTCTTTGCCCACTGAGTCTTCCTGACTAGTTTGTGATCTGAGTATATATCTGCTCCTGGGTACGTTTACAATCCAATATGTGTTTTCAGAATCTCTTCCTGACCGTGATGTAATCTAACTGAAATATTCCCATGTCTCCCGGCAAATTCCAAGTATACGTCCTCCTCTTGTGATTCTCGATCAGGGTATTAGCTATTACTGACTGATATTAATTGCAGACCTCAATTAGTCTTTCTCCTCTTTCGTTTCTCCTACCAAGCCCATACTCTCCTGTAATCCTTTCTTCTTCTCCCGCTCCTACAATCTTATTCCAGTCCCCTATGACTATTAGATTTTCATCCCCCTTTACGGACTGAATTACCCGTTCAGTATCCTCATATTCTTTATCTCTTCATCCTCTGCTTGCAACGTCAGCATGTATATTTGAACTGTTGTTGTTAGTGCTAATCTGCTGTCGATTCTGACGAGAACAACCCTAACACTATCACAAGAAATCGTACTCTCGTTATACCATTTTCTGCAATTTTGATATTACCCTACACTCGTCTGACCAGATATCCTGTCTTCCTTCCACTTCTCTTCACTGACCCCCATTATATCTAGCTTGAGCCTTTATATTTCCCTTTTCAGATTTTCTAGCTTCCCTACTACATTCAAACTTCTGACATTAAACTCCCAGACCCGTGGAACGTGCAGCCTCATGCCGTTGATCTTTGCTGATTCTTCCGCCTCTAGGGACAGTTCCCCACGCCAAGGGCAAGAAAGTACCCTGAACCTCTGTCCGCTCCCCCGTCCTCTTTCACAAGGCCGTTGGCTGAATGGGGGTGACTTCTTATGCATGAAGTCTGCGGCCGCCGTTGCGGATGATCTTTACTCAAAACTGAAGCGCTGTGGGGTTCAAACCCTAGAGCGAATACGTATTTACTACCAGTCAAACAGGCTACCCCTACACTACGGGTACCTTGTAACTTCCATCTCAGTAACTGAAAAGAAAACTTATTTCGAAAGATTAACACTACTCGCTCGTCGATACATCGGTAGCTAAAGACTGGAAAGTGTGTAGTCACCCACATGAATACTAAAAAGAATCCTCCAGATTTCGGTTGCACGATAAATCACTCAGGTCGAAAGGCTGTGTAGTCACCTAGATACTTAATCTCCAGCAAGTGTATGGGCCTGAAGATGACGTTGTTACAACTTTGAAAAATAAAATCGACACCTTAAATAAAGCTGGAGGAATTTCTTCATTTTTATTATAAATTTATTCCAGCTGCCGTCCCACTGTCCTCCATTTCAACTATGGATGTACGAAGATTAAATAGTTAGGGATTACAATTACGAGAAATTGCAACGATCTCATGGATGATGTTGAGGGGAAAGAAATCCAAAAACACTTAGAAAATGCAACAGATCTACTAAAGAGACTGGTTAGATATTGTCCGCCTTATTCTAGAGTTTTTCTGTGCGCTGCGGGATCCCCCTCAGAAAGGGTTGAGGGAGAACATCGAAAAAGTTCAAAGAAGGGCAGCTCGCTTGGTTCTATCACGAAATAGGGAGAGGGTGCCATAGATACGATACGCGAATTGGGATGGCAATCATTAACACAAAGGAGTTCTCCGTTGCGAAAGAATCTATGCATGAAATTTCAATCACCCTCAGAGTGTGAAAATATGTTGAAGGCATCCATCTACATAGGGATACGCGAACATCATAATAAAATATGAGAAATCAGACGTTGCATGGAAATATTTAAGGGTTCCTTTTCCCTGCGCTGTTCAAGAGAGGAACGGTAGAGAAAGAGCTTGAAGATGGTTCGATGAATCTTCTGCCAGGCACTTAATTTGGAATTGCAGAGTAATCATCTAGATGTAAAACGTAAGAAAAATTACTCTTTCAGCAGTATTACGAACACAGTTTACTTAGTTATTTTCTAGAGACTTACAGCAACGAATGTAATCATTTTAAAAAAATAACATTATTCTTTTCCGTCGAGCAGTTTGCGTGAACAAATTAGTTTTAATCAGATTTCTATCAATTTTAGTTGTGAGGATAAAAACGTTCAAAGTTTTTAGGTGGATGCAGAATGAAGTCATAACTGGCTATGTTCAGATGAATGTTTTGGTGAGGTAAAGTAAGGTGAAGTGACATTAAGTGTTAAAACGCATGGTCATTTTCTTTAACGCACAGCGCACTGTACCTTTTGAAGTTGATAGTTTTACTGTGGGACGATCCTGGAAGTGATGTTTGAAGTCTTGTTCACTCAGACTGTAGAACGTTTCCTTGCGCTGCAGTATACAAGCCAGGCCGGAGTGCATTAGTTTCGGGCTGCCACTGATAGTGGCTTGAATTAAAAGGTATATTACACGACAAATTAATAAAGAAACGGAAGAGTAAAATTTTCTGATTTCGAACAGTGAGCGTTACTCAATCACGCGGAAGTATCAACTGCTGCCAGCCGGGAAGCGTAAACAGTTCAACACCGTTACTGGTTCAGGGAGACAGCAAACTTGACACTCTCTAATGAACTGCGACCGAGCTCAGCAGAAAATCCGTAGAAGATTGCAGGCCGAACTGCCTTCGTAACATTATGTAACAGACACTAGATACGACTCAACATCGCCAAGCAGCAGTCTGACTAAACAGTAAAGACATTGTAACAAATTTCGTGGAGCAAACAAAGAAGAACTGAAGACTGCTCACACGAGAAGAGCAGAAACGATTCGGTCATTACGAATGACGTCATAGAATAGAGCCTCTCCTCGACAACATAAATGTTCCAGCCCTACTAACCTAGTGCACTCAGTCAGTAGGATCGATGGCGTCCATGTCGTTTGCACTCGATTCTCTGGTTATGGTGTGGGAAAATTTTGTGTGTGAGATTGTTCTAAAGTTGGTCTTACACTTGGGACCACTTGGAAGATTAGCGCAGCCACGGATAGCGAAAGCCAGCGTCCAGTACTGGAGCCAGCACACCAGCCAGCACTAATGGGTAGTCCAGGGGTCTACTAACAAGGTCCAGGGCAGAAACTGCTCTAAAACTCCACCGTCACACGAGTGTGATGACCTACCGTACCGGCGGGCCAGGCTCTGCACAACATGACATCAAGGCGTCGACATAGCTTCCGACATAACGGTCAGTCTGCTGGGACAACACAGGCAGTGATCTTGGAGCGATTGAGTACTCTTTGAAACTGTGTGTGAATCATACACAAACGCCGAGGTCACAGCCATTCTCGAAGCAAAGAATGTCTACTTCGCCAGCGGGCGGCAAATCACCGGACCAGGCTGTCATCGACATTCACATGACCGCCTTAACACGCCGTATGCCAATAGGTATCTTCTTATGGGGTTATTTCAAGGATCATGTCAGCCAACCCACAACTCCAGCTGACTATAAGCGGCACATCGCGGAAATTTGTTAGTCCGTGAATTTAGCTACTTATCTGGTCTGCAGGTCCTTTAGAAGAAGAAATTGTGCATTTAGGAAAATGAGCACCCGTTTGATCAAGTCATTTAAATGAGCATTCCGCCGTTCAAGCATCCTTGTGAAGAAGCCAGTTGTCTACAGCATTTTGGATGCTGCCCTAAAACTATTAATGTTTTTAGCTCTCTAGTTAAAATTAATAGATATTGAGTTTGAAGTTATTTGTGCACAGCTGGTTCAAATACACTGCATACATAATAGAAAAAATATTTACTTATTTACACGAATTGGCTAACTAAGGACCGTGTTACAAATTCTATTCCATGTTCATTTTCTTCTTTCTCTTCTCTCGAGCTGCTCTTCTGCCTGCTGGCATTTTTGCCAGATGTTCAGCTGTTAGTTTCCTGGTTGTCTTCGGTTTCGGAGCCTCCTGAAAAACCTCGAATTCAGTTATTGCCTTTCTGCACTTGTCCCTATTCATTGCATCCATTTCTATAAGTCCAAGTTCACCGAGGTCTTTCTTTATTCCTTGCAACCAAGAGTTGGGTGTTTTCCTCTGTTGAATTATACTGAAGATTTTCTTCATTAATCTGCCATCATCCATCCCCACCACATGACGAAGGAACATCGGCCTTCTCTTTCTCATTTCCGTTGTGACTGGTTTAATAAATTGGTAGATCTTCTCGTTGCTAATCTTTACCCATTTTTCACCAATTTGTTTGTGTCCGCCAAGAATCTTCCTCAGAATTACTCTTTCCTTTTTCTCGAGCTCATCTATGAGTCCTTTCTTCTTGAGGGAGAGTGTTTCTGTTCTCGTCACTGGATTGTAGTGTAATAACTTTGCATTTCGAGATAGGCATTTTTTGTTGTACGGCTTCTGTGTTAAAATGTGTGCCCTCCTAAGTTTAGCTACTCCAGGTTTGACAGCTTCTTTTTCTATGCCAGTATCAGTTATTGTTTCTCCCAAATATTTAAAGTGTTTGATCCATTCGATACATCCAATAATTGTGTGCAATTCTTTTATTTCCTTATATTTGTTAGATATGAATTTAGTTTTGTCTTGTGATATCTATAAACAAAATTTAGCTGCATGCTTTTCTAAGATTTCTGTTCGTTTAATTGCATCTGCTATATTTGTAGACAGGAGAGCAATATCATCTGCAACAGCTAGTGCATGTGTCGTAAGGCGTTTAACCGATCATCCAAAAGAATCGACGCGCAGGTCGCCGAAGTGGCGTCAAATCGAAAGACCTGCACCAGGCGAACGGCCTACCCGACGGGAGGCCCTAGCCACACGACATTTCCATTTATTTTTTTATCCAAAAGAAATTCCCTTTACTTTTTGATGTGTGTATTCCTCCAATGTCTCCCTCATAAGCTTTTCCAAAGTGATGTTGAATAGAATTTTGGAGAGTCCATCCCCTTGCCTAAAACCCGTTTGGATTTTAAAAGGTTCAGAAATCGTGCCTCTCGAAATTTGTCTTTGGACTTGGTCTCTGTCAGTGTTTGCTTTACAATCTCTCTAGTTTTTTCTGTCAATTCCAAATTCCTCCGGAGTTCTAATGAGGCTTTCTCTATCTATGTAGTCATACGCTTTTCTAAAATCAATAAACGTCGTAACAAGCAGTTGACCAGCACGTGTTCTAACTATGTTTTTTTAAGGTTAATAATTTGGTCCGAAAAGCTCCTCCCTTTTCTAAATCCACCTTGGCATTCTCCTATCTGTGCTTCGAGAACTGGTTCAATCCTATTTAATAATATCTTGGAAAGGAAATTGTATAGAATGGATGGAAGGGAAATCCCACTGTAATTGTTCGCATCTGATCTGTCACCTTTTTTGTGAAGTGGATGTATAAGTGCCGTCCTCCAATCTTCTGTGAACTTCTAGATTCTCCAAATTTTCTTAATAATTGTACCGAGGTGTAGTGTTACTTTTTCCTCGCCTACTATCGAAAGTTCGGCTGTGATTCCACATTCACCAGAAGATTTGTTGTTCTTGAGGGATTTTATAGCTTGCCGGACTTCATTTACAGTTGGTGGATGTGATTCTGCAGGGATTTCTTCTGGAGTTTTGAATTCCTGTTTCTCTGGAGGCGATTTACAGTTGAGAAGGTCTTCGAAATAGTATGCTAAAATGTAGCAGTTTTCTTGATCATTTGTACCTAATTTCCCTAATTTGTCACGAAAATTTAAACTGAGTGGTTCGTAACCTTTCAGGTGTCTTTTGAAAGATTGGTAACAGTCTCTGGATTTGATTTGAGTGAAGTACACCTGTATTTGTTGAAGGGATGGTCTCTCGTACAGTCTCTTTTCGTTTCTGGTTGTGTAGGAGGCTACTTTTCTACCTTCTCTGAACCTTTCCGGGTTGTCTTGTACCGAATTCGATTTATAATTTTGCCAAAGCTTTTTGTCTGTTTTCCAAAGCTTCATTGCACTTTTCATTCCACCAGATATTCTTCTGTTTACTTTTGGTTGTAAGAGATTTTTCTGCAGCTTTCATTATTTGAGACTTCATTTCGCCCCATGTCTCACCTTGCAACTTTGATTTGAAATAATTTTGAGTATCTGCTCAATATTCCTGGTTTCAAAACGCTTTCTCGTATGTTTATTATCATTTCTTCCTGAATTTGGGAGAAATTTAATTTTGGACTTAACAAGATAGTGATCTGTATCTATTTGGGCTCCTTTCTGTACCTTAATATTTGGAATTGTCTTAAATTCTCTTCTACAAATGGCTATGTGGTCAATTTGGAACTCTCCAAGGAGTTGATTTGCTGCTTTCCATGTCGTCACCTTCTTGAGATGTTTCTTGAAGTCTGTAGTCATAACTTTGAAGTTGAAGATTTGGCAGAGTTCCGTAAGTCTTATTCCAGTGTTTTTTGTCCTCTTATGGGCTGGGTATTCTCCAATGATGTTTTTGTATTTCTTCTCCTTGCCGAGCTGTGCATTGAAATCCCCTTCCCTTGGAATCTTATGAAGCGTGTCTTCTCGTTCTTCCCAGACAGTATGTACTTTGTTCGGATATTTTTACTGTCAATATTTGTTGGAGCATGAGCATTCACTAGCGTATAGTCCACCCCGATAGCTGAGTGGTCAGCGTGACGGATTGTCATCCTACGGGCCCGCGTTTGATTCCCGGCTGGGTCGGGGGTTTTGTCCGTTCAGGGACTGAGTGTTGTGTTGTCTTCATCATCATTTCATCCCCATCCGGCGCGCAGGTCGCCCAGTGTGGCGTCGAATGTAATAAGACCTGCACCAAAGCGGCCGGACCTGCCCCGTAAGGGTCCTCCCGGCCAATGACACCAAACGCTCATTTCATTTCACATTAACGTATACATTTTGTTTTTACATTTGATCGTTAATGTTGAGAGCCTGTTGGGCGTAGAGCTGAAGTTTGTTACGGAAACCGTTGTATTTCTTCTAACAATAAAGGCTGTACCTAATAAAGGGCATTTTCCAAAGATATACTCTGCTGGTTTTCCTTTATAAATTCTGTAATTGCCCGTTTCAAAAGAATTTTCATCAGTATAGCGAATTTCTTGTCGTGCCAGAATTAGGATATTATGGTGTTCCAATGCTTGAGTCAGTTCTTGATGTTTTCCTGTTTTGGTCAGTGAGTTAATGGTCAGTGTTCCTATATTATATTTCTTCTTGAATTTGAGTTTTTCAGGTTCTTTCGATAAAACTAGAGCAGAAACTGCAGGCTCCCCAGAATCTGAAATGCCTGCTTGCGACCTGAGGTCGAGAGATTTTACTCTCCGGGGTAATTTGTTTTCTTTTCCACTCATAATCGATAAAATTTGCAAGGTTGGAGTCGTAGAGCTTTCCGAAGATTGCTCGAGATAGAACTGGAGTGTTAATCCAGATGGTTTGTGTTTGGTTTGCGAGAGCTATTTTATTTCGCTTAAGTCCACTGGCAAGCCAGTGAGGACACCCCCAATCCGCCACCCGGGGACGCCCCACGTCGGAGTAGCACCTCTCCTCCTGTTACGACAGCGTTACAGGCTCGTGGAGAAAAAATAACAATTGTCTATATTTTTGTATAGTTGGGACCACAGCATGAAACACGTCGTAATATGACTTTTTAAATTGAATCTTCCATGTCAGCTGCTAATAGTTTTATAAAATCTCGTACAATAAGTCTGTTTTGGTGCTACTGTCATTGTCAAGATCACCTGCGAATCTTGCAGTTGGAAAAATTTCATCTGCTTTTGCGGCATTTGCATATGGAGTTAACTGTACATGTATACTCACGTCTGTATTGTTTAATTGACGTACATATTGTTTAATTGATAAATCCTTTTGTCAATTGTCGCTGTTTTTGTGATGGTAAAATAAAGTCACATACTAATTTGATGGCTAGTTCATAATTTTCAATGATGCTGTACGTTGAAAAAGTGTTTATAGCTAGTCAGTGGTATTATTTGAGGAACAAGTAAACACAGAGGTAAAAAATGAAGGAGTTGTCATTACATCACAAACTTGAAGCGCACGTCAGCCATCTTACTAGCCCAAAACATTATGGTCACCGCATTTATACTTCCATGGTTCATGGCGGTGATACTTCCCTGAAACGTCATTTGACATGCCAGTGCTCAGTTTCGACGGTTGGAAGTATCTGCCCACTTTTGTGGTCGTATACCAAATAGCATCTGGCGCTTAGATTGTGTGGAGAGGTATTGTTTCATAAAAAATGAAAGGTGTACTAATCGATACAATCGTAATCTAAAGTTTGAAGAAATCACATTTGTTCCGTAAATGGAGCCGTTCAAGCAATATTTTCTTTTATATGCATGAATTAAGGTTCTGCTGTTTACTTTTGTTCTTCCATTGCTTTTCATTGCCTTCAAAACTGCAATCGCTTCGACGTCTGAGCCACATGGTATCAACGGTTTCGTCCCCGAGCGACATACGACTATGTGACCGCGCTGATTGTTGGTGCTGCATCTCATGCACTAAATTATTAATTATTCATTGTTCCCATTTCCTCCCTCTTTAAAAAATATTCTCGCTAGAACAGCCAGAGATGGCGGCCATATGTGTGTAAATTTTGTGTGTATGTTATGATTGTATGAATATATATATATATATATATATATATATATATATATATATATATATACGTGTGTGTGTGTGTGTGTGTGTGTGTGTGTTTTCAGGTCAGTTTTCAACCACGCCTTATTCAGCCTTGTTTAGAAGGGAAACAAAACACATGTACCCATTCATACAATCATAACAACAAAACTCACACACACACGACCACTGCCTCCGGCTGTTCTAGCCAGAATCTTTTATAAAGGGGGAGGAAATGTAAACAACGAATAATTATCAGTGGGAGGAATCTAGGGCATCAGATGCTGCACAATCAGCGCACTCACGTCGCCATGTGTTAGGAACGGAAGAGACCGTTGACACAATTTGACTCGGATGTCGGAGTGTTTGCGATTTTGAAGACAATGAAAAAACAGGAAAGAAGGGAAAGAACGGACCCTGAGTTAAGTAATGCAAATATAAAGTGAAATGATACAAATAAAAACTCCTCAATAAAGTAAACAGTGAATGTTTACAAAAGAAAATATTGCTTGAACCGCTCGGATCAATAAGTACAGCCGTAACATCGCAAGCTGGCGTTTTTGATGAAACAACTATCACTCCACACAATCAAAGCAGGCAACGCGGTCGAAACTAGGCACAGGCACGTCAGAGTGACGTCACGGCGAAATATCACCGCTGTGAACCATGGAGGTATGGGTGCGGTGAACCTTATGCTACGGACTACTTAAAATGGCGGACGATGACTTCAGGTACAGCGCAAGTCTGTAGCATCATCTGCCTTCTTTTTGTACCCCCATGCAGATAAATTAGCTGTTTGTGTAATCTCTGGTTGTGTATTTTTTTATCCGTTGTCTACTGAATGTCAATAAATTTTTAGCTGACATAAGTGTTTGAAGTCGGTCTTTCGTTTAATACACTACTGGCCATTAAAATTGCTACACCACGGAGATGGCGTGCTACAGACGCGAAATATAACCGACAGGAAAAAGATGCTGTGATATGCAAATGATTAGCTTTTCACAGCATTCACACAAGGTTGGCGCCGGTGGCGACACTTGCAAAGTGCTGACATGAGGAAAGTTTCCAACCGATTTCTCATACCCAAACAGCAGTTGACCGACGTTGCCTGGTGAAACGTTGTTGTGATGCCTCGTGTAAGGAGGAGAAATACGTACCATCACGTTTCCGACTTTGATAAAGGTCGGATTGTAGCCTATCGCGATTGCGGTTTATCGTATCGCCACATTGCTGCTCGCGTTGGTCGAGATACAATGACAGTTGGCAGAATATGGAATCGGTGGGTTCAGGAGAGTAATACGGAACGCCGTGCTGGATCCCAACGGCCTCGTATCAGTTGCAGTCGAGATGCCAGGCATCTTATCCACATGGCTGTAACGGATCGTGCAGCCACGTCTCGATCCATGAGTCAACAGATGGGGACGTTTGCAAGACAACAACCATCTGCACGAACAGTTCGACGACGTTTGCAGCAGCATGGACTATCAGCTCGGAGACCACGGCTGCGGTTACCCTTGACGCTGCATCATAGACAGGAGCGCCTGCGATGGTGTACTCAACGACAAACCTGGGTGCAAGAATGGCAAAACGTCCTGTTTAGGATGAGTCCAGGTTCTGTTTACAGCATCATGATGGTCGCATCCGTGTTTGGCGACATCGCGATGCACGCACATTAGAAGCGTGTATTCGTCATCGCCATACTGGCGTATCATCCGGCGTGATGGTATGGGGTGCCATTGGTTACACGTCTCCCATTGACAGCACTTTGAACAGTGGACGTTACTTTTCAGATGTGTTAGGACCCATGGCTCTATCTTTCATTCGATCCCTGCGAAACCCTACATTTCAGCAGGATAATGCACGACCGCATGTTGCAGGTCCTGTACGGGCCTTTCTGGATACAGATTATGTTCGACTGCTGCCCTGGCCAGCACATTCTCCAGATCTCTCACCAATTCAAAACGTCTGGTGAATGGTGGCCGAGCAACTGGCTCGTTACAATACGCCAGTCACTACTCTTGATGAACTGTGGAATCGTGTTGACGCTGAATGGGCAGCTGTAACTGTACACGCCACCCAAGCTCTGTTTGACTCAATGCCCAGGCGTATCAAGGTCGTTATTATGGCCAGAGGTGGTTGTTCTGGGTACTGTTTTCTCAGGACCTATGCACCCAAATTGAGTGAAAATGTAATCACACGTCAGTTCTAGTATAATATATTTGTCCAATGAATACCCGTTTATCATCTGCATTTCTTCTTGGTGTAGCAATTTTAATTGCCAGTAGTGTATGTCGTACGAATAACTCTTTTTAGTTTATAGAAGTTTACAAATCTTTCATGTGTTTGATATCATGTATAAAATTTGAAGCGCAATTTAGATTTTGTTGACTGTATGGTTATGGACTCGTAAATGCATGAAGAGACTCTATTGATTGCTATCACCATCTTTAGTATGTTTTCGAAATCTGATGTTAAAATTTCGTCGTTTTTGTCCAATGCAAAACTTGTTATGTCTGCCACTGGTAGTCTTGTATATACCTGAAATGGCCTATTCTGGTGTTTAGGTTCTTGCAGAGTGGAGTTCCTGCAAATTGTCCCATTATACGGGAAAAAGAGTAATATCGTTACAGACTTCTATTCTGAGATGCTAATGCATGTTAATATTAGGCGACGTTCGCTGACTCTCGGGTGACCCGTAAAATCTACAAAGGAGGGACTTCCCTTAGGAGCAGCTGTCTGCACGTGGAAGCGTCTAGTACGAAATCCCGTTAATCATTTTTGTCTAGTTAATAGATGTATCATCGTTACTGGCAGCCTATGTGTTGCGCTAAGAGTTAGATTCCTCAAACCGAAATGTCATCAGGGAAGCCTAAGACAAAAAAACTTCAATAAAATGATTACGCCGAGAAAACCTGGAATTTTACACGTTCCTGTATTTCCTCTAGTATGTCAAGCAAACGTTACGATAGCTATAACTTATATCCTTTTCGTCAGCTTGTGTCTCCATTATCATTCATTAAATTATCTGTCAGGAAGGGAATCCATGTTGTGAGCTATTACATGTAACTGTGTGCCGGAATAAGGAAGTGTTTTCGTTGACTCAGGTAGCAGTTCGCTGTAGGGACACCAGCGGCCGTCAGATTTTTTTTTGTTCATGGAAAGGGGAAACACAGCGCTTTAGTACAACTAAATCCAGGGTAGGTTCTTATCATGATACCACGTCGGTAGACGTCCAGGTAATTTAGGAATTCGTTATGTTCGCAACAGGTCGGTATAGTCTGTAAGAAAATGCAACAGAGATGACATAATTCTTGTGATAGGTCGTTGGGTAAATTTAAAGAACCGGTATTCAAGCTAGATTCTACTTTCGTCATAGTATACTCTCGCAAGAATCGTATAAAAAAGCAAGACAGATTAAGAGTATACTTATCTACCCGTCAAACCACTGTTCCCACCCGCGCGGGGTAGCCGCTCGATCTCAGGCGCCTTGCCACGGTTCGCGCGGCCCCCCCGTCGGAGGTTCGAATCCTGCCTTGGGCATGAGTGTGTGTGTTGTCCTTAGCGTAAGTTAGTTTAAGTTAGATTAAGTAGTGTGTAGGCCTAGGGACCGATGACCTCAGCAGTTTCGTCCCAAAGAACTTACCACAAATTTACAATTTTTTTTTTTTTTTACTGTTCCCAGGGTGTATGGAACACAACATCTAATAATACTACAAAGCATCCGCTCCCATGGACTGTAGTATGGCTTGCGTAGTATATGGAGAAAGAAAATGTTACTTGCCAGGAAATGTTCTGTCTTATAGATTAGCACGTCCATTTTAAACGCGACGGATATCGACGACATCGTTAGAAGTCTTCTTACCCCTTCAGCTTTCTCTCACTCCACTGTCTCTCCTCTGAAGTGAGAAACTGTTTCAACTATGTGCATTATTCAGAATCCAGCTGTCATGTGGTCTCACCCTCCCGCTAATTTTCTCGGACTAGTGACGAATAATTTACCGTAGAGAAAACGGATGGGCGACTTTTCTGCATTTTTTAAAGCTTGCCTGAAATTTCCAGAAACACTTCCATGACATTTAATTATTAGCACCCACCAT
This sequence comes from Schistocerca serialis cubense, assembly GCF_023864345.2. NCBI lineage: Eukaryota > Metazoa > Arthropoda > Insecta > Orthoptera > Acrididae > Schistocerca > Schistocerca serialis. The sequence continues at coordinate 275,429,968 of NC_064643.1, read as the reverse complement.
GAAACTTAAATCGATTACGGTACCGCCAAAAACTTCTGTGAGACGTACCACTAACTTTTACCCCCAATGAACTTCAAATGCTACCGCATTCAGTGGAGAGGACTTTAGTAGGTCCACACTGATAAAAGTACCTCGAGAACGCCGGATACATCACGTCCTTCAGAAAGACTGCCACAGTATCTATGCACTCTACAAATTAAAATCCGCTGCCACGTTTTTATGTCTGTATGTGAAGGCTAATTTCAATACTTACTATAGGGACGAGGGTGGTTCTTGTATAAAATTTATTACCGCTACGCCAGCCAAGTTGTCCGGCCGTAGACACTTAGTGCCATTAGTGCAAAATCGTTGGGTCATTGGTTTCAAATAATCATTAAAAGGAGAATATGATTCACCGTCGGAAATATCGCCATGAAGTAGTTAAGACGTAAAATAGGATGCTTTCCAATACCTTCAAAGTGTCTCATGCTTTCCGAAGAATTTTTAATTAAAGTTTATTTGCCTGCAGTAGACCCATCTAGGAAGTTGTAAATTATTTGTACGAGGTCATCTTATTTATTCAGCTAGTGATAGGCTGGAGAACTAACACACGTGAGAATTTGAGAGAGGTTTTATGTACAGATATTACAGATAGGCCTACAAGTGTGAGTGTTATATGAATCATGAAAGAAGACTAGCTCTTGTCGATCGAGCCGTGCCTGCATCCGTCAGTAGTGTTCAGACTGTTTAAATGTGTGTGAATACCTAAGAGACCAAACTGCTGAGGTCATCGGTCCCTAGACTTACACACTACTTAAACTAACTTACACTAAGGTCAACACAGACACCCATGCCCGAGGGAGGACTCGAACCACCGGCGGGAGGAGCCGCACAATCCGTTATATGGCACCTCAAACCGCGCGGCCAGCAGTGATCGCCGTTTCATTATAAGCAGATGGTAGCTCTTTGTTACAAGATAATGCCACAGAGACCCCGTATGGACACCGTTTAGACGGAAGTTTCCTTTGACGTTGTAGAGGTGACACACACACTGCACTCACAGTTCAGTGCTTCGCCAACAGTTTCCAAGCAGAAAAACTGTTCGTTATATGCCAGTACAAAGTCGACAAAGAGTAGCTACTTCACAAGTAACCGATTTCTAGTGTTAATTCAATCAGTAACTGCATCTATGCTTTCAAGTAATTATTCCCAATATGTAATCGTGTCTAACGTGATACAGTTTATCGAGAAGCTGTTTAACGGATCGTAGCAATTAGTGCGTATGCCGGACATTTGAAGCTGTGTGTCCCGCACGCGGCATTGCTGAAACTAACTGATTTAAAGTGAAGTCACCAACATCGACATCGGATAAAGACTAAACGTAGGAAGTGGAAGGAGCGTAATTCACTTCCTCATAAGCTAGTCTCCTTAGATTTTCTACGCATCGATGTTAATGAGATAACTCTTTCCCTCTCTCTCTCTCTCTCTCCCTCAACAACGCTATGGGCTCTTAAAGTAAATATTCTGTCAAAATACTATGAATGTAGTAACCACAGGTAGAAAACAGTAGCTAATAGTAGGAATAGTAGTACTAGTTTATTTATCGTTGGTTCATATTTTCCAATTACACTCTAAGACGAGAAAAAACTACGCACCACGAAGGAGTCATCCGAATGGGAAAGAAATCGGTCGATTTGATGTGCATGAACAAAGAAAGAAATGATTACAAATTCAGAAATATTTGATGATTTATCCGGGAAAAAGAGCTTCACAAATTGAGCAAGTCAGAAACGGATTGGTCCACCTCTGGCCGTTATGCAAGCAGTTATTCGGCTTGGTATTGATTCAAAGAGTCGTTGGATGTCCTTCTGAGGCATATAGTGCCGAATTCTGTCCATTCTGCACGTTATATGGTCAACTCCCGAGCTGGTTGGAGGGCCCTGCACATTATGCCCCAAACTTCGTCACTTGGGGAGAGATCCGGAGACCTTGCTGGACAAGGTAGCATTTGGTAAGTACGAAGACAAGAGACAGAAACTCTCGCCGTGTGCGGGAGGGCATTACGTTGAAATGTAAGCCCAGGATGGCTTTCCATAAAGGGCAACAAAACATGGCGAAGGATATCGTCGACGTGCCACTGTGCTATAAGGATGCCGTGAGTAACAACCAAAGGGGCTCTGTAATGAGAACAAATGGCATCCCAGAGCATCACTGCTGGTTGTCGGGCCGTTTGGCGGGCGACAGTCATGTTGGTATCCCAACGCTGTCTGGGGCGTCTCCAGAAACTTCTTCGCTGGTCATGGTGGCTGCTTTCGAAACGTGACTCATCACTGGGAACAATTCTAATCCAGTGAGTAAGATTCAAAACAGCTTTAAACAATATCATAATTTCTTTACACAAATACTCAAAAAATCATTTTTGAGTTATAAATTGGCACAGCAAATCAAAGTACACAAAAATATTATACGTGGATAACGTACTAGAGAAACACTAAAAACAAATATCAAATATTATATGAAATGGAAACACTACTTTTGGAAAGAATCGGCACTAATACACCACAGCAAAAAACATTTTTCCGCTCAGACCCATTCCTTCTACATTCTTAGCCGTATCCTTGTCTTGCTTTAAACCATCCTAGCCGCGCGGGATAGAGGTGCGGTCTGGGGCGTCTTTTCACGGTCCGCGCGGCTCCCCACGTCGGAGGTTCGAGTCGTCCCTCGGGCATGGGTATGTGTCTCGTCCATAGCGTGAGTTAATTTAAGTTAGATTAAATAGTGTGTAAGCTTAGGGACCGATGACCTCAGCAGTTTGGTCCCGTTGAACTCACAACAAATTTCCAGTTTTTCAAACCTTCCTAAGGATGTTGATTTCCATAGATGCATGAAAAAGGAAGAAATAACGCAGAAACCTATTCAAAATCAGAACCAAAAACTTACAATGAATATTTGATTACTTGATTGATGTATTTTGTAATTTTATTATTACATTTTCATTCACAATTTCGTTATATTATATTACTTATACAATTTAATACTGTACGGACACAATGAACGTGAACAACATTTTAATTTATTTGTGAGTAGTGACGTCCTCTCTGTTTGTGTGTCGACTGTGAGTTAGTTGCTTAAGAGGTGTCAAGCGTTTATTGGAATCTTCTCAGTTAGACGAAACCGTGTTCCGTGAATTTAATAAACATTAGTGCATCTTGTATTACAACTGTGAATGTCCCTGTTCAACAAAATGGCACAATTTATTTTTCCATGCATCATTGTTTGAAATGTACATCGACAAGGAAACTCTTTAGCACCACCTGGTTAATAGCGTGTTGGTGCGATGTTTAACCGCACTACAACGGCGAATCTGCGTGGCATGCATGTCCTTGGTATGCTTCCGGAGGTACATGACACACGATTTCCATGAAAAAGGCCCGCAATTCTTGAAAATACCGCCGGCCAGGGTGGCCGAGCGGTTCTAGGCGCTACAGTCTGCAACCGCGCGACCACTCCGGTCGCAGGTTCGAATCCTGCCTCGGGCATGGATGTGTGTGATGTCCTTAGGTTAGTTACGTTTAAGTAGTTCTAAGTTCTAGGGGACTGAGGACCTCAGAAGTTAAGTCCCATAGTGCTCAGAGCCATTTTTAGCCTGGTGCCCGGTCACAACAGTTTGCTCTTTGTCAAAGTTGCTTGTGCCTATGGATCTGTAGGTTTACTCAATTGCGACCCTTTCCGTCGTTAGAATTGTAAGGTGCAGTATTTATGGTTTACTTATTCTAGGGTTGAAGACAACTGTATAAGTTGAAATGACATGTTTAATGTCGCAATATTAGCACAAAATATACGCTTTTACACAGTTTTCAAAGTGACAACAACAACAACAACAACAAAATAAACAGCTGTCAGGATAACGCATCTCGTCAACGTCAAAAAGTGAAATAATCCTAAACACAACAATATTAAATATTAACTCTCAGAAGGTTAAATTATCCTAAACACGACAATATTAAAGTTTAACTAGAAGTTTCTTTACAAAATTGTTCCTACACTTACTTTATGATGTTGGTCAGTGCTACGAAAATCGTCCGATTCCGGTTCAAAGTCCGGTACTATTTTAGGATGACAATCAAGTCTACGGTGGATAGTTAGTTATGTGAGAAATTGAGCAAAAGATTACCCAAGGTCGCTCGAGTTTACAGTGGACGCTAGCTGCTGAACCAACAAGTTTACACCTCTGCACATGGTATTTACCTTAAGCTGTGATGAGCTGTCGTCTGCTAGGCCGCTGTCTTCCACTGAAATTCCTATAAAACTAATTACACCTTTGATGAATTTTCCAGCAGAAACTTTCCCTATGTTTCTCATTATGCGAGAGAACATGTACTCATCCCTAGTATTAGAATGTGGCGATATACACGCGCATAGTTGGAGCAGCGTTCACATTATAATGCCCTCTCAGTTCTCACAAGAATAATTCACTAATTGGCTGGTTCGTTTCTCCACAATTGGAGCTAAACGATGCTACACTAATCTTTAGCTGGATATCAGCCGCTGTGAACGCAGTGTTCACACAAATTACTCCTCTGCTTCGTACAGAGCGTTATGCGCTCCGTTCTGCACTTGACACCAGTTCAGAGGAGAGTCCTCCTCGAAAATTTCCGTCTTGTCTTACTCATAGCCGAACTTTCTACCCACCTGGGTTCTTTCATTCTTCACGTCATGGCTTTTTTTCGACCAATAGGAGAGATCCTTTTGTGTTGTGGAAACTCTACCAATCGCAAGGTCCCTACCATTAAATTGCATCGAAAATTTGGCTCTTTTCTCCTTCCTTGCGCGTTTCCGCCAGTCGGACGTTTTGTGCCCATTCCAGACGCCTAAATGTGTACATTGACTATCTCACGTGTGTACCACGTCCTGGAAACATGATCAAAAATGCGTCACTGGTCTTGTTTTGTATCCCTTTGGAATTCCAAAATGCATTTTTCTAAAAGCTTTCTTTCCTGTCCTCCCTCAGATGGGCTGTTATGCTCGCTCTCCCCATCTAAGTCACCTGGTCGGTCGTTGACTTTCTGCCTGGGATACCCCTTTAAGTGGTTTCTGTGGTACCCCCTGTAGTGCGGCCATGCCTCTGCCTTCATCCCTCTGAATTCCAAACTAAAACGCCTCTCGTTGCTTGTTTCTCCTTCCACTCAAACATATATTATAGGAACAGTACGTTAATTACTGTCGATCGAGTGCCATCCCTTTTTGCATTACATACTGATAGGTAAATTTGTTCATTACCGCCGAATTAAGTTAGTTGACATATTCACCTTTCCATTGTGATGTATGAAGCTCTCATGTAAGGTGCGAATCTGACCTTAATTTATTCTCCCACCTTGCAGAATGATTACTAATCCGTCTCTTCTCCACTTATACACTTTTGTTATTTGTATCACGTACCCACAACGCCACCACTCGGTATTCAATCTTGCGATCGATAGTGATCACTATTTTTTGGCTCATTAGTGCATATAGGCTGGAACAGTTAGTATGATTAGTTCTGAGAAGTAATTTTTGCAGGATCACCTTGTTGACAAATTTCTTATGCACCTAAACTTCTTGTACACCTAACTGCTTGCTACTTTCTTTAGTTTCAGAAATCTTTCAGCAAGTATGTGGACAGCGTATCCTCATACTGAGGAACAAGTATCAAGCATTTTTATGCCCAACATTCAACCAAAACCAAAAGGAACCCACGTATGGTAGCACATCACTAAAAAAAATGTGTAGGTGAAAAAAAAAAGAAAATTGTGTTTGCTTATGACAGCCAAGACAGAATCCTTTTCCAAAACATATTGCTGTCACCATCCATTCTGATAGCGCCAGGATCTTTAGGCCTCCAGAAGCGACGCAGTGGTGTGGTAATTTTGGACTAGTTGACTCAAACGAGTAGTAATTAATTCTAGTCTATTTCCTGTATATGGCTGCTTCTGGCACTGACAGAGTCGTGGTTTAGTCCTCAGTTGGCAATTATCCAACAATTCTCTAACGTAACCCTTAAAATTATCAACTTCTCATGTTTCTTGTTTGTCTCAAATTTATTGTTTCACGGTTACATATTTATATCAGTAATCTGGAAATCGTTTTTATGTGTATTTTACCACTTGTGATATGATGACTTAAGGAGAGTTTGGTAGGACATCATTTGCGTTTAGTTTTATATTTCGATAAATTTGCCTATGGATCGGAGTTTAATGTTCCTCTAGCGATTCACGATTCATTTTCCTTTTCGTTTCCGGAACCTGACCACTGACTACATGTACTAGCCTCCTCACTGCACGATTCATTGTGTGAAAGACAGAGAATTTCTTGCCTTCATGTTCATTTGTTGGTAGATTCGGGGGAGGGGAACAAACAGCAAGATCATCGGTCCCATCGGATTGCGGATGGAAGTCGGCTGTGACCTTTCAAAGGAACCATCCCAGAATTTGCCTGAAGCGATTTATGGGAATTATGGAAACCTAAATCAGGATGGCCGGACGCGGCTCTGAATCGTCGTCCTCCCTAATGCTAATCCAATGTGCTAACCACTGCGCCACTCGCTCGATCATTTGCGGCAAAATTATGCTGAATATGCATAATTTTTTGACGGTGCTGTTCAAACATGTAGTCAAAGCATTTTCATGAAACGAAAATCTGTTACTGCCCTGAATTGTTATTTCTGCAATTTGCAGTAGTCTTACGGAAACCTTTCCCTCTGTTTTGATTACTATGTTTCTTGTAACTTACGAGTAATTTTTCGATCCCATTTGATTCATTTTGTAGCCATGTGGCCCCGTAACGTACCTATAAGTTCATCTGCATCTGTGTCTCTACTCAGAAAACTTCTAAAACTACTGTGAGTTATACACTCCTGGAAATTGAAATAAGAACACCGTGAATTCATTGTCCCAGGAAGGGGAAACTTTATTGACACATTCCTGGGGTCAGATACACCACATGATCACACTGACAGAACCACAGGCACATACACACAGGCAACAGAGCATGCACAATGTCGGCACTAGTACAGTGTATATCCACCTTTCGCAGCAATGCAGGCTGCTATTCTCCCATGGACACGATCGTAGAGATGCTGGATGTAGTCCTGTGGAACGGCTTGCCATGCCATTTCCACCTGGCACCTCAGTTGGACCAGCGTTCGTGCTGGACGTGCAGACCGCGTGAGACGACGCTTCATCCAGTCCCAAACATGCTCAATGGGGGACGGATCCGGAGATCTTGCTGGCCAGGATAGTTGACTTACACCTTCTAGAGCACGTTGGGTGGCACGGGATACATGCGGACGTGCATTGTCCTGTTGGAACAGCAAGTTCCCTTGCCAGTCTAGGAATGGTAGAACGATGGGTTCGATGACAGTTTGGATGTACCGTGCACTATTCAGTGTCCCCTCGACGATCACCATGATGCTGGGTGTTGGCCCTGTGTGCCTCGGTCGTATGCAGTCCTGATTGTGGCGCTCACCTGCACGGCGCCAAACACGCATACGACCATCATTGGCACCAAGGCAGAAGCGACTCTCATCGCTGAAGACGACACGTCTCCATTCGTCCCTCCATTCACGCCTGTCGCGACACCACTGGAGGCGGGCTGCACGATGTTGGGGCGTGAGCGGAAGACGGCCTAACGGTGTGCGGGACCGTAGCCCAGCTTCATGGAGACGGTTGCGAATGGTCCTCGCCGATACCCCAGGAGCAACAGTGTCCCTAATTTGCTGGGAAGTGGCGGTGCGGTCCCCTACGGCACTGCGTAGGATCCTACGGTCTTGGCGTGCATCCGTGCGTCGCTGCGGTCCGGTCCCAGGTCGACGGGCACGTGCACCTTCCGCCGACCACTGGCGACAACATCGATGTACTGTGGAGACCTCACGCCCCACGTGTTGAGCAATTCGGTGGTACGTCCACCCGGCCTCCCGCATGCCCACTATACGCCCTCGCTCAAAGTCCGTCAACTGCACATACGGTTCACGTCCACGCTGTCGCGGCATGCTACCAGTGTTAAAGACTGCGATGGAGCTCCGTATGCCACGGCAAACTGGCTGACACTGACGGCGGCGGTGCACAAATGCTGCGCAGCTAGCGCCATTCGACGGCCAACACCGCGGCTCCTGGTGTGTCCGCTGTGCCGTGCGTGTGATCATTGCTTGTACAGCCCTCTCGCAGTGTCCGGAGCAAGTATGGTGGGTCTGACACACCGGTGTCAATGTGTTCTTTTTTCCATTTCCAGGAGTGTATGATGGAGGCTACTCCCGGATGTATAATTTGTCAGTGCTTCTTCCCGTTCCATTAGACTACGGAGCGCAGAAAGGATTGCTTAAGTGCCTCTGTGCATGCTGAAATTAGTCTAGTCTTGTCTTTGGTCTTTCTGCGGAAGTAATACTTCGGTTGCCGTTGTATTTTTCCTATATCCTCAATTAATGCTGGTATCTGAAAATTGGTAATTAGGATTTTGTGGTACAGCTGCCAACTAACTCCAACCACTAGCCAATTCAGGTTTCCAGAATCTCCATGATGCCCCTCATTATTTACAAGAATCTGTGACCACATTCACTACCTTTATTTGTATACATCCAATTTTCTCTGACAGTCCACTTTGGTGTGGGTTCCACAGATATAAGCAGTATTCTATGATACATAGCTATAGCGTTTAGTAAGCAATCATCTTTGCAGACTAACTATATTTTCCCAGCACTCTACTAATGAACTGAAGTCTGCCAACTGCCTTACCTGCTAATGAGTATAAGGGATCATTTCAATGAATATCCTTAATAAATGTTACATCCAAGTATCTTTATGAGTTGATCGATTCCAGTTGTGACTCTCTGATTGTTGTGGTCTTCAGTCCTGAGACTGGTTTGATGCAGCTCTCCATGCTACTCTATCCTGTGCAAGCTTCTTCATCTCCCAGTACTTACTGCAACCTACATCCTTCTGAATCTGCTTAGTGTATTTATCTCTTGGTCTCCCTCTATGATTTTTACCTTCCACACTGCCCTCCAAGGCTAAATTTGTGATCTCTTGATGCCTCAGAACATGTCCTACCAACCGGTCCCTTCTTCTTGTCAAGTTGTGCCACAAACTCCTCCCCAATTCTATTCAATACCTCCTCATTAGTTACATGCTCTACCCATCTAATCTTCAGCATTCTTCTGTAGCACCACATTTCGAAAGCTTCTATTCTCTTCTTGTCCAAACTATTTATCGTCCACGTTTCACTTCCATACATGGCTAGACTCCATACAAATACTTTCAGAAACGACTTCCTGACACTTAAATATACACTCGATGTTAACAAATTTCTCTTCTTCAGATACGCTTTTCTTGCCATTGCCAGTCTACATTTTATATCTTCTCTACTTCGATCATCATCAGTTATTTTGCTCCCCAAATAGCAAAACTCCTTTACTACTTTAAGTGTCTCATTTCCTAATCTAATTCCCACAGCATCACCCGATTTAATTCGACTACATTCCATTATCCTCGTTTTGCTTTTGTTGATGCTCATCTTATATCCTCCTTTCAAGACACTGTCCATTCCATTCAATTGCTCTTCCAAGTCCTTTGCTGTCTCACAGAATTACAATGTCATCGGCGAACCTCAAAGTTTTTATTTCTTCTCCATGGATTTTAATACCTACTCCGAATTTTTCTTTTGTTTCCTTCACTGCTTGCTCAATATACATATTGAATAACATCGGGGAGAGGCTACAACCCTGTCTCACTCCCTTCCCAACCACTGCTTCCCATTCATGTCCCTCGACTCTTGTAACTGCCATCTGGTTTCTGTACAAATTGTAAATAGCCTTTCGCTTCCTGTATTTTACCCCTGCCACCTTTAGAATTTGAAAGAGAGTATTGTAGGCAACATTGTCAAAAGCTTTCTCTAAGTCTACAAATGCTAGAAACGTAGGTTTGACTTTCCTTAATCTTTCTTCTAAGATAAGTCGTAAGGTCAGTATTGCCTCACGTGTTCCAATATTTCTACGGAATCCAAACTGATCTTCCTCAAGATTGGCTTCTACTAGTTTTTCCATTCGTCTGTAAAGAATTAGTGTTAGTATTTTGCAGCTGTGGCTTATTAGACCGATTGTTCGGTAATTTTCACATCTGTCAACACCTGCTTTCTTTGGGATTGGAATTATTATATTCTTCTTGAAGTGTGAGGGTACTTCGCCTGTCTCATACATCTTGCTCGCCAGATGGTACAGTTTTGTCAGGACTGGCTCTCCCAAGGCCGTCAGTAGTTCTAATGGAATGTTGTCTACTCCCGGGGCCTTGTTTCGGCTCAGGTCTTTCAGTGCTCTGTCAAACTCTTCACGCAGTATTGTATCTCCCATTTCGTCTTCATCTACATTCTCTTCCATTTCCAGAATATTGTCCTCCAGTACGTCGCCCTTGTATAGACCCTCTGTATGCTTCTTCCACCTTTCTGCTTTCCCTTCTTTGCTTAGAACTGGGTTTCCATCTGAGCTCTTGATATTCATACAAGTGGTTCTCTTTTCTCCAAAGGTCTCTTTAATTTTCCTGTAAGCTGTATCTATCTTACCCCTAGTGAGATAACCCTCTACATCCTTACATTTGTCCTCTAGCCATCCCTGCTTAGCCATTTTGCACTTCCTGTCGATCTCATTTTTGAGACGTTTGTATTCCTTTTTGCTGCTTCATTTACTGCATTTTTATATTTTCTCCTTTCGTCAATTAAATTCAATATTTCTTCTGTTACCCAAGGATTTCTACTAGGCCTCGTCTTTTTACCTATTAGATCCTCTGCTGCCTTCACTACTTCATCCCTCAGAGCTACCCATTCTTCTTCTACTGTATTTCTTTCCCCCATTTGTGACAATTGTTCCCTTATGCTCTCCCTGAAACTCTGTACAACCTCTGGTTTAGTCAGTTTATCCAGGTCCCATCTCCTTAAATTCCCACCTTTCTGCAATTTCTTCAGTTTTAATCTACAGTTCATAACCAATTGATTGTGGTCAGAGTCCACATCTGCCCCTGGAAATGTCTTACAATTTAAAACCTGGTTCCTAAATCTCTGTCTTACCATTATGTAATCTATCTGATACCTTCTAGTATTTCCAGGAAGCTTCCATGTGTACAACCTTCTTTTAAGATTCTTGAACCAAGTGTTAGCTATGATTAAGTTATGCTCTGTGCAAAATTCTACCAGACGGCTTCCCCTTTCATTTCTTTCCCCCAATCCATATTCACCTACTATGTTTCCTTCTCTCCCTTTTCCTACTCTCGAATTCCAGTCACCCATGACTATTAAATTTTCGTCTCCCTTCATAATCTGAATAATTTCTTTTATCTCATCATACATTTCATCAATTTCTTCATCATCTGCAGAGCTAGTTGGCATATAAACTTGTACTATTGTAGTAGGTGTGGGCTTCGTGTCTATCTTGGCCACAATAATGCGTTCTGATATTATATTCATATTGCTGCACCACGATTCCGTCGATGAAATAGGATCGAAAAATTACACATAAATTTCAGGAAACCGTCAAGGAAAAGGAAAGACTTCCATGACACCTATAGCAAATTACAGAATTAGTATTAGCCTAGGACAGAAACTGATTTATTTCTTATGATTAGCCTTGAGCCACAAGTTCCTGCGACGTTCAGAAAAATAACGTCATTCGATGGAAGGAGAGCATCAGTTTGAAGATCTGATACTGTTTCACAAGAAGGCCTTTTCAGAATTGAAAAGCGCTTATTCAAGGAGCTGACTAAGCGGAAGATAGTCAGCGCCTCTGGAGGGTGATGCTGGGAAATATTACAGCTCTGGCCATTCTTCAAGAGCTGGATAAACAAGAAAATCAGAACACATGAAGTCATCACCAGCAGGTGGCGACACTCGGCCGCTACCGTCCCTTGTCCCTTCCGAGTTAGGTGTGCTGCTGTTGGAGAAGTACTGGCCAGGTAAGGTAGGCTGTCATAAATAACCACCCAAATCAAACGCTCAGTCTCAAATGTTGTTAGATGCTAACCGACATTTGTCTCAACTGTGTAGGAGTGTGTATGTGATGTCAGATACCACCGTCTCAACTTCGAGGTGAAACGACTTCAGTTCCAGATGAAGCATTCAGTCACCTTCCCAGGACCTCTTCACCAGTAGCTGCCTGAGGTGGGGACCATATGCAGACAACTTTGCGCTTTCACACTGCTGGGTCACCTGCTAGGCGGTTGCATTCTGCTTGCCATCACCTCCCTGTTGGGGTGAACATTCGAGCTTGGGATAGGGGCTGTCACGTGCCTCTGTTGCTGTTCTCCGGTTCGTGTGGGTCCTCATCGTTGCTGACCACCGTGCAGTGCGTGCATACGCCTTCGACTTCTGCCATACTGGGTACCACGGAGTAGACACCGTCCTTACCACAAGGCAGGCGAGATGGCGGGAGCTGCGCTTGTAACACACAGACGGCGGCGCAGCGGCACGCGGTAGCTTCAGCCTTTGTTGGTTTGCTGACGCCAGCACCCGCCGCTGCTAATGCAAGCTATCTCCCAACCCCTGCAATTGCTGGCGTTGGTGCGCCACGCTTCTGCTGCCAATTACATCTTCTAGGGGCATTAGCCTCCAGCTTTGCTACAATCTCGTCTCTCTGTCAAAATAAACAAATGACTTTTACAAATAAGGATGATTCATTAACGGTTCACTCTGCATTTCCTTTTCTTGACCTGCGAATGGCCGATTCCACTGCCACTGTCGGCGTCAGCTCTTTACCCCTACAACACAATACTACTTTCTTCTGTCTGTGAAATACTTTAGATTTCGGAATATTTAAAGCAAGTGGCCCATCATAGCACCAATTTGGGATCCAAAGAAACTCTGACCGAGTGTTTGTACAGCTTTATTCATATAACTTTTGACAGAGAGAACTTCACCATCTGCAAAAAGTCTGAGGTTGGTCTCAGTATTATCTGCAAGACCATTAACATGTAATATGAATAGCGCGACTCCCAAAACACTTACCTCTGGCATATCTGTAGTCATTTCTGCATCTGTAGAGAACGGAGTGCCTGCGTTGTTCAGAATACACTTCTATTACGTATTTATCCGCCGATACTTGGCAAGCGACTTTAGTTAAAATGCCTCCCCTGTATGAGAATATATATAATGGATGCACGAGTGCAGGCTGTAAATACATGGCTGACGACATATGGATGTTTGTGTCTGTCCATGAGTCGTCCTCAAATAGCCAAATGGTAAGGCGATCGCTCACAATAAGCGGTAAATCCGGGTTCGAGTGTCGGTCTGCCACAAATTTTGATTGTCATCATTCCATTATATAGCCGAGGGTTGTCCATATTCGCAACTGCGAGTACATTTCATCTTATTTGAGAACAACAATTTGAGAACAACATAGGCACTGCAGTAGTGACTGCACTCAGCGTGTATTGTCTTGGCTTAGGTCGAAGCATGGATAACGGGTTTCGACAAATGTGATTGCTGTTTGTTTCCTATTGAAGACGCCGCTCCAATGCAACTTGTGGAGTAAGTTATTGCTTATAGTGGGTTTAACGTGGCCAGCTTTGAGCGGGTGTCTAAATTTGATGGTGTCTATAGGAGTAGAGCTACTGCACTAACGGAAGCATTAAGAGTCTGATTATTGGCAACCATTTACCCTGTCGTAAATATACGTGTTGTAGCAAACCTGTGTGAGTATCGCCATGATGATTAAGAGACATAGTTTTTATTTTTTTCACTTACGTGATTGTTTTGCTTTTCGCCTAGTAACGCGACGGGGAGATCATTCATTAAGTTTAAAGCGTGCAATGTGCCAAGTGATTCAGATGCTATTTAACAATATGTAAATTTGCTAGTTGTTACTGTTGATCAATTCTGCGCATTAACCCCAGTTACTATGGATAGTAAAGTGTGGTGTCAGTCGTTGGTTATTGCTGACGTGTTAGTTGTAACTCCTGTAGCTATTCGGTGGAACTGTTGATTACTTCCACTTACTCTCGAAGTAGCTGATCTAGTTCTGAGATTTCATAGTTTATTTTTCAAGTAATTTCATTCTTTTAAATTTTGGAAAGTCATAGCGGTTGTTTTTAAATTCACTGTGAAGTTTTACTGAAAGAATTTTAAAATTTCGAAAGCTTACCGTCATTGCAATATTTTTCTTAAATTTTTAAAACAAGGTTCATAAACTCTTATAGTTCTGTAGTAAAAGTGAATGATTGCATATCCTAAATTACAAGAGACTTCAGAAAGTAGTAATATTGACATCCGTGGTCTTTGGTGTTTAGTACAATAAATAAGATCTTTTAAAATAGCAGTTAAACATTTCTTGTCATAGCACCTTCCTTATTCTACAAGCTTAGAACTGCCCCTTTGTTCCAAATTGATTAAAATTTTCCTCAATAAAAGTTTATTAAAATATGTGCTGAAGATAGGGGACGACATAGAACAGAAATCGAAGTCTATGGTGGAGAACGACCTCATCGCACTGCTAAAATTTGTGATACTACCAGAATTAAGGAGGTATTACTCTTCTGACACAGCGACGCTGTTGTGGTTGGCAGGAGAGCCAACACCGTGTTACTAGAGGAAGCCGAAAGGCACGCGTTTTAGCTCACGCAGGCTGGCGTGAGGTGTGGAACAGGACAAGGAAATTAGAATTTAGAAAAAACGGACGTAGCTGGTGGAATACTTAACTTTAATCCATTAATGGTGAACGTCGCTCTTGACGTTACATGATTCACAGTATCAATAGTAACTGGTAATGGCGCCTTGCTAGGTCGTAGCAAATGACGTAGCTGATGGCTATGCTAACTATCGTCTCGGCAAATGAGAGCGTATTTTGTCAGTGAACCATCGCTAGCAAAGTCGGTTGTACAACTGGGGCGAGTGCTAGGAAGTCTCTCTAGACCTGCCGTGTGGCGGCGCTCGGTCTGCAATCACTGATAGTGGCGACACGCGGGTCCGACGTATACTAACGGACCGCGGCCGATTTAAAGGCTACCACCTAGCAAGTGTGGTGTCTGGCGGTGACACCACAGACGCCTTCGATCTCTGGGGGAGCTCGATTCACATTGGCATAGCACATGACGTGCATTAAAATCTCCTACAATTATGAATGGTTGGAGGATTTGCTAAATCAGATCTGAAATAACCTCCCTGTTCAAAACTGCGTTGGATGGCAAATACGGTTTACTAAATGTACGTTGAATGGAATGTTTTCCCCCCCATGAACCATGGACCTTGCCGTTGGTGGGGAGGCTTGCGTGCCTCAGCGATACAGATAGCCGTACCGTAGGTGCAACCACAACGGAGGGGTATCTGTTGAGAGGCCAGACAAACGTGTGGTTCCTGAAGAGGGGCAGCAGCCTTTTCAGTAGTTGCAAGGGCAACAGTCTGGATGATTGACTGATGTGGCCTTGTAACAATAACCAAAACGGCCTTGCTGAGCTGGTACTGCGAACGGCTGAAAGCAAGGGGAAACTACAGCCGTAATTTTTCCCGAGGGCATGCAGCTTTACTGTGGAGATCTGCATCAAACCAGTCTCAGGACTGAAGACCACAACAACAACAACAACATGGAATGTTCATGTTGATAGCAACCGCCTGAATAGCTGTTGTTACAGGGATATAAGTGGAGGGGTAAGTGTCATTCACAAATAAGGAAATGTTCGTCTTTTCGGTGGAGGCGGTATCGCCAGGCGTCGGGGCGTTTAAAATGTGTTTCTTGTAGACACAGACATACGAGTCGCCAGTGCACCAACAGTTTCAATTCCTCCGTATTTGTTCTGGACCTGTTCACGTTCCATGCCATTGTCTATTGTGGAAACTGGAAATTTGTGGTAAGGACTATGGGACCAAACTGCTGAGGTCATCGGTCCTCGGTTTACGCACTACTTAATCTAACTCAAACTAAATTAGGCTAAGGACAACACACACACGCCCATTCCCGAGGGAGGACTCGAACTTCCGACGGGGGTAGGCGCACGAACCGTGACAAGACGCCCTAGACCGGACGGCTATCCCGCGCGGCCGTCCGTTGTGGTAAAGCTCATTACAGTCTGGCGACGTTGGTTTCCTCTGTGGATCAACATACGAATTTGTCCTTTGTGGTAGTGAGACCATAATTTGGAATAGAGTGAAAATGACTCGG
Source organism: Schistocerca serialis cubense (assembly GCF_023864345.2). Taxonomy (NCBI): domain Eukaryota; kingdom Metazoa; phylum Arthropoda; class Insecta; order Orthoptera; family Acrididae; genus Schistocerca; species Schistocerca serialis. Next base: position 275,413,830 of record NC_064643.1, on the reverse strand, counting down.
TACCAGTCCCTTACACAGTGCTGTCGAGTCAAGGAAAGCTCCAGCCACGGTTGCCATTCTGATAGTCCGTGATGCTCCATGCGTTGTCGCACTGTTCGCGTAGAAATTTTTCTTGCTGCATAAAAGCCTACTTCGCGACTAAACGTGCGTGAAGTGACCATACGATCTTGCACTAGCGTCTGGTTCAAGTCTTTCAGCTGGACACCACTTCGGCGACTTGCATGTCTTTAACGGTGCCCAGTAACCTTACCGGGGAAAGGGGACCTACAGATTAACGTGCAATCCGAAGCCGGTGACGTTCCTGGAAAACTTCACATCTTTGAGAATTAAATCTTAATTTAAAGGCTGGTTGATAATTTAGTGACCAGACTGGAATTCGATACCGTGACCTTTTACTTTTCTAATCATGCCCTTGCCATCAGACCACAAAGCCCAACGAGTCAACAGTACGCCTGTCCTCTTGGGCGCTAGTCGCCTTGGACCAATGACATCCTACATAGCACAGAGTACTACTCCTCTGAACCCGTCGATTACATGTTGCCGTGCTACTAGTGGGATTCCGACCAAAGACAGCAGCAGTAGCGAACCGTTGCACCACAGTCTAAACGTAACACGTTGCTGCCACCTCAAACATAGACACTTGCTAGTAGACTTATCTCCTTGTCACACAACGCATAACACAGTCTTCTCACAAACAAGCAACATACAAAACCAATTTCTCAATGATAAACCCTCTTCGCAATCTTTGTGCACTTGTGCTAAAATGCTGATCGTTTTCATACAGCAGCATGTAGTACACATCACGCCCATTTGACGTTTGTTGCTTTGTACCTTCATGGTGTGTCATTTTCAACGACCAGCAATAAATATGCAGCTCCGAGACAGACTGTTCACTTTGAATCTACTTCAGTCTATTACCTCATCCTCAAGCAGTTTCCATTCGATCAGACAGGTTATGTGGACTCCAAAACTCTTCTTCCCACAGCTGAAAGTCCAGGAACCGAAACTGAAACCTCCACATCAGCATCCTGCAATACCAACTATTGAGCCACAGTGGGGGAACCGTAAGCAGTGAGTGAATGAATTTCTGTCGCTTCAGTTGAAGCTCTCTTTTTCTTCGTCACAGAAAGGTGTATTTGATATATTTAAAATTTGTCACCACCTCGGTCCCGAGGACAGCTCTAATTCCCGTACATATTCTACCTAAGGAAAACTTTTGAAAAAAATTCATTCCAAATTATGCTTTCTAGAAGACCTGTTGTAGTTATATTTCACATTATTAAAAATTTTTATTTTATTTTTTTAATTCTTTGCATTCCCTACTTCCTATCTCGAGTCTTTGGACAGTATGTTCTAGGTTTTTGTGTTGGGATACAGAAGTCTAGATTGGAAATTAATGCTGGATAGCAAATGTAGTGTATGTGAGTTGTTTCCACATCAGAGAATCGGTACAGCTTCGTTATTATTTAGGCGTATTGCTTGCAACAAACACTATCTTCGTTGCGTTCCCGATTTTTGTATAATGTGCGGGGAACTAGAGATTCTAAGTGCAGAGTTTCCGGTTTAATGTATTCGAACATATTACTGTTACATAAATTTCTGTCAATATGAATTTTAGTTTCTCTATAGGATAGTTCGTATCTGAGAGCAATAGAAATTAATAATTCTTTTCGAACATTTTTCTTAACCCAATTGTAGGCGGTACTATTCGGGGAATAATTCAATGTGTTGACGGAGAATACTTTAGAAGCTACCACAGATCTAAATACAATAATAAATGTAAGCTATCGATTCTCCGGCTATGAGTAACAGCGTCTCTGCTTTCATAAAACACACAGATGCCAAAGATATTAATTGATAGTTTAAAATCTCTCATTGAAGTATATTTAACGTTTTATTTACCGTCCACCCCGTTGCATTATGCAACACTTCCTTATAGAATGAAGGAAATATTACCGCTTAACATGTGATCGAGACTTAAACATCTGTGAACTTCATACAGGTAAGATATACTTTCCTGTTTCGAAAATTTTAAAATTCTGAATTTAGTGAAACGTAGCGTAGAATAAGGTGCTTTCTCATTTCTAATCGGATTCTGTGTATTTGTTTCAACGATTCGTGAAATTAATATGTGCTTGTTATTAATTTTGCAATTTATCCCCTTGCAACTTTTAAAATCTGATACAAAATATATAATCTGTAAGTGCAGAGTAAATATACATTCGGTGTTTCATTACTCGATGTTATTGCTCACCGCAATTTCGAAAACAGGTAATCCTACAGTCGCGACCGCTAGTCGTTAGAATCATTAGCTTCCGTTTAGCCCATAGGCCTGCAGAAGGAAATGAGGGAAACGAAGTTAGCACAAAGCTCCACCGTTGTGTATAGGAGATAAACCGTGTACCACCCGACAAGGAATCAAGAAGAGCAGTTACTGCAGCAGCTACAATACAAACGTTTTTTGCAGAGGCAGGACTTATAGATGCGACCAGTTTAACATTAACTGTCCTTACGTAACAATCGATGATTAATTTCTCAATTGGAATGAGTTGCTGTGTACTGCACCCTATTTATGGATGTTGTTTCTCCCCTGATTATGTTTCATGTTTGTGGTCGAAGATGTTAACTTTGTGCTAACAAATTACTACTTGATTTAGTTCACGGTGTTTGCTACAGCTGTGTTCATAGGCTTATATTTTGTGTGTGTCCATTATTTTTATTTTCTGCACCATCGTTTTTCCTGTCCCACGTTATAAGATTCATCTACATTGCCAGCCCAGACTCTTAACAAAACAGAAATAGAGGGAGGGAGGGACGGAGGAATGGAAGTAGAGAGAAAATGAGAGAGAAAGGGCCGTTCTCACTATTTATCATCATGCTCTTTAGGCGGTATTTTCGGACGACCAGCCGAGCTGAAGATTTCACATTCGCACTTAACAGTAGTAGTTCCGCTTCTTGCAGCTAAATAGCTCAACTTTCGTACAAACCTTTAAGTTTTTTTTTCACGTGTTGGTTCCCACGATTTCTTTACGTTGTTTATTCTCTTCTACCGTATTATGAGCTGAAGCTTTGGTTCACTCGCTGACATTATGCACACCTTTACATGGCTAAGTATCGTTCCCAAAAAAGACAAATGTTTCATCTAGATGATTTTCGTACCATTTCTAAATGTTATACTGATCAGCCAGAACATTATGGTGCTGACCTACGATCGATATAAACCCGTCCAGGCGATAGCAGCGTCACCTTGCAAGAAATGACTGTTAGTCACGCACGGTGCATATAGAATCTGTGAGCGCACTGTCCGTGTGTAGAACGGGGAAGGCGCGCGGTCTACCTGTTTGGCCGAGAGCAAAGTGTGATAGCCCAGGGGCTCGGCACAAGCTTGTCGGGCATTCGAGAAGTGCTGTGGTGGGTGTCCTCAACACGTGGCGTAACCAAGGTGAAACCGTGTCCAGACGTCGTGGTTTTGGCGGCCACCTCTCACTACAATTGTCGGACGTCGTAGGCAGGTCAGACTGGTAAAACAAGATATGAGGCTAACTGTTGCGGAACTAACATCAGACTTTAATGCTGGGCAGAGTACAAGTGTGTCTGAACACACAGTACACCGAACACTCCTAATAATGGGCCTCCGCAGCCGATGACCCATCCATGTGCCAATGTTAACATCACTATATCGGCAACTACGACTGAAATGGGTACGTGACCATCAGCACTATATTGGCGCTGTGTCAGAGCGTTGCGTGCTCTAACGAATCCAAATAACGTCTTCGCGCCCATGGGAGGGTGCGAATCCGTCGTCTTCCAGAGGAACAGCTCCCTGCACTTGCACTGTGGGACGGAGGCAAGCTGCCAGCGGCTCCGTTATGCTATGGGGAACATTCAAGTGGGAACCCTTGGGTCCAATGGAACTCGTGGGAGGCACCATGACGGCCAAGGCGTATCGTGCACTGGTTGCAGGTCACGTACACCACTTCATGACGAGATTGCTTCCCGACGGTAGTGGCATTTTTCAACAAGATAATGAGCCATGACATTAGACCAGGAGTGTGATGCGTTTTTTCGAGGAACACAGTGGCGAGTTCCAGTTGATGTGCTGACCCCCCCCCCCCCCCCCAAACACGCCAGATCTGAACCCAGTCGAATATATCTATGACTTGGAGTCAGAGGCAGAGAGCAGGATGTGGTCCAGTGCCCCATTCCCTTGCAGTCTCTCATTTCTCCACTCCACAAGAAGTGCATGGAGTTGTCGGATGGAGAATGGCTGGCGGTGACGGCCAATAAACTGCGGTTGGTGAAGTCAACAGCTCGGCCGTGGCGTACCTCCTGCCGGGTGCTCAGGAGGGAAGAAGTGACCCTCACGCGTCTTCGGATTGGGCACTGTCCTCTCGCACATAGTTTTCTGTTACGGCGGGAGGATCCCCCTATTTGTGATGCTTGTGGTGTGCACATCTCTGACTGACGCATTTTAACAGACTGCATTTTATACCGTGATGCAAGGACAGAAGCACAAGTTGATGGGGATCTGCCCTGTGTTTTAGCTAATGATGAGACGTGTTTGTCTAGGGTTTTAATGTTTTGTGATGTGTCTGGACGCTGGCCTAAACTTTTAGGCTGGAGGTTTTATTTGGTGTATTGCAAAGTGACTTGCTCCTGCCTTTTTCCTTGCGGTCAGCCAGCCACTACCATCTGCTATATTGTTTTAGCTCCCTCCACCACTTTCTTCCTGGGTTGTCCATGTTTTACTGCTGGCGGCATGCTTCGTCCCACGCTTCGGTGTGGGTAGGCACATATTTTTCCAAACTAGTTTCCTGTGTCTTACGTTCTGTTTTATCTCATTGTTCTGAGTCTTTTCTTGACACCCGCCTCAATCTGTTACTGAGCGGGCGCTGAAGACCTTGCCGTCGTGCGCCCTTAAAACCCTCTCCATCCATCCATCCCCTCCCCGGAATTTACAGGAATCGGGTGACATGTATGTGCAGATGTGGTGTCAACTCCCTCTAGTAAACTCATTGCTTCCGTGCCACGACGCGTCGCCGCTGTTATCCGTACCAAGTGTGAACATAGCGACTATTAGGTAGGTGGTCATAATGTTCTGGCTTATCACTGTATTTCCATGTTTTTATATTAATGCTGTGGTCACACTGGCTGAGGAGCAAATAAAATATTATCTCTATTGCGATGGACCTTTATTATTATTACTATTATTATTATTGTTATGTGGTAAGTTAGTCCATATTCTTACAAAAAACATTTGCGCCTCTACTGAAAAACAGTTTAGGGACCTTTCTATTGCTATGTAATACAATATCTCAGTTCTGACTGTGCCGAAGAATTTCATTTATGGAATATAGTGTGAAATTAAAGTCTCGATTGGTTATCGATCTCGTGATTACTTTTATAAAATAAGAACGAGTTCTTTCTCTGTTTTCACTTGGAAAAATCACGCAGACTATCGCCCATTTATGAGTTCCACTTACTTACCTGAAACTGCGTCAGTTACTTACCTGAAACTCTGAAATTATTTTACGATTTTGTAAATAGATTTCCGTAAACATTTACAGGAATATATAAAGGAATAAGTAATATTAACCACTTGCAACCTGCAGGGCTACGTATGTGTCTAAGACAATGAGCAACTGATTTTCCTGTTTTTCCGTTAAGGGATGTAACGTCGTCTGCCACTGATTCCATAACTTATAAGCTTAATTTATATTTTGAAACTTTCAGTTCCTTGATGGTCTATACGAATGTTACCCTGTTTAGCAAACAGACACTTGTATATGCCCAAAGTCTTTTGCTTGTATAGGTCCGCAACCGCTGCACATTTATGGGGGGAAATCATTGTCCCGTGTGGGCTGTTTTATTTATGAAACGAGCACTTTATTTCATGATTTTGCGCTAAATTCGTCACCTTGGGCGTTTTCAGGCTACCTTCGTCACAGTGAAAAATGTAATCACATATCTTAATCTTTCGCACATTATTGTAGAAGAAGTAATATCTAATAAAACGTTGTCGACGGTGGTGAGCCACAGTCATACAGTATTTTTTGAAAAAATACACCGTCATTTGACTGTATATTACTGCATTTTCCCTCCGTATAATCTAGATTTAGGCTTTCACACCATTATCCAATACAATGTTCTTCAAAAATTGACATCATTTTGTTGTTTACTGCACAGGTGACAAATACACAGTTCAACACATTTTCTTAACACTGATACAAATGGTACAAACGTGACGTCTTGTAGGAATGCAGCACTTTGTTGTGCCAGCACGTCGTATCTAGTAAAATCAGCCCAAAGCAGGTAAACATAACACTGTCAGACGCCTTTAAGATGTAACTATTAAAGTGACATATGTAAAGTGATAAAATCCAACCCTTCGTGATTTGTCTTTTATGCGTTGACCATGCCACTTGTAGTTTTATTTGGAATGTTGACTGACGGATTGTAATGTGACTTACGTTGGCACAGCGACGAAGGTCGGCATCAGGATTTGATTTTATCGTTTTACGTACGGAATTCATATCTGCGAAAGTTGTGCCTGTTACCATCATACTCATATACAATCTTCACTTGGGACACCACGAGATGTTGCTTCCTCTATATACATGTGTGGAAGATAAGGTATGTGACTACAGTTTTTCACTGTGACAGAGGTAGCTTAAATATGCCCAACGGGAGGAAAGGTATTTCAAAAGTAAAAATAGCTGAAGTTGAATAATGACTTCCCTGAGTAAACTTGTATATGCGAACATAAATATCCCTTGCATAAAAGCGCGATGAGCCTTGAAGCATCGTAACATGAAATGAAATAAAAAGCTCAGTGTGGTGTCACCGCCAGACACCACACTTGCTAGGTGGTAGTTTTAAATCGGCCGCGGTCCATTAGTACATGTCGGACCCGCGTGTCGCCACTGTGTGATCGCAGACCGAGCGCCACCACAAGGCAGGTCTCGAGATACGGACTAGCACTCGCCCAGTTGTACGGACGACGTAGCTAGCGACTACACTGACGAAGCCTCGCTCCTTTGCAGAGCAGATAGTTAGAATAGCCTTCAGCTAAGTCAATGGCTACGACCTACCAAGGCGCCATTAGTAACATTGCATGTATCTAAAGAGTCTCACTTGTATCGCCACAATCTCCAGATGTACCAAAAGGATGGATTAAAGTTAAGTATTCCAGAAGCTTCGTACTTTTCTTTATCGCATTCATTACGTATCCTGTTTCAGACCTCACGCCCTCCTGCTTTAACTAGCGCGTGCCTTTCGGCTTCCTCTCATTGTGTCTAGGCTGTCTTGTCTAGACACAACACTCAGAAAAAAATAAACACTGTGAAAGAATGATCCATTCCTCCTGTCACTTCAAGTCAAAATGCTACTTTTACTAAAACAAATACACGATATAAGTAATCCTTAAAACCTGAAGAAAAAGACATTCTTTCCTGAATTTAAGTGCGACGAAGCAGGGTAATTTTCTTACCTCATGAGCCACAGGCACGTTTCACAACACGTTCTCAGAGTTACATTTCTCCAGCAACCCTCCTCCTACTGTCCAAACCGTGCAGAAGTTCTCTTGCGTATCTCACGAGACCAGCAGCACTGCAAGAAAAGAAAACGCGGTGAAATAGCTTACCCACTCCCTAGTGCACTGTTTCCAGTATGATTCTCCACTGTGTACTGGAGTCGGCGTTATTTTGAAACGTTTTGGTTGATTAAAAGTTTATGAAGGTTCGTTAGTCGCTCATGGGGACCACAATTGGTATGCATATTACCTGTGACAGGTTCAAAAAATGGTTCAAATGGTTCTAAGCACTATGGGACTTAAACTCTAAGGTCATCAGTCCCTTAGACTTACAATTGCTTAAACCTGACTAACCTATGGACGTCACACACATCCATGCCCGAGGCAGGATTCGAACATGTGACCGTAGCAGCAGCACAGTTCCGGGCTGAAGCGCTTAGAACCGCTCGGGCACAGCGGCCGGCCCTGTGAAAGGCACGACGTGGGTACGAGCCCCAGTCAGGCACACAATCTTAGTAGTTTAGGTAAATTCAAAACAGTGCACATTCTCCTCAGTACAGACTCCAGTTTAGATCTGTCGTACACTGCGCTGTTTAACAGTCCAAATCACTTAATTTACTCTCCACCATGCCATTAATTGGTCACCTTTCACAAATTTGGCACCGTTGCAATTGATGCACCATACGAGTGGTCAACACTTTGGCATGGTTGGCAATCTGCGAGTTATGTCCTGACCACAAATCAGAGCAAAATAGAAACAGACACACGCGTAATGACGTCTCAGAAAATGAATAAATATATTTATGATGTAAGCGAAAATCCAAAGGCAGAGATAATCTGCTACAGATAAGTAAGAAATCAAGCTTCAGATATGTCTTCATACCAGGATTTTCATACGATTCCATTAGTTGTTTTATTTCAATTTAGACACATGAAGAAATCTATAAGATTTCTTTATCCAGCAGTGTTTGAATTATAATGACGCTGAAGAAATAATGTAAAAAGAAACATTTATTTTCCTCAGTTTAATGTTTATGTGTATATTAAACACTGACAGAAATGGAAAATATTACACCATGAAGCTTCAGTCCGTTATTTATCTAATTTTATGGAGATGTTCATCACATAACGGGTATGTAATGAGTAATCTTTAATTCCATCATCTCCTTTAACTTTGGATGACGACCCTCTCCTCACTCCCCCTCACTTCCCATTTCCCGGGTGCGAATCTGCTCTTGGATTCATTGTGGCAATGAAGCATTTCTCCTCGAAATGTAATGTTGAGTAATTTTCGCCATTCTTGAAACACATGATGTACAATTGTATGGACATTCTTCAGATCGCTGGGTGGAAGGTGGTACGCAAATATACGTCCTTCCATTACATCATGGACACACCCTCTGGAGGTCAGTCAAGGATCAGTTCAAACGTGCAGTGAACTGCAGTGTGCGTGTCTTTTGTAATCCATAGCACCCCACGTCATGATTCAAGAAGATATTTGGCTCTCGATAATCGTTGTGTCTTATGATGTTTCGCCAGGATGTCTGCGGACACACTGACGACTGACCGCCACCAGGAGAGCCGTGACTCGTCACTGAAAACCACTAAATACTACTCTTTGTCCCTCCTGACTGTGACTCTACGGATGCAAATCCCTATTCCTGTGATATTATACAAACGCTAAACTACACGTGGTAACACGTGATGTCAACTGAGCTTTTAGTAATATACCCTCGACGGTTTGTGGTGACGCTCACCCTCCAACCTCTTCCCGGATTTTAACTGTTGCCATTCGTGAATTCGTCAGAAATACTTGAATATTGTAGAATCTCTAGTGATGAAGTCCCGCTGGAAGATTCCGTATCTACTCTTCTTACCATACTGTTGTCCTGAGACCACTTCGAAATCTCTAGTACTGCACTAATTCCAGTACAGCGAACAGCCTATGCGACCTTTCAGTATGGTGCTGCCTTGTCCATGAAGCCAATGATTCGACCTTTCTCATACATATAAGGCTGGCGATGTGTAGCTCGTGCACGTTCTCTGGTCATGCTGTGTTGCTATTGTCCCCTGGAAAGTCCCATTAACGTTAGACGCCCCGAATAGACGTTATAACGGCTCCTACCCATTCCTAAATACTGAATTATTAATTTGGGTGAAATGTGGACTGTTCCTCACTGAACACAATACTGCTTCGGAACTACTAACAGCACGAGTTGTTCATTGCGAATTGTTGTTTGTGTAGGGCTACTTTGATTCGTAAAGAGAAGGTCCAGCAAAATTTTTGCAGTTTCCTTATCTCAGCAGAAGGAGATTTACTTACCTCGTGTTTTGCTAGGATGACTCGATGTCCCCACTGACTTCCTTCCCCGCCGGTTGCAGATGCATACAACCAACTGTGAATGATGGGATAGCGAGTGGTTAAGTCTAAATGCTGGTTCAATGAAAGTCTCGAAATAAAAGGATTCCATCTTATTTTATTATCAGCAGCAACTGAGAGTAGAATTCCGCGAAGTCTAATCTTCAGTTATCGAGCTCCGTTGCAAGTTCAAAAAAATCTACCCACGATTTTAACTCACGTACAAGGTCGCACACCCGCGACCTTACATGAAACGTTTTCCAAGGCAAAATAATATTTTCACTTAAGTTGAATTATAACAATTATCTACTCGCACTAAATACCGGGTGATCGAAAAGTCAGTATAAATTTGAAAACTGAATAAATCACGGAGTAGTGTAGATAGAGAGGTACAAATTGACACACATGCTTGGAATGACATGGGGTTTTATTAGAACCAAAAAAATACAAACGTTCTAAAAATGCCCGACAGATGGCGCTTCATCTGATCAGAATAGCAATAATTAGCATAACAAAGTAAAACAAAGCAAAGATGATGTTCTTTACAGGAAATGCTTAATATGTCCACCATCACTCCTCAACAATAGCTGTAGTCGAGTAATAATGTTGTGAACATCACTGTAAAGCATGTCCGGAGTTATGGTGAGGCATTGGCGTCGGATGTTGTCTTTCAGCATCCCTAGAGATGTCGGTCGATCACGATACACTTGCGACTTCAGGTAACCCCAAAGCCAATAATTGCACGGACTGGGGTCTGGTGACCTGGGAGGCCAAGCGTGACGAAAGTGGCGGCTGAGCACACGATCATCACCAAACGACGCGCGCAAGAGATCTTTCACGCATCTAGAAATATAGGGTGGAGTGCCATCCTGCATAAACATCGTACGTTCCAGCAGGTGTTTATCGGCCAGGCTGGGGATGATGCGATTCTGTAACATATCGACGTACCTCTCACCCGTCACGGTAGCAGTTTTTCTGTACAGCGCCATCTGTTGGACATTTTGTGAACTTTTTTTTTTTTTTTTTTTTTTTTTTTTTTTCTAATAAAACCCCATATCATTCCAAGCATGTGTGTCAATTTTTACCTCTCTATCTACACTCCTGGAAATTGAAATAAGAACACCGTGAATTCATTGTCCCAGGAAGGGGAAACTTTATTGACACATTCCTGGGGTCAGATACATCACATGATCACACTGACAGAACCACAGGCACATAGACACAGGCAACAGAGCATGCACAATGTCGGCACTAGTACAGTGTATATCCACCTTTCGCAGCAATGCAGGCTGCTATTCTCCCATGGAGACGATCGTAGAGATGCTGGATGTAGTCCTGTGGAACGGCTTGCCATGCCATTTCCACCTGGCGCCTCAGTTGGACCAGCGTTCGTGCTGGACGTGCAGACCGCGTGAGACGACGCTTCATCCAGTCCCAAACATGCTCAATGGGGGACAGATCCGGAGATCTTGCTGGTCGGGGTAGTTGACTTACACCTTCCAGAGCACGTTGGGTGGCACGGGATACATGCGGACGTGCATTGTCCTGTTGGAACAGCAAGTTCCCTTGCCGGTCTAGGAATGGTAGAACGATGGGTTCGATGACGGTTTGGATGTACCGTGCACTATTCAGTGTCCCCTCGACGATCACCAGTGGTGTACGGCCAGTGTAGGAGATCGCTCCCCACACCATGATGCCGGGTGTTGGCCCTGTGTGCCTCGGTCGTATGCAGTCCTGATTGTGGCGCTCACCTGCACGGCGCCAAACACGCATACGACCATCATTGGCACCAAGGCAGAAGCGACTCTCATCGCTGAAGACGACACGTCTCCATTCTTCCCTCCATTCACGCCTGTCGCGACACCACTGGAGGCGGGCTGCACGATGTTGGGGCGTGAGCGGAAGACGGCCTAACGGTGTGCGGGACCGTAGCCCAGCTTCATGGAGACGGTTGCGAATGGTCCTCGCCGATACCCCAGGAGGAACAGGGTCCCTCCCTAATTTGCTGGGAAGTGGCGGTGCGGTCCCCTACGGCACTGCGTAGGATCCTACGGTCTTGGCGTGCATCCGTGCGTCGCTGCGGTCCGGTCCCAGGTCGACGGGCACGTGCACCTTCCGCCGACCACTGGCGACAACATCCATGTGCTGTGGAGACCTCACGCCCCACGTGTTGAGCAATTCGGCGGTACGTCCACCCGGCCTCCCGCATGCCCACTATACGCCCTCGCTCAAAGTCCGTCAACTGCACATACGGTTCACGTCCACGCTGTCGCGGCATGCTACCAGTGTTAAAGACTGCGATGGAGCTCCGTATGCCACGGCAAACTGGCTGACACTGACGGCGGCGGTGCACAAATGCTGCGCAGCTAGCGCCATTCGACGGCCAACACCGCGGTTCCTGGTGTGTCCGCTGTGCCGTGCGTGTGATCATTGCTTGTACAGCCCTCTCGCAGTGTCCGGAGCAAGTATGGTGGGTCTGACACACCGGTGTCAATGTGTTCTTTTTTCCATTTCCAGGAGTGTACATTATTTCGTGGTTTATTAAGTTTAAAATTTATACTGAATTTTTGATCGCCCGGTACATTATATCGATGCGAAATTTACCTCTAGACTGCTTGGATACTATCGAACATTATTATAGTGAGCTAGCTTCAACGTTTTGAGGCTGCTTGCAGAGGGTGCGCTTCTGATTCGCCGCTTCTGTTAGCCAGTAACTGACAAAAATTAAGTAAAATTTCTGCTTCATATTCGTGTTTGATTTTGGAGTTACTGAAATTGTGGTTAGGAAGCTGTCAGTGTGGATAATATCGACAGTCTACTTGGAGGAGCACATAAACATTTAAACAATTAATAAAAAAAAATTGCCGCCAGTCACCGCAGTGTGAATCACTACGGTGTCTATACTCTGTCGCCCGACAAGCCTACCATTCGCACGGTCCGCTGCGAGACCGTTTCTCGTTTTGTGGGATGGTTAGTGCTACCGATCATAACTGATTTCTGGCTTACAGCAGCGTTAGCCTTTCAGTACTGTATATCGAAAATTAATAAGATTTAGGCTGACATGGGGCATAATTGCTACACCATCATGTAATCATGCCATTCCGTATCTTTGTGATTGGTTTCTTTTCTGTACTTGAGAGCCTGAAATTTTAATCAACGCATTTCACAGGAATTGAAACCCTGGATATTTATTTGGTAGCGCTCAGTCAAGCTGTTCATGATGTACCACTCTCCATTTTCGTCAGTACAAGTCTGACTATAATCCTAAATTAAGTGCTGCCTTATCGTGTGGAGACTGTTGTTTCAGTACTCTCTACAAGAATTCAACACGCCAATATTGAATTTGACGTAACGTTCACCAGTGGGAACGACCATGACCGACCAGTCGGTGGAGGACTACTGCACTCCGCTGGCACAAGTGACTAAACCTGAAGCAGGTACTGAGAGCACGTCGACGGACGTCGAGTCAGAAGAAGAAGATGAAAAACGCGATAAGTACGATCTGCAGGCATGGGCCTCCAGCATCTCTGCCATCACCAGCTTGTCGGAGTTCGCTCTCAGCCATATCTCGGACCACGCCAACAGCGACAGTTTCCAGGTGGGCACCTTCAGTAACAATATATATATGTGTAATGTCCGGTAAGGAGTGGTGCGCACGTCTACCGAGGAAGGTAAGCACATCAGAGTGGGTTTCACGAGCATCCTTGCTTTTTTCCGTTAGTACTGGGTCACTCGGCATTCTGGGCAGAAAAGTGCTGATGTTAGCATCAACACTTTCTTATCAGTGGTGTCAAAATACGGCTTACACAGTTGTGCTTCTTTTATTCCCCTGACGTCAGCGTCATCAATTCCTAATCTCCAAGGTCATTCTGGCAAGGTCATTCTGGAGACAGTATCTGACCATGTTCCAAGGCCATGGACTGGAGGGGGAGGACTTCTTGCCCCCCCCCCCCCCCACATTCACACTTGGAAACCCAATGTCATCCAGGTTTTAATTTGCATGCGTGTTGTCATGTGCTGTCCAGCGTGAAGCATCCTCTGCACGTATCCCTGTGGCCCTCCATCTACTGCATAACCAGCACAGTAGTTGTTGTGTTCGCGCCTTCGGAGTGAGAGTTGACTGTATTTCGCACGTGTAGCAAACATCTGCACATGCCGCTATGTTTGCGTTTTCATGGTAGCAAGAGTTGACTGTAGTCTGCACATACGTGCAATCAGACGGCCTCATTTGCGCATACTTCTTAGCAAGCGAATTCCAATGTGCCTCCATCTCCTGCCACCCAACCCGAGCGCCACCTGCACCCCAACTCGACCGTCCCGTCCCCCCCCCCCCCCCCCCCCCCCACTTTCCCAGCTCAGCAACCAGTTCCATGCAGTGCTGCAGTATAGAAGCTGTGATTTGGCGACGTCACTAATATTTCACGTAGAAGTTTGACGACTGGCTACACTGCCAGGCGACTCGTTCCATAATGTTATAACTAAGAGGTATGAGCACATTAATTCTTTCGACCGTTATGACATCATCACACACACGCGAACACACACACACACACACACTCACACGCATCATGTTGAAACCTTCCCGTCTCCTCTATATCTCTTTTGTTTATTCAACAACCGTCTACTCTATATCTCTTTTGTTAATGATAACCCTTCCTCCTCTATATCTCACTTGTTACTCAACCTTCTCTTTTGCAATAACCTATGAAACCCTTCCTTAGGATTTCTATCTCTTGCTTAATAATAACAAATGAAATCTTCCCTTTGAAATTTGTTCTCTTTCTCAATCTTCGCATACAAATATAATTGCTGCTTATTAAAAGTGATTTTCTGATTATTTCGACGAAACATAGAACGTGTCGTCGTCGTCGTGGCCCTCAGTCGTTATCTGCAATAACCCAAAACTGCTCCTTGCCTTTTTTACTGTTACTGGATCGCCATCTCACTGTTACATCTAAATGCGACATGAATATACTTACTCTGGTTTACTATACTCTATTAACTGCTGATGGGCTGTCATAATACGTGGCTGTATTTATTACCAAAGCTGACGTTATTCTTTAATAGCAATAGACAATAGACAATAGAAATATACAAGTCTTACAATGTCACATTCCATAACTGCGCCTGTAAAATAAATAACGCCGTCATTTAATCGCAATCTGTCGGTCTAGGTCCCACGTGTTCATTTGATGAGACGTTTGTGTTGAGCAAAGAAGAATTTGACAAATATATTTGTTGTAAACTTCTATTAGAGAAATTTACTCACAGCTTTCTGTATCAAGAATGGAAGGGGCATGATAGCGGAAGAGCTTAAGGCTGTAAGCAGGAGGAATATTGTTCAGCAACTAGTGGCTACGCAGTAGAATGGCAAGAAGGTGCATTATGTGATTAGGTCCACCAACACTCTGTATTATATATTTTTGAATTTTTTACGATTTTTAAAGTGCCTACCCAGTCTCCCACATCGCAACTAGCATAAGCTATGGTAGTACATACTTATTCATCTATAATACATATTATTATGTTACATTACACTTAAGATTTTTTTGTCGCTATTACTGTGCTCTTGGAGATGTTCACAGCAGAAGGCGCAAAAGTTGGGAGCAACATTTTACATAAATATATTCTACTTGCTTACAGTTGCATGACGCTGAGCAGGTGTTTTCCAGCAATTATTTAATAAGTGATTGTTACTTAAAAAATGGCTCTGAGCACTATGGGACTTAACATCTCAGGTCATCAGTCCTCTAGAACTTAGATCTACTTAAACCTAACTAACCTAAGGACATCACACACATCCATGCCCGAGACAGGATTCGAACCTGCGACCGTAGCGGTCGCGCGGTTCCAGACTGAAGCGCCTAGAACCGCTCAACCACCGGCGGCCGGCGAGTGTTACTTAAATAAGTGAGTTTGATGTCCTATTCCTGATAGAAGGTACCAGTGTTCACAGCACCAGCATCAGTCAGGAGGAACATTGTAAATAAATATGTCCTACACAGCCGCCCGGAGTGGTCGCGTGGTTTGAGGCGCCACTTCACGTATTGCGCGGCCCCTCCCGCCGGAGGTTCGAGTCCTCACCCGAGCATGGGTGTTTGTGTTGTTCTTAGCATAAGTTAGTTTAAGTAGTACGTAAGTCTAGGAATCGATGACCTCAGCAGTTTGGTATCTTAGGAATTCACAGGCATTTGAACATTTTGTCCTACACACTTGCAGCTTTTAAATTTCGAATGTAGAGCGGTGAGCATGGCACGCAGCCTGTGGCTTTGAGGTGCGTATCAGGCACACGGAGTGATAGTCAATACATCATCATTACAGCCACAACTTCAGCATACTGCTTAGAATACCATGCTCAATGTTTTAACCGCTCTTGCATAGCTAACTGCAAATTAGTACCAAAAAAAATAGTATATGTTAAAATTATATACATCTGCGATTATTATTATTTTTGTACTAAATATTCTGTTACCTACGCATCTATTGCTACAATAACTCGCAGTCATAGATAAAACTGTGAAACTGAATGAGGGCAGAAATAGACGGAAATTTGATGAGGGCTCTGAGCACTATGGGACTTAACTGCTTAGGTCATCAATCCCCTAGAACTTAAAACTACTTAAACCTAACTAACCTAAGGACGTCACACACATCCATGCCCGAGGCAGGATTCGAACCTGCGACCGTAGCGGTCGCGCGGTTCCAAACTGTAGCGCCTAGAACCACTCGGCCACTCCGGCCGGCGAAATTTGATGAGATTCTGCATAAAAGGCGGTGTATGAAAACGTAAATGTATCGATGGACAGTAGAGTATGGACCAATTTGCACATGTGTTGCACATTGTTCAGAGTTTTCAAAGCACATTTGTCTGTTCATTGACAGAAAAATCTACGCAAATCAACACCAAATGAATGGAAATGGAAAGTCATATTAAGGCCATGACTGGAAATGTGTTGAATGATAGAATACAGCAGTGTTAACCATATGACATTAATAAAAATGAAGAAGTCAGCACAAAACTAACAATGTGTATATATCAAGATGACATCTGGGCACTTCACTCCCATCATCACTAGTAGTCTCAGATTATATGAGATGCATGCTATCTCATAAACGGCTCGGGGCACAGCAGCATGTCACTGACAAAGCATAAAGTTATTGAAGTGCAGAAATGTATTTGACGTTAATTATGGTTCTTAAAGTTAGGACAGTGGCAATGAGATCAGCTTCTCTTGGAAACGTTTAATACACTAAACGACAGTCTGAAAAGGCTGTCACACACTGTGAATGGAGGCAGAAAAGAAGAAGAATGAGAAGAATTATCACTGATTTCATTAACTGTCATAGTAATGCAGAGTTAGACAAAATACATGGAGTCAACAGGACAAAGCACACATGTCAGGTAAGCATCTAATATATTTAACTGAGAATGTAACACAAGTTGGGGACAAGAAATCCGGTAGAACACTCACTTCATTAGAGCTAATATTCTTAAAAACATCAAATGTCAAAAAGTATACTACAGAAGAGATAAAAGCGTATGGTGAAATATTACACGTGACTATCATGCTTAGGAAGGGAACACCTCGAGAGGACAAATGAATGCCCCAGAGAGCGCAATATAAAAATTTAATTAGACCACTGTCAGCAGCTGCACATAGCACAGGCGAATGGATTGAAGTTCAGCATAAAAACAGTCTGCTGTGAAGTATACAGGGTGTTACAAAAAGGTACGGCCAAACTTACAGGAAACATTTCTCACACACAAAGAAAGAAAATATGTTATGTGGACATGTGTCCGGAAACGATTACTTTCCATGTTAGGGCTCATTTTATTACTTCTCTTCAAATCACATTAATCATGGAATGGAAACACACAAACGTACCAGCGTGACTTCAAACACTTTGTTACAGGAAATGTTCAAAATGTCCTCCGTTAGCGAGGATACATGTATCCACCCTCCGTCGCATGGAATCCCTGATGCGCTGATGCAGCCCTGGAGAATCGCTTATTGTATCACAGCCGTCCACAATACGAGCACGAAGAGTCTCTACATTTGGTACCGGGGTTGCGTAGACAAGAGCTTCCAAATGCCCCAATAAATGAAAGTTAAGTGGGTTGAGGTCAGGAGAACGTGGAGGCCATGGAATTGGTCCGCCTCTACCAATCCATCGGTCACCGAATCTGGTGAGAAGCGTACGAACACTTCGACTGAAATGTGCAGGAGCTCCATCGTGCATGAACCACATGTTGTGTCGTACTTCTAAACGCACAAGTTCTAGCAGCACAGGTAGAGTATCCCGTATGAAATCATGATAACGTGTTCCATCGAGCGTTGGTGGAAGAACATGGGGCCCAATCAAGATATCACCAACAATTCCTGCCCAAACGTTCACAGAAAATCTGTGTTGATGACGTGATTGCACAATTGCGTGCGGATTCTCGTCAGCCCACACATGTTGATTGTGAAAATTTACAATTTGATCACGTTGGAATGAAGCCTCATCCGTAAAGAGAACATTTGCACTGAAATTAAGAGTGACACATTGTTGGATGAACCATTCGCAGAAGTGTACCCGTGGAGGCCAATCAGCTGCTGATAGTGCCTGCACACGCTGTACATGGTACGGGAACAACTGGTTCTCCCGTAGCACTCTCGATGCAGTGACATGGTCAACGTTACCTTGTACAGCAGCAACTTCTCTGCCGCTGACATAAGGGTTATCGTCAACTGCACGAAGAATTGCCTCGTCCATTGCACGTGTCCTCGTCGTTCTAGGCCTTCCCCAGTCGCGAGTCATAGCCTGGAATGTTCCGTGCTCCCTAAGACGCCGATCAATTGCTTCGAACGTCTTCCTGTCGGGATACCTTCGTTCTGGAAATCTGTCTCGATACAAACGTACCGCGCCACGGCTATTGCCCCGTGCTAATCCATACATCAAATGGGCGTCTGCCAACTCCGCATTTGTAAACATTGCACTGACTGCAAAACCACGTTCGTGATGAACACTAACCTGTTGATGCTATGTACTGATGTGCTTGATGCTAGTACTGTAGAG
This sequence comes from Schistocerca serialis cubense, assembly GCF_023864345.2. Taxonomy (NCBI): domain Eukaryota; kingdom Metazoa; phylum Arthropoda; class Insecta; order Orthoptera; family Acrididae; genus Schistocerca; species Schistocerca serialis. The sequence goes on along the minus strand of NC_064643.1, from coordinate 275,394,880 downwards.
CAATGAGTCGCATGTCAACACAAGCACCGAAGTCAACATTACCTTCCTTCAATTGGGCCAACTGGCGGTGAATCGAGGAAATTAAGCGTTTCCGGACACCATGTCCACATAACTTCTTTTCTTTATTTGTGTGTGAGGAATGTTTCCTGAAAGTTTGGCCGTACTTTTTTGTAAAACTCTGTATAACAATGATCCAAATGAAATGATAGACTGATTACTACTACTTACAGCATCAGCTATTACAAGTCGCATGAACGAAATCATAAGTCATATCAGGGCTTTGAGAAAGACACATCATCAAGTAATTGTGTACTCGATTGTTCATAGGTTCCACAGACCAGCACACAGAACATTCCCATGCATACATGTGACAATATGACCGGTGGATGATATATAATAGGCTAATGTCGTAGACTTGTGAGAATACTCATGATCAAATAAAGTTTTCAAGTACGTTCTAATAGTCGTAGATACGTTTTTCAAATTCGATTGGGCTATGACTGTGAAGGTTAATATGGGGAAGGAAGCTTAGGAAGTTTTTGAGAAGTTGCTTCAGACTGGAACGAATCACTGTCCTGACAACGTTCAGACCAAGGAGGTGAGTTTTGCAATAGGCATTTCAAAGTGATAATGGAACTATATGGGATAATCCACTACTCGACATTCTCCCATTTGAAAGCTAGTAAAGCTGAAAGGTTAAACAGGGTGACCTAAATCGTATTTTGAATCAATTTAATCTTCAAGGGTCGTAAAAATGGCTAAACATTCTACCACAAATCATTGATGAGTATAATCGCACAACCAATCATACAGTTAAGAAGAGATCTATTGATGTCCATGATAATGGGCTTCTAAATGCAGTAGACAGTCATATTAATATTTTGGATCTATGGAAGCAGAAGATAGGTAACTTGACACATAATTCTAATTATAGAACTGCATTTGAGAAGACCCATCCACCGAACTGGTCAGTGGTAATATGTACTGTTTCCAAATTGCAGCACACAAAAACCGGAGATGGTGAAGAAGTTGCAGGTTGTTTTTACATGTAGGAATTACGGAAAAGCTCTGAACTGGACATGTTCTCCGTAGAGTGGGTCATTAGACAAGGGAAAACGTATTAGTGAAGTGGCTTGGCTTATCACCAAAGCACAGTAGTTGTGTGAACGCTTGCAATTTGCTGTATAAAGGGACATGCAAACCTCAAACTATGTAGCAGCGTCACATGAGTGCTAGAAAATTCATCAACAGGGAAGAGGTATTCTTGAGAATCTGCCAATCGAACTTCATATCACTGGATCCAGTTTTTGTGGCTCTGGAACGATGCTGAAAAAGCAAGCACAAAGCTCATGGTGATAAGGAAAACAATATATTAGACGAAATCATGAAATCGCTTACACTACAAATAAAGATTGTTGCTTTGCAGTCCAGTTATTAGCTGATAAAGCTGGACACTTAAGAAAGAACAGCGGCGTAGGTCAAATTATTGCTCCATTCGTGGTGGATAAGACAATGCATGACTAACTTAAACTGGGTGCTGGGGAAGCTGCTGCCGCAATTCAAGCAGTAAAGAATGCACTAAATGCAGAGAAGCAACTGCAGGAAATTAAAAGACATAATCGGCAATAGAGGGAATCACTATTGGTAAAGGACTACATTCAAAACTCTATAGCAATGAGCTTGCGCTACACATAAAAATAGCTCATAATGATATGACTGGACAGACTGCTTATAAACATAGATCTACTTGAACTTGTCAGAAGGAACAGAACCCCCCCCCCCACACACACACACACACGCAGACATGCACGCACACACCATACACACTTACAGATATAGATCCATTCTTTCAGTGCAGATGCGCACCAAGCCCGATCTTTTGTGGGAATCGTAAATGGCGCAAAAATGGTTCGTGAGTGGCTGACGCTATACTACTAGTGTATTAACAAGCTGGGGATTTGTGTTGGATTGGAATTGTGCTTGGCTAGCCAAGGTGGTTAAGGCGACTTCCATTGATTCATTTGAATACACAAATTGGGCTAACGTCATTGAAATCATTTGAATAATAGTTGTATGGCCACTGGATCACATAAGGTGTCTGTTCAATTTGACACGTTTCAACCTGTCTAATACCGTATAGAGGCCCCACGACACGTAGAAGTGCCGTAACACAACGTGGCATGGTCTCGACTAATGTTTGAAGCAGTGCTGGAAGTAACTGACACCATGAATCCTGCAGAGTTGTCCATAAATCCGTAAGAGTACGAGGGGGTGGACATCTCTTCTGAACAGCACGTCGCAAGGCATTCCATATACGCTCAATAATGTTCATGTCTGTGGAGATTGGCGGCCAGTGGAAGTGTTTATACTCAGAAGAGCGTTCCAGGAGTCACTCTGTAGCACTTCTAGACGTGTGGGGTGTCGCATGGTCCTGCTGGAATTGCCCAAGTCCGTCGGAATGCAGAATGGACATAAATGGATGCAGGTAACCAGACAGGATGCTTACATATGCCACCTGTCAGATGTATCAAGGGTCCCACATCACTCCAACTGCACATGTCCCGCATCATAACTGAGCCTCCACCTGCTTGAAAAATCCCCTGCTGACACGCAGGGACCACGGGTTCATGAGGTTGTCTCCATACCCATACACGTCCATCCGCTCGACACAAATTAATACTAGTCTCGTCCAACAAGGCAACATGTTTCTCGTTGTCAACAATCCTATGTCGGTGTTGACACGCTCAGGCGAGGCCTAAAGCTTTGTGTCGCGCAAAATGTTTCACATGGCTCTGAGCACTATGGGACTCAACATATGAGGTCATCAGTCCCCTAGAACAAAAATGGATCAAATGGCTCTGAGCACTATGGGGCCTAACATCTGTGGTCATCAGTCCCCTAGAACTTAGAACTACTTAAACCTAACTAACCTAAGGACATCACACACATCCATGCCCGAGGCAGGATTCGAACCTGCGTCCGTAGCGGTCACGCGGTTCCAGACTGAAGCATCTAGAACCACACGGCCACACGGACCGGCCTTTGTGTCATGGAGTCATCAAGAGTACACGAGTGGGCCCTCGGCTCCAAAAGCCCACATCGATTATGTTTCATTGAATGGTTGACACGCTGACACTTGTTGAAGGCACAGCACTGAAATCTGCTGCAATCTGCGGAAGGGCTGCACTTCTGTCACGCTGAACGAGTCTCCTCAGTGTTGTTAGTCCTGTTCTTGCAGGATCTTTTTTCAGCCGCAGCGATGTTGCAGATCTGATGTTTTACCGTACTCCTGATATTCACGGTACACTCGTGAAATGGTCGTATGGGAAAATCCCCACTTCATCACTACCTCGAGGATGATGTGTCCGATCACTAGTGCACCGTCTACAACACCACATTCAAACTCACTTTAAATCTTAATAACTATCCATTGTAGCAACAGTAACAACTGCGACAGACACACTTGTAGTCTTATATAGGCTTTGATGAATGCAGCGCCGCATTGTGCCTGTTTACATATCTCTGTAATTGAATACGCACGATTTTACCAGTTTCTTTGGCGCTTCAGTGTGTGTATATATATATATATATATATATATATATATATATATATATATATATATATATCCTACTCTCCCAGTATATATATATATATATATATATATATATATATATATATATACTCTAGCATTTTTTCCATAAACAAATTTATAGCTGGACCACGGCAGGAAAGCGGATGAGCTATTGTATGACATGTATACAAGGTTTTACATATCTTACTATGAGAGTGACAATGGTTTTACACGCACAATTAGTCCACAGAAATTGAAGAGATTATCAACTATGGTCGTGTTAGATTGTTCAAATGAGGCAGTAAAGACTGAAACTATGGAAAAATATACTGAATCTGAATCACCACAGAACTACCCTGCAGGCAATGCAGTGTATGCATTAATACTACACAACTGTCTTATAAACTACTCACCCATGTATTATAAATCCAGAGGTATTATACAACATGAACAGCTTTTTACAACGACGCCTCAAAGTGCAAAGATCATCACCGACACAGAAAAGTTTTATGAGGACTGCTAACAATTTTTGTTTAAAGATGTTGCATTGATTTCACACTCCAGTGCCGACAAATACTAACTAGGTATCCCACAATCATTTCTTTCTCCAAACTGTTTAACTCAGTGCAGTGTGCTAAAACTCGGAAAACGGCAGTGTGGCTGACACGATTTTACCACGAGAATCGCTGGGTGATGAAGGGGTGGCACATGATGATATGCCGTTATTGCACCAAATGTGTGACCATAGGGCCATATAGCCTACGCGAAAGTTCTAAGGAAAATATCCTAGTTTCAAGAAATTTATAAATGCCTGTCTATCCAGAATCTGTAAACACAAGAACATCCTGCCCTCAAGCAGCTGAAGAAGAACAGATATGGACAACATAGATTTCCGAATGCTTGAAAATATACAATTACTACTGAATGGTGAGCTAATAAACAAACAGTTTCTTTTAAAGAAAAAAAATTGTATTTATTTATTCAGTTCTTATTTCTGCCCCCTCACTTAAAGGCTTCCTCTTGAAAAATAGGAGAAATAATTTTCGATACAACAGCTATACAACAACAGAAGCTCAAGGGCCGTCCGGCATTCATGTCACCTGTGCTGGCATAAGCTGGCGCCAGCACACCATGCAGCATAGAGGTTACAAGAAGGTCGATCGAGGTCAACGACAGACTTGTTGGAAACGAAACACCAACACCCTCTTGGCCACCAGCATTTAGGATCGCCGCTGCGGACCAGAGGGTCAGTTAGTGGGAGTTAGTTCAGTTAGTTAGAGCCTGTTGTGCCAGTTAGTCCTAGTCCGTACGCTGTGAGAGTTCCAGCGTATCACTGAGACAGAGCCGCAGTCATTACCTCTATCTTAGAATGAGGCAGAAAAATCGGACTTTGTACTTCAATACTGGAGAGGCTAAAGTGGACTATATAGGAGATCCTTTACCACAGCATATGGAAGCTTAAGTTAATTAGGTTTTTGTTTACAGATAAATAACTGAGTTAATAATTGCGTGCAGTTTGTATTATAGAATGAGGATACCGGCCACCAACCAACATCCTTTCCTTGCTTCTATTGGTACAACTCTACAGAGAGAAAGAGATGACACAAAAGCAGCTAACATGGATTCAGAATCTCCAACATACAGCTGTGCCTAATTAACGAGGAGAGTTTGTGCCAGCAGGCACGGTATTGCCGTCGACTCAGGTTATGTCAGTGGGGATGGTCATGGTACCGAATCATTGGTTCTGAGTTTGTCAACCTTGGTTGATACATAGAAGAACCTTGCAGACACAGTTTGTCTCAGGTTACACGGCTGATAATGATCTACCATCTTTATTGCCTTCTCTACATGTGTCACAGCATGTATACCAACAGCCAGCCGCATATGCCACCGCTATTTATGTGATCAGCACTGAACAGCTGCTTTTCATTTCTGTCTGATAAGACATGAAATGATCTGCACAAGCCGATAGTGATGGCACCCAGAAGTATTCTCATTTATCGGATGTTGGCACTTTTGTTCCAAATGTAACATCATTGCTCGCCAATGATCAGGCTATTGCTTCTCTCATAGCCAATTTCTGGGAAGGTGGTTGCGATCTAGATCCACAGTTCTTAACCCCAGTTGATGGAAACATAGTGGGAGATGTTACTGCAGAATTGGAACTCAAGAGATCAGAATATGATTGCAGTCTAGTAAGTGATGAACGTGAAGAGCAGATAAAACCACTTATCGTTAGTGAACCACAGTGTAAGTATAAAAAATTATTATTAATGACAGAGATATATGTTTATTGTGTGTGTGTCTGTGTGTGTTTGTGTGTGTTTGTGTGTGTGTGTGTGTGTGTGTGTGTGTGTGTGTGCATGAGGGTACCATACTTATCAATTCCATTTTTTTGTAGGAATATTGTTGGCTTATAGAGGAGGGCATACTGCAACATCACTGGACCCATTGTTGATGCATCCATCGACATCTGTGTCACCTCCTCCTCGTGAGGTAAGTCTTTTCAGTAAGTAACTAGCTAGATATACACATGTGTGTGTGTATGTATTTTGACATGTTACTAATAAACTATTGTTATTTGTGTGTGTGTTTCAGGATTACCTGATAACATGGTATTGTCACCTTTGTGTCTGGGGCTAGGCTTTCAGCACCACTGTCGGAACCATCATTGAGGCAGCCATCAACATCTGTGTCACCTTGACCAGGGCTGTCTGGCTACTGTACCCAGCCTAGCATTAGTGGAGCAGTACCATCGATGTCTGCTTCACCTCGTTTGTGCTATCTATCTATCATACCCTGTCTAGTGGTAGCAGGGTGATAATTTCGATTTCTGTGTTCCTTTGTTCCCAGTCTACCAATAGCAGCCCCATATCCTATGTTGTTCACCAGCGCAAGGAAATCACCCATTCACACTAAACTACTCTGTGTTTGCTGGTATTTTCAGGGAGAGGATCTTGCAGTCTCACATTGATAACATCAATAGTCAACTCTGAGAATCAGTTACCTTCCTTCATGCATGCCAAGTAGTACTGGAAATGGAACTCCCTGAAATCAAGCACACTCGGCAGTGTCCTGCCATCAGGTGTAAAGCGGTTTTCTACTATGAGCTAATGATGATGCTGTTTGGTTTGTGGGGCACTCAACTGCGTGGTCATCAGTGCCCATACAGTGTCCCAATTTTTTCACAGTCCAATTTTAACACAGTCCAACCTAGCCACTTTTACGAATGATGATGATAATGATGATGATGATGAAATGAATAGGACAACACAAACACCCAGTCCGCGGACTGTGAGCTGATGCATGCCCCTAAAAGTGGTAATGATGCTTCAGAGGGAAGCATCATTAAACATGGATGGTGGGTTAGAGCACAACAGATCAGTTACAGAATGGTACATTGAAATGTTTTACTTATAAGAAGGAAGAGAGTCTAGTAAGGTGCTCAGCCATGCACTGCATCTTGATTTGTGCACACATTTTTTTGATCCAATTAATGCAGGGGGGGGGGGGGAGAGACCGGATTCAGTCCTCTTCCCAGAAGATACTGATGCTCTGCTGCTTGATAGGCACTTAGCAGTGTCCTGATCTATATGAGAAGGATGAATTTCTGGCATGTGATAGAAATTACCTCACAAACGCACATTTTACACATACATACAAGATTTACAACATCTCCAGGCATTAGAATTTCGAAGACATCTATTCCGCCATCGCAGTCCCATACCTACCAAAATTCAAAAGGCTCTCTGAGCTCAAAACACAGGTACATTGATTGGCTTTATAGCTAAAACATTCCAGTGACCTGTACGCAGAGACCAATGTCATCTAACAGGGAAGTTTTGTAGAGCAGCTCACAATGCATGCAACTTGAAGTACAAACTGCCATGACATATACCCATCTTCTTGTATTATTTCAGCGGATATGGTGCACACTGTCTTGTTGAACACTTGGAGGATTTCGAGTTGGAGACTGATAAGGTCAGTATCATACTCGACAATGTAGAAAAATACGTTATATTTGACTAGCAAACCACACCAAGATTACCGCTCTGCTTCCTGGATTTCTTACGATTTATGCTGGCATCTCCTCAGCAGGTTGCCGAAACGATGGACATCACTCGCTCTGCATTTCCCAATGATGCAAAGTTTCAGCTTGTACCGAAGAAAGGGTCTTCTCATACAAATAACCTAATTCGATGGAGAGACAACACACAACCATACTTCACAATATAACTGCAGTCACCTGCATACTCACAGGCATGTGGGAATGTTTGACAGGAGTTCATCTCTGATTTAGAGGGATATGCTAAATTGTGCATGGAGGCAGAAGTACCCTTGTTCACCAGATTGTATGTCTGGGCACACAAACTCTGGATCTTGCCTTCTATTACACCACACTGGGGCTTTTGTGGGATGCAATGTTAAAAAAGACGTATCAGCATTAAAGTTTTGACTGATGTTGACATGTTGCTTCTTTTCAAAATTGGGAATCGTGAGGGACTTTGCCTCTGCATCCACAGGTATGAAATGGCAAATAACGAGTTATTGAGTGTGCAGGAGTACGAGCTACCTGATGATTTGAGTTACATCCTTTACTTGGATGTAAACAATCTCTACAGACATGACATGCAACAAACTCAGGTATTTGGAGGTTTCCGATGGCTGCTCAAAGATGAAATCGTTGGATTAGAGGATAAGATGTATGGTGTGGCTGCTGATACTTGTAGGGGATTTGTCTGGGAGGCGGACATGGAATATCCCACCACATGGATGATGAGCACAGTGACTTGCCACTGTGCCTGGAGTGCCTAGTCTAACGAAACGGTTCCATCCCCATGTTCAAGACAACGCTGGAAAACAAACAGATATACTGTGCGCTACTGAAACCTCCAGGTGTTCTCTGGTTAGGGAGGTGAGTTCTTAGAATCACCTGTGACAACTTCTTCAACTTGTGTCCCTGGTGGAGGGAGTCCATTGATGGTAATACCATCGGAACGTGTGATTTTTAATACAGTTTTGTCAAAACCATTGAAAGTGTCAGAAACTGTGATGAGAGTCATTTAGTTTACCATTGGGATGAGCATTATAGTGCAAGAGGTTACGTCGCCCGACCGAATCTTCAACGGAGGTCTAGTCCCTGTGGAGATTGCCGTTTCAATAGATTCCATGAAGCGTTTCTATATCGGTATATGTTTTCTCAAACTCCCCGAACTCCATATACACCGATTCCACTACAAGTTACCAAAACCAAACTTCGCTAGTCAAGTTACTTTATATGTAAACAGATAGTTCCATCTTTTGAGTGAATGGCTGCAATACATATGAAGTAATTAGGTACAAGATCAAGGAATTCGACACGTCTGGATATGGGGCCGATTATCCTTGTGGGATAACACTTCAGAACAAGGTTATTGGTCTCAGGAAAGATGTGCCAAATGGCTCGCAAATTGTGAAGTTTCTATGGCTCATATCGAAGATGTATGCGTTCATTTACATGGAGGTGCCACCGAGAAGTAGGCTAGTGTAAACATCATGCAGCCTCACAGGCTCTCAGAATCGAAGGCTATTGTAAAAGGAGAGCTAGTTTGTTGATAATGAATCTACTCACAATTCGCTTGAATTATTGTGTGTGTGTGTATGTAATATTTCTTTCTTTAGGAAAATTAATGTGTTATTACTCATAAAGCCATGACCAAATCCACTGTATCTTTATCATCACTACTTGACCCTTTCAGGATTAAAGATATTGTAGGGTGGCAGTGCGTATGAAGAATTCCTTTTGTAGAGCAGTAAATTCAGCCTTTGCAAATTTTATACTTTTATGCTTTACAGTTGCATATTTTGGTGCCAGATGGACATAGCCATTTATACACTGTTGTAGTTGATTTATATTCACACTGTGCTCACACAAACAGTTAATAACGTCATACCCCACAGCTCAAATATGAGGAATCCAATCGTTAAAGTCAATAAAGCATTGTAAGATCACTTAAATTTAACACACTATAATGTTTAAAATATATAACTCAAGAACAGCCTCCCCATACATTTTGACAGTTAGTACCTCATCCTTTAACATGCAAATGCTGATAGGGATACGTGATCGATTGTATTCAGTCATCGTCTTTCTCCCTATGAACTTTTATCATACTACACTGATATTCCCATTCAGACCATGCATACCGAACTCTAGTATCAAGATGTTGAATGTTTTCTGTTTCACTCACCACAGCAAAGTCACCATAAGATGCTCGACCTACATTCACACGTATAGATCCACTCACAGTTACATTGTATATGTTAGTTAACAGATGTATTCTGTATTTTGATGGCAATTGACTGAAACTCAGGTTCCAGTTGTGGCTGTGGATGTACTGTGGTACACTCAAATGAAACTATATCTGAAAGACTGGGATGACATCCGTTTAGAGTGACCGTGAGAACACGTGAGTGTCCTAGTTCAGCGCTAGGTCAGATGGTCATTGGAACTGCTGTGCTTATGCTACAGCATAGGCTAGCAAAACCACATCAGATAGGCATCATATGGACCATAGATGTTGATGTGACATGTACTTGTCTGTAACACTAATAGAAAAAAAAGACTGAGTATAATGAGCATTCACACTTACTATAATAATAATAATAGTTATAATAATGAAATATGAAGGGGAAAAGTGTGTACCAAAAGTCTTCTCCTTCTTCTGCCAGTTGATGACTGCTGATGATGGGACTTCATGCTCGCCAGCAGATGATGATGCACATGCACTCAACATCTAAAACAGATACTTGAAGGTTGAGGAGCTGAACTTTCATCACTTGGGTGGATGCAGTTCCTGAAATGACCTTGGAGGTAAGGAAGTGCTGATACCATTGTCAGCGAGATATAACTAGCATAATTTTGTCAGCTGTAATATGACACCATCATGAAGAATGTGCTGATGCTGAAGTCAGAACTTTTCTGCCCAGAATGCCCAGTGACCCACTGCTTTTGGTTTGTTACTAAGGATATTACTAGTGCAAGCTATTGTAAATGCAATGCTGAGTAAGTTTTTCCACAATAAGGAAATTGTTCATGTGGTTGCTATTGCAGTGAGAGTGGAGTTATGTTAACGTGCTATACTAGCTTGCAATTGCAGGTGCGTTGACTTCGTTTGCTTGTGTCCCTGATGTGATTACTAGTAAAATTGACAGAAGTTTCTAGAGAAGAAAACGTTACAGCTGGCCATAAGGCTATTGCTGTTACACAAATGCCGTATTATTCTATGGAATCTTCAACCGGTATTTTACGGTATCTCGGAACCTCATTGCTGACTATAGCAGTGCAATCTTGCATCAGTTACCAGTATCACTTTGCCTGGAAACATTAAAGATGCTGTAAGCATCGCAGGCATAGCCTCTCAGTGAATGTTTGTATGTAGAATGAGTCAGTTCATGAACGACCTACGATGCTAGTACCAGCTTGGTGCGGTAGTTTCTGGGGGTCTTACCCTGATAGATGGAAAAGGCATCGTTTTCACAAAGGCAGGGGATTTCACTTCACATAGCTCAGACAGTTACAAAAAACTGTAAGATATATACACAAAAATCTCCTGTTGATTCACACTACCAATTACTAAAAACCAGATGAAAGTCCCTTCAGTAGTTTCTGAGATTTTTGAGGGATTACGAATCTAATGTAAGTTTGAAACGGCTGAAAAAATATTTTTATGTGATCCAATTATAAATTAATAATTTTCGGATTTTTTCCTTTATTTGTACTGTGAAATCTTGCTTTTTTCAAGTTTCATGATTCTAGGTCAATGGGAAGTACCCTATAGGTTTTGATGAGTGAGTTTTGGAGTAACAAAAACTCGCTGTATCTTTTACTTTCTTTTACTCTGAAGCTTAAAATGTTTACACCATCAAAGGACACAATTCGTAGCATCTAAGAAAAATTTCTACTTGAGAGCTCTACCCATTCTTGAGAAAAAAGACAGGAAGACAGACACAGACAACAAAGTGATTGTAAAAGGATTCTGTTTTTGCTGATTGAGGTACAGAACTCTGGAAAGCATAGTATCTTGTAACCACAATATTAACGGGTCATGACTTTAACGGGTCGTATCACACTAATACCTGGCTGTAACAACTTGCAGAGTTAACAAGTGGTATGATCTCATAGGCTCAACGATAAAACAGATGGCAGGCGTCAGTTTATTGAAGGATTCTCTCAAAATGCAGGCTGCCTAATATCGTGTAGGACCCCCGTGAGCACGCAGAAGTGCCGCAACACAACGTGTCATGGACTCGACTGATGTCTGAAGTAGTACTGGAGGGAATAGGATAATGTTGAAAGTTCCATGAGACTTCTCGCGGATGATTCTGTTGTATACGAAGAAGTCACAACGCTAGAAGATTGTAGTGGAATGCAGGAAGATTTCCAGAGGATCAATGCTTGGTTCACGGACTGGTAGTTGATCCTCAGCACAAATAAATGTAACGCATTGCGAGTAAGTAGACAGAATGACCGGTTATTGCGTCGTTACACAATTGCAGAGTAGTACTGGAATCAGTTACATCCATAAAATATGCAGAATTACGTATTCGGAAGGCTTTAATGTGAGACGATCAAGTAAAATTAATTGCAGGTAAGAAAGATTCCAGACAGATTCATTGAAAGACACGTGCAGAGGGCTTAACTTACAAAAACTACATTCGATAAATACTTTGTCAGTCTGGCAATAGAGGAAATAGAGAAGATCCAAATAAGGGCAGCAGGTTTCGTTACAAGTTCATTTAGCAAACGCTAAAGCGGCACCAAGATGCTGTTGTGTCAGTTCCAGTGACGGACACTACGAGAGAGTCATTCTGTATAAAGGTGTGGTTACCTCTTTAAATTCCGACAGCGCATGTTCCTAGGGAGGTTTGTTACCTCCTATTTATATCTGTGAAAATACCACGAAGGTAAATATTTTTGGAATTCAACCGCTCACGGAGGTATACTCCGGGAAAAGACCATGAAGGCAAAATTCAGAAGAGTCGAGCTCACACGGAGGCTTATCAACAGTCCTTTTTCCTACGGACGATTCATGACTGTAACAGGAAAGTGGGTGATAGTGGGACACAAAATATCCTCCGCCACACACCATAAGGCGATCTATGGAGCATAGATGAAGATTTACAAGGCTTCAGATAAGAGAGTACTAATTTTGGTCCTCGAAGAAAATTTCAAGTGCACTGAATGCATCTATGACAAATAATACTACGAGCTAATTAGCGTATATCAGATTAACATAATGCATTGTACCAGATTGTTGTAGTGTTGCTCACGATTAATTTTCATTCAGACATCTTCAGTACATTCTTCAAAGAAAGACGTCATATGACGGAACATGTCATATGGTAGAATAGTGTAAGATAGGTATACAACATTCGTCACCATACAGAAGCAGAACATATTCTTTATTAAGTCATTAGTCTTTCGACTGTCCTCCATCTTTTCACCTCCGAGTAACTTTTTGTCACAAGAATCTTTGGGAGTGGTAAGTGGCTAGTGGTTCTGCGGGCGTAAATAGTTGTCAGCTACAATATTATTTATTTGCAACAACACCCACTTAGTCAGAGGGCGTCAGCTTAAATTACAAAAAGAGCAAATATTACTTGCGATTAACCCCAACAAACGACCATACACGATATATCTTGATTTAAACGTCAAAACGACAAAAATATTGATACTTTATATAAATATCGCTTAAACAATAAAAGGCGAACACAGTCTAAATGAACAAGCCTATAGCTAACTATGCAAGCTGGAAAAGAACAACAATAAAACAAGTTTGCTGGGAACAAGCTCAGGACACTACTTCCTAAGTAAAATTGTGGGAGATGACAAAAGACATCAGAACGTTAAGGCTGCTACTGCCAATTAAAACTAAAACTAACAAAAAATTGTCGATTTGAACATCAGAGAAAAGCCCACACGACGCTGGAATAATGAAACGACAGACTTGTTCGCCAAATGCAAAAAACCTAGTCCAACAGACTAAATATAATAAAAGTTGAGCATATAAATATACTATAACAGTAATATAAGAAAACGCCGCCAAGTTCTAAATTAACATAGACCCTTCCACAACTGCATTGAATTTCAAGCAAGCACAACTTGACGTTACAGTGGCACTGGCGTTAAGACAAAGGCAAAGACGTGAACATTATTTACCACAGCTGTTAGCATAGCTTAAAGCTGGAACACAGCCAGACCACAGGCTGTAGCACAACCTATGTTTTCGTCAAGCACCACCGGCACTACCGTTCAAGAGCACACAACATGGCTAGAATTCATTGGTGTACAGTCAGCACAGTCTTCACTGGAGCCAAGTTGCTGGGCATCACCAGACCACTTGTATCAGAAACCAGTGTCTGAGCACTGATAACAAGTTGCTACTAGCTGCTACATCAGACCCAGAACCCACACCTGCTGCCCCACTGCTGGCCATCAGAACTTGCAGCTCAGTACTTCCCAAACTGCCATCACTGCCGTCCCTTGTCGAGTCCTTCCTCGTTGACTCTCCTCTGCCAGTCGCCGATGCCACAGCTGCTGTCCCAAGAAACACAGAAGTAGAGTAGAAAATTTTAGTCACTGGCTGTGCGTAATGATGGAAACTTAAACTAATTGGCCGATGTAACAAATCTTCTATAATTTTTGTATTCAGCTGCTTTTGCTGTAAAAATAATTGCCAATTTGGGACATAAATTAGGAAAGTTTTATGATAGCAGTCACTGATGGCGTTAATGAAATTAATGTAAGACATTCTGGAAAAACATCATAAGCTGTACTCATTAAACTATCATATTTCAGAGTAACACAACCGGTGTCGACCTTCTTGGTCATTGCAAAGTGTCTGAAGACAGAAAACGTACATGAACACAAAAGCACATTTTAGCTATTGTATGAGATAAGTAACAAATATATCATCACTCAAGGTTTACGTTAAGGTTGTGTTCCAATTAAATAAAGGCGTTTTAGGGTGTTTTACCAGAATGTCATTCATCAACAATATTGAGAAGCTGACGGGTTCTGAATACGTTTTTCCAGTAAGTTACTACGGCGTAATATTTTAGGGTAACTCTCTTCATGTAGGTAAAAAGTATCTAGTGCTCAAAACCACATCTGGCCTTCACATACGTTCGTACTACGCTCCACTCATTTCGACATTGCGAATGTCACCTAAAACGTCACAGTTTTTATTTTATTCATTCATGAAATCTCATATTAACAATCCATCTCAATTTGAGCATAATAAAAAAATTTAGAAATACAATAACGGAAGCAGAACATTATAACCGTCCAGTCAATCTTAACTTCGGCATATAGGGGAGTGATTTATACAGGGTGATCAGAAATAGTCTTGTAAGAATGTTTCACGGTAGGCTGTGATGAGAAAGAATTCTTGCAAAAATCCGTATGTTGCGCCGTTTCCGAGATAATTATCACTGAACTTAGCCAATCAGGCCTTTCGAGCGCAAATTCAAACGGCCTGCCGGATATAATTAGCGTAGATGATAGTGCACTAGACTGCTCAGCCTTTGGCTCGTTTTTAATCCTTACTACCCTCACATTTACAATTTTTGTATCGCTGTGTTGTTGGATTTTAGAAAACCGAACAATGAACTCTTCAACACTCGCCTTACATTAGCTAGATCGGACACACAGCCTATTGGTGATAAACACTGCCTTGCGTCTTTCAGATGACAGTGTCCCCTCTGCACAATAGAAGCGCTGGTCTTGGATTCACCGGACTCAGGATCCGGATGAATGGCTGTAACGGTGCAGAATGATGTGAAGTCTGGCAGGAGATGGGTGGTCGAGTTTTTTGAACGGATGCCATTTTTAATTCTAGTAATTTCCTGTGTTGTGATTTACAAAACATGTTTACACAATTTCTTACCATCCATCTGCGCTGTATGCGGATTACATTCGCGTATGACAGTTACATTTAACAACAGCCAGAATTTAGCTGATAGGGCTTATTCTACTGTGATCAGTGGGATCTACGGCCGACAAGCAGCTGGTCACCTCCGCCGTCCATTCCTACCTTGACACAAGGTAGGAAAGTGCTTCTTTGTGTTTTGGGCCAATCAGAGCCCTCCGTTCCGCTGCCTATCACTGGCCTTCTTCTTAAGTGCTGACGTAATATCGCGTCACCAGGGACGCTACACAGTACGCTCTCTGTCCCCCACTTTGTTTACCCACTCTCTCACTCACACACAATCCAGTGGCAACATATTCTCCGATTGCGCGTAATCTTAGATATCACTCATTGAGTACACCCTATTAACATAGTCATTATAGCCTGTTTGGCTACACCGCCTACGGCGGGCCGCTTGAATTTGCACTTTCTACCGCGAGATTGGCTAACTTCAGTGCCAGTTAACTAGGAAACGACACAACTAGCGATTTTTTTCCCTTAGGAACTATTTATCAGCACAACCTATCCTGCAAATGTTTTCAGACCGTTTCTGGCCACCCTGTATAATATAAACTTTATGACATTTTAAGCATCAAAGTAAAATTTTATGTCAAGACAGAATTCTTTCTCTTCAGTCACATTTTAGCACTACGTGTGCCATAGAGAAATAGACTGATTTGATTCTCGAGTTTCTCCCGGCGTATTTGATAATTAAAATATCCACGGGTATGCTGCCGGTCTATAGTGTCCAACGGGCATAATATTTCGGCGATCATACATGTCGCCATCATCAGGTGAACTGACGGACTGAGCTCCTGTGAACGTGCCGGCAGGGAGATCCGTACGCTATGGCTGCTCAGAGGGAACTGGGTTCGGTCGCGGCGGCGGCCGATTTAAATGCCCTCCGCCGTCCGCGCCCCGCGCCACGGTCACGCGGTGGAACAGATTGCGACGGCGTCTGAGATGACGTCGGTGTGATGGCTCTGTCCGCCGTGGTCGTCACAACTATACGTTTGCTCGATTTACTCTTGATTAACCCGATCGCTGGTTCCCAAGCCTTGCTAAGATTATAGCCACAGTCACGGTTTATGAGGTCGTCATTGGTGCGAATTTCGATGGCCTCTCTAACAACGGTGTCCCAGTATCTCGACGTCTGTACCAGAATCCTCGTGCGTTCACACTCCATAGCGTGATTTTCCGACAAACAATGTTCAGCGACCGCCGACTTGCTCGGATACATCAGTCGAGTGTGCCTCTGGTGTTCACGGCATCGATCCACGACGGTACGCATCGTCTGACCAATATACGACTTGCCACATTGATACGGAATCTGGTACACGCCGGCCTTCCTCAAACCGAAGTCATCTTTGGCACTCCCCACCAGTGCACGAGTTTTATTCAGCGGACAAAACACAGTTCCGACCCGGTGTTCCTTCAAAATGCGGGCGATTTTCCCCGAGAGTGCGCCTGTATATGGAATAAACGCAGTGCCTACCTCCTCCCTCGTGATTTCATCCATCTCCATAGGTTGTGCTGTAGTGGTTGGGCGGAGGGCACGTTGAATCTGCCACTCTAAGTACCCATTTTTTCGAAATACAGTTCTCAGATGTTCCAATTCCTGGGGTAGACTCTCAGTGTCAGAGATAGTGTGCGCCCTATGCACTAGAGTTTTAAGTACCCCATTCCTCTGTGAAGGGTGGTGGCAGCTGTATGAGTGCAAATACAGATCAGTGTGCCTTGTCTTCCGATACACCCCATGACCTAGGGTGCCGTCAGCCCTTCTCTTGATCAAGACGTCAAGGAAAGGTAATTTACCCTCCGATTCAGTCTCCATAGTGAATTTGATGTTGGGGTGTATGGAGTTTAGATGTGTAAGGAAGTCAAGGAGTTTATCCATACCATGTGGCCAGATGACGAACGTGTCGTCCACGTAACGGAAAAAGCAAGTAGGTTTCCATACGGATGACGACAGGGCTTCCTCCTCGAAGTTCTCCATGTACAAATTCGCTACCACCGGTGAGAGTGCCACCACCCTTCACAGAACAATGGGGTACTTAAAACTCTAGTACATAGGGCGCGCACTATCTCTGACGCATAGAGTCTACCCCAGGAATTGGAACATCTGAGAAATACACTCCTGGAAATGGAAAAAAGAACACATTGACACCGGTGTGTCAGACCCACCATACTTGCTCCCGACACTGCGAGAGGGCTGTACAAGCAATGATCACACGCACGGCACAGCGGACACACCAGGAACCGCGGTGTTGGCCGTCGAATGGCGCTAGCTGCGCAGTATTTATGCACCGCCGCCGTCAGTGTCAGCCAGTTTGCCGTGGCATACGGAGCTCCATCGCAGTCTTTAACACTGGTAGCATGCCGCGACAGCGTGGACGTGAACCGTATGTGCAGTTGACGGACTTTGAGCGAGGGCGTATAGTGGGCATGCGGGAGGCCGGGTGGACGTACCGCCGAATTGCTCAACACGTGGGGCGTGAGGTCTCCACAGTACATCGATGTTGTCGCCAGTGGTCGGCGGAAGGTGCACGTGCCCGTCGACCTGGGACCGGACCGCAGCGACGCACGGATGCACGCCAAGACCGTAGGATCCTACGCAGTGCCGTAGGGGACCGCACCGCCACTTCCCAGCAAATTAGGGACACTGTTGCTCCTGGGGTATCGGCGAGGACCATTCGCAACCGTCTCCATGAAGCTGGGCTGCGGTCCCGCACACCGTTAGGCCGTCTTCCGCTCACGCCCCAACATCGTGCAGCCCGCCTCCAGTGGTGTCGCGACAGGCGTGAATGGAGGGACGAATGGAGACGTGTCGTCTTCAGCGATGAGAGTCGCTTCTGCCTTGGTGCCAATGATGGTCGTATGCGTGTTTGGCTCCGTGCAGGTGAGCGCCACAATCAGGACTGCATACGACCGAGGCACACAGGGCCATCACCCGGCATCATGGTGTGGGGAGCGATCTCCTACACTGGCCGTACACCACTGGTGATCGTCGAGGGGACACTGAATAGTGCACGGTACATCCAAACCGTCATCGAACCCATCGTTCTACCATTCCTAGACCGGCAAGGGAACTTGCTGTTCCAACAGGACAATGCACGTCCGCATGTATCCCGTGCCACCCAACGTGCTCTAGAAGGTGTAAGTCAACTACCCTGGCCAGCAAGATCTCCGGATCTGTCCCCCATTGAGCATGTTTGGGACTGGATGAAGCGTCGTCTCACGCGGTCTGCACGTCCAGCACGAACGCTGGTCCAACTGAGGCGCCAGGTGGAAATGGCATGGCAAGCCGTTCCACAGGACTACATCCAGCATCTCTACGATCGTCTCCATGGGAGAATAGCAGCCTGCATTGCTGCGAAAGGTAGATATACACTGTACTAGTGCCGACATTGTGCATACTCTGTTGCCTGTGTCTATGTGCCTGTGGTTCTGTCAGTGTGATCATGTGATGTATCTGACCCCAGGAATGTGTCAATAAAGTTTCCCCTTCCTGGGACAATGAATTCACGGTGTTCTTATTTCAATTTCCAGGAGTGTATATTTCGAAAAAATGGGTACTCAGAGTGGCAGATTCAACGTGCTCTCCGCCCAACCCCTGCAGCACAACCTGTTGAGATGGATGGAGTCACGAGGGAGGAGGTAGGCACTGCATTTATTCCATACACAGGCGCTCTCTGGGGGAAAATCGCCCGCATTCTGAAGAAACACCGGGTCGGAACTGTGTCTTGTCCTCCAAATAAAACTCGTGCACTGGTGGGGAACGCCAAAGATGACCTCGGTTTGAGGAAGGCCGGCGTGTACCAGATTCCGTGACAATGTGGCAAGTCGTATATTGGTCAGACGATGCGTACCGTCGTGGATCGATGCCGTGAACACCAGAGGCACACTTGACTGATGTATCCGAGCAAGTCGGCGGTTGCTGAACATTGTTTGTCGGAAAATCACGCCATGGAGTATGACCGCACGAGGATTCTGGTACAGAGATACTGGGACAGCGTTGTTAGAGAGGCCATCGAAATACGCACCAATGACGACCTCATAAACCGTGACTGTGGCTATTATCTTAGCAAGGCTTGAGAACCAGCGATCGGGTTAATCAAGAGTAAATCGAGCAAACGTATAGTTGTGACGACCACGGCGGACAGAACCATCACACCGACGTCATCTCAGACGCCGTCGCAATCTGTTCCACCGCGCGACCGTGGCGCGGGGCGCGGACGGCGGAGGGAGCGCGCCGCGGGCGGAGGGTATTTAAATCGGCCGCCGCCGTGACCGAACCCAGTTCCCTCTGAGCAGCCATAGCGTACGGATCTCCGTGCCGGCACGTTCACAGGAGCTCAGTCCGTCAGTTCACCTGATGATGGCGACATGTATGATCGCCGAAATATTGTGCCCGTTGGACACTATACACCGGCAGCATACCCGTGGATTTTTTGATAGTAGACTGATTAGTGAAAACATAATGGCCACTGCCAACCACGAAATTAAATGCCTCCTGCGGGACGCAACGCAGTGAGGAAAGTATATAAAAGGAGTAGACGCAAATGGAGGATCATTATAGCGACGATACGGACCGCAAATGGGGAAATTCACTGACATAAGCGACTTTGAAAAAGATTAGACTGTTGTGTCTCGGCGAGTGTGAATGAGAATCTGGGAAACAGTGCAGCTGGTCAACTGTTTGAGTGCTACTGCCGTGAGCACCTATGGAAAGTGGTTGAAGGACGGTGAAACCTCGAGGACCAACAAGGTTTTCATGACAACGCCTCATGGCAGACCGTGGATGTCGGCTCCCTGCGTACTCTGTGAAGTAGGACAGGTAGCGTGCTTTTGCAGATCTACGACAGGGTACAACACTGGTACAGACTCAAGAGTTTCCGAACACACCTTTCAGCGCATATTGTTGAACATGTAGAACCCCTACATGTTACTATGTTGATCCAGAGATATCGACGATTATACTTGTAACAATAAACTGGTAGCCAAGATCGCGGGAATTCTTTTTATTCCATGATTACCGGTTTCGGCGAAACTAAAGCCGCCATAATCGGATCTAGGGAGGACAGAAAACACTACAAAAGTGGGCTTGGATTCCACTTATATAGCATATATACATATAACTCGGCAGTCTCAGAATTATGTACAAGCCCTAATGAGGTAGTGTTAACACACGCAGAGCCTGTCATGACGCGAGCTGTGACAGTCATTGGTACCTCTTCTGCTAGCGCCATCTCGCGAGGCGGCCTGTAGTGTAAGAATAGAGCCGGAGTTGCGGTAGTACCCAGCTTGCGCCTGTGTGTGATGGAGACACTTAACATTTATAATGTCATCTCTCTTGGACGCCTTTGTGTTACGTATGAAAATTTTGTAAGGCCTGTGTGTTATAGGTAACTATTAATATCACCATTGTTTGCCTTGATGTTGTAACCTGTTTGTGTCCTAAGTATATACCCTAATTTATATGTATACATGTTATATATGTGGAATCCAAGCCCACTTTTATAGTGTTTTCTGTCCTCCCTAGATCCGATGATGGCGGCTTTAGTTTCGCCGAAACACGTAATCACGGAATAAAAATAATTCCCGCGATCTTGGCTACCGGTTTATTGTTACAACCATCTAGATCGCTCCCACTTGAGCACAATGTGCTCCCTACAAGAGTATACTTGTACTGGGTACGGGATCAAGGAGATTGGACCGTATATCAATGGAAAAGTGTCGGCTCTTCGGATGAATTACGTTTCTTGTTATATCAGGTCGACGGCCGTGTCCGGATAGGCAGTCATCCATGTGAAGGCTATTCGAAACACAACTGCGTCACGGACGCAGTGCACTTGGGAGAGGATGTGTCAGTAATATGCTATACGGGACTTTCGTGTGGACTGTCATGGGACCTGCGATAGTAATCAGAACCACCATGAAAGCTGTGGTATACGTGAATGTTCTCGCCAGCAACTTGCATCCCTTCAATGACGACGACAGTATCTTCCAGCAGGGTAACAGTCTGTGTCACGTCAGAATTGTGTTGTAGGTGTGAGGAGCATGATAGCGAACTCACGTTAATGTCTTCGTGGCCAAGTTTGCATGATCTCAACTCGGTGAAACAAATCTGGTATGCTATTACGTGCCAGCTCCGAGACAACAAATCACCGCTACATTATTTTCAGGAATTCCGTGAGGTGTACGAAGACGTATGGTGCCACATACCTACTAAAACCTACGAAGAGCTTTTGTAATCCATTTCAAGTAGACTCGCTGCTGTATTGGGTTCCAAAAGCTGGCCAAAACACTATGTGGGTGGTCATTTGGAATTCATTAATCAGTACAAGTTGTTAATTACGAATTTATAAATGTTCTGGATGTACCCAAGTAAACATACATTTCAAAGAAATAAGTGTATCAGTATTTAACTCGTTCCACATTAAAATGTCTATTGTGAATAATCAAAAGTGGATCAAAATTAATACGAGTGCAAAAACACGATAACGGAAGTGAAAACTTCCCCGTAAACATGGTTCCGTTAGCAAACCGTTTGCGAGGTAACTGCGAACGTGTAGCCACTTACTTCAGGACGAAATATTACCCTACATAGTACAAATTTATTTGAAATGAAAGTTTTTCGATTAAGGCCCCGTGTAATTGGCCTCAAATTTCGCCTATGCCCTACCTTAAAATTAGGAATTTTTTCACACACACCCGGAATATCTCTGAAAAGCTGGAAAAGACTGCATAATTCACTGCTCCAGTCTATCAACGACAGTACAGAACGCTTCACGTTTGAGAACACACAAGCACAGAGGATTAATGGTCTTTTAGTGGCCAAAGTACTCGATTTTCCATTTTGAATCATACTGGGACGTTAGATGTCGTCTTACAGCAGCAGCAAAGTGTAACTGTGCCATTTCATGGATGTATCACACGCTCCACAAGGGAAAAATCCTCAAGCGATCCAGGAAGAGCGCGGTTTTGTGTTTCAGCTACGTTTCTACTGTCTACAACAATATTTCATGCTAAATCTAGTGGCAACTCATAAGTATACATCCGAGGTTATCTCACAAACTGCTAGTTTCTGGAACCAGTCCCCCTCCAGCGAAGGAGGTTGAACCTCCGACAGTAGCACCCACCCACCTTGGCGGAACGTCAGCAAAATCATGAAATGAACGTCAGCTGAAGATTTCGAGACACATGCCAACATGCGGTACGCCAACAGGTGGCCACGAAAGCCTGAACAGTATTTTACTAGAACGGTTTTTCTTATACCATCGTAAGACTCTGCCCGCATTTGCTATTAATTATAATACGCATAAGGTAAACACGTTGCTAACCAATTAATGAACATTTTACCTCCACAGACGCCGCCTCCCTGTCCTTGTGACGAAGAATGTGACCTGGACTCGTGCGGTTCCAGCTGCTCTTTCATACCTACACGAGAATTCGACTCCAACAGGTGAGTACATGTGCTACAGGAGGCAGCCTGCGACATGCATAGCAATGGTTGTCAACAATGAAACATATACAACAAATGTCCTAGACTGTCCGTAACTCTGTGAATGTCTACGGCAGTGTACCACTAATAAGTAGTTAATATTGCAGAGTCTTGGCGTAAATACCGCCCAGCAGCAGTCTCTCTCTCTCTCTCTCTCTTTGCTCTCTTTCTCTCTCTCTCTCTCTCTCTCTCTCTCTCTTTCTCTCCCTGGGTCACCAATCTTCGACTGGTTCGATGCAACTCACCACAAATTCATCTCTTGTGTCAACCTCTTCATCTCAGAGTAGAACTTTCATCTTACATCCCAATTATTTGTTGAATGTATTCCAAAATATGTCTTTTTTACAGTTTTTGCGCTTTACAACTCCCTATAGTACCATGGAAGTTATCCCATGATGTCTTAAAAGCATTTCCTGTCGTCCCGTTCCCTCTTCTTCCCAGTGTTTTCCGAATGTTCCTTTCGTCACCGATTCTGCGGAGAACCTCTTCATTCCTTATTCTATCAGTCCACCTGATTTTCAACATTCCTCTGTAGCACCACATTTCAAATGTTTCAATACACTTTTTTCCTGTTTCCCCCACAGTCTATGTTTCACTACCATACAGTACTGTGCTCCAAGCATACATTCTCAGAACTAACTTCCTCATATTAAGGCCTATGTTTGGCACTAGCAGACTTTTCCAGCCAGGAATGCCATTTTTGCTTGAACTAGTCTGATTTTATGTGTCATCCTCACCTAGTCTTTCATGTGCTATTTTGCATCGAATACAGCAGAATTCCTTCATTTCGTCTTCTTCATGGTCTCCAATTTTGATGATAACGTCTGTCGCTGTTCTCATTTCTGCTACTCCATACTTTCGTCTCTCTTCGCTTTACTGTCATTCCATGCGTTTTACTCATTAGACTGCTCGTTCTATTCAACACCTCTAGTGATTCTTCCTCATTTTCATTGAGGTTAGCAATATCATCAGCGAATCTCATTACTGATATTCTGTGACCCTGATTTTATTCCCACCCTTGGAGCTTTCTTTTTTTTTACGTCATTGCTTCTTCAATGTACAGACCTGAACTGCAGGGGAGAAAGACTAGAATTCTGTTGTACAGCTATTTAATCCGAGCACTTTGTCCTCGGTCTTGCAGTGTTATTTTCAATCTTTCTTCCATTTTTATGAGAATTTCAAGCGTCTTGAAGTGTTTTACATTATCGATCGGTTTAACTAAGACACTGAATCCTATGAATCCTACTTTTCTTAAGTCTTGCTTCCATTATGAAGCGTAAGGTCAGAACAGTTAACGTCAGAACTGTCTTTCTGGCACCGTTACCTTTCCGAAAGCCAAACCGATTCTCATCTAACAGAGCTTCTACTTCATTTTCCATACTGTCGTAAATTATTTTTGTCAGCATGAACAGTTAAGCCAACTGTGCAATAGTTCCGACACTCCTCTGGCTTTCCTGTCTTTGGGACAATGTGGATGATATTCTTCCGAAACTTTGATGGAAGTCTCCACGCACATAATTTTATACACCAACTTCAATGATCGTCTGTTTGTCAATTCCTCCAATTATTTTAGAAGTTACGAAGGACTGTACCTATTCTTTGTGTCCTATGTGATTGCATTCTTTCAAAGCTCTGCTAAACTTTGACTCTTCAATAGATCCTCTTAGTAACGGTATGAAACTCCACTACACTCCGCAATCACTTCCTTGAGCCACGGACGACGACTTTTCGATGCGACAACTGTTCGCGTCAGCTTCCTTCCGCGTAACAACATCCGCACTTAGAACACTGGTACCGTTCGTGACGTTTCCCTGTGTCACAGAAACACAGTTTATTCTGCATCGTACGCTCAAGACAGCTGTAATTAAACTGCCGGTGTCAGCCTGTCATTATCGTCACAGTTTACAGCGGACGCAACCTTGAAGTCTACACCATAACTAAGACCCAGTTGCCGCCGCCTCGACCAGGCCACGAACCACCGACCCCTGCCTCAACGACCAGGCCACTTGCAGCCAACACTCCGCTGCCGTCTGAAATTTATTGCGGAGCTCAAATAGTCTTTCTCATCTCTAATTCCTACTTCATATCCCACATTCTACAGTATCTCTTCCTTCTGTTCCTTACCCCCTACTACCCGATAGCAGTCCCACATGATTATTAGATTATCTCCTTGTACATACTGAATACCTGTTCAGTCTCATACACTTTATCATTTCAACTTCTACTCGTGACGTTGGTATATTTATCTGAGCTGTTGTTGTTGGCGGTGGTTGGTTGTAGCTTCTGATGCAATTAACTCGATCACTGAATTGTTCAATAACTCAGTCTCTGTTCTACTGTCCTATTCAAAGCGAATCCTGCTCCTATTATTCCATTTTGAGCTGCTGTTGATATTACCCTATACTCGTCTAATCACAAATCCTTATTCTTTCAGTTTCACTTCACTGCCCCCCTATATCTATACTAACACTATGCACTTCCCTTGGGAGATTTTTCAGCTTCCTTATCACCCTCAGACTTCTGGCTTTCCACGCTCTAACTCGTGGTATGTTAAAAATTCTGTACTTCTTCAATTTTTTTTCATTGTTACCTCGCCCTTGGTAGTCCCCTCCTGCAGATCCAAATGGAGAACTAATTATGAATCTTCTGTGGGATCAGAAAACGCTGTGTTTTTTTGGAATGTGCTGTATGTTGCGTTCAAAATTTATGAAATACCTCACAGGAAGCGGACTATTGACACACACACACACACACACACACACACACACACACACACGAACGAACAAACAGACACGCACACATCACGAATACAGAAAATTTCATTGTTATGGAACACAACCGACTTTTTATTCGTAGGAAGTAACGACAGGATATCAAGTTGATTCCATATTTCCATACTTCCAGAACGATTTTGACACTTCCCGACAAGTCGATTCTAATCAAATTGTGTGTCTCAGTTATGGGACTAGATGTGTGATTTCCTTTCACAAAGGTGGAAGCAGACGATTCAAAACTATTTATTGATTTTGCATTCAAGACATCACTGTCGCACTAATCAGCTCCAAGAAAATTCGACTAAATACCCGTACTGATTATCAGAAACGAGGTCCGAAAAATCCACAGTCTCCTTAGCGCCACCATACTCACTTTCTTTTGTATCTCGTATTTTTGATCCAAAACTCGAATGTTTGAGATGACTGCTAAGGAGTGCCAGTGCTATGAAACACGATTACGAAATCTTCATTTTCACTTGTTTTTTTATTTATTTCTCCAGTAATCATTTCACAATGACGATTTCTCACCACAATGCAATGAAAATAAATTGCTCAAAATATACATACACACAGAATACATGGTTTTATGGAACACAGGTAATCGGCCGTGACCCTGATGAGGAAGCATCCTGCCATTTGCCTGAAATTATGTAGGAAAAGCTACAAGAAACCTAAATCAGGATGGTCGGACATAGTAATTTCCATCGTCTCGAATATGAGGTCAGTGTCTTAACAACTGCACTGCCCCATTCGGTTAGTCTCTGTTCTACAATATTCTTTAATTTACACCCAGGTTGCTCCACATAACTTTGTAACACGAAAACGTATATTTGCGCTTCTTTGCTGCATACACTAAGGACATCGGCTGCTGACCCCTCGACCATGGACATGCTGCCATATTCCTTGCATTAACCCAAGCCTCTACAGGAAACTGATTCCAGGTCTTAAACATGCTACTATATACCATAAACTTCTTCATGTCCACCCTTCAATCCACGCCGGCCGTGGTGGCCGTGCGGTTCTGGCGCTGCAGTCTGGAACCGCGGGACTGCTACGGTCGCAGGTTCGAATCCTGCCTCGGGCATGGGTGTGTGTGATGTCCTTAGGTTAGTTAGGTTTAAGTAGTTCTAAGTTCTAGGGGACTTATGACCTAAGATGTTGAGTCCCATAGTGCTCAGAGCCATTTGAACCATTTGAACCCTTCAATCCACCTGAAAAACTTAGTCAGCGTCCCACCAGGATCAGTGAAATCTTCAGATCTTGCGCTATAGAGTTAGGCACATGATTTTCTTGTAAATGCATTATATTGTGATCATTTTTGCATGTTGTACCTGTCCCCTTTAGTGAGCACTATTTATGAAGAATGTTTTAGCTTACTTTCTTAACACATTTATTATAGTAATCTTTTTCATGTCCTTCGACACTTTATCAAACAATTTTATTCCATGATATAAAACGCTGTTCCACATTTTGTTAGGTTTTTCCTTGGTAAATGTAAGTACATACTCGCACTTGTACCATTCTTATATGTGGAACAATTAGCAAAATACTTAGTAACGTTTTCCCTTATATGGGCAATAGATTGGTACATGAAAGCACTTGGCGTAGTAAAGATATCCAGTTAATTAAATGGTTTTTTACAACGATCTCGACTAATATTACTGGTTATTATTCTTACGACTCTGTAGTTTAATAACTGAGTCCCTTTTTTGTGTCTTAGATACCCAGAAAAGAATCAGATAGCTAAGTACTTAGTGAACATATGAATGATATGTCACCCCAAGACAGTGGCTTTTACAAACTGATCACAGAACCCTAAGAGCACAACATGCTGATGATATTATTTTAAATACTATCTCTGTGCGCTCATACCATATCAAATGACAGTATTCATCCCTAAAACTGTGTTTGTTACACAGTCTATAGATTTCTTATCTTTGTTTCACACGCAGACTGCCGCAAGCTTAGTGATGGATGTTTGACCGCCAGGCCAGGCACACAGCGTTAGGTCTGAAGCTCTTCTGCAGCCGCCAGCGGCCACACGGTAGCCAACGTGTTACTACAGCAGTGGTGTTTCCATCTTTACACTGAAGCGCATTGTGCTTATTTTCTTTAAATTCTATATTAATTTATTAGACACAGCGTATTTGTTTCATTTGCTTTCTATATCAGGAATTCTGGTGTTTCTGTCATCAGTAAAGAGAACACTTTTCCCGTGTTTTATACTATCAAGGAAATCAATGATATCTATTAAGAACAGAGTTTGACCCAATACACTACCCTGAGGAACACCTGTGTTTATATGATTCCAGTCTAGCAACTATTTTACTAAAAATTTTTCATCAGCAGACAAGTTAACTTATCTCTACACATCTACCTTTTGCACTGCATTTTCGAGATAAGACAGGAACCACTCTTTTGCTGTACGTCTTACATCTAGCGTTACTGGTTTGTTTTACGGAGTTTTATGATCAATAGTGTCAAAAGCCTTGGACAAGTCTAATAATACGCCTGTAACACAGTCATTCTTGTCAAGAGCTTCCAGCACCACTTTTGCAAAGTCTGTAACGACCTATTTGTACTTGTCCCACTTCGGAAATCAAATTGTACTTTCGTTTACTCATGTAACTAATTAGTCTATCTTTCATTGTTGATTCAGTTATATTTAAGAATGTCGACAGTAGCGAAACCAGCTTGTAGTTTTCAAACTCTCCGCACTACCATTCTTTAGTAAGGACACAAATCTAGTGTGCTTTAGGTATTCGGGAAAAATGCCTGAACTGAAGGACTCGTATAGTATTCATGTTAATGAGATTCAGTCTAGATATACTGAGGATCAGTGAAGTGAAGTGGAATGAAAACAAGGATTTGTGGTCAGACGAGTACAGGGTAACATCAACAGCAGCAGAAAATTGTATAACGTTACTAGAATTCACCTTGAATTCGAAGGTATGGCAGAGAATGAATTGCTGTGAACAGGTCAGTGATAGGATAGTTCTCATCAAAATCGATAGCAAACAAACGCCTGCAACAATAGTTTGATATACACCCTGATGTCGCAAGCAGAGGATGAAGAGAAAGAGAAATTATATGAGGATATTCAAAGGGTAGTTCAGTATCTAAAGGCAGATGAAAATCTAATTTCCATGGGGGTTTGGAATGCGATTGTAGCAGAGGGAACAGACGAAACGGTCACACGAAAATGTGAACTTCGTAGTAGGAACGAGAGAGGAGAAGGGCTAATTGACTTCTGCAATACGCTGGCCGCTGTGGCCGAGCGGTTCTAGGCGCTTCAGTCCGGAACCACGCGGCTGCTACGGTCGCAGGTTCGAATCCTCCCCCGGGCATGGATGTGTGTGATGTCCTTAGGTTAGTTAGGTTCAAGTAGTTCTAAGTCTCGGAGACTGATGGCCTCAGATGTTAAGTCCCATAGTGCTTAGAGCCATTTGAACTTCTGCAATAACTATCAGTTAACAGTAGTGAACGCTCTGTTCAAATCAAAAGACATGGATTCTAGATCACATCGTGGTTAGGCAGAGATTCCCAAAGCAGATATTGGATTGTAAGGCATATAGAGTATCAGATCACAATTTAGTAATTATGAAAATTAGGCTGAAATCCAAGAGACCAGTTAGGAAGAATCAATGTTCAAGCAAATGGGATACAGAAGTAGTAAGGAATAAAGAGTTACGCTTGTCTCTGGCTTCTCTGAGGCTATAGATACTGCCATAAGGAATAGCTCAGTATGTAGTTCAGTTGAAGAGGAATGGACACTTCTGGAAAGTGGACTATTACAGCGCCATCTATCACAAAGCGAAAAAAGTGATCCAACTAAAACATTCATATTTCTTTATGTACTACACGAATATGTAATAAAAAATGGGGGTTCCTATTTAAAAAAAGGAAGTTGATATCCGTTTGACCTGTAGCAGCGCCATCTAGCGGGCCAACCATAGCTTCATCTGGTTTCCCCCTTCAAGATAGACACGTTTCGTCCTTTGTAGTTTTTTCGTTTTCGTTTGACACTTATTTCGTGAGATATTTGGTCCGGTACGATCAATGGACCTCCCTGTATATCGCCTCTATCTGTTCATATGTTTATTGAGTAGTGTGCAAAAATATGGCAAAATCGACCACGAATTTTCGAGATTTTTGGTAATAACGTTTCCCCTTTTTATATTATACACTTCTTTCTATGTTACAAGTATTAAAATAGGTATGTAAATCACGCGCATATCTAAATGCAATGGAACGGTGTGTCAACATTTCGAAGCAGTTGCTGTAGAAGTTTCAGAGACTTAAGATTTTGAACAAATGAACATTTACATTTTACATAGATTTCCTCTATAATTATTAGACATACATTTCTATATTATTTGTGGTACTCTACTATGTATATAAATACACGTACTTAGTCAAATACATGGTTGTGTCATAGTATCAAATCAATCTGTGAAGAACTTCTGGAGATTTAAAAGTTTGAGCAAATTAATATTTACGTATACGGTGAATAACTCACTGAGATTTAAGTATCTCAACAAATCAACACGAGGCTATTGCTAATAACACATCCCCTTCATATATTACGTATATTTTATTTATGTACCACATAAAACACTTGCGTATTCGAAAGCAATACTGAGTAAAAAATTCAGAGCAATCGGTGAATAACTTTTGGAGATTTAGGATTTTGAACACATTAACATGCACATTTTTCTTTATATAGATTTTGCAACATTGTATGGTGCCACGTGAGTATTTGTAAATATGTATTTGGTGGTGTAGAGAGCCGGGCGCAGGAGGAGCTTCGATCACAGATGACGAGACTGACATTTAGTGGAAGTGTAGGGAAGCAGCCTACTCACGCCGTAGTAAATTCGCATCAGTCTTTCCATTGTGTGCCAGCCAGTCCGCTGTAACTAGCTCTGACGTCATAAATGTTGCACAATACTTTAAAAATCAAGTGAATAACCTGAAACGGTTCTAGCATGTCAGGAGTAATACTAAATTAATATGTGTTGATTATCAGTTCGATAACTTTAACCATTTTCGAAATTTGGACATTTTTCTGTAAAAATCATTGGCGCAACAGAAAAGAGCTAGAGAATTAAAAATTTATATTTAGATTCCTTTTTCATAATAATTTAATAAAAACAGTACTTTGGATTTCACAAATTAAAATTTTAGTGGAAATTCATAATTTTCTGGTTTTTGTCTTAAAAATTAAGGAAGCAAGGTAGATTAAGTAGGCTAATAAATAAGGCTAGGATGTTTATATTTAAGTAGAATGGAGATGCGCTATAACCATAAGGATGTGAGAAGTTTCATTTGAATAACTATAGAACTATAGCGATAGCGTATCTCCGAAGGGCCAGTTCAGAGCTCGTCTACTGCATGCAGTGTAATTAAATTAATTCTCTCGCCCAAAATATTTAACTTAGCCACGTCAAAATTTTATTATGACTACTTACCTGTGTGCTAAATGCACATTCAAATTAAGAGCTTCATCGGCCATAAGCAAAAGAAGCTATGATTTATTCAATAACTTAATGTGGTGCATTACTAGCCCAGCAGCTAGTCGGGAGAGCCGATTTGATCAGGCGTTCCCTTAGCCGTCCGCACCGCAGCTTTATATACACTCCTGGAAATGGAAAAAAGAACACATTGACACCGGTGTGTCAGACCCACCATACTTGCTCCGGACACTGTGAGAGGGCTGTACAAGCAATGATCACACGCACGGCACAGCGGACACACCAGGAACCGTGGTGTTGGCCGTCGAATGGCGCTAGCTGCGCAGCATTTGTGCACCACCGTCGTCAGTGTCAGCCAGTTTGCCGTGGCATACGGAGCTCCATCGCAGTCTTTAACACTGGTAGCATGCCGCGACAGCGTGGACGTGAACCGTATGTGCAGTTGACGGACTTTGAGCGAGGGCGTATAGTGGGCATGCGGGAGGCCGGGTGGACGTACCGCCGAATTGCTCAACACGTGGGGCGTGAGGTCTCCACAGTACATCGATGTTGTCGCCAGTGGTCGGAGGAAGGTGCACGTGCCTGTCGACCTGGGACCGGACCGCAGCGACGCACGGATGCACGCCAAGACCGTAGGATCCTACGCAGTGCCGTAGGGGACCACACCGCCACTTCCCAGCAAATTAGGGACACTGTTGCTCCTGGGGTATCGGCGAGGACCATTCGCAACCGTCTCCATGAAGCTGGGCTACGGTCCCGCACACCGTTAGGCCGTCTTCCGCTCACGCCCCAACATCGTGCAGCCCGCCTCCAGTGGTGTCGCGACAGGCGTGAATGGAGGGACGAATGGAGACGTGTCGTCTTCAGCGATGAGAGTCGCTTCTGCCTTGGTGCCAATGATGGTCGTATGCGTGTTTGGCGCCGTGCAGGTGAGCGCCACAATCAGGACTGCATACGACCGAGGAACACAGGGCCAACACCCGGCATCATGGTGTGGGGAGCGATCTCCTACACTGGCCGTACACCACTGGTGATCGTCGAGGGGACACTGAATAGTGCGCGGTACATCCAAACCGTCATCGAACCCATCGTTCTACCATTCCTAGACCGGCAAGGAAACTTGCTGTTCCAACAGGACAATGCACGTCCGCATGCATCCCGTGCCACCCAACGTGCTCTAGAAGGTGTAAGTCAACTACCCTGGCCAGCAAGATCTCCGGATCTGTCCCCCATTGAGCATGTTTGGGACTGGATGAAGCGTCGTCTCACGCGGTCTGCACGTCCAGCACGAACGCTGGTCCAACTGAGGCGCCAGGTGGAAATGGCATGGCAAGCCGTTCCACAGGACTACATCCAGCATCTCTACGATCGTCTCGATGGGACAATAGCAGCCTGCATTGCTGCGAAAGGTGGATATACACTGTACTAGTGCCGACATTGTGCATGCTCTGTTGCCTGTGTCTATGTGCCTGTGGTTCTGTCAGTGTGATCATGTGATGTATCTGACCCCAGGAATGTGTCAATAAAGTTTCCCCTTCCTGGGACAATGAATTCACGGTGTTCTTATTTCAATTTCCAGGAGTGTATAAGAACGCTGCGCGAGGAAGGAAGGCCCCAGTTCTCTCCAGACGCTGAATAGCACGCCATCTGTGTCGGGAGTTTCGTCGCGTCGGTATCATTGCTACAAACAGCCTCGGATGCCGTATTAAGTTACTCGGGATACGCGTAACCATGAAATCATTTTCGAGTGATGTGTTAATTCTGGGATGACTCTAATTATCTATCTTCAGTTTGCGTATTGTCGTATTTTCACGTGCCGCCGTGGGACAAACATTCTGCCATTATTTAGCGTGGCGTTTGATGAACCTAATCATCAAATTATGGCGAGCATTCATTTAAACATTTAATTTGGACATTTATAGTTGCATCAGCGCATTAGACTCTGAACTGCTCTGTTAGTTAGAGTGTGTGGATTCTTTTGTTTTAATCTGTGACTTTCAGAATACAGAACGTTTTTTCACGACCGTTTTTGATTATAAATCCCAGACAATCTCCTAATTCATCAGAGCTATAAGCTGTAACTATAAGTGTATTCTCAGATGAAGTGGGCACTAGGAATTCTAATTACGGGCTTCACGTTTTGCTAATCACTTTCTGGTTGCCAATATTGTAGTTAGAGAGCCAGTGTTGAGAACGGCGAAAGACAGCATAAATAACATTCTAAATAATAGGAACATTATATAACAATTAATTCCACCCGCCGCCCCTCATATGGTTAATCGACCGGGAAGTGTTTCAACATTCAAACATTTATACAACAGTAAATTTTCCTACCAGCCGCCCCACAGAAGCAAGAAAGATTGAACCTCCCGTTCACGATGAGGTCATTAGAGACATAGCACATTCGTAGGCTGATGAAGGGGTAAGGGGGGATATATATAGTGTCATTTACAAAGGAACCAACCGGAATTTTCCTTTAGCGATTTAAGAAAGTCACGCACAAACCCAGTATCTGCATTCTCGGACTGACAACTGAACCCCAGTCCTCCTGAATATGAATGTCGTAACTGTTTTGTGATTTCACTCGGTAAGCAGCATTCGCAAAAGTAAATTCCGGAAAAGTTGAAAACTGAATGCTTTGAAAATCAAGAACAAGCTAGCACACACTGGTGGGGTAGATTTCAAGGTATGGCAACGAGCTGATCATAATCACCGACCGATTCCATTACAGCTTCTACCGGAAGTATTTAAAT
This sequence comes from Schistocerca serialis cubense, assembly GCF_023864345.2. Classification (NCBI taxonomy): domain Eukaryota; kingdom Metazoa; phylum Arthropoda; class Insecta; order Orthoptera; family Acrididae; genus Schistocerca; species Schistocerca serialis. Next base: position 275,360,852 of record NC_064643.1, on the reverse strand, counting down.
GGTTTGATATGCTGTGATGGACATTTTGATCCCTTTAATAAAGACCAGCAGAAAAGAAATACATATTGTCTATAAATGACTACTTCTCCCGTTGTATAGCAATGGTTGCAATTCCTGACCAAAACGTGAGCACAAAAGTTGCTCAAGTATGAGTAAATAACTAGTTGCTCACATTTGACATTTCGAACACGCTACTTACAACCAGTTTCCCAATTTCATGTCCGATCTTATGAAGCAGTTGTGTTGATTGCTCCAAATTCGCAAGCTGCGAAAAAAGCCCCTTCCACCCTGAAGCTAATGGGAGAACAGGCAGAGTTCATTGCATTATTTCAGAGATGAGCTATTACGTTAGCAGTAATCCTGAAAATTGGGCCGTATTTGTAAATTTTGTAACCACAAATACAATTCTAAAGTCCATACGGCCATTTGTCTTTCGGCACATTAGGTAATATATTGGAGAAAAGTGCCTTTACCTATCGAAGTAAGTAAGCCGAAGCGTGGATCCGACGTCGAATCAGTAAAATATTTGCGAAGAAATTACGATATTTTGCAACAAGCAAAATGAGCAATTACCAAAGCTTTAGAACGACAAAAGCATAAAGAACAACACGTAGGCAGGTTACCGCAATATCTGGTTGGCCAATGGGTGTTAGTGACAAATCAATATACACCAAAAGGCAAAACAAACAAATTCCCGACGCGATACCAAGGACCATACAAAGTAGCGCAAATGACGTCACCTGTCAGTGTGAAAATACAAGTACCAACTAAGACTTCAATTACTCACATGAGACGTATTAAACCATTTAAGGGAGCTGTCGATGCATTGCCACAATAGCAACAGCGTCTGCAGACCAAAATGCGAAGCCTCGTGTAACAAAAAAGAAGCAGACGACTGAGAACCAGAGTATGTCTAAAATGCCTTACGTCCTTAGGCCGTGTCAATAGGTAAGATATGTGATTGCTGTTTGCCTATTTATCTCTTCGTTCGTTCTTGCGTAGATTATTACGAAGTCATCCACTTTTATTTTGTTCTATTTTTAGCATGTTTTAAAGCGTTTTTATTTTATTTTCCATCATCGAGGCATCGATAAAAAGAAATTTCTGTGCAAAGAGTTGTATAGTTTTGTCTAGGTAATTTCGCCTTCTGAAGGGAGGGGGAGACGGTTTCCTTCCCTCAGGTCGCATACTAAAATGGCACAGGGATAGATAAAAGATGTATTAGTAAATTCAGAGCAAAGAGGTGGCTATTCTTAAATTCAGAGCAAAGAGGTGGCTATTCTTTAATGTCGTTGGAAGACCTATAGAGATGCCAGACTGCATCTGCCCAAGTAGGATGATACAGACTGGCATACAGGCATGCGAGGACCAGTTACCCTATCAAAGGGAAGTGCTAACTCCGTATCCACATTTCAGAGAGTAGGTAGCCACTGGATCTACCCTATTTTTTTCATCAGACGTAGTGATGGTAAACTGTTACGTACGCAGGATACAAAAAGGTATGAATACAGTGTAATTAAGGGGTAGAGGGAAGTGCTAACTCCGTATCCACATTTCAGAGAGTAGGCAGCCACCGGATCTACTCTATTTTTTTCATCAGACGTAGTGATGGTAAACTGTTACGTACGCAGGATACAAAAAGGTATGAATACAGTGTAATTAAGGGGTAGTGGAAAAATAATAAACGGTACGTCCTGTGACTTAGGAGGCGTGAAATTACATCTACCAGCTAAGATCACTGGTAAGACTACACTTAAGTGGTAACAACCTGTGATGTACTGACCCGAGAAACCGCTAGAGCTACTGTCTACCCAATACTTAATCTTCCTAAACAGTATCCTGAATCCAGACATTCTACGCCCACTAGATGAACTAGTAATAATACAAAAAAGGACACTTACAGCCGAGCAAATGTTTCAGAATATACAGGAACACCGGATAGACAACATCGTAGTATCACGACTATAAGTGTAACGTGTACACCCGCTGCAGTGCTTCTGATTGTGGTTTGTGTAATCTACTTCTGTTTTAAACGAAAGTCAGTGGACCGCTCATATTTAACTGTGCACCAGATACCCTTTTATTTTGGAAATAAACGTGTGACATATTAAGGAGAATTACGTGTTAACTAATGTATGAACACATAAGTATATGAATAATTGTGTTAGTGTCTGAGAAATTACTTTTGCAAAAATCTGCGTTATCGCTTAGATGTATCAACCATTGAAAATGATGTGAATTAGCTGTGTGGCAATGGAAGAACGACAAAATTTGTATACCGTGCGACTAATGGTGCAAGGATGAGGTTATTTACGGCTACTCCAAACTGAAAAATCCGAGACGAATTTTATGACGGATGGGGGAGATTTTATGCTCCATGATGCTATCTCCGGCGGACACTAATAATTCATCCGAGTTCTACCTCTGCAGTTCCCAGAAGCCGAACCACTTGTGTCAAAGATCAGTAGAATGCCAACTAGGGGTAAAGGATGAGCGAGTTGCGGCGAACACGGAAGCTATCGCAGCATGGGAGAACGTCCCACTGCACAAGTTTGTGAAGTACACTCCTGGAAATGGAAAAAAGAACACATTGACACCGGTGTGTCAGACCCACCATACTTGCTCCGGACACTGTGAGAGGGCTGTACAAGCAATGATCACACGCACGGCACAGCGGACACACCAGGAACCGCGGTGTTGGCCGTCGAATGGCGCTAGCTGCGCAGCATTTGTGCACCGCCGCCGTCAGTGTCAGCCAGTTTGCCGTGGCATACGGAGCTCCATCGCAGTCTTTAACACTGGTAGCATGCCGCGACAGCGTGGACGTGAACCGTATGTGCAGTTGACGGACTTTGAGCGAGGGCGTATAGTGGGCATGCGGGAGGCCGGGTGGACGTACCGCCGAATTGCTCAACACGTGGGGCGTGAGGTCTCCACAGTACATCGATGTCGTCGCCAGTGGTCGGCGGAAGGTGCACGTGCCCGTCGACCTGGGACCGGACCGCAGCGACGCACGGATGCACGCCAAGACCGTAGGATCCTACGCAGTGCCGTAGGGGACCGCACCGCCACTTCCCAGCAAATTAGGGACACTGTTGCTCCTGGGGTATCGGCGAGGACCATTCGCAACCGTCTCCATGAAGCTGGGCTACGGTCCCGCACACCGTTAGGCCGTCTTCCGCTCACGGCCCAACATCGTGCAGCCCGCCTCCAGTGGTGTCGCGACAGGCGTGAATGGAGGGACGAATGGAGACGTGTCGTCTTCAGCGATGAGAGTCGCTTCTGCCTTGGTGCCAATGATGGTCGTATGCGTGTTTGGCGCCGTGCAGGTGGGCGCCACAATCAGGACTGCATACGACCGAGGCACACAGGGCCAACACCCGGCATCATGGTGTGGGGAGCGATCTCCTACACTGGCCGTACACCACTGGTGATCGTCGAGGGGACACTGAATAGTGCACGGTACATCCAAACCGTCATCGAACCCATCGTTCTACCATTCCTAGACCGGCAAGGGAACTTGCTGTTCCAACAGGACAATGCACGTCCGCATGTATCCCGTGCCACCCAACGTGCTCTAGAAGGTGTAAGTCAACTACCCTGGCCAGCAAGATCTCCGGATCTGTCCCCCATTGAGCATGTTTGGCACTGGATGAAGCGTCGTCTCACGCGGTCTGCACGTCCAGCACGAACGCTGGTCCAACTGAGGCGCCAGGTGGAAATGGCATGGCAAGCCGTTCCACAGGACTACATCCAGCATCCCTACGATTGTCTCCATGGGAGAATAGCAGCCTGCATTGCTGCGAAAGGTGGATATACACTGTACTAGTGCCGACATTGTGCATGCTCTGTTGCCTGTGTCTATGTGCCTGTGGTTCTGTCAGTGTGATGATGTGAGGTATCTGACCCCAGGAATGTGTCAATAAAGTTTCCCCTTCCTGGGACAATGAATTCACGGTGTTCTTATTCAGTTTCCAGGAGTGTATAATGACATGATGGAAGCGAGAGATATCCTCATAATCGTGACAAAGTAGAATGTCTCAAGCAATCCTAGGTACAACTCAACAATGAGTATTCAGGTGTCAAGTCAGCAGAAAAGAGACTCCGAAAGGTGAAGTTGAGGAAGTCTGGAGACGTTAGGAGAGCTGACAGCGAGGGAAAACCGGGACACATGATGTCGTAGTGTAGTGATTTTCTTTCGTGTGTTTGTGGGTTGTGCGTCTCTTAATAACAAATGGTTCCTTCAAATGGCTCTAAGCAGTATGGGACTTAACATCTGAGGTCATCAGTCCCCTAAACTTGGAACTACTTAAACCTAACTAACCTAGGGGCACCACACACATCCATGCCCGAGGCAGGATTCGAACCTGCGACCGTAGCAGCCGCGCGTGGTTCCGGACTAAAGCACCTAGAACATATCGCCCACAGCGGCCGGATTTTTAATAATACATCGTAGAATAACATAAGGCTAAATATGACATATCCACTACAATCTCTTTTCACAGGCGAGTATTATCATTTTTGGTATTGTTAAGTGCTTCTATATTCATGTGCCTGATTAATAAGCCACTCTGGAATGTCGGTATATACGTAAAATAAATTAGGAATAGATCTGTGGGAAGCACCTTAATCTTTTACATTTAGAAATATCTTTGGGTTATAATTAAATATGTTTTCATTTGAATAATAATTTATACTTTCGTGGGTTCGTATGAAGAAACACCTTCTGCATGGTACACTTCTTATTAATTCAAAGGTGAAAACTTTCTTAACTGTGAAAATCTCGTCAGTTGTACAGAAGACAACCGAGAAGCGGCAACCACAAGGATGTTTAATGTTGATACGACTCCTCACAAAATGAATGAAATTAATTTTACTTTAGTATATTTGCTCAAGAATTACTTGCAAACACTCTCTATTATTCTTCACGCCACTTAAGATTGGATTAAAGTGGACAAGAATCTGCCGTCTTGCAAATGGCGGCCAACAATACAAATTACAATTCGCGCTGTACCACGCGTTATTAATCTCTGAAAAAACGTACAATTAGATTTTCACACATGTAGGGATGCTACCGCCACTGAAATAGGTGGTTTGGTTATAAATAATAGCATACATTTACCAGAAGTGTGTTACAAGATACATACGTCTCCATCCACGACTTTCTCATACGAAGATCTGAACAAAAGTAAGATAATTCTGAAAATCTATTTCTATTGTTTCATTGTTCTAAAACCATGGATTATCCTGCAATATCGATACTGCTTTTCACATACATCACAATGAGATAATTAATATTTTTGTCGTATTCTTTTGCACATAAAATAACAGTTCGTTTAAACATGTCATGTCAATCATAAATAAATATTTCTCGTTCCCAGAAGATCGCTACAATAGCTATCTCCACAACAGCAGGGCGCAGTGGAAGCGCCAACATGAATAGCCCATCCTTCCTAACAAATGTCGTGTTGGTGAGCGCCGATTGACGACTGCCCAGTGCGTGGTCCCAGCCACTGTGTCAGCTGCAGCTATCCAGTAAGAGGGGAGGCTATGGAGGTCGACACAAGGCAAGCGTAACTGTCTTCGGTCATTTATGGCATCACTAGTGTTACTGGAAGAACGCTGCTGCCAACTTCCGTGGCAGCAGTGACGGGGTGCAGAGGCCGCTATCACCCTGCAAGCCTGCTGGAAGCTTGACCTGAGTGATCTGGACGCTGTCCGTTACCCGCCTTCGAGAGGAGTCGACGGCCGCCCTGTGACGTAACAGCCACCACCCAAAGCTTTGATGCGCTGGCGGTATTGTGGGTCGATTGTACACCAGCCTTCTGCCACTGACGAAGCGCTGTTCCACCTGCCTGGCTTTAGTGAGGCGCTTTGGAAGACAATCCTGTACTTCTTGTTGTCAATGATGTTTTCTTGGTGCTCTCAAGCCTAACTAGGTCCTCACCACTGCATTCTACCCAGCTCTCTCCTGACGACTGGAAGAGTCTGGGAAAGGAATTTTATAGATTTAGAGAAAGCCTTTCACAACTGATGAAATTTCCTCGGGTTATTAGCCGCTTCGTAGCTTCGTAGCGTTCTAATTGTAATTTTCAGACGAAGTCTCTGTTGTTGTCCATTTCTTTGTTTTTTCAGCCTCTGGGTGGAGACTCGTTTGTCGTGGCGGAGGTCCAACGGGTTGAACAATCCCATGCCTCCGGAAGAGATGACTTGATAGAAGAGTCGAATGTCCAATGGGTATAAAGGAACGAACTGGACAGGAACCGAGATTTCACCTGAAGATAAAGAGTAGGAAACTTGTCGAAGCGTAGCGATAACACGACTCCACGACTCGGTTCTTACTCCAAAAAGATTTCATAAACTAATTCCCCGAGGAAACCCATATACCTTTACAGCTTTTGATAATGTTGACTGGAATACACTCTTTGAAATTCTGAAGGTAGAAAGTATAAAATACGGGGACCGAAAGGTTATTTACAACTTGCACAGAAATCAGACTGCAGCTATAGGACTAGAAGAACATGACAGAAAAACAGTGGTTGAGAAGGAAGTGAGACCGGTTTTATACTCTCCGAAACGTTACTCAGTCTATACGATAGGCAAACTTGAAAAGAAATTAAATAAAAACTCTGAGGTCTGCCGATGACAACGTAATTCTACGATTGACAGGAAACGATTTGGAAGAGTAGTTGAATGGAACGGATAGTGTCTTGAAAAGAGGTTATAAAATGAACGTCAACAAAAGTAAAACAATGGTAGCGAGATTTGGTCGAATGAAATCATTTGACGATGAGGGAATTAGCCTAGGGAAATGAAACATTAAGGGTAGTAGGTGGGTATTGTTATCCAGGCTGCAAAATAAGTGATAACTGCTAAAGTAGAGACAATACAAAATGCTGACTGGCAATAGCCCGAAAAGCATTCCTTAGAAAGAGGTATTTGCTAATATCTAACACTTGAGACCAAAAGAAAACAGAAGTTTTTGAATGTGATGCTGTAGAAGAATGCTGAAGACAAAATTTGTAGATCGACTAACTGTTGACAGAGGGAACTGTATAGAGAGACCAAGAGATGAATACAGTAAACAGGGTGTAGGCTGCAGTAGTAATATAGAAATGAAGTTTTTTCGACAGGATAGGCTATCGTCGAGAGCGGCATCACATCTGTCTTCAGACTGAAGGCCACAACAACGTCCAATACGTTGAGTTCCAACATTTCATATGACGGGTCTGTTGAAAAGTTAGCTTTGAAGTACATTTTTCCAAGGGGGTAGGGAATGTTGAACATCTAGCTGAAACAGGCCTAACAACTGCTTACACAGTAGAAAGTTGTAGCAAAATATGAAACAACTGTCTTAAACATTAAGGTGGGATGTTTACGAAGTGTCTAATACAATGAGCAAATGATACGCCAATACACGACTTTGTCTTTATTCACAAGTTCATTTAGACTGATCCTCAGACTTACGATGCCAATTTGACAATGACTTACAACCCGAGGAAAACTTCTGGTAATTGTGTAATGAGATTTTTAACAGTTGATGCTTAAGAAATGAAACTGTTACCACTCCTGCCTTCAAAATTGAGCTCCTGATGAGGAATGGTTTTTCTCATAGTACCACAGGAAAAAAAAATGTTTTTTGCAACCTGTTCTCAGTTATCTCCCGACATCAAAGAGACTTCAACCTTTACTCTTCTCTACTTAGTTGGCTTTTAATTTTTCTCTCGGTCATTTTCGTTTTCTGAAGAACATGCAGTGCACAGAAAAAGTGGTTTATAAGTTAACACATAGTCATTTGGTACACTAACTTCTTAAGCTTTCCGCATTTCCTTTCTGTGTGGATATTTCAAATACTGCGGTAGCTAGCTTCTGAAGATGAGAAAATATTGAAGTTTTAGTCTTTTCTTTTACAGCTGCTGCAGATTAAACGCTAGAATGAACCAAATGATCTTTCCATGAGCAATAACACACAGTGCCAAAATATTCTACCAGGTGTTTTACTGGCTCTGTGTATTGAAAATATCGGAGCAGCCTCTCCATTAAGCTGTACAGCCGTTGTTATTCTCTTGCCAGTGGTTATTAATTAAACTTCAGAAGAATTCCTGGATTAATTTTCTCCCCTGCTATTAGTTTTCCTTCGACAAATTTATTAATTTTTGTAAGCCCGTCACTCCCTTTCAAGCTTACCGAGCGGGATGGTGCCGCGAGAAAGACGGCAAATTCGTAACAGAGAGAGACGCGTTCTGAAGTCTGATTTAGCTTTCCATCAGTTCCCCGAAAACGTCAAAGGTATCCTTAAGAAGAGCACGAGAGTTAATCTCCCTCATTCTCGTCCATCTGAGCTAGTGCACTGTACCTCGTAACCTCGGCTTTTCGATGCCATTAAACTCTGATGCTCCTTGTTTCGACGTCCTTTCTTCACATTCACTTTCGTAGTAAGATCTACCCTAGTGTACGCATGTTTATGGAAACGTCTGACCGAGCGAGGTGGCGCAGTGGTTAGCACACTGGACTCGCATTCGGGAGGATGACGGTTCAATCCCGCGTCCGGCCATCCTAATTTAGGTTTTCCGTGATTTCCCTAAATCTTTGAAAGGGCACGGCCGACTCCCTTCCCCGTCCTTCCCTAATCCGATAAGACCGACGACCTCGCTGTTTGGTATTTCCCCCAAACAGTCCAACCCAATCCAAATGGAAACGTCTGCCACACTTACGTATATAGAGCCAGAGGTGGGAATTCTGAAGGAGGGAAATATTTACTAGAATAGTCACTCAACAACTCTGAAGCTGATTTACAGGACACCAGCATAGTGCATAATAATTACGGCCGGCGTTAGAGTCATTCATGCATGATAGGTACTGCCTGAAGGACAGGTTGCTGATTATGGCAGAGTGCAATGTCATATGATCTCTGAGTATCTTATAGACACGTCTATATGCTGCATATATTTATGGTCTCGCAGGATTAACATGTTGCAGGCTAATATATTATTCAATAAGATTGTGTAATAAAAACGTCCCCGTGAGTACCAAAGTACCAAATTATACCAAACTACACTGTACGATGAAATAAACCTTACGCAAGAATTATCTGTATGGGATAGAAATCGGTAGATGTAATGTGTAGGAACTGACAAACAAGTTATTACAATTTCATAAAAATTGGACGATTTATTCAGAAGAAAGAGCTACACAGAATGAGGGAGTTCTTAACGCGATGGTTCACCTCCGGCCCTTATGCAAACGGTTATTCGGCTTGGCACTGTTTGAGAGAGTTGCTGGCTGCCTTCCTGAGGAAAATCGTGGCAAATTCTGTCCAAGTGGCCCGTTAGATCGTCAAAATTCCGTGCTGCTTGGAGGGTCATGCCCATAATGCTTCCCACGGCCGGCCGGAGTGGCCGTGCGGTTCTAGGCGCTACAGTCTGGAGCCGAGCGACCGCTACGGTCGCAGGTTCTAATCCTGCTCCGGGCATGGATGTGCGTGATGTCCTTAGGTTAGTTAGGTTAAATTAGTTCTAAGTTCTAGGTGACTGATGACCTCAGAAGTTAAGTCGCATAGTGCTCAGAGCCATTTGAACCGTTTTGAACCTTCCCACGTTCTCAATTGGGCAGAGATCCGGCGACCTTGCTGGCCAAGGAAGAGTTTGCAAAGCACGAAGACAAGCAGTAGAAAGTCTCACCGTGTGCGGGCAGGCATTATCTTATTGAAATGTAAGCTGAGGATGGCTTTCTGTGGAGAGTAACAAAACGGGCCGTAGAATATCGTCGACGCACCGCTATGTTGTAAGGATGCCGCTGACGACAAATGAAGGGTCCTACAATGAAAAGAAATGGCATCCTAGCTGTTGCGCCGTATAGCGAACGACAGTCTGGTTGCCATCCCACCACTGTCTGGGGCGTCTGGAGATACGTCTTCCGTCTAGACTTTTATACACTGAAGTAGAATTGTTTTCTGTGATGAATCCCGCTTCGAATTGAGCCTGTATGACCAACGAAGATGTGAAACAGTAAATATAATCCCCAGATAGGATGAATTTTTAAAGGAAAAGAACCCTAACTTGGAACAGTCTGTAATTTTCCACGTCCATGGCGTTATCACATAGCAATCTTGTCTCTTGCATGACCAAAATTTTATTTTTTGTTCTTTAGGTGTATTGCCTTTTACTGTTATGGCTTTAGGAATGAATTAATCTTGACTCTGCCAGAAAAAGTTTGATTTTGGTCATGAGATGGCCAAAGGACACCGCAGACTAGTTGTGGCGCCGATGGCGGACAATTTGTTACCTCATGGAACAATATATCTATTAATACCTCTGGACGAACATGAGGGGTAACATAAAAAACTAAACACATACTACCATCCAGTGTGGCCAAGCGGTTCTAGGCGCTTCAGTCTGGTTCAAAATGGTTCAAATGGCTCTGAGCACTATGCGACTTAACTTATGAGGTCATCAGTCGCCTAGAACTTAGAACTAATTAAACCTAACTAACCTAAGGACATCACACACATCCATGCCCCAGGCAGGATTCGAACCTGCGACCGTAGCGGTCGCCCGGCTCCAGACCGTAGCGTCTAGAACCGCACGGCCACTCCGGCCAGCGCTTCAGTCTGGAACCGCGCGATCGCTACGGTCGCAGGTTCGAATCCTGCCTCAGGCATGGATATGTGTGATGTCTTTAGGTTAGTTAGGTTTAAGTAGTTCTAAGTTCTATGGGACTGATGACCTCCTATGTTATGTCCCATGGTGCTCAGAGCCATTTGAACCATTTAAACACATACTGAATATACGTAGCTTCCCAACATACCCGTGAGGAGAATTTCACGTAACATCCGACCAATAAATTGACAATTTATTATAACAAATCCTTACCTGCAACCAAGAGTTTACCCTCATTTCCATTTCAGAGAGGCCAGTCAGACTAGACAGAAATGATGATGGACAAATATCGAATGGATAATGATGGTCGAGGTAGAGAGGATATAAAATGTAGACTGTTAATGGCAAGGAAAGCGTTTCTGAAGGAGAGAAATTTGTTAACATCGAGTATATATTTAAGTGCCAGGAAGTCGTTTCTGAAAGTATTTGTATGGAGTGTAGCCATGTATGGAAGTGAAACGTGGACGATAAATAGTTTACACAAGAAGAGAATAGAAACTTTTGCAATGTGGTGCTACAGAAGAATGCTGAAGATTAGATGGGTAGATCACATAACTAGTGAGGAGGTACTGAAAATAATTGGGGGAGAAGAGAAATTTGTGGCAGAACTTGACTAGAAGAAGGGATCTGTTGGTAGGACATGTTCTGAGGCATCAAGGGATCACCAATTTAGTATTTGAGGGCAGCGTGGAGGGTAAAAATCGTAGAGGGAGACCTAGAGATGAATAGACTATGCAGTATCAGAAGGATGTAGGTTGCAGCAGGTACTGGGAGATGAAGAAGCTTGCACAGGATAGAGTAGCATGGAGGGCTGCATCAAACCAGTCTCTGAACTGAAGATCACAACAACAACATGTGGATCAAAGCAGTTGTGTCGTGCAAAACTACTCAAAGAGTTTCTAACTCCCTGAACCATATAAAATTCCAATCGTTATGAAAAGTGATACGGAAACATAGTCGTATAAAGACACTGGGTTAACGTAGCCTGTTATGAGCAACAGTGAAATTCACTGCTGTAACATAGTTAATGTACAATAGATGTCTATACCTCACCAAAGAGAACCGTATATGAGCCACCAAGGTCTGCGTCCTTCATAAACAAAGAACGACAGCAGCTCACCTAGTGGCCCAGCTGCGTGTTTACAATAAGGGAAAATACGGCGCGAAAACCCATATCACTGCTTCTCTAAATACGAGAATTAGATGATAATGTTTCTCATTTATACTTTATGAGAAGGATTCGTAGTCTGATGGTAATGTACGTGCTTGGAAACGCTTTTGAAACCTTCCAGAGTAATATATTTGAGAAACTGCAATCTAAAACTAATATTAACTCCCCTTACAATGCAAAATTTTGTAAATGGTCTCGTTGTCGCCTTGCGAACTGTATAGTTTAACTGTAAAGTTATTTATTTGTAACAGCCATTATTGAATTTTCGACCGTATGGGCACTGTCAAGTGGAAATAACTGCGCTTAAACACATGTCCGAACACAAATATTATTACACGTAACATGGATATACGTCAGATGATTTTTATGTTTTGACTTGTGCTTAAGTGCAATTATCTCCGATTGTTAACGGCCACATGGCCTAAATTGAAATACTTTTGGAAAAATGTTTTATGGTCTTATGGGACCAAACTGCTGAGGTCATCGTTCCCTAAGCTTACACACCACTCAATCTAACTTAAACTAACTTACGCTAAGGACTACACACACACCCATGCTCGAGGAGGTCTCGAACCTCCGACGGGGTGAGCCGCGCAGACCGTAACACGACGCCCTAGACCGCGCGGCTACCCCCACCTCCTTCCCCCCCCCCCCCCCCTCTGCGCTAAATTGAAATACTATAGTGTGTTGTAAAAACAAATAATTTTACTGTCAAGGATGATTATCACATCATTTACAAAAACTAAGAGTAACACTGTATACTCCAAAATAGGGATGCAAGCTAATGTCTACTAAAGTTAATTTATATGAATTTACAAGAACGATGACTGTGCACCAGTAGTCCTACAGAATTTCCGGACACTTAATGGTATGAAAAAATGCTTTGGGCAGATGTCTGTTAAGTGGCCGAAGAAAATGATCACAAAATTCTAAAAGACAGTTTCTTAAGAAGAGCAGTTTGGCAGATGAAGGAAAGAAGCTGATCCGACGTCTGTTAAAGATGTGACCACAGCATTGCAGGAGCGGTCGAACAGTGGTGTGCAAACATGCACAGAGCTAGGTATTGCCCGGACAAGCCTGCAAAAAAACTTTCCTATCCACATAAAATCACCCATATTCAGATGTTGCTTCCTGCTGATCTGCCAGCAAGATGCTTTTTGCTCGCATGGAAGTGGACAATGAACGACCATGCAACAATCTATGGACAGACGAAGCCCATTTCAGTATCCAAGGACATGTCAACACACAGAATTGCAGAACTTGGGCCACAAAAAATCCGCACTCTTATCAACCGGTACCACTTCTTTCTCCAAAGGTAATTGTATGGTGCAGGTTCATGGCACCGTTTATCTTAGGGCCGTATTTTTACGAGGAGACGATTTATGGGGGTCCTGTTATCTCTCCGGCACTAGCAAAAGCTATGAGACTCTTTTTCGCACCAATATCATTCAAACCCTTCAACAGCGTGGATGTATCGATAGGTTCATTTTTATGCAAGATGGCGCTCCTCCGCACACTGCACAGCTAGTGAAGCCGTAGCTGCAGAAGCATTTCCCAAACGCTACATTATCAACTGTGGTTTACGTACAGCCTGGCTTCCAGATCACATGATCTTAATCCGAGTTACTTCTGGATGTAGAGTTATCTGAAAGATGTTGTGTTCAGTGCTCCAGTTACGAACGTAGTTGAACTGAAGGCAATCATTGTCCAACGCGTTCTGAATGTGACCATTGAGATACTAGGATCTGTTGTAGGACATGCTGTTCCTCGATTTCAACTTGCGGCAGAAAACGGTGGACAGCATATTGAACACGACTTGAGCCACTCTCATGACAGAAACTGATGTCATTTTGTTTTTTATGCTGGTTTTTGTACAAGGACAATAGGAAACGGATTTCATTTTGCTTTTTGTACGATTTTTGGCTTCAGGACAATTAAAAACCGATTTTTTCCACCCGTTGTGGTACGACCTTGCCGTAGAAAAAAATGATTCAAATGGCTCTGAGCACTAAGGGACTTAACTTCTGAGGTCATCAGTCCCCTAGAACTTAGAACTACTTAAACCTAACTAACCTATGGACATCACACACATCCATTCCCGAGGCATTATTTGAACCTGCGACCGTAGCGGTCGCGCGGTTATAGACTGTAGCGCCTAGAACCGCTCGGCCACCTCGGCCGACCTTGCCGTAGAGAACGGGCATACCTAATTAACTGCCGCAACTGTTCACTGTCGAACTTGTGCATTCATAGACGCTGAACAGCATGTATTGTGTAATACGCAACTCAAATCATAGCCGTCGTAATGCGATTCATCTGTCGTTTGTGGCCGACCCCATTTATGTTAAAATCTTTTGGCAAAATTTTCGTTAAATTTCTTTTTGTTCCATGATGTCCCCCCCCCCTCCCTCCATTAATAACATGCTGTTCAAATCATGTCACTTGGAGCAGCGGTTCTCTTTATAAAGCGTTTTGAAATTGGAACTTGAACTACGAACACGATGGATACAGTATATGGCGAGGTTACTGTAATTTTGCGTGTGGTGAATAATTAAATAAAAATTCCATAAAAATGAGTGAAAATTCTTTCTCTTTTTAGTCGTTACACGCACAACTTCCATTCGTTCGAATGATGAATGGGGAACATGTCTTTAGAAATGCCCCTTCTGTGGCATGTTTATTGTGAAATAATATGCGGGGCAGAGAGAATTTTTTTTTAATTTCACGTATTCGTTTTGTGCGACCATGGATATTTACAGTCATACAGCTGATAATGGAGAGTTCTTAGAAAAATCACGACATTTTCATTGACGTATTTCACTTCATGTTTCTCTTTAAATGATGTTAATAAATAATTTTTGACTTGCAACAGATGAGTATACACTAGCCTTGCATGTTTCGCAGTTATCTAGTACAATTATTTTATTCAGTATGTAGGCTGCACCATAAGTGCCGGCCAGAGTGGCCGTGCGGTTCTAGGCGCTACAGTCTGGAACCGAGCGCCCGCTACGCTCGCAGGTTCGAATCCTGCCTCGGGCATGGATGTGTGTGATGTCCTTAGGTTAGTTAGGTTTAATTAGTTCTAAGATCTATTCGACTGATGACCTCAGAAGTTGAGTCGCATAGTGCTCAGAGCCATTTGAACCATTTGCACCATACATTAAGGTCCCATGATTTTATACAGACTCAGTCACATCATCTGCGTAAAATTGAGACTTAGTTGAGGGATTTCAGTGTCATTACAATAATGTAAATCACTTTCATTGAAATGTTCATTACTAGCATTATTTCACAATATCTGACACAAATTGTTCGGTGGAATTTAACTGTAATTTTCACAATTCCTTACACTCATGATTTTGAAAAGAAAAGTCATGTGATTCACATCACAAGTCTTCAGAACTTGTACAAAATGAAAACAATTTGAATTTTATATCAGCAATACCGTTTTGCTTTATACTCGTACATCACAAGAAATTCTCTAG
This sequence comes from Schistocerca serialis cubense, assembly GCF_023864345.2. NCBI lineage: Eukaryota > Metazoa > Arthropoda > Insecta > Orthoptera > Acrididae > Schistocerca > Schistocerca serialis. The sequence continues at coordinate 275,345,538 of NC_064643.1, read as the reverse complement.
AGCATCGTAATTGAAGGCCTTTAAATTTCAATACTTCAAGCTAAATTCCTTTCAGCTGTACTACACGAAAATGGCAAACTTTAATGTAGTCACATGTACACACATGTAATCACATGCAGATACTCATGTAATCTGCCAGTTTTTTGTAAAACTAAACGCATTACTCTTGTTTCTTCCTGTTTTCAAATTGGTTATTTGTCAGCTGCTTATTTTCTTGCAGATGCTGTACCTCATTTCTACATGTGGTGAATTTTCTTAAATACTATTCTTCTCTCAGGATACAGGTCATTACTGTCAAGTGAAGTAAAAAGATTATCTATCTTTTCTACAAATACAGCCATGAGCATGTATATGTAGACATATACGTTTCCATTTTTGTTGCAACTGTATGGTTCATTTATGCATCAGCAACTTTTACCTTCATTTTGACGTAGGAATCATAAAAACTTAAAGTATTATGCTTTTAGTTTAGGTAGAGTTCTCAGCCCATTCTTTTATCCAAACGGGGAAGTGAACTAGTCTACTCAAACTTTGCTACCTTTTAATGTTCAAATTGAGTTTTATTTTCTATCAATGCATTTCTTGTGTTTTTGAGCAGATGTGGTACATCGAAAATAGTAGCAACAAGTTGATCATATACAGTTCTGTGAATTCATTTCAACATAACGACTAATCCGTGATTATCAGCTACAGGTGGTCGTCCTAAATACGCTGATTTCTGATAGCTATAGATAAGCTGTTGGGGTGCCTCATAATACATGCCATCGCTCAGAGACATTTCATCAAAAAATAGAACACAATATTTGTAATTTTCATGCATATCACTTACTTCCGCTACTAAGATGTTTAACGGATTAAGTACTGTATCAAATAATGTGGGGGAAAGTCCTGACTTAAGGAATCAGGCCGTTGGAAGTGTGTGGTCATGTCTTTATACAATCTGGAACATCATTTCCTGGTGCCTTCGTCCCACTTCAACGCGGGGTTGGCCTTGTTATCATTGATTTGGCATTGTTAGCGTCAGAGGATGGCCGGATGCCCTTCATGTCGCCACCCTGTACCCCCAGGACTGAATTAGTGTACCCCATCTGTCTGCATCTAGTGTAATCCACGGAATAGTGCGAACGTGTTCAGATGTCTGTGAGTCGTGTAATTGAGGTGGGACGTGGGGACCAGCCCAGTATTTATCTAGTGGGATGTGGGAAACCGCCTGAAAACTACATCCAGGCTGGCGGGCACACCGGCCCTCGCCGCTAATCCTCCAGGCGGATTCGATCCGGGGTCAGTGTACCTACTCGAGTCCGCATTAGCGCTCTTGGCTATCCTGGTGGGTGTTATACAATCTGGTACAACAGTAATTAATAAATAAATAAAATATCTTCTATTATATAGGCCATCACACTGCTGTGGATAGTTTTTTTTGCATTCGTTAACTGGCAATTAATACATGTCTTCGCTATATGAGTTAACTCTTCTTCAAATGGTTCAAATTGCTCTGAGCACTATGGGACTTAACTTCTGAGGTCATGAGTCCCCTATAACTTAGAACTACTTAAACCTAACTAACCTAAGGACATCACACACATCCATGCCCAGGCAGGATTCGAACCTGCGACCGCAGTGATGGCGCGGTTCCAGACTGTAGCGCCTAGAACCGCTGGCCACCCCGGCCGGCTCTTCTTCAATCAACTGGAATATCCTGTCATCATATAGTCCTTTTTAGAAATTCCAACTGGTTCCTCTCATAATGTCCTCTCATAATGTCATAGTCTGGAATGTGTATTTAGATGCTATTTAAATATTTTTATATACTTTGAAACTTGAGATCCCATTACACTCTTACTGCTATCAGCATCGCAAATTTGTGTGCAGAAATAGCTTATTTCTCAGCACTGAAAATGGGGACTGGTTGGTTCTTCCAATGTTTTAGAGTTTGCATTGCAGCCTATGTCGTCCACACTCATATGTGCATCTGATGAAGTGGAATCATTGTCAGTACTACTAGACTGCTACTGCTATTACTACCACTACTACCAGCATCACCACCACCACCTTCACCTGTGTAACATACATTGAGGTGACAAAAGTTAGTGACATGCACATAAACAAATGGCAGTAGTATTATGTACACAAGGTATAAAAGGGGAGTGCTTTGACGGAGCCGCCATTTATACTCAGGTGATTCAGGTGAAAAGGTTTCCGACGTCATTGTGGCCGCACGACGGGAATTAATAGACTTTGAACGCGAAGTGGTAGTTGGATCTAGACGCATGGGACATTCCATTTCGGAAATCATTAGGGAATTTAATATTACGAGATCTACAGTGTAAAGAGTGAGCCGAGAATATCAAATTTCAGTCATTACTTCTCACCACGGACAACTCAGTGGCCGATGGCCTTCATTTAACGACCGAGAGCAACGGCGGCTGTGTATCGCAGTCAGTGCTAACAGACAAGCAACTCTGCGAGAAATTACCGCAGAAATCAATGTGGGACGTAGAGGAACGTATCCGTTAGGGCAGTGCGGCGAAATTGGCGTTAATGGGCTATGGCAGCATACAACTGACGCGAGCATCTTTGCTATCAACACGACATCGCCTGCGGGGCCTCTCCTAAGCTCGTGACCATATCGGGTGGATCCTACACAACTGGAAAACGTAGTCCCGTCAGATGAGTCCCTATTCCAGTTGGTAAGAGCTAATAGTAAGGTTCGAGTGTGGCGCGGACCACACGAAGTCATGGGCTCGGGTTGTGAACAAGGCAATGTGAAAGCTGGTGGTATTTCCACAATGGTGTGAGCTGCGTTAACATGGAATGAGCTGGGTCCTCTCGTCTAACTGAACCGATCATTGACTGGAAATGGTTATGTTCGGTTACTTGGAAACCATTCGCAGCAGTTCATAACTTCATGTTTCCAAACAACGATGCAATGTCACTGGGCCACAATTGTTCGTGATTGCTTTGAAGAACATTCTGGAAAATTCGAGTGAATGGCGTGACCACTCAGATCGCCCGACATGAATGCTATCGAACAATTTTCAGACATAACCGAGAGGTCAATTGGTGCACAGCATCCTGCAACGGCAACATTTTCTTTATTATAGACAACTATAGGGGCAGCACGGCTCAGCGCTTCTGCAGGGGACTTCCAACGACTTGTTGACTCCGTGCCACGTCGAGCTGCTGCACTACGCGTGGCAAAAGCAGGTCCGACACGATATTAAAAGGTTTCCCATCATTTTTATCACCTCAGTGTAAACGATAGGAAGGCTGGCATAAAACCAATACCAAAGCATGAAAATGTTCGTTACACACGTCATAGTAACTGCAGTTCATGTCTTCAGCTATGTTACAAATTAATTTCCACTTTTTTAATGTCTCGCTCTCTGATAGAACTGAGTATTTATAGAAACGTTTATTCTGATGTTTTGGGGTTGTAGTTAGGCGTAAATTATAATCTGTTTTCTGTCCAGAAAACTTACATCAGTATTTGAGTCTAAAACTGGAATTTATGCTTCCTCCATGATAGATTTTGATGCCTCTAGAATGATATTCAAACTAAAAATTGTGTAAGGAAAGAAAATCAGATTCAGACCACATGGATGTTAACTTAATTTCACGTAAACTTTCACAAATCAATTGCACTTATGTCTAAATACCGTGACTGTTCTGCTTTGGTCAGTGTTTTGAAAGATAACAATCGTTTTAGATATAAAAGATTTACAAGAAGTTAACCACTACCTGTTCGAATTTTATAGAAAGTTTTTCTTGTTCGCACAGAAAAAAATATTTCAGTGCAAATATAACTCACCGATATTGAAAGATTGGAATGCAGTGTTTTTTCCACATTTCTTTGGAACTACTGCATCTTAACACATAATTGGTATATAACTCTATTGTACTGACAGACATTGGTTATTGCCATGAAATATGCAATCAAATATGCAACTGCTACATAGTAAGGCAAAAAAAGAAATTCTCGTTTTTAGTACATGTCTGTACATTGTTCTACTCATTACAGTGTGAGAGTATACTTACTCTGCATTTAATAAATGTAAACGTAAATACCACTCACGGATTAGGATTTTGGCTTGTTCCAACTGGCCGACTGCTGCCTAGGGGCAGTGCGACGAACCATATATGATCATGGGACATGTCATCAACACATATCGTCAATCCCTCCAGTCGTTATTGCCAGCAGATGATACCCGACAATACTGCTACTTTCTCTTCAAGCAGCTCCTCATTTGACTTCATAAGGGCTACGCTGACCCTGCCAGACATTCCTACGTCAGAAAAAATCTGACAAGTTGCCGAAATCTGAACCCGGGTTCTCCTCCACCGAAAACAGCGACGTCGACCTTTCTTTCTCATATTTTTTCGGACCAATCTCCTTATCCAACTTTAATCTCAAAAAAAGAAATAGAAATCAAATCTAACCCTACTTGGCGCCGCCACTTTTAACCCACCATAAAAGAAAGAATTCAGGCGTTGCCCTAACTATTCCAAAAAATTCTCCCAAGGCAACAGGCTGCACAAGTCTATAATTTTATTTATTTATTTATTTTTATTACATTATTATAATTAGTAGACGTGTACGAATGAGTATTCTAAAACAGAATGTTACCAAAAAGTGATTCAAAGCATAAACTAAAATAACTGTGGATACTATTTGCCCTACGTCACCGAAAGGAACCTTTCTTGAAGAAATGGTGCCACTGGAGTTTTCTTGTCCACTGCTACTTGTGTTTTCTATCTCCAACAGTGCCGTCTAAAACAGCTGCAACAGATTCATGCTGCATTGATAATGCCTCAATGCATGCAGCGTTCCGTGAATCAGGCAATCTCCTTCCTTCCTCACTGTCTTCAGTTCAAGGTTATTCTGTCTTCAATGTGAGTTGCGCGGAACGTCACACTAGGCCTGGAACTCCCCAACTAGAGCGACGCGCGGGCTATGAAAACACTGCGTAAATGACTTGCAAAGAGCGCACGGTGTCTCGGCATGTGCTCAAGAGCGTTGTGAGCATTTTTCAGATCCCACCAGCAATCAAGCTCCACTTTCTACCCTTCGCCGAAGATAAGTCGGTGGTGATTGCCTTGAGCCATGTAATCGCACGATATTTTGCAAGGGATGGGACGGGGTTCAGTTACTTCAGGTGTGACACGAAGCCCAAGCTAATATTTTCTGTGTCCATCACCAGACATCGGACGACAACCTTCATAGATGTCTAGGAGCGACAGTCAGGGCGAAGTGGGGAGTCCGTTAATCCGATAACATGGAGACTGTGTCTCGTCGCACATTTTTACCAGGTCGCGCGCATGGTGGATGGCAAAAAGTGGTCTTGTATCGTTTTCCACACTCATAACCAATTAAAAGTTGAGTACTTGGTTTCTACCACATTACGGAGAACAGCCTGCAGAAGGGCAGTGTAAAAATCTTTTGCTTTCGGCAGACGTATTGCGGGGAGATCAAAGGTCACATAGCACTATTCCAGAATGAAATTCGATACATGGGAGAGCTGTGACGCGACGTGAGCCACCGACACCATCTGACTGGCTTCAGTTCCTCCAAATAAATGACCCGTGGGGGAGGCGTTTGCGCATATTGTTCATATAAAGGGCAGCTGCCCGTGCTCGATCGCTAACAAGTCCCAGCCCTCCATCGCGCAGGAAGAGGGTGAGAGCGTCATAATGTATTTTGAATATTTGTTCAGTGGATAGGAAATAACTGAAGGCCGCCTGAAGTCCGCGACCTATCGCTGCTGGTAGGGGAACAACCTGTTCCACGTGATTGCGTTTGGAAGCTAGGTAGAGGTTCAGGTATTCCACATGTCGCAGCTTGTTGAAGTCCTGGACCAGGTTTTGGCGCACTTTCAGGTTTTCAATCTGTAGTAATCGTCGATAGTTTGCCGTGGCCATTCCGCGCACATCCCTTGTAAACTTGACGCCCAAATACCTCACTTCGGTAACTGGCAATATTGGGGCACATGCGCCCGATCGGAGAATATGTCCGAAATCCAGTTCAGAAGACTGTCCGCAGCCTGCCCATTTCGCTCGATCCATATTTGTATGCTACAGACTGCAACAGTGGAACGAACCAGTAGCAGCAGGTCGTCGGCATACTCCGTGTAGAGGAAGGTGATGTCCCGCAGGGTGATGCCTGATAGCCTGTGGTTGAGACCCCTGAGGAGTGACTCAAGTTCGATTGAATAAAGGTAGGTAGAAAGGGGAAAACCCTGTCGTAGAGAACTCTTGATGGATATTGGGCCCACCGTCTATCTGTTGACCTGCACCTGAGAGTTGGCTGCTGCAAGACGGCGCCGCATGGTCTCAATGAGCCTGGAGAGAAAACCTACACAGTCCATCAACTGTAGGAGGGGCAGCCGCGCGGTCTGGGGCGCCTTGTCATGGTCCGTGCGGCTGTCCCCCCCCCCCCCCCCCCCCCCGCCAACCTTCCCTTCCGTCGGAGGTTCGTGTATAGGCTTAGGGACCGATGACCTTACCACAAATTTCCAAATTTCACTCGTAGCAGGAAGTTATGGTGCACTCAGTCGAAGGCCCGAGGCAAGGAGAGGCGATCGCTATTACCTTCCCACTGTCGCCAGTGGCCATTTATGTGTTGTCATCTGTCCTCTGTGACGTCTGTTCTAGGGCTAGAATAATTGGTAAAGTCTTCTAATGCGGCTTGCAAAAAACCTGGTGAGGATCTTGTAGTCGGAGCTCAGCATTATAAGAGGCCGATAGTCATTGAATGATTGCCCTCCCACTGGCTTGTGTACCGGTATGAGAAGTCCTTCGTCGAAGGCAGGGGGTACTGCGCAGTTTGGGAACATGAGTTCTCAAAACACTCCAACCCAGTCATGACGTTACGAAAGGTCTGCTAAAACGTGAGGGTAATCCACCGGGCCCTTGAGATTTACTGACCGCAGCTTTGTCCAAGAGGCGTCGCCCCCCCACCCCCCCCCCCCACCCCCCACCCACCACCTCTTCAGACGAGACTTCCGGCATTAATTCTGTCACTTATGTCGTGTCGATAGTACGTTTCACCTGTTCTAACGCTTTTGCAGTGGCCTCATCGTCTACGGCTCTTTCCTGGGAAAAATGACGAAAATGATCCCCCATGACTTTCGCTGTGGTTGCTTGAGTCGTATAGAATCGACCTTCTTGCGTCGTAGGACGTGTGATTAAATGTCGGCGGTGACGGCTCATGTCCGCCACAACGTGATGCATGGTGAGCATCTCTAGGCCTTCGGTCTTGTCGGACTATGGCACCTTCTAATCGGCGCTTCGTCTACGATAATATGTGAGCCGTGATTCGGAGTCGTTCTCGTTGCCAGTTTGGTGATGTTGACGTCCCTGCGCACCGCCTAGTAAAAGTCCAGGGTAACCTGCTGCCATGTAGCCGTGTCCTCGCCAAACTACAGAATGGTCTTGTAGATTCCTTGTTTGGCACAGAGGAGCCACCACGTCAGTGTCGCATGGTATCGAGAGTGATGTCGTTTGCAGATAGCCCACGTTGTGGCGACTTTCCAAAGGCAGTCTGAGATCTGAAGGTGTGTTACATTCATCTTCCAAATGCTGTTACTATGTCAGACTTGTTGATGTTGTTGATGCATCGTGCAGTTATAGCCACTGTGATCATAGAAGGGCAGCAGACACCACTCTCCGTGTAAGACCTTGTGACCTACATAAGCGGTCCATTCTGCTCGTCGAATGACTGGTAAAATGCGTGTATCCCGAGCTATCGTCATGTATCTTTTCCCACATGTCGCACAAGTGAAGATCGTGACTTACCATATCAAATTCCGCGCAAGGCGTGTAGTGCGGGATTTGGTCCTTGAGATGAACGACACAATTAAAATCGTCCGCTACGAGGTGTGTTTGTACCGTTCAAGGAAAAGTAAGGTGATGTCAATGTGGTGTCACCGCCAGACACCACACTTGCTAGGTGGTAGCCTTTAAATCGGCCGCGGTCCGTTAGTATACGTCGGACCCGCGTGTCGCCACTATCAGTGATTGCAGACCGAGCGCTGCCACACGGCAGGTCTAGAGAGACTTCCTAGCACTCGCCCCAGTTGTACAACCGACTTTGCTAGCGATGGTTCACTGACAAATTACGCTCTCATTTGCCGAGACGATAGTTAGCATAGCCTTCAGCTACGTCATTTGCTACGACCTAGCAAGGCGCCATTACCAGTTACTATTGATGCTGTAAAACATGTACCGTCAAGAGCGATGTTCACCACTTATGGATTAAAGTTAAGTATTCCACAGCTACGTCCTTTTTTGCTAGTCTAATTCCTTGACCTGTTCCAGACCTCACGCCAGCCTGCGTGAGCTAAAACGCGTGCCTTTCGGCTTCCTCTCATAGTGGATTGGCTCTCTTGCCAATCCACAACAGTCAATGGGGTAGAACATAACCCATTCATGACATTGGGTGGTGTCTGACTGTGTGTAATCTTAATGAATTGGGTGTCAAGTGCCGTAACCACTACTCCTCGTGTGGAGGGGAGATACATAATGTTGGTATTTTTAAAGCACCACGCGCTAAAATCGCCATGCTGGTATCCATTGAACCACCAGACATCATGTACGTTGTGTAGCCATTAAAATTTGGGAGTTCGCTCGTTCACAATTCCTAGGAGAACGCAAAGTCGACTCCTACAGCTCGTATAGTTTCTCCCTAGAGTTATATATTGGCAGTAGAGCTAACCATCTTGATATACACTCCTGGAAATTGAAATAAGAACACCGCGAATTCATTGTCCCAGGAAAGGGAAACTTTATTGACACATTCCTGGGGTCAGATACATCACATGATCACACTGACAGAACCACAGGCACATAGACACAGGCAACAGAGCATGCACAATGTCGGCACTAGTACAGTGTATATCCACCTTTCGCAGCAATGCAGGCTGCTATTCTCCCATGGAGACAATCGTAGAGATGCTGGATGTAGTCCTGTGGAACGGCTTGCCATGCCATTTCCACCTGGCGCCTCAGTTGGACCAGCGTTCGTGCTGGACGTGCAGACCGCGTGAGACGACGCTTCATCTAGTCCCAAACATGCTCAATGGGGGACAGATCCGGAGATCTTGCTGGCCAGGGTAGTTGACTTACACCTTCTAGAGCACGTTGGGTGGCACGGGATACATGCGGACGTGCATTGTCCTGTTGGAACAGCAAGTTCCCTTGCCGGTCTAGGAATGGTAGAACGATGGGTTCGATGACGGTTTGGATGTACCGTGCACTATTCAGTGTCCCCTCGACGATCACCAGTGGTGTACGGCCAGTGTAGGAGATCGCTCCCCACACCATGATGCCGGGTGTTGGCCCTGTGTGCCTCGGTCGTATGCAGTCCTGATTGTGGCGCTCACCTGCACGACGCCAAACACGCATACGACCATCACTGGCACCATGGCAGAAGCGACTCTCATCGCTGAAGACGACACGTCTCCATTCGTCCCTCCATTCACGCCTGTCGCGACACCACTGGAGGCGGGCTGCACGATGTTGGGGCGTGAGCGGAAGACGGCCTAACGGTGTGCGGGACCGTAGCCCAGCTTCATGGAGACGGTTGCGAATGGTCCTCGCCGATACCCCTGGAGCAACAGTGTCCCTAATTTGCTGGGAAGTGGCGGTGCGGTCCCATACAGCACTGCGTAGGATCCTACAGTCTTGGCGTGCATCCGTGCGTCGCTACGGTCCGGTCCCAGGTCGACGGGCACGTGCACCTTCCGCCGACCACTGGCGACAACATCGATGTACTGTGGAGACCTCACGCCCCACGTGTTGAGCAATTCGGCGGTACGTCCACCCGGCCTCCCGCATGCCCACTATACGCCCTCACTCAAAGTCCGTCAACTGCACATACGGTTCACGTCCACGCTGTCGCGGCATGCTACCGGTGTTAAAGACTGCGATGGAGCTCCGTATGCCACGGCAAACTGGCTGACACTGACGGCGGCGGTGCACAAATGCTGCGCAGCTAGCGCCATTCGACGGCCAACGCCGCGGTTCCTGGTGTGTCCGCTGTGCCGTGCGTGTGATCATTGCTTGTACAGCCCTCTCGCAGTGTCCGGAGCAAGTATGGTGGGTCTGACACACCGGTGTCAATGTGTTCTTTTTTCCATTTCCAGGAGTGTATATCGTGACCAGGCGGTAAGCCCCGCGTTGCAATGACTGGGCAGGGTTATCCGTGGTGGAGAGAAGCAGATGTCGCAAATGACTTCAACCCCGCAGACCGTGGCCCTTCCGGTATTGTTCAGATAGCAGCAGGTCCCAGATCGGGATCCTACCTGGTCTTGACGTCCTAGGCCCACGATGTGGGCGCGGATGGCTGCTCATGTTCTATAAGATGGTAGTTGATAAGGAGGGATCTAGCGGCTTCGCAGCCAGCGTTGGATCATTCCTGCTGACCAGGACTGGCAGAGCACTCTGTCCGCCCAGCCGTCCGTTCTACTGGGGTGGAGTCAGTGGCAGTCATGTTAGCCTCGTCGTCGGCATCCTAAAGGATCATTTCTTCTTCCTTTTGTTAGCGGGAGATGTCGTGATCCGACACGGTCATAAAGCCTCACTTTCTGCAATTCTGGGACGCTGCGCTCGTATGTGGCCTTCCGTGTCGGAAAATGGCACTGACTCAGTACTCGACAGCAAAGGACTTATGTTGGTATGAGATGTGTATCGATTGCCATCCTGCAGTCGGTTGTGCCGGCAGTGTCTGGTGGTACTGAAGGCGTTTTATGGAGGTCTGCTGCTGGCCAGGTTGACTGATCGGCGCAGTGTAGGTCTGTGAATGGTGTTTCCAGTACTGCAACGTCGATCTGGTACATTTGGACAAAGAGGGACGTCAGCGGGGCCGCGTAAGTTACTGGAAGCATTGTCGGCTTCGGTGTAGGTGCCATGTCCTGCAGTGGAAGTTGTGTGATCCGACGCTGAAGATTCATTTTGGGCTGACTGTCATAAACAACCATAGCCGAGCAGCCTCCTATTTGGTGGTATGTAGTATGTGTCGTCGGAATTCAGTGCACGTCTGTCATACTCCGTTGATTCAAAAAATGGCTCTGAGCACTATGGGACTCAACTGCTGTGGTCAGAACTTAGAACTACTTAAACCTAACTAACCTAAGGACATCAAACACAGCCATGCCCGAGGCAGGATTCGAACCTGCGACCGTAGAGGTCGTGCGCTTACAGACTGTAGCGCCTTTAACCGCTCGGCCACTGCGGCCGGCTACTCCGTTGATCCGGGATACGTAAGTTTCATATAAACTGTGTTACTTACGATCGAAAAGTAGATTCCGACGATCTCGGCTACCGGTATCTTGGCCTCTTCCTTTAAAAATCGCTCGACATTGAGTGTTTTCGGTCTAACAAAGTCGTTTCTGAAAGCGACTTTCAGTGTTAATTTTCAGTACTAATTTGCCATGACCTTGTCACGCTATGGCCTCACGTTAGCGTCAGCTAAAGGAAGTAACGAAGATAAGCGTGCTCGTGTTGCAGGCAGAAAAACGGAACATATCCTGATAGTGACCAAATCCACCTGCATATACACTCCTGGAAATGGAAAAAAGAACACATTGACACCGGTGTGTCAGACCCACCATACTTGCTCCGGACACTGCGAGAGGGCTGTACAAGCAATGATCACACGCACGGCACAGCGGACACACCAGGAACCGCGGTGTTGGCCGTCGAATGGCGCTAGCTGCGCAGCATTTGTGCACCGCCGCCGTCAGTGTCAGCCAGTTTGCCGTGGCATACGGAGCTCCATCGCAGTCTTTAACACTGGTAGCATGCCGCGACAGCGTGGACGTGAACCGTATGTGCAGTTGACGGACTTTGAGCGAGGGCGTATAGTGGGCATGCGGGAGGCCGGGTGGACGTACCGCCGAATTGCTCCACACGTGGGGCGTGAGGTCTCCACAGTACATCGATGTTGTCGCCAGTGGTCGGCGGAAGGTGCACGTGCCCGTCGACCTGGGACCGGACCGTAGCGACGCACGGATGCACGCCAAGACCGTAGGATCCTACGCAGTGCCGTAGGGGGCCGCACCGCCACTTCCCAGCAAATTAGGGACACTGTTGCTCCTGGGGTATCGGCGAGGACCATTCGCAACCGTCTCCATGAAGCAGGGCTACGGTCCCGCACACCGTTAGGCCGTCTTCCGCTCACGCCCCAACATCGTGCAGCCCGCCTCCAGTGGTGTCGCGACAGGCGTGAATGGAGGGACGAATGGATGCGTGTCGTCTTCAGCGATGAGAGTCGCTTCCGCCTTGGTGCCAATGATGGTCGTATGCGTGTTTGGCGCTGTGCAGGTGAGCGCCACAATCAGGACTGCATACGACCGAGGCACACAGGGCCAACACCCAGCATCATGGTGTGGGGAGCGATCTCCTACACTGGCCGTACACCACTGGTGATCGCCGAGGGGACACTGAATAGTGCGCGGTACATCCAAACCGGCATCGAACCCATCGTTCTACCATTCCTAGACCGGCAAGGGAACTTGCTGTTCCAACAGGACAATGCACGTCCGCATGTATCCCGTGCCACCCAACGTGCTCTAGAAGGTGTAAGTCAACTACCCTGGCCAGCAAGATCTCCGGATCTGTCCCCCATTGAGCATGTTTGGGACTGGATGAAGCGTCGTCTCACGCGGTCTGCACGTCCAGCACGAACGCTGGTCCAACTGAGGCGTCAGGTGGAAATGGCATGGCAAGCCGTTCCACAGGACTACATCCAGCATCTCTACGATCGTCTCCATGGGAGAATAGCAGCCTGCATTGCTGCGAAAGGTGGATATACACTGTACTAGTGCCGACATTGTGCATTCTCTGTTGCCTGTGTCTACGTGCCTGTGGTTCTGTCAGTGTGATCATGTGATGTATCTGACCCCAGGAATGTGTCAATAAAGTTTCCCCTTCCTGGGACAATGAATTCACAGTGTTCTTATTTCAGTTTCCAGGAGTGTATATTTAATGCTGTAAATCTCTGTTACATTGTGCTCAATATTATAGTGGAAGAAGATTTCTACTGTACAGAATATTGCCAAAATACTATGTCTGAATGACTTTCTACTTCAAGAACCTGCTTTGTGTCACATTCGAAAAGAAAGTTAGGAGTTTGGTGAGAATACACTCTTTGTCAAAATGCCAGTAACAAACACTTTTATCTAGAAAGACGGTAATGTACAGTGCAGATTATTAACTGTCAAAAAAGAGGAAATAAAATAAAAGCTTTCAAGACATTAAAATTACAGATCAACTCAGGTGCAACATGTGACAACTTTCAATAGAGTCCATTCTAGCTCCGACAGTACAATGTAATGTCAAATGCAGCATTCTTCGCAACAAATGCTAAAAATGTAACAGTAGTTACGCAAATGAGTTTAAGTGCTATTAACAGATGCTATAAATTTTAGCAGAAATCGAAGTACCAGAATAATCCTCCCTCACCAATGAAAATTTCAGAGCAAATAATACACCAGTCTTATGCTTTCATCGTTGAGCGTATTTCTTAAATTCATATAACTAGAGTTTACGGTAACACACAGTACTGTGGAACTATTATACATTCACACCACATCATACAGCCCACGGTCCAGATGTGCAGTCCCATACAAAATATTTCTGCTACATAGTAGTAAATGGCACAATAACAACTTATTCTGTCACTAAGGTTACAAAGCATACTCAATACAAGAAGGAACACTCTCCAAAGCATAATTACATAGTCATTCCCTACAAGATTAATGATGTTGAATGCCAGTTATTTCATAAGTTACTAACATGGAAATTCCCGTTAAATACAAGAAGTACGAAAACTGGATGTGAACAAAAAGTTGAATAGGAGTAATATACTCACAGTGCAGTTAAATTATTCAATACACATACATATTCGTAAGAAGGAACAATTATAAATGAGTCCTCAGAGCACGACCAAAATTTTCTATTCTGTGAAAAAACACATAAATACAAAATCATTCATACCACGTAATATTATGGACACGAGATTAAATTAACAAGATCACGAATAACATACATACATCGCAATTTAAAGAGTGCAATACATACACATGTAGTCGTAATCAGTCACACTATGCTACGAAACCAGCTTCTGTTCTGAACAAAACCAAAATAAATACGAAAGTCTTTAAGCTGGCCAATAATAAAACGATATGATTAAAACTGCAACTCTCCAAGCGGTCTGGCAACGAATCAAGGTTATATTACCCGCTGCACAAGTTTCATTCCCCTGTTGCAACTGAACTTCCCAACTGAAAACGCTTTTGCCTGCCGCACTTCGAGTGTGCGCAGATAGCATTCCTGAAGATATTGCTGTCCTCGCTCAAGTGCCGATTCAAAGCACACAGTTCATGTGCGAGTAAATCCCTGCACGAAACAACTATATCACGGTACTGTAACGAGACTAGCAACAACCTTAACTATTATTAACTGTTCCTCATAACATCGGTTTTTCTTATTGACCAATTTCTCCTGCCATCAAAACTGACACTGGTTACTACCGATCTAGTACAACTGCAATGAAAGAAGTATGGGTCTTAAAGTTTAGCCAACAGTTAGGATATCAGAAAAGGAGCTTCATCTATAGGATAGGGGAGAAATATAACAGTGACGTTATTAAAAGAATCAGCTCGGCATTCGGCTTGTGGGATTTAGGTAAACCACAGAAAACATAATTCTTGTTAGTTGGATGGGTGGATCTGAATTCTGCTCAACCACAATGCGAGTCTAATGCTGACTCACAAGCGCAACGCTGAGTGGGAAGATGAAGGTGGATAATAGAGTACCATTAGGTTCAATAAATCCCATGTATATCACATAATTATGTTAAAAAATTTATTATCACATTAGTTTTCGACATACATCCATTATTCCAGGCACACATTCACAGTTCTGGTAGAGGTGCTGAAACACCTTTGTAAAAGTTGAATTGATTCAGTATCCTTAAAATTGTCCTCGTTGAGGGCAGATTTGCATTCACAGAAGAGCATAAATAGCATCAAGTCGGCTGGGGCCAAATCAGGCGAATGTTGGGACAGGGATCTTCGAGGACTGTTATTCCTCTTTTGTAAAAAAAAAATACTGCCACACAAGAACGATACCAAGGGTCGAGAAACACTGATAAGCATTAAATATGAATCATCGCAGATCTCGTGTAACTAAAACAACGCTAACAATATTTAGTATAGAAATTACAGCCTACATACTCGTTGAAGTTACAGTGCCGCTTGTTTCTCGTGCAGAAACTCAGTCCCTGAGCTTACCGAACTGATTGTGTACTACAATTACTCGCGGCACAAACGCCCAATGACCTTGAAATACTGCCAACAGTTCTGTTGCGTTTCTAGTAGGATGTAATCTTCGATATTATCACTCTATTGTAATATCATTGCGCATAGCGCTTGCCTACAGAAACGGTGCTTAACAAATGACCGCCGCGCGGAGTGGCCGTGCGGTTTGACACGTCATGTCACGGACTGCGCGTGTCCTCCTTCGGGCACGGGTGTGTGTGTTGTTCTTAGCATAAGTTAGTTTAAGTTTGTTTAAGTAGTGTGTAAGTCTAGGGACCGATGACCTAAGCTGTTTGATCCCTTAGGAATTCACACACTTTTGAACATAGGACCAAAGAATAAATTACAGCGACCTAGATCTGGAAGGCTGAGAAAAATTAGAATGAGGGCCGCTTTAGCGGTATCCGCAATAAAGGCGCGAAATTTCATTGTTCATCGTGAAACACAGCGATTTTAACTTGCTATAAAAAAAAGTGTTCCCAGCATCATTATCATGTCAGCAGAAAAAACAACAGCTATTTATTATAGGCTAGCTGTCAACGAAACACGACCCTTAGCACATATTGTGTGACAATCCACGAAAAATATTACTTACCCACTGTGCTGTCCAACCTGCATAACTACATAGGCCTTATCAAGATCCTATACTGAGCATAAGATCGCAATACGTGAAATGTTCCCATATCGCAGTAATGTCTCCTGCACACACACAAAATTCGGTTGTAGCTCATAATGTAACACTTTAAATAGGAGATATATTTAAAATAATTTCCCATACGGTTTATTGTAATACTCGAGTCTATCTTTGGCGGAAACCAGCGATTTTCGTAGATTACGTATGAAACGCAGCCTACACTCCCCACCGTTAAGTCAATTACCTTTGTTATCTTCTGCTTTGCTGGGTGTGTACACGATCACCTGCCTTTAAACTGCCGCTGCCTCTGGAGATTTACACGGAAACTCATTGAACTCAAGCTACGCTACGGTAAAAGATAAATACGTGTCACGTTTCATTACACGATAAATCTTCTACTCTTCTACAGAGAATTTATTACACCACTGTATCCATTGTGTCACTTTGTGTTTGCCAGATGAAAACACGGTGAGTTTGCGGTTCTTTTCATATTCCAGTAATAACTGCGTGTGCTCTGGTTCAGAAAATACTGCTTTGAGAACCCATTGAATCGTTTGTATACGCCTGTGGAAAGTTTACTCCTCTGACGCCTCTGAGGAGGACGGTAGTTAATGATTTCCAGTTACGCTTCACTGCCATTTGCTTTAGGGTAACAAAATAACTAATACTGATCACTGCAGAGTTGATTCATTATTTATCATGTAAAGGAAATTTTATGTATTGAAACAATATATCACTTTCTGTTTCATTATCTAAATAACTTTATTTTATAGTTTGCTACTACAGACACTTCATTTTATACTTTATATTCGAATGAGATCAGACTTGAATGTCCTTTCCGTTTCATTATGAAGAGATATCAGTTGTTACTTCTTCGTCTGTTTTTAATTTTCACAGACAATTTTGGCAACAAAATATGATTAATTTTAAATATAATTTACAAAAGTTAGAACAATTAAG
The DNA here is from genome assembly GCF_023864345.2 of Schistocerca serialis cubense. NCBI lineage: Eukaryota > Metazoa > Arthropoda > Insecta > Orthoptera > Acrididae > Schistocerca > Schistocerca serialis. The sequence continues at coordinate 275,328,624 of NC_064643.1, read as the reverse complement.
ATTGAAAAGTTCAAATATCAGTTACTTTAGCTTTGACTGTGATATTTATTTATATTTACCTTCAGTCTGCCGTGGACCTAGAAACCAAGTTCACGAACGCACTTAGCTTATTCAGCGAAAATACTTTTACTCACAAATGTAATATTTTACTGGCGCTAACGCTGTTGCAAAATTTTTTCATTAGATGGGAAGTAGGGATGGATAGGATGACAGCGAATCCAGCATAATGCAAGGCTGGTTGCCACACATTTCTTATAGATATAAGAGTGTGCACAGAAATTCTGTAGGACAGTTTTGTGCATGTGTGTGTGTGTGTGTGTGTGTGTATGTGTGTGTGTGTGTGTGTGTGTGTGTGTGTGTGTGTGTGTGCCTTTTTTCTTGTTACGAGCACAGATATAATTAAATTTGTTTTTTGCGCTATAAACGTCAATATTATGTACAAGAATGAAACATTGACAAATGCTTCATTTCAAACACCGTTGTTATTTGGAGCGAAGCTATACTTGCTGTGTGACATACTTAGTCTGCTACACATTTTGCATCTTTAAATTTTGGTTTCTATTTTTGAAACAGTTAGTCCTTTCCCCACCTCAGTGCCTCCTTTCGCAAGTTCCTAAGTGGCCGTATTTAATAATCGTTTCTAAAAAATAAGGAACATTGCTTGTATTAATAGATATAACGTTATCAAGCAGCAGCAAAAATCCTTTTACTTATACTCTGGTGCAGCCAAATAAACGCTAAATCCGGCCGTTATCCCTGATTTGTTCTCGAAAAGTATCATTGATTATTGTGCCTTACGTGAGGTATTCATACCTTCGGGATGTTCGTATACCTGAAACTTTCATAGTTTTCTGTACATCATAGAATGCCACAACGACAAACTGAACATATTGAATTATGTACATCCAGTGTACTTGTCAGCCTAGAATCCTCAAAATCCATCACGTTAAGCTGAAATTGAAATTTATTTAACTGCAGTCTGCATCTTCATCAGTTCATCACATGACTCCATTCCCATGTTTCTATCCATGATGGAAAGTTAACGAAGTAATTAACTGCTTGCTTCTATTTCATTTACATCTCGGTCTCTGTTGTCTGCAGTATTACTATAAGCCACTTAATATACACAGATTCAGCCTTCATCCATTCGTTCTCAGATTATTCACGAATTGTATTAGAGAATGCTGGTATTCAGCATGTCTCCTATTTCTTAATGCACCATCTGCTTATTCTAAGTTCTTAGTCACTGGCCTCACTTCAACATTCGGCTGTATATGATTCCAAAATGGACAATAAACAACCATCACACCAGGGTCTATGTTACATTACATTTCATTCATTACATTAAATTAATACTTGTTCTGCAGATCACGAGTAAGACATTTTGTAATGAAGTGGAACATGTCAATGTAACACAAGGTTTCTTTACAGAATATAATTATTTTTTTATATAGATACTACTTCATATCTAAAAATTCATTCATTTAGTAGAAGCAGTTGTCATTGAGAAATTATTTCAATTTGTTTTTAAATGTTGGTAGGCTATCTGTCATACTATTGATGCTATTTGGTAAATTACAAAGATTTTTGTGGCAATATAATTCACCATTTTCTGTGGTAAAGTGAGATTTAACCCAGAATAGTGAAGATCATCCTTTCTTCTATTGTTGTAGCTATGCACTACACTATTCTTTTTGAACTGGGATATGTTATTCATAACAGATGTCATATGTGAATATATGTACTGTGAAGGTACTGTGAATATCCTGGAATCCGTAAATAAATGTCTGCAAGGTGATCTTTGGTGTGCTCCCACTATTGTCCTGATTACACATTTTTCTTTTTTTGTACAATGAATACATTTTCTGTTAATGATGAATTACCCCAAAACATGATGTCATGTGAAAGCAGTGAATGAAAATAGGCATATTAGGCTAGTGTTTATCACAAAAATTTGCAGTGACCCTAATAGCATAAGTAGCTGAACCTAATTGTTTGAGCAGTTCATCAAAGTATTTCTTCCAGTACAATTTCGAATCAGTGTACATATCCAGAAATTTTGAATATTCTGCATTAGCACCAGATTTCTGTTCAAAGTCTATATTTATCAGTGGTGCTATGCCGTTTACTGTAAAGAAATGTACATACTGTGTTTTGCCAAAATTTTGTGAGAGTCCTGATGTGTCGGCAGCTGGGCCAACACCTTGTAGCTAGAGATGGCAGAAAATGCACGCTAGACTAACGCAGACGGGCGTGAAGTACTGGAACAGGCTACGTAATTAATGCTATGAAGAAAAGTACGTAGCTGGATTAATACTTATCTTTAATCAATCATTGTGGTACATCGCTCTTGACTATACACAGGAGACTTTAATTACAATCACTGTAAGGCTAATGGCGCCTTGCTAGTTGGTAGCCATTAACTTAGCTGAAGGCTATTCTGTCTCTCGGCTAATGAGAGAGAAAGCCTTTGTACATCTAGTCGCTAGCTAGGTCGTTCGTCCAACTGGGGCGAGTGCTTGTTCATATCACGAGACCTGCCTTGTGGTGGCGCTAGGTCTGCGATTACACAGTGGCGACACGCGGGTCCGACATGTACTAAATGGACCGCGGCCGATTTAATCTACCACCTAGCAAGTGTGGTGTCTGGCGGTGACACCACAAGTCCATTTGCAGAGAACCACTTAACAGTTTTCTGAAAGACATGATTTACAATTTCCTCAGCTGATTCTTGTTTGTTGAGTGTGATTACTATACTTGTATCATCTGCGAAAAGATCTAGCTTTGCATCTTCATGAATATAGTGTGGCAAGTCATTAATATGTATTAAGAACAATAAGAGACACAAAACTGAACATTATAAGACACCATGCTTGATACCTCCCCAGTTAGAGGGCTCTGCTGATTTTTGCAGACGTTTCAGACGTTTCAATCATCTGCATTCTTCCAGTTAAGTTTGAATTAAACCAGTTGTACACCATCCCACTCATACCAGACTACTTAAGCTCATGTAGAAGAATTTCGTGATTCATGCTGTCAGAACCTTTTGAGAGATCACAAAATATCCCAGTGGGTGGTGTTCGGTTATTCAAAGCATTTAATATTGGATTAGTGCAAGCATATACAGTATTTTCTGTTCAAAAGCCTTTCTGAAAACCAAATTGACATTTTGTTAGTACTTCATTTTTACAAATATGTGATGCTATTCTTGAATACATTATTTTTTCAAGAATTTTGGATAAAGCTGATAGAATTGAGATTGGGTGGAAGTTGTTAGCATCATACTTGCCTATGAGATGTTTTAACAATAGTGTATTTAAGTCTATCTGGATAAATGCTCAATTTCAGTGAGTAAGTACATATGTGGCCGAGAGCCTTGCTTATCTTTTGGGAACAAGCTTTCAGTACTCTATTGGAAATGTTACTAATTCCATGTGAGATTTTCATTTGACTGAATCTGTTTTTTTCCTAATTTCAGTACCAGAGGTGAACTGAATTTCAATTTTATCAAATTACATAGGTATTGCCTCTTTCATATATTACCCAGCATTTTCAAATGAATAGCTGGACACTATTTTATCTACAACAGTAATTAGTAAAAATGTTTTCTGCTTCTGACTTTTTGTTAATGGACTTTTCACTGAGTTTGTTAGAAACAGTCTTCCTATGCTTTCAGTTGCCCTGTTTCCCTTTTAACAATATAACAAATGTTTTAATTTTATTATCAGATGTGCTAATCTCAGTCATAACACACATACCTCTGGATTTTTTAATAATTTTTTTAAATACAGTGCAGTGATAATGTTTCACTGTTTCTGGAACACTATTCCTCCAAGTTATAAAATACATTGCTCTTTACTTTTAACAAGATATTTTTATCCCTTCAGTAAGCCATGGCTTTTTAGATAGTTTCTTACAAATATATTTCACTGTTTTCTCAGGAAAACTGTTGTCATAAATACAAAGGTGTTATGAAATAGGTTGAATTTTAAATTAGCATCAGGTTCCCTGTACACCTCAACCCAGTATAACTGTTCCCTAAAATTTTCAATTATTAAATCATAAACTGAATGCACTATTTTGGAGGATTGTTTTGCATTACTATCTGGAGCTATGTCTGTGCATACTGATCAGACAGACCATTCTTAAAAGGAATTTTTTTAATTTGTTTAAATTTATATTGATATATAATTACATTATCTGTTAGTGTGCTGGTTCCTGTATTGAGTAGGAAAATCAATACCAGACATCGAGTAATACTTCAAAAACCAAGTAATACTTCAAGGTCAAGCTTTCTATCGGACTATTTCAAAAAAGCTCCATTGAAATCCCCACAAACAATAATCGGCCTCCCTCTGCCTGACAACATAGAATCCAAGTTTTTTTTAAAAATAGGTGAAACATTCCCAATAGGGATCTACACACAGCTACAGTTATAAAGGTACCATTGTTTAGTTTAAGCTCACAAGCACATGCTTCTATATGTTGTTCTACATAAACTTTTTAACTTTCTGTCACACTGTGACAGATTTTAACATATACAGCAACTCCTCTCTCCACAGTGTCTCTACTTACATGTGCTGAAAGCTGGTATCCGCCTACATTTACCTTTTCAATATCTGTGACTATATGATGTTCAGACAGGCATAGTACATCTACTCCACCTTTAGCTTTTAAATCTTCTAAACAAACAAGAACCTCATCTACTTTGTTTTTTTATCACCTGATATTCTGATGCAGCATACTGACATTACTTTTCACTATCCTTTTATGAAAATCTTGTGACGTACTAACTTTATTTTTCACTGTTCTCTTATGAAAATCTTGTGATATTTTAACATCTCTAACACCTGCCTGTCTGACTTCCTCATTACATTTAATTTCTATCAGTGTTGAAATGTTGGACACTGACCTTAGCCTATAAAAGAGGTACTCCCATGAGTTTCTGTACCCCCCCCCCCCCTTAAAGATTTTTCTATCATCCCAGCCAATTTCCCCTTCCCCTTCCTACTAATATGGAGGCCATATCTTGCGAAGTCCCACCTACCAATACTGTCAACAGGAACCAAACCTATGCCTGACAAACTAGCAGCCCAAAGCAGCTGATCTAGCTCCATATTGACCTTCTTGACAGAGCTGTTAATTTGGGTCTGATCATACTGTATGAAAGCAGGAACCAAGCCAACATTCATATGGTTCATCGCAGATATTATTTTTCCCAGGTCACACTCAATATTGTAGTCCTGATCCCTATAAATACTGTTCCCCACTCCCACAACATGATCCTGCTTTGTAAAACCCTTGCACAATGATCCTACAGCCTCTATCACTTGGCTAAGACATCTACTGAGCTTGAAAAAACTTGTGATCTGGTACCTGTCACCTAATTTTTTCTGCAAGATCTGGCCCATACCTCTTCCATGGCTACTACCTAACAACAGAATGTTCTGCCTACTTTCTACTCCTTTGTAAATAGTTGGTTTACTGGTGGAAGTTTGTTGAGTGCTGGCTATACTTCCATCAACCTTAGCCTTTTCCTTAGTTAACTGAGGTAGCAAGGCAAATCTATTGTTTGTGCCAATGATGAAACTGTCAGATACTGTTCTCTTTCTGTGGCCCTGTTTGTTGCTACCACTTCCCACCTGTCTTCCCTCTTTTCCGCCCTTAACCTCATCAGTTCCTTCCTAGCACAATCCAATTCAGCCTTAAGAACTCTAATCTTCCCTTCCTGTTCAGCTATTTTCCTACCCCTTGAACATAATCTGCAGTGCCATGGAAGGGACCCACATATTTTCTCAATTACCAAGCCACTAGATTCCCTCCAATGTAACTGACTGTCACAACAGTTGCATAGAAACCCAGAATTAACTTTCCTATGGCAGCTAAAACACTTCTCGCTCATGGTTGTTTACCATTTTTTTACAAAATTTATCTAGGCAATAACAGTAATATTCTGTTAACTACAGAACACAAGAGTCACCAACGTTATTTGGAAAACTAATACATGTGTATGCAATTAATATAGTAACATGATGCACTAAACTAATGCTAGAACTCAAAACTACCATACGCGAAAAATTTGCCCAAGATCGCGTACGCGCGATATGGATATTTTGAAAGGAATAAAAGGTATAACTTAAACCTTTAATTCCCCGAGTAGATATGGCAATACAAAATATATGTGTAATGAAACATACCTAAAATAATTTACTTCATACTTACACAAACGTCTTAAATATGTATGTAAACCTACGTCTAAAGAACACGGAAACTGGTCCTTAGGTTATGTTTTTTGGTTCGAGAGGTACTTTAAAACGAGTGAACCTTCAACAGATAACGTGAAATAGACTCTAATTAACTCGCTAACGGTATAATATTAACTTAATTGATAGTTTTCATAGAATTAACTGCTTATCTTCACGATCACAGTATTCAAGCGTGTATGGAGTGTACCAGGGTATCAGGTTTTGATATCATTTGAAATTAATTTAGTCTTGTGTTTATTAAATTCAGCAGTTAGTATCATAATAAATTATTTATTATTTAGCATTTAAATCATTTCTAAATTTGATTTTGTTTTATTCATATATTATTTTACGAATAAGTTTCTAACATGAAAGAAAGACTTCTAAATATTATCTAACTTCACAACCTCGAATACTAAAAGGAACAGAGTTCACATCTAACCTAGTCATTCTGTGTTGCATAATTGCTTATATGGTACATCCGTACAATAGAATACCTGTATGATTCAATGTACCTACCATGGCCTCTTGTAGCCCCAATACCACTGCTTATTGCTCTGAATAACACATTGGTGAGACGTTCAGCTGTAGCCTCCATCATCTGATTGCTCTTCTGCAATGCTAAAGGACTTCTGTCTTTTCATAAAATATACCTAAATCATTGTTTATCTTATACAATAATGTTTGGCACAGATGGATTATTAGGACAATTAATACTCCTAAACTTGTGTTGGTATGTAATAACTGAGTGTCGTGCTTCAGTAACATGTCTAAAGTTATTAAGTATTCCTAGCTGTGTCATATGACTTAGACAGTTTGAAAGAAATGAAGAAATAATTAGAATTTCTGTATAAATACACCATCATTCATCCAGCCTTACACATGTGGGTACACAAATTTTGTCTTATATTGTGTGCATTAATCAAAGTTATCAGTTTAACAGATTTTCCTCATAGTAGGCATTAAAGCGACGAATTTCTTAAAATACGGCAGCATGTTCCACTTTTGCTGGATCAACATTATTTGTCCACAACTAATTTCAGCTTTCTAGACCACTCTAAGTGATTCTGTGGTTTTGCACAATATAGACTATATTATTTTACCTGCACAAACAGAAATCTAATGAGACGTATTTTAAGTGGTTACCTGCAATAGGAAACCATGCCTTATGTATCTAAACGACACTGTCTTTAAATTTGTGTTTTCTGTTTGTTTTGGTTCACAAATGTTGTCTTCTTGGTTTGACAGCTTGACATTTACACAGATATCGTATTGATCATAGACTAAAGCTTAGAATGGAATTTCAGATATTATGACTATATGTATGTATGTGTCTTTAGCTGAGAGAAGTCAAAAAATAAAAATTTAACTAGTATATAAAATTAAATATATATTATAATATATGGTTAGGTGGCATGATTTCCGTTTGGTCATTAGAATATACAGTCTCATAGTTCACGTAAAAATAAAAGAAACTTACAATTATGAATAAGTGCACTACAATACCTTCACATTTTTCATATACATTGAGAATCTGACAGATATTCAGTTCATACAAGGAGAGGCCCCACTCTCCTCCCCCCCCCCCCATGAACCATGGACCATGCTATTGGTGGCGAGGCTTCCATGCCTCAGTGATGCAGATATCAGACAGCCATACTGTAGGAGTAACCATAATGGAGGGGTATCTGTTGAGAGGACAGACAAACATGCGGCTCCTGAAGGGGAGCAACAGCCTTTTCAGTAGCTGCAGAGGCAACAGTCTGGATGATTGACTAATCTGGTTTTGTAACATTAACCAAAACGGTCTCATTTGGATCTCTGCACAGGAACTACTCAGCAGGACGTCGTTATCAGGAGAAAGAAAACTGGGTACTACGAATCGGAGCCTGGAATATCAGATCCCTTAATTGTATAGGTAGGTTAGAAAATTTGAAAAGGGAAATGGGTAGGTTAAATTTTGATATAGTGGAAACTAGTGAAGTTCCATAGCAGGAAGAACAAGACCTCTGGACAGGTGAACATAAAAGGTGAACATAAACAAACAGTTGTAATGGAGGAGTAGGTTTAATAATGAATAAAAAAAATAGGAGCTCAGGAAAGCTGCTATAAACATCACAGTGAATGCATTATTGTAGCCAAGATAAACACGAAGTCCACACCTAACACAGTAGTACAAGTGCATATGTGAACTAAGTCCGCAGATGATGAAGAGATTGAAGACATGTATGGTGAGATAAAAGAAATTATTCACATAGTGAAGGAAGGTTAATTTAAATAATCATGGGGGACTGGAATTCGATAGTATGAAAAGAAAGAGAAGGATATGTTGAAGGTGAATATAGAATGGCGTAAGAAATGAAAGAGGAATCCGCCTGGTAGAATTTTGCACAGACAATAACCTAATCATTGCTAACAAAAAAATGGTTCAAATGGCTCTGAGCACCATGGGACTCAACAGCTGAGGTCATCAGTCCCCTAGAACTTAGAACTACTTAAATGTAACTAACCTAAGGACATCACACACATCCATTCTTGAGGTAGGATTCGAACCTGCGACCGTAGCGGTCGCGTGGTTCCATTCTGAAGCGCCTAGAACATAGCTAACACTAGGTTTAAGAATCATGAAAGGTTTTATACGTGGAAGAGGTCTGGAGACACTGGAAGGTTTCAGATAGATTATAAAATGGTAAGACAGAGATTTAGGAGCCAGGTTTCAAATTTAAGATATTTCCAGGGGCAAATGTGAATTCTGACCACAATCTATTGGTTATGAACTACAGATTAAAACTACAAAAACGTGGGAATTTAACGAGTTGGGACCTGCATAAACTGAAAGAATCGGAGGTTGCAGAGAGTTTCAGAGAGAGCATTAGGGAACGATTGACAAGAACAGGGGAAAGAAATACAGTAGAAGGACGATGAGTAGCTTTGAGAGATGAAATAGTGCATGCAGCAGAGGATCAAGTAGATAAAAAAAGGATGTCTAGTAGAAATCCTTGGGTAACAGAAGAAATACTGAATTTAACCGAAAAAAGGAGAAAATATAAAAATGCAGTAAATGAAGCAGGCAAAAAGGAATACAAACGTCTCAAAAATGAGATCGACAGGAAGTGCAATATGGCTAAGCAGGAATGGCTAGAGGACAAATGTAAGGATGTAGAGGCATATATCACTAGGGGTAAGATAGCGACTGCCTACAGAAAAATTAAAGAGACCTTTGGAGAAAAGAGAATCACTTGTATGAATATCAAGAGCTCAGATGAAAAACCAGTTCTAAGCAAAGAAGGGGAAGCAGAAAGGTCGAATGAGTTTACAGAGGGTCTATACAAGTTCGATGTGCTTGACGGCAATATTATGAAAGTGGAATAGGAATAGATGAAGATGAAATGGGAGAATGGGAGATATGATACTTTGTGAAGAATTTGACAGAGCACTGAAGGACCTAAGACAAAACAAGGCCCCAGCAGTAGATAACATTCCATTGGAACTACTGATAGACTTGGGAAGACCAACCCTGACAAAACTCTACCATCTGGTTAGCAAGATATATGAGACAGGCGAAATACTATCAGACCTCAAGAAGAATTTAGTAATTCCAATCCTCAAGAAATCATGTGTTGACAGGTGCGAAAATTACCGAAATCAGTTTAATAAGTCACAGCTGCAAAATGCTAAGACGAATTCTCTGCAGATGAATGGAAAAACTGGTAAAATCCAACCTTGGGGAAGATCAGTTTTGATAAATGTTGGAACACGTGAGGCAATTTTGACCCTGCGAATTATTTTAGAAGATAGATTAAGGAAAGGCAAACCTACGTTTCTACCATTTGTTGACATAGAGAAAGCTTTTGACAGCGTTGACTGGGTTACTCTCTTTCAAATTCTGAAGATGGCAGGAGTAAAATACAGGGAGCAAAAGGCCATTTAAAATTTGTACAGAAACCAGATGGCAGTTATAAGAGACGAGAGGCATGAAAGGGAAGCAGTGGTTGGGAAGGGAGTGAGACAGGGGTGTAGCCTATCCCTGATGTTATTCAATCATATAATGAGCAAGCAGTAAGTGAAACAACAGAAAAATTTGGAGTAGGAATTAAAATCCATGGAGAAGAAATAAAGACTTTGACATTTGCCAGTGGCTTTGTAATTCTGTCAGAGTCAGCAAAAAACCTGGAAGAGCAGCTCAACGGAATGGACAGTGTCTTGAAATGAGGATGTAAGATCAGCATCAACAAAAGCAAAACGAGGATAATGGAATAAATTAGATAATGCTAAGGGAATTAGATTACGAAATGAGACACTTAAAGTAGTAAATTAGTTTTGCTATTTGGGAAGCAAAGTAACTTATTATGGTCGAAGAAGAGAAGATAAAAATGTAAACTGGCAATGGCAAGGAAAGCGTTTCTGAAAAAGAGAAACTTGTTAACACCGAGTGTACATTTAAGGGTCACAATTTCTCTTCTGAAAATATTTGTATGGGGCATAGTCATGTAAGGAAGTGAATCATGGTCGATAAATAGTTTAGCCAAGAAGAGAAAAGAAGCTTTCGAAATGTGGTGCTACAAAAGAATGCTGAAAATTAGATGGGTAGATCAAGCAACTAATGAGGAGGTACTGAACAGAATTGGGGAGAAGAGGAATCTGTGGCACAATTTGACTAGAAGAAGGGTTGGTTGGTAGGACATGTTGTGAGGCAAGGGATCCCCATTTTAGTATTGTAGGGCACTGTGTAGGGTGCAATTACTAGAGGGAGACCAAGAGATGAATACACTAAACAAATTCAGAAGGATGTAAGTTGCAGTAATTACTTAGAGATGAAGAGGCTTGCACAGGATAGAGTAGCACAGAGAGCTGCATCAAATCAGTCTCTGGACTGAATACCACAACAACAACAACTACTACAACAACAAACAGAGCTGGATGTCTTGAATAAAGGATTAAAATTTAAGGTACAAAGTAGTAAGATTGAAAATCTAATACTTAATACAAAAATAGCCCTAGATATGGTACAGTCCCTTTTGTATTACTACTAAAATCTCTAAAACCATTTAAGCAAAAGTAAAACACAATGAAAAAGATAGTCACCACAAGAGAACCAACAAGGATACAATGCAAAATATTAACAAGAAATTAAGTACATGTGATGCATTAGACACAAAATGTGCTTATGTGGTTTCTTTTGATATCACTAATCTTTAAACTAATATTGACATTAAAGGAACCATGGATAAGATTGAAAATAAGTTAATTAAATACAAGAAACTAATTCCTGCTGGAACCTGTTAGTTTATTCAAGTATTAGAACTCATCTTTCACATTACTATTTTCGCTTTCAAGATGATGTATACCTCCAACCATATAGTATAGGTGCAGGTAATTTCATGGCAGGAATCCTAGCTGACGTGTTCATTCACTGTACTGAAGTGAAGTTTTTAGAAAAATTTAAACAGACAATAGACAAAGATGTTTATTACAAACATTACATTGATAACATAGCCCCCATGCATTCACAAGTGAATAGTATGCATGATAAAATGAAATTCTTCCATGAAACTTAAAAAAATGTATGAAGTTCTTAGATACTGCCATAAAGAGAGAAAATTCAATGCAAAAATTTGGAATTTTTCAAAAACCACCCACTACATTCACATTAATCAATAACAAATCGTGCTACCCAGAAACCCATAAAATGCTTATTTACAGTCAATGATGCAGACATTAGTATATGTTCAACTTGAAGAAGATGAGATCAACAAATAATTAGCAATACCAAAGTAAATAATTTCAAACCACAAATAATTGAAGAAAGTTAAGCAAAAAATGAGGTGCAAACGAAATTACTCTAAAAAGAAGGAAGCCAAACAAAATACTAAATTCATGGCTCTACTATACTATGGAATCATGTCTAGTAAAATAGGCAAAGTTTTAAAAATGCAAATATCAAATTTGGATTGCAAGTTGAAAACAATATTGATACAATTATAAGACACACAGTCAGTACAACAGATCAATTTAATATGTCAGGGGTCTACAAAGTTGGGTGTGATGACTGTGACAAAGTATCCATCAGATACTTTCTAAAGAGCACATAGAATGTGCCTTTGCACTATATTTCATAAACAACAAACATACATCTAAAAAGATTACTGAAAAACTACAAACTTTGCATTATGCTAGGAAAAGGAAGGAAATGAATATCTTATAAGCAATAGAAATTTTGATTCATTTAAATGTCAATTGGATACACTTCTTAATGAGCAAACAGATCTCCAGAACAAAAAATTTCTCAATATTTCGGTTATGTGCTGATAATGATCAATAAGAAATCATCTATACAACAAAATGAAATTTAATATTTCATCTCACCTCATTCTGAATTTTAATATTTATTTTCGTTTCATTATTTCACATTACTTTATTTCACACTGTTTTCCCACACAACAGAACCGTTATAGGATCACTTTGTTTTCCATTTGTCTGTCTGTTTGACTGTTAACAACCAGTTTTCTCAGGAATGGATAGATGTATCAAGTTTAAGTTCATGTCACATATTAAGGGCTGCATTCAGTTGACAGTGCAGAAAATTTAAACATCAAAGTAAATGCAATAAAACGATACAGCTGCAAACTCAGTCATCAAAAGAACTTCCCATTGATCATAATGAAATTTGGCAAGAAGCACATTGACACAATACAAATAAAGGAAAAATACTAAAATGGTTAATTTGTAATTATACGTCACGAAAAACGTTTGTTTTTGTCTTTTGTTAGTCGCCTTTTTGTCTCTCCATCCACCTGCGAAGATCTCATTTTCTCAGGAACAGGAGACATATCAAGTTTAAGTTTATGTGTACAGACCTTAAGCTTATAAGTCATGAAATCAAAATATATGGTCGTTTATATCAAATACGTTGCTACTCTTATTTTGTAATTATATCATATGAAATAAATAACTTTTTGTTATGTCATCTGTCTGTCTGTCTGACTGTTAAGGCATCTTTTTCTCTTGAACAGGTAGATTTATCATGTTGAAATTTATGTCACAATCTACAGTCTATAGTCCCTTGGCGGTGTAAACAATTTAAGCTTCTACGTCAATGTAATCAACAGATACAGCCATTTATGTCACATGTTTTAATATCTTGCCAATAGCGATATCGATAACAGGCACAAATCGTCGAAATTCTCATTCCCAGCATGTATGAGCCATCTACATACATCATTGAGTTTATACGGGACTCTGGGTGTACGAGTCCTTCTCGCACATTTCCGGTCTTTTCTTCCCTCTACTACACACATAAAAATACACTCATAGCAATTGAAATTATTATTCCATTTATTCCATGGTTAGCTATACTTTTCGATCAATATAATACCTTTGCAAATGTCAAGGTGTCAAACTGACAAGACAGCATTTGTGAAATTAGGCTAACAGAAAACAAAAATTGAAAACTGCTATCATTTCAATATGTAAGGTGTAGAGTCCTTTTGCAGGTAAATGTACTTAAAATAGTTTACATTCACATCGCTACGCTTCTGTTGTGGAGGCAATATAAAATACTCTATTTTGTACAAATCCACAATATCACTTGAGAATGGCCTAGAAAGCTGAAACAAGTAGTAAACAGAATTAATAGCAAATTTGGAGAATACCGTCTTCTTTGAACAAATTGTTTCACTCACGGGAGGGTGTCACGGGAATACTCAGAAACCTGAATTGGCAGATGCTTGAAGATAACACAAGTTATTCCGCTGAGACCTAGTTAAGAAAGTATTAAGAAACAGTATTAAGCGAAGAATCTAGCAAAGTACATCGTCTGCTTGTGTATCGATCCCGTAGGAAGGGCCAAAAGAAGATTAGATTAATTGCAGCGGACAGATACATAGGTAATCCTGCTGCGCTCCATAATGGAAAAAACTCTAACATTTTTAATACAACACCGATTAACCTCTGTCATGTGCTTCACGTTCGCCCCCGAACCTGAGTGGCTGACTGCCCAGGGGCACCCGGGTTCGTCTCCCGGTACTGCCAGGGACTTTTCCTTAGTTTAAGAACGGGAATGGGGTTCATTTAACCACACGATGGCAATTGAGTAGGTATTTTAATGAGAAGTAGTGGTCGAAAGGGCGATGTGGCGACCCCATGCTCCTGCACACTACATCTAAATGGCGCCGTTGTATTAGGATGAGAGGACGGTCGGTCGGCGTGATTGGCCCCTCTGAGGCAACAATGTCGTAACTTAAGAGTCTTAGATACTCTTCAAAATCTGAATAATATGGGTGCAGATGCTGATGTGGACGTAAGAAGTTAAAAAGAGAATGTCTTATTGTGAAAGTAGCAAGCCATGTAAAAACGTCGCATGAAGTAAAGGAAATACTAAAAAGTGTTTTGAGTAGTCAAAATCTTACGCTACGTTTAAAACAATGATGATGGTAATATACGTGCCACTCAAATGTTCTCCATCGCAAAATACTGATTTTAATAGCATTAAAAGCAAAGCATATTTAAAAACAAATTCAGTCGTGCACAGATCTAGATCATAAAAGGGCTTCCAGGCGGTCGTCGTTTAATTCATCACACGATATTTCGATTGGGCACCTGCCAGTCATCTTCAGGTGAACCATCGAATATTGACGAAGACGTGCTCCATTTCATCACACATATCGTGGTGTGAGTATCCCGTGTATTCGTCAAAATTCCAGTTGACAGGCGGACCAGTCTTCCCTGTGGCAACGCCTTCGCTGGTGGGACCGCCGAACTCAACTGCACTCTGCCGTATCACTCACCGCTATCGTTGGCGCACTCTGTAGTCTTCGAATAGAACAAACCATGGAGGTGATGGAGTTCCACTGGTAGCCTCTACCATGGTTCATCAGATTTTCCGCCAGATGTATTTCCACGGATACTTTAATAATGGAGTCCCAAAAAGATTTTGGTGTGATCAGAACCGTAGTTACATCGCATTTCATTGAATGACCACAGGCAATACAATATTCCGTAATAGCGGAATTGTTTGGTAGCAAAACGCTAGTGTAACGTTGATGTTCAGTGCAGCGTTCTTTCACATTGCATGTGGTCTGTCCTTTGTAAGCTATACTACATTGACAAAGTCTGTCATGGACTGTGCGGCTGGTCCCGGCGGAGGTTCGAGTCCTCCCTCGGGCATTGGTGTGTGTGTTTGTCCTTAGGATAATTTGGGTTAAGTAGTGTGTAAGCTTAGGGACTGATGACCTTAGCAGTTAAGTCCCGTAAGATTTCACATACATTTGAACATTTGACAAAGTCTTTTGTAAACATGCTTTCCGCAATAACAAGTCGTTCTTCACTGATCCCAAAAGGTCTAAAAACTTAGATGGTGGACGGAAAATCACTTTCACTTGAAACATAAAGACTATTCTTGCTGTTTTAAAAGATATGTTGTCCACAAAAGGAAGAAAAGCTAAAGATTTTTCGGGCTTGTCCTCGTTATCCAGTTCCTGTTTCTTGGTTTCAACTGACAGTGCCCTGTTAATCTGCTGGATGGAATATCCATTTCTTCTGAACACTGTCTTTAGGTGCGCGTCCTCTTTAGGCAAACTATCTAGATCTGAGACAGTGTGAGCTCTATGTACGAGTGTTTTATGCACACTCACAGTTTGAGTGTGAGTGTGCTTACAATAAACTGAATGCTTCAGGAAGCCAGCACCCTTTCCTCCGACTAAGATATCCAAGAAAGGCAGATGACCATGTTTCTCTATTTCCATTGCCAACCGAATGTCCTCGTGAATGGAGGTGTGGTGGTGAAGAACCTCATCAATTTATCTTCTGCTCGAGGCCACACTGTGGAAGAATCATCCACATATCTTCAAAATGAAGTTGGCATAAGGAGAGTTGACTCAAGCGTTCTCTCCTCGAAATCGTCCATAAAAAGAATCCGTGGAAATACACCTGGCGGAAGATCTAATGGACCTTGATAGGGGCTGTCAATTGGACAGTGCTTAGAATATCATCATCTCCACTATTTGTTCTAGTCGAAGATGAGTTTGCCAAAGGCCGCGGCGAGCGATATCACAGAGGACAGCTGAGTTCCGTGGTTCCACCAGCGAGGGAGCTGTTGTCGAGAAATGTGATCCGTCTGTCGACCTGAAGTTGGACACATGCGCGGAGTACTTGCAGCGCGCTATACGTAGTGGAATGGAGCAGAGCAAGTCTTCGATGGCTCACCTGAAGATGACTAGCAGGTTCCGACTAGAAATATTGTGCGATGAATTAAACGACGACCAGCTGCAAGTCCGAAACTTGTTTGAACATTTTAAAATTCATATGTGATCGTATCAAGCAAGTGATGGGAACTCTCAGAATGGAAGTAAATTTTAATAAGATGTTATTTGGTAGTATTTCTCCAGATTTAGCCTTTCATTTCACTCGTTTCATTGTTTAACCTTCAGTATGGATATAATCCCGTTGTCATATTACATTTGGTAGACATGCCTGCGGTTAAAGGAGACCCCATCCACCATAATCATTTCGTTAAACACTTACTATTGGCAGAAGGGGCGGAAAATGTCGACGTAATTGTGAGAAGATGGCGTGTTGGAGGTGTCACCTGAGAACAGGCAACACATGAGCCTTTATTATTGGCGGGATGAACAGACCACGAAGTAACGCTCTGCTCAGAAATGCAGAAGGTAAACTGATTACTGGTAGTGATTATGCCCGGACGTGGCCTTTGTAAGATACTATGTGGTGTGAATAACACTTATGATGTGGCTCAAAGGCTGCATATCATTTCACAGCCACTGCGTGAAAAAACCAGTACTAATAGAAACACGTAACGCAGTTGACACTACATGACCGAGAAACTGAGAAAAGGGATGTGAGGAATCAAGTTTAAAGGCACACTTTAGAGAATATGGCAGATGTTGATGTACCTTTTGTCTTCAAAACGCCTTAAGCGACTACAATAAACAAAAGCTTGAATAGCATATCGAAAATCGATTTTTTATAAATAGATTTTAATGATGAGCCGGAATGTTGATCTCGATATTAAAAACGCCTTTAGGTATAAGGTAAAATATAAATGAATAACGCTTCTGAGTTTCAAATAGTTACTCACGGGTAATAGTAATTGTGAACACCTCATTATAGTGAGATACAAGTACCTCACATATAGACTACCCTACCCAAAAAAGAGTGTCTAGCCCCTTATATGCTGGTGAAATTCTAGTTCTGTTCGGTCACGTAACCCATGATAGATATCAAGGAAGATTTATCTATAAAAATCAGTCTACTATTCATATTTCAATATGTCAGACGTGTAAAAGGGAATGCGAATTGTTTCAGTGTTAATGTGTATAGTTTTAGTAATAATATGTACGGTGAATGCAGTTTGCTTTTTGTGAGTTTCGCGATCGAGGCAAGGCTATTTATGGGCGGTGACCACACTGGTCATTGTCAGTAGGTTGTATGAGTTCGTCAAGTCAGTCAGAACCACGAATGTTTGAAATTTTTATGCGAGAAGCCTGTGAACTAGCAGAATATCCACCTGAGCTCGTGGACTCAGGAAAGAATTCCATCATCTAGTAGGTGGACTTTAACTTTGGAAAGCAGAGCGATGTTCAGCACTTGGTGAATTCCTGATCTAGCTGGAGAATCAATTCTTTGTACGAACCATAAGTAGAATTTCGCTATATGCTATCTGTCTTACTGTCGAAATTTAAATTGACAGCGGAGTTGACGGTGCTATGTTCCTATAGCCCTGTTCAAATCAAACACTTGTTCTCAGCAGAGTCGCAACTTCTAAACATGTCATTGACTTGTAAACTTCACTATTCTTACTTGGAAGCTGTCAGTTCAGTGAATTAGAACTCTCATTCCCAGTCTTACCATTTAATCGGTTCTTTCTTTTCTTCTACTTTTCTTGTTCTTAATATTCGTTTTCTTCTCACAATTAATAAAACACCAATTTGCCACATTTTTTTCAATTTCTTCCTCTACTACCGGTTCTCTTCCTCTTTTTTGGTTTCCTGAAATAGCTATTTGCTACTCCTTTACACAAAACTACTTCGTACGGTTTGCCCAATTCTTCCATAGTGAGATGTCTATATAAAAGTCTGTAACTATGTCAGTTATAAGTTTTTGGCAAATCGATCTACTGTATCGGTTCAGCTTTCATTATCTGTGATTTCCATCTCATTTGTCACCTTTCAAGTTTGTTAACCAAAAATTCGTTGCACTACGTCTAACAATTTAAAACTAATAAGCATTGTTTTTATACTGTCTGATAATGCCTGTAATATCATTTGTACCAGTGCACCTTACCGGAATTTTTGTCTAAATGTTGATTTTTCACATAGACGTTTCGAGGAAATCCTTTAAAGATATCTGTTCTTTGCCAATAAGGAAGTTCCGAATTTATCTTGTCTTTGAGCAACGTTCTTTAGGGAAGCTATCCTAAATTTCCGGTAACTTGTTGTCTCCTTCAAACTAAATAGTATTGCCTGAACATTTTACAAAACGGTTAGAGATACATGACTTTTCATACTTCGTTTCTTTATCTTCTCTCTAAATAATCTAGCACTATCTTTTTTTACATGTACGTGAGTACCTACGGCTTTGCCTTCTACACTGTCTACTGTGAATTGCAAAGTGAACAGTCTAATCATAATCAATTTTGCTGTTGAACCAACATGAATTTTCTGAAATATATGTATCACACTTGGCTAATCTTATACAATATTTTTATTTGTTTTTAATGGAGATTTTGGCCAATAAGCATTTATGAAACACCTAAAATATACACTAGAAAACAAATTTTAGTAATTTTAAAAATCTGCCAAGTTAGCCAACAACGGGAACGGATATCACTTACATGAGCTATGAGTAAGCAAGCTGGATCATAACAGAGCTTAGTGACAATACACAGTGTCCTCTGTAGTTCGCTAAAGTGGACAGGTGCCTACGTGTCACTGCTGTATTCATCGGATCTGATGACGTCTGCAAATCCGAAACCGGTCACCAAATCTAATAAAATAATGTTGACCAAGACACTGATTTCTGCAGTGTAGTCCTTTACAAAAGCCACAGATTTCCCCCAAGTGGCGCCATTCTGCGCAACCTTATACAACAGTATCAGTGAATTGGTAGTGCTTGTGAGCATGTTCGACGATATGCTTACCATTTGATAACGTTTTGATGGCTCATGACTTATAATCAAACACACAAACACAACGCACCAAATTACAGCAAACAGTTGTAGCTGTACTTCCGAATGGCAAATTAGCACTGACCCATATCAGTGAAGAGACGTTAACTAAGCGAGTGGCGCTGCCGTACACCAGTTAGTGGGTGAATACACTGAGGTGACAAAGGTCATGATACAGCGACATGCACATGTGCAGATGGCGATAGTATCGCGTACATAATGCGTAAAAGGCCAGTGCATTGTCGGAACGTCATTTGTACTCATGTGATTCATGTGAAAAGGTGTCCGAGATGATTACGGCTGCATGAAGGGAGTTAAAATGGTTCAAATGGCTCTGAGCACTATGGGACTCAACATCTGTGGTCATACGTCCCCTAGAACTTAGAACTACTTAAACCTAACTAACCTAAGGACATCACACACATCCATGCCCGAGGCAGGATTCGAACCTGCGACCGTAGCGGTCGCGCGGTTCCGGACTGAGCGCCTAGAACCGCTAGACCACCGCGCCCGGCGAAGGGAGTTAACAAACTTCAAACGCGGAATGGTAGTTGGAGATAGACGCGTGGGACATTCCATTTCGGAAATAGTTAGGGAATTCAACATTCCGAGATGCACACTGTCGAGTAAAACTGAAGTGATATCGGGTGTTCCCCAGGGAAGCGTCCTGGGACCTCTGCTGTTCTTGATCTATATAAATGACCTGGGTGACAATCTGAGCAGTTCTCTTACGTTGTTCGCAGCTAATGCTCTAATTTACCGTCTAGTAAGGTCATCCGAAGACCAGTATCAGTTGCAAAGCGATTTAGAAAAGATTGCTGTATGGTGTGGCAGGTGGCAGTTGACGCTAAATAACGAAAAGTGTGATGTGATCCACATGAGTTCCAAAAGAAATCCGTTGGAATTCAATTACTCGATAAATAGTACAATTCTCAAAGCTGTCAATTCAACTAAATACCTGGGTGTTAAAATTACGAACAACTTCAGTTGGAAAGACCACATAGATAATATTGTGGGGAAGGCGAGCCAAAGGTAGCGTTTCATTGGCAGGACACTTAGAAGATTCAACAAGTCCACTATAGAGACAGCTTACACTACACTTGTTCGTCCTTTGTTAGAATATTGCTGCGCGGTGTGGGATCCTTACCAGGTAGGATTGATGGAGGACATCAAGAGGGTGCAAAAAAGGGCAGCTCGTTTTGTATTATCACGAATAGGGGAAAAAGTGTGGCAGATATGATACGCGAGTTGGGATGGAAGTCATTAAAGCAAAGACGTTTTTCGTCGCGGCGAGATCTATTTACGAAATTTCAGTCACCAACTTTCTCTTCCGAATGCGAAAATATTTTGTTGAGCCCAACCTGCATAGGTAGGAATGATCATCAAAATAAAATAAGAGAAATCAGAACTCGAACAGAAAGGTTTAGGTGTTCGTTTTTCCCGCACGCCTTTCGGGAGTGGAACGGTAGAGAGATAGTATGATTGTGGTTCGATGAACCCTCTGCCAAGCACTTAAATGTGAATTGCAGAGTAATCATGTAGATGTAGATGTAGATGTAGAAGAGAGTGCCGGAATACCAAATTTCAGGCATTACCTCTCACCACGACCGAGAGAAGCGGCGAATGCGTAGAGTTGTGAGTGCTAACAGACCAGCAACATTGCGTGGAATAATAGTAGAAATCAGTGTGGGACGTACAAGAAACGTATCCATCAGGACAGTGCGGTGAATTTGGCGTTAATTGGACCAGGGCAGCAGACGACCGACGCGTGTACCTTTACTGACAGCACGACATCGCCTGCGGTGACTCTCCCGGGTTTGTGACCATATCTGTTGCACCCTAGACCGGGCAAACCATGGCCTGGTCAGATGACTACCGATTTCAGCTACTAAGAGCTGACGGTAGGTTTTGAGTTTGGCGCGGGCTCCACGGAGCCATGGACCCAAGTAGTCAACAGTGCACAGTGTAAATGATTACATGGAATGGACTGGGTCATCTGGTCGAAATGAAACGATTATTGACTAGAAATGAATATTAGCAGACAATTATGGACTTCATGTTCCCAGACAACGATGGAATTTTTATTAATAACAACCATGTCATGTCACCACGTCTCAATTGTTTCCGATTAGTTTAAAAAAAAAATTCTGGATATCTCGAGCGAATGAATTGGCCACCCAGACCGCCCGACATGATTCCTATCGAACATTTATGGATGTAATCGAGAGGTCAGGTCGTAGAAAAACCCCTCCACTGCTAATGCTCTCGCAATGATGGACAGTTATGGAGGCAGCATGGCTCAATATTTCTGCAGGGGACTTTCAACGTCTTATTGGGTCCATTACTCTTCGAGTTGCTGCACTACCCTTGGCAAAAAGAGGTCTGACACGACACTGGGAGGTATCCCATTACTTCTGTCACTTTAGTGTAACTATGAGCACCATAAGTAAACTATATATAAATGGGAGTGATGCTGGTATATCTGTTATGTCGTTCGTTGTTCCTTCACTCGTTATACTAGGCAGTAGTCTGAGATAAGTTCACAAAGTAAGTTGTCACGTGGTTCCACTACATGTCCTGATAGCTAACAGTGTTTTTTTTTCCCACAAACAGGACGATAATAACAGTGGATGGATTCTCGCCGATGCACGTCTCTGAAGACACACTGGCAGAGAAAGAGCTTTCCGTGGCTCTGCAGACGGACCCTGTAACTGTGCGTAACAACTGCACGCAGACCCACCGCCGGCGACCTGGTGTTGCGCAGTCAGGCATGTTCTCGGCGAAGAAGACCTCCTCCGACCAAAGCGCCCTTGGTCGTCGCTGAAGCCATCACGCAGCACTGTTATGAATCCTGACTGTAATCTCTGTCTGCTATTATAATTAACAACCTGCTCAATCCCAATAAATATCTATTTTAATAATGCCTACTGCACAGTAAAAAGTTATTGATATATTGGTACACAGGAACACAATAAAAATGTTTTTTTCACTAGCAGCAATACTTCAATTATCGACATGAGAAGCTTAGTAAGTTAGGCGTACATGAAATGCCTTGAAACTATTGTGACAAATTTAGCATACAGTAAACAGAAATTATAAAAACCTGCTTCCATAAGCGACAATTTTGAAAAAATTCATTAAATCTTCCATACCAAAACACTCTTGCCAAACAGGATATCGTGCCGAAGCAGAAGACGGCTTACAATTTTTTTGAGTCATCACTCTTCTGACTGATTTGATGCAGCCCGCCACGAATTCCTCTCCTATTCCAATCTCTTAATCTCAGAGCAGCACTTGCAGCCTACATCCTCAATCATTTGCCAGATGTATTCCAATATCTGTCTTCCTCTACAGCTTTTACCCTCTATAGCTCCCTCTAGTACCATAGAAGTCATTCCCTCATGTCTTAACAGATGTCCCATCATCCTGTCTCTTCTCCTTGTCAGTGTTTCCATATATTCGTTTCCTCTCTGACTCTTCGTAGAACCTCCTCATTCATTGCCTTATCAGTCTACCTAATTTTCAACACTCGTCTGTAACACCACATCTCAAATGCTTCGATTCTCTTCTGTACCTTTTTCCCTGCGGTCCATGTTTCACTCCCATACAATGCTGTGATCCGAAAGTACATTCTCAGAAATTTCTTCCTGAAATTAAGGCCTATGTCTCATACCAGTAGACTTCTCTTGGCCAGGAAAACCCTTTTTGCCAGTGCAAGTCTGCTTTTGATGTCCTCCTTGCTCGGTGCGTTACTGGTTTTTTGCTGCCTAGGCAGCAGAATTCCTTAACTTCATCTACTTTGTGAACATCTGTAATTATGTTGCGACTCTGGCTGTTCTCATTTCTGCTACTTCTCATTAGTTTCCTCTTTCTTCGATTTACTCTTAATCCCTATTCTGTACTCATTACACTGTTCATTCTATTCAGTAGATCATATAATCCTTCTTCACTTTCACTCACAATAGCAATGTCGTCAGGGAATCGTAGCATTGATATCCTTTCACCTTAAATTTTAATTCCACTCCTGAACCTTTCTTTCATTTCCATCACTGCGTCTTCGACGTACAGATTGGACAATAGGGGTGAAAGACTACATCCCTGTCTTACATGCTTTTTAATACTAGCACTTCGTTCTTAGGCGTCCACTGTTTATTATTCCCTCCTAGCCTTCTACATATTGTACACATCCCGTCTCTCCCTATAGTTTACCCCATGTTTCGGAGAATTTCAAACATCTTGCACCATTTTACATTGTCGAAAGCTGTTTCCAGGTAGACATATCTTACGAGCGCGCCTTGACTTTTCTTTAGTCTTGCTTCGTTATCATCCGCAACTTCTGAATTACGGTCGGAGGAAGGCAACGGCAGATCACCTCCATTAGGACCTTGCCTAGTACGGCGGTCATCATTGGCCTGTGCTCTGTCAAGAAGCATGGTAATCCATTTCCATTCTTCTGTATATTGTTATTGTCAGCAACTTGGATGCATGAGCTGTTAAGCTGATTGTGGGATAATTCTCGCACTTATCAGCTCTTGCGTTCTTCGGAACTGTATGGATGAAATTTTTCCGAAAGTCTCCAGACTCATACAGTCTACACACTAACGTGAATAGTCCGGCTTGTTACTACTTCCTCCAATGACTTCAGAAATTCTGACGGTATGTTATCTATCCCTTCTGTCTTATTTGATCTTAAATACTCCAAAGCTCTTTTAAATTCTGATTCAAACATTGGATCCTTTACCTCTTCTAAATCGACTCCTGTTTCTTCTTCTATAAAATCATACAAATATTCCCCTCATAGAGGTCTTAGTGTGTTCTCTCCATGTATCCGCTCTCTCCTCTGCATTTTACAGTGGAATTCCCGTTGCACTCTTAATGTTACCGCCCTTGCTTTTAATGTCACCGAAGGTTGTTTTGACTTTCCTGTGTGCTCAGTCCGTCCTTCCGACAATCATCTCTTTTTAAGTGTCTTCACATTTTTCCTGCAGCCATTCGGTCTTAGCTTCCCTGCACTTCCTATTTATTTCATTCCCCATCGCCTTCTATTTCTGTATTCCTGAGTTTCCCGGAACATTATTGTGCTTCCTCCTTTCAACAATCAACTGAAATATTTCTTCTGTTACCCTTTGTTTCTTGTCAGTTACCTTCTTTTGACCTATGTTTTCCTTCCCAACTTCTGTGATGGCCCTTTTTAGAGATGTCCCTTCCTCCTCAACTGTACTGCCTACTGAGCTATTCCTTATTGCTGTATCCAAAGTTTTAGAGAACTTCAAGCGTATCTCGTCATTCCTTAGTACTTACGTATCCCAATTCTTTGCGTATTGATTCTTCCTGACTAATGTCTTTAAACGTCATCCTACTCTTCATCACTGCTATATTGTGATTTGAGTCTGTATCTGATTTCGGAATCTCTGTCTGACCATGACGTAATATTACTGAAACGTTCCCGTATCACCCGACCTCTTCCAAGTATGCCTCCTCCTCTTGTGATTCTTCAACAGAGTATTCGCTATTACTAGATGGGACTTCTTGCAGAACTCAATTAGTCTTTCTCTCTCTCATTCATTGTCCCAAACCCATATACTCCCGTAATCCTTTCTTCTACTCCTTCCCATACAACTGCATTCCATCGTCCCATGATTATTACATTTTCGTCTCCCTTTACGTCCTGTATTACCCTTTCGATATCGTCATGTGCGCCCCTGGTAGCTGAGTGGTCAACGCGACGGAATGTCATGCCTAACGGCCCGGGTTCGATTTCCGACTGGGTCGGAGATTTTCTCCGCTCAGGGACTGGGTGTTGTGTGGTCCATTTCATCCCCCCCGAGACCCAAGTCCCCGACGTAGCGTCAACTCGAAAGACTTGCACCAGGCGAACAGCCTACCTGACGGGAGGTCCCAGCCACACAGCATTTATTTATATCTTCATATGCTTTTTCTCTCTCTTCACATTTAGATTGCGACGTCGGCATGTATACCTGAACTATCGTTGTCGGTTTGCAGTCGACTCTGATAAGGACAACCTTATCACTGAACTGTCCACAGTAACACACTCTCTGTCCTATCTTCCTATATATAACAAATCCTACTACGGTTATACCATTCTCTGCTGCTGTTGATATTACCTTATACTCATCTGACCAGAAATTCTTCTGTTCTTCCATTTCATTTCACTGACCCCTACTACATCTAGATTGAGCCTTTTCATTACCCTTTTCAGATTTTCTAGCTTCCCTACCATGTTCAACCTCCTGAAATTCCACACCACGAATCGTAGAATGTTATCCTTTGGTTGGTTATCCAATCTTTTTCTCACGGTCACCTCCCCTCTGGCAGTCTCCTGCCGGGGATCCGAATGGGGGACTATTCCGGAATCTTTTACCATTAGAGAGATCATCATGACAGTTTTTCAATTACAGGTGACGTGTCCTGTGTGGATACACATTGCGTGTCTTTAATGCAGTGGTTTCCACTGCCTTCTGCATCCTCATGCCTTTGATCATTGCTGAATCTACCGTCTTTAGGAGCAGTTCCCCAACCCCTAGGACAAGACAGTCTGTCCGCTCCTCTGCCCTCTTTGAGAAGGCCGTTGGCAGAATGAAGGTGACTACTGATGCCGGAAGACTTTGGCCGCCAATGTACACTATAATCAAAATTTAATCGGTGACGAGTTTCGAAACCGGGACTGAAAACATTTTGATTACTAATCAAAGACAGTACCCCGACACTACAGAATACGTGTGTGCCAAACAGCTGCTTTAGATCTGTATCATGCTGTCCCTATAATACGTTCTGTGTCCCACGATTGGTTCGATCAGAAATACACGACCACATTCATAAGTGTATTCAATAACGTCAATTCAAAATTTTTGTGTCCATTGTCGCTATTTTTCTTCAATTTGTAACTAACTATTAATTGTTGTTGTTGTTGTGGTCTTTAGTCCTGAGACTGGTTTGATGCAGCTCTCCATCCTACTCTATCCTGTGCAAGCTTCTTCACCTCCCAGTACCTGCTGCAACCTACATCCTTCTGAATCTGTTTAGTGTATTCATCTCTTGCTCTCCCTCTATGATTTTTACCCTCCACGCTGCCCTCCAATACAAAATTGGTGATCCCTTGATGCCTCAGAACATGTCCTACCAACCGATCCCTTCTTCTAGACAGACTGTGCCGCAAACTCCTCTTGTCCCAAGTCTATTCAATACCTCATCATTAGTTATGTGATGTACCCATCTAAACTTCAGCATTCTTCTGTAGCACCACATTTCGAAAGCTTCTATTCTCTTCTTGTCCAAACTATTTATCGTCCTTTTTTCACTTCCGTACGTGGCTACACTCCATACAAATACTTTTAGAAACGACTTCCTGACAATTAAATCTATACTCAATGTTAACAAATTTCTCTTCTTCAGAAAAGCTTTCCTTGCCATTGCCAGTCTACATTTTATATCCTCTCTACTTCGACTATCATCAGTTATTTTGTTCCCCAAATAGCAAAAGTCATCTACTACTTTAAGTGTCTCATTTCCTAACGTAATTCTCTCATCATCACCCGATTTAATTCGACTACATTCCATTATCCTCGTTTTGCTTTTGTTGATGTTCATCTTATATCCTCCTATCAAGACACTGTCCATTCCGTTCAACTGCTCTTCCCAATCCTTTGCTGTCTCTGACAGAATTACAATGTCATCGACGAACCTCAAAGTTTTTATTTGTTCTCCATGGATTTTAATTCCTACTCCGAATTTTTCGTTTCTTTCCTTTACTGCTTGCTTTATACATAGATTGAATAGCATCGGGGATAGGCTACAACCCTGTCTCACTCCCTTCCCAACCACTGCTTCTCTTTCATGTCCCCCGACTCTTATAACTGCCATCTGCTTTCGGTGCAAATTGTAAATAACCTTTCGCTCCCTGTATTTTACCCCTGCCACCTTCAGAATTTGAAAGAGAGTATTCCAGCCTACATTGTCAAAAGCTTTCTCTAAGTCTACAAATGCTAGAAACGTAGGTTTGCCTTTCCTTAATTTATTTTCTAAGATAAGTCGTAGGGTCAGTATTGCCTCACGTGTTCCAATATTTCTACGGAATCCAAACTGATCTTCCCCGAGGTCGGCTTCTAGCAGTTTTTCCATTCGTCTGTATAGAATTCGCGTTAATATTTTGCAGCTGTGACTTATTAGACTGATAGTTCGTTAATTTTCACATCTGTCATCACCTGAGTTCTTTGGGATTGGAATTATTGTATTCTTCTTGAAGTCTGATGCTATTTCGCCTGTCTCATACATCTTGCTCAACAGATGGTAGAGTTTTGTCAGGGCTGACTCTACCAAGGCTGTCAGTAGCTCTAATGGAATGTTGTCTACTCCAAGGGCCTTGTTAAGACTCAGGTCGTTCAGTGCTCTGTCAAACTCTTCACGCAGTATCATATCTTCCATCTTCATCTACATCCTCTTCCATTTCCCTAATATTGTCCTCAAGTACATCGCCCTTGTATAGACCTTCTATATACTCCTTCCTCCTTTCTGCTTTCCGTTCTTTACTTAGAACTGGGTTTCCATCTGAGCTTTTGATATTGATACATTTGGTTCTATTTTCTCCAAAGATCTCTTTAATTTTCCTGTAGACAGTATCTATCTTACCCCTAGTGAGATAAGCCTCTACATCCTTACATTTGTCCTCTAGCCATCCCTGCTTAGCCATTTTGCACTTTCTGTCGATCTCATTTTTGAGACGTTTGTATTCTTTTTTGCCTGCTTCATTTACTGCATTTTTATATTTTCTCCTTTCTTCAATTTAATTCAATATTTCTTCTTTTACCCAAGGATTTCTACTAGCCGTCGTCTTTTTACCTACTTGATCCTCTGCTGCCTTCACTACTTCATCCCTCAGAGATACCCATCCTTTATCTACTGCATGTCTTTCCCCCATTCCTGCCAATTGTTCCCTTATGCTCTCCCTGAAACTCTGTACAACCTCTGGTTTAGTCAGTTTATCCAGGTCCCATCTCCTTGAATTCCCACCTTTTGCAGTTTCTTCAGTAACTATTAATTAATAAGCTAAATTATTAAAATATTTATGTGTTTCACATTTCACGTATTGCAGTGAAGACTAGCTGATATATTCTGGTAAAGTCTTCCGTATAACTTTTCTCGTATCTCAGAAAACATACTGAAGAGCTGCGCAGAATACTTCACATTTCCGTTACTTTACCTAGTCTGCCCATCTTCAGCCAGTATATCGCAGCTCACCTATCAGATACATTCCGAGCACCACTCACAGTGCTTCCACTGATGTAGTATGAAAGCTTTCGATAGTCTCAGCAGAACATTTCTTTGACCTCTCCTAACAAACGGTGCTGATCGTTGTGAGACACAGCTTGTGCCCCATTTGCTTGCTGCGAAAGGTTCCATTGATTCAAACAAGAGACAGTGATACGTTCTTACAGTTTGTAGTGAAAGTCCGTAAGTGAGTGCGTTGAGGTGTGCATGCCTATGTACAAGTTTTTCTGCATTATCAGTTGTTTGATTTATGTGTTGTTAAACATCAGTCGATTGTTAGTATCTACGACTGGTCTCTGATTATGTTCTTGGCCACACATCTGCGTAAGATGTCCTTCCTGCCGTTCAAATGTTCAAATGTGTGTGAAATCTTATGGGACTTAACTGCTAAGGTCATCAGTCCCTAAACTTACGCACTACTTAACCTAAATTATCGTAAGGACAAACACACACACCCATTCCCGAGGGAGGACTCGAACCTCCGCCGGGACCTACCGCACAGTCCATGACTGCATCGCCTTAGACCGCTCGGCTTCCTGCCGTCCCTATAATGTGTTCTGTATCACACGATTCGTTCGATCATAAACAAAGAGCATTTAAAAGAACGTATACAATTAAGTGATTGTAATTCAGACTTAACAGCGTTGTACTTAGAAACAAGAACGTGAATGACAGTACGTCAAGTGCCAGAACATTACAATCCATATCCACACATATTATAAAAATAGATGTATGTATGTAAAGTGTGTCCGTATGTTCCTCATCTGCTCGTAAATCACTGGCCAGATTTCAACCAATACTGGTATGCAGGCAACAGTCTCTGTTGGAGTTAGAACCACCTACCTATAATAGTTCAAGAGATATGACATCATAAACAATGAGGCATGAGAGATAAAACTACAGCATCATTCATTACGTTTAAATGAATTCCTTCTGTGCTACTAACTCTATTCGCAATCAATTTCGCTGGCAGTATCCACTGCAGAGTGTATAATAATTATGTGCAATTATTATGTGTTCTTTATGGTTATGTGAAATATGTTATTTATGGTTGTTCAGAGCAGAGATCCGGCAGAAAAATACGCAAAGACTTATTACTGTTTAAGTTAACATTTTAGAGACTTTGACACGTTAAGCAACAATATTCGGAAGTGGAAGCAGTCGAGCAAAGAGGCCGATGACCAACGGAAATTTTCGCCGCGCGGCATTAGCCGAACGGTCTAAGACGCTGCAGTCATGCACTGTGCGGCTGGTCCCGGCGGAGGCTTGAGTTCTCCCTCGGGCGTGGGTGTGTGTGTTTGTCCCCAGGATAATTTAGGTTAAGTAGTGTGTAAGCTTAGGGACTGATGACCTTAGCAGTTAAGTCCCATAAGATTTCACACACATTTGAACATTCTGAACCAGCGGAATTTGCGCGGCAGCAGTCAGCACTTCGACAGATCAACGACCGGGCAGATGGGCAATGCTTCCAAGAAGAATAACGACCAGCGCTGTTCGCACATCAGCGGTCAATGCTCCAGGAACTGTCAGTTTACTGAACTCAGGTGCATGACGTATTTGGCGATGTGGAGGAGGACGGCATGGCAATGCCTGACCATGCCAGCATATAGGTAAAACAGTGGAAAATCGGCACCTGTGTCGACATTTCTGCCCAACGGGACAAGCATAGATCAACGACCGAAGAGTCAGTCGCCGCCCTAGAAACTTCACGACATCGGCGAAAAAATAAATACCTCCAACAAAAGGGGAAGGAAGGGGCGTCCTTTGAGGGGAGAAAGAAGAGATGAAGAAATGTCTCCTGGACGGATGGACCGATGATTAGTCAGGAGACGTAGCCGCTACGGTGCTATACAGAAGAAGACGTCGTTACCATGCCAACAGGTCAACGCAGAAGATGCCATCCCAGATGTTACCATAAAGAAGTTCTCGAGGTACCTACAGAGGTGGCTGGTGAGGATGAAGCGGCCGCAGCCTCACCAAATAGGTCACCTGTGAACCAAGAGGTTGATGAACTCCGCCAGAAGACGCTGAACTTAAGGGTCTCTGGTTCCACTCCGGCACAGAGAACTCGGCGCCACGCCTTAGCCGCCTGTTAATAACGCAACGTGCGAATTCACAAGGAGAAGATCGCGCTGCCGCCGGTACAGTGGGTCACTGGTACGGGTACTCCGCTGCAACACTAGACGCCGCCGCATCAGCTGTCACAGGAAACAAACAGCACACTTAATCCACTGAGCGAAGGAAAGAACCCGTTCCACTGCCCACAAAGTGTCGTTTTCACCCCGCCATCCCTGACAAAATAATGACCTTTGCTCCCCTTTGGCACTGACACTCAATATCTAGTGTCACAAAACCCCGACCCGCTGCATCAGATATGCCGATAAATGCACCTAAAAATTACATCATGGCAACACACATAATTTAGGAACACTGAAGAACAGGATACAGCCAGTTGGCTCTGAGCAATGGTCTCACAAGTTACCACAGGCATAGGTCAACTGAATGACAGGATACTAGTGCTAGCAAAACCAAAAAAAGTGACATACGTGACATTAGCATGGAGCACCTCTGTTGACATACACACAGTTTTATTACGTCGGCTCTTTCGCCTTCGCTAGCGCTGGTGACTACTGAAGAATAGGATACTAGTACTAGTGAAGGAGAAAAAGGCGAAAAATGCAAAATCTGTATCCTGTTCTTCAGTTGACCTGTAGATTTCAATTGAAGAAAAGGATTATAGAACTAGCGTAGGCGAAAAAACCGAGAATCGTACAATTTGTATCCTATATTTGAGTTTCCATATGCAGGTCAACTGAAGAATAGGATACTAGTATTAGCGAAGGCGAGGAAAGCGGCAAACGTAAAATTTTTATCCTGAATTTAAGTTGGCCTATATAGGACAACTGAAAAACAGAATACAACCTTTGTGGTTCATCTGAGGTACAGGGTGACAGTGTTACGTACGTCGCTTTTTTTGCTTTCGCTAGTTCTAGAATCCTATTCTTCAGTTGACCTACATAGTACAAGATACGAATCAGATGTAGAGGAAACAGCAATTGGAACGACTCAGTATCAGACAAAGGTATAATCCAAAACATGTACACAAATGATTTAAATTTACCGCAAGCCACGGAAAGCGTGCACAATATCTGTCTCTTAATAGCGCTTTATTTATTTGTATTTACTATTATGACGCTTCGCCAGAGAAGATAACCGATTTATTATGTATGGCCCTAAAATAAACAAATTGACATCTGTGACTAAAATAGGACGTCATTGGTCAGAGCCGACGAGTTGTATCCCATTCTTCAGTTGACTCCATAATACAGTAGCTGTGACGCAATAAACACTGAGATGAGTGAAAAACTGCCGCATTGGGCATGACGTTTAAATTTGTTACTTCTTTGCTACTGTCTCTAGTCGCAACACATTTTGCAGATAGTATCCACAAGCCGCTGAATGTACCTGTGCTAATACTTCATTGCACTAGACGTAGTTCAAGATATTTGAAGTCAGAAACACTGGGGTGAGTAAAAAAATACATATAAAAATGGTTCAAATGGCTCTGAGCACTATGGGACTTAACATCTACGGTCATCAGTCCCCTACAACTTAGAACTACTTAAACTTAACTAACCTAAGGACAGCACACAACACCCAGCCATCACGAGGCAGAGAAAAACCCTGACCCCGCCGGGAATCGAACCCGGGAACCCGGGCGTGGGAAGCGAGAACGCTACCGCACGACCACGAGATGCGGGCAAAAAAAAAAAAAAAAAATAAAAAAAAAAAAAAAAAATACATATACTCTGTACTGCTAAGACACTGCTATAGTCGAGTCAACTTAAACAAATCCCTGACACCTGACAGTGCTTTTGACAGCTTTTAGCTGCAAAGCGCATTCGGATGTGAACCGTGACGAAACGTCGCGGTTGGTTCTCTGCGTTTCCTCCCTGTCTGTAGCGCGTTCCTTTTGAAATTCCCGCTTCGCACTCTGACAGTCTATGACAGGAAGCACTTTATTATATTTGTTTCTTTAGCTTCACAGTCCACAACAAAAAAAGAAATCCCCTCCGATCAGGCCCTAAAGACCATGCAGTAGTCGACCGCGAGCCGTGTCATCCTCAGACATTCATCGTCGGATGCGTTAGGGAGGAGCATTGGGTTAACACAAAGCACTCCCAGCCGTCGTCGACTACCTCTCAATCAGATGGCTCTTTAAATGGCTTCATGACGCTGACCGCACCGCAGTCCAATCGCCCCACCAACCAACGCCATTTGCGGCTTCAGTGGTGTGAAGCGAAAGATCATCGGAGGGAGGGTGAAGATCTTTTCTGATAGAAACTGATTCTGCCTCTGTGCCAATGATGACTGTGTGTAGGTTAGGAGGGCATTTGAGGGTCTGCAACCAACCCTTCTGCTTGCTGGACACATTGAACCTACATCTGGAGTTATGGTCTGAGGTGCGACTTCGTATGACAGCAGGATCACTTTCATGCTTATTCCACGCACACTGACTGCAAATCTGTACGTCAGTATGGTAACTCGACCTGTCGTGCTGCCATTCATGAACAGAATTGGAGGGGGTGTTGTCCAACAAGATACCGTTCGCCACATACCGCTGTTGTAACACAACATGCTCTACAGTGTAGATATGTGCCTTGCCTTGCTCATCACCATATCGGTCTGCAGTCGAGCACATACGGGACATCAACGGAAGACAACTCCGCTGTCATCAACAGACAACTTTAACCGTCCCTGTATTGACCGAGCCGGTGGCCGAGCGGTTCTAGGCGCTACAGTCTGGAACCGTGTGACCGCTACGGTCGCAGGTTCGAATCCTGCCTCGGGCATGGACGTGTGTGATGTCCTTAGGTTACTTAGGTTTAAGTAGTTCTAAGTTCTAGGGGACTGATGACCTCAGAAGTTAAGTCCCATAGTGCTCAGAGCCATTTGAAGCCATATTGACCGACCCAGTGCGACAGGCATGGAACTCCAGCCCAAAACTGACATCCGGCACCTGTGAAACACAATGCATGCATGTTTGCATACTTTTGTTCAACATTCAGGCAGTTATACCGGTTATTATTAATGTTACAGCATTTCACATTTGTAATGGCTTATCTCACACTTTCATTACCTGTGATCTTGCAATGTTTATCATTTAAATACGTTACCTAGTCAAATGTATTCCCGAAATTTCATTATTCTTCATTAATTATTTTTTGGTGTTGCGATTTTTTTTCGTCAGTATATTTGTGAAACGTTTAAGCATGTCACTCAAAAACGAGCACCGTTCAAAGGTACAAGTTTAAATCACTAGCACAGTCAGCGTGAGGTAGCATTCGTAGCAGTCTGCACAGCCTAGTGACAGAAAAAGGAAATAAACTGCCGTAGTATAAATTTCAAAGCATTAAAGTTTCTCTGTATTGATGGCTTGATAAAGATACATTCAGCTGGAATGAGTTAGTCCGTCGGGATTTCCTTTCACTTTACAGAGGAAAAGTACACCAAAAATATTACAGAAACTTATATTTTCCAAGATAATCATTTAAACTACACTGACGTTTCCTCAGAAGGCGCAACGAAACAAACAGCTTCAAGGAGAAGACGATTTCCGCAGCTGGCACTTCTGGCATCTAAACAACGTCCATAGTCACGTTATTACTGGAAAAGTGTACTTCTTGTGAATGTATGGAAACGAGAGAAATTAATAAATGACGTTCACAACCAGAACTACTCTGTGCCAAGCTCTTCTCATACAAACATAAAAGTACAGAACCGATACACGGCATTGTGAAGGAGACTGTACCAACACGAAAACCACAAGAAGGCAGAAAATGGTGTATCCTCAATCAAGAAGAAGATTGAATTATTTGGGCTAGCTACTAAACGAAACTAGAAGGAACACTGTACTTTCTGCTACACTTGAGTACGAACATGAAGCAGAATTCGCTATAGTATACTTCCTGAAGAAATGTATTAATATGAGAATACATGTAGTGCGTTCTCCGTTCACTATGTGTCAGTCAACACATACGTATTCCGGCGATTACCAGTGAGCAGCAAAAACGATCAGATAAATCCGTATTCTGTGCTTGTGTGTAACAGAAATTTAAAATAAAAGTTTATAATTTTCTCTTGGATACCTGGAACATTATGTGCAGTATTTTTTATTGCTATTTATTTATTTTTTGAAGAATGACAACGTTCGTAGGTGAATTGTCAACAACAGCTAGGTGCAAAGTGCATTTCAGTTATTTTTACTTTACGCGAATTAGTCCATTTTGGATTCGCAGAGTAATTAGAAACGTTACTGAGCCTCCTTCTGGGCTCATATTTATGTTCTAGTTTTGGTATGAATTTATTTTCTCAATTCAGACAAACCTGCTCCGGTCTTATAGTTCAGTTTCTCTGCGTGGTCAGTTTACATTTGATGAACTTCGTATGTAAAAAGATTCAGTGTTCTGGATACCTTTTTGTATGATCTTTTCCAGTATCAGGTCATTTTTTATTCGCTAATCTGTTGTATGTTCCCCATTTTTGCTTACACTGTTTTCATAAATTCAGCTACTTATCTTGTAAATCTGTTTTGTGTCTACGGTACCGACGGCATCTTCGTCGACCGCACCCTGCACGCCTCGCATCTCTCACAGCTACGGGGCTTTGAAACCTCCTGCCAGCGCGTCCCTGGGTGTGATGGCTTTTCCTTCTCTCTTCGAGGATTGGCGCCACGCATACACGATAACAGAGGACCGGAATTGGTACGACCTAGCTGTACGCAAACTCTGGTTGATCGGCGCATCCTTTTAACCCTAGGACCGTCGGGCGAAAAATAGTTTCAAGAACGGTCGGGCTGGGTCTGAGCACCCAATTAATAAAACACTTATAACAAATGGCAAGCAGTGTTTTTACAACAAATGACGATTTTTTATTTTGTTTAGATATTACTAAAAACAAATATTAATATTAATTTAGCTTTCCGAACTACACAATAATTTAAAAGAAACTGGAAAACATACTTTTTTATAGTATTAAACGTAAGTAAACGGGAATGGAAGTAAATTTGATTGAAATACGACTGTAAATGAAAAAAAGTTGTAGAACTGAAAAGAAAAGTGTTGAATTTTCATTACATAAATGGAAATTGTGAATATAATGAATAGTTCGTGAGATATCGTTCTCTAAAAACACCATTTTTCAAAACAGTCCCAGCAAACCATTTCAGCATGTTCCATGCAGAACAACACCTTGCAGACTTTGTAAAAGTATTTAGTTTTGCTGTCTGTCCATTTGTAGAATCTCTCCTTTTTCCTTGTTGTGGAGCTTCAACTGTTCTTTGTTCTTTGGTGCGGGAGAGATTAGAGCCAAGCCTGCGAATTTCGCGCGGGAGGTTTGGCTGAGTTGCACGCATTGTCAAACATGGTGTTATGAGAGACTTTCCTAGGGTTCTGAGATATTCTCTCCTAACTGAAGCGTTTTGTTTTGAATGCAATGTAACCATTGAGAGTTGCTATCTTCAACAACTGAAAAAAGAGACAGATAGGCCAATTTCTTGTCCCTTTAGCAATAGTATATTCACCACGCATAGAATCGTGACATCTACACCGCCCTTTGGTTTATTTTATTACGTTATTATACCAGGTTTTTTTTTTTCTTTTCACCGCTGTCACTGTCAATGCAATCATCATGATGCATTAACGAAATACGGAGTACTGATTTGTTTCGTTTTGGTGACGTGTTCCTGAAATGCAAACGTACTTGAGTATTCTTTTTTAGAATTTTTTAGTAAAAGCTGAACTGCAACTTCAGGTTTAATTTTTAACGTACCAACAGCAGTAATATTTTTTTCTTGTAGTACTTTTCTGACTGTTGGGTAAGAAGTACAAGATCAGACATCTTCCAAGCCATTTTACTGGTTCTATAAGACGCAAAACAACATCGTCTGTCTTATTACTGACTTTGTACGTCCCTTGTGGTTGTGCACCAGCACAGATTTCCAAATGTTTTACATAGTACGTTTTAGAACAACGCGGTATGAAAGCCTTGATCCCATACTTGGCAGTTTTATTTGGGACATACATCCTGAACCTGCACCTGCCTCGACATGGAACGAGCATTTCGTTGGAAGTAAGGTTTTCTGACGGAGCAAAATATGCATTGTTGTTGGAGGCAAACATATCAAGAATGGATCTTATGGCAGCAAGATTATCCTGTGCTTTTCTTTCTTCCCTGGTATGGGTGTTGCCAAATCTCGTAAAACGAATGAAATATCTGAATCTTTTCATTGACACACTTGCTAAAAGATTTCTATTCCTTTCTCATCTATATTCCAAAAGTCATCGATATTCATTTCACCACCATACAATGTTCCAGCTAAGTAAAGTAGGCCAAAATGTGCCTTCAGTTCATCAAAACTTGTAGGTCTAGCCATATTTGGGTCACTTGCATATTTGTTTCGAACTGCGGCAGTACAGATGTTTGTTGATTCAAAAATTAAATCTATCAGTGGGTTGCTAAAAAAAATAGCTGGCATGATTCAAACAGCGAATGTACAGCCATCTCAGCTCGAAGGCTTCCAGGCAAATGGATAGAAACTATATTGTGACGTCTTGTTCTAACACTTAGTGGGAAACAAGTTTTCCTCCATTTAGTTGTCCGTTCCTTCTTTTATAAAATCGCATAGGTGACGTACTTAGTCAGTTGTGGGAGATGTTCTTGAATCAACAACAACATATGCATAGGTGCTGACAGAAGTCTGAACATCTCCTCTTCACCACCAATGATTTCGCTATTACTGTCATCATCACTGTTTATTTCGAAGTCTGGGTCCGCGTCAGAATCGTCTACCTCGCTCTCATCATCACACAAAATTCTGTAAATTTCACTGTATAGAAGATTTACTCTTGCCATTATAAATTATAAATCATTGACAATGATAACTCAGTTTTTGTAAATCACAAATAGTTCAAAAAATAACTCAGTGAGAGACCTACACCAAAATAAAAATGGAAATTGGAAATTTGTGGTAAGTTCCTATGGGACCAAACTGCAGAGGTCATCAGTACCTAGGCGTACACACTACATAATCTAACTAAAACTAACTTACGCTAAGAAGAGCACACACACACACACACACACACACACACACACAGACACACACACACACACACACACACACATAACCGGGGAAAGACTCGAAACTCCGAAGAGGGCAGCCGCGCGAACTGTGCCTTGGCGCCTCAGAACGTGCGGCTACCCCGCGCGGCAAAATAAAAATGGGATCGCACTGGCAGAAATTAGTAACGTAAACGGTCGGGCTGGGTCCGACAGACCCGCCCGCATTTTGGAAGACTGTCCAACAATGACTAAACAAACCAAAACCTCATTTACGACGTGAACGCTTTCTCTCGGATGTTACAGGAAGCTAGCAAGCGCTCGAGTGAAATCAGCAACTATATGAATATAAATTCAGTGACACAAAAACTGATGGATGTCAAAGACCCAGTCCGTCATTCTTAGGGTTAAGCACCCGCAGTTCACAGCTCTTCCCCAGATACGATGCATTTATAGACTTTTCAACAATTAGTTAATTATATGTTCCATAGATCATCTGAATGATTCTTTTGTCAAAATGGTATGAAACGCAACAGTTTACATGATATGTATACATGATTAGTGTTAACGTTAGTGAACACATCATAAATTGAAAAACAAGTGTTTGTTACCTGCTGGTTACCAATTTTAAGTACAAAGTCGTCAGTGGAATAGAAGGAGTCATTATCTTGATATGATCGTAAACTTTTAAGTTTTTGAAAACAGCCACAAGTGGCAGTTTTCGTTTTATTTACCGCTTATGGTCTTCAAATGAACAAGAGCATCATCCGAATATACAGTTGGCTGACAGCATTAAAGATTATGTTTAAAGTTGGCTGACAGCTCTAAAGATTAAGCTGGCTGTACCATAATATTTAAACTTATGTTTAGAGTACTTTTAAAGCACAGCGGTAAATGAAAACATTCACAGGGCCAATTTCATCTTTGGTGCTGTCACT
Organism: Schistocerca serialis cubense; assembly: GCF_023864345.2. Taxonomy (NCBI): domain Eukaryota; kingdom Metazoa; phylum Arthropoda; class Insecta; order Orthoptera; family Acrididae; genus Schistocerca; species Schistocerca serialis. Next base: position 275,289,856 of record NC_064643.1, on the reverse strand, counting down.
GTCATCATTTACTGCTGCACTTTAAATGTACTTTAAACGGAAATTGAGGTACTACACTACAGCTAGCTTGATCTTTAGAGCTGTCAGCCAACCTTAAACGCAATCTTTAATGCTGATAATTGAATTTAATTACAGTACGGATTACTTTACTTACGACGAATTGCATTCCTGACCAAAATGTTTTATCTTAAGTCCTCTCGAAAGCAGCATGTGTTACTCATCATACCGTCAGAATGGTACTCTCTTCTCAGCGAAAATTTTCTTAAACATCCCAGGCGTGGTGCTCTGGCGCAGACTCCCTGTGCGGAGGTGGAAGGCGGCCAGTCGTCACAATAGACGACCCCACAGTGCCAAACGCTTCGCCCAATCCGGTGGAGACTAGAACCGCCAGACCCCTAACTCAAGCTTGCCACTTGTTTACTGAACAAAATTCGAACAAGAATTTGGTGGAAGATTCCACAATTCGCCCGATACCAAAAATGGTTCAAATGGCTCTGAGCACTATGGAACTTAACTGCTCAGGTCATCAGTCCCCTAGAACTTAGAACTACTTAAACCTAACTAATCTAAGGACAGCACACACATCCATGCCCGAGGCAGGATTCGAACCTGCGACCGTAGCGGTCGCGCTGTTCCAAACTGTAGCGCTTAGAACCGCTCGGCCACTCCGGCCGGTCTCTCCCGATACCCTCAGTGATTAAACGGAAGAGGTACTTTAAAAAAGAGCAGAAAAAACAATTTTATTCTGTCTGGTCATCCCACAAGTCAGGTTTGGAAGTTAAAATTCAATGGGCATTCAAACGCTTCTACAACAAGAACCAAGAAAACTTTACTTATTCGACAATCGCGCATCCATTCTCGATTAACAAAACATTCGAACATACTAAACTTACTTAAGTTACAGATAAAGGGAAACTATGGATTACTGATACCAAATTATCTCGATATTGATACCAAATAATCAATCAAATTGGTTCCTTACACAATCCCTCTCCCGGTCTTGGCAGTATGATAAGCAAATAGCAGAAAAGCAATCTGCTGACCTAAGTAAATCAAAGTTAATCATTCCGAATACTCATTTCACAAATGGTGGCTGAGACAGACGCCTTTCAACACCAAGAGCAGATAAGCATGAGAAACATTGCACACCCAGGTTAGGCGGTAATGGATCCAAGTTCCTAAGAAGAACAATATACGGAAGAAAGGAGAAGAATATTGAGGATGCATTAGGTGACTATCAATTTGGCTTTAGGGAACGTAGACGCACCAGAGAGGCAGATATGACATCATACTTGATAATGGAAGTAAGACTTAAGAAAAATAAAGAAACACTAGTAGTATTTGTCGACCTGGAAAAAGTATTCGACAGTGCAGAATGGTGCACGATGTTCTATTCTGAGAAATATAAGACTAAGCTATAGAGAAAGACGTCTAATATACAATACCTATTGCGAACAATAAGACTGGAAGAACAAGAGCAAAGCACTAGGCTTTAAAAGGGTACGGCAGTCATGCATTCTTTCGGCTCTACTGCTCAATCAATACTTCGAAGAAGCAATGATGGAAATAAAAGAAAGATTCAATATCTGGATTAAAATTCTGAGTAAAATGTTATTAATGACAAGACAAAGACAAAAGTCAACACAAGTAGCAGAAATGAGATTAATGATAAACATAACATCGAAATTGGGGACCAGATTGCAGACGAAGTTAAGGCATTCTTTTACATAGTCAGCAAATAACCAATGATGGACGTCGCAAGGTCATACAACATGAGGAGCAGATTAACATAGGCAAAGAGAGCATTCGTGACCGAGAAAAGTCTGCAACTATGAAAAATTGATCTTAAGCTGAGGAACAAAATTCTTTGCAGCACAGCGCTGTATTATAGTGAAATATAACTGTGAGAAAGCCGAAATAGAGGAGAATCGAAGAATTTGAGATGTCGTACTCCTGAAGAATGTTGAAAATTAGGTGGACTCCTAAGACAAAGAATGAGGGGGTTTTCACACACTCGGCGAGCAAAGGAGTGTATGGAAAGCACTGACAATAGAACACTAAGCAGGAATTCAAAAACAACTGAAAGTTGTGCTAAAGCAACAAAAAAAGTTATGAGCAACAAGAATGCCGTCAAACTGTATGATATATTGAACTATCTGCTCTTCTCGTAAATCCGAGATAGGTATTGACCACAATGTCTATTCCAAATTGATTGCTTCAGATGAGAACTGCTTGTCAAACAAAAACCTAAAACACTTCATAACAGAAGTTGGGACTCATGTAACGTAACAGAGACATTCAGGTGGTACATTAAAGTCCTTGATATCATATGTCACTTTCCATATGGATGTTTTGTCGAACTTGTATCTAAAATATCAGCTTTCTGCGTTTAGTTCAAGTTGTCATATTTGGTTTCTCTGCTCAGCTTTAGTACTATACATTGGAGCTAAGAACTGTGAGACTTTTGCAAAAGGTGTAGGTGTTCTCTGGTACAGGGCGGCGGCTTTGGGTGAGTAAAAAACCGTTCAGTGACAGTAGAATCCCATTAACGCTTTGCAACAGTTCGTATTAGTAACTAATGCCCATCTCTGGTGGGCATTGGGGACAGCGTGGAACCCACGGACCTAAGCTGGAAGTGTTGTCATAAAGACCCAGTAGCTGCTACACCCAGATGGGAATGACAGTATACTGATCTTATGATGTCATCGTTCCTAGCCAGGGAGCTGAGCTGGGTCGAGACGTGTGGCAGAACGGTAAGACTGACCTAGTGCGTGAGTTTCTGGTTGCCTGCTGCAGCTGTGGCAGGTGACAGGACTGAAGATGTCTGAGGTGCAAGCCCCAGTCCAGCACCGGCACTGACAGACACATTGTGGCTCGGTAGCTAGGAGTGCCCCCATTCGACCTTTAGCCCATCAGTTCCGTATCTGGACTCCTGATAGGCGGTCCTGCTGAGCCAACGTCACAGCAGACGCTGACTCGGTGACTCTTTGATTGGATCCTATCACTAGCCTGGCCAGATGGCCAGTAATCCTTTGGTTTCTTTTGGTGTGGCTGCCGTAAATGTGACATGCTTCATGCGTTGAAGTTTCCCTCGTTCAGGTATCTGGGGCACAGACCGAGAGGCAGGCAGTGGTGCCTAGGTAAATGCCATGACGTGATGTCATGCCAGTGTGCTGCAGCAAGTGGCTACCTTTAGCAAGGAAGCCCGTTTACATTGGGCTCATGCCGAAACACTCTTCTCCTCTTGGAAGAACTCGGTCCTCTGATTTCTCTGCTGTAACTGGAAGTGGTTATCTTACAAAGTTCGTCATGGACACATTCCCATAGGCTTTTGCTCACATTATATTTCGAAGTCCTTCTGAATACTTCAGCAGTTAAACTTCTTCCTAATGGGTGCTGGTACTACAAGTATAAGCCTGCAGGTGGACGACTGATAGGGTGGGACCTTTATGAGTCAACTATGCCAGAGATAGTAATAGACAGTGCCTAGCCCGCCTGGTTGGCCGTGCGGTCTAACACTCGGCTTTCCAGGCGGGAAGGAGCGGCTGGTCCCCGGGATGAATCCTCCTGGCGGATTTGTGTCGAGGTCCAGTGAACCAGCCAGTCTGTGGATGGTTTTTAGGCGGTTTTCCATCTGCCTCTGCGAATGTGGGCTGGTTCCCTTTATTCCGCCTCAGTTATACTATGTCGGTGATTGCTGTGCAAACAAGTTCTCCACATATGCGTATACCACCATTACTCTACCACGCAAACATAGGGGTTGCACTCGTCTGGTGTGAGACGTTCCCTGTGGTCATCCACCGGGGGCCGAACCACACAATAACCCTGTGTTCAGTATGGGACGGTGGAGTGTTGAAGTGGACTGCGGTAGTCGTTGTGGGGTTGTGGACCACTGCGGCTGCAGTGGGGACGGAGCCTCTCCATCGTTTCTAGGTCCCCAGTTAACATACATACAATACAATACAGTAGACAGTGCCTACCAATAGTAATGCTATGAGTGTGACTGAAGTGAAGGTTCTCCACCTGACAATCCTACGCTGCTGTACATGCCCAAGCAGTTGCTCCATCGAAATTTGGCCGTTACAGGCAGCTAGCACGCGGTCTGTAACGGCGAGGAGGGTTGAGTGCATGGTAACATTTAGGCAGGTCTTGCAGACCTTTTCTAGTGTGAAATTCGAGGGAATATCAAGCAAGTAGGACAAAGTATAGGTGGTTTGGAAGCATGTGTCAGTGATGGTGGTGAGTAGCCAGAGGAAGAACCTGAGATGCCCCAATACGTGCCACTGATTACTAGACCCTGTCCTTGCACTTCTAAGCATTGCTTGTTGTTTAACTGAACTTTGTTGTAACATGTGCAGATGAGAGTTACTGGTTGTGTCACTGAATAGAGCCAATGTGAGCCTGACATGTCTCAAGACATTTATTAGCTTTGTAGAGCACATTGTGCCTCACTGCAGCAGTTCCAAAGTAGAGAGCAAGGTATGGGGCTTCTTGTCAGGTACGTCAAAGTACAGCATGCACGTTCAGCCTCATGAACTTCGAAGCTAATATTACTCACTAGACAAGACTTAAAAACTAAAGTTATCACTACTATTCCTGGGTTCAACACACTTGTGTACACTTTGCAAAACTTGAAATAGTTGCTACTAAGTCTCTTTTCACCATTAACAAAATTATACAACCACCATAAATAGTTCACCAAGAAGTTCCTTTTATGTATCACCTTTACACATACTTTAACTACATAAACTGTATTCTTTATTCTCATTCATATTTCTCGTGTATTAATGCAGCATGGATACATAAGCATGACATATACACCTGCATTTACCCAATAACTAGCAAAAGAATACAAATAAAATTTACATTCATATTGTGCCCTAGAGGAAAACGAAATCTCCAATTACTCGCTAGACCATCCCATCACACAATCACCTGAGCCCTACGCGACCATCTGCAGAAATACGAACACATACCAGCACCTTTTGACTTAACCTGTCAGCATTGCATGTGTTTACTTGGAGCAGTGTACTACTCACTATTCAAACTCTATAAGCCGTAGAACACATTGTGTAATGCTGCTAGTCAGATCTTTAAGGTCCATCAGGAAACTTTAATGCAGTATGACTTGGTATGATTTCAGATGCCTACCATAAATGTAGTAATGGAATTATGTGATTCCATGAATGAGACTCAGCACCTCCTCCTCTCTAGCTGAGTAGTTGTTTCGTGCCTTATTTACCTGTCTTCAAGTATAGACGATCAGTTGTTCTGCTCCATCTATAGCTTTATCACGTGTCCTAAGGTTTCATTGCTGGCACCACAGGACAATAAGAACTGCTTCTGACAATCTTGGAAAGTGAGGACAAGTCCAGAAGTCAGTAGGTCCTTTAAACGAACAAACGCAAGATCCATTTAAACTAATTCCTTTTCTCAACAGGTGTGTAAGAGGCCTCGCTATTTCTCCAGATTTTGGAACAAAGTTTCTGTAATAGTTAGCCAAACATAAAAATGTATGAAGCTCTTTTTCTATAGCAGAAGCAGGAAATTCTTGCTCTCATTATGTGAGCTGTGGGTCTGTTCGCACACCACTCTGACTGATAACATGGTCCAAGTAGCAAATTTCTTTCCATAAAAAACGACCCTTTTCTAAACTGTTACTTGTGTCACTTGCAACTGAGTAAAGATATCCTAAAACATAACTCTTGTTTATTGGATGCCTCTCGAAAGTACTTTGTATAAGAGCACTATAAACTGCTTCAGTTTCAGGCCTCATAATACTCTGTCCAATAGGGATTGGAATTTTTCCAGCACATTCTTCAATCTGAATGGTATGCGGTGGTACTGATAATGAACGGATGGGACGGTAAATCCAGTCTTAAGTCTGCCCCCAGCGTCACTTCCAAGATGGTACTCACTTTGCAAACCCATAGTCATAAAATAACGACGTTACCCCATGTTATCTGAAGTGTCTGTGTCACTTGGCATTACGTACACCTCTGAGACCATACACTGATTCAAATATGGATAGTCAAAACACAGTCTATGAGCCCCAGTGTCATCTGAACTCTTTATCAGTACATTAACTACCGGCACCTCAAAAGGGCTAGTACTATCTTCAGTTTTCTGTCACAGCGTTGTCGGTTTTTAAGTACCTCCACAACCAATGAGAGGTGACGGGGAACACGACATGATTTCTTGTTCACTGGCAGCTCATTCCCAATAGGAATCGTATTTTCGTAACTAATGTAGCTGTCAGTGGTCTGGGAGGGTTGAATATTTCTATAATTTCGTGTTTTCAATTACCAACTTTTACATTACCTCCTAACCACTTCCTACCAAATGTCAGACTTTCCCTCGCAGTGTGACGAAATTGGCTGACATCCTTAGAATGCTTCATAGTGGAATCTCTATCCATCTATTCTTCCCCAGATACACACATCAAAAAATGTCTTTCATCACCACAGTTTCCAGAACTCCTGAAGATAGACGTTGACTGTGGATATTGTATCACAGAGACAGTCCATTTGACTGTTCAGAGATGTCACTAAACCCGCCCAAAGATGTAAACAGCCATGCATGAGCAGCGCCTATTAGATGTAGGGGGTCCGGCAGCTGATCAGTTCCAGTCATTCCATCAGGCAGGAGGTACATGGGTCGTGTTGTCTGTAGTTCATCCTTGCCAGTACCGTCAACACCGCGGTTCGATCGCGTCCGCATTGTTGCTTTGTGCCAGGGAGGGCTCTCAACAAGGGAAGTATCCAGGCGTCTCAGAGTGAACCAAAGTGATGTTCTTTGGACATGGAGGAGCTACAGAGAGACAGGAACTGTCGATGACGTGCCTCGCTCAGGCCGCTCAAGGGCGACTATGGCAGTGGATGACCGCTACCTACGAATTATGGCTCGGAGGAACCCTGACAGCAAGGCCACCATCTTGAATAAAGCTTTCCGTACAGCCACAGGACATCTTGTTACGTCTGAAAGTGCGCGCAATGGGCTGCATATGCGCAACTTCCCTCGCGACGTCCATGGCAAGGTCTATCCTTGCAACCACGACACCATGCGGTGCGGTACAGATGGGCCCAGCAACATGCCAAATGGAGCTCTGGTTTGGCATCAAGTTCTCTTCACCAATGAATGTCACATATGCCTTCAACCAGACAATAGCCAGAGACGTGTTTGGAGGCACCCCGGTTAGGCTGAACGCCTTAGACACACTGGCCAGCGAGTGCAGCAAGGTGGAAGTTCCCTGCCGTTTTGGGTTGGCATTATGTGGGGCCGACGTACGCCGCTGGTGGTCATTGAAGGCGCCGTAACGGCTGTACGATACGTGAATGCCATCCTCCGACCGATAGTGCAACCACATCGGCAGCATGTTGGTGAGGCATTCGTCTCCATGGACGACAATTTGCACCCCCGTCGTGCACATCTAGTGAATGACTTCCTTCAGGATAACGCCATCGCTCGACTAGAGTGGCCAACATGTTCTCCAGACATGAACCCTATCGAACATGCCTGGGATTGGTTGAAAAGGACTGTTTGTGGACAGTGTGACCCACCAACCACTCTGAGGGATCTACATCGAATCGCCATTGAGGAGTGGGACAATTTGGACCAACAATGCCTTGATGAACTTGTGGTTAGTATGCCACGACGAATACAGGCATGCAACAATTCAAGAGGTCGTATTACTGGGTATTAGAGGTACCGGTATGTACAGCAATCTGGACCAGCACCTCTGAAGGTCCCCCTCTATGGTGGTACAACATGCAATGTGTGGTTTTCATGAGCAATAAAAAGGGCGGAAATGACGTTTATTCTGATCTCTATTCTAATTTTCTGAACTCGCGCGGGAACTCTCGGAACCGAGGTGATGGGAGACCTTTTCTGCTGAGTGTTCTTTCAGGCTGATTATGAGTGCACTTGGTGATAGCTCTAGTTCCACTGATGTAAAATTATCCGTGCTGACTGTACTACCCAATTTGAATCAAACTCTTGCACATACAAAAAACGACAACGTAAAAAAAAGCCTGCTTCGATTTCTGCCAAGAGTTCAACTACATATAATGTTTTAACTGGCAAATATGCTCTTACATCAGTCCAGACTAGCTTCCCCGTGCGTTGATATTTTAACCCAAGTATTGAATCTGATGGACCATGCACGCAGACTACTTGGCTTTCCATAACCTATAAGTGTGCGTTACGGCATCATGTGAAACCTAAACGGAATGATATCCCATCCAGCACTATTATGCAACATTACAGATCTACTTTAGGGCGATGTTTGCTCAGAAAACTCTATCCAAGTAAGAGATTGTAGCTTTTGGCAATACAATGAAGTACTTATACACAAGCCCAAAAGTTTTTAATTCCTACTCATAATTTCATACACGCCCAATCAGGCGAATGAATGCTACCTGCACCTAAGCCATTTGATCTACAATGATTAAACCAAGAACATATTAAACCAACAATATATTAAAACCAAGAATATATTTAAAACAAGAATATATTAACTTGATACAAATCTTGTGTCCAGAGAAAGGATACATGCTAGTCAAACAATACTCTGCCACTGGTGCAGCACACTGGTATCCTGGGCCCACATTCATTTGGAATGCTGCACAGTGGCTTCATCGTTTCATTTTCCATTTAACGCCAGGGAGCAAGATCTAAGCTTCGACTTCTCACTTCCTTTCCTGAGCTTGTGGAAAATTGCATAGACGTTCCAGTCTTGAGTGTTCATCTTTCCTAGAGCTCCTATAGTGAGGTTTCCTGCTATTTCGCCGAATGTGACCAATCTGACCACGTCGACAGCACAAGATTTCCACGTTAAAATCCATATTTTTTTCGTCCTGACCACTGCATCTATTTCAGTAACACTATTTTAGGGATATCAATCGTACTTTGCTTGGAATTTTTGTGGCAAACACTGCAAGAATGTGTCTAGTGCCGTTTGCTCCACCTCCTACACAATGACCTTGTTGGCGTTGTTGTCATATGTGTCCAGTTTTCTAATCCAAGTAAACTTTCTAAAGTCTTTCCCTGTCTTTACGTTGTGTCATCAGTCTGCTGTCTACATACCCTAGACGTATTTTTACTCCTGTACTATTATACAAACCCCTCCTGTAGGTCCTGAAAAAAGTGAGCACTTCAGTCTTATGGTGGAACATCAGACACGCCCTTGCATTCTCGGATCAATGTAAACTCCCATACTTAGCAAGTTTTCCTGAGGTAAAATCTTTTTACCTGATGACATCTTGAGTTCTGTCTATTACCACACAAATCAAAAAGTAACAATATCAACAGGTCCAAAGGAGGGAGGTGGAAATACCTTACAAACTCACACATAAGGCGTTGTTGCCATGTTGCTTCCGATGCTGAACAACCATTGACGATTGCTGCCTCCATCAAAATTTCTAACACAACATGTAAACGATGTGGATGTTCTCTGTTGGAGGATGGTGGATTGGGGTAAGTTAAAAGCCGTTTTTCGTCAGCATAATCCTTTTACTGCTTTCCAAAAGTTTGTATTAGTAGATTCAAGTATACATTTGCAGGGCACGTCGAATCCACAGATCTTGGAGGCGAGTATTGACTTGAAGACACAGTAGCTGCTATGCCTGACTCGGCATGACGGTGGATCGACCTTACAATGCAAGTAGTGCTGATCACATAGCAGAGCTGCGTGTGGAGCTGATGGTGGCAGAGTGGCATGGCCAATGAAGAACAGGACACGCTGGCCACCTGCCCCACCTATGGCAAGTGACAGCAGCCTAGATGTCCTGGGTGTGTGCCCCGGTCTGGCCTGAGGTGATGATGGATGACCAGCGGCTCACAGGGGGCGCTGTCCCCGTGACTCACCATTTAGGCCTGAGCACCACGCTGGCTGGACAGCCAGTATTTATATGTACCAAAGAGGTATGTTTAGGTGTGACTGTTACAAGTGTCATGTACGATTTGTGCCGAAGTGTTCTTAGTTAATGTAACATATTGGTCACAGGCAGCAGTGCTTACTTGGGTGCCACAGCACAGAGATCTACATCTACATCTACATTGATACTCCGCAAGCCACCCAACGGTGTGTGGCGGATCACATAGCAGATATGCCAGCATACTGCAGCAAGTGGCTGCCTGTCGCAGTGAGGCGGCTTGCACTGGGCTCACACTAAAATACCGTTTTAGAAAAGCATTACACAACATTTGATGTGTTTCAGACACAGGACGGAGTCAAGATAACTCGATTCTGATAACTGAAGGGGTCGGTGATATAATTCAAATTATGGAAGATTAGACCGATCACATTATCTTTTGTTTTTACTTCTGCACCACATGCCGATAGCAAAAGCTGCGTGTGTACTGCTAGTTAATCCTTGCAATACTATCCTAAGGCCAAATGCAATGTCTGTTTCACAATCCTCTGACTAAACAGAATCGTTTGACATACATACCAATAACATTCTGTTGCATTATCATTTTTGCATTTCTAGAGTTTTTTTTTCCTTTTTTGTTTGTATGTCTTCAGCCCTTCCAACCTCCCTACCTCTTTCTACCATGATCCTGTTCCTATGCTCCCTGGTTCAATATATATGTCATAAATACTATTTGCAGCCGAAGAGAACCGGGAGGTTGTGAGGTATTTCCACTCTCATTTGGATGCATTGAGTTAACGCTATAATTGATCACCATTATAACTAAAAATTATGCAAAACAATTTGATTTATAAGACGTGTGGTAATTATGGCTTGTTTGATGCCACGTGGATGACGTCAGGCGCCACTAGAATATAAGAAACAGTCTCAGCTGAAAGTGGGGCAATAGTGACAACGGTGGAAACAGTCTTGACACGAATTAGTCGAGTATAGCTAGCAAACGCTTTGACAGCTAGCGATGGGCTTATGTTTACAAGATAGCACCGCACTGTTTTTGCATGGCGCTGATGGAGCGAGATAGGGTGACAACGTCTTACTAGTACTGTTGTTTTCATTTTGGAGACCAAACAAAACAAACATTACGCATGGTTTCTGTTTGTTATTCATACACTGATGAGCCAAGACGTTATGACCACCTGCTTAAAAGCTTGTTTGACTATCTTTTGAATCAAATACTACACCGATTCTGCGTATCAGGTTTGTGGAGATATGTGGCATTAGATGTCTACGCACATCCCATGTAATTCGCGTAAATAACAGATCGCTGATTAGCGTACTTGGTGATGGCGCCCTATAACAATACAGATGGTTGCATAGGATTGACATCAAGTGAATTTTATCACCGAGATATTAACATGAGTTCACTGTGATGCTACTCAGATCACTGTAGCACGGTTCTGACTCCGAGAGACGGACAGTTACACTGCTGAAAGACGACGTCACCGTCGGGAAAACATGAAGCAGTTGACAGAACGAAATTTTAACTGTTCAGCGGAGCGCTTGCTGAAATGAAACTTCCTGGCAAATTAAAACTGTGTGCCTGACCGAGACTCGAACTCAGGTCCTTTATCTTTCGCGGGCAAGTGCTCTACCATCTGAGCTACCCAAGCACGACGCTTTAACACCACCAGTACCTCGCCTCCCACTTTCCAAACTTCACAGAAGCTCTCCTTTGCAGGAGAGCTCTTCTTCGCAGGAGAACCAGGTGGTTCGCAGTTGTCAGCGTGTTTACGTTTACTACCACAGTCCCACAGTGCTGCTGTTGATCTTCTGGGACCCCTTGCCAGAACATTTAATGGATTTTCGTACGTTCTAGTCGCTGTTGAACTTACTTCAAAATTTGTTTCTTTCACACCGTTACGCAAAGCGACTGGACGGTTTGTATCCAAAGCCTTTGTTAAAAATTTCTTACCTGAAGTTGGACACATTGAAAGTGTCATTTCAGATTACGGATCACAATTCAGATCTGCTGGTTGGTACACATGCTTCGGAATCGTAAAATTTAAGTCTGTTTTTATTTCATTGTACTCTCCACATTGTAACTCACCTGAGCGGATTATAAAAGAAATCAATAAGCTTTGCAGACTTTATTGTCACAGAAAGCATCAGTATTGGGACAGATACATTTATTTCAAAACGTGCTGAATGAAATGCCTCGTGACTCCACTGCTTTACCACCTATTCTTGTTCTGAAGAATGAGGAACCACCGAAGAGAAACAGAGAGCTTGTTCCTTTTCCGGATACACGTAAACTTCGACATAAAGACATAATTAATTTGGCTATTAAAAATATAAATTCTGTTGCAGGAAGTTCTCACGAAAGCCCATTCATTGTCACACAAGAAGAAACAATTGAGTCACAAATTTTTTTCTGATTTACAATGGACCTTATAGGATCCAACGTATACCGCATGATAATTGCGTTGAAGTTGAAACTCCGTGTACTAACAGAAGTGAAGAACTACACCATATTTCTCATGTAAAACCCTTTATTGAGAGATAATTTGCTTTCTGACTTAGTCATTGCCATAAATTTTCACCTTATTTAAAGTACTTTCTGATAGATTTCAGATGACACAGTATTTGGTTTGTTTGACGGCTACATAATTATACTACGACGATACTTAGGAATGACACAACCTTCATTATTGCTTTTGTGCTGTATCTGTTTTATGTCTGGACAGTTTTTCTGCGTTCTTCTGAAAAGTGAAAATGTTTTGGTAATGACTTTTGTGGCATGGCTACAGTGAAAGAGGTATTCTTCGTAACACAACAATACGTTTCAGCATAGTACTTTCAAGGTCACGGAAATGCACATAATAACTACGACATTTATACGCATAGCACTTCACTTTTGTATATGACAAAGGTAACTACACAGATTTTTGGAGAACTTTGCTTATGAACGACGATAATTACGACACTTGGCACGATTTTACAGTTAAGAAATGACAGAAATTATCTTTCAACAAGAACTGTAGTTTAGCGCTACATGACACGCATTTGAATGATCACCTTTTGTACTTGGAACATTTTTTAGGAAATATTTTTGATCTACTAAGACACAGAGAAGGTCGTCGGCATTGCATTTCGTCCCGCAATTTTAATCTGTAACATCTGAGGGTTTAATTGCATTAGCCCTCATGGGGGTACGCCTACTTTGTGTACCATGTGTGTGGCAAGTGCAAGGAGCCCTAGCTAATATGGTATTTGCTTACACAATTTTACACATCGGTAACATATTTCTCTAACACAAAGTTACACAGCTCTCTGATCATTTAACTAAGAGAGACAAATATTTTTTGTTACTATGTCACTGAATATGTCTAGGTAATTACACAGTTAGATTACTTCACACTTATGAAATTGTACATTGTCTGCATTTTGGTAACTTTTCATATATTTTCAGAACAATTACTGTGAGAGCTTTGAGAGACGTATTTTGTATGGGATCATGCTTTTTGAAGTACGTTTGATGTAAATAATACTACTGATACGAACAGAAAGAATTTTTTTAAGGTTTTGAGATTATTGAAGGAAGCTACGACGTTTTTGAGATTTGATTGATGTGTTGTGGTGATGTTATTACGACAACGATGTGTATATTGATGTTCAAATATGGTTATGATCGATAAGGTGATGCTATGTGAGAAATATGTTTATGCTACGCGTTTGTTATGATGACGTATTGAAGCAGTATCGACGAATATGTGTATGTGTAACAAGGCAATGAGTAGTGCTTAGGGACTCTGGTGTGTGAAAAAAAAACAACGTTGGAAACCAAACATCTTATTCTAAAAGTTATGAAAAGTAAGTGTATGTGTGAATGTGAGTACCACAATACTGACGGAAATTTTTGGATCCTGTTATTGATGAGATTTCGTTTCTGCACACTTCTAATGTAATTTTTCGACCTGTGAAATTTTTTATTGGTATGAAACTGCTCTTGTAGCTCAAACTGCTCTCGTAAATATTTCGGTAAAGAGTACATTTGACTTTGACGAAACGTTGTGCTGAGCTGCTAGCTAGCCGCTTTGACATATACCTTTTGTTGTGTGGACTTTAAACTTTCCTCGTACCAATTCAGCAACTTTGAAGCTTGCCGCACTTCCGCAAGCATTCACACAGCTATAGAAAAGAGAGGCTGTTAACCTTGCTATTGACATTTCTTTGCAGAACGCACCACAAACACGACATACTATTACTTGGAAACATATGGTTATACTTTGGAGCTCGTACTTTGTGCTACATACTGTAATGCTCACGAATAGATGAGAAATATTCTTATGTCTAAACACCTGATTATGACAAGTGTCGTTCTACAAGAGTTGAAAGAATTTTTAGTGACTTATGAAGTGCCATATGGCTATTGAATGATGATTTCGTGCTTTGCTTTGTACATCTTTCTTTATTTTAATTGATATCTTGTTTCTAGCTGTGTTGTAGCATTGGTTTTACAAAATAAAAAGAAATTAATACGTTTGCTAACGTGAATACTTTCTGTTCCACATTCTTAAAGAAAGAGGAGCATTATGAAAGGAAAAAAGTATAATAAGGAGAAGTGACTAGTAACAGGAACTGCATCCATAATTTTCTTTTCAAGGACTTGGTAATTTTTTTTGTCAGAATAAGTTGTTGTAGTGCACCGCTTTAGTGATATGATGTGACATAGGCATTAAGATGTGAAAAGACGTTCAATTATCTGCATTGCTATCTTTACTGTAATATTTATTCTGCTTGTTCTTTATCGTGTTTAGGTATAAGTTATTGCATTTGCTGCAGCTACTTTTCAGGCATTGTCCTACAGTATTTTACTTTGTATTCCTCTGATAAGCCAGTTTTACCACTGATTCACATTTCTTGTTTGCTGCATATTACCTTATATTAGTTGTAATGTTGCATTTTCTTTACTAGTTTACATATACTGCTGCTTGCTTTGCCAGTTTGCTTTTTTTGTCATTGCTGTTTGTGTTAATTGTTTTGTGCTGACGCATTGCCTGGTTCTCTAGTTTATGTATCTGAGCTCAGTAGATTTAAGTTGGTTTAAGATGGGATATGCTATACAGGAAAATGAGTTATGATGAGTTGGGAAGAAATGCATTGAGAAGCTATAACAAAAAGGTTTGGCCAAAAAGTATTGTATAACGAGGAATAATTATTTTGATAGAGGAAATGAAGCAGTTATGGTTAAATATGGATAAATAGGATTTTTTTATTTTTTATTTATTTAATTTATTTTTTTTATGCAAATGGTGAAGTAAGAGAGGCTGACGAAAATTAAATGAAGTTTTAGTTGGATATGAAGTGATTTTGGTTGAAATAAAACAGGTATGAGCATAAATTAGGTATAAAATGCTCACCACAAGTACTGCAGGACCAAATACTACCCTGAAAACAGACTCTATCCTTTCCTTTTGTGTTATTCCGCTGTGTGTTTGTATACCCTTGTGTGTGTGTGTGTGTGTGTGTGTGTGTGTGTGTGTGTGTGTGTGTGTGTGTGTGTGTTCTTCCTGTGTCTGTGTGTTTACCTGATAAGATAAATTTGATATAATTTTTTGTTAATACTAAGCTGCGGTCACTATGATGAGGAATGCTGTTATCCTCAAATCTAACAAATTTTTTTTTACTTTTTAAAGAGTTTCAGACATTATTTATTCTATTCTGTTTTTTTAATGCTCATGCGTCAAGTTAATGTTTCTAAGGATATTCTCATTTTTCATTATTTACGTTTGTCATAATTCCTGCAACACTCATGTATATGTTTATTTGTATCCTTTTTGTAAAGCCTGTATTACTACCAATGTTATCTGTATTATTGTGTTCTTGATTGTAATGATGTTTTCTGTGCCTTTGTTATTGTATTCTTAGGCTGTAAAATTGTAAATTGTATAGACACCTGTTCTTCACGTTAAGTAAATAGTAGGGATTCATTTTACTGCACATATTTCTGTTGGTCATAGTATATGCATAATATGCCAGAGATTACATGACTGTGTTAGTGCTAGCATGTGTGTTGATGATTCAGCAGGGGACTGGTTAACAGCATTGCTGGTTCTAAGGATATTGCAGAAAGTTATTGAGTGCACAAGTGGTGGTTTATGGACTTGCTATATTATCCACAAGACTCTTCAATTGTAATTGTGCATCCGCACAGTCACAATGGATGGTTGCTGGCCATCTCCACAAGGACTACAGTGGGTCTGCACCTTTGGTGGCCCACTACTACCTTAATCTCTACAAGGACTTCAGGGGGTCTGCACCTCTGATGGCCCATTGCTGCCATATTTTCTACAAGAAATACTGTCGGTCTGCTCTATGGTGACCTACCAATTCTACCAATATTCTTCAAGATTTCGATTGACTCTGCTGTAGGATTGCTCTGTTGTGGCCCATTACCAATCTACATGTCAAGAGTCAGCACTGTGTTTTCGTTGGGAGGACAACACTACTTCTTCAAGACTGCGTGGAGGTCCACTTCTTCTGTGTGCATTTTCTTTTACTGCTGAGGCCTTGTGCATAAAACTGTCGTAGGCTATTCTTCTGATGAATGATCAGGGCTGTCTTTTGGGACTATGAGGACAATTTCTGCTTTTGACCAACGGTATGTTACTAATTGTGTGCATTTTATTCATTTGATATTGTTAATATGAAGAAATTTTTAACGAATTGGCCCCTGTCCAAATTATTTTGTACAACTTCTTTGAGAGGAGCAGGGGGACTATGTAAGTAGGCTGTTAATGTGTCTGCATGTTGACAGCGCGATAGACTGCGTTAACACCTGACTGTACGCACTCTGTAGGAGACTCTGTGGCTGGTTGGACTAGAAGTTGGAGGTGAGCAGCCAGCAGTGATGGAGGTTGTAAGTCAGTAGTTAGCATTGATGGAGGTTAGAAGTTTGAAGAGTTAGCGCGAGTTGACAATCTGGACGTGTGTCCTTCATGGAAATGTAATTTGTCGATGATTATATAATTTTTGGAAATGGATGTCACGGACCATTATATATTTGTTTGAACTGGATGTCACATTATTACGGTAAAAATACATTGTTTGGTTTGCAACAAAATCTTTCCTTTGCTAACCACATGCATATCAGTAGTTAGAGCCTTCAATAGAATATTTCATTTAACTGGCAGTATTGGTGCTTGCTGCATTGCTGTAGTTCGGGTAACGAAGATTTTTGTGAGGTGAGTGACGTATGAAATGTATAGGTTATTTTTAGGATTTCTTATTATTCGGGGCCTTTCTTTTGAGTTAATTTGAAACCAGTCAGATCTCGTTGTCCTTGAATATTGTAAGTAATTAATGAACAGGAAAGGTTTGAGTACTGTTAGTCAGGGCAGATTCTGTAGGTCAGTGTTGAAATGATAAAGAATAGCGAGGAGAAAGTAGGCTCAGTTAGGTTCAGTGTCACACAACAATATAAGCAGAAGAGTTAAATAAAGAAGTTTCACTATATCTGCGCTTCGTTTTACATTTTTGAAATTATTCCATCGGTAATGTTGGAATTAAATATGGTGTTGGCCCACACTTAGCCTTGATGACAGCTTACACGCTCGCAGGCATACTTTCAATCGGCAGCTAGGTTTCTTGGTGAATGGTAGCCCATTCTTCGAGGAGTTCTACACTGAGGAGACGTATCGATGCCGGTCGGTGAGGACTGGCACAAAATCGGCGTTCCGAAACGTACCAAAGGTGTACTACAGAATACAGGTCAGGACACTGTGCAGGCCAGTCCATTACAGGGATGTTATTGTCCTGTTACTACTTCGCCATAAGCCGTGCATTATGAACAGGCGCTCGATCGTGTTGAAAGATGTAGACGCCATCCCCGAATTGCTCTTCATCAGTGGGGAGCAAGATGGTGTTTAAAATATCAATGTAGGCCTGTGCTGTGATAGTGCATGCAAAACAACAAGGGGTGCAAGCCCCCTCCATGAAAAACATGACCACACCATAACACCACCGCCTCCGAATTATACTGTTGACACTACACGCTGGCAGATGACGTTCACTGGGCATTCACAATACCCACACCCTGCGTCGGATCGCCACATTGTGGACCGTGATTCATCACTCCAAACAACGTTTTTCCACTGTTCAACGTTTACGCTCCTTACACCAAGCGAAGTGTCTTTGGCATTTACCGGTTTGATATTTGTGTGTTATGAGCAGCCGCTTGACCATGAAATCCAAGTTTTCTTACCTCCCGCCTAACCGTCATAGTACTTGCAGTGGATCCTGATGTACTTTGTAATTCCTGTGTAATGGTATGGATAGATGTCTTCCTATTCCACATTACGACCCTCTTCAACTGTCGGCGGTCTCTGTCAGTCAGCAGGTGATGTCCGCCTGTACGCTTTTGTGCAGCACGTGTCCCTTCACATTTCCACTTCCCTAACACATCGGAAACTGTGGACCAAAGGATGTTTAGTAGTGTGGAAATCTCGCGTGCAGACGTATGACATGACACCCAATCACCCGACCACGTTCGAAGTCCGTGAGTTCTGGGGAGCGCCCCATTCTAATCTCTGACGATGTCTAATGACTACTGAGGTCGCTGATATGGAGTACCTGGCGGCAGCACACCGCACTTAATGTCAAAAACGTATTTTTTGGGGGGTGTCCGGATACTTTTGATCACATAGTGTGTGTTCACTTTTCTGTCATAAGATACACATGCAAGCTACATATCTTACTTGTAAATGTTATTTAGTATACTATATAATTTCTCGAAAACTTGATTGAGTTGTTAGTAACTTGAAATTACAAAATTGTATATATATAAAACTTTTACAGTGCTTTAATGCAGTAGTCGTCAGGAGATGATTCAACAATGACTGACACGGGCTTCGCCTTAACTGTAATGCTACATCAGAAAACATTTTTCACACAACAGCTCCCATAACAAGTAATCAGAGTAGTTCTGAAATAAAACATACACATTTAAAATAGAAATAACGCAACCATGAATACTGTATATTGTGACCACCAGTTGCCACACTGATGAAATCGTCCTCATGAGATCGTTCGAAACCTCTATTTTCGGTAGACCCCATAAGAGACTAAGAGACACGAGAAAAAGAGAGAGAACTGAGCGGAGGTTGAAATAGTACTTTGTGGAGACTAACACGTTACAACTGGTATCCCCAGTGCGTCACACATATACCTTCTAACATTCTGACATAAGGTCTACCTTAGCCTATTCGTATGGAAGATATCGTCACCTGCTGGAAGTTAGTTCAGCAAAGCGACTATACGGAACGTGCGGCAGTCGACCATGAAAAGAAAGTCTTGCCTAATTGTATCACTGTAAAGGTGCGAATGTGGTCGCTCTAGTTCATCTCCTTGGCTCCAAGAGTTAATGGAATTCATTTGACCACCATCAAAGATGGTCCGATTCTGTAGCTGACCATCCAGCGTGTCTGACTGACATGCGGAGGACCACGTTTCATTTTCGAGTTCTACCCGAGATATTTCTTTGCTTTGATGACTGGAACAGATTGCATGCAACGTCTTAAAGGCATTTCAGAAGCAACTTGAATTATGAGTAGGGCTCCAAATTCGGGGACTGACAACGACCGGGAGAGCGATGAGCCGACCACAAACATCTTCATAAAGCATCCATATCACTCCATCTGGCAGAGTGTGAGTGGTCCACTTGTACGTGGAGTTCGATTTTGTAATATATTTCATGAAAAATGACATGAAATGGTTATCAAAATTGGTTCAAATGGCTCTGAGCACTATGGGACTTAACTTCTGAGGTCATCAGTCCCTTAGAACTTAGAACTACTTAAACCTAACTAACCTAAGGACATCACACACATCCATGCCGAGGCAGGATTAGAACCTGCGACCGTAGCGGTAGCACGGTTCCAGACTGTAGCGCCTAGAACCGCTCGGCCGCCCCGGCCGGCTGAAATGGTTATCACATGTAGGAGAGATCGTATCTTTGACACCACTGAACCAAAGATGTTGACTGAGTGGCAGAACTGGTTGTAAGTAGGGGCGCGCAGAGCGCAGTAGTAGTTGCCGTTGTGCTCAAAGGTAAGTGTAAGACTTTAAGCTAGTGGCTATCTGTGAGAATTTAGCTGTTGCCCTATGGACTCAGCATAATACAGTTTTGTAAGATAATGAAATTTTGTATATTTAGTCTTAAGTATGCAGCAACGCAATGGGGATTTTGCTAATTCTAACAGTATCGTTCCATCAATGTAGGAACCAAGTATCTTCCATCAGACTTCATGTATAGGTTGATTAAGTATGCCCGATTTGTAATTCTGTATATTTTGTAATCCTGATACAGACAAGTTAAATTTTGGAATCTATTTTGTCAACCGATTTCAGACCTTCTGTCCTGTAACAATCCAAGTATTGTGAAATACGTCAGTAAGTGAGAACTGTAGAAAAGTTGAGAAGTTCACTGATTTTGAAGTTAATGTAAAACGTTTCATGTTAGATTTTGTGAAGTAAAAACTTTATTTTGAATACAATTTTCGAACTGAAGAATTCGGTCTTAGCATATCTTGCGATTCAAGGGCTATGGAAAACGTATTTCATCGTTTATTCGCATAGGGAATTTTATCAATTTGTTGCACAGGACAATAGAACTCTGTGCTCACGAAACTGAGTAAATTTCAGGGGAATTGATTTCATTATAGGCATTATATATTGGTTTTCCAGATTAAGTTGTCCAATTTTTCTTTGGATTACAGTAAAACTGATTAAACACACCATTTGCTCAACAACACATCACATAGTAAATTTGGATAACACGACGTTATTTTTAAAGAACGTTACACTTGTAACAAACACAAATATTTGTTTTTTTTTTCAGTTCGAAAATTGTATTCAAAATAAAGTTTCCCCTTCACAGAATCTAATATGAAAAATATTACATTAACTTCAAAATCAGTGTACTGCTCAACTGTTCTACAATTTTCACTTACTGACGAAGTTAACAATACTTGGCTTGTTACATGACATAAGGTCTGACATCGGTTTACAAAATAGATTCCAAAATTTAGCTTGCCTGTATCAGGATTACAAAATACACAAAATTACAAATCGGGTATACCTAATCAACCTATACATTAAATCTGATGGAAGATACTTGGTTCCTACATTCAAGGAACGATACTATTAGAATTAGAAAAATCGACATTGCGGTGCTGCATACTTAAAACTAAATACACTAAATTTCATTACCTTACAAACCTGTATTATGCTGCGTCTATAGGCCAACAGCTACATTCTCACAGGTAGCCACTAGCTTAAAGTAGCTTAAAGTCTTACAGTTACCTTTAACAGAGTACAACGGCAACTGCTACTGCGCTCTGCGTCTTCCCCTCCCTCCCCCCCCCCCCTACTTAAAATCAATTCTGCCACTCAGGCAACATCTTTGGTTCAGTGGTGTCACAGATACAATCTCGTCTACATGTAATAACCATTTCATGTCATTTTTCATGAAATATATTACAAAGTCGGGCTCCTAGTGGACCCCTCACAAGAGAAGGAACGCATCAACACCAAACAGATTTCCGATGAATAGATTCTTGCAATTGTGCAAGTTAATCTTTCACCAAAGATAACTTTACGGCAAGAATCACGCTGTAAGCTGAAGCAAGCTTCTTGAAGACCACTTTCTGTTAATCATTTATGATCCAATCTCCATATTGATGAGCCCACAGTAAATGGGTCTGTCACGCTCCATCGCAATTAGGACTTGGGCATTTGAACATCTGATATACAGAATTATTGTTGTGAGCTTCCATTGGGTAGGTTACTCTTGGGCACCCTACTACTGACTGTTCTATCGCGGATAATTCTTGTTACCCAGATGCTTCGTAAAAACCCAAAATTCAAGCTTCGTGTCATATTCAACGATGCTAAGAATGTGGTCTGAACCGGTTTCAGCGTTGCCGAGAAATTCATCTGGCAAAACACGGTTCAAAAGCATCACCTCAGTAACGCTTCTCTAACATCAAACTTACACACTGCAAACGTGAACTGGAGGTCATATTAAGTTATAGCTGTCTCTTAGAGCCCGGCAACTGGTGCTAACTTTGCTGCATCATCACTAAAAGAAGAAATTGATCTAAAATTCGTTGACATCTTTTTTTACGGCCTGTTCACAAGAGCTGGACTTAAGTACATTTTATTCTTGTACATAGAGATCTCGCTCATCCCAGTTTCTGTGCTTTTTCGTTATAGAATAGTTGACATAACCCAAACATAGACAATAAATCGGAGATTTTTCTCTCTCTCTCTCTCTCTTACTCTCTCTCTCTCTCTCTCTCTCTCTCTCTCTGGAAGCACAAATCTTCTTGTCATACCTATCAAATTTATATGACTTTCAGTTGATGCTTACAGTGGAACAGACTGATATTGCTGAAATTTATTGTGTAACATTGAAAACGCATTGTAGTGTGCGTATTAATTAATCGAACAGACTATACAATACACATGCTGTTCACCTATATGGCGTATATATTCGTTAATAAATCTGATTTTACTAGTAAATTAAATTAATGTCCCGTGATAATTACAGCGTTCATACCTTACCAAGTCAGACAAATTATCAACCAAAATGCGCAAAATGCGGTAATGCGCAAAATGGTCGAATGATCGAATCAAAGTGCATTTTTTCCATATGTGTTAACTCATGTTACAAATATACGAAGTCAGCCGTTGGATGTATCAACAAAGAGCCCTAAAGAAGGGCCCTAAACACCACTTAATACAGTAGCTTTGGATCTTTAGTTTTCTAGGTAGAGGTAGGGCATTTTTGCAAATTTCGCACTCATTAATGTTATAATACGTTCAATCAAACGTGTAAAGGGAAATTTATCAGTTATTACCTTTACTGTGATACATCCCTTAATCGCTAATTGTTGCAGCTCATTGGTTACATAAAAGCTGTTAATAAAAGATCTGTGTCGCCAGATCTGTGTGATAACTATATATTCTACTTACATCTGGTGAGGATATTAGTGTTTAACATCCCGTCGACAATGAATTTATTAGAGACAGAGTCCAAGCTCAGATTAGAGAAGGCTGGAGAAGGAAATCGGTCGCGTCCTTTCGAAAGAATCATCCCCGCATTTTCCTTAAGCGATTTAGTGAAATCACGGAAAACATAAATCAGGATGCCCGGACGCTGGTTTGAGCCGTCGTCCTCCGGAATGCAAGTGCACTACCCCGCTCCGTAGTTACATATGACACCATAACTTGTTTCGACAGCGTGTTTCTGGAGAGTACTAGTTTTTATACTCATTCTAATAGTTTACTTGTAATGTATATTATTGATTAGTAACTTAACTCGTTAAAAAGTAATCAATGTTTTCATCATAAAATAATGCAAAATAATATACGAAAGAAAGGCACAGATAATTATGGACACAATTTGCAAATAACTCAAGTTAAAACTTTGAGAATATGGCCACTTTTATCTTGTAATTCTTCTTGCTTCAATACTTGATATTAATAACTTCTTGATTATTCTTTACTGCAGCCCGCTATCGAACGACTGCAGATTCATTTATCATTATGTGTGTTTCATAAAGTAGTTCTGTATCTATAGTGGAGGAAACAACCACGGTGCTAGTTAGCTGCATCCAGTGTTTATTGTTGAGTGGATCTCCATCGTTATTTTAACATCTGCGTGTTGTTGTCAATGACGAACTAGTACTACGTCCAGTCTTGCTTCCATACGCTTCTCCAGAATATCATCTCAATTTAATTAGAATTATGGCCGTAATTAATATTTGCATTTGACTAACACCTTAGCCATTGAGACAATCATTCTGGACACATTATATTTAATGTCACTCGTAATAATATGCGTCGAAATAAACACTGAAAACATGTCGTGCAGCCAAAATTGAAGTTTCAAACTTGTCTGTCCGATAGAAGTATAGCGCTCACCATTAATGCTTTATGCAACCTTCTTTCACAGCACTTGTCTTATGATCAGTATAAGATATACCACATGGGCAAGGCATTTTCCAATCTTCCACAACCCTGCTATCGTGAACGGAAAGCCACTTTGACTTCAGATTTTCTGAGGACATTGCCTATCTTGAGTGAGACGTTGCCACAAGCGCAAGAAAAGTTGTGAATTTTATAGGCTTTCTATACTCCTTATCCAAAACTGGCTTTCCTATTGTAACTCATAGAACTCTGGTGATCTCTTGAGGACTACTCTGGAATGGTTGAGCTTCTTAGGCACAAGCTCAGAATCGCAAAGTGTCTGTGCCCTATGTGCCAAGTGTCTCACGGTTTCCGAAGGGAGATGATGTCTCTAAGTCTGTAAATATAAATCCTGGCTATTGGGCTCACGGTAGGCTGAATGACACGATAATCTGTCATTTTCTGTGCCTACTGAAACATGCAATAATGGCGAAAATCATCGTTTTCTTTGTATGTCATATCTGGCCTGGAATCTAGTGCTTCATGTAGCTATAACCTGAATTAATAAACGCGGCACCTCATGTTTCATTGGGGATATCTAGTGATTAAAAATATTACTCGCATGGCATTACCAATGTGTAACAACAGGACATACAGCTTTACTGCACATGGTCGAAGTACATCGATTTTTTTATTGTGCCTGGATACGTTGCTGGAAAATTTCCATCCGTGGGTTCTGTATATGAGGTCCCAAAGAATCGATGGTTGCTGGATGACCAAGGATATCTCACTAATTTTCATTGGGTGATACAACAGGCGAATGTGCTGGCCAAGGAAGCAATGTTAACTGACATTCTTCAAAGAAGTCTGGCACGCTACCATTACATGTGACCGAGCATTTTTGTTCTAAAACATGGCATCCACACTACCCTCACTGAGAAAGAATAGTTTCGGCTCTGTATCTTTCTTTTATGAAGTAATTTATCTTGCCACAGTCACTTGATATTAACATTTTATTAGCACGACGAGTTTCGGCAGAACGCTGTCATCTTAAAGTGCATTTACAGTTACATTTACATTGTAATTAATGTGAAGTGAGGTTATTTCCTTGCTGTGTGTGCCAGCTAAGTTGTGCGTTGAAAAAACGCCTATTCAGGAAGGTAAGTATGTTATAGCCTGTACGCTACGTGATAAGCAAGATCAGTCATTTCCCTAGGGCACTTACTTACATTTTTGTTCTTAATTTCGTTGACTGGCACATAGAGAACAGTAACAAGTACGTCACAACTTAACGCTTTCACAGCCATTTGCTTAAATCAGTCGAATGAGTCTTCAGAGCTAACGGATCATGGGAAATATTAGATGAGTAGCTGGTAAAGCCAATTTTTATTTTTCAGTGAAACTGGCATTCAACATTGGAGGAGTTTTCAAATGGTTCAAATGGCTCTGAACACTATGCGACTAAACTTCTGAGGTCATCAGTCGCCTGGAACTTAGAACTAATTAAACCTAACTAACCTAAGGACATCACACACATCCATGCCCGAGGTAGGATTCGAACCTGCGACCGTAGCTGCCGCTCGGCTCCAGACTGTAGCGCCCAGAACCGCACGGCCGGCAAAGGAGTTTTTAAAGAAGTTAATACTCTAACTTCCAAGTTTATCATGTAGTAATATGTCTCATAGTACTAAGTCATGAATGACTGTTTTCAAGTCTTCATGTAAGTTCATTTGGTGTCCTTTGCCCATTTTATGTAATATGTGAATGTCATGCACAATATCGTGGAATGGGTGGCCTGTGTTTTTTATGTAGATGACTACGCTGATTTATTGTAGTTGTTAATATAGCATGCATTTATAAGTTCTTTGTATCTTTTATGATAGTCTCGCCTGGTTTGGCCTACACACAAGGCTTTTCAAGTAAGTCATACTATTTTATAAATGCCTAATTGTGAGTGTTTATCTGTGTTTGTCTTAATATTGTGTCTCCATAGGTGTTGCAGTTTTCTGTATGTTATGAAGGTAATGTTAATGTTGTGTGGTCTGAAAATGTTTGCTATTTTGTATGAGAGTTTGCGTGTGGAAGGAATGCAAGCAGTAAGGTTCTTTCTCATTTTCTGTGTAGAAGTTGGTTAAATGTAGTTTTTTTTCCTTTGTGTGTGAAGCTGTCAATTAGTATTCGTATGGAGTGTAGCCATGTATGGAAGTGAAACATGGACGATAAATAGTTTAGACAAGAAGAGAATAGAAGCTTTCGAAATGTGGTGCTACAGAAGAATGCTGAAGATTAGATGGGTAGATCATGTAACTAATGAGGAAGTATTGAATAGGATTGGGGAGAAGAGAAGTTTGTGGCACAATTTGACCAGAAGAAGGGATCGGTTGGTAGGGCATGTTCTGAGGCATCAAGGGATCACCAATTTAGTATTGGAGGGCAGCATGGAGGGTAAAAATCGTAGAGGGAGACCACGAGATGAATACACTAAGCAGATTCAGAAGGATGTAGGTTGCAGTAGGTACTGGGAGATGAAAAAGCTTGCACAGGATAGAGTAGCATGGAGAGCTGCATCAAACCAGTCTCAGGACTGAAGACCACAACAACAACAACATATTGCTGGCTGTGTCAACTAACGCTGTGTATGCATCATATTTGCGTCTCGTGGGGTGGCAAAATGAGCTGTGTATGGTACTATCTGTTGCTGTTGTGTTTCTATAAAATTTGAAGATGTGTAAATTGTTTTCAGTACTGATTTATGATTTAGGAAATTGATTCCACCATTGTTTTCATATTCCACGGTGAAGTTTATTTTCTATCCTGTTTATTGATTGTATCTTGTGTGTGTTTTTATAGCATTCGTGTCACTATCTTCCAGGAGCTATGTATCATCAACATAACGTTTTTAGTAAATAATTGTATCCACTAAGCTTGATTTTATAGCAAGAGCTATTTGCTCAAGGTGGTGATATATGTGTTGGCAATTGTACCCTGCTATAGCTGAACCCTATTGCGAGACCTCTGTATTTCTCCTACATTTACTAGTACTTGTAATATAATTTTAGCTTAGTAATAGTTCAATTATGTCAATGAAATCAATAATTTCTGTCATTGATAGTGTTTCGCGTTTCATGATGTTCAACCCGGTGACTTTGAGTGTTTCTGGGATGGGTATGTTTGAGTATAGGTTTGTGATGTAGAATTAAATTGAACAGACTAGAGTGGGGATGGTAATGTTTTTGATTTCTTCTGTTAGCTGCTGACTGTTTTTCAGTGAGTAGTTGTTACTGTATGTATGGATGTTGGTGAGAATCTGGTTAAGTTTGTTTCTATTTTTATAATCTGGGCTATTTCTTGAGTTCACATATGGGTGAATAGGGCAAACTTCTTTCTGTATCTTCGGCTACAATCTTAGCTTTGATGCCTGAGTATTTGTAATTGCGCTACATTTCTTCTTGCAGTCAGTTAGCATGAAATGTGTGTTTGTCAGTAGTGAGTTGAGTTCTTCTGAAAAACTATATGAGACCTTTTTATATTTTAGTAATGCCATTTTCAATTAAGAAATCCAGTGAAACTTCCTGGCAGATTAATACTGTGTGCCGGGCCGAGACTCGAACTGGGGGCCTTTGCCTTTCGCGGGCAAGTGCTCTACCGTCTGAGCTACCCAAGCACGACTCACGCCCCGTCCTCACAGCTTTAATTCTGCCAGCTGTGAGGACGGGGCCTGAGTCGTGCTTGGGTAGCTCAGACGGTAGAGCACTTACCCGCGAAAGGCAAAGGTCCCGAGTTCGAGTCTCGGTCCGGTACACAGTTTTAATCTGCCATGAAGTTTCATATCAGCGCACACTCCGCTACAGAGTGAAAATCTCATTATGGAAAGAAATCCAGTGTTTTTCTTCTTCTTTCGATATACATAATTTTTTCCTTCGTCTGCGTAGCTGATTATTGTTTTATGGTTACTTAGCTTTCTTTTTATATCTCTGAGTGTTTTTCTGTCCACTTGGTGAGCATTATAACTTTCTTCTTGTTGGTTTAGTTTATTTTTTATGTCTTTCATAGCTTTGTGAGCTATAACTGTCTTTTCGTTAGCGCCTAATCTTGCTATCCCTGTAGCATCTTTTGTTGCAACAATAATACCTTCAAAATTTTGGACATACTTCAGGTTGTACATTATATTTCAGTTCTTAGTAGGTTGTTTTCTCTGTCTGTGTATATATCAGTATTATTGATGACTTGTAAAATTTGTGTGTGTATGGTGCTATCAACATTCTGTTGACTGTATAGCAGCTCATTTTTCAATTCATTGATTTTTTAGGACTGATTACGAGCTCTCTTCGTATATTCCTTAACTACAAGAGTCATGATCCCATCTAGAATTGAAAGAAAGATGTAATTGTAAAAATAATTAGCTACTTTTAAGTGTACGTTCGTAAGTTTTCTGTTAAGCAAGTCTTTCTTTTTGTGGAGAAGCTTGATTTCAGATTCCAACCAGTACCTGTCAGCTTTTCGTTTTTCAAGCCCAGAGCGGACAGCACTATGGGGCACAGCGTATACAGCAAACGAACTAACACTGATTTGTATCTCCGCGCTGCCAGCTACCATCAACTTTCACTGGCCCACAGGAGTCGTGCAATATCGGACGGAAAGACTCTACCAAGAGAGATAAATAAAATTAAGGACTTATTCAAGATAAACGGATAGAGTGGCAGACAAATCCGAGGTGGTTTCGGACATAAGGTACAGATCTTGCAGACAGAACATGACTAGGAGGATAAGGCAATGGCGCATTTGCCGTACACCGGCAAAATATCGAACAGAATTGGCAGAATCCTGTCTAAACGTAACATTAAATGCGTTTTCCGGCCACCTCCGAAAATGCATGCTTTGTCAGAGACAGTGAAAGATGACTTGGGGCTCTGTAAACTGGATGTCTATCGTATTCGAAGCAATATCCGTAAAGTATACATCAGGCAGACTGTGCAGACGTTGGAAGACAGGTGTAAGGTTCACATGAGACACACCTAACTTAGGCAACCAACAAAAATCTGCAGCTGTAGAACATTGCCTGCCTACAGGGGACTGAATGAAATGTGAAGCTACGGAAGTATTGAGACAGACCTCGTCATTATGGGGCTATGTTTAAGGGAACCACTGACGTACGGATGGCCGATGGCTTGATCAACAGGGACAGTGGTATCACTCTCCATAAAGCATCAGACGCAACACTCAGCCAGCTGAAGCCACAAAGTCGGCTGAGAGCGATTGCCGCGCCCAAAGGGGCTGCAGGAGCACTGCTGGACCGGAGTTCACGCCCAGCATTCGGCGGTCGCGTCCTCCCAGCACTCCATCCGACTTGGCGTGCGGCCGGGTAATGGGGGTAGGGGTACGGTGCTATAAGAGTATAAAGGAGGCGCGATGTAGCTAAGAGTCTCAGTCTACAGTTATCACCTGAAGATGACGGACAGGTATTCTGTCGAAATATCATGTTACGTATTAGACTGAAATCGACCGGACACCCGAGAGCAATACAGACAGACAGACGCTTTTCAGACGCCTCGCTGCCAACGATTTTACACTTCTTGGATAAGAGAACCAAACCATAACTCCGAGTGTTCCGTGTACACGATTTTGATGACTGAAGTAAAGTGTGTCGTTGTGTCTATGATGATCACTTTAAAGAAGACACCAGTTGTAATTTTTAGTTTGATCTACTTCTGTTTGACTGGAATACTCTCTTTCAAATTCTGAAGCTGGCAGGTGTAAAATACAGGGAGCAAAATGCTATTTACAATTTTACAGAAACTAGATGGCAGTTATAAGAGTCGAGGGGCACGAAAGGGAAGCAGTGGTTGAGAAGGGAGTGAGACTGGGTTGTATCCTATCCCCGATGTTATTCAATCTGAATGCTGAGCAAGCAGGAAAGGAAACAAAAGAAAAATTTGGACTAGGAATTAAAATAAATAAAGGAGAAATAAAAATTTTAAGGTTTGACAACGACAATGTAATTCTGTCAGAGACAGAAAAGGACCTGGAAGAGCAACGGAACGCAACGGATAGTGTCTTGAACGGACGATATAAGATGAACATCAATAAATGCAAAAAGAGGATAATGGAAGGTAGTCATATTAAATCAGGTGATGCTGCGGGAATTAGAGTAAGAAATCAGAGGCTTAAAATAGTAAATGAGTTGTGCTGTTTGAGGAGCAAAATAACTGATGATGGTTGAAGTAGAGAGGATATAAAATGCAGACTGGCTATGGCAAGGAAAGCGTTTCAGAAGAAGGTAAATTTGTTAATAGCAAGTATAGATTTAAGTGTCAGGAAGTCGTTACTGAAAGTACTTGTATGGAGTGTAGCCATGTATGGAAGTGAAACATGGACGATAAACAGTTTCGACAAGAAAAGAATAGAAGCTTTCGAAATGTGGTTCAGCAGAAGAATGCTGAACATTAGATGGGTAGGTCACGTAACTACTGAAGAGGTACTGAATAGAATTGTGGCACAACTTTAGCAGAAGAAGGGCATGTTCTGAGACACCAAGGGATCACCAATTTAGTGTTGGAGGGAAGCGTGGAGAGTAAAAATCGTAGAGGGAGACCAAGAGATGAATACATTAAGCAGATTTAGGAGGATGTAGGTTGTAGTAATTGTTGGGAGATGAAGAGGCTTGCAAAAGATAGAGTAGCATGGAGAGCTGCGTCAAACAAGTCTCTGGACTAAAGGCCACAGCAAAAACATGTACTTCTGTACCCCAACATTAATACGGCAATTAGTTTTACCTTAACATTAATATAGCGAACATTCTTTCAACATCACGTGTGAATTTTTCTTCTGGTATAAATTTCTTATTGAGAATGCAATGTTATTTCTTAAAATGAAAAAGGAAATTTCATTTTGACACATACCATGGTTTATTGTTTTTCTGCGTTACATTTGTTCGTGTCCCGTCATCGAGAGGAACACAGGCAAACCCTTTGGTGAAATAGACGTAGACGGTGTGAGGCGCAGGTATGCAGTAGTCCGATCGTAGATTAATGTAGTGGATTTACCTATTATATTTCTGCCTTAGAACTCTGTAACGTCCAGCACAATTTTTGTTCGTGCATTACATGCTAGACAAGAAAATTTTATTGTGGTATCGCATTTAAACAACCAATAACCAGTCTGAATGTTTCATTTAAACCAAAACGTTTGTGTGGCTCATTCCATACAAAAAAGTAGCATATCGTAAAATTAGAAATTTTGAGTTCTTCCTAGAAGGTTCCCTAACTAGTGCTAGCTACCTTGCATAGAATTCAGTTAGACAGTTCGTGTGCGGTGTTTACACAATATGCTATCTAACTAAAAGTTCCAGCCACCCCCTGCAATGCGAAATTGATCAGTGGAGAGGAGGAACCGCCAGTACAAAAGTAATTGGGGAGCGTTACGTTGTCGACAGAGAATCAGTAACAGCAGAGTTGGTCCGTCAGGAGAGTTCAGTAACTCAGAAAGTGCATTTGGTATTTGGATGTCACCTGAGCAACAAATCCATCAGAGACATTTCAACCGTCCTAAATTTGCCTGTATCGACTGTTCGTGTTAGGGCTGCGAAGTGAAAACGCGATGGAACAACCATACGTAAATGAAGACTAGGCAGACCTCATGTACTGACGAAACAGCCACCGTGAAGCATTGCAGAGGGTGGTTGTGATCAATCGCATGAAATCAGTGGCAGGAATCACTACTGAGATCCAAAGTGCTGCCAGCAGTCCAGCTGGCACAATGACTGTTCGAAGAGAGTTAAAAAAAATGGGGTACAGTGGTGGTGGAGCAGCCCCTCATAAGCACACATTGCTATAGTCAGTGCTACTCAAGCCTGCTTTGAGCTGATGTAAACAGCGACGCCACTGGGCGGTGGATGACTGGAAACGAGTGATTTGAAGTGACGAATCAAGCTACAACTTTTAGTAACCAGACTGAAGGGTTTGGAATTGGTAAATGCCTGGAGAATATTACCTGGTGTCATATGTAGCGCCAACAGTGAAATGCATAGGAGTGAAGCCTAAAATAATCAGCGGAGAGAGACGGTTGCCTTACTGTGGTTTATTAAATAAAAAATTTTTAAAAGTAAAAATTTATAATGCATAGACCGCAATTTGCAGTTACTTTGACGTGTCTTGTCAGGCTTGCGGCGTGCGGCGTTCTCATACTATCCATCAATTTGTATATATATATATATATATATATATATATATATATATATATATATATATATATATATGACTATGTTATAAGCAACGCAGAATTATTCTTGTGTAAGCTAGGATACGCAACAGTTGACAGTTTTTGGAACCGTTGCATATACTGCTCTCACGATAATACAGGTTGTACTATTGCAAGTAACGAGCTTTTGATTCAGCTTACACTCATGCAACTGGACAATTTCCAATAAGACCGTCAACCTGCGAATTTAGCTCTATAACCTGGCTTGCTCACGCTGGCGTTTTCTACTACGCACTGTTGTTGTTTTGGTACTTACGAATGCATGATGTTGCACGAGTATAGCTAACGATGTTTTCCAATGTTTATTCACCACCTTTTCATATTTTGAACGATACGAAGACGGACGCAGATAGCAACCGGTACTAGTTATCAAACTTTAATTGTGACAGGAAAATTGCAATCTAGGCAATAAGAGTTTTCACTTTTAAAATCATTTTGTTTCAAAATGGTTTAAATGGCTCTAAGCACTATGGGACTTAACATCTGAGGTCATCAGTCCCCTAGACTTAGAACTACTTCAACCTTACTAACCGAAGCATATCACACACATCCATTCCCGAGACGGGATTTGAACCTGGGACCGTAGGAGCAGCGCAGTTCCGGACTGAAGCGCCTAGAACCGCTCGGTCACAGCGGCCTGCCTCATTTTGTTTAATAAAACACTTAGGAGATGATGTTAATAAAACACTTAGGAGATGATGTTATGGTATTATGACTGATTGTATCAGCATGAAAATGCACCCTGTCGTAAAACAGCATCTGTAAGGCCTTGGTTTGTAGACGTTAACATAGAACAGCCTGCTCAAAGTCCTGGTCTGAACCCAGTGGAGGAGCACTTCTGCAATGAGTTACAACATCTCCTTCGCTTCAGACCCCAGCCACCAATCTCTACCTTCTCTGGTTTCGGCCCTTGAGTAAGAATGTCATT
Source organism: Schistocerca serialis cubense (assembly GCF_023864345.2). Taxonomy (NCBI): domain Eukaryota; kingdom Metazoa; phylum Arthropoda; class Insecta; order Orthoptera; family Acrididae; genus Schistocerca; species Schistocerca serialis. Next base: position 275,256,829 of record NC_064643.1, on the reverse strand, counting down.
CCCCCTTTCAGATACCTCACTGAAAGTTTGCCCTGCAGACTTCAAGCTGTCCTAAAAGCGACCGTGGACACGCCTCATATCCATGTCCCATAATAAGTGTCAGTGGACTTTTGACGAGATAGTGTACGTTTATACATTTAAGAATTGTGTTCGAGCTACTCTAGGTATTTTGATTTAGTACAGCTATCCAAAAAAAAGTATTAAATGATGTATGATGCTATAGCTCAGGATCAGAAGTTCCCTCATGAGCTCTTAAAAAAATGGACAGACACCTTACAATTCATTATTGAAAGATCACACTGTCCTCAACAACGATGGCTTGAGCCTGTGTTAGAATTTTTCTTTCCAGGATATTTTATTTTAGCTGTATGCTGGATGAAATCCTTAGATGTGATAGGTTATATCACATCAGGGTAGATCAATAGCAGTGTACCGTCTATGGCTGCTGGGTAGCACGGAAGGCACAGTGCCTAAGCTCTGAGTGGTGTGAGGCTGCGTAATTCATTCACTTTACCCGCCCACAGCGCAGGTAACATGCCGAGAGCACGGCAGGTCGTCGGCATCACAGGGCTGGTTAATTTCGTCATTAACCTTTGGTAATATTCGCCCCGCTGCGAACTCAGCCGTGGGCTGACATTCTTGCGGCCAAAGAGGCGCCAGTGCACCCTGGTGGCATTCTCACTAATTAGCCCTCTCCCTTCCCTTCCCTTACCCGTCTCTCCACCAAAACATCGGTATTAGAAGGCAGCGAAGCCTTTCTGTTGGCACGGACTGCACCATAGCCTAACCCTTTTTTGTGGAATATTTTCACGTTAATTACACAAAACATTAAGGTATGCACTGCAATCTGCGAAGAGCATTAACACCGCAAGTCTGCTCTGTAATATAACGAAAACACGACGGAAGAGATTACGTGTTTCATAAACTCGATTTAAAAAAGTAATTGAATGAAAGGTGAGTATACCTAGGACCACAGCCTGTTATACATCAGTAAAATAAATTTTTAGTATTTGTTTTTCTTGCACGAAAGTATATTTGCGTTAGTACACGCATGGAAACCAATGCGTTAACAGTAATTCTACTGACACAAAATAGTACTTTCACATATATACTGGGATCGTACTCTTATTTTCCTGGAGTTCTCCCTCTATTCCCAGTAGGAATACTTTAGCTGCAGGCAGTAGTACTGTGATAATATTATTTATTAAAATTAATATTAGAGTATATAGCATTGTACATGTGCGAGTCTTATGGTTAAAGCACCTAAAAAGAATTGATTTGAAAGTGTGATAAGACCTGTTCTTATAAAGTAGCTTCAGATTTCTTACGTAATCCAGGTGACGTAGTACGGGATTTCACAATGTTATCTCATTATGTGAGGCATGTAGACGAGGTGTCATACAGATTATAATGTCAGTGGTGATGAGAAACAGGTGATAACGATCAAATTGAACAAAGAAGCTCCTGGGCCCCATGGAATCTCTACCCAGATTCTACATCAGGTTGCAGCTGAGTTGCCCTTCTTTTAATCCCAAGAAATCGTAGATTCTTTGAACAAAAACTCAAGCACAGGTCAAGCCAGTGTACAAGAAGAGTGATCCGTAATACTACCATCCTGTATCCTTGATATCTGTTTTTTGCAGAGCTGAACTGAATCTCTTCCTCCATGCCACCACAATGGACTTAGAAAACATCGATCATGGTACATTTCTTAAACAACATCCCGAAAGCCATGGATCAAGGCAATCAGGTAAATGCAGCATTTCTTGTTGTCAGAAAGTCATTTGACTCAGTAGCACATCCACACTTGTTATAGCAAGTACAATAGTACGGGGATCAAGTGAAATTTGTAAACACTGGGACATTTCGTAGACGATGCATTTATCTATAACTAGCTTAGAACCCGCTGCTTCGCTCGCGTAGACTGTATGGGCGGCAGAAATTTCTTTGTTTGTTTTTATTTTGTCGAATTTTTGTTTTCTTCACAAATTGCAACACCTTCTAAGCTTTCCAAATTCATTAAGGCCACGTAAGCATGGTCTTATTCGTATGTACTTCTAATCAAAAAGCGATTCTGGTAGGTGGAGTCCAAAATCTCTTGGGGAGATATTCCACAGCAACTTTCATCCCATAACAACTATTTCTTTATATCTAACCGAAAAGTGATATACCAATTTTCATAAATTTATCTTTGAATTATATTTTAATGTAACGAAATATTTTCTTAAAAATTTTCATTTCCTTCTGGATACACTTAAGGGTTCAACCTCCAAAAACACTGAAACACGTTACTTTTTTTATTTCTAACCGAGAAGTCAAATACCAGTTGTCATAGATGTAGCCTTAAAAGCCCCTTAGTAGTTCTTTTGCAATTATTTATTTTCAAAAAGTCTTGGTTGAATTTACAAAAATTCAGAAACATTTATTTTTTTATTTTCTGGCTGAGAAACCAGGTACCAATTTTCGCAATTCTAGCTTAAAAATTGGCTGAATAGCGACATCTTCCAAAAAAAAAACTTTATCTCCTATTTCACCCCCTTACGGCTATAATTTCGAAAAGTTATTTCTTTAACGACGCCTACAGTATAAGACCCACACATTCTCCATATTTAAAGTTTGTATCCTTAGGGGTTTGGGCATGGCAATGATGATTCAGTCAGTGAGGACTTTGCCTTTTATATACAGACGCGAAGTACTAACTGGAAACAGCCGTACAAACATTCAGTCTGATCTTGATAATGTTTCAAAGAGTTTCAAATATCGACAACTTGCTTTAAATTATCATAAATCTAAATCGTACATCTCACATTACGAAAAAATGTTGTTTCTTATGACTGTAATATCTACGAGTCATGACTGGATTCGGTGAATCCGTATAAATACCTGAATGTAACAGTTTGTAGGTGTATGAGGTGAAATGGTCACATATGCTCAGTCATACGTGAAGCAGGTAGCAGACTTCAGTTCATTGGTAGAGTGTTAGGAACCGGTCACAAAGCACATTGCATACTAAACGCTCGTCCAACCCATCTTAGAATATTGCACAAGTGTGTGGGACACTTATTGAATTGGACTAACAGGGGACATTGAACATATACAAAGAAGGAGAACCACGAATGTTTCCAAGTATTTTTGATTCACGGGATAGTGCCACGGCGATGCGGAAGAAACTGAATTGGCAGACGCTTCAAGAGAGATGGAAACTATAGAGAGAAAGCCTACTTACAATGCCTTAAGCACCAGCTTTAAGTGAAGAATATAGGAATACACTGCAGTCTCCTACGTACTGCCCCCGTAGGGATAGCGAGAATAAGATTGGACCAATCACAGTGTTAATCATTTTTCCCATGCTCCAGATCGTAATGGAACAGGAAAATGCCCTAATAATTGGTACGATGGAAAATATCCTCAGGCATGCATCTCACAATAGTACGCTGAGTATGGATAAAGATGTGAAAGTATGGTATCAACTTATAAGACATGCCCAGCACCATCCCACTGTTTGCCCAGTACTAAGAATTGTGCAATCAAATAAATCTTATATTTACATTTACGGCCTTCCATAATTCAGCATAACGCTATTCAGTTTTTTTTTTCCTTTAAAAATGTTTTGAAGTGTTACGCCATGTAATATGGCCTTTCACAGCGTCATAGAGATTCAGTTGAATAAAAATTAAATTAGTAATATAAGGTGGGTTCTTCAACAGCAATGAAGGCGGTGATGAAGACCACCAATGCGACATAGTTGGCGGAAGAGACGTCCTGCGAAATCCACTTGGCGTCTGACTTGGAGCAAGCGGTAAAGCGGTCAGCCTCTGATCACCAGAGGTGCCTTGGAATTCTTGTTCTAGAACTAACAGTCCAGTACTAAAAATTGGATCTCGATCCAACACTTGAGATAAGCAAGTATCTTGACTCGTGGCAGGAAACAAACTATTACCCCAGGTGGTAAGCACTCTACTGCTGTCAAAAACAGTATAATCAGACTATCGGATTCTGGACCGTCTGGACTGTCGTTCAGACAGAGGGAGTTGGAGTCCTCTAGCCAACTTCTTCCGGACAACACAACCTGTTTCGGCTCACTAGGTACAGATATCTCTTACGAGCAGGAAAGTTACACGAAGAACAACAAACCCTAAACGAACAAAAAAACAGAAATACTACCACTTCCAAAAAAAAAAAATGAGTGAAGCAAATACAATGGATTTTGGGAATTATATAGACTTGTCGAAAACCGATCGAGGTGGTGCAGTGGTTAGACACTGGACTCGCATTCGGGAGGACGACGGTTCAATCCCGCGTCCGGCCATCCTGATTTGGGTTTTCCGTGATTTCCCTAAATCACTCCAGGCAAATTCTGAGATGGTTTCTTTCAAAGGGCACGGCCGACTTCCTTCCCCGTCCTTCCCTAATCCGATGAGACCGATGACCTCGCTGTCTGGTCTGCTTCCCCGAAACAACCAACCAACTTGTCGAAAGTAAATCGGACAAACCGAAACTCAAAAACGCACCACTTTTATGGTTCGTCATTTCACTCAAGACAGACATACTCCATACTCACCTCCAAAACAAATCTGAAGCCTGTAAACAACAGGCTAATGACAATCACCCAGAACTGTGCAAAGAAAATACACACCTTAATAAATGCACAAATTCCAGTCAATATGGAGAACAAAATGAACCCCGAGAAGGAGCCGGCCGGTGTGACCGAGCGGTTCTAGGCGCTTCAGTCTGGAACCGCGCTACCGCTACGGTCGCAGGTTCGTATCCTGCCTCGGGCATGGATGTGTGTGATGTCCTTAGGTTAGTTAGGTTTAATTAGTTCTAAGTTCTAGGTGACTGATTGCCACAGATGTTAAGTCCCATAGTGCTCAGAGCCATTTGAACCATTTGAACCCCGAGAAGGTATCGATAGAGGGAATCGATAGAGGAAGTAATACCTAAAATTCCACGCACCTATGTCAAATTCCTATTGAATGCACAGTTGGGTACAGAAGAAAAGTTCAATAAAAAAATTGGAAAATCTCCAACACATAAGTGTACCAACCAAGTCGAGTGAAGATTAATTGAACTCTGCAGGGTAGGCTACCTTAAAACCACTTTGACACATTCAGAACCAGACTATAAAACTACGTTTAAAACCTCAGAAGTGCGCAAAAAGAAGAAGAAATCCCCAAATTTGACACTGTCGAGATCAACCATCTCCCATCGAAGTATTAGAGAAGAAGCTGTCAAACAATTGGCAACAATTCTAAAGTAAGTTGATCGAAAGAGTACAAACACTAATTTCCCTGCAGAGAACGCTAGTACTCCCCTGGTAGAATGAGTAATGTGTGCATGCAATTCAGGATGGAGAGAATGCATACAACAACACGATCAGCAATTAGACAGAATACAACTACAAAACCTTCTTGACAGTAAGGAAATAGACAACCAAATTAATCTGAAAGACTAAAAAGGAATACCAAAAGGATCAAAAAGTTGAAATCGAGAACGACACAAAAATGTCTATGAGAACTTCAAAACTAAGATCGTAGAATATGTGTTTCAAGAGAGAAAAATGGACAAATGACTGTAAACAATAAAGATAACCGCGAGAAACTTCCCAGATATTTCACAGAACTACTTATCAGCCCAGAACCAACGCAAACATTCCCATCACAAGCACCTGAGCACACTAATCGGAAATTCATTACCACCAGAAGAAGAAGAAATTGTCAAATACGTCAAAAAAACATGGAATCATAGCGAAAATCCTCAAATCAGCAGAAAAATATCTGAAGAGAAAAAGCCAAATATTGTTAGAAAATTAAATGTTTTAAGCAGAGAAGGGAAATTTTAGGCAGGAAGCAAGAAAAGCAGGCAGAGCGAATGCATGATGCGATGATGTTACAGGCTGTCTGCAGGAAGTGACTCCAGGATAGTACATCGTAGTGGTGATAATCATGGCCCCAGATGTACTGTTCCCATGTAACAGCAGTAACAGTGAGATGGAAATCCCCTGGTTAAGAAAGTGAGCTTGGGACGGAAAGGATAGAGACAAAGGGTCTCTGGTAGGATTACTTAAAAGTCATGATAAACCAATTACAGTTGTGGCGTGCAGAGTATGACCCAACCAGCCTCTGGAAAATCACTGAGGACAGTGCATAATTTGAGCCAATCAGGTGATGGCACGTCTTCGAGATCACGTCATGTCAGGGGTAGATGAAAGTGGAGGAGAGATCTGAACAAATTCTGGGGAATAGGGCACTCCGTAGAACCAATAGATTGAGCGGAAGGAGAAGTGCAGTAATGCGCAGATATGAGAAGAACTCTGTGGAATTTAGAAACAAGCCAGGGCTATTAGCTGTAGCCACAGTGGCACCGTTGATGAACGTATATGGGAATAGCTGGGACGACCCTGTATGTCATAGCGTGGGTGAGATAGTAGTTAATATGGATAGCTGCTTTTCAAAGCAGACGAAACAATTTTATTCGCCGTCTTTGTACTCAGACTCGGTTTCTTGATGGCTGCGATTACTTACGGGAAATCATCGCAATACCTGTAACGATTTCTGAATACTTAGAAGTTGTAAAGCAGCTACAGTTGCAATTATTTCAGTTACTTTGAGTTTCTACCTTTTGTAATAAGGGATATCCAGATCAAGACTGCCTTACACATAGGCCAACTGGCTAATTCCCTTCCCACTGTGTCTCCCAGTTCCGGAAAATGCCCACGTTTGCGGCGCGATATAAATAACAATTTTCTTGTGTCATATGCGTAGGGTTGTGCGTTAGCATAACGTTTTTACAAACGCGTATCAAAAGTGACCTGAGTAATTTGCTACAGTGACTGTGGCAATTATCAGGATGTGTTGTGACTCACAACCTTCAGCATGAGTGAAATTCCTCTCCACGCTAGTAGAATACCGTATGAAGACCTAGAGGGTGCACGGGAATGAGAACACGCTGCAGAACCACGAAGCGGAAGCGTGCCTGACCAGCCAGACGTCCATGACATCGACGCCATAGACGTGGTCGTGGCAGCATCCAGGGCAAGCGACAACGTCGGCGCAGGCAAGCGGGGCCTCACATGAGGCATTTTCGATAGCAGGCACAAGATGGTGTCTGAGCATCCAGGGGTCCACGAGTTCAACGCGAGGAGTCCAGTCTAGGTAGTACTGATGGCAGTCAGCGTGGGCAATGTGATCGACACAGCATAGCGGCGTCATCTCTAAGCGCCACCATAAATCGGTACATATCTGTAATACTTGTAGCTGTAATTCTAAATTGTTAATTGTAAGGTGTTTAAGATATCTCCACAACGAAACTAGTACAGCGAAATATTTCAGGGAAATCGTTTTAAGATGAAAAGAGGATCCTAAAAGGTTGTATTGAAAATGACTTTCTGCATTTGAATGAATGAAACTACTGGAACAGGAAATTTTGTTTTAAAGTGTTAAAATAAGGTCGACGCTGCAAGTGCGTGAGAGAACACGTATATGAGAGGAAGCAAAGCGTTTTTCGGAAGAGAACTAAATGAGTAAGAGTGCACTAGACTAATATGGTTGTAAAATACAGTGATAAGTCAAAACATTTATGACCACTACCCTCGGTGACGTTGGATCCGCCTGGTCGCGCTGCGGGCAAGTGATGTGATAACAAAAGTATTCAAGCGGAGCAGACACGAACGAGAGGTCTCCGTAGCGAATATACGGGCCGCAAATAGGGAATCCAGTGAGACAAGCGACTCTGACAAAAGTCAGATCCTTATTACTCGGAGACTGTAAACGAGTATCTAGTAAACGGCGAAGCTGGTCAAATATTCACGTGCTACAGTCGTCAGCATTTGCTGTAAGAGGTAGAATGACAGTGAAACTACCACCAGGTGCCAAATTGCTGGACGTCCACGTCTCGTCACAGAACTTAGGGCTCGCAGGCTTGTCTGCACTGTAAAGTCGGATTGATTGCGATCAGTGCCATTTCTGCCGAGCGAGCACAATCCTGGGGCATGCACAAGTGTGATTGTCGCAAAGATGACAAAATGGTAGATATCGAAATAGATGATAGAGGGATAGAAAAACAATTAAAGTCCCTCAAAAGAGGAAAGACCGCTGGAAATGATGGGATATCAGTTCGATTTTACGCAGAGTACGCGAAGGAACTTGCCCCCCTACTTGCAGCGGTGTACCGTAGGTCTCTAGAAGGAAGTAGCGTTCCAAAGGATTGGAAAAGGGCACAGGTCATCCCCGTTTTCAAGAAGGGACGTCGAAAAGATGTGCAGAACTATAAACCTATATCCCTAGCGTCGATCAGTTGTAGAATTTTGGAACACGTATTATGTTCAAGTATAATGACTTTTCTGGAGACTAGAAATTTACTCTGTAGGAAGCAGCATGGGTTTCGAAAAAGACGATCGTGTGAAACCCAGCTCGCGCTATTCGTCCACGAGACTCAGAGGGCCATAGACACGCGTTCCCAGGGAGATGCCGTGTTTCTTGACTTCCGCAAGGCGTTCGATACAGTTCACCACAGTCGCTTAATGAACAAAGTAAGAACATATGGACTATCAGACCAATTGTGTGATTGTATTGAAGAGTTCCTAGATAAAAGAACGCAGCATGTCATTCTCAATGGAGAGAAGTCTTCCGAAGTAAGAGTGATTTCAGGGGTGCCGCAGGGGAGTGTCGCAGGACCGTTGGTATTTACAATATACATAAATGACCTTGTGGCTAACATCCGATGTTCACTGAGGCTTTTTGCGGATGATGCTGTAGTATATCGAGAGGTTATAACAATGGAAAATTGTACTGAAATGCAGGAGGATCTGCAACGAATAGACGCATGGTGCAGGGAATGGCAATTGAATCTCAATATAGACAAGTGTAATGTGCTGCGAATACATAGAAAGAAAGATCCTTTATCATTTAGCTACAATATATCAGGTCAGCAACTGGAAGCAGTTAATTCCATAAATTATCTGGGAGTAGGCATTAAGAGTGATTTAAAATGGAATGATCATATAAATTTGATCATCGGTAAAGCGGATGTCAGACTGAGATTCTTTAGAAGAATTCTAAGGAAATGCAATCCGGAAGCAAAGGAAGTCGGTTACAGTACACCTGTTCGCCCACTGCTTGAATACTACTCACCAGTGTGGGATCCATACCAGATAGGGTTGATAGAAGAGATAGAGAAGATCCATCGGACATCAGCACGATTCGTTACAGGATCACTTAGTAATCGCGAAAGCGTTACGGAGGTGATACAGAAACTCCAGTGGAAGACTCTGCAGGAGAGACGCTCAGTAGCTCGGTACGGGCTGTTGTTTAAAGTTTCGAGAACATACCTTCACCGAACAGTCAAGCAGTGTATTGCTCCCTCCTACGTATATTTCGCGAAGAGACCATGAGGATAAAATCAGAGAGATTAGAGCCCACACAGAGGCATACCGACAATCTTTCTTTCCACGAACAATACGAGACTGGGCGAACACCGTCAGGTGGGTTGTGGAGTATGGATGTAGGTGTAGATGTAGATTGTTGAGCATGGAGCTCAGCAGACTACCTCGACGTGTTCACATGTTGACCCAACCACATTGTCAATTACGATTGCTGTGGGCACGGAACCGTCCAGATTCGATAGTCGATCAGTGGAAACGCGTCGGCTCCTCGGATGAATCACAGTTTTGCTACACCAGGTCGATTGCCGTCTCCACAGACGCCATCATCGACGTGAACGGCGTCTCGGAACGTGCTGCACGCCACGGGCGCAGGCTGGTGGAAGTGGTATTATGCCACGGGAGACATTCTTCTGCGCTTTCATGAGACCTGTGGTAGTAATCAAAACACACTGACAGCTGCGAACCACCTGCATCCGATCACGCTTGATGTTTTTTCTCACGGCGATGGCCGGCCGTTGTGGCCGAGCGGTTCTAGGCGCTTCAGTCCGGAACCGCGCTGCTGCTACGGTCGCAGGTTCGAATCCTGCCTCGGGCATGGATGTGTGTAATGTCCTTAGGTTAGTTAGGTTTAAGTAGTTCTAAGTCTAGGGGACTAACGACCTCAGATGTTAAGTCCCATAGTGCTCAGAGCCATTTGAACCATTTGAACTACGGCGATGTCATCTTTCATCAGTATATCAGTCCTTGTCCGGGAGCCAGAATCGTGTTATAATAGTTTGAGGAGCATTATAGTGAACTCACGTTGATTTCTCGACGACCAAATTCGCCTGATGTAACCCCGATGGAACCCATCTGGATGGCTATCGGGCGCCATCAGTACGTACGCAAATCAACAGCCCTATACTTAAGCGAATTACATGACCTATGCATAGAAATCTAATACCACGTGACTCCACAAAACAACCAACAAACTGTCGGATCTCTGATACGCAGAATCAGTTATTTAGTTGGTTCCAAAGACGAACAAACAAGCTGTTAAGGAGGTGGTCATAATGTTCTGACTCATCAGTGTATTTCAGGCGAGATAATACCATAGGGAACTAATCTCGTTGTCGGCTAAGGTTGGCGAAGTGCAGAGAAATTTTCGGGAAGTTGTACACAGGCTTATGAGTAAAGAAAACCAGAGAGTTGCTATAGAACTAGTAGGCACTTTAGGAAAAGGCTGTTTCATTCAAGGGCTAAGTAAAGATGGATTCAAACGATGGTTACAAGTTACAGTGACTAAATTAAATCAGCTGCAGTTAAAACCCCAGGAAGAAAGTGTACTGTTGGCAATGATAGAGCGTGGAATAGCTCTACAGACAAGGACCGAGTGTGCAGACGATAAGATAAGAGTTAAGATGTTTCAATTGTGGCTTGCATGGGCATCTAGAAAGTAAATATCGGAGATACAAAGGTGAAGAACGAGTTCACCCTATGATGGTAAATCAATTCACAAATTTTTGGTACAGCTGTGACAAACCTAGCCACACAGTTGAAGAATGCATTGCACCAGCAACATGAATAACGGAATTAGATTCCAGCACGTAAAAAGGGAATTTTTGGGAAGTTAATGCATCATTTTCATGTGTGAAGGGAGACGTCCCCAGTGTAATCTGCTTAGTAACTGTGGGGAACCATGTACCAGAGTAATAGCTGTAAACCGTTTCAAATGCAAACGAACAGTGCGTTATTGTCAGGAGTGTCATGTAAACTGTTTCAAATGCATAGGAATAGGGAGTTACTGTCAGGATTGTCATGTTTTAACAGCAATATCGATTAGGAGTAGGTTTATATCGTGTAACTATGTGTCTGTGACTATGATGTGGTTGTTCTTTGTTAGTTAACGTCATTGATTTGTGACAGGAAATTTAAAGTTTACAATGTATATATGAAAAAAGTAAAACCATGTTTAAAATAACGAAATTTTATAATATATGTGTGTTCATAAAGAAAAATTTGTGTGTTGGAAGCTGGTTCATGCTTAGGGAACTTGTATACTGAAATATAAAAGCAGTAGGGAAGCCCCTCCGCAACAGAAGTGGCTTGGCGCGAGGTAAAAAGTCGTTTTGGCGGTCGATCTGGGCGGTTCCTCGGTGGGAACGGTACACAGTCTGTGGCTAGCCGTTGTACGGTATACATCGAGGGTGCCTAGGCAGACATTTGAAAGCCGTTTTGTATGGAAATTTGCCTCGGATGTGGATTTGGCTGTTGCATGATGCTCTTGGCAATAAGGAATGGCTCTACTACGATAAAAATCCGTCACCAAGAAGAAATTGTAAAGAGCATTCAACATCAAGAGCTGTGAGTACAATTAGCCACCACGTCGCTTGCCACCACTATTTCGCCACTGCTCCACCAACTTCAGGCACACAGATATGTATTATAGCATGGGCCAGATAATATGTGTGAGTGTTTTCAATAATAATCCAAATGCTATAAACCGGTGTTTTGGACCCTAACTTTATCCTAATCATGAACCGATGCAGAATCCCCTCTTAAGTGTGCAGAAAACCGAGTATCCTGTTTCTGCTTCTGTGTATTAAATGTGCAAAAAGTTCAGTGTCAGAGTGTGTAAATGTTACTGTCTAAACTACCTACTTTACAAGTGATGAAAAAGGCATATAAATTAAACCTATATGAAACGTAATTTAGCCTTGATTGCTACCATGAATGAATTTTTTGAGGTTAATCGAGCTCAGTGTTGAGCAATTTGCTTTAAAGAATGAAAACATAAATTATTCCAAGTGGGGCTAAGAATTAATTTTAGTTGAATTGAACATTGCTTCTGAAATAATCATATAGGTGCCTGTTGAGACAGTGTCAGTTTATAGGTCCCCACTATATTCTTCTCTTATTAGAAAGATAAATGGAATATTGTCGCTGCTACAGAAATCTGACGCATTTCCATAAATGAGAATATAAGCAGTGTAATTGTAGAATTATTTAATTTTATTTGTGGTATTTGTATGTCAATTAAGTCAGAAATCTCTTCATGCCCAACTTTAGTTCAGTGTTTCCTGCAGTAACATATCACCTCTGAATCAAGTGATGATAGTAATTGTAACTGTTATTATTATGCGTGGAATACAATCTCGCTTTCTATGATTACTGGTTTGTGCATTAATAGTAAATACTCCTACCCACAACTTAGATCGCCCTGTATTCGTGTGTATCCAGTGTGCTATTCAAATGGGATCTTAAATGAAAATCACTACGACATCTAATATTCAATTTTCTTAAACATAATGTTTCAAATTATCATGCCTAATTAGGCTGGTGACCGTTTATTGTTTCATTTGTATGAACTTTTCTACTTTCTTTAACCCCAAAGTAAAGCCTGTTTAGTTTTCTATTAATTGCAATATCTACAAATTTATTGTGCGATATCTTTTATCCATTATACAAACACACGGTCAAAACTCAAAATCCTCCCAGAGGGTAGTACTTGTTTGTGTTAGTGCTACAATGTAAACTGTTCAAATGCAAACGAACAGGGCGTTATTTCCATGAAGAACCTTGGGCAATGATGGAGAAAGTGTAGAGTGCTAGTGTCATGCAAGACAGGGAAAGTAATTCAATGGAACTATAAAGTGACACAGTCATGCATTTGGAAAGCCCATTGTGTGGGTGGTAGACTGCAGCACAGAAAATGATTTACTAGTATTATATGGTGTAAGGCTAAGGAATAATGTAAAGCCGTTTATAGATACGGGAGCAAGGATGTGTTTGTTAAAGAGAAAGAGTATTCTTGTGAATTCTACAGTTTAAATAGACGAAGCAGAAATGCTTCGGCTGAAGGGTATCACCACTGAAGCAGTAAGTACACTAGAGGCGGTAGAGATACACCTAAGTTTGGAGCTGCCAGAGAAGTCACACACGAGTTTCATGTTGGGTCAGGGTTCAACATCCCATTTGAAGGATTGATCAGTAGACTTTCCTGACGGTATTAGATTAAGTTGGACTACATGGGGAAGGTGTTAAGTATACCGGGGCCAAGACATATCCTTATCAGCGGAGGAGAAACCTAAAGGATATGAGTTAGGGTCAAATCAAGAGTTTGACAGGAAAATCGGACCATGCGAGCATGGGTGCTACATACAGTCCTGCAAGATGGTGAAAAGGAATTGGTTTTTCCAAAACAGGAAATTGACAAGCGGTGTACATACCGGTATAATTGGTGAGAGAGCAAAACGAAACGTGCATATTATGTGCATTATGTGCATTAAAGCACACTAAAAGGTGAGGTTACTGATAGAAAAATTAGTGAAAACAGGAAAGTTGTGCGAAGTAAGGGACCGTAAGGAAGCCGTAGAAAGGACAGCAAGTCCTGTTAGTATTTTATAAAAACAACTGAGCGTGGAGCACTTAAACCAGGAAGAAAGAGTATGGAGATGCATTCCATTCACCAGGTGAAAAGTTGTCATATACATTCACATTGTCGCACAGCATACCGATAGCATCGGAGCATGCGGGGAAGATGGTGAACTTGCAACCATACAGCATACCCGAAGCACAGGGAAAGATAGTAAAAGACAAGTCGAAAAGTTGCTGAAAGGTGACATAATTGTTGAAAGCAAGAGCACGAGGAACGCACCTTTATTGTTGATTCCAAAAGAAAGAGACACCAGTGGCAAACAGAAGTGGAGAATCGAAGTGGTCTATAGACATTTAAATGACATCATGGTAGGTGATTCATTCCTATTACCAAATATCTCCTACATCTTAGACAAATTTGGGCAGCCGAGTTCTTCTCAGTGGTTGACCTTGACCATCAAATATTGACTGAGGAGAAGAACAGCTTCGGTTGTTTTCAGCTACTAATGAACAAATATTTGGGAGTTCAGCAACAGGGGAATTGTTTCGTTTACCTAGATGATGTAGTGAATTATGGAAGAAACCTGCAAGAGCAAACTGAGAAGCTGTGTTAATTTTTCGTGTGTTAAAACTACAACCCGATAAGTGTAAGTGATCCTCTATTGTTGTTATATAACTGTCAAAGGAATCTCACTGGACATTGCGAAGATGGAAAAGGCGAAGTACTTTCCAAGGCCTCAAATAGCAAAAGAATTGAAAGCTTTGTTACGATTAATAGGCTACTAACGACTTATTGCAAGTTCAGCAATCAGTACCCAGGTTTTCCAAAACCTTCACAGTGACAATAGATACAATTAATTCAACTCTAGGTGCAGACAAGAAAACTAGTGAAGACTTGTCCATCGCATATGCATTCAGGTCATTAAACAAAACTGAGTTAAATTATAGCACCACAGAGAACGAATTGTTAGCTATAGTATTTTCAGTGAAGCTGTTCTGACCATACATTTATGAACGGCAGTTTACATTGGTAATAGAACATAAACTGTTAATATGGATATTCATTGTAAAGGATCCCAGTTCGAGACTCCTGAAGTGAGACTTAAACACGAAGTAATCTGAATAGCAGTGCAGGTGCTCTTAGTATAATATGGTCCAGTGAACATAACCATAATTACAAGATTCAGATGGAAGGAAAGGAGAAGGGTAATCAGATGAATACACTACAAAAACAAGTGAGCACTAAGATAGAGAGTGATGCTGAGACAGTAGTAAATGTACAGATAGATATTAGAGAATGTAGATTAGGCATGAGGAAAAGTAGCGAGTACTAAAGGAAATGGACGACAATGCATTGGGAGGGCAGCAAGGCATGCATAGAGCATTCGAGAGGATAAAGCAGTATAAGCAATGGAAAGGAATGAAACACGACATAGAACAGTATGTACATAATGCCAGAAGAATAAGTTTACACAGGCAAAGACAAAGATGCCATTATAAATAACAGACAAGGCAAAAAATGTATTCTAAAAGTGTTCAGTGGGCACAGTAGTTCCTCTAGATGCGTCAAGCACACGTAAGAGGTACATGCTGACATTTCGAGACGATTTGATTAAGTTCACGTTAGCTGTGCCAATAGAACTGAAAGACGCCGACACAGTAGCAAAAGCGTTCATGGAACACGTAGTTTCAAGGTGTGGAATTCCGTCAGTACTTTTAACTGACCAAGTGTCAAATTTCTTAAGCCGTCTTATCAAGAAAGCCCTCTTACATGATCGACTATGTTGTCTCAATTGACCACTCGAGACAAGTGCATCTATTGCCGGGCCTCTGGTGTTTTTTTCCTGTACTGAATCTTGTCTCCTGTGAGTGGCATTTTCGTTTACACGTCAGGGCCAAAACAGCCGGTGTTGTGGGAGCTATCTGCTGTGCAGTTTGGCACCTGAATGGTGAAAGTGAGGTTATGACGGACAATCCTTTGTACAGTAAAATCGAAATATAGTAAGAAAATTTAGGAGCAAGTATTGGCAAGAGAGTTTATTAATGACAAAGGCAGAATTCATAGTGGAAGTTATTGCCCAAGGTCGTGTGGTAAATTCTTCATACTCCTGGTAACTGAAAGAATAGGAACAGTGCCAAGAAGACGGCATGTACTGGCAAACACATCAGACAATATGCGGAACACAATAAATAGCATTTTGCTCTATCCCTTGTCCCTTTTGCTTTCAGATATTTCGTCTCTCTTGTAGGAGACATGTCAAAACACCAGGACCATGTGTAACTTTTTAATTCGCCCCTAAAACAAAGCGAACAACGTAATAAAGATTCAGAAGACGCGAACGCACAAATTCATTTCTACAGGGTGTTACAAAAAGGTACGGCCAGACTTTCAGGAAACATTCCTCACACACAAATAAAGAAAAGATGTTGTGTGGACATGTGTCCGGAAACGCTTAATTTCCATGTTAGAGCTCATTTTAGTTTCGCCAGTATGTACTGTACTTCCTCTATTCACCGCCAGTTGGCCCAATTGAAGGAAGGTAATGTTGACTTCGGTGCTTGTGTTGACATGCGACTCATTGCTCTACAGTACTAGCATCAAGCACATCAGTACGTAGCATCAACAGATTAGTGTTCATCACGAACGTGGTTTTGCAGTCAGTGCAATGTTTACAAATGCGGAGTTGGCAGATGCCCATTTGATGTATGGATTAGCACGGGGCAATAGCCGTGGCGCGGTACGTTTGTATCGAGACAGATTTCCAGAACGAAGCTGTCCCGACAGGAAGACGTTCGAAGCAATTGATCGGCGTCTTAGGAAGCACGGAACGTTCCAGCCTATGACTCGCGACTGGGGAAGACCTAGAACGACGAGGACACCTGCAATGGACGAGGCAATTCTTCGTGCAGTTGACGATAACCCTAATGTCAGCGTCAGCGAAGTTGCTGCTGTACAAGGTAACGTTGACCACGTCACTGTATGGAGAGTGCTACGGGAGAACCAGTTGTTTCCGTACCATGTACAGCGTGTGCAGGCACTATCAGCAGCTGATTGGCCTCCACGGGTACACTTCTGCGAATGGTTCATCCAACAATGTGTCAATCCTCATTTCAGTGCAAATGTTCTCTTTACGGATGAGGCTTCATTCCAACGTGATCAAATTGTAAATTTTCACAATCAACATGTGTGGGCTGACGAGAATCCGCACGCAATTGTGCAATCACGTCATCAACACAGATTTTCTGTGAACGTTTGGGCTGGCATTGTTGGTGATGTCTTGATTGGGCCCCATGTTCTTCCACCTAAGCTCAATGGAGCACGTTATCATGATTTCATACGGGACACTCTACCTGTGCTGCTAGAACATGTGCCTTTACAAGTACGACACAACATGTGGTTCATGCACGACGGAGCTCCTGCACATTTCAGTCGAAGTGTTCGTACGCTTCTCAACAACAGATTCGTTGACCGATGGATTGGTAGAGGCGGACCAATTCCTTGGCCTCCACGCTCTCCTGACCTCAACCCTCTTGACTTTCATTTATGGGAGCATTTGAAAGCTCTTGTCTATGCAACCCCGGTACCAAATGTAGAGACTCTTTGTGCTCGTATTGTGGACGGCTATGATACAATATGCCATTCTCCAGGGCTGCATCAGCGCATCAGGATTTCCATGCCGGCCGCGGTGGTCTAGCGGTTCTAGGCGCGCAGTCCGGAACCGCGCGACTGCTACGGTCACAGGTTCGAATCCTGCCTCGGGCATGGATGTGTGTGATGTCCTTAGGTTAGTTAGGTTTAAGTAGTTCTAAGTTCTAGGGGACTGATGACCACAGTAGTTAAGTCCCATAGTGCTCAGAGCCATTTGAACCAGGGATTCCATGCGACGGAGGGTGGATGCATATGTCCTCGCTAACTGAGGACATTTTGAACATTTCCTGTAACAAAGTGTTTGACGTTACGCTGGTACGTTCTGTTGTTGTGTGTTTCCATTCCATGATTAATGTGATTTGAAGAGAAGTAATAAAATGAGCTCTAACATGGAAAGTAAGCATTTTCGGACACATGTCCACATAACATATTTTCTTTCTTTGTGTGTGAGGAATGTTTCCTGAAAGTTTGGCCGTACCTTTTTGTAACACCCTGTATAACAGTATCGAGCTCGACCCGAATAGTTTGTAATTTCCGATGTAACCAGACGCTGCTTTAGTCCCTTGTCTCTGGGAATGCGCAGTCTGCAGCATACTCGGAAATTTGGGACTCCACGCTCGACACAGTCTATAGATCATTGACGTCATAGACACGGTCGCGTCGTGGTTGGCTGCTGACTTGTACGCAAGCACGAAGGGCGCACGCACTCGAAGGAGTCGATTCCTATTAGGAAGTCGCTCTTGTAGAAAGGGCTTGAGCGACCCCGTGGCGAAGTGCACCGCTCGTCACTGGGCCTTCTCTGTATCTTCTGTTAGTCATGCCTCGTAAGGGTCCCAGCCATGAGCAATTCTATAGTCTTTTCTCCGCGTGGAAAAATTTCTACCGACACCCCTATATGTTTCGTAACTTCGTCAAAACTTCTTCCCAATACTTCCTCAGAAGCCCTGTGTGTGAGAGTCCGTGGAGAGTGGAAGCTCGCTGGCCGAGATACAGAGGAAAGAGAGAGAGAGAGAGTGGGGGAGGGGGGAGGGGGGACAACGAATGAAATGTTGCGATGCCTAGTATGGAACTATGAAGTAATGTCTGAACTGCGATGTGTGGACAGCGATACTGTGCACCGTGTAGTAAAGACGAATCACAGAGCCGCAACAACAAACAATTCAAACCATGTAGAACTGTACTGCAGATCCAAGCTGTTCGGAAACCGAAATAAAAAATCAGTATTTACAAAAGCATCCGCGTTCATGTCGCGCTATCATGACTCCTGTCCTTGTAAATACAGCTGAGAATACTAGCACGGTGATGTATGCGCCAGAAGCCAGCTGCAGATAGCAGCAACGAAAGGTAAGCAACACACAGGAAGCCTGTTTACAGCACCAAAGCGGAACAAAACTGTTCGACAGTCTACAAGTGTTCGTATGCTCTGCTCATTATATGGGCTTTTTGTGTTGCCTCCAACGAAGTTCCAAGTGGATTGTCTATTCCTGGAAATCTAGGACACCCAAAAGATTATTAATGGCACTACACCGATGAGCAGCCCCAGCGCTTTTTTTCACAGATAATACAATTATTATTTTTATTAACATCTTCTTAGAAATGAAGATCATCTATGCAACTACATGAAAGAGTTTGGCGTAAAATAAATGTGTTTCCAGATATATTACTGTATTACAATTTAGGTAAATCCAATTTCAGATTTGCTGGGATCTTATTATCTACATCTACATCTACATCTACATTGATACTCCGCAAGCCACCCAACGGTGTGTGGCGGAGGGCACTTTACGTGCCACTGTCATTACCTCCCTTTCCTGTTCCAGTCGCGTATGGTTCGCGGGAAGAACGACTGTCTGAAAGCCTCCGTGCGCGCTCTAATCTCTCTAATTTTACATTCGTGATCTCCTCGGGAGGTATAAGTAGGGGGAAGCAATATATTCGATACCTCATCCAGAAACGCACCCTCTCGAAACCTGGCGAGCAAGTTACACCGCGATGCAGAGCGCCTCTCTTGCAGAGTCTGCCACTTGAGTTTATTAAACATCTCCGTAACGCTATCACGGTTACCAAATAACCCAGTGACGAAACGCGCCGCTCTTCTTTGGATCTTCTCTATCTCTTCCGTCAACCCGACCTGGTACGGATCCCACACTGATGAGCAATACTCAAGTATAGGTCGAACGAGTGTTTTGTAAGCCACCTCCTTTGTTGATGGACTACATTTTCTAAGCACTCTCCCAATGAATCTCAACCTGGTACCCGCCTTACCAACAATTAATTTTATATGATCATTCCACTTCAAATCATTCCGCACGCATACTCCCAGGTATTTTACAGACGTAACTGCTACCAGTGTTTGTTCCGCTATCATATAATCATACAATAAAGGATCCTTCTTTCTATGTATTCGCAATACATTACATTTGTCTATGTTAAGGGTCAGTTGCCACTCGCTGCACCAAGTGCCTGTCCACTGCAGATCTTCCTGCATTTCGCTACAATTTTCTAATGCTGCAACTTCTCTGTATACTACAGCATCATCCGCGAAAAGCCGCATGGAACTTCCGACACTATCTACTAAGTCATTTATATATATTGTGAAAAGCAATGGTCCCATAACACTCCCCTGTGGCACGCCAGAGGTTACTTTAACGTCTGTAGACGTCTCTCCATTGATAACAACATGCTGTGTTCTGTTTGCTAAAAACTCTTCAATCCAGCCACACAGCTGGTCTGATATTCCGTAGGCTCTTACTTTGTTTATCAGGCGACAGTGGGGAACTGTATCGAACGCCTTCCGGAAGTCAAGAAAAATAGCATCTACCTGGGAGCCTGTATCTAATATTTTCTGGGTCTCATGAACAAATATGGCGAGTTGGCTCTCACACGATCGCTGTTTCTGGAATCCATGTTGATTCCTACATAGTAGATTCTGGGTTTCCAGAAATGACATGATACGCGAGCAAAAAACATGTTCTAAAATTCTACAAGAGATCGATGTAAGAGATATAGGTCTATAGTTTTGCGCATCTGCTCGACGACCCTTCTTGAAGACTGGGACTATCTGTGCTCTTTTCCAATCATTTGGAACCCTCCGTTCCTCTAGAGACTTGCGGTACACGGCTGTTAGAAGGGGGGCAAGTTCTTTCGCGTACTCTGTGTAGAATCGAATTGGAATCCCGTCAGGTCCAGTGGACTTTCCTCTATTGAGTGATTCCAGTTGCTTTTCTATTCCTTGGACACTTATTTCGATGTCAGCCATTTTTTCGTTTGTGCGAGGATTTAGAGAAGGAACTGCAGTGCGGTCTTCCTCTGTGAAACAGCTTTGGAAAAAGGTGTTTAGTATTTCAGCTTTACGGGTGTCATCCTCTGTTTCAATGCCATCATCATCCCGTAGTGTCTGCATATGCTGTTTCGAGCCACTTACTGATTTAACGTAAGACCAGAACTTCCTAGGATTTTCTGTCAAGTCGGTACATAGAATTTTACTTTCGAATTCAATGAACGCTTCACGCATAGCCCTCCTTACGCTAACTTTGACATCGTTTAGCTTCTGTTTGTCTGAGAGGTTTTGGCTGCGTTTAAAATTGGAGTGGAGCTCTCTTTGCTTTCGCAGTAGTTTCCTAACTTTGTTGTTGTACCACGGTTGGTTTTTCCCGTCCCTCACAGTTGTACTCGGCACGTACCTGTCTAAAACGCATTTTACGATTGCCTTGAATTTTTTCCATAAACACTCAACATTGTCAGTGTCGGAACAGAAATTTTCGTTTTGATCTGTTAGGTAGTCTGAAATCTGCCTTCTATTACTCTTGCTAAACAGATAAACCTTCCTCCCTTTTTTTATATTCCTATTAACTTCCATATTCAGGGATGCTGCAACGGCCTTATGATCACTGATTCCCTGTTCTGTACATACAGAGTCGAAAAGTTCGGGTCTGTTTGTTATCAGTAGGTCCAAGATGTTATCTCCACGAGTCGGTTCTCTGTTTAATTGCTCGAGGTAATTTTCGGATAGTGCACTCAGTATAATGTCACTCGATGCTCTGTCCCTACCACCCGTCCTAAACATCTGAGTGTCCCAGTCTATATCTGGTAAATTGAAATCTCCACCTAAGACTATAACATGCTGAGAAAATTTATGTGAAATGTATTCCAAATTTTCTCTCAGTTGCTCTGCCACTAATGCTGCTGAGTCGGGAGGTCGGTAAAAGGAGCCAATTATTAACCTAGTTCGGTTGTTTAGTGTAACCTCCACCCATAATAATTCACAGGAACTATCCACTTCTACTTCACTACAGGATGAACTACTACTAACAGCGACGAACACTCCACCACCGGTTGCATGCAATCTATCCTTTCTAAACACCGTCTGTACCTTTGTAAAAATTTCGGCAGAATTTATCTCTGGCTTAAGCCAGCTTTCTGTACCTATAACGATTTCAGATTCGGTGCTTTCTATCAGCGCTTGAAGTTCCGGTACTTTACCAACGCAGCTTCGACAGTTGACAATTACAATACCGATTGCTGCTTGGTCCCCGCATGTCCTGACTTTGCCCCGCACCCGTTGAGGCTGTTGCCCTTTCTGTACTTGCCCAAGGCCATCTAACCTAAAAAACCGCCCAGCCCACGCCACACAACCCCTGCTACCCGTGTAGCCGCTTGTTGCGTGTAGTGGACTCCTGACCTATCCAGCGGAACCCGAAACCCCACCACCCTATGGCGCAAGTCGAGGAATCTGCAGCCCACATGGTCGCAGAACCGTCTCAGCCTCTGATTCAGACCCTCCACTCGGCTCTGTACCAAAGGTCCGCAGTCAGTCCTGTCGACGATGCTGCAGATGGTGAGCTCTGCTTTCATCCCGCTAGCGAGACTGGCAGTCTTCACTAAATCAGATAGCCGCCGGAAACCAGAGAGGATTTCCTCCGATCCATAGCGACACACATCATTGGTGCCGACATGAGCGACCACCTGCAGATGGGTGCACCCTGTACCCTTCATGGCATCCGGAAGGACCCTTTCCACATCTGGAATGACTCCCCCCGGTATGCACACGGAGTGCACATTGGTTTTCTTCCCCTCTCTTGCTGCCATTTCCCTAAGGGGCCCCATTACGCGCCTGACGTTGGAGCTCCCAACTACCAGTAAGCCCACCCTCTGCAACTGCCCGGATCTTGCAGACTGAGGGGCAACCTCTGGAACAGGACAAGCAGCCATGTCAGGCCGAAGATCAGTATCAGCCTGAGACAGAGCCTGAAATCGGTTCGTCAGACAAACTGGAGAGGCTTTCCGTTCAGCCCTCCGGAATGTCTTTCGCCCCCTGCCACACCTTGAAACGACCTCCCACTCTACCACAGGTGAGGGATCAGCCTCAATGCGGGCAGTATCCCGGGCAACCACAGTCGTAGTCCGATCAGGGGATGCGTGGGACGAGCTGGCCGTCCCCGACAAACCCCCATCCGGACCCCCACAGTGATGCCCATTGGCAACAGCCTCAAGCTGTGTGACCGAAGCCAACACTGCCTGAAGCTGGGAGCGAAGGGATGCCAACTCAGCCTGCATCCGAACACAGCAGTTGCAGTCCCTATCCATGCTAAAAACTGTTTTACAAAGAACGTCTGAACTAATCTACAGAGAGCGCAAACAAATCGACAAAATTTAAACGGTTATTAAAATACAAGATTGCCTAGTAAATGCAGTAATGCTGCTACTTGCGCACTGCTGACACTGCTCGGCGGCGGAAGGAGACTAAGCGAAATTACACTATTCAGGTACTAAAACGCGATGCTACACTCTCAAATACTATAATACGCCCGAAATTTATGAATTAAACAATGCAAGTACCAAAAACACGCAAAGAAATTAAGAATTAAACTATGTAACAAACGAGTGAGCTAGGAGTATACGACTTGCTGCTCAGCTGCTTATCCAACGGCGGCAGGGAGCACACTGACTGTGACCAACCGACACTGGCCGTTCAAAAAAAAAACAGTAGACAAACGACTACGCGAATTTACACTATTCAGGTACTAAAACGCGATGCTACACTCTCAGATACTATAATACGCCCGAAATTTATTAATTAAACAATGCAAGTACCAAAAACACGCAAAGAAATTAAGAATTAAACTATGTAACAAATGAGTGAGCTAGGAGTATACGACTTGCTGCTCAGCTGCTTATCTAACGGCGGCAGGGAGCACACTGACTGACCAACCGACACTGGCCGTTCAAAACAAAAACAGTAGACAAACGACTACGCGAATTTACACTATTCAGGTACTAAAACGCGATGCTACAACTCTCAAATACTATAATACGCCCGAAATTTATGAATTAAACAATGCAAGTACCAAAAACACGCAAAGAAATTAAGAATTAAACTATGTAACAAACGAGTGAGCTAGGAGTATACGACTTGCTGCTCAGCTGCTTATCCAACGGCGGCAGGGAGCACACATATGAGTCGTTCTGGAATTGAACGTCGTAGTCCTGTGTACCCTAGGGAGTTTAATTTTCCGGGTCTACCAGCACATTTCACCTAAACAACTCTCTCTGACAGGGTGTTTTCTTTTTTTTTTTTTTTTAACGTGAGTTGGTCGTTTGTGTTTATAAGGCTGCCAACTGTCGTTTGTCCTTCGGTCGTCGCTTGTTTCCATTGTGGTGCCTCTACGCATTTTGACATCTGTTTGTTTGTTTGTTATGTGGGTGTGTATGTTATTTTGCATATATTGTGAGAATGCTTCGCAAGTAAAAAGAAGCGAAACGCTCGTGTCACAAAAACAAGGTCTGCTATTTAGTTGTATAGGCCGACGACTTCCATCGGAATATATCAATAATAACGGTAAACTAAGGAACGACAGAAAATATAAAAATGACGAAAATACACTGAGGTGACAAAGTGCAGCAAGTCGACGTGGCATGGAGTCAACAAGTCGTAGGAAGTCCCTTGAGGGAATACTGGACCATGCTGCCTCTGCAGCCATTCATTATTGTGAAAGTCTTACCGGTGCAGGATTTTGTGCAAGAACTGATCTCTCGATTATATCCCACAAATTGATTGAATTCATGTCGGACGAATTGTGCAGAATCTTCTTCAAACCAATCACGAAGAATTGTGGTTCGGTGACATGGCGCATTGCCGTCCATAAAAAGTCCATAGTTCTTTCGGAACATGGAGTTTATGATTGGCTGCAGATGGTCTCCAAGCAGAGCTGAATAGAATCATTTCCTCAATGATCGGTTCAGCTAGATTAGAGGAGCCAGTCCATTGCATGTAAACATTGGCCACATATTATGGAGTTATCACCAGCGTGCATAGTGCCAACTCTGATCCACAGCTTCATGGGGTCTGCTCCACACTCGAACCCTACCGTCAGCTCTTACCGAATGAAATCGAGACTCATATGTCCAGGACACGATTTTCCAGTCGTCTAGGGTCCAAAAGTCAAGAGCCGAGGAGAGACGCTGCAAGCGATGTCGTGGTGTTGTCAAAGGCACTTGCGTCGGTCATCTGCTGCCATAGCCCTCTAATACCAAATTTTGCTACACTGTCCTAGCAGATACATTCTTCGTACGTCCCATATTGATTTCTGCGGTTCACGTAGTTTTCTTTTCTGTTAGTATTGGCAACTCTACGCAAACGCCGTTGGTCTCGGTCGTTAAGTGAAGGCCGTCGGCCACCGCGTTTTCCGTGGTAAGAGGAATGCCTGAAATTGAGTATTCTCGGCACGTTCTTGGCACTGCGAATCACGAAATATTGAATTCCCTAACGATTTCTGAAATGGAATGTCCCATACGTCTGGCTCCGACTACCATTCCGCTTCCAGTGTGTATTAATCACCATCTTGGGTCCATATTCATTTCGGAAACCTTTTCACGTGAAACACTTGAGTACAAATGACAGTTCCGCCAAAGCACTGCCTTTTTATACCTTATGTACACGATACTACAACCATCTGTATACCGTATATCGCTATCCCAAGACTTCTGTCACTTCAGTGTACAATTGTATGTTATTTGTTCTTGTATTGTGTTGTCTTTGTTTTATGGATGAGTGTTTACGCGTGAAAACTGTGAGCACTCCTGACCTGAGGGCACACACTGTGCCAAAAAGGTATACAATTTTTAATATTCTTTGTCCAAATCTCTGTGTTCCTCTTATCAATACGATCTGCATAGTTTACCTGTCTCTTTCATAATGCGTTCAGCGGGATTTGAAGAAGCATGATAGCGGGAAATGTAAATGGGTTTGATTTTCCTGCTCCAGAGAGTGAGGGTCACGCAACTTGACCTAAATTGCGGACTTTGTCTGAAATGACCTTGTCAACATGACCAACTCCTGTTAAGAAATTCTCAACAAAGACGGCCGACACAATTTAGCCAGTAGCTTTACACAAAGATGTGAGTGAAACAAATTTCGACGTGAGCTCTACAACTACGAAAATATAAGAGAAGCCTTGTCTGCTGTCCTATTGAGGACTGTATAAGTCAACGGCTGCTAGATGACGTAATTTCACAGGAACTATTGGATACAACTGAGCATAAAAGGAAAATGTTGTTATCTTGGCTTTCCGGCATAATTTACACTTCATAAGAACACGACGAATGCGTTTCCCCATATTAAAGAAATAAGACGTTTGACGAAGAATGAAAAAGGATTTGCGGGCTCCATATAGAACCTAGCTTAGATGTATGTACCATATAAGTTTGTTAACTAGATGCTCGGAAATGCAGACAAGCCACGTGGAACTGTCAGATGTTAACCGTTTAAACAAGATGTTCCTAACGAGACAGAAGAGTCTGATAGAAGGTTTGGTTACGTCGCGTCGGATCGGATCCTTATCTTGCTCTGTGGCAATCTCGGTCATCGCAAAAGAAATAAAGTTTTCGAAAGCTAGTTGTTGAATGTCTAACACATTCAAATTGGCGTGTCAAAATGCTGTTGAAAAATCAGGCGGAGTACCGTCAAGCGAGCGAAATAATGCATCAGCGACAGTATTTTCAACACCGGGAATGTAGTTGACCGTAAAGCGAAATTCTTGTAAATACATAGCCCAACAAAGTAAACGCTCATGAGTAAGTTTTTCTGACTTGAGAAACTGCAACACTCTGTGATCAGTATAAATCTTGGTATGTCTGCCAAATAAGAAGTGACGGAATTTGGAATAGGCACACACGACAGCTACCAAATAAATCAATAGCTACTAAATAAATCCATGAAGCGTAACTGTTGAAGTAATAGGCGAAGGTTACGATCTTCTTAATGCCTGAAGGCTGGGATTTAGAAGGAATCAAAGTAAGCAGTAGAAATATATCCAGAGTGCTAGTTCTGCAAGGTTCGCAGGAGAGCTTCTGTTAAGTCTGGAAGGTAGGAGACGAGGTACTGGCAGAAGTAAAGCTGTGAGGAGGGGGCGTTAGTCGTGCTTGGGTAGCTCAGTCGGTAGAGCACTTGCCCGCGAAAGGCAAAGGTCCCGAGTTCGAGTCTCGGTCCGGCACACAGTTTTAATCTGCCAGGAAGTTTCAAGTTTCAGTAGAAATATATGCTGCAATACTGTAGTAGTACGCAATGTGACCTGGCACGTCGAGAGGAACGCCCATCCAGTTGTGTGAAAAGTTATTACATATGCAGATATAGTAATTTACTTTTAGTTTCTAACATTTCAGTTACCTATTTCCTAAAGCCTCCTTGTACTTCAGTGGATATATCATATTGAGTCCCTAATCCAATGAAAGCAGAGGTTTAACATGGTATGATTATTCCCTGTGTGAGCGTGTGGGTGCTATTCTGTCATTCTGCGCAACGGATTAATCTGAGATGTACCCTTTACCCTGTGGCTCCTGCAAGATGCAATTTCCACCCCCACACTACTACAGAAGTCAGACAGACGCTCCTAACGTTCTAAAAAGAAATGCCTGGAAAACTTTCAGCAATAAATATCTCCTGGGGTCGTCCGCTGTAAGGAAATCACACAAAAATTCACAAAATTTCTTACGTAACTAGTGGGATACTTGGGTACTGGAGTAGCGCTAGTTAGTGTAAGAAAAACATGAAACTAACGAAAATTATTATTTATTTTGCAAGAATTCTGTGAAATCACAATGGCACTAATAGTTATGAACTGAAAAAGTTATTTCCGGGTTCTTTTCGGATTGTGAAGTTACCTCTCAAGGATAGGATTCGCTAATGAAATTTCTATACAAAGTTTAGGATTGTTATTCACTTGGCAGAATGGCTGAGAGCCGCGCCTACTCAACTTGAATAATTATCCGTTAGAATGTTGCTAGGTACGGTCGAGGCTGTCGCATGTGAAATGCAGCGAAGTGTATTGTTGTGGAGGAAATATGGGGCTCGCAAGAGCTGTAGCGCACAATACCGTAAGCTGCGATGACTGCTGTCTGCGCTGCTCGCTGCTGACAAATAAGATAACTCTCGTTCTATCTGGATTGACCTTCGCCAATCAAACTCTCCCTACGCCTTGATGAAGTCAAGGACTACTATTCGCCCCTAGTCTAACTATTGGCGTGGCACACTGGTCAGGTAACCAGTCCACCACGATGCCAATCAAAAATTCGCTGGCAGGCGTTTAACTATAACTCTGTCCATTCACACTGCACAATAAGTGTGACGACCCACACAGTGATCAACGCTTAATCGGAAGGACTCAATATAGAGTCGCACTCTGATTCGCTCTGACAGAGGGGCTCTCTCAGTGAAGTACTGAGGAGAGACTTGTTCCTCGTTCTTTGAGTACACGTACGAGCGCACATGCTCTCGTTACGTGTTCTCGCTCCAAAAGCGACAACTGAACGGCCCCTCTCCACGCCAGACGTGAAGGGGTATATCTTTCGGTCTCTTCCATTACTCCTTCAGCTCAAGGCGTCAGAAATATCGTCTGCCAATCAGCATTGCTCTTCTAAAACGGGAAAATGACGTTTCGTTTAAGGCGACCAATCCGGAAATCTGTAGCATCGACATTTAGCGTTTGCAGTCTCCCTGTGAAAGCCTCTGAAACTGCGTGCTATATTTGTAAAGAATTCGTAGGCTGGGCGCTCCCACACAATGTACCAGAATTTGCTTTTGAGTCGAACACAGGCTCGTTATTCGTTTCCACCCGGGTAAACACTGTCTGCTCCATGGGCGGCCGAGGTTGACTCATCCTCTGAAGGGACTGGCCTCCGGTCATGCGGTCTGTCTCTCTTGAACTAAAAGCTCCTGTGACCGTCGTGTCTGGAATGTATGTGTGTACGCCAGCCTCGAGTATTTCAACCTCGTTGCGCACTTGTTATTTGCATATCGTTTACATGAATTCGTACAACATTGACTTTATGTTATCGAGTTTGGGTTCGAATAAGGCGTCTTGATGTGCGGAATATGATTGTGAGGGCGGAATATGTAAGTAATGAAAGTCAGGAGACCACGTCGTCTTACAACTGTTAATCGCCCAGGCAAGTGACACTTTCATTTTCAAAGTAGTGCACCTATAATCATGTTGGACTGTTTAGTAAACTGCTAAAATTCTCTAAAAGTCTCTTTCAGTTCAGCTTCTTCATTCGGAACTCTATTTGGGTTGTCATCAAAGCGTGTGTAGTACACTTGTAGCATATCCATGAGGAGTCCTTTATCAACTATATGCTGTGTGTACGTGTAATCTTTCATTCTACCTACCGTAATAGGAAAAAAGAGGTTCGGTTGGCCTTATGGGCTGGGTTCTCTACCGAAAATTGGGGATGTGGGCAGCCAAAGAGGCGGGCCCGTGTGAGCATACAATACTTCCTTACTGCTTCTTTACTAATTTATGCAGCTTGGATTCCACAATGAAGCTGGTAAGAAGCGGCCGTGAACAGACATGAGAAGGAATACAAGGCTTGAACTACTCCATCTGGCAAGCACAGTCAGTCAGGCGCATTTTCTTCTCCACGTTCAGTACTGTAGCAGCCGGCGAGGTGACGGTCCAAGGAAAAGATAGGCGAGCTGTTTACACGGTGGAGCGTTGACACGGCTTGCTGATTCCTCGACGGCGCGAACACCACACCTGGGTCGGCTGCGGTGCGAAGTAGTCATGGGGTGACGTCGGCCGAAGTAGCTGAAGGACACTAAGGTTCCCAAAACTAACCCCCAACTGCTGGCTGCACTCTGACGATGGTGAGCAAACCAGAAGAGGCGGCAGCTGGACAGGTGGTGGCTGCCCGGACTGGGCAGACAAGCAGAGGTCCGTTCTTCACGGCTCAGTGGCGGCAGAGGTACGGCGTTGGCGCAAACGGACACAGTCTGTGTGCCACTTACTGTCCAGATGGCCGAGCACACTGACAGGCTGTTACGGCCGTGGTTAAATACTGCTTCCATGCGCTGACAGTTGCTGAAGGCTCTACAGTTTGGTGTCACTCGGAACCGTCGGGAACAGGGCAATGGCCGGGGTCTGGCCAAATCGGCAGCTCGTGTCGACGACGCGGAAATCAATCAAGCTGGAACAGCTTTTCGAAGGCTGGGCCTATAGCACTACTGCTCCGCTTGTTATACCGGCATGCAGTTTACCTAGTGACGACAAGGTTTATTTCTGTCACAAGCCAGCCACGTATAACACTACTGCGGTAGTAAATTTGCCAAATGTGGCCTAGACTTGAAGTAAATGTCACCCTCTAAGAGAAGTTTAGTAAATTGATCGAGTTTACCTAACGGAAAAATTGGTATCGAACCTTAATTTCGTAAGAATAGCTATAGGTAGTTATCAGAAAGAAAATAATTTTTGCAAAAGGTAACAGCAACTGATTACTGTTAACTGAAACATTTATACGGTCGCCAGCCCAATTAGGCATAATAATGTAAAAGCATTATTTATAAAGAACCTATTTTTACTGATTAAAAACGAGCTTTCGTTAAATATTGTTCTACGAAATGCAATGAACGCACCCAAATTGACAAATTACACAGTGGTTAGCAGCAGTTATCACTTTAGCAGTTAAGCAGTTAGATTTGCAAATGAACCTTTTCTCTTGTTTACTTTAATCATTACTTTTGCCTTTAACTAATATATCTTAAACTTGTCCATCACTTCCCACACAAGACCAGTTAGCACATATTAATAGTCAAGTACAATTAATTCACACGTTTACTATACAAAGGCAATAAGGAAACCTTCTACATTTACTTCTCAGTAATAACTTCAAGATTCATTAGCCAAGAACCTACTACTCTGATTTATTCTTTTTGTTATGATGGAAATGAAATGTGATCCTACAAACTATCCCTTTCGTTGTAACAACAAAACTATATACACTTCCAAAATTATGTAGCATTAAGGTAGAATTGGATTACTCTTCCATTAGAGATCGTTACTTTTGTACTATTTTTACACTCTTTACCCTGACGAAACCTCTACAATATAAGAGATAATCTTCAGTAAACTTTTATTTCAAACAACCTCAAGGCAAAGTGTTTAATGATACCACTTGTGAATCATGTAGTTCTTGAAAACAACTTTAAAGCAACAAACATTAAAAATGGTTCAAATGGCTCTGAGCACTATGGGACTCAATTGCTGAGGTCATTAGTCCCCTAGAACTTAGAACTAGTTAAACCTAACTAACCTAAGGACATCACAAACATCCATGCCCGAGGCAGGATTCGAATATGCGACCGTAGCGGTCTTGCGGTTCCAGACTGCAGCGCCTTTAACCGCACGACCACAAACATTAGAACACTTTTTTTTTTCAAGTAATACTCTTTCCTAAACTGATATTCAAGTTCATTTTCTAGTTAAGTTTCGAAATACTCTAACATAAATAGTCTCTTTTATATGTATTAAAAATAAGTAAATTTTACCCTGTAGATCAAGAGTACTGACATAACTTCCCCACACATCAATAAAATGCATTGTAAAACTGTTTACGCTTTTTATGCAAAGGACACTCTCGGATTTTATGACTTAAAGGAGAGGATCCTACTTGGATAAGTGCATAGGATGCATAAATTGTTCAAACACATTTTGAACATTAGCATTGTATTTCCACAAGTCCAAACACAACATTAGTGGTTCATACAGTAATACAGTTCTGACCTTTCGGATGTGTGACGAAATGGTTGCACAATTAATCAGTACAAGTAATTAACAATATTGATTGTAGTGTTACAGGTCCAGGACAATGACGCCCGGAACGATGTCACGGAATTCTTGCTGCTGCTGATCGAGCAAAGGCGACGGTCCACTGTGGCCTATGTCCGTGGCTTGTGGCCTGATTAAGGTGCTCGTGGTCTGACAACACAGTTCAGTGACCAGCACCTGCTGTCAGGTTCAAAAATGGTTCAAATGGCTCTGAGCACTATGGGACTTAACATCTGAGGTCCCCTAGAACTTAGAACTACTTAAACCTACCTAACCTAAGGACATCACACACATCCATGCCCGAGGCAGGATTCGAACCTGCGACCGTAGCGGTCGCGAGGTTCCAGACGGAAGCGCCTAGAACCGCTCGGTCACACCAGCCGGCCCTGCTGTCAGGATGTGGCCTCGTACGTAGCTGGTTTTTTTTATCATGGCCACTTTGTCTTCTTCGGGGTATGATTGCTGTGTCAGGTTTTTTCCTGTACAAATAAATGTGAAACTTTCCACCTCTGTAATGGTTTAATGGGCGACTTTAACTACGAAACAATAAAAGTTAATTCATTTTAGCTTTTGGATTCTTAAAGGCCCTATCGGCTAATTCACAATATCATTTCTATCTACTCCAATGAGCTACAAACCCCTAACTATTCACCACGATTGCACAAACATGACTGACTACCTCTTACAGATAGCTTCGCAGGACTTCAACAGCTACAACCAAACTTCCCACAAAGCTAGAAGATCAGAGGAATTACAGTTGCAGCCAAAGAATCTAATCATTTAGATCGCTGGCAGCCAATGTATTTATATTGATGATTTACGTATTTTTTAAGGAACAGAATTTAGTGGAAAAATTATAACTAACTTTATAAAGTGTACGTAGTTTTGTTTCTATTCATATCGCAATACACAAAGTACGACATTTACATATAAATTATTTTACACAAGACCATTGTTTTACAAATAATGTGATCGCTACTCATCAGTATCAAAATGTACTTAATGTGCATTGGCTTTGATCAAATCACTTTTTTCTGTTTCATACGCCATAACTGAGGAAGGAATGACTGATCTGCCCAAACATCACAATATTACAAACACATCTCACGCAAGCTTAATTCATCTAGCGTTTTTCGTTATCTGTGCCGCGTTCAACTGCATCATAGCAGAAAAAAGATTCATTTATTTATTTAACCTTGCAAGATTAGGACCATCAGACCATCTCTTATATATAACCAGGATTTCTGCATATGTTGCGTACACCAATTACGATAAGCATGTTATAAATTACATCTAACTGGCAAAGTTATTGAGGTGCAAAAGAAAATAAATAGATAAACACAGCTGGCATTCGCTCGTAAGCAGTTCAACAATGAAGATAAGTTAAAAAACGCTAGATAAAAATCAGAAGATAACGTGCTGACAAGAATAACATACAGAAGAATGGAAAAGAGGATCTGTTAGATCACAGTTTTGGTTCAGGAATGGTAAAGACACCAGAGAGGTAATTCTGTCGTTATGGTTGATTATGGAAGAAAGAGTGAAGGAAATTAAGAGACGTTCATAGAATCTGTCAATCTGAAAAAGTGTTGGGCAATGTAAAAAGGTGCAACATGTTGGAAATTTTTAGACAAGTAGGGGGTAAGGTACAGGGAAAGACAGGTAATATACAATACACCTACAAGAACAAAGAGGGAATAATAAGATTGGAAGACGAAGAATGAAGTGCTCGGATTAAAAAGGGTTTAAGGCAGGAATGTTGTCTGTCGCCCTTACTGTTCAATCTATACATCGAAGAAGCAATGACGTAAATAAAAGAAAGGTTCAAGAGTGGCAATAAAATTCAAGTGAAAGGACGTCCATAGCATTCGCTAATGACATTGCTATCCTTAGTGAAAGTGAAGAGGAATTACACGATCTATTGAATAGAATTAACAGTCTAATGAGTACAAAGACGAAGATAATGAGAGGTAGCAGAAACGAGAAAGTGAAAAGTTTAACATGGAAATTGATGACGTAGTAGATGAAATAAGGAATTCTGCTACCTAGGCAGCAAAATAACCCCTGACGGGTTTCGAGCAATTATTGGCGGAAAAAATTGGAAACGTTTAGGAAAATGTTATTTAAAGGTATAAACGATTTTTTAAGATTTTTCTGGAATGTACTATCGGATGAAGGAGGGGTTTTGAGTATCTGAACAGTTACCGCAGCTAACGAAGGAAAAGTTTCGATAAGAGTACATAGCTATAAAAATTAAAAATGTTCTTACATCTCTTTTTTTATACCTCTTCAATGCTGCGGTGACACGTTGGTGTTACTGCTGTCCTTGCAGATCCTCATGACCGTCGAAAATTGGTAGATGGATCTGATTGGCTGATAAATAAACATTTAAACAACTTTTTAAAACTTTCTGTATATATTTGCACACACAACATTTACGAGATACATTCACAAGGTTAATCATACTTGCCGTGCATGCACATGCGTCTAGTCTCTTTGAGACCTCAACACAGACAGACAGCAACTAATTAATTTGTGCTCGTTGGATTATTAATAATCATCTCTGGCTTCGTTATCTTTCATCGTTGTCACAGATGGTGTCCCTATCTAGCGGTCAGAGAGTGTGTCTTTTAATCAACTTAAAAATTGCCCCCATACGGGTGAAGCAAGGAGAACACGAAAAGCAACTCGCACAGCCAAAGAGAGCATTCCTGGCCAAAACAACTCTACATGTATCTAACATTGACCTTAATTTGTGGAAGAAATTTCTGAGAACGTATCTTCGGAGTACGATGTCGTATGGAAGTGAACCTTCGACTGAGGGAAAATCGGAACAGCAGAGAATCGAAGTATTTAGATGTGATGCTACAGACGAATATTGGAAATGAGAAGAAATGAGGAGAATCTCCACAGAATCGCAGAGGAAAGGAATACACACTGACAGCAAGAAGGGACAGGATGATAGGACATCTGTTAAATCATCAGGGAATAGCTTCCATGATACTAGAGGAAACTGTGTAAAAACTGTAGAGGAAGTCAGAGATCAGAACACATCTAGCCAATCATTCAGGACGTAGGCTGTAATTCCTACTCTGAGAACGAAGGGTTGGCACGTAAAGGAATTCGTGACAGGCTGCACCAAACATGTCAGAAGACATGACACAAAAACTAGGGTGAGGGCTGGAAGAGGAAGAGAAAGGGGACTGCTATAAAACACAATTAATGAATGTAGGAGAGATGAAAGTGTTGTGACTGAGAAATAAGAAGAGGTATAAGCGTAATCTGAAAGAACGTGAGAGGGTCTGCTTTAGTGCTTGACAGAAGTCGGACTGGCGAGACACGTTAATTTTTGGGGAAACGTTCTTAGGCTGATAGAAGTAAGAGAGTTTCTTCTTAAAAGCATCAGCGCATTTAGTTGTACCCAGAGGGTAGGATAGCTTGTTCGAATTGCAGACGGCAGCAACAGAGAAGCAGTTTTTGTTTCATGGACGGCCACAGCTAAGGTACTGGATAGGTGACACCTTGTGTTTCGATTGTGACAGATATTTAACGTCTCCTGCGAAGTACTGAGCTGCATGTGCTTATAGAAGCCGATAATGTAAACATAGCGCATAGTATTCCCATAACTTGTGTGGCCGCTATCAACGTAACTGGATGTATGAAGCACTGAAACGATCAAACAGGCAAACATTCACGGTTAATTCTAACCGTCCAATGTTTATTTTGCTAGTGCCGTGTTGGATTACATCGCAACAGTGGAGGTTCGGTGATTGCACAAGTTTATACTTCATATCCTGTCGAAAAATGTTCTGATATTATTTAACGACACAGTCGGAAACAGAAGTGTTTTTGCACGTGTCGACAAAATTTTTTGTTCTCTTGAGGTGCTCATTCAAAGTTATACCCAAGGTCTTCGCTGTTTTCTCATATAGCATTGGAACAGCGCCGAGAAGAATATGAGGAGATTCCAATTCGGTTTTACAGAGAGTACTCTCCTGCCCATGCATCAGCACGGCTTTAGAAAGCATCGCTCCTGCGAAACGCAACTCGCCCTTTTTCACATGATATCTTGCGAACCGTGGATGAAGGGTATCAGACGGATGCCATATTCCTTGAATTCCGGAAAGCGTTTGACTCGGTGCCCCACTGCAGACTCCTAACTAAGGTACGAGCACATGGGATTGGTTCCCAAATATGCGAGTGGCTCGAAGACTTCTTAAGTAATAGAACCCAGCACGTCGTCCTCGATGGTGAGTGTTCATCGGAGGTGAGGGTATCATCTGGAGTGCCCCAGGGAAGTGTGGTCGGTCCGCTGTTGTTTTCTATCTACATAAATGATCTTTTGGATAGAGTGGATAGCAATGTGCGGCTGTTTGCTGATGATGCTGTGGTGTATGGGAAGGTGTCGTCGTTGAGTGACTGTAGGAGGATACAAGATGACTTGGACAGGATTTGTGATTGGTGTAAAGAATGGCAGCTCACTATAAATATAGATAACTGTAAATTAATGCCGATGAATAGGAAAAAGAATTCTGTAATGTTTGAGTACTCCATTAGTAGTGTAGCGCTTGACACAGTCACGTCGATTAAATATTTGGGCGTAACATTGCAGAGCGATATGAAGTGGAACAACCATGTAATGGCAGTTGTGGGGAAGGCGGATAGTCTTCTTCGGTTCATTGGTAGAATTTTGGGAAGATGTGGTTCCTCTGTAAAGGACACCGCTTACAAAACACTAATACGACCTATTCTTGAGTACTGCTCGAGCGTTTGAGATCCCTATCAGGTCGGATTGAGGGAGGACATAGAAGCAATTCAGAGGCGAGCTGCTAGATTTGTTACTGGTAGGTTTGATCATCACGCGAGTGTTACGGAAATGCTTCAGGGACTCAGGTGGGAGTCTCTGGAGGAAAGGAGGCGTTCTTTTCGTGAGTCGCTACTGAGGAAATTTAGAGAACCAGAATTTGAGGCTGACTGCAGTACAATTTTACTGCCGCCAACTTATATTTCGCGGAAAGACCACAAAGATAAGATAAGAGAGCTTAGGGCTCGTACAGAGGCATGTAGGCAGTCATTTTTCCCTCGTTCTGTTTGGGAGTGGAACAGAGAGAGAAGGTGCTAGTTGTGGTACGAGGTACCCTCCTCCACGCACCGTATGGTGGATTGCGGAGTATGTATGTAGATGTAGATGTAGATGTAGATGTAGATGTAGCTGTAGGCTATAGTTCTCCCAATTCTGAACTTAATAATTTCTGGTGGGATGCTAAGAACACTTCCTAGTTGTTAGGATGCAATTTAAATCTCAGTTTTTGCTCCCATTTTACCACTGAAAACACATCTTTCTCCTTGACGGGCGCAGTATTGATGTCTTCAGATCTGGAAATTAGGTAAAGCTGAAAATTACCGGCATCTTCATTGTTTTATTTATGTGTAAAATATTTTATACATCTGCGCTGTGAACAAGACGGCGTTCCTCTAAAGCCCCTATGTCCCCAGAGAGCTGCGACGCAGGCAGAAGCGGCCGCGATAAGACCGCCATTTTCCGGGCATCCGTGGCGTATTGTCCGCGCCAACACGGCCCGACATTGATGGAGTGGCCGTGATTTCATCTCGCCCTAAGTTGCCCGCTAAATGGCCGAATAATTTCCTCCCACTCAGATGTATCACTCTTCAGAAGGCGCGGACGAGTGGCCACTCCGCAGCGTGATGGATGCGCGCCGCGCGCTGCGGTTAGGCTGGCCTCCCTCGCCGCCGGCCGCAGCCTCGTCTTGATGTCGCCTAAGTCAACGACGTGACAAAATGGCGCGCACCACAAACGCTGAATGTAGCCTGTAGTAAGAACGCCATTTTACTGGCACTCAGAAGTAACTGAAATATAGTTTCAAGTAAAACTAAAGAACTATAATCGTACCTTAAAATCTTACCTAATATTTTGACGCCGGCCGGTGTGGCCGAGCGGTTCTGGGGTTTTCAGTCTGGAACCGCGCGACCGCTACGGTCACAGGTTTGAATCCTGCCTCGGGCATGGATGTGTGTGGTGTCCTTAGGTTAGTTTGGTTTAAGTAGTTCTAAGTTCTAGGGGATTGATGACCTCAGCTGTTAAGTCCCATAGTGCTCAGAGCCATTTGAACCATTTTTAATCTTTTGATGTAATAATTACTTCTGGTGTATCCATCTCTTCTCTCTTGTGGTCTTCAGTCCTGAGACTGGTTTGATGCCGCTCTCCATGCTTCTCTATCCTGTGCAAGCTTCTTCATCTCCCAGTACTTACTGCAACCCACATCCATCTGAATCTGTTTAGTGTATTCATATCTTGGTCTCCCTCTACGATTTTTACCTTCCACGCTGCCCTCCAATACTAAATTGGTGATCCCTTGATGTCTCAGAACATGTCCTACCAACCGATCCCTTCTTCTAGTCAAGTTGTGCCACAAACTTCTCTTCTCCCCAATCCTATTCAATACTTCCTCATTAGTTATGTGATCTACCCATCTAATCTTCAGTATTCTTCTGTAGCACCACATTTCGAAAGCTTCTACTCTCTTCTTGTCCAAACTAGTTATCGTCCATGTTTCACTTCCATACATGGCTACACTCCATACAAATACTTTCAGAAACGACTTCCTGACACTTAAATCTATACTCGATGTTAACAAATTTTTCTTCTTCAGAAACGCTTTCCTTGCCATTGCCAGCCTACATTTTATATCCTATCTACTTCGACCATCATCAGTTATTTTGCTCCAGAAATAGCAAAACTCCTTTACTACTTTAAGTGTCTCATTTCCTAATCTAATTCCCTCAGCATCAGCCGATTTAATTCGACTACATCCCATTATCCTCGTTTTGCTTTTGTTGATGTTCATCTTATACCCTCCTTTCAAGACACTGTCCATTCCATTCAACTGCTCTTCCAAGTCCTCTGCTGTCTCTGACAGAATTACAATGTCATCGGCGAACCTCAAAGTTTTTATTTCTTCCCCATGGATTTTAATACCTACTCCGAATTTATCTTTTGTTTCCTTCACTGCTTGCTCAATATACAGGTTGAATAACACCGGGGAGAGACTACAACCCTGTCTCACTCCCTTCTCAACCACTGCTTCCCTTTCATGTCCCTCGACTCTTATAAGTGCCATCTGGTTTCTGTACAAATTGTAAATAGCCTTTCGCTCCCTGTATTTTACCCCTGCCACCTTCAGAATTTGAAAGAGAGTACTCCAGTCAACATCGTCAAAAGCTTTCTCTAAGTCTACAAATGCTAGAAACGTAGGTTTGCCTTTCCTTAATTTATTTTCTAAGATAAGTCGTAGGGTCAGTATTGCCTCACGTGTTCCAATATTTCTACGGAATCCAAACTGATCTTCCCCGAGGTCGGCTTCTACCAGTTTTTCCATTCGCCTGTAAAGAATTCGCGTTAGTATTTTGCATCCGTGACTTAATAAACTGATTCTTCGATAATTTTCACATCTGTCAGCACCTGCTTTCTTTTGGATTGTAATTATTATATTCTTCTTGAAGTCTGAGGGTATATCGCCTGTCTCATACATCTTGCTCACGAGATGCTAGAGTTTTGTCAGGACTGGCTCTCCCAAGGCCGTCAGTAGTTCTAGTGGAATGTCGTCTACTCCCGGGGCCTTGTTTCGACTCAGGTCTTTCAGTGCTCTGTCAAACTCTTCACGCAGTATCGTATCTCTCATTTCATCTTCATCTACATCCTCTTCCATTTCCATAATATTGTCCTCAAGTACATCGCCCTTATATAGTCCCTCTATATACTCCTTCCACCTTTCTGCTTTCCCTTCTTTGCGTAGAACTGGGTTTCCATCTGAGCTCTTGATATTCATACAAGTGGTTCTCTTTTCTCCAAAGGTCTCTTTAATTTTCCTGTAGGGAGTATCTTTCCCCTAGTGAGATAAGCCTCTACATCCTTATATTTGTCCTCTATCCATCCCTGCTTAGCCATTTTGCACTTCCTGTCCATCTCATTTTTGAGACGTTTGTATTCCTTTTTGCCTGCTTCATTTACTGCATTTTTATATGTTCTCCTTTCATCAATTAAATTCAATATTTCTTCTGTTACCCAAGGATTTCTACTAGACTTCGTCTTTTTACCTACTTGATCCTCTGCTGCCTTCACTACTTCATTACTCAAAGCTACCCATTCTTCTTCTACTGTATTTCTTTCCTCCATTCCTGTCAATTGTTCCCTTATGCTATCCCTGAAACTTTGTACAACCTCTGGTTTAGTCAGTTTATCCAGGTCCCATCTCCTTAAATTCCCACCTTTTTGCAGTTTCTTCAGTTTTAATCTACAGTTCATAACCAATAGATTGTGGTCAGAGTCCACATCTGCCCCTGGAAATGTCTTACAATTCAAAAGCTGGTTCCTAAATCTCTGTCTTACCATTATATAATCTATCTGATACCTTCTAGTATCTCCAGGATTCTTCCATGTATACAACCTTCTTTTATGATTCTTGAACCAAGTGTTAGCTATGATTAAATTGTGCTCTGTGCAAAATTCTATCAGGCGGCTTTCTCTTCCATTTCTTAGCCCCAATCCATATTCACCTACTACGTTTCCTTCTCTCCGTTTTCCTACTTCCGAATTCCAGTCATCATAACTATTAAATTTTCGTCTCCCTTAACTATCTGAATAATTTCTTTTGTCTCATCATACATTTCATCAATTTCTTCGTTATCTGCAGAGCTAGTTGGCATATGAACTTGTACTACTGTAGTAGGCGTGGGATTCGTATCTATCTTGGCAGCCGGCCGTAGTGGCCGTGTGGTTCTAGGCGCTACAGTCTGGAGCCGGGCGACCACTACGGTCGCAGGTTCGAATCCTGCCTCGGGCATGGATGTGTGTGATGTCCTTAGGTTAGTTAGGTTTAATTAGTTATAAGTTCTAGGCGACTGATGACCTCAGAAGTTAAGTCACATAGTGCTCAGAGCCATTTGAACCATTTTCTATCTTGGCCACAATAATGCTTTCACTATGCTGTTTGTAGTAACTTACCCGCACTCCTATTTTTTTATTCATGATTAAACCTACTCCTGCATTACCCCTGTTTGATTTTGTACTTATAACCCTGTATTCGCCTGACCAAAAGTCTTGCTCCTCCTGCCACCGAACTTCACTAATTCCCACTATATCTAACTTTAACCTATCCATTTCCCTTTTTAAATTATCGAACCTACCTGCTCGATTAAGGGATCTGACATTTCACGCTCCGATCCGTAGAACGCCAGTTTTCTTTCTACTAATAACGACGTCCTCCTGAGTAGTCCCCGCCCGGAGATCCGTATGGGGGACTATTTTACCACCGGAATATTTTACTCAATAGGACGCCATCATCATTTAACCATACAGTAAAGCTGCATGCCCTTGGGAAAAATTACGGCTGTATCCATAAAAAATTAAAAATGGAAGGTTCAAATGGCTCTGAGCACTATGCGACTTAACTTCTGAGGTCATCAGTCGCCTAGAACTCAGAACTAATTAAACCTAACTAACCTAAGGACATCTCACACATCCATGCCCGAGGCAGGATTCGAACCTGCGACCGTAGCGGTCGCTCGGTTCCAGACTGTAGCGCCTAGAACCGCACGTCCACTCCGGCCGGCAAAAATGGCAGGGTGAGTCGCGTAAGACGTAACACCCCCATTATTCCGTTGGCGATTGCACCTATCGACAAGCGGTGTTCGGCGAATCGTAGCTGACTATGGGGCACATACTTTGGTACATGCATAATAATCACAACGTTTATATTGACCGAGATAATGAGGCAAGTACTTATTTTTTAAATGGGACACTATAATTTTTTTACCATCATTCGAACGCCCTGGAAAAGACGCGTATAGTGATGTAATGCATGTTGCTATTGTGATTCAAACTTCGCTTAAAAGACGCTGGGAAATATTGTACGATTGAAGGTCGAGGCGGTCGGAAGCGGCTGCAGACCGTAAACACGCCTCGCGCGACCCGCAGGCCGAGTTGCCGTGCTCTATGCAGCATGCACGGCCTACGCTACGTAGGTAAATCCTCATCCGCCTACTTTTAAGCAAAGTTCGAATCACAAGAGCAACATGCGTTACCTCACTACATCACTATACGCGTCTTTTCCAGAGCCTTCGAATGATGGTAAAAAAAATTATAGTGTCCTATTTAAAAAACATGTACTTGTCTCATTATATCGGTCAATACAAACGTTGTGATTATTGTACATGTACCAACGTATGTGCCCCGTAGTCCGCTATGATTCGCCGAAAGCCGCATGCCGATACGTGCAGTCGCCCCCAGAATAAAGGGGGTGTTACGTCTTACGCGACTCACTATATGTGTGTGTGTGTGTGTGTTTGTATGTTCCACAACTCCTCCTAAACAACTGGACAGATTTCAACCAAACTTGGTGCTTATATCATTTGCTGTCGAGAATATCCATGTTTTAGGCATCCAATATTTGAGAATGGGGGCATGTAGCGACTTCAACAATGACCCCCACAAAATGATGAAAGAAAAACGTTTGTCACTTACATTGTCGCTGTTAAAACTGCCACATGAAGCATAACTTTTTAACTCATTACTTCTTCACTACTAACTCTGTTCACAACACATTTCACAGGCATTAGGCACATACAGTACTGAACAGTACTGAACATCCCTGCACAATTTCTTAGTTCTACAGCTCATATTTCAGGAGATGTGATTCTACAAACATCGAGATGCGTGAAAAGAACGCTGCAGAGTGACATTTGCTAGACATAGAGGTGAAATAAGTGTACAAATAAGCATGAAATATCTTAAAGATGGGTGAAATATATTTGACATGTTGTAAGTAGGCTGTTTAGGTTTTTATATTGGTAACGCCACTTAGCGCTCTGTATGAAAATCACTGGCTGTGCTGTGTGCAGTCTGTGGCTGGTTGGCATTGTTTTAACATTCGCTATTGTAGTGTTGGGCAGTTGGATGTTAACAGCACGTAGCGTTGCGCAGTTGGAGGTGAGCCGCCAGCAGTGGTGGATGTGGGGAGGGAGATGGCGGAGTTTTGAGAACGGATGATCTGGACGTGTGTCCATCAGAGACAATAAATTTGTAAGACTGGATGTCATGAACTGATATATATATTATGACCTTTGAACACTATTGAGGTAAATACATTGTTTGTTCTCTATCAAAATCTTTCATTTGCTAACTATGCCTATAAGTAGTTAGTGCCTTCAGTAGGTAGAAGCTTTTATTCAGCTGGTAGTATTGGCGCACGCTGTGTGTCAGTAGTTTGAGTAACGAAGATTTTTGTGAGGCAAGTGATTCATGAAAGGTATACGTTGTTGTTAGTCAGGGCCATTCTTTTGTAGGGATTATTGAAAGTCAGATTGCGTTGCGCAAAAAATATTGTGTGTCAGTTTAGTGTTGATCAGAATAAGTAAAGAGAGAAATGTCTCAGTACGTTTAGTTCTGCTCAGCTGTTTCAAAATCAAATAACGTACGGGGTTTTCCAGCACAGTCATCCATAATTTTTCTAAGGGGATGTTTCAAAATATGTGTACAAATAAGCGTGAAATATATTTAAGAGGGGTGAAATATATTTGACATGTGCTTATGTGAGCAGAGTCACTCGTAGAAAGCTCATGCTATGTTGTATCTTTGGTGCTCAAAATAGTAATTCATAGACCGGAAGCAGCAGACAGACTAGGGTAGCTGGGCACACTGCAGACTGTCAGCAGAGAGCTATGACTGAATAACCAGGCACATTTACTTATTTTTGAGAAACGGTCATGTGAATTATAAGAAGCATTTCCAGTCTTCGAATAAAGTCTGTTGTGAACTCAAAAGGAAAACATATTTCTAGCTGCGCTGCTTCATGCACACCTAACTATGACGTCGGCAGCCCCTGTCCCTTGGAGCTGAGCTGTCGAACTGAGGAG
The DNA here is from genome assembly GCF_023864345.2 of Schistocerca serialis cubense. Classification (NCBI taxonomy): domain Eukaryota; kingdom Metazoa; phylum Arthropoda; class Insecta; order Orthoptera; family Acrididae; genus Schistocerca; species Schistocerca serialis. Next base: position 275,213,415 of record NC_064643.1, on the reverse strand, counting down.
ACTATGTGCGCCAACGAACTGTTCCCCGAGGGCTGTCGTCGGCGTCCTTTACGCCAGCGCCGGAGAGGGCACTGTTGTCTTCCTGGAGAGGGGAGGTGCGGTGACTGATTGTGTTTACTACCACGCTTACTGCACTCCTCAGGGTCCGCAGGTACTGAGTTCGCGCTGGCGGGCTTTTGACGGCCAGCGCATGAGTTGTGTCTTACGATGGCAACATATCCTAAACCCCTGGAACGATTTCAATCAAATTCGGTGCACATATTAATTACAGTCTGTAAATAAATACTGTACCACCAGCCTTCTATTGGGTTGAGTGTGATAATATGGATAGAGAACGAATAGCTAAAGGAAAAACAGCGAGGAGGAACGAGGAGATAGGCACAGATGTGAGGAGGAAGAGGTGAACAGAGATAGGGGAGGGGAAAATGGGCAGAGGGAGGGTAGGAGAGGGGATGGACAGAGAAAGGAAAGGAGATGGATGAACACAGTGGGAGAAAGAGATAGGCAGATAGATGGAGAAGGAGGAGATGGGTAGTGGGGGAGGGAAAAATGGATAGAGAAAGGAAAGAGCAGGAGATGGGCAGAGAGAGAAAGAGAAGGTTACAGAAAGGAAAGGGGAGGAGATAAACAGGAAGAGTGGGGAGGTGGGAGGAGCGAAGTGGGAGGAGAAGATGGAGAGAGAGGGGGGAGGAGGGGATTGACAAAGAGAGGTGGAGGAGGAGATGGAATTAGAGGGGAGAAGAAATGGTCAGAGGGGGAAGGAGCAATAGGATAGAGAGAGAGGAGCAGATTAACAGATAGAAGGGGTTAAGGAGAATGGACAGAGAAGAAGCAGGAGCAGATGGACAGAGAGTGCAGGTGAAGTTAGTGGACAGAGGTGGTAGTGGAGATGAACAGACAGAGCAAAAGGAGGAGATCAACTAATAGACACCCGTGCAGTATCACATACAAAATGAGACCAGTAAAGTACCGTAAAACGGGGTTAATAGAAACAGTTTTCAGCTACAACACAAGAAGTTCATAAAATCAAAAGGAAATGTGGAAACAAATATTTTACATGGGGTTATAGGTCTGATAAGACGGGGAATAAGAACAGTATTCAGCGAAAACACAAGAAATCGATAATTTCAAAAGTAAATGTGAAAATAAATATGTTACGCGGGATTATAGGTCTAAGACGGTCCGTAGTCGATATCAGATAGTGATGCTTTCTGTGTGCGACGTTTCGCGAGGTAACACACACTCACACACACACACGCGCGCGCGCGCGCGCGTGCGCTGGAAAAACCAGACCTGAGAGGGACAATGGTGACGCGGCAGGTGAATGTGCCGGTTTACACACTGTTGGGCTGTGCTTCGCTAGAATTTCGGTTGACGGCAGGCACTAGGTGGTGTAGTGCCGAAGTGTACTATAATAGAGGCAGCAGTGTAGATCGAGCGATGTCTTGAAGTGTTATTAATCTGTCGTGTGCGGGTACTCGGTACGGTACTCGGTTTGAAGTGACGATCCACATTGCAGTGGTTTCAGTCTGACGTTGTAACCGCACTGGGCAGTGACATTTGCGGTTCGCAGAAGTGGAATACAGTGTACGCTAAGCGTCTTTAGTTGGGGTCACATTGAAAGGCGTTGTGGCTTATGGGAAGCAATTCTGTGTGGTTGAAAAACCCACATACGGTGAACTTCGGCATGACACTGATGAGTATCTTTCATTGCCTGTACTTTGATTGTTTTAGTGAGTTTCACCCTGTTCCTAATAGCACTGACCTCTATTAGTTTCGTGTGTATTTCGTATGTCATCTTTATCAGCCGAGGTGTGGCTATAGTTCAAATGGTTCAAATGGCTCTGAGCACTATGCGACTCAACTTCTGAGGTCATCAGTCGCCTAGAACTTAGAACTAGGTAAAAGACAGGGATGTTACTTTTATATGTTCTGTTACAGTTGTTTCAAGGCTATTGTGTGATTTAGATTTTATCGAGCTATCGTATGCAGTGCCAAGCTTATTAAAACAGATTCTTACTTAATCACTTTAATTTGCAATCGTTGGACCATTAGCTTAACTCAGTAATCGTTCGCACATTATTTCGCCATTGGCCAGATACTCCTACAATTTCATTTGCAACAGATAAATTAACTGCTGGGTAATTTTAAGCGGCGCCATTCGCTGAGCCTTGTTTCCTGTATTAAAGTTGGTTTTTTTAAGTTTTTTTTCTACCAAAATGTTCTTTAATAATAATGTGTATTACAATCCCGAGGTCGGAGCAAGCCGTGGGCTTTTAAAACGGATGTTGTTACATGTAACTCGTTTATTGTTTTAGAAGTCACCTGTACCAGCCTTGTTACCAGACTGTCCATGATATTGCCGGCAGCCAATGTCGGCATAATATGGCGCAAGGCGGTGTGTTGAGCCCGCTTTGTAACGTCTTAATTAATAAAACTTTTTTGTTGCAACTATTACAGCAAGGAAAGCGTTTCTGAAGAAGAAAAATTTGTTAACATCGAGTATAGATTTAAATGTCAGGGAGTCGTTTCTGAAAGTATTTGTTTTGTGTGTAGCCATATATGGAAGTGAAACGTGGACGATAAATAGTTTGGACAAGAAGAGAATAGAAGCTTTCGAAATGTGGTGCTACAGGAGAATGCTGAAGATTAGATGGGTAGATAACTAATGGGGAGGAATTGAATAGATTTGGGGAGAAGAGGAGCTTGTGGCACAACTTGACTAGAAGAAGGGATCGGTTGGTAGGACATGTTCTGAGACATCGAGGGATCACCAATTTAGTATTGGAGGGCAGCGTGGAGGGTAAAAATCGAAGAGGGAGACCAAGAGATGAATACACTAAGAAGATTCAGATGGATGTAGGCTGCAGTAGGTACTGGGTGATGAAGAAGCTAGCACAGGATAGAGTAGCATGGAGAGCGGCATCAAACCAGTCTCAGGACTGAAGACCACAACAACAACAACAACAACATAGCTACAATGTTAAAGAAGTTTAAAAATTTTGGATGTTTTGAACAGTCGGCTTGATTACTTCCCTGACAATATGGGAGATGTTAGTAAGGAGCAAGGAGAGCGTTTTCACCAGGACATTAAAGTGATGGAAAAACGCTACCAAGGCCGCTTGAACAGCAACATGATTGGGGACTACTTCACCGAGAAGTTCAGCAAGTCACTCATCGTAGAAAGAGCTACACAAGAAACTTCAAAGAAAAAAGAGAAAGAAACAAATTCCTGCTAACAAGTGCAACCTCTATTGACACATATCATTGTTTTAAGTAGCTTACTGTCAATACAAACCATGCTTATGTTGTAACAGTGTTTCATTAATTTCTCCACTTACCATATAGCATAGGATTTTTATACTACATAATAAAAAGCATATTGCTCGGAATCTATGGGTGACACAAAAAAACTAAGGCAAGATTTGGATTCAAGCTCATAAAAATCTATAAAGATCAGCTATCAAAGTAAAAGTAGTTTTTCAAAAAAAAAAAATTTTCGTTAGCCTGTGTAACCTTGTCAACCTGGATAGCGGCCTTCGACGCAGCACGGCGTGGGACACAACATTAGCAAGAATACGAAGAGAGCGCACCAATGGAGGCAGGGCGATGGTGACTGATGGAATAAATAGGCCGCACCCGAACGAGGCGACAGGATCCGCCGTCCGCCCCAACTCCACCCCCCGCAGCCGCACTAGTTCCGCTCGCGCCTGATGGGCCCGACCGGCGCAGATGATGCAGAGAAGCCCATGGTCATGTGGCTATAAAGATTTAGACGAGACATGAGCCCAACGGGAACCCCACACTCAGTCCACCCCCTCGGATCAGTTGTTAGGCATTATGGTCCAGACCATGAACCTCGTCATGGAAATGATGAAGGAATTCAGGGAGGCCCAGAAGCAGAACACTCAGATCCTCGCTGCCCTTCAGGCAGCAGTCCAGCAGTCACTCCTCTCTGCGACTTCCTCAGCAGTTTCGAAACCCCATCATGCATAGACGACCAAATATCCAAGGCCTGACAATGTGCGTCTTTAACGCTGACGGCATTGTTAATCAAGAGGTCGAGTTGAGAGAACTCATGAAGGAGTTCTCCATCGACATATGCATGATGGGGGAAACCCACCTAAAACCAAGAATAAAAGCGACAGTTCATAACTACGTTAGCTACCGTAAAGATAGGCCAACCCAAGGCAGAGGAGTGGCCATATACATAAAAAGAGGGACCCTACACCACCAAGTATTCTTACCAGCTACCGATAAAACTGAAGCAGTCGCGGTGGAGGTAACCACTACCACCAGACCCCTAACAATTGTTGCAATCTACCGACCTCCACAAGACGAAACACACGAGGGAGAAATAGCTACTCTAGGGCAAATTGAAGGCAAATTCATAATAGGAGGCGACTTCAATGCCAAACACCCAGAATGGAACTCTAGAGTAACCTCCAGAACAGGCGCCAAACTTCAACGACTATCGCGCGACCACCACATCGAAACATGGGGTCCGGTCGAGCCCACACATTTTCCAAAAAATGGTGGTGGGCCCGACGTGTTAGACATAGCCCTCACTAGGAGGATCGTGGAGTTTGTGGGCGCAAGGACAATCAACAGGATGTCCTCCGACCACAACCCAGTGATTCTAGAGGTCGATGTGGGAGAATGGGTAGCACTCCCACGGTACCAGACGTCTTACAAATGTACAGACTGGGAGCGGTACCGGGAAACTGTCGCCTCTGATATCGCTCGCGCTCCGCCACCTACTGCCGAAACAGTAGAACAAGCGCTACAAGACCTAATAGGTACCATCTTGCAGGCAGTGGAAGATGCCACCCCCCCCCCCCCCACTCCCCCACCCCCCCGCAAAAGGACGGGCAGCCCCGCAAATAGTGCTCCCGGAACACTTGCTAGCTTAAATCCGACATAAGAACAGAGTGGTAAAAGAGTGGAAGTAGACGATCACACACTATGGCAAGCAACCAAGCAATTCACAAAAAGACGCTCTAGGATGCCGCCGCTGCACGGCGTGCGAGGTCTGGCCTACAACCATGCTGAAAAGGCCAACGCCCGCGCCGACTCCTTCGAAAAGCAGTTTCAAGCGGCAAAACCCCAAGACAATGAACACGAAAATGTAGTCCGTCGTCAACTGGGTGCCTTCCTCAATGCTGAGGAGGACCCAGAGGACGAACCCACACTTTTCGCGTCCGAAGACGTGGCAAAAGTAATTAGGTCCCTTCCCAGAAAAAAGGCGCCATGACATGACAGTGTCACCAATCTATTAGTTAAAAACCTCCCACCCTCGGCGATCACGTACCTCGCGAACGTCTTCAACGAGATTACTCGTTCCCGCGAGTTCCCAGCTTGCTGGAAACACGCGGAAGTGTTCACGATACACAAACCAGACCCTCTATTCCCGCAGCACTACAAGCCAATTAGCCTATTTCCAAGTCTCAGCAAGATCTATGAGCGCCTCCTGATAATACCCACACAGCAACATATTGCCAGAGAGCAACTTCTGCCGGATTTACAGTTCGGATTCCTGCAGAATCACTCTGCCCCACAACAGATCATGAGAGTGGTTAAAGCAGCCAGAGATAGCTTCAACCACAGAGGCTACTGCGGGATAGTGCTACTAGACGTAGCCAAAGCCTTCGACTCAGTAGTACACACAAGGGTTCCCCGAGAATAGTTAAGAAGATCAAAAGCTATGGCACGGATAGAACTTTCTCTGTCAAAGTAGAAACTGCCACCTCCACCAAAAGGCCTATTCGTGCTGGGATGCCACAGGGATCGGTCCTGGGGCCAATTTTGTAGTCTGCACACTGCGGACACACCAACGAACCCCCTGGTCCACACTGCACAGTATACAAATGACACAGCCTTCTACACACAAAATGCTAACAAGGACCCGGTCATCTGTAAGCTACAAAGGGTTTTAGATGACAGAAACTTGGGCCCGTCGCTGGCGCATCACCATCAACTCCAAGAAAGACGCGGGCTATGCTAATCACTCGGAGGCTCGGAAGGCGTGGAACTCCTCAACGCCCCCCCTCGACCTTCAACTAAATGGAACCCAACTCCCCTGGCGCAGAACCGCCAAGTAGCTTGGCGTAATCTTGGACTCTCGTCTTACGTGGAAATCCCACATAGACGAGGTCCACAGGAAGGTCTGTGCCAGAATGTCCATGCTATACCCAGTCCTCAACTCAACCAGCTCCCTTGCCCTCTCTGTAGGAGTGAATGTTTATCAGGCCCTGGTACGGCCACTAATGGAATCTGCATGCCCTGTTTGGGGATACGCGGCTAAGCAGCACCTGGACAAACTTCAGAGGCTGCAGAACCGCGCCCTCAGGAGGGTACTGCATCTACCCTTCGGATTCCCTACCGATGTTCTGCACGCCACAGCTGAAATCCCACTCCTAAAAGGGCCTTCTATGAAAGCTCTTCCAGATCAAGAAATGTCCTCATCTACTCCCTAAGTCGGTATGACATGTCCCGCGACAAGCACAAACGCTCAATGACGATCTTCAACGACTAAGTCGAAGAGAAAATCCCTATATCCAATTTCTAATCCTCCTCCCTCCCCCATAATATCAATCATCTCGCCAATCTCAGGCAAGTACCAGACACGTACAGAACGATCATCTCATCTCGCAGACACCAAAAAATTACAGAAATAACCACACACACAAGTACACAGTGGAGTGAAAACTGAAAAGATACAAACTCCCCTACACACTTCCCCAAAGAGGGGAAAATATTAGATGAGAGAGTGGCATGAGTCCAACACTTCGCCTGGAGATGGCACGTAAGAAACTTGTTGAAACGTTACAGGAGAATGACGCATTGATTCGACTGTCAACCCGAGAAGACTATCATCGAAATTCGCCGAGAAAGTCTGCATTCTCATATCACAGTATCGTGTCATGCTCCTATCGGTAACAGAGAAGTGCTTATGGAATTTAAAGGTTGTTTACTTGGTTTAGACAAAGAACTATGCAACATTAAAGTAATCTGTGGGCAGTGAGTAATAACTACATTTAAATTTCTGTATAAGTGCATTTAAAGTAATCCCAATATGCCACTAGCGTAGGGTATGTTTAGTGCATAATGATAACTGAGGAATTAAAATCAGAAAAAGTACACGAATTTTGTAGCTACGAATATAAAATCATTCTCCTCTCGTGCACAGAGGTCCGCGTCAGCTGTTCATCTGTCGTTGCACCCAGGTGTATACAGCAGCTAGTGTACAGCAGCTAGTGTACAGCAGCTAGTCACGTGATGCCGGTTTCCGGTCCGAAACGTCAACGCCACCAGGCGTTTTACTAGAGCGAAACTCTGCTGTATGCTGAGGAGCAGAGCAGCCTCTATAATCAACATTCACTGTGGGGCTTGGCCAGGCTGATGTCCACCTAGAGGGTGGACGTGTCTTTCTCCAGTGGCCAGAGAAGCAGGAAATCACAGCCCTATACGGAGAAAAGTCGTTTAGCTGTTTCTGGAATATACGGAGCAGTAGGAGTCTGCTTTACTGGTAACAGTGGTGGAGTGCGGCTGACAGCTTGTTAGCGAAGTTATTATATAGAGCATACTGTGGGTAGTAAAGACAGGCTTTGGCTGTGCAATATGTTCGATGGTAGTCTGATATTGCGTGACGTAGCCATGGTATCACAAGATAAAGCTTATATTGCTTATTATCTCAACGCTGTGAGTGCGTTCCGTGAAAGAGCATGCTGTATTCTGTTGTAAATCGCGCTGACGGCATGTTATGCCGTTGTATACAAGCACGTTCTGTATCCTGTTTCAAGCTACACTAAAGGCATATTTAACTGTGCACGTAGCTATTAGTTTTGCTTTTGATGTTCTTGTTATTGTTCGCCGACTAGGTAGCCTTTCCTGTTGTATACAGCAGTAGTAAGTTGTTGGTGGAAGTCTTTAGTAGCAGAGAACGTTTTGTGATTTTGTGCTGTTGTTGTTCTTTGTTCATATGATTGCCCCACTGTAATGTCATGTGAGCAGAGAGTGTGAATATTCTGTTTTCAATTTTTTTTTTTTTTTTTTTTTTTTTGGTTGATTCCCGCGTGTGTGTCATATCAGTGGAAAGATATTTGAGTTACATGTATATGTATTGTAATGCATTAGTGAGTGCCCATTTTTACATGAGCATTAGCTCTGGCCCCATATTGTTGATTTATTATGTTACGGCGTAAAGTCAAGCGCCGGAACGAAAGAGAAGAGAAGGCTGTGAGAAGAAGTCAGCCAATCGCACGCAGACCAGACCTCCCTCCAGGACGACAACGAGACAGCAGCGGCCCCTATGTGGAGAGGACATAAGCGTCGCCACCGACTGCTGACGGCACAATTACATAGCAACTTCAAGGTTAGTAACTTCTATAACAGCGTCAACGCTAGATCACTTCGCTTGTATTCTCTATGTAGCACAGACTTGGGATTATCTATACTGAAGAAGATTGATTATTTCGGATATCGCACTTTGCTTGCGACACTTCTGTAAGTTGGAAATTTGTGGTAAGGACTATGGGACCAAACTCCTGAGGTCATTGGTCCCTAGGCTGACGCAATATTTAGACTAACTTAAACTAACTTAAGCTAAGGACACACATACCCATGCCCGAGGGAGGACTCGAACCTCCGAAAGGGGGAGACGCGCGAACCGTGATAAGACGCCCCAGACCGCACAACTGACACAATTGTGTAACTGTAAAAGTTTAGTACTGGGATTTTATTATTGTAATAAAACTCATTAATAGTTGTTTGTCTAGCGAACTGAGTATGCAGGCTTCCCAGACACCACATATTAATCGTCTAATATTTTTCCATGTCACTCTGTTTATGTGAAAACAATAATGTGGCTAGTAAAGGCTCTTGTTAAATACGCCCACGCCAGCGCAACCCACAGCCCAGACCCCACGCCATTTAAATCCAGCGCTTCATGCTGATAAATAAATCTTCGTTAACTACCAGTTTCGATTATCTGATCAGCTTTAGGTATCATAAAAGTATTTACAACAGTATTTATGGCAACGTTCCTAATGCATTATACATAAATTTTACATGGATTGTCATATAACTATTGACTGCATTAATGCAGGATGGCTTTTATTTTATGTGACACCACTTTATGAGCGGTGTCATTCAGGCTGCTGTTAATGATTTTATGGTACCTGAAGATAGCCAGCTGATGGAAATCGGTCTCGAAAAGAGATTTGTTTATCAACAGCTTTTAGCGGTTCTGAAATACGACTTTTGTGCCAGATAATATCTGCAGGGCACCGCCTGCACAAAATAAGTATGAGACGTATCAAGGGTTAATCCTTGAGCGATTTTTGATTTCGCAGTTGCATATCTTAGATTGACTGTAACGACAGTAGAAACTTAAAGTATTTCTCTTAAGGGTGTAGAAGGATGACGGAATGCTGTAATGCAAAAACCGTTGCATATTATGTTCTGAGTTTGTACACAAGAAAAAGAGTATTTGTGGAATTTAATCGCGAGAAAGTGAGAGTTTTGTGCCGTCAATTTCAGTATAAGTGAAACGAGTATATTCGTTACGAATAAAGTACGACACCTAAGTGAAATGTAAGACTATTATCAGTATTGCCTGTAATTGTCTTACCTAACTTCTTTGTCTCGTTTCACTTAATGTAACTTCTGTGAAACCATAATCTTTGATGTAGGGTCTATGTAAATGTTTTATCCAGTACTTAAGACCATTTATGTAATTATAGTTAATCTATAGATGCAGTTGCGAAACAATGGAAATGTTAAAACTTCACTTGTAATACTGTTTTATGCTTACGGCATGTGGTTTGCAATCGTGTAAAACATGGAAGGAAGCCCCCTCTGCAACGAAACTAGCTGGGCGGGAATAGAAAAAGTGGATCTGGTAGTCGAACTGCAAAGCTCCTGTGTGGCAGCAGTTAGTCGGTGGCTAGCAGGCAAAATGTTCGCACCTTGAGAAGTTAACGAGGCAAGGAGAATTACAAGATCATAGTACATAGCCTTAGATGCGGACGAAATTTGGCTTATTATTCATGGCATACTTTGGTTAGCTCTGTGCTATGAAAATCCGACACTAAGAAGACAGTTTTCAGGGATTGTTGAACAGTAGCAGCCATGGATACTTTTGCCGTCTTTCATCTACATCTACATTTATACTCCGCAAGCCACCCAACGGTGTGTGGCGGAGGGCACTTTACGTGCCACTGTCATTACCTCCCTTTCCTGTTCCAGTCGCGTATGGTTCGCGGGAAGAACGACTGTCTGAAAGCCTCCGTGCGCGCTCTAATCTCTCTAATTTTACATTCGTGATCTCCTCGGGAGGTATAAGTAGGGGGAAGCAATATATTCGATACCTCATCCAGAAACGCACCCTCTTGAAACCTGGCGAGCAAGTACACCGCGATGCAGAGCGCCTCTCTTGCAGAGTCTGCCACTTGAGTTTATTAAACATCTCCGTAACGCTATCACGGTTACCAAATAACCCTGTGACGAAACGCGCCGCTCTTCTTTGGATCTTCTCTATCTCCTCCGTCAGACCGATCTGGTACGGATCCCACACTGATGAGCAATACTCAAGTATAGGTCGAACGAGTGTTTTGTAAGCCACCTCCTTTGTTGATGGACTACATTTTCTAAGCACTCTCCCAATGAATCTCAACCTGGTACCAGCCTTACCAATAATTGATTTTATATGATCATTCCACTTCAAATCGTTCCGCACGCATACTCCCAGATATTTTACAGAAGTAACTGCTACCAGTGTTTGCTCCGCTATCATATAATCATACAATAAAGGATCCTTCTTTCTATGTATTCGCAATACATTACGTTTGTCTATGTTAAGGGTCAGTTGCCACTCCCTGCACCAAGTGCCTATCCGCTGCAGATCTTCCTGCATTTCGCTACAATTTTCTAATGCTGCAACTTCTCTGTATACTGCAGCATCATCCGCGAAAAGCCGCATGGAACTTGAATAGCCCTAGGAATCGACACTGGTACCACTATTTCAAAGAAGCAGTCGAGTGCTGTATAAGTATGTAGCAGTTATTTGGTTTCTTCTTAAAAAATAAGTTAGTATTCTTTAAAATTTGTGACGAGCACTCGTATTTATCCTCACTCATTTACCTAGACAGCGTCACAAGCAATAATATAGTATTTTCCAATAATTAAACTGATAAAAGACCCATAAGTGCAAGTAGTAGTGCCTCCCATCAGTAAATCATTTACTTATAATGATAATTAGCTTTCTTCTTTAATATATAGAAAGTAAGTGTTATTCAGACACATTTGTCGCAAAATGGTTAATATTCCTTCTCTGTTGTTCGTGCCAATTTACCATTACATTGCCTGATGTATTGCACTACTGCTTGGTATCTTATTTGCAAATCATAAGTTCCGTGCCAAATAAAGCCAATCACATACTCAACTTTCCTTATAAACCGTGCTAGTACTTGGTAAACTTTGCCTAATTAGGCTGGCGACGGTTTTCTTCGGCGTACTTGCAGTTTACTTTATTAGTGATAGAATTTTGGTTCGATTCCCGTTAGTTCTGCTATTGTTTCCTTCCTTCCAAAACACTCCGATATCTTTCCATTATTACAGTTACGGTCACAAATTAAAATCCTCTCACAGGAGTAACATTATCGGTGCATTGCTAGTTTAGTAGTCGTCGGTAGTGTTATAATATTTAACAGCAGTGACACTGAACGTTGCTATGAACTTTAGGTATATCGTGCAGTGCACGCGCCACTAATCTAAATCCAAGCATTGAACTACAAGCTTTTGCTTACGTGTATCTATCTCGTCTTGCTACACGTAGAAATAACATCAAAAATCATGTATCGCAACCTAAATAATTGTTTTGTCCTATTCTTTTATTACAAACTATTCACTGCACGTCCATTTCGTTTTTAAAACATCACATTGTCACTTTTTCGTTCTTTCGGCCAACATTCTCCTGACTAGTTGACAAATATAGTTGAAAAATTTCGACTTTCAGTCAACATCCACTCTCTGAAGTTGTGATATCCATCGGCCTTGCAACCTGAATTGAGTAACTTGTGCAGTGATATTGGCTGTGACGACTAACTTCCATCGTACAAATGTAGGTACTATAAAGAGAGATACTTGTGTTTCAGGTACAATTATTTTTAAGATTACATCCTGACACAGACTGCCAGATCAGCTATATATAAGATGTTGTCTTGCGTCACATTAGCAGGAAAATAATGTACAAATGCATAAAGTAATTTTTGAGTGAGCTTAGCGCTTCAGAAGGCGGTCCCTTGAAAGGAGTTATTTTGTTCTGGATACCACTCACAATAATTGTTCTATTCAGCAGCTGATCCCATTAAAAGAGACAATTTTCTAAACTGGAACGTCATACGGGGACAGAACCTATTGAAACAGGAAAAAGAGGCAATTTCTATGCATGATTTAGAGCTGTCAAGAGCCCACATGACTGCAGCCCCGCTTATTCATACGTCATTCAAGCATTCACTGTTTGTTGCGTTCCCATTCCTCGTGAAACTGCAGCCACATCAAATTACAAATCCAAAAACTCAACAAAATCAATCTAAAAGAAAGGATAATCAATACCAAAACACTTCCAAGCTGTGGTTTCGTAAAAACAGTTTCTAGTTGAAAGTTCAGATTAGAAACTATGTCGCAAATAATATCACTTTCAAACCACACAATGGCTAGAAATGTGTTATTATTTTTATCAATGCACGTTCATTGTCATTCTTCTGTTGTTAACTGATCTCCATATTTGGGGCACTGATCTTTGTATCTGGGACTTAATGTTTCAGGTTCCAAAGTTTTTATATCATATTGTGTTACTGAAGTGTGAACTTTTCCCTTAATTTTTTGGCACCATTTTCTTAAGAGACTAATATCTTCTCTTGGATATGTAGGTTACAGAGAATTATCCAAAGTGGTCCTCTTTAACTTGAACATATTTACGGCCAAAGACGTATGGATGGTGAACACGTTGGAAGTACTTTTATAAATTTATAGTGCTCCAATTTTATATTAATTTGTTATAGTACAAATGCGTTAACTTGAACACAACGTTTACCTTTGTACAAGTGACTGACAATCACAATTTAGGTATGAACTATTAAAACTGTGAAAACTATTGATCAGTCTCACACATCACACTTGTAAGTTGCTGACAAGTATGAGATACTCGTATGAAACAATACATAGAAAAGTTGAAGACGTACTGCACGAACACCAACTTATTCAAGAAAGGTACAGACATCACGAAAACAAATCAGACCTGGAACTTACTAATGCAAAAAAGCATAGAAAATAACGGTTGGGTACTTCATAACTCTTCTAGATGTAGAGTAAGCCTTCGATAAAGATCTCAGGAAAGCCTTCGACAAAATTAGGTGGAATAAACGAGAAAATCGTGGGACGAATAGGAGCAAAGTATAAAGGCAGACGAATAATTTATAACGTTTTCAGAAAACTAACTGTAATAATACTGGAACATCAGGAATGATATGTTTGCTATAAGAAGCCTATAAAGGAGGCTCTCAGCTTATCGCTTGGGAAAGGAACTATCAGAACATCAATATAAATTCAAAAGAAACATATGTGATCACTGAGGCGAGCAGTCCACGTACCCCTTCTAATCGTAAAGAAGGATAACTTGGAGCAAATTTGATCGAAATAAGCAATACGCTTAGCACAGAGCATGTTTATTGGCAGGCGAACTAAGACAAAGAAGAGACAAGTTGGACAGGGATTTGCTTTACATAACAATTGGGAAGCAACAATATTACTGAAACTGTAAGAAATTTCCTATACGGGAACCAAGATTATAAACAGGGTGGAAGCAAGTAAGATATCAAAAGTACGTTGGCGCAGGAGAAGAGACCTTTCTTCGGAAGAAAGAGCTGTGCTGGTGTCAAGCAGTGGCATGAAACGAAGTCAATGTTCCTGGAGGTGTGGAACGTAACACTGTATGTAAGCTAAATCTAAATCAAACGAAAATCAAAGAAGAATAAATTTGTCGCATTTGAGACGCGAGGAAAGGAACCACGTAAAGAATGAAACTGAGTGATGTTAGAGAGAATAGATGAGAAAAGAAGCCAAGGGGCCCAGTAGCCAGAAGAAAGCACACGTTCATGAAGCATTTATTTTATCTTGACTCTGGAAGAACCGGTACAGGGAAAACGTTGTTCATGGAGCATTTACTTCGTCTTGACAGGGAGAAAGTAGTTAGGGCAGAGAAATAGTTGGTTATGGTAAATGGGTTATCGACGAGTTAAGGCATAGTAATTGCCTCGTGGTGAAACGATTACAGCAAAATAGTTTAATGACTGCTGTGAAAAATTTAACAGTCGCAATTTGAAATTCCTGTATTCTCTCTTTTCTGCTCCGCAAATCCCTATTGCTGTTGGTACGTTGCAAGTTTTCAGATTCATTTTCTTCTTAAGCGTAGTATTACATTCATTCTCTCTGACGTCGATAATTTTTTGGGTTCGTAGTTTACTGGCCACCTATTGATATGATGCGACCCATCACCACCCTCTTTCCTGTGCCAGCCTCTTAATCTGTGTAAGACACACAACGTCCTCCATCATTTGTTAGGTTTATTCCAATCTCTGTTTTCCCCTATATGTTTTATCCTTTACAGCTTCCTCTAGTACCATAGAGTTTACTTCCTGCTGGTTTAAAGTATGTTTGTTCAGATCCAGGCGTACATTCGCAGAAATTTCTTCCTCAAATTAAGACCGATGTCTGACGCTAGCAGACTTCTTCTGGTCTGGTATGCCCTCCTTGCCTGTGCGTCTATGGTACATTGTTTTGTTTCGAAGACAGCAGAACTTCAATTCTCCTGTAATTCTGGCGTTATGATTCTCACTGTTCTCTTTAAGCAGAGTGATCATTCCATTCAATAGACACTGTAATCCTTCCCTGGTTTGACTGAGGACAACAATTTCATCAGCAAATCTTAGCATTCATATTCCTTCAATCTGAGTTTTAATACCACTGTGGAACCTCTCTTTTATTTCCGTCATTACTTCTTCGATGTACAGTCTGAGAGTAAGAAAGAAAGACTGCATCCCTGTCTAACATGTAATTTTAATCCGCGCACTTCGTTCTTGATCTTTCATTCTTATTGTTCCTTCTTGGTTCTTACATACATTGTTTATTACCCGCCTCTCCTTAGAGCTTACACCAGTTTTTCTGAGATTTACGAAAATCTTGCACCATTTCACACTGTCAAACGTTCTTTCTAGGTCAACAAGTCCTGCGAAAATATCTTTATTTTCCTTAAGGCTTACTTCCAATACTGAGCGCCACGTCATACTTTCCCTGTGTGTCCTTTACCTTTCCTGAAGCCGAACTGATCGCCATCTAAAAGAGCTTAAGTTTTCATTCCCATTCATCTGTATATTGTTCCCCTCATCAACTTGGGTTCATGAACTGTAAGGCTATTTATCCCATAATTCCCGCATTTATCTGTGTTGGTACTTTCCGAAAGTCTAACGGTATGTCTCCAATCTCATACATACCACACACCATCTAGAACACTCGACTGGGTGCCATTTCCCCCAGTGACTGTGGAAATTCCGAAAGAATGTTACCTACACTAATGGCCATTAAAATTGCTACACCACGATGATGACGTGCTACAGACGCGAAATTTAACCGGCAGGAAGAAGATTCTGTGATACGCAACTGATTAGCTTTTCGGACCACTCACACAAGGTTGGCGACACCTACAACGTGCTGACACGAGGAAAGTTTCCAACCGATTTCTCATACACAAACAGCACTTGACCGGCGTTGCTTGGTCAAACGTTGTTGTGATGCCTCGTGTAAGGAGCAGAAATGCGTACAATCACGTTTCCGACTTTGATAAAGGTCGGAGTGTAGCATATCGCGATTGCGGTTTATCGTATCGCGACATTGCTGCTCGTGTTGGTCGAGATCCAATGACTTACAGAATATGGAATCGGTGCGTTCAGGAGGTTAATACGGAACGCCGTGCTGGATCCCAACGGCTTCGTATCACTGGCAGTCGAGATGACAGGCATCTTATCCGCATGGCTGTAACGGATCGTGCAGCCACGTCTCGATCCCTGAGTCAACAGATGGGGACGTTTGCAAGACAACAACCATCTGCACGAACAGTTCGACGACGTTTGCAGCAGCATGGACTATCAGGTCGGACACAATGGCTGCTGTTACCCTTGACGCTGCATCACAGGCTGGAGGGCCTGCGATGCTGTACTCAACGACGAACCTGGGTGCATGAATGGCAAAACGTCATTTTTTCGGATGAATCCAGGTTATGTTTACAGCATCGTGATGGCCTCATCCGTGTTTGGCGACCTCGCGGTGAACGCACATTGGAAGCGTGTATTCGTCATCGCCATACTGGCGTATCACCCGGCGTGATGGTATGGGGTGCCATTGGTTACCCGTCTCGGTCACCTCGCACTGATGGCACTTTGAACAGTGGACGTTACATTTCAGATGTGTTACGACCCGTGGCTCTAACCTTCATTCGATCCCTGCGAAACCCTACATTTCAGCAGCGTATTGCACGACCCCATTTGCAGGTCCCGTACGGTCCTTTCTGGATACAGAAAATGTTCGACTGCTGCCCTGGCCAGCGCATTCTCCAGATCTCTCATCAGCTGGAAACGTCTGGTCAATGGTGGCCGAGCAACTGACTCGTCACAATACACAATACACAATGAACTGTAGTATCATGTTGAAACTGCATGGGCAGCTGTACCTGTACACGCCATCCAAGCTCTGTTTGACTCAATGTCCAGGCGTATCAAGGCCGTTATTACGGCAAGAGGTGGTTGTTCCGGGTACTGGTTTCTCAGGATCTATGCACCCAAATTGCGTGAAAATGTAATCACATGTCAGTTCTAGTATAATATATTTGTCGAATGAATACTCGTTTATCATTTGCATTTCTTTTTGGTGATGCAATTTTAATGGCTAGTTGTGTATTTCTTCTGTCTTACTTGTTTGTAAGTCTTCCAAAGCTCTGTTTGACTGTAATGTTCGACCTTCCATATCGACTTTCTTCTTCCACTACAGGTGACAATTCGTCCCCTCATAGAGGCCTTCAGTGTGTTCTTTCCACTTCTTTACGTTTGACAACGGAATTCAACCTGCACACTTAATTTTGATACCCTTGCTTCTAATTTCATCAAAGGTTATTTTCACTTTTCTCGAATCTGGCTTGCGATAGCTATTCCTTTCCCGATTTGTTTAAATTTTTCCTGTAGACATTTCGCCCTAACTTCCTTCCACTTTCTATTTATTTCATTCCTAAGTTGTGTGTACTTCTGTGTTTCTGTATTTCCTGTTTTTTAAACACTTGTCGCCAGTTTTGCAACCCCTCGTCGCCAGTTTTGTAAAGGCCTCGTCGCTACTGCTGTGGAGGCCGAGTTGCCACTGTAGTTGCGGTAGGCCGAGTTTGTGAGTTCGTGAAACGGCCTCTGGCGCAGTACACCGGTGAGACAATTTCTCCCTGCCACTATTACAGAGCTATGCCCCAGAGTCAGGTAACAAGATAGGACAACGACGGTTCTGTAACACTCCAAGAGATTAGTAACAAAGTCGCACAAATGAATTAAAAGGTTTACTTACCTTTGTTACTTGTTTAAAGTAAGTAATTAAGTCTGCAACAGAGCATGTACTATAACAGAAAAAAGGGCCCTCAATGGCTAAGTGCAAATAATCGTAGGTAAACTTCACAGTACATAGCAAATGCAATTTACAACTGTCTGTTCACTTCTAAGAGTTCACCAAACGACGTCCCCTGTCATAAGTCAGCCCTGGACGATTATCTATAACCAAGTGGGTGAGAGCTACCTGCTCTTCTGTCTTCCGAGTAGGCTTCTGTCCGCTGTCTTCCGGTCATTGGACTGTACTCGGCTGGCAATTGGCCTAGCCGAAGTCAATATCTTCAACCTCAGCGCCGCCCGTGGCGCTGGTGGAACTCGTGCAAGTGGCGTGTTTGCGCCTGTCGCGCTTTTGTGCTTTTGCCCTGGCTGTGTCTTTTTTGGACGCCACAGCATCCTGAGCATTTTTTTACTAAGTTCGTTCATTATTTCTCCCGTTGTCTGAGGTTTCTTCGCAGTTACCTTCCTTGTACCAGTAGTTACCGGTCCAACATCTGTCGTTGCCTTTTTTACAGACATTCATTCCTCTTCAAGTGAACTGCCTGTTGTAATGTTCACTACCGCAGTATTCACAGCCTCAGAAAACTTCAAACGCACTTTATCAACTCTCAGCATTTTCATGTCCACTTCACTGTACGGGGATTTTTCTTGACGATTCTCTTAAACTTTTATTTACTATGTTCTAAGAATTAAGTAATTTCACAGCAATTCTTGTCGACGGTCAACGGAGTTACTGACATTTTAATTGTTCCACGGCATGGAGGCGATATTTCGCACCGCAGTTACGTAGTTTGCTGACTTGGCAGTTCAGTATAATGCATGCCCAGTGGGACAGGCCAGTGTCACTGTCAGCATTCTGCGCTGCCGTAGCAGACGTATGCTGCTTTTATCCATATAGCATACGTGAGATGAGTACCACAGAGTGCTGAAACAATAAGTTCTTATTTTGTTATATCATCCCTGATCACAGATCCAAACATCGCGCTGGGCGACAAACGTTGGCAGTCTCCAGCTGTTGAACGAAGTAATTTTAACCCTTCAGGGGTTTTCTCGTGACTTATTTACGAAGTACTCATTTTGTGCTTCGTTTTCTTATTCCTCTTTTAGCACATCTGGAATTTAAATGGTTCAAATGGCTCTGAGCACTATGGGACTTAACATCTATGGTCATCAGTCCCCTAGAACTTAGAACTACTTAAACCTAACTAGCCTAAGGACATCACACAACTCACAGTCATCACGAGGCAGAGAAAATCCCTGACCCCGCCGGGAATCGAACCCGGGAACCCGGGCGTATCTGGAATTTATCTGAGTCAACAACGCACCTGCGATCGTTATTGCTTTGCTATGCTCTATTGACCTGTCGTCCATCCACTACCGACAGCGGAAAGCATATTGGTTCTCACTTAGCTGCTGCTTCCCTTAGCGTCTCTTACTGACAGTGGCAAAATGTCATGAAGGAGTGTGGTCTATCTATATACACAAAGAAGAGTGTCTGTTTGTTTGTAATTCATATAACTCTACAGTTTTATTACGATATTGATGAAATTTTGCACACTTTACCTTCAAGACAACAGGAAGGTCATTGTTTACACAAGATTTCGTAACCGAAATTGAAACATATATGTATGTAAAATATAAAGGGGGAGGTTTGTTACCAAAATTCTCTAAAAGTTCTGGGCCGATTTGCTTGAAATTTCTACACGATCCCCTAATGAATATTTGGGCGAAAAAATTGAAAGTCTAACAATGGAAATATATTGTGGTAAACTGACTGTAATTCCTATTGCGAGTATAAACTACAGCGGCAATACCCGTCTTGCATATAGTACCATCACGCGGGACCAGAGAAAACTCAAGAATTTGACAGAAACATATTGCAAATTCTTATTTATTGATCAGATGCCCGTGACCGCTACGGTTGCAGGTTCGAATCCTGCCTCGGGCATGGCTGTATGTGATGTCCTTAGGTTAGTTCGGTTTAAGTAGTTCTAAGTTCTAGGGGACTGATGACCACAGATGTTAAGTCCCATAGTGCTCAGAGCCATTTGAACCATTTTTTTGATCAGATGCCATTTTTACATATTACGTATACCCTAGAATAGATTTTAGTCCACGTTTCCCAGTTAAAATCCAACGGTGCCATACAAACGCTAAGGCAGGTCGTGGGTACAGTACCAATAAAAGACACATCGCGGGCCGATCGAAGGATCTTAAGAATCCGAGAAATCCCGCATTTTAGCGCAATCTTATCGGACAGTTCGATCGTGCTTAAACACAGTTCTACTTGGAAATAGTGAAAACAGCTGAAACATAGGAAGACGAATTCTCCAAACACACGTTGAGTTGCTTATTGCAAAATGTAACGACATATGGCGTAACTAATAATTTTGTCACACAGGTGAACACGTATTCACGCATTCCGATGATACCCAGTGATTCAAATATGCCCTTCGATTTAACGCGACTGCGATTATTCATGCGACATTCATTCGCTATGAGTATCAACAATGCACAGAACCAATCACTTTGTGTGGCAGATATTAAATATCCCGATCAACGCCGGGCACTGCACCTAGTAGATATCGTAACTTAAAACCCTCTTACGCGTATTTCTGTATACAGGTGGACGTTAATCTCAGGAGCTACTGCAGGAATTTTGGTACGGTTTCACTAATAGACTGATTGACGAGGAATGTTTGTGTGTATAATCTATTACCACTACGACAATATCTAATGAGAAAACCATTGCCAAGGAACTAACTATGTAGTTTAACATGCATCAATAAAAGAAGTCTCAAGAAAACTGCGTGAAGAAAAGGTCCTAAAATATAATCTCTCATAAATCACATCACTAAAGAACTCCAAGGAATAAAAAAAAGCCTTGATGAGTGAGCTGTAGAATCATGTGCTCTGACGTGTTTACGTTCAAACTGTTGCCTGCTTAGGAAGTGTTTACTTCTGAGAAAGACTGTGCTTGGCATACAGTCCTTCAATTTTGACACATGGTTTGGATCTGAAATGGTTCCGGCAGTCATTTCGTCGTTATCGGTTGATCATATGTTTGTATTGATGAAGAGGGTAAAGTGTAAGTTGTATGAAACCATTTTACGTCAATATGCCCATTCAGTACTACAAGCATTTTTTGAAGCAGAGGATTGCACCTACCAACTAAACATTAATTAGAAATACCCAAAATAGACTTCATGAGCGTATACAGTGATAGAGTCTGAGAGCTTTCTTCCCATAATTTTCAAATCCTCCAGTCTTGTGTTTAGCCGATATACACTGAAGACCCAAAGAAACTTGCACACCTGCCTAATATCGTGTAAGGCACCCGCGCGCGCACAGAAGTGCCACAACACGACATGGATGGACTCGACTGAAGTAGTGCTGGAGGGAACTGACACCATTAAAACTTCACGGCTGTCCATAAATCCGTAAGAGTGCGGAGGGTTGGAGGTCTCTTCTGAAAAGCACGTTGCAAGGCATCCCAGACATGTTCAATAATGTTCGAGTCTGGAGAGTGTGGTGGCCAGCGGAAATGTTTAAACTCAGAAGAGTGTTCCTGGAGCCACTCTGTAGAAATTGTGGACGAGAGGGGCGTCGCACTGTCCTGCTGGAATGTTCTAAGTCTGTCGGGATGCACAATGGACATGAATGGATGCAGGTGATCAAACAGCATGCTTACGTACGTGCCACCTGTCAGAGTCGTATCGAGACGTATCAAGGGTCCCACATCACTCTAACTGGCATGCTCCACACCCTTACACAGCCTCCACCAGCTTGAATAGTTCCCTGCTGACGCACAGGATCCATGGATTCATCAGGCTGTCTCCATACCCGTACACTTCCAACCACTCGATACAATTTGAAACGAGACTCATCTGAGCACACAACCTGTTTCCAGTCATCAACAATCCAATGGTTCTGTTGTTGGGCGCAGGTGAGGCGTAGAGTTTTGTGTCGTGCAGTCATCAAGCGTACATGAGTGGGCCTTCAGCTACGAAAGCCCATATCGATCATGTTGGTCCAGTTCATACCGGATCTTTTTCCGGCTGTAGCCATGTCGGGTATTTGATGTTTTACAGGAGTCCTGATATTCACGATACACTCGTGAAATAGTCGTTGGAGAGCAAGTCTCGAGGAGTGCTTGGATAGTTCAGTCGGTAGGGTATTTGTCCGCCAAGCGCAAAGACTCAGGTTCGTGTCACGGATTGGCACATAATTTTAAAGAGCCAGAAAGTTTGAAATAAGAGCTTATTCTGGTGCAGAGGGAAAATTCTTTGTGGACACTTGTGGTTCATTGCTGTGAAGCAAACGGTAATGTACAAATCTTGAAACTATTTAACCAAACATGATACAGTAACGATCTAGGTATCGTGTTAACTTTATGAGACTCCTTGACCGACGTACCGCCTCTTGTCCGCAGCATCACATTTCGCTGAAAAAACACATGCTTTTATAAATTTGATCAAAAACCCAGGGTAATCAAACAAACAAAAAGACTACAAACAATACCTATGCGACATGTGTTAGGGTACTGTCAGACACTTCACACAAAATTTGTTTAACATGTATTTTACTAGGTGAGGTTCAGCCAGTTAACGTATTCGTAAGAATAGTCACACACAATTTATAACTTATTTACGTTATCAGGAGACTTGAACTTTCTGGCAGAGTAAAATTGTGTCCCGTACTAGGACTCGAACCTGAGACCTTTTCTTGGTGAAAGTGGAGCTGTGATGGTGGGTTTTGATTCGTACTTGGATATCTCAGTCGGTAGAATACTTGCCAACGCATAATAAAGGTCCTCGTCCGAATCCTAGTCGAGCACACAGATTGAATCTTGCAGGAAGTTTTAACTCAGCGTACACTCCCCTGCAGAGCGACTATTCATTCTATGAGAAGACTGATGCCAGCAGTCTCCCGTACGAATGGCGTGCCATTTATACGTTAATAGGGAAAAATTAGGCACTATTACGCCTTTCGTTAAATTATGCATTCTTGTTCATCACATTTTTGTTAATTGTGGGTGAACTATTCATTATGCAACTTACTGCAACATTTTAAAAATTAACAATCACAAAAATGTGGAACTGTCTGTATAATTCGATTTTAGATAACACTGACAAGGGAAACTCACCAGCGCACCCCTCAGATTTAGTGGGAAAATGGTCTAGTGGATAGCCCACCAAAAACTGAAAAAAGATCAAGCACTAAAATAAGGAGAAGGCGTACTGAGTCCGGAAAAAAGCATCACAGTAGAAACAGCGAATGGTCCTAGCTCATGATGTGCAACTTCGAGCTACACGCAACAACCGCGGCGTGGTGGTTTTCTGGTCACGCTGTTGGGGTCCAAAGCAGTCGGCCTTCAGCCGCGAAACGGCTCGGACGCGTGGAGCGCCAAAGAGTACCCAGAATGTGTGTTTGTTTACTCGCTATGCTAGAGCTCTCACTAGATATGGCGTTCTCTTACCTCCAGGCGACGGTGAAACTCACGTTCGACGATTTCGCGCGTCCGAAGGCTTATGAAATCGATCGGTGTCTGAGAGATTACATACATGTCGATCCCCACGAGCTGATAGGCGTCTTTCTATCACTTAAAGTACAGTCTACCTCAAAATGAAGAACGAAGAAGGGTGTGCCAACTTATTTCGACGTTCCGCTAACTGCTACCACTTTCGGCAAGCCGACGGTAACGTGAGCACGGTAACCGTGGACCACGCGGGAATGGGGGTGCGTACCGCGCGCGTATTCGAACTGCTTTCCGAAGTCCCGGCCCCGCTCGTCACTGACGCGCTACGGCAGTATGTCACGGTCCTAAGCAACATGGGAGAGAAGTGGAACATGTCTGAAACCTATGACGTTCTCCACGGCATCCGACAGGTACGCCTCGAACTCCGCAAACGTTTGCCGCCCTACGTGTTTATCGGCAGTTGCCGAGCCGTAATTATTTATGAAGAACAACCGCGGACGTGTGCCTGCTGTGGACAGGAAGGTCACGTACGATCAAATTGCCTCCAGAGCCGCCCTGTCCGGGTGCCCTGTGTGGAACCAGTGCAGACAGTGGTTCCGACCGCGTTACCGCTTACCGTACATGGAAGCCGTGAGGCCGGAATGCACAGACACAGCGCCCATGACGCAGTCCCGCTCGACTGCGAGGCAGTCGTCCCAGGGGCGTCGGTTCCGGAGGAAGCCTCATGAGCGAAGGTGCTGACCCCATCCCCTCGACAGGAATGGACAAGCAGTCCCGGAATCAGTGGTCGCCGAAGACTCAACAGAAACGCCGCCTCTCGGTGGATGACTTCCAATGGGGTGGAGACAGGGAGAAAGCTGGCGACACTGTCTCTGACTCGTCGTTGCCAACAGATTCTACCAGTAGTACCCCGAGGCAGGCATCCGACGCCACGGACAGTACGGCGACCTCGCCCACCCATGACCGACCCCCTCGGGACAAATACCAGGCGATGGTGCTCTTTGCCCGCTACGACATACCGTCACCAACCCCTTCTCTGCTCAGTGACTGGGCTGCTGAAATGGAGGCAGAAGACACACAAGGCACCCTTGACGCTCTTCCGCCACACGGGGCTGGTGCCCCACTTGGAAAGAGCCTAACAACCACAGAAAGGCCGCGTTAAACATGCCTGACATAAGGATGAGTAGCCAAGCAACCCCATTACCAAAGAGGGACCGCCATTTGCATCTACATAATCTGCAATAAGATGTCCCAATCCTACCGTGAGGGTACGACCAACATTAACAGCATACACTTTGTCATCAAAAAGAACATGCAGCGCACCTGGATATCACCCTCCAGAGCTGCAATTGAGTATTTATAGTTATATGGCCTACAGAATCCAGTCAAGCAATGGTGCCGGCGGAGGCGCCATCTTCCCAGGCGATGGCATCGAAGCACTGGATGTCACATACCTGCCATCTCCACGAGACCTTGCCATTATGATGGGAGCAGTCCGTATTGTCAATAAGTGACCGGGACATCTCACTGCAGTGAAAGAATCACCTTTCATTCTGATGAAATTGCTATACTCGTAAATGGGAACCACCACACTACCTCATATGTTTTGATTGTAATAGCGTCCTTGATCCAGCAGACCAAAGGCCGTGATACTGCATCTGTCTGGCACTATGGGCACTCATGCGAGATCTGGCGCTTCAAGACACGTGGCGTCTCCGTCATGGGGATCGCCGCGGCTATACATACTTCACTGACCACTCCGTCAGCCACCTACAGTGGATATACGTCTCCCGAGGACTCCGGGCCACAACAAGGGACGCGGAACTTTGGCCGATAGCCTTCACTGACAATTTGGAAGACATCTGTTTGCTCACACTCCCACAACAACTCACGTGCAGAAGTCATAGTCCATGGACGCTGCACGTTTCCTATCTGTACGAGATGCATGTCGGTGGGACATCGCTGCTACGTGGACCGCTGCCTCCATTGTCTGCATGTACATCCTTCCACCTTACATTGGCGCCTCGACCACGCCAAGCTGCCCTCCAATGGCCGCTCATGTATACGGCCGTGACAGAGTATGCTGGCGTCGGGCGAAGTCGGAATTTTGTTACAGCACTGAGGAAGCTAATGACATGGCCGCCATCACGAGACCGGCAGATAGTGGTCGCCTACTCCATCCCACCGTGGAACAGCCTGACTGAGCCCGAGTCCGGACAAGAGCACAGGATACCAACCCTGCCAAAACGGCATCCGTATATCACGTCATCAGAGTGAGATGCCACCGCAAGCGTCACCTTATAACATCAGGGCCGGCCGACGTGGCCGTGCGGTTAAAGGCGCTGCAATCTGGAACCGCAAGATCGCTACGGTCGCAGGTTCGAATCCTGCCTCGGGCATGGATGTTTGTGATGTCCTTAGGTTAGTAAGGTTTAACTAGTTCTAAGTTCTAGGGGACTAATGACCTCAGCAGTTGAGTCCCATAGTGCTCAGAGCCATTTGAACCATTTCTATAACATCAGTAGAGACAGAAGTGGGTGGATGTGTTGACATGCACTGTGCCATCGCTGCAGCATTCGTCCATTATTACAGGACGTTCTACGCCGATGACCCATGGACTCTCCACGAGTACGAAGGCATCCTGGGAGATTTGCTTGTCTCCAGAGTTGTGACCCAGGACGACGCCCTGCTGGCGGCTTACTGAATGAATTCTACAGCGCCTTCTATCACCTGACGGGCGCTCAGTGGATTCAGATGTTTCAAGATCTCCTCCATGACGATTTTCCATCGAAGGCCTCATGATACTGGTTCCAAAACTGAACGGTTCTCACCGTTGACATGACTATCGTCCTTTTACATTCCTGAATGCAGGTTATAAAGTTTCCGCCCATATCCTTCACACACGTCTTGAAGCCACAATCGGACACATCCTGACCAGACATCTTTAGGCAGCTACGACAACATCCACTCAGCACTTGGCGCGTCCCGCGACGTCACGGCGCTGGCGGTGGCATACCGCCTCTGCTCCCTTGGTGCCGTCGATTTTGATCACGTCTTTGATCGTATTGACCGTGGTTTACTTCGCACCGTACTTGAATGGATGAGCATCTCGCAGGTGTC
The DNA here is from genome assembly GCF_023864345.2 of Schistocerca serialis cubense. Lineage (NCBI taxonomy): Eukaryota > Metazoa > Arthropoda > Insecta > Orthoptera > Acrididae > Schistocerca > Schistocerca serialis. Next base: position 275,187,126 of record NC_064643.1, on the reverse strand, counting down.
AGCAAGGGTGATCCTACGTTTAACCCACGGGGCGCGCTCCCGGATTCTGGCCACCACACCGAACACATCACTCTCGAATGGTGACAGGAATGTCCTGTATGGGGAATCTTATTCACGGAGGCCCTCGAACCCACATTTCATGGCCTTCGCTAACGACTGGAAGGCATTCGAGACGTTATCATCCGATGTGGTGTCTTCGCTGACAACTTGGTGATCTTGGCGTGGCCAGCCAACTAAATCCAAGCGACGTTTCAGTGATTGTGTCGCTACGGCGCGGCATCAGGCAGCGTCGTCAACATGTGCAAGACGACGCACATGAATGCCGGAAGAGGCTTTCTCTGCCCGACAGCGATTCCCTTCCAAAAGGTTCCCACACTGAACGCACTGGGAGTGCAATTCTCCAGCACAGTTTGTCGAACAGCGACAGCCCCATATCAAAATGGTTCAAATGGCTCTGAGTACTATGGACTTAACATCTATGGTCATCAGTCCCCTAGAACTTAGAACTACTTAAACCTAACTAACCTAAGGATATCACACACATCCATGCCCGAGGCAGGATTCGAACCTGCGACCGTAGCGGTCACGCGATTCCAAACTGAAGCGCCTAGAACCGCTCGGCCACACCGGCCGGCAGCCACATATCGCCAGCTACTACAACGGACATGGGCCTGCTTCGTGACAGAAAATTTCGCAGCATTCCGGACGCGATACGTCATCAGTTACCTCACGTCCAAACAATTATTTTTCACACATTCGATCACTATGGCCCATAGCTTCCGGGCGGCGTACAGACGTTTTGTGAGCTCAGGTCGTATATTCCAAGTCCATTACACTACTTTACCGAAGGCCCCGCTGGTGGGAGGCCCAAAGTTGACTCTTGTCCACAACTGTGCGAGCCGTCCACACCCCATGCCTGTCCATGTACGCTCGTTCCTTGTGGTGCATTTTGGTGAACGGCAAATTACTCACACGCCAGCGACTCCATTCCACCCGTCTTATGTGCATGTGTCATTGTATGAGTGCATGTGTAAATAGATTAGTTTTTCAGTTTCACCTACCGCTAGCTATCCAAGTCATACTAGTTTTATGTGTGACTTTCACCCAGTTCATTTTTGTGCAGCTGTTTGGGATGAGCCATCCGCTTCATTGCATTATTAAATTATTTCAGCTGCTTGAGGGGGAAAATGTTTAGAGTCACCCAGTTAAAAGTATAAATTAAGTCTTCTGTTTGGGTGGAATTTCACTAGTAATAGTATTAGTGTAAGAAAAACTAAACCTCTGCAATTGCTGTAAACAGTACTGCTTGGTAAAGCACAAAGATTTTTTTTTCAACCAGTACTACTATTTTTAAAAACCAAGAACTGTAAATAAAACATTTCAAACAGTAACAAGAACTGTGAATTTAAAAGCAGTATTACTTCGTGTACTGAAAAAAACACAAGTTTTATGGATGCAAATCTATATTACTACTGTGGGTATTTATGTATGAATAAAAAATTATTATTCGTTACCATGCGTCTTTGTTATTATTTCACAAATCCCTACCCTTACAAATGTATATAAAGGCTGTGCAAGATGCACGAGATATTAGTTTAAAGCATGAAGGAGGTGACGTTTAAGAAGGGGGGAAACAAAATATATTTAATCATTGCATGGGATTTCGCCTATCGTGCTGCACGTATAGGTGATCGTGTTCGCTTCCAAAGACATATAGCAAACATCGCTGAATTACATCTCCTGAAATTGAACAAAGCCACAGATACCGGATCTGGACAAAGCTACATACTAGCTAAGTAGGAGGCAAGTAGAAAAACACAGAATGTGAGGTAAAAGTTTAATTTATTTTCATTAATCGTACTTAAAAGTAATTTTGCATTTCCATAAGCAGACTCAACGCTATTTTGACACATTTTCTTCTTCTTGAGCTTATGGACAGCAGCACACTTGTAGAATTCCAGGTCTTGAAGAGATGCAAACTTGAAGATTCGCTGCAACCATGTGATCTTCTCTTCGCCTTTGACGTAGGATAATGGTCTCAGGATGATCGAATGTTCGAAGTGACGTCATCATTTCTTTATAAGATATACCAGGATCATCCCAGTGGAGTCCATAAAGGAAACGTGTTAGCCACTTTGCCCTCCTCTGTTTTCTAGCACGTTTCACATCCTTGAAATGTCTCGGTGATGCAATTCCTGCTGTGAATGTCTCTAATATACCAGCATCTTCTGTGTATTCTATGAGTGCAACATCTTTAAATATGAATTGTCTACACTCATCATCATAGAAATCTTGAATGTCGGCAACGACGTTCACACTGCCAGTTGTCATTGTGAAATGCTCTGGGCATGCCACAGCACTTAGTCATTTATACAGCACGCTGCACAACACCAGTAAGTGGACAACAGATAGTCACACGGTCATGTAGAACTAGAGCATAGGCTGCAGTGTGTTCTGGGAAATTTGATGAAGATTCAAATTCTATTCGTACATTTATTGGTCCTGATTTAAGTACCTCATTCTGTTTAGAACAGTCTTATCACGATGATTGGTGCCACCTCCTTGAATTTCTGTGGACTGAGTAGACATTCTTCCTCTTCAACACCTTCATAGTAAGAAGCACGGAACCTTGCATACAAGTCAAATGCTAGACTGTATACATTATGATCCCGCTGTGGCAGTAAATTATCATATGGATAGAATTCGGCATTCAAGTAGACTCTGGCACTAGTTAAATTCCAGTTGTCAAATAAGGTGGAATCATTTGCTAAATTCCCCTTTCGATTGGTCTGGAATGCAAGTATGATTAATCTTGGCGTTTCGAGCTGCACTGAGGTTTTAATAGTCCATGTTTGACTGCCCACTGTCGGTGGCACCAGGTACTCAAAAACCTCCCATGAGCGGAAAGTTAATGACAGATATGTACCGGTATTCAGAACTTTTAAAAGCTTCAAACGCTCCTCGTTTGCCACAGTGATGTGCGGCATTTTCCAAATAATTTTATTGATGATGATCTGATTCTCCTCTTGAGCTCCTTGAATGTATGAGTTGCTATCCGTTGCGCTCCGTACCAGAATAACCTCCTGTTTAGCATTCATAATAATTTGCTGCATGTCCTCAAAGTACCCCATAAGCATTTTTAGAGGTGTGCATGCAGTAAATCGGCGTTACCCTTCTGCTGTTCTGCCCACAGGCTCGTCCGTGAACCATCCTGCATTTTCTAAGCCATTCAGATCCGGGGATGATGATGAGATATATGTTATAAGGGTTAATGTTATGCCAACATTACGTGTACGATCAATCTGAACCCCATTAAGTTCATAACGTGTAAGTTTTGATCCCATTGTATGACTACCATCCTTTTTCTTAACCGCTTAACATAAAATCCCGAGTATACTCGTTCTTTTTAATTCTGACGGAATAATAAACGCCGAGTATACTCGGGCTTATCATTTCCGATTGGAAAAAGTTTTAAAAGGCCGAATTTACCCGTTCTATCTCGTGTTTTGGCAGTTACTTGATATTTTCGGTAGCCTAGATGTCACTGTGATGTGTTACTCTGAAGTGTATATTTCTGGTAAGAGATGTCTCTGAATCAGGCAGTTGTACTAGCGGTCACTCTACAATCTGTTCTTGTAGTTTTCCTGTTATTTCCTCACGTTTTATGAAAATGATGAGTGAAGATGAGTTTGATATTGAATTTAGTGGGTCTGAGAATTCTGAAGATAGCTATGAAGAGAGTTCGGAAGAAGGAAGTGATGAATCAGTTTCTTCTGAGTGTGACGTTGCGAGCGCCAGAGTGTGGTACGAGATAGATCCATCTAAGCCACTGCCACCTGCTCCACCACGTTTTCCTTTTACAGGTAAACCTCAAATTAATTGTGAACCCTGTATTGAAGATGCCTTGCATTATTTTAGACAGTTCATTGACGACGGATACATGCAAATTTTGGTTACCGAGACCAACAAATATGCAACACAAACAAACGTCCCGGCATGGAAGCCAACAGCAATTGATGAGATGTACATATTTGTTGCTGTAATATTGTTGCAAAGCATTGTGAAAAAACCCACATATCAGATGTGCTGGACAAAAAGAGCTACATTAACCACACCAATTTTTAGAGAGGTTCTACCATTCAATAGGTTTGTCAATTTGAAGAAGAACTTACAATTTTTAGGACAATGTAACCTATAACGCAGAAAGCCATCCAGAACCCAAACTGAATAAAGTAGGGCCTATTGTGAGCTACCTGTCGGCTAAATTTAGAAACAGCTGTGTTCCAGAAACAGATGTCACCGTAGATGAAAGCCTGCTGTTATATAAAGGGCGACTGGGATGGATCCAGTATTTGCCGCTCAAGAGAGCTAGGTTTGGCGTAAAAACATTCATGTTGTGTGAGTCACAGACTGGATATGTTTTGTCACTAATTATTTACGTTGGCAAGGGCACTACATTTGAGGAAGAATACAAGGATCTGCCAATGTCGTCAGAAATTGTAATGACACTAATGCAACCCTTGCTAAATATGGGATACTGCTTGACTCTAGATAATCATTATAGTTCTCCCCAGCTTGCTCGCTACGATCGCAGGTTCGAATCCTGCCTCGGGCATGGATGTTTGTGATGTCCTTAGGTTAGTTAGGTTTAACTAGTTCTAAGTTCTAGGGGACTAATGAACTCAGCAGTTGAGTCCCATAGTGCTCAGAGCCATTTTGAACCCAGCTTGCTGACCTTCTGCTAACAAAAAGAACAGATATGTATGGCATCGTGCGTCCTACAAGAAAAGAAATTCCGCCTCCTTTCCGGACCAAGAAACTGAAGAAAGGGGATTTTGCAGCATTCCAGGGAGGTAAACCTGACTGCACTGAAATTGAAAGATAAGAGAGACGTCTGAATGCTGTCCACTAGCCAAAATGCAGAAATACAAACACGGAAAGTAAGAAACAAATATATTGCTAAACCAGTGGCTGTATTTGCTTATAATGACACAATGGGGGGGGGGGGGGGGTGGATACAGTTGATCAGCATATCGCAAACAATCCATTGCCACACAAGAGGGTAAAAAGTATTACAAGAAGATATTTTTTCATCTATTGGAATTAGCAGAATGGAATGCCTTTATCCTATATAAAAAACATGGAGTAAAGCTCACTGCTCTTGACTTTCGAGTGGCTGTCGCTGAACAGCTCATTGCCAAACATTAGAGGGAGGAATGTTCACCCAAAGCAGCGGGCCGTCCATCAGCAAAATCAACCCCAACGCGACTTGTTGGACGTCATTTTCCATCTATGATTCCTCCGACCGAGTAGATGCAGAGTCCAACAACAACGTGTAGGATGTGTAGGATGTGCAGTAGTGTGCGTGATGCCAGAGGGATGAAGGCACGGAGGGAATCAAGATACATGTGTAAAGACTGTGGTGTAGCTTTGTGTATTGATCCTTACTTCAGGGTATTTCACACAGCCACAAACATATAAACAATGGCTCTAAATTGTAATGGTTAGTGTTGCTGTTCACTTTTAGTGCTTCAATGCACAGAATTACTGCAATTTTAAGAAGAAAAAAAAGGTTAAGCCTATCACTAGTATACTCGTGATTTTAAACCAGGGGATATTTAGAGATGAAAATGTCCATTGTTAAACACGTAAAAAATAATTTCATTATTACTGTCATTATTGTGCTTCACTGAATATTTCATTTTGGCAATAAAAAAAATTAGTTGAAAAAAGAACCATCATATTGTAAACAATACATATATTCCAAGAGGTTAAAGGATACATCCAAATATATGGAACTCTTGCATGGAAGAGTTAAAGCCTCTTGGTGCTGGATGACATTGTGCTGGATGACATTTCTAATTTCATGGTTCTCGTTAAATGTCGTTGAAGCATAAGGTTTATGCGAGAAGTATTCCTGGCGTATGAGTCGCTCATCATATTCCACTAGGTGAGACATATTGAGCGACGACGTTATTCCGACGTTTCAAGCCTTCTGTTTTAATAAATTCGTAGCTCACACATGTTATCACCTTGCGATTCTGTTGCGAAGTGCTACGCTGTTCGCTGTGTGCACTGGTTTTATACCTCACGCCCATCTTCTCGTAGATGTAGTCATACAATGATCACTGGAGGGTTTATATCAGTGGTAGGAGTCTTAACAATCGTACACCCTGTTCCAACTGATCGGAAGAGTCCTTAAATTGAATGAACCAATCTATCGTTGAGATATGAGTTAGTTGCAATGTTATACTCAACACTGATTGTACTGACAGAGGGAATATCTACTGTCTGAACAGTTTTGTAAAATTTATTGGGATCAGTCTTCAAAACCTGACCCTTTGTGAAATCCAGCAGAGGGCCTATTTAACCTTTCTACTTAAAGTCAATCGAAGCATTCACCGTACTTATTTCATATGTATGTGTGCTGATGTTTGCACGGAGCTCAATCCTTTTTCCAGAGTGTCTTAAAACTTCGTTTAAATTGTTAATACACCAGGTTCAATTTATAAAATTTCTTCTTTACCATTAACTTCCAGATGCAGTTATTGTTAGCCTCTGTGATATTTGGTATGGTGATGTATGTCTCCAGTCCAATGAGCGCGATGCTCCAATCTCCAACTCTTAAATCAGTTGGTGGGAAGTAATTCGCACGCAGTACAGACGATCATTCTTTAATGTCAGAGTGTACGACATTGCATCTAAACATCGACTGGGAAATGCGTGCTTAATACCCGGCCTTATATATCATTCGTAAAAGTCAGGAGCAACATGATGCATAGATGACCACACATGTATTAAAGTCTTTGTAGCGTCGAAAATTGTAGAACACGTTTCTCTACCGGTGAAGTATCGTTGTAATTCTTCTGGGGGTTGCAGGTCACCGAATGAGTCGAAATAGTACACGTTATTTGCATTTCTTTTTTTAATGTATGCTACTCAGTGAGTTCCAGGTCCTCCTGCTACATCCATTTCACAATTCCGCATTATGTTGATCTTCACATTGTCTTCGGTAATGTATTCCGCATAAACACACCTCGGAATGTTGAATTTCGTCGTAATAAACTTAAGCAGATTTCTATTTGTAGGGGACCTATCTGTTAGGACTGGAAGGGGGCTTTTTTTGTTTATTAAGAGACCTAGTCCTTTCTTGTATGGTTTTAAGTGTAGCCCTTTTCCGATGGCTGCTGTCTGCATCATGCTCTTACGTCCTTGTGCCTCCTGCAGTTGATCCTGAGAACATTGTGCATTCTTGGCTTTCCTCGAAATAACCGCAGCACCCCCAGCCAGTGAACCCACCGCTGAGAGACCGGCTAAGGCATGAATGAGGAAGGGAATAATTCCACCCGACGTCTTAGGTATTGGTAGAACCCTGGGTGGTTTAATTGATCCTTTTTTCCTCACTCCTTTCTGCTTAAGGGCGCTTTTAGATTCATACTGCGCTGCCAGGATGCAGTTTTTCATGCTCCCTTTTGCTTTCATCTTCTTCCTTAGCGCCCTATGTGCAGCGCTCATAACCTGGCTGAACTTCACACCCAATCCCAATTCAACTTTATCACGCATAGTTTTTTCAAATGCAAATGTTGCAATGCGTTGACCTACACCAATACCCTTTCTCACACGTGTTGTTTTATTAGCTAAAATTCGATCGATTATGTGACGATCTTTATTTGATGCGTAAGCCATGTTGTGTTCCACACACGCTTCGTTGAGTAGATTTATCCCCTTATCACCGAGTGCCAATCGTTTTAGAAGTCTTGTTAAAGGTTCACAGTAATTATATCCAGGAATGTCTAATTCCAATGGTAGTTTGTCGAGAATACCACCTTCTTCTCTAATGCGTCTCCTATCACGCATGTTATGCTACTGAGATGCTTGTGGTCTGCGCTCCCTGTTATATAACAAATCGTCAGCGTCGATCCAGCTGTTTTGTGATGCGGGAAAACCAAGTCATTTAAACAACGCTCCATTTCCACGACGCCATATGACCCTCTTCTGCAACTCTTGCGTGTAATAGTATCCTGCAATTTCAGTACCGCTGCAGTCCTTTAAGAGGTAGGTTGTAGGATTCGTTCTCTGTACTTTGGAAACTGTGAATATCTCGGTTGCCCAGTTTGGCATGTGTGACTTCTCAAATGCTGTCTTGTGTTTTGAAATACATACTAAATCACCTACATTAAATTGTTGTTTGCTCGGATCTAACATTTTTATGCGATTGTATACTGTATCTAGAAGTCTATTATCACGAACATCGATTAGTCTCATTTTTATGGTGCGATTTTTGCTTCGATTACACTGTGCAATTATTTGCGGGAGGATATCGATTCATCTGTGTCAGCCACGAAGATTGAATTGCATCCACATTTGGATTTTCACTGTTCTTTCCAGATGTTCCACCATACTCGTCTTCAGGAGGGTGAACGTCGAGTAATGATGTATTCCATACCGCTTCATCACAGCCTTGAAATATCTATTGTAAAACTCACCACCGTGATGTGTCTGAAGGTTGTCTAGGCTTCTATTCGTCCCCGTCTGCAGCAATCCATCAAACACATGTGCGACTTCCTTTCCTGTTTTCGCTTTCACGGATAATGCCCAGGCATATTTAGAATAAGTATCAATGACCATTAAAATATATTTGAATCCGTTATTCACACGTGAATATTCCCTCATGTCGACAACATCCACCTGCCACAGGTCGTCCAAACCTTTAATCATATCTTCGAGGGTATGTTTTGCGTGATTGTTTGTGCAGTTTTCGAACTACTGTTTCCATACTTATTCGATGATGCCTCTCTTTCTAAGGTCAGAAATTACTGAAACAGCTTCATTCGAATAAGCTGTATTACCAGCGGCAGCTGACGCCATGAGCAGTCGTAGCCGGTCTGTTAGCTCATTGGGGTCGTCGTCATATACTGCGGGAGTCGTTGCTCAATCTTTTGTGGTGAATGTCAATACCATCACCACTGCTATTGTTTTCACCATCCAAAATAGGTTTTCTAATGGATCTGTATTTAACATTGCTTCGACTTTTTGCACTCTTATGTACATCAGTTAAAAACAATATTTCACGATACATTTCCAGATCTTTAGTGAATAATTTAGAGTACTTGTGGGGTTTTAGGAAAACAAGATTCAGCAAGCCGGGTTTTCTTCGAAATTGTTTATCGTCGATCAGTATTGTTTTATGTTTTAAAGTTATAGGCTGTATGCTGAACATGTATGGTTTCTCACCACTGACACCGAATGTTTCGTCTATCCTAGTGTCGTTGTGCCGGTTAATGAAATCGGTAATAGCGTCATCGTCGTCGTTGCAGAATTTCGTTGACAAGGGGAGGCCGCCAATTGTGAAATTCAGATTCGATTCATACTGCGCATAATAAAAGCTCATGGCCAGAGGTGTAATGTGGCAAAGCACCAAGATGCACTTCTCAGCCGTTGTCGAGAAAATCGACAGTTAAAAAGAAACCGTTCCGGTGAAATACTCTCTACGATCAATAAATTTCAACAGCGTTGTGGCGCAGTGGTAAGCGCTCGTGTTCGTAATCCGAAGGCCGAGGGATCGAATCTCGCGCCATGCAATATTTTTTTTATTATTAGTTTTTTGTAATTTTTATATATATATATATATATATATATATATATATATATATATATATATATATATATATATATGCATGTTGGTGAAGGCGGATCGCTCTCCAATTGTACCGCCTCCATTTTTCCGTTTGTTTAACAGGGTGTACCAAAGCTCTCACGTCCGCACTGATTTTCGACGATGTTATAAGTTGCGCTAGGGACTGCATCTACCTTCTTTCCAAGTTAGCAGGCAACTACGCTGTTATGCGGCGGCTCGTTTCGGCCCATTCAACATCTGTCCTTCAAGTGTAACGAGCGCGTAACAGGGTTTATATTTCATACCTGCCACAGCAAATTTGTGTTCGTGGGGTCTCTATTCTAATTCGAACGTTTGACTTACGCTATACGTATTCGTTTCGGAATATAGTTTCTACGTCTTCCGTTAACTATACGTGGTTAACATTATGAAGACAATTAATAACATTTGTGAAATGCAACTTTGTTTGCGGAAAACATAATGATGTTCGAAGTCGCCAGTTTTTCCACGACAAACGACTTTCAACAACTTATTATATGCATAATTGTTGCAACTGATTGCCGAGAATTAATTATATATATATATATATATATATATATATATATATATATATTTGAATTACAAAAAACAAATACTAAAAAAAAAGTTGCATGGCGCGAGATTCGATCCGGCGACCTTCGTATTACGAACCCGAGCGCTTAACGCTGCACCACGACGCTGTAGAAAACAACTAATCGTAGAGAGTATTTCACCGCAACGGTTCCTTTTAACTGTCGATTTTCTCGACAACGGCTGAGAAGTGCATCTTGGTGCTTTGCCACATTACACCTCTGGCCATGAGCTTTTATTATGCGCAGTACGAATCGAATCTGAATTTCAAAATTGGCGGCCTCCCCTTGTGAGAGTTCATCGAGAGATTCAGTAACTGGTTTAAAGGATTCTCGCAGTATCTGCTCCAGCTTCAGATGCCCTAACCTCAGTAACCGTAACTTCTTGCGAACGGGCTTCCATGCCTCGATGACTTTATGCTTAGTCGACATCTAGGTGTATACTAATCGGACTTCTGTGCAGAGTGAGGTTTTATATATATGCTCTTATTCTTCTAATGCTGATCCCCTTCCCGGTACAATTACTTTCCCTTCAATTTAGTTGCCTATTTTCTTTTCAATTGCTTTAAGCCGTTCGTATAAATGTCCCGTTTTCAATTACAGCTATTCCCCCTTCAGTTAAGCCGTTTACTTTTTTCTCGATTGCATCAACCCGATCATTCAGTGTATTGTTCAAACTCAGAAGGGTTTGACAATACGTCTCTAGTTCCTTTATGTTCGAGAGTTTGAATTTCCTGCGTCCATGTACAAGCGAATGTTTTGTCTACGCACACCCATCCTATCAAACTGAGCTACCGGCATGCGTGCGAATTTATTCATGGTGATGCGTATACTGATGTACTTACCTCTTTGCATGGCTATATATGTAGACACTCCTGGAAGATCCGTCTGTACCTGTCATCATTCAGTTTTCTTGTTTTATCAATAACGAGAAACCCATACTTTGATTGATTCCAGCAATCTGCACATATCTTTACGAAATCACTGAATGACACGTCGGTTCCTACATGAGCCTGGTAAATGTGTTTTAAATTCAGATTGTCCTGTTTGAATGCTATAATTAGGTTTGCATTATCCCTCACCAGCTATTTTGGGACTCAGATAAAATACATCAACAGCCATATGGCAACCGAAAAAGAAATATCGGCTAATTTGATCTTGGTTTTCCACAGCAACATCGTCAAATATGAACACTGTGTTTGGCTTTACTTCTTCCGGTGGAGGGATGTCGCTGCTCACACTCAATGTCGTGTACGTCACACTGCAGAATCTCTTGTAATAGTTGATATTTGGGCTAAAACAGTGTTTTTGAAAATACACATACATGCTCAAAGCGGACTCTATCCGGATGTGTTAGCAGCGATGTACTCACCAAACGTCGTTCTTATTTAAGTATGTACATATATCCAACTATATGTAAGATTTTGCAAATAAAAAAGTGTAAGAGCTACAAGTACCTATTTTTTCTATAAAATCTTCTTTATGATAGTGTAAAAATAGGGTCATCACCATCGCTGAGTGGACAGAACGCCCTCATCGCAAGGACATTGTGGTTGTTACCAGTCCTGCAAAGATATTAAAAACCAGAAGAAGAATAAGAAGAGGAAGGAGCATACTCCTTCCTCTTCTTCTTATTCTTCTTCTGGTTCCTTATCAATAATATATGAGCGATAATTGTTGGCCTGTCAGATTGTGGTAAGATTAATTATATTTTGTCATGCTAAAATATCATCATGGGATTCACATCAAGGATCTGAATGTGTTTTCAAAAACAGTATTTCAGTATCTCACCCAAAATATCTGCTATTACAGGAGATGGAGTAACATACATGATATTCTGCAAGAGCAGTGATATCCCGCCATCAGAAGGAGTAAAGCTGAACACTGTGTTCACATTTGATGATTTTGCTTTTCGAAACCGGGATTAAACACGGAATTATTTAGGTTTTGGTCATCATACAGGGATTGACATTTTTTTATTTTGGACAAATATAATCTGGGTTGCTGAAACAGCTCTTAAAGGATAACGCAAGCCTAAATATAGCTCTCGAACAAGACAACATGAATGTAAAACACATTTATCAAGAACAGATAGAAAGACATTCAACGATTTTACAGCCATTCACTTCATTATCATCAGGCTGTTCTACCAACTGGTATGAGCAAGCTCCTCCTCGATTGACTGGCCTCAATTTGTTCCTCAACCATCATCACCATCGTTATCCTCTACCAGCTGTATTGAGCAAGCTCCAACGTGTCTATTGACAGGTTTGAATAAACTCCTACTGCTACTACATGTGCAGGTACGGATTTACATGGTAAGAAGAACTTTATTTGTGGTAATTATTCATTTACATCCACATACGTTTTCCACGCTGCTAGATCAGGAGATATAATTTTAGCCAGGTCTTCTATACATTTTGGAAATAGGTATGACCATGTGCTGTCTGCTCACATCACCAATGAATGCAGCATGTTACGTGAGCTTCTTGCAATTATTTTGTGCACTTCTCATCTGCAAGCTGCACTTTCTTTGTACTCATGTTGAGTTTTTATATACACTCCTTATCTATTGATCGAGCACTTTTTCTATAGACTCCTTATCTATTGCTCCTTTCATACTGACTAGTTTCACCTCTAAGCATATATATGATTGGACTTAGCAGTCAAGATATGATTTTTATGTAAAATAAAAATAATAGTGGTATGTGGTAAGAAATTAATTTTTTTGGTTATTCACAATATTTTCTTTGGTAGCAAATTTTTTTGTGCATTATATTATAAAAAAATCAAGTTTTGGTTTATTCATAATGTACTCTTTGACTACAATTCATATTGTACACAAATTGTTATTTGGCAGTGGTAGAGACACGTTTTTATGCTACTAGGTATAATTACAAGTAATATGGAAAAATCTAATATACACACTAAAAATAATCTATATACATATATATATTATGCTTCCCATGACATATTTTAAAAAGTTTATCATTCTTTTTTATTTTGGTAGAGTTTTCACAGTCCCCATTCTTTAATATAGTTGTTACAAGATTCTTCACTGGTTCCACAGTTCCAGTATTAGAGGGAGACTTACTTTTAGATGTGTAATGTGAAAATAATGTATATATAAAACACTAATCATGCTTACTGGGATGATTAGCAGCAAGAGCAAAGAATTGGATAATCTGTATACATACTTTACATGCGCACGTACACAATTTACACACATACACTTAGAATTCAATCATCTCACACCTATTTACATTATGACAAATGGGCAACCCTATTCCATGGACACACTTGCATGCACACATTTATAAATAGATTCACCCTCTTTCAATTACTGGAGTAAATAGTCAGAGTATTGCATGGCTCTGATTCCACTCTTACAAATAATCTGCATGTCGTCATAATCTGACACGCTGATTTTCTGTTGTGATACGATGTGTGCCACATGGTTCCATGTTGAAAAGTAACTTGTGCTACTATATGCAGAGAAGGAGGCAGAGCACCGACAACAGCAGTGAGCAGCCATTCCAAGTAATTACCGTGAGAGCCTCTGAGGTCATATGTTGCACACAATATGGGTTAGTTAATTAGTTACATGTTTTATAGATTTATTTGAACAATTATTTTCACGAAATGATGTGACACAAGTCACTTTACAGGATATGCATACACTATTTGTACTTTAGTCTACTAATTTAATGACTTGTAGAAACAATGGTTCCTTTTGTGGTTGCCAGTTTTTAAGTAGAAATTTCTCTATATAGTAGGAGGAGTCATCCAGGGCAAACGATTTTAAGTTGAATTTTGAAGTTTTTCCTTCTATTTCATATATTTCTTACTTTCTCCTCATGTAACGGATAACAAGATAATATGCAATAAATTACTATTGTCAACACTAGCTTACTTGATGACTCAGTGCCTATGCAAATCATCTTCCACTGATGTACTATGCTTCCAAAGAGTTTAATGAAACAATTATCAAAAATTTTTATTTTTGTTCCATGATTTTTAATTTCTTACTAAAAGCTTTACAAATATGTTATGCTTACAAACATGTGTTCCCACTATTGTTGAATGCTTGCTGTGTGTGCTGCTGATATGAAATCTCAAACCATTCAAGTGGGCAATAAAGTGTCCCCTTTTATTTTCTGTTTTCTTAGTTTCTCTTCATTTAACTGGTATCGAGACAGTACATACTAAAAAAAACCCTATGGCAAAAGTCATTACTTGTTGAAAAACCAAAAAACATCATAATATCCAGAAGCTACGAATTGTGAATGTAACATCGCTGGAAAAGAGGTAAATGTTTGTCTGTTTGTCATCGTCCTGTCACGTTATCCTTCTTTAAAGTGATCTAATGCTGAGATAATCGATGTTGTATCTTTTCTGAATATAAAATTATATGTTTTGCTATACTTTGTTGAGTTCATTATTTATTCAGTTAATCATCTTGTCCCCCCATGAACCATAGACCTTGTCGTTGGTGGGGAGGCTTGTGTGCCTCAACGATACAGATAGCCATACCGTAGGTGCAACCACAACAGAGGGGTATCTGTTGAGAGGCCAGACAAACGTGTGGTTCCTGAAGAGGGGCAGCAGCCTTTTCAGTAGTTGCAAGGGCAACAGTCTGGTTGATTGACTGATCTGGCCTTGTAACACTAACCAAAACGGCCTTGCTGTGCTGGTACTGCGAACGGCTGAAAGCAAGAGGAAACTATGGCCGTAATTTTTCCCGAGGGCATGCAGCTTTACTGTATGTGGAAATGGAAGAGGATGTAGATGAAGATGAAATGGGAGATATGATACTGCGTGAAGAGATTGATAGAGGACTGTAAGACCTGAGTCGCAACATAGCTCCGGAAGTAGACAACATTCCATTAGAACTACTGATGGCCTTGGGAGAGGCAGTCCTCACAAAACTCTACCATCTGGTGAGCAAGATGTATGAGACAGGCCAAATACCCTCAGACTTCAAGAAGAATATAATAATTCCAGTCCCAAAGAAAGCAGGTGTTGACAGATGTGAAAATAACCGAACTATCAGTTTAATAAGTCAAGGCTGCAAAATACTAACATGAATTCTTTACAGACGAATGGAAAAACTAGTAGAAGCCGACCTAGAGGAAGATCAGTTTGGATTCCGTAGAAATATTGGAACACGTGAGGCAATACTGACCCTACGCCTTATCTTAGAAGCTAGAGTAAGGAAAGTCAAACCTACGTTCCTAGCATTTGTAGACTTAGAGAACACGTTTGTCAATGTTGACTGGAATAATCTCTTTCAAATTCTGAAGGTGGCAGGGGTAAAATACAGGGAGCGAAAAGCTAATTACAACTTGTACAGAAACCAGCTGGCAGTTATAAGAGTCGAGGGACATCAAAGGGATGCAGTGGTTGGGAAGGGAGTGAGACAGGGTTGTAGCCTCTCCCCGATGTTGTTCAATCTGTATATTGAGCAAGCAGTAAAGGAAACAAAAGAAAAATTCGGAGTAGGCATAAAAATCCATGGAGAAGAAATAAAAACTTTAAGGTTCGCCGATGACATTGTAATTCTGTCAGAGACAGCAAAGGACTTGGAAGAGCAGTTGAACGGAATGGATAGTGTCTTGAAAGGAGGATATAACATGAACATCGACAAAAGCAAAACAAGGATAATGGAATGTAGTAGAATTAAATCGAGTGACGCTGGGGGAATTAGATTAGGAAATGAGACACATAAAGTAGTAAAGGAGTTTTGCTATTTGGGGAACAAAATAACTGATGATGGTCGAAGTAGAGAGGATATAAAATGTAGACTGGCAATGGCAAGGAATGCATTTCTGAAGAAGAGAAATTTGTTAACATCGAGTATAGGTTTAAGTGTCAGGAAGCCGTTTCTGAAAGTATTTGTATGGAGTGTAGCCATGTATGGAAGTGAAACATGGACGATAAATAGTTTGGACGAGAAGAGAATAGAAGCTTTCGAAATGTGGTGCTACAGAAGAATGCTGAAGATTAGATGGGTAGATCACATAACTAATGAGGAAGTATTGAATAGGATTTGGGAGAAGAGAAGTTTGTGGCACATCTTGACTAGAAGAAGGGATCGGTTGGTAGGACATGTTCTGAGGCATCAAGGAATCACCAGTTTAGTATTGGAGGGCAGCGTGGAGGGTAAAAATCGTAGAGAGAGACCAAGAGACGAATACACTAAGCAGATTCAGAAGGATGTAGGTTGCAGTAGGTACTGGGAGATGGAGAAGCTTGCACAGGATAGAGTAGCATGGAGAGCTGCATCAGACCAGTCTCAGGACTGAAGACCACAGAAACAACAATCATCTTGTCTCTTTATCACCATACAGGGTGGTCCATTGAGAGTGACCGGGCTAAATATCTCACGAAATGAGCATCCAACGAAAAAACTACAAAGAACGAAACTTATCTAGCTTGATGGGGGAAACCAGATTGCCCAGTAGTTCCCGCTAGATAGCGCAGCCATAGGTCAAACGGATATTAACTGCGTTTTTTAAGTAGGAACCCCATTTTTTATTACATATTCATGTTGTACGTAAAGAAATATGAATATTTTAGTTGGATCACTTTTTTTGCTTTGTGGTAGATGGCGCTGTAATAGTTACAAACATATATTCACAAACGTATAAGTGCATGGTATCACATAACATTCCGCCAGTGTGCACGGTATTTGCTTCGTGATACATTACCCCTGTTAAAATGGACCGTTTACCAATTGCGGAAAAGATCGATATCGTATTGATGTATGGCTATTGTGAACAAAATGCCTAACGGGTGTGTGCTATGTATGCTGCTCGGTACCCTGGACGACATCATCCAAGTGTCCGGACCGTTCGCCGGATAGTTACGTTATTTAAGGAAACAGGAAATGTTCAGCCACATCTTAAACGTCAACGACGACCTGCAACAAATGATGATGCCCAAGTAGGTGTTTTAGCTGCTGTTGCGGCTAAACCGCACATCAGTAACAAACACATTGCCTGAGAATGGGGAATCTCACAAACGTCGGTGTTGAAAATGCTACATGAACATCGATTGCACCCGTATCATATTTCTATGCACCAGGAATTGCATGGCGACAACTTTGAACGTCGTGTACAGTTCTGCCACTGGGCACAAGAGAAATTACGGGACGATGACACATTTTTTGCACGCGTTCTGTTTAGCAACGAAGCGTCATTCACCAACAGCGGTAACGTAAACCGGCATAATATCCACTATTGGGCAACGGAAAATCCACGATGGCTGCGACAAGTGGAACATCAGGGACCTTTGCGGGTTAATGTATGGTGCAGCATTATGGAAGGAAGGATAATTGGCCCCCATTTTATCGATGGTAATCTAAATGGTGCAATGTATGCTGATTTCCTATGTAATGTTCTACCGATGTTACTACAAGATGTTTCACTGCATGACAGAATGGCGATGTACTTCCAACATTGTGGATGTCCGGCACATAGCTCGCGTGTGGTTGAAGCGGTATTGAATAACATATTTCATGACAGGTGGCTTGGTCGTCGAAGCACCATACCATGGCCCGCACGTTCACCGGCTCTAACGTCCCCGGATTTCTTTCCTTGAGGAACGTTGAAGAATATTTGCTATCGTGATCCACCGACAACGCAAGACAACATGCGTCAGCGCATTGTCAATGCATGTGCTAACATTACGGAAGGAGAACTACTGGCTGATGAGTGGAATGTCGTTACACGTGTTACCAAATGCATTGAAGTTGACGGACATCATTTTGGGCATTAATTGCATTGATGTGATATTTACAGGTAATCACGCTGTAACAGCATGCGTTCTCAGTAATGATCAGTTCATATAGGTACATGTATCACATTGGAACAACCGAAATAAAATGTTCAAACGTACCTAAGTTCCGTATTTTAATTTAAAAAACCTACTTGTTACCAACTGACCGTCTAAAATGATGAGCCATATGTTTGTAACTATTACAGCGCCATCTATCACAAAGCGAAAAAAGTGGTCCAACTAAAACATTCAAATTTCTTTACGTATTACACGAATATGTAATAAAAAATGGGGGTTCCTATTTTTAAAAAAAAACGCAGTTGATATCCGTTTTACTTATGGCAGCGCCATCTAGCGTGCCAACCATGGCGCCCCCCCCCCCCCCCCCCCCCACCTCAAGCTAGACAAGTTTCGTACTTTGTAGTTTTTACGTCTGACGCTTATTTCGTGAGATATTTGGCCTGGTCACGATCAGTGGACCACCCTGTATAATCTGAAGGCATTTTTAATGTTTTACTGCAGCCAGGTGGGAGAAGTTAGAGGTGGATTGTTTGGGGGCAAAAAACCAAGCACTATATGTGTTCATTCGTTAACCACTTCACTTTCTGAAACGAAAACCTCCATGACATATTTTATCATATCATTTTCCTTGTGTACATAGCGTTTCATTGTGAGAATTATGTGATTCTGATCCACATCTGCTTTTGAACAATTATGCCTGCCAGCCTGCTCAAAGGCCCTTGAGAGCATATTGTGGAAGAGGAAGTAAATGATGGACTCCTACAGATAATTTGTATATCATTGCAGCAGCGATTTAATAAACTGCGCCGTATGACACCCTTATGAAGCTAAATTTCCATCATCAATATGGGTTCCTTCCATGTCACAGCAATTAATTGATGTAAATATAACTTATTTTATTATCTGTTAACATATGCCTCGCCTTGACGTAAATTCAGGTGAGCCACCTCATTGACAGAATGGCAGAAAACGTCACAATTTTTTGATATCTGTCAGATAGTTTATGTTGTTGGGCAAATGAACAATAATCTTTGTTACTGCGTACTGAGTTCTTTTCTGAGCCACAGACAGCTTTAATAATTGGTAACAGACATCGTTTTCCCCGCTAGTGTTGTAGGTATGAACATCACTGTGCTTCTCAAATTGTGATGGATTATTAGTTATCACAAATTCCATCACTAATTATACGAATTGTGACAGTGCAGCATAGCTCTTTGGAAAGCTACCTGTATGACGTCTGTGGGTGAGCGCTACAAATTATTCTATCTCCTTGCTTTTTTACAGTCAATCCTTTCTTTCTGTGTGATGAGTTATCCCATAAAATGTTTTCATAAGCCATTATTGGGTGGAAATACGCAAAATACGTCAGAGGTAGATTCGTCCAAGATCAGCAGTTATACAAAGAGCAAACGTAGCTATTTGAGGAGTTCATTAACATGCTTCTTCCAGTTCACGTTTTCATCGACACGGACACCCAAAAATTTGGAGCATTCCACCTTATTTACTGACTCCTGCTCGCGTGCTGTGTCAGTCATCAGTATGGCTCTATTTGTTGTATAGAACTGAATGTAGAATGTTTCCTAAAAATCTGGGGATAGTCAATTTCTGAGAACCACTTTATAATTCTTTGGAAAAAATGTTTTATCCTATCTGCTGTTACTTTCTCTTTAATGGGATTTATTATATTACTAGTATGAGCTCTCGTAGGTATCCATTCTGGTTGTTGAATATCAAGTGGAAGGTCATTCAGATATACAAGGAATAGGACTTGACTCAAAATTTGAGCACTGTGTGACTCCTTTTGTGATTTCTCCCCAGTCGCTAAAATTTTCTACCCTCCCGACACCATTTGTAACACTCAGCACAACATTTCGCTTTCTGTTTGCTATTATTCAAACCACCTATGTGTAAAGCCACCAGTTCTATGGAACTTGAGTCTTTCTAAGACAGTAACGTGAGCGATACAGTCAGGTGCAATGGAAAGATCACCAAAAATACTAACTGGCGGTATTTTATTATTTAAGACTAGTACTATTTGAAAAGTGGGCGCACAAATAGCATTTTCAATTGAGCAACACTTATGGTATATATATATATATATATATATATATATATATATATATATATATATATATATATATGTGTGTGTGTGTGTATGTGTGTGTGTGTGTGGCTGGTACTAAGTAAACTGTTTCCACTTAAGCGTGAGATTATCCTTGAGTACATTACTTTTTTGAATATTCTGCAAAAAAAGATTTCAGTGTAGAAATTGGACAGTAACTGTTTAAGTCTGTCTTGTTACCTTTCTTATGAAGTGGTTTAAAAATTGCATATTTTAAGCTGTCTGGAAAAATTCCATATGCCAGTGACGCATTGCACGTATCACTAAACCCCACGTCACGTTGTAAAGCTGCCCAATTTTCAGGCGATCTGCGCATGCGCCTCCACTAGCCACTGGCAGCCAATAATATTCATTCTCTTTCCGAGCGGCTAGCAGCGTGTTAAAGCTAGACAGCAAGAATCTCGCTCCTAAATGCAGCACTGTTGCCGTACTTCGTGGCAACCGAATTATTCATTCAACTGTCAGCTTTTTTATTCTTTTTTATTTAATTGTAGCAGTATAGGTGAAATTGTGTATCTGTATGTGTATAAGCACGATAAAAAAAGCCAGGTCGTGGCAATAAATGTGAAGTGCTTCACAAGCAGGCGAAGGGGATTAATTACCGCATTTATATAACATTTTCAAATGTGAATTTGAAAGCAGGTGTCCTACTGTTGACATTTGAAGACACAAGAACGGAATCCAGAATCATGTGGTGTCGGCAAGATAACCATATAACCATAAAGAGAATTGTAAACGGAAGTGTCAGAGCCGTAAGAACCGTAGTAAAAGTTGGTTTCGTGTCGCCTGGCAAGCATCGAAATCGCAAGGGACCTGTAACACAAATAGATGGTTGTAACAACGATGTTTTAAAGTGCTCCATCTGAATGATGAGTGCCCGACATTACAAAAACGTGTTACCGTTATGCAGGAGAAAATTAGCTTCAACGATTAGCGCTTCGTCGACGTAAAGAATTTTAAAAGATGTTGGTTCCTGATATGGTAAGAAGAGAGTTTTTAGTTCAAAGAAGTGACATAGTTGCAGAACAAACTACATCCCATATAAAGATTCACGCTACAAGAGGAGGAGGTACTACCTTGATGAAACATGGTCAATTAGAATCATTCCAGGAAAATTTGATGGAAAATGAGTGACGGTATTGGCGGTTTTAAAGTTTACATAAGAATGCATTTTCGGATAATTACTCTACATAATGCCTCTTCTTCTGGCTTTGTTTCTGAGAGTAAATTTGTATTTTAGAGTAAGAAAAACAGCAGTGACTACCATTCGGAAATGAACACTGCCAGTTTCGTGATGTAATTCACAATTTTTGTCAAACCTTGCTTCGTATTCCGTTACTGCCAGTTATAATTCAACTGTTACGGAGAAAAAACATCAGAAAAGCGGATATTTTTCCCTGGCTTTAAAATAAAAATATTAAGCACAGTATAAGCGAAACTTGTGCCGATCTCCTGCAGCTCGTTAATTTGTACAAGTCACGTGACAGAACGTACAACTTCTTTGTACGTGAATGGTGTCACAGTTTTGCGTTTACCTGCATTCATTGTCAGTGTAGCGCTATGGAATTAATTTGGGCAAAGGATAAGGTTATGTGAGAGGGAAAAAAAGCAAACAAAAAAAACAAAAAACATTCAAGATAACATTCACTGAATCGCTTGTGCATGAGGCATAGACAACATCCCACCTGTAGCGTTGGCACAGTGTATGCAGCACGCTGAAAAATTCAGAAAGAATAATCTGACAAGGAAGTGATGCTGGATGTAAGCCTTGAACCTATCATCGTAAATTTTCAGTCAGATTGTTCGGAAACGGATTCAAATAGAAATGATGCTGAAACTTCCTGGCCGATTAAAACTGTGTTCCGGTCCGAGACTCGAACTCGAGACCTTTGCCTTTCGCGAGCAAGTGCTCTGCAGTTCTGCAAGGTTCGGACGAGAGCTACTGTGAAGTTTGGAAGGTAGGACTGGCGGAATTAAAGCTGTGAGGATGGCGCGTGAGTCGTGCTTGGGTAGCTCAGTTGGTAGAGTACTTGCCCGCGAAAGGCAAAGATCCCGAGTTCGAGTGTCGGTGCGCTACACAGTTTTAATCTGCCAGCAAGTTACATATCAGCGTATACTCCGCTACAGAGTGAAAATCTCGTTCTAGGAATGATGCAGACTGGGGAACAAAGTAATAATGTTTCTTAGTTTTAATACTCGTGGTTTAAAAAATGTGTTTGTCAACATATCAGTTGCGTACATAATAATGAAACTTCCTAGTCTTTTTGATTAGGGTTTTGTATCCTTTGAAGTATGCAGACTATAATGTTCAAGATATTGCCCAAGGAGAAGTTAACCTTCTCCAACCATGTTGTATGCTCTAATAACACGCAAGAATGCAGCTGGATAAATTCATCGAAAGTCCGATATTTCCACATGTAAACCCCTGTCATTTTCAAGACACGAACAGGATAAGGGCCTAAAATGACAGTAACCGTTACTTGAGATATCGATGGTTTCCGATGTTATCGGTCATCATTCCCTGGAGTCATTCGTAGATGATGGTTAATTGTTTGCTTGTTCAACGGATTATAAATGCGGTCTCTCACTGTAATGTCGAACGAGTTGGTTTACACTCATAATGCCCGTTAACAGCGAAAAATATGACTACTTACTGACCATTTTCAAGATAGTCTTTTCATTAATCGTTTCTACCACTAATTTTTTTTATGCGCAGTTGTTACACTTAACTACAGTCAGACACATCAACACATACACCTTATTCACTTTTTAAAAAATTCTATTGAGTAGAAGCGGTTGTCAAGCAAATATAACGATTTCTGTTTGTGCTTGAAGTTAATTTTGTTGCGTATTAAACTTTTACTTATAATACAGTTCAAATCGCAATAAATGATAATTACTGTAAGCAGTTTCAATGTTCTTGTCGTTAGATAACTGTAATTTTGAGAAAAATTTTGCTTCACGTCTTCACAAAGCTGTGCCAGCTTTTCTCGCCTCCCGACGTCACGGAGAGTAAATCTGTCAAGCAGTGGCCGCAGTGTCAAGGCTGATCTAAATTGGTTTTAATATTTACTATTCCCCTCATATATTTGAACGTATAATACGATATACTGTAGGCATATGAGCCTGACTGTTGTCTGCAGCTACGCAGTCCGGCAACGTGAACTTCGTTTGCCTGCTCTCCCATAGGCAGTTCTCATCTCTTCACTTCTCCGCCTCTATGCACGGAAGCGCCATCTTACGTGACGCGAGCTATAAGAACTTAACGAATGCAGTTGGAACAACTTTCATAGATATGTTTGAAATTCCATCAACACCACATAAGTTTTTGTTGTTCAGAACCTTTATAACTGTATTAATTTCAGTGAAGGATGCTGATGCTATATAAAGTTGCTCAAAGTTTTGTGGGATGACATTTTTAATATATTCTCTTGCTTCTTTAACTGAACCATTTACCCCTATTTTTGCTTCTCCATTTAGAAAGTGATTGTAAAGGGCACCTGAAACTTGTGAATTATCAATCAACATGAACATTGTCATTTAGTGTAAGTACGATATCTTGTATACTGACTGGGTGTCCTGTTCCTGTCTGACAATGTGCCATATAGTTTTAATTTCTTTACTGCATCATTTATTTCTGTCAGGACATACATACTTTAGGATATTTTCATGACTTTCGTTAAAATAGTATAGTATATTTTATAGTATGCAAGTGATGTCATATCTGGACTTACTCCAGTCTTCATACAATTTTCTCCCTTCCTATTACATAAGATTTTAAGTCCCATAATTATCCATGGCTTACTTTTCTTAATGGATCTTCTGGATAATTGTTCTGGAAAGCGTCTTTTAGATATTGGCAAAAGTTTACTATGGATCACTTTCTATACATCCCTCATCTCATACCACCCCTTTTAACTCACTCTTAAAATACTGAATCTTATCCTCATTAACAAGCCTCATTGATATGTATGAACCTGCCTCAAGATTGTAAGGTGTAATATTGTTTATTTTCATTAATTGTGCATCATCATCAGCTAGTTCATTAGCACCTGGATGCACGTTAACTGCTTCAACATAAGTCCTGTCTACAAAAATTTTATCAATCAGTGTCCTACTAGCTTGCAGCATAAAAGTTGGAGAACTAACTACGGAAATTAGATTGAGACATCCATATAATAGTTCTAGTTCACTTATCCTGTCTGTATCTTTTAAGAAATATCGACAAACTACTAACTCTTTTCTTCTTCTGTGACAGGTATCTCAATAATGCATCTAGATTTCTCATAAATAGCTGAAAGTTTCCCAGATTGGATCTGTAGACTGTTATCATTATCAGAAAAGTATTCTACGCTAACAATGCTTCTAGGTCCTGATCAATACAAAAACTATTTGTTTCATCATTTTTTATTTTGTGCCCAACTTTCACATATGCTGCAACTAATCCATTTTTCTTGTTACTCCTACACGAAAATGATGCAAATACATAATCCCTGATATTTAACTTCTCCATTCCCGTGGTTATGCGGCCTTCGGAGAGGCACAGCAGTTCTATCACTTCAGAATTCTCCACATCTTCTAGGCGTACGAGATGCTCATCTGTCTTGTTTGTCAATCCTGTGGTGTTCTGATGAAATAAATTAATTTTACTTTTCCTAGAAACTGTTACACAGATTATGGTTCTGTTCTGCTCTAATTTCTTTCAATACTGTTAGTCTGTAACCTGATTCTAAGCTAAAGATGAGCCCCTTTGACTGCAGTAATCACAGAGAATTTGTCTTGCGTGCTTTTGGAACCTCTTATAGTTTCTGCAAGATGCTCAGTTAATCTTTCCTTTCCCCCGAGTCAGGTGTAGGCCGTGATTAATGTATCCCCAGTTCCCAACTGCACATATGTGAGACTTTGTTTCAGTCAACGATAATTTGGTCTGCTCTTTGTTCACATGGTTAACTGCCCAGGGTTGATCATGTGGTTCAAAAAGTATATGCTATAGCTGTTCCTGTTTCTTCCAGATCACTTTAACGTTACAATGTATGTTGCTAGCCAGGTTGTTTGTTACTCATCCTACAATAAGGACCTTATCCTCTACATCAAAATCTCTACACAAGACCCTTACGGTCTTTGTTATTTGGTTACGCTTGGTGCTGGGTTTCACGATGCTTGTGACCTGGTATTCAACCCCTAGACTTTCATGTAGCAACTGGCCCACACCTCTTCTGTGACTGCTATCTAACAGCAATACTCTTTTCTTGCTACGTGACTTTTCTGCCAACCTAGCCTTAAAGCGTTCCTTTGAGTCTGCTGCGCTCTACTTGGCTTAAAAGCCGGTTGACGTCTTTTCTTTCATCAAGTGACAAGTCAATCTTGAATTTGAAATGTAATTTCTGAAGTTTTCTAATTCTATCTGAAGGGCTCAAATGTTTCTTCCCTATTCCACGATATTTATTTCTTCACTACATAATATACAACTTGATGGAAGAGCCTCATCTGCCACTTTGATGGTTTCCTCGCTGCATTCTCCCCAGAGGAACACCAACCCATAATCCTGACATGTTTCTCCATTAGAAGTAGCCTACAACAACTATCACATTTGTCACACATGACGCTACCTTTACAGTAAACTAATAAGAGCTACAACATACTTAAATTGTAATAAAGTAATAAGCAGTAAAAACTTATCTGCGTTTTGCTGTTAACTTCAAGGCATCAGGCTGATGTTTAGTTTGTTGATCATGGATAGTACAAGACGTGAACTGAATGAAAACTAAAAAAACACGATTTTTATAATAACAGTCTTAAATTAGAGGGTATCAGGAAATTATATGAAGCGCTTTAATGAATCCAAAACAATATGAATGTTTAGACAGTAGGCTGACTTTAACACTACCTTGTAAAGACAGCACCGATAGTCACTGAACATAGGTATTAAATCACGGAAGACATGAACCGAATGAAAACAGAATGAAAATGCTAAACATCACGATGTTTATAAAACAACACTGAACAGAGAATACGCCTTTCTTTCCCATGAGCTGAAACTTAGTATCATCGATATGTGCAGCGCAAGGGAGATGCATGTCTTTCTGATGCATAAAACTTTGTGTGTGCAGCAAACACGTCATCATGTTCTTATCGCTTTGCTTGAAAAATGGAAAGCATTTTTCAGTGTTCTCATACAGGGTACTATCCTGTTCAGTTCTACATCTACATCTACATCTACATACATACTCCGCAATCCACCATACGGTGCGTGGCGGAGGGTGCATCGTACAACGACTAGCATCTTCTCTCCCTGTTCCACTCCCAAACAGAACGAGGGAAAAATGACTGCCTATATGCCTCTGTACGAGCCCTTATATCTCTTATCTTATCTTTGTGGTCTTTCCGCGAAATGTAAGTTGGCGGCAGTAAAATTGTACTGCAGTCAGCCTCAAATGCTGGTTCTCTAAATTTCCTCAGTAGCGAATCACGAAAAGAACGCCTCCTTTCCTCCAGAGACTCCCACCCGAGTTCCTGAAGCATTTCCGTAACATTCGCGTGATAATCAAACCTACCAGTAACAAAGGTAGCAGCCCGCCTCTGAATTGCTTCTATGTCCTCCCTCAATCCGGCCTGATAGGGATCCCAAACGCTCGAGCAGTACTCAAGAATAGGTCGTATTAGTGTTTTATAAGCGGTCTCCTTTACAGATGAACCACATCTTCCCAAAATCCCACCAATGAACCGAAGACGACTATCCGCCTTCATATCGCTCTGCAATATTTAATCGACGTGACTGTGTCAAGCGCTACACTACTAATGGAGTATTCAAACATTACGGAATTCTTTTTCCTATTCATCTGCACTAATTTACATTTATCTATATTTAGAGTTAGTTGCCATCTTTACACCAATCACAAATCCTGTCCAAGTCATCTTGTATCCTCCTACAGTCACTCAACGATGACACCTTCCCCTACACCAAAGCATCATCACCAAACAGCCGCACATTGCTATCCACTCTATCCAAAAGATCATTTATGTAGTTCTCAATCCCAAATCAGTCAAGTGCACAAAGATCAATGAGCATCGTACCCGCCGAAACTGTGGAAACAAAACAATGCGTCATGGTTGCTGGTCGTGCAATGTCTGCTTGGCTGCAGAACTTGCTATTTAGATCGTAATGATTCCAACACTTAGTTTATTCTTTTTATCTAATGGGGGCCCACAAATATAGCACTTAATTGCTTTCTCGTTTAATGTATCTCTTTCCCGCGATTTTGTTGTGGGGTCATTGGTGTGATAGATCACGTCAGCTGAGCACAGAATGCAGCTATCGAATAGGATTTACCCTGTATCTGATTCAAAACGATTACAACTCGAGTTGTATGTGCATACAACATAGTATGCCACTCATCTGGTATGTGCCACCCTCTGGAAATGGTAAGCGTTGTGTTCTGTCCACTCGCCTAATATTCGGTGCCTAGAAAGGGTGCTTTCTTGGATCGCTAGACAAGAATTCAAGAAAATAGTCTATTATTACAGTAGGATAAATGCCAATGCCTATCTTTTCGTATTCACAAAGGTGTGTCACAAGCAGCCTGACGGAGTGGCCTAGCGGTTCTAGGCGCTTCAGTCTGGAACCGCGCGACCGCTACGGTCGCAGGTTCGAATCCTGCCTCGGGCATGGATGTGTGTGATGTCCTTAGGTTAGTTAGGTTTAAGTAGTTCTAAGTTCTAGGGGACTGATGACCTCAGATGTTAAGTCCCAGAGTGCTCAGAGCCATTTGAACCAACACAAAAGGATCGCTGCGCACATGACAGTGGCTGCAATTCGTCGTGGCCTGAAATAACATACATGCATGCACTCACCGTCTGCTGCCGCTAAAAACCCGACCTTCCTCCGGCGCCGGATGCTGAGAAGGGTGAATCAGGTGGAGCGTGTCCGATAGCGACGGCCGTAAAGCAATTCCGCCGGCGATGGTCCATCTCGTGGGTGCGAACGATATGAGGCGAGAAACAGATGCAATGCTTGATCCCTGGTGTGTGCGGAGCGAAGTTTGGCCAACTGCTGCTTGAAGGTTCTGACAAAACGTTCCGCTTCCCCGTCTGACTGTGCGTGGAACGGTGCACTAGTTAGATGCTGCATACCATTTCCTTCACAGAATGTTTCAAAGTCATTTGGCATGAACTAAGGGCCGTTGTCCGACACCGTAATTTCAGGTAAACCTTCGAGGCAAAAAATAGAGGACAACGCCTGAATTGTGGTACTTGACATTGTCGAGTTCATTGGCACAGCAAAAGGAAACTTGCTATATGAGTCAACCACAATCAACGAAAGACTGTTCCAAAAAGGTCCCGCAATGTCTATGTGCACACGTTGCCAAGGTGATTGCGACTTAAGCCAAGCAGAGAATATTTGTGGTGGAGCAGACTGATTTTCCGCACATGCGTGATACCGTGACGTCATCTCTCCTATTTGTGTGTCCATACCCTGCCAAGTACAGTGTCGACGCCCTAACTGTTCCATACGAACAATCCCCCAGTGTACTTGGTGAAGTAGCTGCAACACTTCGTTTTTAAAAGCTTTAGCGATCAACACACGTACTGTCCACTGCCATTTTGATCAAGAATCACACCTTTCTGTATAGCGAGGCTATGCCGAAGTGCAAAATATTGGCGCACTAAAGAGTTATTTATGCTATGTAAGGAACGAGTCCAAGATGTGCGAATGTATTTTAGCAAATTGTTCAAATCTGAATCATCTTCCGTGGCCTGTGCAGTTTTCCTATAGTTCAGCGGAAAAGATTGAAGCAATTCAGAATCCTGAGCATCGAGGTGACAACAAGATGTAGCAGAAGTGTCAAAGTCTGTATCAGGGCCAATCGAAAGACGTGAAAGTACGTCCGCATTACCATGTTTAGCCGTCGGACAATACACAATCTCGTGCTGGATTTGAGATAACAACAAAGCCCATATTTGCAATTTTTAGGCATTTCGTCGGGTGAAACAAGGAGTGCAGTGGCTTGTGATCCGTTACTAAGTAGAATTTTCTGCCATACAAATAATGGTGGAATTTGGTGACACCATACACAATAGCAAAAGCCTCTTTCTCAATGAATAGTTACACTGAGCTTTGGGCAACACTTTTGATGCGAAAGCGATAGGCCTGTCTTCATCACCAATTCTCTGCGAAAGCACTGCACCGATTCCGTAAGAGGAAGCGTCAACTTGCAATACAACTGGTTTGTCAGGATCAAAGTGAACCAAACATCGATCACTAAGCAAGTCATCCGTAAATATTTGAAAAGCTACTTGGCACCCATCTTCCCAAACAATGGGGACATTCTCGCGACGCAAGCGATTCAATGGAGCTGCGATTTGTGCAGCATTCAGTATGAACCGAATGTAATACTCCATTCTCCCTAAAACTGACTGCAGTTCTGTGAAACAGCGAGGAACTGGAAAATCTCGTATGGCTAGCAAATGCGACTGAAGAGGATGTACGCCTTGACTGTTGATGACTTGACCAAGATACTACAACTCAGGTTTTAAAAAATCACAGTTGTCCAGTCTAACGCTTTAGTCCTGCATCAGATAACACAGGAAAAAAGGCACGTAAATTTGCAATGTGATGTTCAGTTGTACGACCTGCTACGACAATATCGTCCAAATAGTATGAACAGGTTGGCACTTGAGCAGTTAGATGTTCCAAGTACAGCTGAAAAATGGAGTGTGCGGAAGTACTGCCAAAAGGCAAACGCAAATATTTAAACAAGCCCAAATGAGTATTCAATACACACACTTTTTTATATTCTTCACCGAGCGGTATTTGAAGATACCCCTCGCGCAAATCAATTTTTGAAAAGTAGCGACAAGCACCTAATCTGTTCATGACATCCTCTGCGCGTGGCAGTGGATAAGAATCAATCACAGTTTTTGGGCTGACCGTCGACTTATGTCAACACAGAGGCAAATGCGATCTGAAGGTTTGGGGAGCAAACCCAGTGGACTTGCCCATTGACTAGCTTGTATGGGCGCAATATGGTTGGCTCAAATGGCTCTGAGCACTATGGGACTTAACATCTATGGTCATCAGTCCCCTAGAACTTAGAACTACTTAAACCTAACTAACCTAAGGACACCACACAACACCCAGTCATCACGAGGCAGAGAAAATCCCTGACCCCGCCGGGAATCGAACCCGGGAAACCGGGCGTGGGAAGCGAGAACGCTACCGCACGACCACGAGCTGCGGACTATGGGCGCAATAGCTCTGCTATCTTGCAGTTCATTAAGTTCAGCAGTGAACAGTTCTGGCCCGGTAAAATTTTAGCTGGTAATATGAGCAATAAAATTACTAGCCATGCCTAACCCTTCAGAAAAGAGTTCAGGGAATTCTTTCAGCAAGCTAGCTAAAGTGTCATTTACTTGGAATAAAGACACTGACAACACATTCAGGAATTCTTTTAGCAAGCAAGCTACACTGTCTCTTGCATGGAACGCAGAACTGACAATGCATCGCCCTGAATGTTAAGGCCAAACAAATCAAATGACTGTTTGCAAATGCGAGCGATACAAGGCAGGCAAAGTACTGGGTGATCAAAAAGTCAGTATAAATCTGAAAACTTAATAAACCACAAAATAATGTAGATATAGAGGTAAAAATTGACACACATGCTTGGAATGACATGGGGTGTTATGTAACCTCCCCAGAGAAATTTTGAAAGACAATATTTAAATTTTAACGAGAATAGAACCTAGTATAACCTCCCAGCAAATAAAATAATTTATTGACAATGACAATTAAATGAGAAATAGCAATCTGAGCCATGTGTAAGCTCCCCACAAAAAATGAAAGTCAATTCAATAAAAAATGAAATCTCAGTGACAATGAAAACGCAAATAGACCGAAATGTCGATCTTAGGCCCTGTTCACTAATTAAACTCAAATTCTTACCTCAGTAAAACTGCATCTGCTCTTATTTTTCGCCATAGCTTGGAGGAAATGCATCGCAAATATTCTTTGAATTTAAGTGAAATTTTTCTTTAAGGAAATGCATGGGAAACTTTCTTTCAATAAAAATGTTTGTTCTGTTAAAATGCTTGGTTTGAAAACAAAATTATTATTGGGGCGATTCTTGAACAAATTAATTACACTTAAGATGCTTTACATTATCAGATGAGCGCAATGCTGCTTCATTACCTTATTTAAAAATATACCTCGTCCTGAATCTTGACCAGAGTCCACGTCGACACCCGCCGACTCCTCACGCACAACTGCGACCGACTACAACTCGCAACTACCGACTCCCTACATGCAACTGAACTCTCGCGCGGTCAAGCGCAGACTAGCCACGATAAATAACTCTCTGGTCAGAGATTCTGTCATGCCTCGCCATCGCTGCTACTGAATACATACGTGTTTCATAACCCTCCACTGGGGGGCAAAAATTTGGCAGCGATGGTGAGTCATTTGGACTTGCCATGAGCAACAAATTTTTTCTCAATTAATTAACTTTTACAATTTACAGAATATTCAGATGTAGTACATGAATTAAATGTGGTGCACATACACCGAGTACAAAACATTTCAGACAATGACAAAAAATATATACAATGAGTACAGAACGTATCAGCAAATCAGAAAAATGTATATACAGATCATATTGATAAATAACAAAAGTGCACAGTTACTGATGTTCAGCACAAAACATATAAACATGATATATGTGCACATGCACTGAAAATGTAATGGCAAAAGTATCATCAAATCCCAAACTGTATATACAATATAAATGACAAGAGTGCACATATAGTGTACTTCAGAATATATCAACAAATCGAAAAAAATGTATATAAATAGAAATCATGTTAGCAAAAGAAATGATTTTCACTATGTTACAAGAATTAGGACAGGAAAAGGAAGGATTGCATCATGGTTGTAGCACAGGTTGCACGCAGCTGCTCTGAAAGTCCATATCTTTCCACAGAAGCACAACACCAAGTGACACAATTTGAAGTTCTTTTCCCAGAAGTGTTTATCAGCGTAGCCAAGACACTGAAATGTCGTACTAATATTCCATATTATCATTTTGGCAGTACATCAGGTACACCAAACAGTGGGACCATAATAACATCTCCATCGCTCACGGTGGTGGACAGCACGTCGTGTCAACACCACGCTCTTACAAGGCACACCAACGTAGAATTAGTGCAAAAACCAAATATAGTGCTCCATGATCATGAGGATGGACAGGACAAATGGATATTGCAGTAATTCAGGGTAGTTAGCTCAGATGGTGAAGGACATTAAGTCACATAGTAGTCTTCATTGAGAATTACAGTAGTAGTTTGCGGCATTCATAGCCCAGTTATTGAACATTTCTGTACCATGTATTTAGTACTACAGAATAATGTTCATAAAATTAACTGAATATAGCAATTATTGGCATCATGGGTAATCGTATTACAATAAACAGTGGCAGTCCTTGGCCAGTTACAAAGCATATTTAGTATGACAGAATAATGTTCATCAGAAGTCATCATTGAAAAGGAGAGTCAATTATTGGCATAGCATTAACATAATTCATTGAGTTATACTAATTATTGGCACTCATTGGCCAGCAAGTACTGAATAGTACAACATTTTTAATTATTGGCAGTCATTGGCCTGTTACAAAACATCAAAAGTTATCATTGAAAACAGGAGCTAATGAATGGCATAGTATTAACATAATTCATTTAGTTAAACTAATTATTGGCACTCAGTGGCCAGCAAGTATTGAATAGTACAAAACATTGTTCATCATTCAGTATTATTCAGAACTCTCTTAAATGGGTAGCATTATTTGGAACTGGTGATGCATTATTTTTTTTTTTTTGTTAGCAATGCTTTGCTTTGGGTAATTATAAGGGAAAGGAAGAAGAGAAAAAGAAAAAAATTTGCTTCTAGGTTGTTCCTGTAAATGAAAAATGTGTAACGTCATTCGTCATGAGTCAGCTGTAGCAAGGTTGTGACACAACTGGGTAAAAAAAAATGCAAGTACTAGTATAGGTTTAATAAGTAACAAGTTTAATAAGTATCATGAAAGGCTTCTCCTGGAAAAAATACAAAGTGAATTATTGAGCTGAAAGAAGAAACGCATACTATGCTGAAAAGTAGTGAACTTCGAATTAACAGGTAGTGAAATGTGTATAAAAAATGTGTTCCATAGCTGTCCTTTCCAAAACCTTCAGTCATCATACCATACGATATAAAACATCCTGTCAAAACAAACTGCAACAAATACTTAAATAACTACATAGCATAAATACATAAACTTCAACATCATCCTCATCTGTAAAGAAAAAACTTCATTATCCGTATTATCATAACTTCATTATTATCATCACCTGACCTGTAAAGAAAAACTTCATTATTCATAGTAGCATATTCTTCATCATTACTCTTCATCAGCATTCATTATCATCTGCAAAAAAGATCACTTCATTACTCATTACACAACTATTCCTTATCTCTAGCATATTTCATCACTAAAACTAAGATGTGTAGTTCTGTCTGACAGCCTGCATCAATCGCCTTGTATTCTGAAAGAAAAAATTAGTTAAGACTGCTATTCTACGATGTGTATAGTATATTCTTGTTAATGCTTGTTAATTCTGATCCATTTACTCTTCCTCATAAGGTTTTTGTATCTTCTTTCGTCTATTCCGTAGTTGAAATTCCCATTTCTGTTTAATTTATTTCCTTTACACATCATTTCTTTCTGAAATTGATGAACAAAGATTAATGTCTTGCATTTAAATCATATACCCACTAAATAATGACTGGTTTATGGTGACATAATTAAGCATACAGCATAACATGACAGAAAACGTAATATGTCAAAAGCATAGACAGTGTTCAAAGGCAAAAATGTACTGAGAATATCACAATGCAGCAGCAAAAAAAGAAGAATGTAAAACAGTCACGATGTTGAGATATCATAGGGCAAAAAATGTCAAAATCAACTGGTGTGTGTTATACCCTAACTACTTCACAGTGCATACAAACAAAACATGAAAACAATCGTACATACATAAAAAAGACAAAATGTGACGTTCGTTGTGTTCAGCTTGTATGTAGTGTAGTTAATAGAGGCGAGAATTAAAGACTTTAATGGAGAGAGAATTTGATAAAATTAATACATCACTACATAGAATTGCATAATTATTCATAAAATACGTAAGTTTGTCTGGAAAAATATGCACGGTCTGATGTGTAACGACAAGAAGAGCGACCTGCTAACCTTACCTTGCCGGGCACTTGCCAAGAAAAAATACGATAATCATCAATAAGTAGTCACATAAATATAATTGCATAAGTGATCATAAAAATTAGTAAATAGCATTACAGTGTGATAAATCATAAAGTATGTTCACTCAATAAAGGGTTTTATGTTGGATGAGTGGTGGTTTCCTTTCGATTTTCTGGTTCTCAGAGTTTCGACGTGTACAACATTGGGGTGAGGAATGCTGCGAATCCGATATGGACCTGCGTATAGAAGTTCAAATTTACTGCACTTACCTTTTATTTTGCTAGATAAATAGTGTGTACGTACTAATATCTTCTGTCCCACGTGAAAGTCTCGGCGTGTACAAACCTATTTTTGCTGTCTTCTCCGGCGCTCTGCGGCACGTTTGATGTTGTTCAGCGCAATGTCAATTATTTCATGGTGTCGTAATCGACGAGATGTAGGAAATGTTAATAATTCTTTAATTTTGTTAGGTGGTTCAGCGTTTTTCAGTATAACAGACGGAGATAGCATAGTGGATTCATTTGGTATGGAATTAATTACATCTTGGAAGGAGAATATGTGTGTATCCCAGTCAATATGTCTTTTGTGGCAGTATATTCTACACAGTTTACCAATTTCTTTCATTAATCGTTCACAGGGGTTCGAAGAAGAATGGTACTTGGATATATAGATCGGAGAAATGTTTCTAGCTCGTAACATGCGTGTCCATATAGCAGAACGAAATTGTGATCCATTATCGGAAATTACTCTCATCACATGCCCTACATGAAATAGAAAATGTTTTACAAATGCTTTCGAAACAGTTTTAGCAGTGGCTTTGCGTAACGGAGTGAAAGTAACAAATTTTGAAGTGAGTTCAACAGCGACAAAGATGTAGCAAAAACCTCTGTTAGTTCTCGGAATGGGGCCAAAAATGTCTACTGCGGCCATATGTCTTAATTTAACAGGTACAATGGGATATAATGGAGGAATATGTGAAGTTGTGTCTGACTTAGCTTTCTGGCAAATTTTACATGACGCTAAAACTCGTCGTATACGTTTTTCCATGTTGGTAAAATAACAGTTCTGTCTCAGTATAAGAAAACATTTTATGGCTCCGTAATGTGCATAACTTAAATGAGTATGCCAGATTAATTTGTTAACCAGTTCGTCAGGAATGCATAATAACCAATTGTTGCTGTCAGGATGAGAGCGGCGAAACAGAATGTCATTGCGTACAGTGTAATGGTTTCTAATCGTAACATTATTCTTATCTTGCCAGAGGTGTTTAATTGCTTTCCACACGTTGTCTTTATTTTGCTCTTTTGCTATGTCCTGTAATGACGATGAAATAAAATTTTCAAATGCAACTTGCTGAATGTACATGACACTGAAATTTGCTTTGCAAAAGTTGGTTGCTACGTCTTGCTGATTGTTGCTGAGAGAACGACATAGTGCGTCCGCTATAACATTTTGTGTGCCGGGAATGTGAACAATCGTAAAATTAAATTCCTGTAAATAAAGTTTCCATCTGCTTAATCTGTCGTGAGTGAATTTAGCCGAAAGTAAAAATTGTATAGCTCTATGGTCTGTGTAAACGGTGGTGTGTCTTCCATAAAGAAAATGCCTAAATCTCGTAAAAGCCTATACAACACATAATGTTTCTAGTTCTGTAACGGAATAATTTCGTTCAGCAGGTGACAAAATGCGGCTTGCAAATGCGATGTTTTTAATTACTGTTGAGCCATCTTCTTCAATTTCCTGGAAAATATGTACGCCTAAAGCGGTGTTGGAACTGTCGGTGGCAATGGAAAAATTTCTGGTAAGATCTGGGTGCGATTAAAGTGGAGTATTCAACAAAGCATGTTTCAGGTTCATAAATTCAGAATGTGCTTGCTTATCCCATGACCAAATAGTGTTTTTACCTGTTAATTGGCATAATCTAGGTGTGTCTAAAGCAGAGTGATGAATAAATTTACGAAAAAAGTTAATTAAGCCCAAAAAACTGCGTAATTGTTTCTTCGTCGTAGGAACAGTAATGTCACGTAAAGCTTGAAGTTTTTCCGGATCAGGCGCAATGCCTTCTGCTGAAATTACGTGTCCAAAAAATTTTATAGAAGTTTTCCCAAAGTGCGATTTACTGAGGTTAACTGTGAGTCCTTGTGCATGAAAAGTTTGCAACAGTTGTTCAAGAATCATATTGTGTTCAGACCAGTTAGCTTCTGCGATAAGAATGTCGTCTACGTACGTCGTAATTCTGTCTTTAAGTTCTGTCGGAAGTATTGTGTTCAAACCGCGAATAAAAGCTGCTGAAGAAATAGTTAATCCGAACGGTAATTTACAAAATTGATAACAGTCGCCAAAACAGAGAAAAGCTGTATACTTTCTGCAATTCGGATGAAGTTGAATTTGCCAAAATCCCGATTTCAAATCTAGTGTGGAATAAATAGCCGTACCATGAAATTTCTGTAGAAGTTCCTCTAATGTCTGTGGTCGATCTGTTTCATTAATAATAATGTCATTAATGTGACGTGAATCAAGTACGAGGCGAAGTGAGCCATCTTTTTTCTTAACAATATGAAGTGGGTTTATGTACGGACTAACTGCCGGTTCAATAATTCCTTGGTCAAGCATATCCTGCAATTCATTCTTAACTTGTTCTCTATGGATATACGGAATGGGATAATGTTTAGCTTTAAATGTATCGTGCTGTTTGACTTGAAATTCATACATAAATCCGGACATAGTACCGGGAATGTTGTCAAAAACTGGAGCTTGCTGTAAAAGAATTTTGCGTAGTTGCGTGCGTTCGTCGTCTGTATTTGCACTGCTTTGTTTAACTTTATCAGAAATCATCTGTATTACGTCGTAGTCAGCTTTGTCTGGAGTGTTATAGTTATGTACGTACGTATCAGTGAACAATGTGGAAATACAGTCTATATTACGTGACGCAGAAATAACCTCTGTACGATTAATTGTTTGTTCTTCCGCAGATAAAGAATGCTGAAACTCTAAAACCAATTGCACATTTTCATCCTTCAACATTAAATAGGAATTTTGAAAATCAACCACTGCGTCGTGTTGTACCAGAAAATTAGTACCTAAAATAACGTCTGTTGTCAATAAAGGAACAATCCAAAAATTTGAGTGAAATGTGCGACCTGCAATACAAAATGTGAAATGCGTCTGTAATTTAACGTCTACACCTTTACTCGATACTTCTCCTTTCACTTTCGTTTTGCCTAAAGGTAATGTAGGATAGGTATTCTCTTTGTTGCACTCGTTGAAAGTCTCCTCATTTATAACTGACATAGGTGATCCGGAATCGATTACTGCTGAAAATTTCGATGAACCTATTTTAATTTCGATGACAGGATGTGAAATGATTTTCTGAACAACTGGTCTTTCCTGCAAAAGAGTGTCTCTGATATCGTCAAAAGTAATTACATTTTCGTGAACAACATTCTGCGTGTCTAAAGTAGTGCTTGTGTTATTGGAAGATGCGACCTGTACAGTATCCAGTCAGATTCTATCTGACGTATTACTATTTTCAGGAGGATGTTGTGGCATTTCTACTATTTGAACTGTTCTATTACTTCTTCCAGACGTATTACGCTCTGGATGGTACCTACTGTCGGGTTCATTCATGAGAATATGTTCTTGCGGATGATTTTGCTGTTGATATGACCGACTGTTGTTAGATGTACGCTGAAAATTGTCCTCATTATTTTTACGTCTGTCGTAATAGTCATTCCTATACGGTGCATTACGATAGGAATTGAAATACTGTGTTTTCTGTACATAGTTGTTCCTTTGCTGCCGTGCGTTACTATTTGTTGTACCTGGGACTATACGTGCACGCGGCGAAACATTAAAGCCTGGTTGACCTTGTGCATTCCATTGTTGATTAGGTATGCTAACCGGCTGACTTTCATGCTGTTGTGGTGGAAAACTTCTATTGTTATCAAAAGGTGCTTCCTGTTGCTCATAATTTTGACGATACCGATAATTAAAATTTTGCCTGTTATTAAAGTTCTGTTGGTTGTCGTTCCTAAAGCGCCTATTAGCTTTGCTATTGAAATTGCGTGGTTGATCGTAATTACTGTAAGTTTGTTGGCCTTGGTTGTTATACGCAAAATTTTTGTTTACGAAAGAATAATCTGATTGCTGCACTTCTAAAAGCTGCAGCAGATCCCTGAATGCCGAAATATTTTCTTTTTGCTGACCTGTTAGAAGTGACACTCTTAATGATCGTGGTAATTTAGAGATACATAATTGAATAAGTGCAGATTCACTATAAGGTTCACTTAAGTACTGGTTTTGTTGGACCATGTGCTCAAAAAATTGCGTCACACTGGGAAAATTTGAGTTCTCATAATTTGGTAAACTAATTAGTTGATCTTTAATTCTTCGCTGTGTTGTCTTCGACCAATACGCTGACAGAAAAGCATTCTGAAATTCTTCTACCGAGTAACATTGTCTCGCGATCGGTCTCATTCGAGTTGCCGGTTCGCCTTCCAAAAAACTGCAAATAAATTCAAGTTTGTGTGTTACAGGCCAAGTCGGTGGAAAAGCAAAGCTAAATTGTTGAATCCAATCCAGTGGGTGAATCTGTGTTCTGTCATTCCTAAACACTTTAAATTTTCTCACTGATAGAAAATGTTTGTAATCTAAATTATCATCTCTGTATGACGGAACAGGTTCTGTATTGTAAGAGAATCTATTTGTATGTGTCTGTTCGGAATCTAAGTCGCGTACTCTCTGTACATTACCCAAATTATACGCGCTGCGTGAATCTGAAAAATGTTCACAAAGTGGCGTCTGCTGTGATGTGTTATTGACTGAAGTACTTTTCATCTCTGTTACTTCTTGCTCTAAACTTGACAATTTTCTACGCAATATGTTATTAGATGAATCTATCTCATTAATTGTCTGCTGTAAATTTTGGAATTCAGGTGTTTGGTTAAACGAAACCGGTGAGGTATCGTCTGATTTGCTGTCATTATTACTTTCAATAACGTTAATACGACTGGCCAATTCATCACATTTTTCAGTCAGTATTTTTACCTGATCATCGGTTTTAGTATCAGAGGCATTAATCTGTTTTAGTAATTTACGTGTGACTTCGTTCAATTTTTTAACGTCAGCTTTGATGACATCGCATTCCTGTGTTAGTTCTAATTGTTCAAATCTGTCTGTCACTGTCTGAATATCTACTGTGTGTGTATCTGTTTTTGCCTTAAGATCAGAAATTTCATCACGTAATTCGGTGTTCAACTGTTCGATAGTATTAATTTTGTCGGACACTGTAGCAATATTGTTGCCTACGTATGTCTTTGCTTTGGCGAACAATTTACGTTTGTCTTCCTGTCTCTGTGCAGTGATTGTTTCCATTACTTGTCGTTTTACTTTATTTTGATCCTGAATAAATTTGCGGAAACGCGTATCACTGTTTTGTATGTGGTGATCAAAACGTTCGTCAATTTGAGTGTTCTGTTGGTCGAATTTCGCGTCAATCTTTTCATCCATTGTGCGCGAAAGTTCTGCTGTCATTGCTTTAAACTCGTCGCGTAATTGTGTAGCCTTTTCAGAGCATTGTTTAGTGACTCCGCTAATTTCGTTTCTAAGTGTTTCTGTTGTAGCTGTTTGCATTTCCCTTAATTCTTGCGCAACAGATCTAATTTCTTCGCTACTTTTTCTTGAACAAGCCTCAATTTCCTCGCGCAACTGTTCCTTAGTATCATGACATTGTGCGGCAACGGCTCTAATCTGTTCACTAAGCTGTCTGGAATTGTTGTCTAATTTTTCATTTAAGTGTTGTTTGAGATTTTCGTTATCTTGTTTGTTCTGTTCTCTAAGTTGTCTGAAATCTTCACTAAATTGTTGTTTGAGATCTTCTTTAAGGCTGTCTTGTTTTTCATTCTGTTGTTTCGTATTTTCATTAAATTCGTTCTTAAACTGTAGCAAAACTGCCATAAATTGATCCAAACCAAAAGTAGCTGTTGCATTGTCAGTGCTCTGTGAGGGAGTACATGCAATTGTCACGTTTTGTGTGACCATTTGGTCATTCTGTGGTTAACAAAAAGATTTGTCAGTCGAACGTACACTGTCAGTCACTATTTCGGAATTAAATGAATCCGTCGTACTTTCAGTACACTGACCATTTTCATTCGAAAAATTTGTCTGTACGTTACTTAAATTTTCCAAACCGGTTGTATTAAGCTGGGCAGCGTTCATTACAATAGAGCGCCCTGCATCATCAATTGTCGTTAAGTTAACAGACGAGACAATTGAGTTCGTTTGTTCATCATTAAGATAAAAGTCATCATTAGTGGTTGGAACGCACTGATTGTCAGTGAACGCAGGATTGTCATCATTACACTGCGTGTCACAAGTCCTATCGATAAAGTTGTTTGAGTCGGTGATTTCATTCGTTACACCTCGCGATGTACTATTAATAGTTTTTCGCGGAATTTTAACACAAATCACAATTATTCACAAATGAAATAAGCACAATGCAAAAAGCAACAAACACAAATACAACAGAGCAACGAATTGCCGATGATCTGACGAAAGAAAGTCATAAAATTAGTAAAAGCGTTGCGCCAAATGGTAATTATATTAAGTAAATAAGACCAAATATCTGACTACTTTTCAGAAGATTCTCAAAGAAATACGATCCTGGACCGGATGTCGCCAAGTGTAACCTCCCCAGAGAAATTTTGAAAGATAATATTTAATTGTTAATGGGACATAGAGCTAAGTGTAACCTCCCAGAGAAATTTGAAAGACAATATTTAAATGTTAACGTGAATAGAACCTAGTATAACCTCCCAGCAAA
The DNA here is from genome assembly GCF_023864345.2 of Schistocerca serialis cubense. Taxonomy (NCBI): domain Eukaryota; kingdom Metazoa; phylum Arthropoda; class Insecta; order Orthoptera; family Acrididae; genus Schistocerca; species Schistocerca serialis. Next base: position 275,145,881 of record NC_064643.1, on the reverse strand, counting down.
TAAAATAATTTATTGACAATGACAATTAAATGAGAAATAGCAATCTGAGCCATGTGTAAGCTCCCCACAAAAAATGAAAGTCAGTTCAATAAAAAATGAAATCTCAGTGACAATGAAAACGCAAATAGACCGAAATGTCGATCTTAGGCCCTGTTCACTAATTAAACTCAAATTCTTACCTCAGTAAAACTGCATCTGCTCTTATTTTTCGCCATAGCTTGGAGGAAATGCATCGCAAATATTCTTTGAATTTAAGTGAAATTTTTCTTTAAGGAAATGCATGGGAAACTTTCTTTCAATAAAAATGTTTGTTTTGTTAAAATGCTTGGTTTGAAAACAAAATTATTATTGGGGCGATTCTTGAACAAATTAATTACACTTAAGATGCTTTACATTATCAGATGAGCGCAATGCTGCTTCATTACCTTATTTAAAAATATACCTCGTCCTGAATCTTGACCAGAGTCCACGTCGACACCCGCCGACTCCTCACGCACAACTGCGACCGACTACAACTCGCAACTACCGACTCCCTACATGCAACTGAACTCTCGCGCGGTCAAGCGCAGACTAGCCACGATAAATAACTCTCTGGTCAGAGATTCTGTCATGCCTCGCCATCGCTGCTACTGAATACATACGTGTTTCAGTTATTAGAACAAAAAAAAAGTTCACAAAAAAAAATGTCTGACAGATGACGCTGGACAGCAAAACGTCAGTGACTGCGCATGACAATCGTGTATAAAAGGAGCTGTAATGAGAGAGAGAATCAGATGCGCCAGCCGTCGCAGCGTGTTGACGTTACCTGAAAAGGCGGTTTTAGTGAAACTGTGTTATCACAATGGGGAATGTGCTAGTTCAGCATTACTATCCTATCGCCATAGGAAGTGGATTCGAACGGGTAAAGGTCCGTTGACAAATGCAGCTGTGGCGAGAGTGATTTCGAAGTTCGAAGCTACGGGTTGTTTAAACGATAGACCACGTAGTGGCCGACCGAGCACAAGGTGTAATGCTGCTGAGACAGTTCAGGAAGATATGGAGACTGTAGCGGGTTCGTCTATGCACGGGGAAGTCAGCGCTCGTGCATTCGCACGTCACACCGGCATTCCATGCACTATTGTTTGGTTGGCACTTAGGCGTACCCTCCGATGTTATCAGTACAAAATCCATCGGCATCATGAACTGTTACCTGGTGATTTAGTGAAGCGGAGGGCATTTGCGGTGTGGGCGTTTCAAAAGATGGTGGAAGATGATGATTGGTTGAGTAACGTGTTGTGGACCGACGAAGCTCATTTCATACTCTGAGGGTCTGTCAACGCCCACAACTGCAGAATTTGGGCTACCGAAAATCCTAGAATTGTCGTAGAAACTCCATTGCATGATGAGAAAGTCACGGTATGGGTTGGATTTACCACATCTACCGTTATCGGGCGGTTTTTCTTCGAGGAAATGCGTGATTCTGGTTTTGTAACTGCTGCCGTGACGGGTGAGAGGTACGCCGATATGTTACAGAATCGCATCATCCCCAGCCTGGAACGTACGATGTTTATGCAGGATGGCGCTCCACCCCATATTGCTAGACACGTGAAAGATCTCTTGCGCGCGTCGTTTGGTGATGATCGTGTGCTCAGCTGCCACTTTCGTCATGCTTGGCCTCCCAGGTCCCCAGACCTCAGTCCATGCGATTATTGGCTTTGGGGTTACCTGAAGTCGCAAGTGTATCGTGATCGACCGACATCTCTAGAAATGCTGAAAGACAACATCCGACGCCAATGCCTCACCATAACTCCGGACATGCTTTACAGTGCTGTTCACAACATTATTCCTCGAGTACAGCTATTGTTGAGGAATGATGGTGGATGTACTGAGTATTTCCTGTAAAGAACATCATCTTTGCTTTGTCTTACTTTGTTATGCTAATTATTGCTATTCTGATCAGCTGAAGCGCCTTCTGTCGGACTTTTTTGAACGTTTGTATTTTTTTTGTTCTAATAAAACCCCATGTCATACCAAGCATGTGTGTCAATTTGTACCTCTCTATCTACATTATTCCGTGATTTATTGTTTTAAAATTTATACTGACTTTTTGATCACCCCGTACATTTTCTGGGAACGGTAATGTCTTGTCCATTATAAGCCGTCAGGTGCGTGCTAGTTTCAGACAGGCGTGGGGAGCCTAACAGTTATATGTGTTACAACTCAGCAATGTAACCGAGGCACCCATGTCCAACTTAAATTTCACACATTTTCTATAAAGAAGCAGATGAACAACAAGTAGCACTGAAGAAACTGTTTTCTTCCTGTTTTCTAATACTTGCAGCAGGCTTTGAATACACTGCATTTATGACATGGGCCTTGTAACTAGAATTTTGTGAGTAGACAGAATTCCTGTGTGTGCTCCGTTGCAAACAGACGGATTGTACGTGCCCTGTCTTCCCACAAGTGTAATACTGCACTTGTCGGCACGGGTAGCCTTGGCGTTTGTGCCGAGAATAACACCGAGGGCATGACTTAATTCTGTTCGCCTGTGTAGCCGCCTATTTAGCGAGCTGCTTACGTGGCGTGGAAAATTGTTTACGTAGCGTGGTACACGCAAGCTCTTGCTTAATGGGCCAATCGCTAGCAAGGTACGCCTCAAACTGACAAATTGCTGGCTGCTCAAATTTGTTGGCCAACAGGGCACTTGAATCGTACTGATCTAGTATTTGCACTACAAGTTGAACTGATGTATTGAACTGTTTCAAAATCTGTTCTCTGACTTTAAAATCTGTTACATTGTAGTCGATCGCTTTACGCAACATAACATATGAGTATAAAGCACCACAAGCACATCTGAATTTGCATTTCCTGATCATATCCTGCAAATATATTACCCATTGGCGATAAGTTTGTTCTGATCATTTCTTGCAATTAAAGAATTGGTACCTGGCTACTAACACATTCACTTGTTGGTCATAATCGTTAGCGAATCCACAATCTGATCATACGAAAATTCACCTGGAGTGGCGTAAGGAAAGAGTTTTTGAATGAGATGGAACACTGCACTTCCTACCATGGACAATTTCACAGTACCTGGTACGTTGTGAGCAAGTACATGGGCTTCAAACTGTTGCAACCACTCGAGCCATTCCTCTTCTTGTTCATGAAACTGGCGAAAAGGCGGTATAGCATCGGAGCTACTGTAGGTGCTTGGTCTGTTGGGCGCACAGCGTTGGCCAATAGCTGTGCACAGAGCTTAGCAGTACACATATTTGCCTGGTCTGGAACTTAAACACAGACGTGGCGCCTTCGCAGTGAGTGGGATAAGTGGGGTGGGTATATTGGAAGAGACAATTGCAATAAACAGACAAGACAAGCAAGGAAAATAAGTACAAAAACAAAGAAAATTTTTGCAAAGTCCACCTGAAAATACTGATTAGCAAAAACACGATAAGAGACTGTTAAAGCAAGTAACACCCCTGCAAGGAAAAGACAAGAAAGAATTAAGGCACCAGAAAAATAGTAGCACACGAAAAGTCAAAACAGGGAAGCAGTGGTGGCTGTCGGCTCGTGGTTCGTGATACACTTCGTCGCCAATGTTGTGTTATGCCCACTCGTCTAATATTGGGTGCCTAGGAAGTCTGCTTTCTCGGATCGCTAGACAACAACTCAAGCAAATAGTATTAACAGATTTTTATTACAGTTAGATAAATGACAATACTTAACTTTGCGTATTCACAAAGGTGTGTCGCAAGCAAATGGCGACATGTAGATAACCAATGTGCTTCGATATATACGATTCCATTGCAAGCAAAACAATACAGTTCATAAGGCACCGCTATAGCGTTCGGAGGACGGCTCGTCTTCAACTCGACCGTGGCTAGGAGTGCGGCGCTTACATTCTCTTTGTGTAGAGGCCTCTCCTGTCACGGCGTCGTCCTAGGCAGGTATCCGTCAGCGTACTATTGGCTGACGTCGTCTCACAGCCCACTCTACTCTTCCGTTCTTGATCGTCGTACCGGTGCTTGACGTTACGCCGGAACAGTAAGTGAGGTAATAGTGATGACCCTCACAGCATACTACAGGAGAGCGAAGGCCCTCAAAGTCAGCATGTCCAACTTTGAGGACATGCACCTCGTGATCAAATTTCTTAAATTTTAAGACCCTGTTTACCTCAGCAGACGTATCCTGGTTCCTAATCCAGCAGTTACATAGCTCATCGCTCACTCATAGAAAATGGATTCAGGCATCTAGGGCTTATGGGATATGCACCATGATGTTTTGAAAATTGGGAGGAAATTAGGTGAGGCATGTTCTTTCCCTGAGGAGATAGAAACGTATCTACATGCTGGGGACACTGACCAGCGAAATTAGAAAAGTGAAGGCGTCCAACGGCTTTGTGTGCAACAACATCATCATTTGACTTACTTTCTCCAGGACATAAACGTGAATAGATATACTGGGATTCCATCTCGTAAATTTAGGTATATCCTGGAGGTTCACAGGGTACCATCAGAGTTATAACGTCCACAAACATAATCCATTTGGTGTATACTTGTACGCTGTGCATGTTTTCTGTAATTTCTTTCAGAAGCGAGAAGTGACAAATCAAAGCAAAAGTTGTCATCTTTATTCATTTTGGACATTAGTAATGCCACACTTTATAGCTATATCATCTGGAGGAAAGATATCAAAATCCTCACATTTAATGGGTCAAAAAAGTGTGAGTATATGTCAGAATTGAGTGCTCGGCTCAGGGTCTTAGCAGACACTATTTCCTGCATTTCTTAAAACTGGCCCTCAATGACACACCAAGTGCAATCTTGGAACCATCCAGAAAATTAGGTACCAGTGATATCACGTTATTTTCCCTCCAAATTTGAACAACGTTTTTTTGTTATCATCACCATCCTGTCTAGGTGGGTACGTGAGTTCACAGCATACAACTGCACTGCATTTGATCGTGAGATACCAGAAATTTTGTTAAAGCTACTTTTCCGAAACGGTTAGGCATGCATTTTGGAAACAATTTGTATCTCGGGAGATTGAAGGAGAGTTATCAATGTTGGCTTGTGAGATCCTGTCGCAAACGCCCTTCAGATTACTGGGTAATTTAGGTCTGGTACGCTAGTAACATGCAGGTGACCGCCACTACTATGATGGGCATTGAAACTGCTACAGGTCGGTTGATATTATAAATAGCCGACATTCTAGGCTGAGGGAAATGTAACTGTGTGAGCTGATGTGAACGTGAAGATGTCGACGGTTCAGGCTGAGGTATTGTTGTTGCAAGACCATCTCCTGATGGTTCCGACATTTCAGTGGGAAAAAAACAACGGCACAGGTAAGTATCATGATGATTCTAAACAAGAATTGTATGCAGGCGAAAGGGAAAATTTTTCTTGTACCTTCATAGACCATACTCCCTGTGAGTTTAAGTTTATTTCGAGATCATCTCTACATCAAGAGATTGAATGGTTGTCAATATACAGTGTGTCCCATTTATCTTGACCACCCTATATAACTGTTTGTTCAGATGCAAATTACAAAATGTTTCAAGCAAATGTTCTCTAGCCGTCAGAGGGACATCAGCATTATTGCCTTCGTAGTAGATTTGTTTTTTACAAAGATCTGAGCATCGGTATGGCTTTTTTAAATGGTACCCTGCATTTTTTATTCGGTAATTCATTTCCTCTCCTAAAGACCTATTCAAAAATATATCACAGTGTACCATTCACTGAAACACAACGTTATTAATTACATAACACAACAATGGTGTTGACGCTCCCAGCGCTTAATGCAGGTACTCGGGGTAATGGAACACATCCACTTGTTGATGTTGACAGAGGACAAACGCAAACATAAGTAGAATGCACACCCGTCATTCCATCAACCATCGTAAGTTGAAGTGTTGTGTGAGAAGAATTTACACCAACGAAGAGAAGGTAGAAATCCTACTCATCAATGGGGAATGTAAGTTAGCAGAACAGTAATTGCAATACTGTTTTCTTTGTACGGGTACATTTAGGACAGTAGTTTAGTCCTTTTAAATGCTGTTGTGTAGAGAAGGCATACGGTAAAGGCTGTCCATCCTACAAACTGCATCGACATAATGTTTCTTTTGTTGTTGAAGGTAGGCGAAATGCTATGCAGGCAGCGGAACTGTACAGAGAGCGATATCCTGACAAGAACCCACCTTCGCGACGGATATTTTGTCGTCTTGTTGCAACGTTAGAGGAAACGGGAAGTTTCAACCCACGACAACGCAATCGTCGCAGCACTCGCACAGACGAAACAGCACAAGTTACTGTTCTCGCTTCCGTTGCTATGAATCCACATGTGAGCACACAATAGTTTGAACACTAGACTGACATTCCTAAAACCAGTCTACATCCTATTCTTACACGTCACTGGTTACTTCCTTACCATGTAGACCTACATCAAGAATTGCATGGGAATGATTTCCAGAATCAAGTACAGTTCTGTTAGTGGGCACAGCAGCAAATCCTCGCCAACCCGAACTTATTTTCCAGTGTTCTGTTTAACGATGAATTCTCCTTCTCAAACAAAGGACAGGCAAATACAAGTAACATGCATTACTGGTCCAGCGACAACCCACGATGGCTTAGATAGGTGGAACATCAGTGTCAGTGGAGGGTTTACGTCTGGTGTGGGATGCTTGGTACTAAAATTATTGGCCCTTATTTCATCTACAGTAGTCTAAATGGCACAGTGTATGTCAAATTCCTCAGACTAACTCTTCCTCCTCTTCTGGATGAAATGCCACCAAGAACCAGAATGCTTATGTGGTATCAACACGATGGATGTCCAGCACATAATGCCTTGCGCGCACATCGTGTTCTGAACCGAAGGTATCCTGTCAGATGGATTGTTCGAGGAGGTGCAGTTACTTGGCCTGCTAGGTCTCCTGATTTAAATCTTCTGGACTTTTTTCTTTGGGCATGCATTAAAGACGTTGTCTATCGCCATATTCCAACAACTCCAGAGGACCTGCAGGAGCATATCGTCCTTGCTTGTAATTCTCTGCAGCAGGCAACACTGGAAAAAAATGGTTCAAATGGCTCTGAGCACTATGGGACTTAACTACTGTGGTCATCAGTCCCCTAGAACTTAGAACTACTTAAACCTAACTAACCTAAGGACATCACACACATCCATGCCCGAGGCAGGATTCGAACCTGTGACCGTAGCAGTCGCGCGGTTCCGGACTGCGCGCCTAGAACCGCTAGACCACCGCGGCCGGCCCAACACTGGAAGCACTAAATAATTCTTTCATTCAACGAGTGCACCAGTGTATCGGTTTCCAGGGTTACCGCTTTCAGCACCTTTGAATGTTCTATTCCTGGGCAATGGTACTGGAGAGTTAGTCAAGTTTGAGTTATGTTTTTACTTGGTTGTTTTCTGACAACACCAACAAGTGGACGAGTTTGTAAACCTGAGCTCAAAGTTAATGTTGTGTTATGTAATTAATAACGTTGTGTTTCAATGAACGGTTCACTGTAATACATTTTTGAATAGGTCTTTAGGAGAGGAAATGAATTACCGAATAAAAAATACAGGGTGCCATTTAAAAAAATGATACGGCTTTTAATATCTTTGTAAAAAACAAAGCTACAACGAAGGCAATCATGCTGATTGATGTCTCCCTGAGGGCTACAGAATATTTGCTTGAAACATTTTGTAATTTGCATGTGGACAAACAGTTATTTAGGGTGGTCAAGATAAATGGGACACCACGTATAATTCAGCTTAGCATATTATGTAATCGACATATTCCAGCGTCACCTAAAAAAAGCGTCTCATTAGCATTGTCTCCAAGCATAAATTATTATTATTGCACAAATACGAATTATCACTTATGCATTCAGTCATCTATGAGTCCATTCCTGTGAGCTTGTCGTGGAGAATGGCGTCATAAGTTGTGCTGGAAAATACTCATCAGCAGTCTTGCTAACTATCAGTGTTTCTAGAAAACAAAAGACCATCATGTGTAAATTTTTATTTGTATACACACTTACACAAACATCTGGACAGAGTAATGTCACTTACATAGATCTGCAGTTGGCAGTCTGGTTTCATTTCGGATAGGTATGTGCACAGAAAATGGTGTGGGATCAGCCATAACACACTCATCCACCTCTCTATGACAAAAATGATTCTAAAATCCCAGGAGGAAAAAATCATAGTTTCAGACACCTATTGTGAATTTATTCACATTATTCACACACAAACACACACACACACCCACACACCCACACACCCACCCACACACCCACCCACACACCCACACACCCACCCACACACCAACACCCACACCCACACACACACCCACACACATGCAGGCACGCCTGCCCACACGCCTGCCCACCTGCTCGCCCGCCCACCCGCAGGCCCGCATGCCCACACACACACAGCATGCATGTGTGTGTATATATATATATATATATATATATATATATATATATATATATATATATATATATATATATTCTGGCTGGCTTGATGTGGCCCACCGCAAGTATCTGTCCTCCCCCAAACTCTTCACCTCAATGTAGCGCTTGCACCCTATGTCCTCAATTATTTGCTGGATCTATTCAAACCTCTGTTCTCCCTTATAATTTTACCCTCTACAGCCCACTCGAACAAGGGGATTTTCCCTGATATCTTAAACACAGCTTATCAACCTGCCCTTCTTCTGGTCATTGTTTTCATATAATTCAAACACATTTCACCATTTCTCAATACTTCAGTATCCCACTTCCTTCCACATTGAGTTTTCAGGATGATTCTCTTTAACTTCAATCTGGTCTTCATCATTACCAAATTGTGATCTGAATTCATGTCTGCTCCTGGGCATGCCTCAAGGTGCAAATCTAATTTCGAAATCTTTGTTTGCCCATGATGGAAGCCAGCTAGAGTCTTCTTCCGTCTCTGACCTTCTTCCAAGTATATCTCCTTCTCTTGTGATTCTTTGACAGAGTATTCGCTGTTACCATCTTAAATATATTGCAGAACTCTATTAGTATTCACCTCTCTCATTCCTGCTGCTAAGCCCACATTCTCCCTGATCCTTTTTTCTATTACTTCACCTATAACTGGGTTCCAGTCCCCCAGGACTGTTATATTTTCATTTTCCTTTACATACTGAATTATTTGCTCATTATCGTCATATATTTCCCCTATCTCTTCATGTTCTACTTGCCACATCCTTATATATACCTGAACTGTTGTTGTCGTCGGTAGTTTGCTGCCGAATCTCATGAGAACAACCTTATCACTGAGCTGATCCCAGTATTTCACTCTCTGCCCTACTTTCCTATCCATATTGAATCCTATTGCTGTTATACAATTTTCTACTGCTATTTATATTACGCTACATTCATCTGACCAAAAATCATTATTTTCTTTCCATTTAACTTCAGTGACCCCCCCCCCCTTCCACTACATCTATATTTAGCCTTTTCATTGCCCTTTTCCAATTTTCTACCTTTTCTACGAAGTTCAAGCTTATGACATTCCGTGTTATCCCTTCGTTGGTTATTTCCTCGTTTTCTCATGGTCATCTCTCCCCTATCATTCCCCTAAGGGGGGATTAATCAGGAATCCATTGCCAGTGGAGGGAAGGGGTTCTCGCGATACTTTTTTCAATCATAGGATATATATATATATATATATATATATATATATATATATATATATATGTATAATGTGTGTGTGTGTGTGTGTGTGTGTGTGTGTGTGTATTTTGTAAAAAAGACGTCTGGGTCATGGTTGAGCAAGAGCACACACATATCAAATGTTTCAGATACGTTCCTGCTATGTAATCACAGTCTGAACAAGGACGCCTGCTCCATTCATCATTGTCACCAGATGCAGCACATGAAAGCTTCATATCTGATGCTGTGGTGATCAGAGTACCACTGAAGTGAGTGCAAGATGTAGGATGTCCCCTATTTTTACATGTGGTGTCTTGGGTGCAGGGGGAGTGAGGTAGGATGCGCACACAACCAGTCCATCCATCCAGCCCATGAGATAACTTCCCGCCATTTTCTCAGTTGATAAGAACAGAGAGAGGATGCTGATGCAACCATCGTAAAGGATTTTGAGTGATACTGTATATATAGACCGTCTAGATCCATTGCATATGCCCTCCAGGAAGTTGTAAACTTAGCATGACATGTATGCACTGAATGAACCCGTTCTCCTCGTCATTATATGGCACATAAATGCGTTGCAGCAAGTTATAAATTTTCCAAGTCGAAACCTTTGTGCATAAAGACTGAACCGAAAGTTTCATTAGATTATATAACACTCAAATAACCCGCAAGAAGTTAGAAATTTGTTTACGTCTCTCAGGGCATTGTTTGAGGGCCACTTTTCACGTATAGCATGCAGACATCATCTGTTTACTCAAGAGCACTGCACTTGTAAAATACTAAAACAGATGGCGTCTGGCTTGTATTATTATTATTATTATTATTATTATTATTCTGGCTGTAGCTGCTGCTGTGTGAGGAGTTAGAATTTCTCTATACAAAGACCAGGATCTGATATTTAAGATAAGATAAGAACAATCAGTGTGTGTGTGTGGAAACAATGAGTGTGAAGCTTCAGGGTAGCATTTGTGGTGAGTTGGCCACTGGTGCCTGGGGATGCACTTCACTTACTTTAAATGCAGTGGCGGCACTTACTAAGCTATACCACAATGAGGCATCTGTATGCAGCGCATTACCCCTATTCCTGCTACAGTACTTTGATCGTGTCACAAGAAGCGCTGGAGGTGCCAGTTGTTGCACAACCATTTGTAAATATTGTGGTGGGCAGGCACTGCGTAAAACAGGAGACCACTTGATGAAAGGCATTGTGTGGTGCCAGGTGTAGCGAGTATCATATTTCTCAGTGCACTGTGATCATCTCGTGTCTCACATACAGTGTCAGCATCCCTGTGAAATGAAGAATTTGACTTTCGCTCCTTATAGTGACTGTATTTTCTGATTTGTCATTGACATTAAAAAGTAGTAACACATCACTAACTGCAGTGCAAAGTATTCTAACATTAAGTAAAACAAACTGATAATGGAAAAACAAGTTCCTTATAGTGACTACATTTTTCCTGTAAGATTATAACACGTCAGTAATTGTGCTTTCTATACTTAGCACAATCCTGGCTGTATATGCAGCACGTTTCTTAACTTAATGCTGGTCATAGACCCTACTACATCATTTGGATTTTCTTAATTTACCGCCGTTTTTATACGCTCATTGTAATACCATGCTGTTCGACTTACCTTTCACAGCTTGATAGTGACATCATAGAGCGACAGTTTAAGTGTGGCGTAAATTATAGTAATTATTGTATTGGATTGTAAATATACTAGTTAAGATGAGGGTGACATAAATAGAGACACATCATGTTACAAATCCAGTGGACATTTTTGTGTCATAAATTATAGTAATAAAGATAAAGATGCTTTGTAAAATCGTTCTGGATCATACATTATATTAATAAACATAAGACAGGTCATAAATTACAACCATTAAGATAACTGAAAATGTGATAACCTTAGCGGTGCGCTGATATACCCCAGCCAACAGAATAACAGCCCATCCCCTATTTTTCAAATTCCCGCAACTAGTACCGCACCTAATTGGCTTAGAAGGGCGGGAGAGGGGAAGGGGGATGGGAGTGGGGTGAGCTTCACCTTGATCTTGGAGATCTGGCGACAGTGCAGCATGTGATTAAATGTACTTTGCCCTCCCCCCTTACACACACCAAATCTACATTGGTAGATCGGAGCTGTGCCAGAATGTAACAAGGAGGGCAGAGTCATCAGCAAGGGCTGAGCTCAATAAGGTTACAGGAGACATAGCTGCGTTTTGTAAGTATTTTCCTAATGAGAAACAGGTAATGAGAGTGGGAGTGGCTAGGAGTAGCCTTGGAAGGGACTGGATTTAGGATAAAGGCAGTTACTTTTGCAGAATTGCTACTCAATCCTAGAACCAGTAATGTTCGCTTTGTATGACTGTTCCAGAATTGCGATCAGCCCCCATCTTGTCGGTGCTGTGAGGCGAGTTAACATGGGACTAGAAATGGCGTTCATGACTGCTGACTGAGTACACGTTTCGGAGGTGCCAGCTGAAGGCATGCATAAGTTGGGCTATACTAGGCAGTCAGTCGGATAGGTGACTTGTGACGGTACAGTAGCTGGATGTGGACTGAGTCGACGCCATGTTACATGGATGGCGTGTCGAAGGGCTGCATCTTTTTAAAGATGAATTCAATTAGAAGAAATTCCTTCCCAAAGAACGTTCCTTTTATAGTCGAAGTTGGTTAAAGAAATGGGGAATACAGATCGGAAGGTGCGGTAAATTTATTTGTCAAAATATTAGGTGGATTAAAGATAAAGTAGATTAATTGGTAATAGAGCTTTAGATTGGCATTATTTGTATCTTATCACTTCCAGCATGCTAGATGACAAAAGGCAACTGATTCAAAGAAATTACGAACCCATTAAAGTTGCACAGAAGTTTATTTTTGTTTTAATGACTACCAGTTTCGGACCTTAGTCCATTATCAAGCCATTCACATAAGTGCTGCCATAATGTATGACCCTGGCCACACTGCTTGTGTGAGAGGCTAAGGGGAGTGTACTAATTGCATACGACAGTCCAGTGGACCTTGTGCTTAGCCACCCACAGAAGCAATATGGTCATGATACACAGCTTAGGGCAGCACTTACATGGATGGCATGGTAATGGGCTAAGGTCCAAAACTGGTCGCCATTAAAATAAAAACACTTTTCTGTGCAACTTTCATGGTTTCGTAATTTCGCTAAATTATTTGTATCTCACAGTATCATTTACACTGCAAAGAAATACTAAGGCTTCCTTTAGAGGCTTACATCTTGCGCGATTTCTTTGCAAGGAGCTCATTACATGTGGGCGGAGTGGACTTATATGCCAAATGTAATGTTTCTTCCAAAAGAGTCGACAAACAAAACACTGTAAAGACCAAATATTTGAGGTGTGTGCCGGCCGGAGTGGCCGTGCGGTTCTAGGCGCTACAGTCTGGAGCCGAGCGACCGCTACGGTCGCAGGTTCGAATCCTGCCTCGGGCATGGAGGTGTGTGATGTCCTTAGGTTAGTTAGGTTTAATTAGCTCTAAGTTCTAGGCGACTGATGATCTCAGAAGTTAAGTCGCATAGTGCTCAGAGCCATTTGAACCATTTTTTGAGGGGTGTGTAGGAAAGTTTGAATTTTAGGCCTCTACACATCTCTAGTTCAGAATGCACGGTTTTCCTTTTGACTTCGTGCTATGGTGGGCTTGTGAAAGAAATGACGCTGATTTGGTATGGGGATTTCAGTGTAAGAGATATGACTAACTCATGCTATTGTGTAAAGGAGATACTCTCAGTAGATGAGAACTTTTCTGTGTAAAATGTTATTTATCCTCTCGCAACTTTTTCGTGTTTTATTAATTCTTTGATTCTTTTCTTTATTTATTTTTCTATCGGCGTTCTTTAATGTACTGACTCGTTCCAGGATCAAATTGCTTTATCTCGCGTGGTCCCACTAAAAGTGATACATAAAACAAATAATAATATAAGAATATATTCCGATTCTGTCGAAAGGGCTACGGAGTGGGGTAGTCGGGTATCTGCCGGTAGCGGCCAACCAGTCCCTCTACTAACGCCACCCATGTATGCTCAGCTCTTTCATACACTGTCTGATTAAAAATATGCGACATCTACTGGAGGACTTTAATACGGAATGTGTGGCCATACTTCGGCTCTGCAGCAGTCTGAATTCTGAAGGGGACGCTGTAAATTAGTTGTCTGAATGTCCGTGGAGGAATAGCAGCCCATTCTTCACCCACAGCTGAAACCAAAGAAGGTAGTGATGTTGGGCGCTGGGGTCTGGAGCTAAGTTTACGTTCTAACTCATCACAAGAGTATTCCATCGGCTTCAGGTCAAGACTCTGAATACGTCAGTCCATTTCAGGAATATATTACCCATGAACCACTGCCTCACAGAAGTTGTTTTGTGATGGGGTGTATTGTCACACTGACAGACATCGTCTATTACCTATTGCTCTACATTACACAATATACAACGCTGTAAAATGTGCTCGTATCCTTCCCCATTTAGCGCCTTCTTAAGCATAATAAGGGACAACGCCATAACTACGGAAAGCACTTCACCTCCGTACTTCACTGTTGGTACTTGGCATGATGGCAAATAACTTTTACCAGGCATTCGCCAAACCCAAAGCCTTCCAGCGGATTTGCAGATTATATACCGCGACTGATCACTCAAAAGCACTCGTTTCCAGTCCTCCACTGTCAAGTGGCTTCGCACTTTACACTACATCAAGCATTGCTCAGCACTGACGACAGAAATGTGTGGCTTACAAGGAGCTGCTCGACCATTCTACGCCATTCTTTTTAGCTACAAACGAACATTGAGTAGATAGCACTTCGCACCACACGAGTGTCTCTTCCTGACGATTTCATGCGATTTTTTACAACTACCCGTCGCAATGATCTACGAGCGCAGTCCGTAACTACATGAGGTGCGTTTGGTCTTGGTTGTTCCTCTTCACTGTCACATCACCTCCCAGGCGACTTGGACGGCTTTAATGACTAGTTCACGATCGAAGTCACTGAGCTCTACTGACCTCTGGTACCGCGCACAGCGGATTTGAATCCGCGCCAAACGTCATGGACGTCGAAGACCCCTAGAGGTCTCTGCACCATAAGCTGTGGCGGCGCGCGCCTCCTGACCCGCTTTTAGTGTGAGGGCGCCACAGTGGAACACGTGGTCCCAGCGGCCAATAGCGGCGCCTGCGATAGAGTAGTTAAGCGCCTGCCTCTCGCTCAGCCAGCCAGTCTAATCTCGCGTACGTCTGTGGACACATCGCCTCGCGTTAGACAGCTTACTTACTTTCTTGTTCAGTTTACGAGTGGACGTGGTTGTTGGTTTTCTTGTGACTCCGTTGTTTCGATCTTGTTGTTCGTTCTGTCCTTCGTTGGTTGTGTCCGTCCTCTCCCGTGGTGTTGTTGTTCGCGGGCCTCTCCGCGGGTCCCGCCGCGCTTTCCGTCACTTCAACCCCGCGACCGTCCCGGTCGCAGATACAACGTGACCAACCTATTCTGCTGCTCTTGTTTCTCTGCTGACAACACAATGCTCCCCGCCTCCTTTTACACTACCGGACGTCTAGTAATCAATTCCACTTTACACAGCTGTGTCGGGATACTTCTCGTCGGATAGGGCCCATGTGTCACCCACACGATGTGCATCGTATGCACTTTGCAGTGCGTTCATATCGGAGGGCTCCTATTCCTTGTAGTGGAAGCAAACTTAACAACTAGGATTGAAAGAGAACGTAATCACCCTCCATTGAATGTACACCAACGGTACGTACTGTATCCTGCCTAGATGTAAAATCTGCAGGTATTCACAAAAAGTCAAGATTGTGACTGTCCTCACCTGCAGCGAACTTCTCCCCATGAGGGGCGAGTAGATCTCTCGAGCGCTGAACGTGTTCCATTGTTCCCGTCGGAGGCGCCCTGGTCCGCTGCGCTAGCCGAGCCGGCCGCCAGCCAAGTTTCTGAGCGCTGCCCAGCCGGACGAGTGTTTCAATTAAGCCGCTGTTTGTGTGGCCCGCAGCGGCGGCGGCCCGGACCAAGTTCCCGCAAATTAAATACAGACCGCGCCGTGCCGGGCCGGGGCGGGGCAGCCCGCGAGAATATCTCCGTGTTGCCAAATGCCGAGATTACAACTATAAATCACGGTCGCAGATTAAGTTGCAGCGGCGAGTTAACTAATCCATCACGCCGCTGTTATCGGGGCGGCGGCCGCCCCGCGTGGCCGGCGATTTGTCTCGGCTTGGCTGCCTCCGCGCACGCAATGCCGGCCACGCCACACCGGACTAGACTAGACTAGACTAGGCCCTCTCCGGAATCTGGGGCACGCGGCACCGGTCGGCAGCCGCACAGACCGCAAGGTGGCGGGAAAGGCACGCCCTGTCTGCTACTGTTCAAGATTAGCAAAGCACCTGTTTGACCTGCCTGTGTGAAGTATGAGCGGTAATCATCTTGGGGCGGGGACTCGTCACGCCTTACAGTTGTTCATCTGTGTCCTCACAATGGCACGCACGCACACACACACACACACACACACATATATATATATATATATATATATATATATATATATATATATAGGTTGCCCAGTCATTTTAATGTGCCCACCGCCTATGTTCCATGACAATGTGCAATAACCACCGACAGACGGCGGGATGGCAGCACTAGCAGTGAAGGATATACAGGGTGTTACAAAAAGGTACGGCCAAACTTTCAGGAAACATTCCTCACACAAATAAAGAAAAGATGTTACGTGGACATGTGTCCGGAAACGCTTAATTTCCACGTTAGAGCTCATTTTTGTTTCGTCAGTATGTACTGTACTTCCTCGATTCACCGCCAGTTGGCCCAATTGAAGGAAGGTAATGTTGACTTCGGTGCTTGTGTTGACATGCGACTCATTGCTCTACAGTACTAGCATCAAGCACATCAGTACGTAGCATCAACAGGTTTGTGTTCATCATGAACGTGCTTTTGCAGTCAGTGCAATGTTTACAACTGCGGAGTTGGCAGATGCCCATTTGATGTATGGAATAGCACGGGGCAATAGCCGTGACGCGGTACGTTTGTACCGAGACAGATTTCCAGAACGAAGGTGTCCCGACAGGAAGATGTTCGAAGCAATTGATCGGCGTCTTAGGGAGCACGGAACATTCCAGCCAATGGCTCGCGACTGGGGAAGACCTAGAACGACGAGGACATCTGCAATGGACCAGGCAATTTTTCGTGCAGTTAACGATAACCCTAATGTCAGCGTCAGAGAAGTTGCTGCTGTACAAGGTAATGTTGACCACGTCACTGTACGGAGAGTGCTACGGGAGAACCAGTTGTTTCCGTACCATGTACAGCGTGTGCAGGCACTATCAGCAGCTGATTGGCCTCCACGGGTACACTTCTGCGAATCTACATCTACATCTACATCTACATTGATACTCCGCAAGCCACCCAACGGTGTGTGGCGGAGGGCACTTTACGTGCCACTGTCATTACCTCCCTTTCCTGTTCCAGTCGCGTATGGTTCGCGGGAAGAACGACTGTCTGAAAGCCTCCGTGCGCGCTCTAATCTCTCTAATTTTACATTCGTGATCTCCTCGGGAGGTATAAGTAGGGGGAAGCAATATATTTGATACCTCATCCAGAAACGCACCCTCTCGAAACCTGGCGAGCAAGTTACACCGCGATGCAGAGCGCCTCTCTTGCAGAGTCTGCCACTTGAGTTTATTAAACATCTCCGTAACGCTATCACGGTTACCAAATAACCCGGTAACGAAACGCGCCGCTCTTCTTTGGATCTTCTCAATCTCTTCCGTCAACCCGACCTGGTACGGATCCCACACTGATGAGCAATACTCAAGTATAGGTCGAACGAGTGTTTTGTAAGCCACCTCCTTTGTTGATGGACTACATTTTCTAAGCACTCTCCCAATGAATCTCAACCTGGTACCCGCCTTACCAACAATTAATTTTATATGATCATTCCACTTCAAATCGTTCCGCACGCATACTCCCAGATATTTCACAGAAGTAACTGCTACCAGTGTTTGTTCCGCTATCATATAATCATACAATAAAGGATCCTTCTTTCTATGTATTCGCAATACATTACATTTGTCTATGTTAAGGGTCAGTTGCCACTCCCTGCACCAAGTGCCTATCCGCTGCAGATCTTCCTGCATTTCGCTACAATTTTCTAATGCTGCAACTTCTCTGTATACTACAGCATCATCCGCGAAAAGCCGCATGGAACTTCCGACACTATCTACTAAGTCATTTATATATATTGTGAAAAGCAATGGTCCCATAACACTCCCCTGTGGCACGCCAGAGGTTACTTTAACGTCTGTAGACGTCTCTCCATTGATAACAACATGCTGTGTTCTGTTTGCTAAAAACTCTTCAATCCAGCCACACAGCTGGTCTGATATTCCGTAGGCTCTTACTTTGTTTATCAGGCGACAGTGCGGAACTGTATCGAACGCCTTCCGGAAGTCAAGAAAAATAGCATCTACCTGGGAGCCTGTATCTAATATTTTCTGGGTCTCATGAACAAATAAGGCGAGTTGGGTCTCACACGATCGCTGTTTCCGGAATCCATGTTGATTCCTACATAGTAGATTCTGGGTTTCCAGAAATGACATGATACGCGAGCAAAAAACATGTTCTAAAATTCTACAAGAGATCGACGTAAGAGATATAGGTCTATAGTTTTGCGCATCTGCTCGACGACCCTTCTTGAAGACTGGGACTATCTGTGCTCTTTTCCAATCATTTGGAACCCTCCGTTCCTCTAGAGACTTGCGGTACACGGCTGTTAGAAGGGGGGCAAGTTCTTTCGCGTACTCTGTGTAGAATCGAATTGGTATCCCGTCAGGTCCAGTGGACTTTCCTCTATTGAGTGATTCCAGTTGCTTTTCTATTCCTTGAACACTTATTTCGATGTCAGCCATTTTTTCGTTTGTGCGAGGATTTAGAGAAGGAACTGCAGTGCGGTCTTCCTCTGTGAAACAGCTTTGGAAAAAGGTGTTTAGTATTTCAGCTTTACGCGTGTCATCCTCTGTTTCAATGCCATCATCATCCCGTAATGTCTGCATATGCTG